>NC_064636.1:109093972-110432543 GCF_023864275.1 Schistocerca cancellata | reverse complement strand
ACATATCTAGCCACAACATTGCTAAGCGATATGAAACAGAACGAGCGTGCAAGA
Source organism: Schistocerca cancellata (assembly GCF_023864275.1). NCBI lineage: Eukaryota > Metazoa > Arthropoda > Insecta > Orthoptera > Acrididae > Schistocerca > Schistocerca cancellata. The sequence continues at coordinate 110,432,489 of NC_064636.1, read as the reverse complement.
ATTGTACTAGGGAAGACGAATGCTTGACAAGTTTATTGGGAGAATTTTAGGAAAGTATGGTTAAGAACTGTTCGAGTGTTTGGGACTGGATTACAGGAATACATTGAAGCAATACAGAAGCTGGCTGTTATGTATGAACAACATGCAAGTGTTACAGAAATGATTCGAGAACTCAAATGAGAATCCCTGGAGGGAAGGTGATGTTCTTTTCGAGGGACACTATTGAGGAAATTTAGGAAAGGGCATCTGAAACTGATTTCAGAACAATTGTTTTGGTGCCAATGTGCATTTCACATATGGACCACGAAGATAAGAAAAATTAGGGCTCGTACAGAAGCACATAAAAAGTAATTTTTCCTCACTCTATTTGCGAGTGGAGTGGGAAGGGGAATGACTAGGAGTGGTAAACAGTACGCTCTGCCATGCTTGCGAAGTAGGTAGGTAGGTAGGGAGGGAGGTAGGTACGTAGGTATATGTAAGGTATTGATGCCAGAATGAGATTTTCACTCTGCAGCGGAGTGTGCGCTGATATGACACTTCCTGACAGATTAAAACGGTGTGCCGGACCGAGACTCAAACTCGGGACCTTTGCCTTTCGCGGGCCAAGTGTTCTACCATCTAGCTACCCAAGCATGACTCGCGCACGCCCCTTCCTCACAGTTTGGAAGGTAGGAGACGAGGTACGGGCAGAAGTGAAGCTGTGGGGACATGCTAGGGTAGCTCAGATGGTAGAGCACTTGCCTGCAAAAGGCAAAGGTCCTGAATTCGAGTCTCGGTCCGGCACACAGTTTTAATCTGCCAGGAAGTTTCAAAGTATTGATGGTTTGAGAATATTCTCCACTGAAATGTTAACAATATTTCATTGACCAGCAGCACTGTATTGGTGCACCATTTATGTTTCCTGTTTGTCTTTGTGTATATCTTACTTTAGTTTCTGAAGTAGTCTTAACGCATGACAATTTTAATATCCCAATGCAGGGATAGTCTTTGAATGTTTTAGGGTGATCAATGATGGATTTCACTATGGCATCAGTTTCTTTGATAATTTGAAAATATTATTTTCTTGTTGACTTACACAGCAGTGTTACCAAATATTTCTAATCCAAAAAGTATGTTAAAAATATCCAACGAATAGCAAGAGTTCTGCAAAATATATTTCAGTCTCATTAAATTTTCACGAAATGCAACGAAAAAATTTTAACGTTAAATGTCAGAATTTATCTTTGCAGGACAGGTATAACACTTCCACAGGCTTCTGTAACAAATTTTCGAAATGTGAAGTTACTCCTACTCTCTTGTCGACTGCAACTGCCTCTCTAATTCATGTATTTTGCTTCGCTTTTTTAACTCTTGTCAACATTTATGAGCTGTCGTACAATGTAGGACACACCCAAAAATCGTTTACTGTAGATTTTGGGTCCATGGTTTGATTTCAGTCAGTAAAATAACATGCAACAAGTTGCTCTTTTGCAGCCACTCTCAGACCGATTTCCTTTTTAGCACTGTTTTCTATTGTTAATAAAATTGTGACACATTCTTTGTTTTCAGTGTTAGATACCATTCTTAACCTTCTTAAATTGTGTTGCCAACTGATACCTGACAATATCGACAAAATTATTTATGGTGTGAGAAGTTGCTTCAGTGTAATGAATATCTGAGAAACTACTGTTGTCAAATACTGAATGTGTGCAGGTATCTTAAATGACATCATACAGAACTATTATAAATGTGTGCTCTGTTGAGATACAAATATGAGTAACACGAATGGACTTTATGCTTTAGTTTGGAAGATCAATGTAAAGATTATGTCCATGTGGTGCCTTTTTCCTCGTGCACAATCGCTAGCGCGTGGGAAGAAAAGCACATGCGCAAAAATTAGTGAAAACAATGCACTTATGCATGCATGCATGTTCTCGCATTGCCAAAGCAATCTGCTATTCATCCCCTTGCGTGCTTGGGAGTGTGTGTTGCACTTTCTGTGACGCAAAGGTGAAATAAATCGAAAACATAGGGCGACAATGAGTTGAACAGTATCTAAACAACAGAGTTACAAGAAATAAAAAGTTATGGTGACATTTCATTTGTGAATTCAGGAGGAGGCCACAGCAAGATCTTACAAATTCTGCTTGGGAAACTGGAGTGATAAGGCTTGCATATAATATTTCGTTGGCTAGCAACTGGAAAATTGCATACCAGTTTGAACTGTTTATTTCACATTTCAAAATAAGCATTTCGCTGATTATTTCTGAAACTGAGAAATACTTAAGAGATGGTCTTAGTCACTCTCTGAAGTTTACTGACTTTCAATACATATTTGTATTTTATATTATAAAAACCTGTCTACACCACTTCAGACAAAAGAAATTTTACATAGATCAACATCATTGTACTCGACAAATTTGGTAATGCGACACACCCCAGAATTCACTTGAATGGAGGTTGTGTTTTCCAATTTCATTGTTCTTCATTAATATCCCTTATTTCAATTTCTTTTGATTGGATATCATGCTCCTCAGTTGCGCCAGCTGGCATAGCATCCACAGTTTTCAAAGGTATTTTACATAAATTTGTAGGTGGCTGCTTCTCTGGTTTTCTACTTTGAAATTTATCTTATTCTTTACAGTGATATTATCACAGACTTTTTATCTAACACTTGACACTCAGGGCACCACATATCAAATTTTTATACAAATAACCTTCAGAAGCGACATTCCATATTAGTTCTTTTTGACTGTAATCATCTATAAATTTCATCACGCTTTCTTTGCAATCAACAGACATTGTTGCACACAAATCACCTCAAAGGATAACCTCAGCACACTACAGAACTAAACACACAGGCTACAGCTGCCTATGTCTGCTAAACAGTGCAAAATATTCACGCCGAACGCAGGACTCAATGCACTGATAAATGGGCATGCATAGTTGCATTGTCAGAAATTTCAGCACGAGCAGAAAGTCAAACAGAAAAAAGTCATCGTGTGGATGCACCATAAGATAAATTCTACATTAAATGCCAATGTTTCTTGATGGCTGAATGTTAAAGTCATTTTGTTTTGGAGACAACATTCTTACACAACATGATGTTTATGTGCAGCCTTATGAATAGAAAGGGGCTCACACAATTACCGTGAACTGTAAATACTTCAACAAGGAAATACTTACACACGTGGATATTGACAGCAACTATAAGATGGCAATAACTGGTGTTAACTAATAAATGACTATACACTCACTCAACCGTCCAGCCCACATTTATACAAGTTTCTTCTGGTCTCACCAGGTACCCAGTTTTAGCATACTGTAGATAATTAATTAATTACAGAAACTCATGCTGTTTGTGGAAAATGAGCATGTGACAGAGCACGTTGTGGCAGATTGATCAGATACATGGATATTACAGTCACTGATCATTGTCATTGTGCATGTGTGCACGAGTCTGTCTAACCATAGCTTCTCACAGGGCACTTACAGGCCAAACATAAAGGAAATAAAAGACAGCTGTTTTTTGTGAGTTCAGTCCATAGTAGTTATACAAATCATTAACATTATGCATAAATACAGAGGGGTCCATAAAAATGTAGAAACATTCTGATAGTCAATATTCATCATCATCATCATCATCATCATCATCATCATCATCATCATCATTTAAGACTGATTATGCCTTTCAGCGTTCAGTCTGGAGCATAGCCCCCCTTATACAGTTCCTCCATGATCCCCTATTCAATGCTAACATTGGTGCCTCTTCTGATGTTAAGCCTATTACTTCAAAATCATTCTTAACCGAATCCAGGTACCTTCTCCTTGGTCTACCCTGAACCTATGAGTCTCTTGGGTAACCTTGCTTCTCCCATGCATGTAACATGACCCTACCATCTAAGCCTGTTCGCCCTGACTGCTACATCTATAGAGTTCATTCCCAGTTTTTCTTTGATTTCCTCATTGTGGGCAACCTCCTGCCATTGTTCCCATCTACTCATACCTGCAATCATCCTAGCTACTTTCATATCCGTAACCTCAATCTTGTTGATAAGGTAACCTGAATCCACCCAGCTTTCGCTCCCATACAACAAAGTTGGTCGAAAGATTGAACGGTGCACAGATAACTTAGTCTTGGTACTGACTTCCTTCTTGCAGAAGAGAGTAGATCGTAGCTGAGCGCTCACTGCATTAGCTTTGCTACACCTCGCTTCCAGTTCTTTCACTATGTTGCCATCCTGTGAGAATATGCATCCTAAGTACTTGAAACCGTCCACCTGTTCTAACTTTGTTCCTCCTATTTGGCACTCAATCCATTTATATTTCTTTCCCACTGACATTACTTTCGTTTTGGAGATGCTAATCTTCATACCATAGTCCTTACATTTCTGATCTAGCTCTGAAATATTACTTTGCAAACTTTCAATCGAATCTGCCATCACAACTAAATCATCCGCATATGCAAGACTGCTTATTTTGTGTTCACATATCTTAATCTCACCCAGCCAGTCCATTGTTTTCAACATATGATCCATAAATAATATGAACAACAGTGGAGACAGGTTGCAGCCTTGTCTTACCCCTGAAACTACTCTGAACCATGAACTCAATTTACCGTCAACTTAACTGCTGCCTGACTATCCATGTAAAGACCTTTAATTGCTTGCAAAAGTTTGCCTCCTATTCAATAATCTTGTAGAACAGACAATAACTTCCTCCCTAGGAACCCGGTCATATGCCTTTTCTAGATCTATAAAGCATAGATACAATTCCCTGTTCCACTCATAACACTTCTCCATTATTTGCCGTAAGCTAAAGATCTGGTCCTGACAACCTCTAAGAGGCCTAAACCCACACTGATTTTCATCTAATTGGTCTTCAACTAATACTCGCCCTTTCCTTTCAACAATACCTGAGAAGATTTTACCCACAACGCTGATTAAAGAGATACCTCTGTAGTTGTTACAATCTTTTCTGTTTCCATGTTTAAAGATTGGTGTGATTACTGCTTTTGTCCAGTCTGATGGAACCTGTCAATAGTCAATATTAATTAAACATACCCCTAAAATTCTTGTCCAGGGGAAAGATTATTTTGTGTGTTCAAAGTGACCACTATTAGCAGGCAAATAATGTCAATGCCACTGTACTATGGCTGACAGTGTTGCCAGTGTAGACAGCCGCACAGAACGTCCTCCACAGGCAGAAGCCAAGAGATGTAAGGTCTGGAGACTCCATTGTTCCTCTTCGACTTATCCATTGACTGTGTAGGCTTTCATCCAAGTAGGCTCTGACATCTCTGTGGTGGCAAGGCAGAGCACCATCTTGTTGTAGGTAAAATGTTTTATTTCCAAAGACCTCTCAGATGGCACCGTAAAATCGATGTTTGCAGCATATGAAGATACATCTCACCCGTTACGGTACCTTCAAAGAAGAATGGGCCAATCAAATCATGCAGTGACAGACCACACCACACATTGACACCTGGTAGGTTAACATGTTTGTCCACGTGAACATGACGATTTTCAAGAGCCCAATACATGCAGTTGTGGCAATTTGCAGTGCTGTTACAGTTGAATTGCTTTCGTCAGACTAGATAACCATCCGTGCAAATCATTCATCCTAGTGAAGCGTACCTTCAAACCACTCGCAGTACTCCACCCTCCGATTCGAGTCATCCTCATTCGAAAGCAGCAGCAATCTTGGAATGTACACTTTCCACTTTGCAGCCTTCAGAATTCGTCATAAGCTTGACTGGCTTACCCTGCTATAACGTGCACCGTGCCTCACAAATTTTTGAAGTGACTTAGCAAAATATTGCAACACAGCAGTGCTGGAAGCTGGACTCTGTGATGTTTGTGGTCGGCCAGACCTTCTGTTTTGCACATCCGGAACAGTACCATTGGCTTCAAATTTATCCTGAATACGATAAATAGTGGTACATGTTGGTGTTTGAGTTCTCTATGCATTACGCAATTGCCTTTGTACCTACATCATGTTTTCATACTTCCAGTACCACTTCAATACAGGCTTGCATTACTCAAATAGCAATCATACTTCATTCACTGCTGCACTGTCATCTGCTGGAAAACATGTTGAGCCAGCAATTCACCTGTAAGTTCACAGGATACTAATATCATCCGACAGACTTTAAATACTTTCTATGGTGTAGATATGTGATAGTCAAGAGGAAGAAAACACAAAACAAAATCTGGCACACTCTGGCATTTATGTTTAACCTAGATAATATAAAGATTTTAGAAATCTCTAGTTGTTTCACATCAAAATGTCTTTTAAATCTAGTTTTTCTGCATGAATGCTTATTGGTGCATACTATCACTTTTTTTAAAGGTTGTTTTCTACATTCTTTTTCCTGACTATTGTTTTAAAATGCCCAAGTGATACAATGTAATTTTTGTTCTGTAAATTTTCAGCTGTGGAGCAGTTTCGAGAAACACATGTAGTCATAAACCACAAGGAAATTAAATATTTAGTAGCTTCACATACCGTCAATGTAACTTCAGCTGTTTTCACTTTCCTCGGTGACGGAGATACGTCAAATGTCAGCTTCTTTGCAACTGCCATAACTTTCTGAGGCACGTCACAGACCTGTAAATAGTAGTTTGCACTCTTACTCGTGTATATACTAGGAACTATAGTACTAGTGAGAAACACGTTTAAAATCATAAAAACAACTATGGGGCCATTCCATGCCAAATGGTCCAATTTCGGAAAAAAGTTCTGAATGACCATCTTGGATTTTGCTGAAATTTTGTGTGAACATTCACATATGTTCCCAACAAATAATGGTAAAGGTTTAATTTTGCCAGTTAAATACTTGTGCAATTATAGTCATTTTTTGACGCCATAGCACAGCCACCAACAGTGCACCCGTGAGTTTTCAGAAGCTTTGGGACATATTGTCTCAGGCAGTATTTTCTTGGGGGGGGGGGGGGGGGTCATTTTCTACAACTTTTTTCCCTTACAGAAGTTAAAAGAATAAAAGAAAGATTTCCTGAGAGATTAGCACATAGATGATTTGAAGGAATGCCTGCCAGAAAAATTGACACACAATAAAAGCGCAAAGCTTTCAAGAATAACTGTGGAATAAGCACAAAAATTTCAATGTAATAACTTACCAGAACAAGGCCTCTGAATATAAAATTTCACTGTCCTAGTGTTTCTGCTAGTTTACAAATTGAGGGGAAAGATGACGATTTTTCTAAAAATGCCAAAAATGGCTATTTTTTAACCCACTTTCATTACAAAGACCATGTTCTAAACTACCTAAGAAGTTATATTTGCTTTTGCTATATGAGCATATAAGCACTTAAAAAAAGCGACAGAGTGGAGGTGCTTTGAAAATAGTCACATATTCTACGGCAACTCAAATCTGACACCTTTTATTATGTTCTACAATTGTTCAGTACTCTCTGTGGAAGATAATATCAGAAGTCCTGATGACTACAAAAGAAGCTTGAGTCAAAAAAACTGCAAGCAAGTACACTTTTTTTGACGTCTTTATAGCATTCAGCTCTACAAAATACTTCTTATAAAAATGAAATCAAATAAGGAATCCAATAAAAAGAATAGGTTTTTCCCCCTCATAATTTGAGGTAACCTCGCTTGAAAAGTCTAATTTTTTGGGTGCTGTGTTACCAAAGTTACTTGCCAAAGAATTGCATCAGTGGCATCATTTGGCCAGCAGTACACTTTTCCTCATGACATTCTACAGCAAATTAATGAAACCTGTAAACAATTCAAATAGCTTGAAGTAAACGTAACCTTAGGATCTTAAAAGAGAGCTCATCTAGCTTTGGCACCTGACAATTACAGGAATGAAGGCTTGGCATCCTGTGTAAAGAAACTCTTATCAGGCTCAGAAACCTGTAGTAAAGGAAACCCACCCGTAGTTGCTACTGCACAGCTGTTGGCCACAGACCCTACGGCGATGGGGATGGTGCGTGGCTCACCTTAAAAGGAACCAGCAGTGGTTAAGCCACCATGGACCACAGCAATGTTTATATAATTTTTAACCAGTACACTAACATTCCACATTTACAGCAAACTATGCTAACACAAATTATGCTATGCCTTAAACAAATATTACTCTGACACATCATTATTACTGCATAATAAAAAGATATACTAATAATTTGCCATAATGTTAATCTATTCCATAAAATGGCAGGAAGAGCACTGTGAACTTCACCGAAGTTTAAACAATGTGATGATGGTGTAACACCGGCAAGCTATTTATACAATGTGTGCTACAACTGTTATGCAACTATTTCACTCCCATGATCTCCGCTGTCTTACTAATTCACAGTTAAACTGTGGAGTTTGTAACCAGTTTGATTCTGTAGTTACAGTTCCTTAGTTTCTCATATTTTATCTTCACAGTTCTTACGCGTTGTGCATGTTGGTGGAAGCAGAATTTTTTGGGAGTCTGTTTCAAATGCTGGTTCTTTAAATTTTCCCAATAGTGTCCCTTGAAAAGAAAGTCACCTTCCCTCCAGGGACTCCCATTTGAGTTCTCAAAGCATCTCTGTGACACTTACATGTTGTTTGAACCTACCAATAACACATCTAGCAGACTGCCTCCAAATTGCTCTGATGTCTTCCTTTAATACGACCAGGTACAGATCCCAAACACTCGAGCAGTACTCAAGGATAAGTCACACCACCTTCTTATATGCAGTCCCCTTTAAAGGTGAACCACACTTTCCTAACATTCTCCCACAGGGTGTACACGTGGCCGAGGAAAAAATATTCCCGGATTTCCCGGTTAAAAATACACTTTCTCTCGGATGGAAACACACTTTTTCCGTGTTAAGTAACACTATACTCTTCCTCGGAACTGTAAAACTTATCAATCCTTTCACCGGCATAGAATTTCCGGCACTTTAGAAAACGAAACTCAGGGAAAAAACACATTTTGGAAAGTTGTCTGATGTGCAGTAACATATACACTACATATTTTTGTATTACGAAAGTATAAATTCAAATTTGAAATTGAGACTGCGATGCGCTTTTGTAAGCCAGTCGCAGCTCATGCCAAGCTTTCGCCAGCCGATGACAGCGGATATTCAGAGCATAGGACACGTGATGCAGTCAGCCAATAGCAAGTTAAGTAGTGCGACATGCGAATAGAAAAAGGTAGTGGTTTAAATTAATATACATAGTGTTGCCTCTCCCTGGCACTAAAGTGTGAATTGCAGAGTAACCATGTAGATGTATAATATTGGTCTCCAAGATTAATAAGCTGCAAGAGAAGCAAAGCTTTCACACATAATGCTGATATTTCTTGCACGTGTACGCTTTAAGATACAGCACACAAATGTGCCAGTAAAATTTTTAACAATGACATAAATGTCTGATGATCTGGGATCGAAAATATTCTAAATGGTCGTCCTCAAAGATTTGATTTTTGAATGAAGAGTCAAACGCTCTCTGATTTAAGTAGTTCATCGGACATTCGTGCACATAGTTCATCTTGCGTAAAAAGAAATTTACTTTGTAAGTAACGCTTTTCAAACAACCATTCGGAATATTTTACCGCGACCTCTTAGAAATAGATTCGTTTCAGCAGTTGCCAGAGAGCACCAGGTGACAGGCATTGCCGCACTTGCGCAGCTACAATGGTGCAAGAAGCTCATATGTTCGTACGTCTAAAACATTAAAACATCTTACATTATGTCATAAAAGAAACAAGACATTAGAGGATACTCCAAGAGCATGGTAATTTTGTGGGCCATACTAAAATGCATAATTTGGCTTAAAGTGCACATTTTTTATGTCCACATTCAGATGTAAATTTTCTTGGAGTACCAGTACTGTATTGTCTCATGTTTGGTTCTTTATTATGGCATAATGCCATACGTGCTAGAAGATGAAGACGTGAACTTGAAATACAGCAAACAGTTGAAACTAGCCAATAGTGTGGAATTAAACACTTCGTTTCAAATAAATTGACTGCCTCAGCGGAAAAGATTTAAAAAAGTCAAATTTCTTTAAAAAAACGGACAAAAATAACTTAATTGTTCTGCAAGACGATTACAGCTTGACTGTCAGAAAAGTGGAAACAAAATAAAATCTGAAACTAATAACATATTTTGATGATGATGATGATGTCCCATACTCCGAGGAGCGTAGGGGACGATGCGGAGGACCCTTCCATAATTATGTGAATGTATTTTGCTTCACTTGATAGCTCCCGACCACAGAAATCTGTTTTGTTTTCACTTGACGTGAGAGCAACAAACAAAGAGGAAACAGCAAAACCATTTAACATAAACACGGGCCACATGGAGACTACCACCTCCCCACTACTGATCTGCGCATCAGCTCCGGATCTACATTTTTCCGAACTGCAGCAATATTAGATACTGGCACTCCCCCTCCCTCAAGCGTTTGAGGTACGACGCCAAAAATTTAAAAAAATCGACTTTTCAAAAATATTTTCATTTTGTAGCGCACACCTTTCTGAAGAGTGTGATACATAAAACATATATGTTTGAGGGAATGTAAGACAATGTTATTTGGTCTTAAATGTGCCGAAGTGCAGTGCCACGCCTCTTCACACAATATTCTTCCACCGCACGCCTCTGTATTTCAATCTGTGGAATTCAACCGTGTAATTGTAATGGATGCCATCAAACTATATTCAGGCCAGTGGAAATTAAAATCTCCTGTGGTGCCTCTCCTGCTCCCAGTCGGCCGGTTTGACATCCTGACCCTCTTTAAAAAAATCTCGCAATTAATACTGGATGGGATTATTAATACAAACAGTACCCAAGACTGGTGTTGTTTTTTGATTTGATTACGTGTGTTTTGTCACTCTCTGCTAGATAAAACAAAATAAGCCCGCCTAATATTGCAGCAATTTTTACACACACCAAATAAACGAGACTGTTTTGGCACAAATCGTCATTTTTATAACACGACGGAATATAATTCACGAAGTACCAATTTCAAATGCCTATTAGGCCTGAAGTTTTATGTTAGGAAATAGTTTCACGCTTCATTCATACTCTTTAGCTTCTGAAGCATGAGATTGAAAAATTTGGAATCGTCATATTCCTCCGTAATTTGTGAGAGTCCTTGTTTCTTCTCCTTCCTCTGTCTAACAAACAATCTTGTCATCACTAATTCTGTAACTATTCCAGCCAGTGTCAAAACTTCTTCTCTGGTTAGCTTCACTAACCCTGCCACAAACACCGGTTTAGTTATCCCGCATTTATTCTCCCGTTAGACGTTATTACCTGTTCGTACAACGCGTTTTCCGCGCTACTCCCAGAGTAGAACTTTAGCGGCTGATAGCCGGGCACTGTATAACTGGCCCTTAATAGTGTAGCGGTCTGGCCAAAAATTTTCTGTCAAAATTTCATTCTCTTGGACACATGGAGAAGACAATACGTATTCCTGTTAGTCGTTTATTTCCACTCTGGTAGTCTGAATCTACAGAATTCTCTAGTAATTATAACAACACTGATCATTTGCAAACCCAATCAACCACATAAAAAGCGATTGGCATTCACCCATTCGGCATTATTCGCTCAGCTCATATAGACCCGCCCGCTTTTGTCTGCAGTTCTAGATGCGACGGATATTCCCCTGCCAGAGACATCACGTACACTATGCGCGCATTCAAATATCAACTTATGATTCATTCAGAAATCAACTTAGAATTCGTTCAAAAACCAACAGGGATGCATTCAAAATCATATGAGTAATCGATAGACCAACGTACGCTGGATGCTAGGCAGTTTGTGAAACAAGGTCTTTTTTCTCATTTAGCTATTTTTCGACATAATCACCTTTTCTGTCGATGCATTTTTGTAGACGTTGTGGCAGTTTTTGTATGCCCATGTCATGCCAGCTTGCCACCACGCTGTTCAGAAAGTTATGAACCTCTTCTTTCACCTCGTCATAAGAGCTGAATCGCTTGCCAGCCAAATGTTCTTTTAACCTAGGGAACTGAGCGCCAAGTCAGGACTATAGGGTGGGTGGGCGATTATGTTCCACTGAAACTGTTGAAGGAGAGCAACGGTTTGCCGAGCAATGTGTGGGCGAGCACTGTCATGGAGAATGTGTACGCCCTTGCTCAGCATTCCTCTCCCCCAGTTCTGAATTGCTCGTTTGAGTTTTTTCAGAGCCTCACAGTAACAGTCAGCGTTAATTGTGGTCACAGTGGGCAGAAAGTCGATCAACAACACGCCTTTCCGATCCCAAAAAACGGCTGTCATGACTTTACCGGCAGACTGTGTTTGTTTGAATTTCCGCAGCTTTGGCGAAGAAGGATTCCGCCACTGGCGTGATTGTTGCTTGGTCTCAGGTGTAAAATGGTATGCCCAGGTTTCGTCACCTGTTACAATTGAGTCCAGAAAGTTGTCCTGTTTGGCTGCAAAATGCACGGGAAGCGTCAACTCGTTACCGCATGTGGTCCTCAGTCAGCATGCGTGGCACCCATCTTGCACACATCTTCTGGTAGTTTCCATTAAAATTCTGTGAGCGTGCTTCGGGAAACCTCAGGAACCAACGTGCAGAGATCATCCAGGGTGATCCACCAATTTTCAAGCATGCTTTGCTCAACCTTCAACACTGTCTCCTCAGAAATTGACAGTCTCCCGTTCCTTTGTTCGTCGTGAATTTCGGTCTGACCAGCTGCAAACTCTCTACACCACTTACGAAATTTTTGACATCCGTGCACAACTCACCATACACTTCCGTCAATTGGCGACAAATTTCAATCGGCGCAGTGCCCTTTGCATTCAAAAACTGAATAATTGCGCGCAATTCGCACTTGGCGGTAACATCCAACAGGAGCTCCATTCTAGATGGCTGCCAAGCCAAGGCTGAGCGCCTCAGTGCGGCATGCACACGTTTACACACAGCGTGTGAAGCACTCTTCATAACGGTGTGACCAATTGCCTCACAAACAGAGTTCTGTACTTACAAAAAAAATAGGAGACCTTACTTTTGGGATTACGCTCGTACCTTCATGGAGTGACTGTACACAACTGCCGCGTTGAGGGTCTTCTGTGCTGTGGAACGACAGATGCCCAAAGTGTAAACATGTGAAGCACCTCATAGGCAGTGGGACTTATCGCTTCACATCACGCCTGTACACTTAACTTTCTCCAGGAGGACATAAACTTCGAAGTTATCTTGACATTGATTTGTTGTAGCATCTTAGAACATATTCTGAGGTCAAACATAATGAGGTATCTCAAACAGAATGGACTCCTCAATGGCATTCATTCAGCACAGATTGCAAAAACACTGATTGTGTGAAACTCAATTCTCACTTTTCTCAGATGATATACCAAAAGCTCACGATCAAGGTGGTCAGGTACATGAAGAATTTCTCAGTTTCCGAAAAGCATTTGACACGGTAGCACACTTATGCTTATTGTCAAAAGTACGATCGTGTGGGGTACTGAGTGACATTTGTAACTGGATTGATGACTTTTTGGTAGGCAGTATTCAGCACGTTATCTTGTACGGAGAGTCATCGTCACATGTAGAAATTACTTCACGTGTGGCCCAGGTGAGTGTGGTCTGGCCCTTGCTGTTCAATTGTATATTAATGACTTTGCCGACAATGTTAATAGAACCTCAGGAATTTTGCAGATGATGCAGTTATCTATAGTGAAGTACTAGCTGAAAGAAGCTGTACGAATGTTCCGTCAGTTCTCGATACGATGTGAAAGCGGTGCAAAGATTGGAACTTCCTTCAAATGTTCAAAAATGTAAAATTGTGCACTACACAAAATGAAAAAACATAGTATCCTATGACTGTAATGTCAATGCATCACCGTTGGAATTAGACAACTCATAGAAATACCTGGGTATAACACTTCGTAGCGATATGATGTGGAATGATCACACAGTGAGCCTTGTGCACTTCGGTTTATTGGTAGAATATTAGAGAAGAGCAATCAGTCTACAAAAGGGAGTACCTACAAATCACTCATATGACGATTCTAGAGTATTGCTCAAGTGTGTGGGACTCATACCAAATAGGACTAAGACGGCATATTAAATGTATAAAGAGAAGGGCAACATGGTCGGTGATGCTGAAAAAAACTGAACTGGCAGACTTTTTAAGATAGCTGTAAACTGTTATTGCAGTCTTCAGTCCAAAGACTGGTTTGATGCAGCTCTCCATGTTACTCTTCATCTCCAAGTAACTGCTGCAACCTACATCATCCTGAATCTGCTTACTGTATTCATCTTGTGGTCTCCCTCTATGATACCACCCCCCCCCCCCCCCCCCCACGCTTCCCTCCAATACTGAATTGGTGATCCCCTGATGCTTCAGAACGTGCCCTACCGACCGATTCCTTATTTACGTGATCTACCCATCTAATCTTCAGCATTCTTCTGTAGCACCACATTTCAAATGCTTCTATTTCCTTCTTGTCTAAACTATTTATCATCAATGTTCCACTTCCCTACATGGCTACACTCCATTTAAATATTTTTGGAAAGGACTTCCTGACACTTAAATCTATAGTCGATGTTAACTACTTTATCTCCTTCAGAAACACTTTTCTTGGCATTGTCAGTCTGCATTTTATATCCTCCCTACTGGACCATCATCAGTTATTTTGCTTCCCAAATAACAAAACTAATCTACTACTTTAAATGTCTCATTTCCTAACCTAATTTCCTCAGCATCACCTGATATACTTACATTCTATTATCTTCATTCTGCTTTTGTTGATGTTCAACTTATATCCTCCTTTCAAGACACTGCCGATCTGTTCAACTGCTCTTCCAAGTCCTTTGCTGTCTGACGGAATTACAATGTCATCGGTAAATATCAAAGTATTTGTTTCTTCCCCCTGGACTTTAATTCCTACTTTAAATTTTTCTTTTCTTTCCTTCACTGCTTGCTCAATATACAGATTGGATATAATTGGGGATAGGTTACAACCGTGTCTCACTCCCTTCTCAACCAATGCTTCCCTTACATACACACCAACTCTTACAACTGCCGTCTGGTTTCTGAACAAATTGTGAATAGCCTTTTCGCTACCTGTATTTTACCCCAACCACCTTAAAAATTTGAAATAGGGTATTCCAGTTAACACTAAAGCTTTCTTTAAGTCTACATATGCAATAAATGTAGGTTTGCCTTTCCTTAACCTAGTCATAGGGTCAGTGTTACCTTGCATGTTCCTACATTTCTCCAGCATACAAACTATCTTCCCCGAAATCAGCTTCTACCAGTTTTTCCATTCTTCTGTAAAGGATTGCCGTTAGTATTTTGTAACCTTGATTTATTAAACTGATAGTTCAGTAAACTATCCTGAAAAAATCTTCTATCGAAGTTTCCAGAACTGACTTTAAATTGTGACTCTAGGAATGTACAGCCCCTGCACATTGCTCACATAGGGATTGTGAGAATGGATTAAAATAATTACAGCACACACGAAGGCATTCAAACACTCATTCTTCCAACACTCCACGTGTGAATGGAACGGGGGAAAAAAAAAAAAAACAATAACTGGTACAGAGTAATATACCCTCTGCCATGCACTTCACGGTGGTTTGCAGAGTGTAGATGTACCCATACGATTATTATCCTCATTATCTGTGGAACCTTTTTGTATGTCCCTGATAAAATGTACACCTCATCATGGGAGATTAGTCCAAACCACCTCAACTGTTTGGAGTGTAAGAGCTCTGTGGAAGACTATTTCTTGGATTGTGTTCAAAGTTGTGTGTGGGGCAATGGTCACAGGTATGTCACCTAGAGGATCACATGCCTGATGAGCTATAGACTAGGCAGCAGAGGAAGTTCTAATTAATAATGACCATTTTACAATTTTCCCAGAGGTTCAACTTCTTGAAAGCTGTGTTCAATGTTTTTGACAAAAAAATAATGATTTCTTTGCAGTGAAAGTGTCTCCATCTGTCCAAGTACATAAAATGTACCGAGTGAAATGTTTCACAATCAGAAGCCTGGCTCATCTCTCTTCCCATGACGTAGTGAGGGAAGGAAACGTCATGGGGTAATAGCTTTCTGCACTGTAATAATCTTTTCCATCTGAAGGGACTACTGGGGACTCATGGCCACCAGCAGAAGAAAGTTTAATTCGTTACATGT
The DNA here is from genome assembly GCF_023864275.1 of Schistocerca cancellata. Lineage (NCBI taxonomy): Eukaryota > Metazoa > Arthropoda > Insecta > Orthoptera > Acrididae > Schistocerca > Schistocerca cancellata. The sequence goes on along the minus strand of NC_064636.1, from coordinate 110,416,390 downwards.
GCAAATCTTTTGCCGCGATACCGCCCACTCCGAATGGGAGCTCTCTCTGAGGGTGCCACCCAGCCACAGCAACAGCTATTTGGCCAGTAAACCATTGCCTGGAGTCCCTATGTCCCTAGCATCGGGAGTTTCCAGCTCAGGCACCGACAGTGTGGCCTCTGCGTGGTCAGAGGGCTACCACAGTGCAGGTACTTGATGACACCTCCGCAATGGAATGGCTACCATCCTGAGTTTTGGTGCAGAACCTTGCCGAGAAACGAAGGTCGTAATGAGAGAAATGCACAAAAGGTGCCACATACGCTGTCCTGGGTGACCTTCCCTGCAGGATCCACACTTCTGTAAAATATGGAAAAGGAGTAAGAAGTCCAACCCAGTAAGGGGAGCGTGAAGTTGTAGAATGGCAGAAGGAAAGAAAACGAGTGTCCAAAACAAGAGACTTGCAGCGGGAAGAAATGCTGCACGGACTAGGGCCCCGTGGTGGCCAGGGCCGTACCGTATTTACTCGAATCTAAGCCGCACTTTTTTTCCAGTTTTTGTAATCCAAAAAACTGCCTGCAGCTTAGAATCGAGTGCAAAGTAAGTGGAAGTTATGAAAAATGTTGGTAGGTACCGCCACAATTAATTTCTGCCATTGAATATATGTAGCGCTACACAGGCATGGTTTGCAGGCACAAAGATAAATACTGGCGCCAAAATCTCCGCGTCAGAAAAAAAAAAGTGGAAGACGAGCTTTTTTTTCTCTGCCCCGAGTTTTGACCACTGCTCTTTCATACATTATCCAACAAAGTAAATACAAATTCCGTATTGTTTATCTTCGAATGTAGCAGCATTTCAATGTACTACGAAAATTTTTCCCGAGGGCATGCAGCTTTACTGTATGGTTAAATGATGATGGCGTCCTCTTGGGTAAAATATTCCGGAAGTAAAATAGTCCCCCATTCGGATCTCCGGGCGGGGACTACTCAGGAGGACATCGTTATCAGGAGAAAGAAAACTGGCGTTCTACGGATCGGAGCGTGGAATGTCAGATCCCTTAATCGGGCAGGTAGGTTAGAAAATTTAAAAAGGGAAATGGATAGGTTAAAGTTAGATATAGTGGGAATTAGTGAAGTTCGGTGGCAGGAGGAACAAGACTTTTGGTCAGGCAAATACAGGATTATAAATACAAAATCAAATAGGGGTAATGCAGGAGTAGGTTTAAATAATAAATAAAAAAATAGGAGTGCGGGTAAGCTACTACAAACAGCATACTCAACGCATTATTGTGGCCAAGATAGACACGAAGCCCACGCCTACCACAGTAGTACAAGTTTATATGCCAACTAGCTCTGCAGATGACGAAGAAATTGGAGAAATGTATGACAAAATAAAAGAAATTATTCACATAGTGAAGGGAGACGAAAATTTAATAGTCATGGGTGATGAATTCGATAGTAGAAAAAGGGAGTGAAGGAAAGGTGGTAGGTGAATATGGATTGGGGGGAAGAAATGAAAGAGGAATCCTCCTGGTAGAATTTTGCACAGAGTACAACATAATCATAGCTAAAACTTGGTTCAAGAATCATAAAAGAAGGTTGTATACATGGAAGAACCCTGGAGATACTAAAAGGTATCAGATTGATTATATCATGGTAAGACAGAGATTTAGGAACCAGGTTTTACATTGTAAGACATTTCCAGGGGCAGATGTGGACTCTGACCACAATCTATTTGTTATGAGCTGTAGGTTAAAACTGGAGAAACTTCAAAAAGGTGGGAATTTAAGGAGATGGGACCTGGATAAACTGAAAGAACCAGAGGTTGTACAGAGTTTCAAGGAGAGCATAAGGGAACAATTGACAGGAATGGGGGAAAGAAATACAGTAAAAGAAGAATAGGTAGCTTTGAGGGATGAAGTAGTGAAGGCAGCAGAGGATAAAATAGGTAAAAAGACTAGGTCTGCTAGAAAACCTTGGGTAACAGAAGAAATATTGAACTTAATTGATGAAAGGAGAAAATATAAAAAGGCAGTAAATGAAGCAGGCAAAAAGGAATACAAACTTCTCAAAAATGAGATCGACAGGAAGTGCAAAAGCTAAGCAGGGATGGCTAGAGGACAAATGTAAGGATGTAGAGGCTTGTCTCACTAGGGGTAAGATAGATACTGCCTACAGGAAAATTAAAGAGACTTTTGGAGAAAAGAGAACCACTTGTAGGAATATCAAGAGCTCAGATGGAAACCCAGTTCTAAGCAAAGAAGGGAAAGCAGAAAGGTGGAAGGAGTGTATAGAGGGTCTATACAAGGGTGATGTACTTGAGGACAATATTATGGAAGTGGAAGAGGATGTAGAAGAAGATGAAATAGGAGATATGATACTGCGTGAAGAGTTTGACAGAGCACTGAAAGACCTGAGTCGAAACAAGGCCCCGGGAGTAGACAACATTCCATTAGAACTACTGACAGCCTTGGGAGAGCCAGTACTGAGAAAACTCTACCATCTGGTGAGCAAGATGTATGAGACAGGCGAAATACCATCAGACTTCAAGAAGAATATAATAATTCCAATCCCAAAGAAAGCAGGTGTTGACAGATGTGAAAATTACCGAACTATCAGTTCAATAAGTCACAGCTGCAAAATACTAACGCGAATTCTTTACAGACGAATGGAAAAACTAGTAGAAGCCGATCTCAGGGAAGATCAGTTTGGATTCCGTAGAAATATTGGAACACGTGAGGCAATACTGACCTTATGACTTATCTTAGAAGCTAGATTAAGGAAAGGCAAACCTATGTTTCTAGCATTTGTAGACTTAGAGAAAGCTTTTGACAATGTTGACTGGAATACTCTCTTTCAAATTCTGAAGGTGGCAGGGGTAAAATACAGGGAGTGAAAGGCTGTTTACAATTTGTACAGAAACCAGATGGCAGTTATATGAGTCGAGGGACATGAAAGGGAAGCAGTGGTTGGGAAGGGAGTGAGACAGGGTTGTAGCCTCTCCCTGATGTTATTCAATCTGTATATTGAGCAAGCAGTAAAGGAAACAAAAAGAAAAATTCGGAGTAGGTATTAAAATCCATGGAGAAGAAATAAAAACTTTGAGGTTTGCCGATGACATTGTAATTCTGTCAGAGACAGCAAAGGACTTGGAAGAGCAGTTGAACGGAATGGACAGTGTCTTGAAAGGAGTATACAAGATGAACATCAACAAAACCAAAACGAGGATAATGGAATGTAGTCGAATTAAGTCGGGTGATGCTGAGGGAATTAGATTAGGAAATGAGACACAAAGTAGTAAAGGAGTTTTGCTATTTGGGGAGCAAAATAACTGATGATGGTCGAAGTAGAGAGGACATAAAATGTAGACTGGCAATGGCAAGGAAAGCGTTTCTGAAGAAGAGAAATTTGTTAACATTGAGTATAGATTTAAGTGTAAGGAAGTCGTTTCTGAAAGTATTTGAATGGAGTGTAGCCGTGTATGGAAGTGAAACATGGACGATAAATAGTTTGGACAAGAAGAGAATAGAAGCTTTTGAAATGTGGTGCTACAGAAGAATGCTGAATATTAGATGGGTAGATCACATAATTAATGAGGAGGTATTGAACAGAATTTGGGAGAAGAGACGTTTGTGGCACAACTTGACCAGAAGAAGGGATCGGTTGGTAGGACATGTTCTGAGACATCGAGGGATCACCAATTTAGTATTGGAGGGCAGCGTGGAGGGTAAAAATCGTAGAGGAAGACCAAGAGATGAATACACTAAGCAGATTCAGAAGGATGTAGGTTGCAATAGTTACTGTGAGATGAAGAAGCTTGCACAGGATAGAGTAGCATGGAGAGCTGGATCAAACCAGTCTCAGGGCTGAAGACCACAACAACAACAACAACACGAAAATCCAGCTGGCGAGACTGTTTGGGATGTTTGTCAATATGGCCAACTGTACGTTGTGAATTTTTTCCTACCTGTGAGAAGAGATAGTTGCTAATAGGAATTTTCATGAATTGTGAATCACATGCAGTATTCTCTTCACCATAAGAATAATACGAATATAAACATTTTGCCATGTATTGTTTTGTGTTTGCTGCTATTTCATTTAAATCCTGTCTGCCTAATAAACTATGAAACTAGAGTGAGACAACAGCAAACGCGGAAGAATATACATATCATGTCATGTTTATATTTATATTATTCTTATGCCTAATAGTGATACAGTCAGAAATGAAACATGGCAATTGACTAGATTTTTAAATCTAAGATGACTCTAGTTTCTGTGCAGAATGTAAGGTACTAAAGAGGCATCTGCAAAGATTTTCAAACGGAGAAAAATTTTCGCTAAACTGTCGTTCAGAACATCTATCACACGCAGTCTATTATTTGGTTCTTGTTGATCATTATCAAAGTAAGCAGCAGTGTAAGTAACAACAAATAGCAGTCTCTTGCCATTGTTTCGGTAATGAGATGATTCCTCTCTTTTTTTTTTTTTAAATTGTAAGCAAGCCATGCCGTGAGCGGTGACAAGCTGTAAATACTCATTATCAGAATGCGACAAACAATGCAGAACACAGTACAGTAATGCATTTTCAGCTTAAAGTGACATAAATACCTATAACAAAATGAACGGCACTTATCAGATCAAAGAAAAATAAGCAATCAATTCAAACCAGACAAAGCACGTGAAAAAGGAAGGGTACCCTTATAAATACGGACGGAGTGCCTGACGCATAGCAATGGCTACCTGGTAAAGCTTAACTGCTAAGCAAGACTCGAACCAAACTACTGTAGCTGTATCGTCATTCATTTGACATAAATTGTGTCTCAAATTACAATGGACCAACTTTGTTTCGATTTGGAGGTGCTGCCTAAAACTTTTCTCTCCCCTTGAATTTAAGAGTCTCAAATTTCAGGTGCAGCTTAGATTTGTGAAAAAATTTTTTCCTCGACTTCGAGTCTCATTTTTCAGGTGCGGCTTAGATTCTAGTGAGGCTTAGATTCGAGTAAATACGGTACTCACTGAAGAACTGTGAGCCTCCTAGGGGGCTGAAAAGTAGAGTTCTGAAGTGAACATCCACACCACAACTATCTCCTCATTCAGTACCCAATGAAGAAGATCGCAGGCTGACAACAATGTGAGTGATCAGTTTTCTGCCAAACTTGGGGAATCTGTAAGTGTGATCTTTTAACAGTTGAAACAGGCCTGCGGGGAGCATTCCTTATCAAGAGCGTAAGTCTTTTGCCAGCACAAATCGTTTTTGGAAGGCTGAGAACACACTGAAGATGAACCTGAGTCAAGGAGATCTTCACTTCAAAAAGCGATGAAAACGTTGAACGAGTGCACGCTTTTGTGAGATCAGACTGATGTTTAACAACAAGGATGATGGGTGACCTGTTCGACACCATCACTGCGTATCACATTTTGACACTGCAGACTAGTGGACAATGTATCTGACAACACATTGTCACAGTCACATCCATAATGGAATTTGTGCCTTGAAAAGGCAGTCTCCCCCTCCCCCAATCCAGCTGATCTGAGTCATTGTGACTTTTTATATTCTTTTCCTGAAATTGAAAAATGTCTTAAAAGGACTCTGTAGAACACTCAAAAGGTTAAAAGTCCCCACCAGTTGAAGCCTTTCAGCACTGATACCAAGACTAGGAACACCAACTCTGCCAGTGTATAGCTGCTGAAGGGAACAACTTTGAAGGAGACAATATTGTTTGAAAAAAGTAAACACTTCGGTAGACAAAAAATCAGTCTCATTACTTTTCTCACACACCTTGTACACAGGGTACCATGAAGATATCATGACAACTTGAATGGGTATTGCAATGAAGGTGATCATGTAACTGAAGTGGTGGAACACAAACATTGAATGGTAACCCTTCAAATTGCTTTACTAAAGGAATGAAATACAAAAAATTTTTTGGTACAAATCATTCTATTGTTTCAAAATATTCACCTTTAACATTTATACTGTTTTTCACAAGTTTAAACTAATTTTGGGAAAATTTTTCAATACCTTGTTGTTACTGTAAATGATGATTTTGAAAAGACTCACTGCTTCTTGAGATGATGAAGATTGCAGTCAGTGCATTTTTTTGTATGAAAGCAACATCAGTTCCTTTCACGGTGTACGATACGCCTCGAACCAATTGTAAACAGCATTTTTTGCAGGTGACCAATTGCCAAAGTAGAAAGAAGCAACAAAACAATAGTCACACACAATGACACAAGGAAGTACAACTCGCACGTCTCTGGTCGCTCTGGAGGTCCTGGCCGGAAACAGTGGTCGTGTGTGTGAGGTTCAAGCAACTGAAATCACTCAACAGAGGAAAGTCCACTGGACCTGACGGGATGCCAAATCGATTCTACACAGAGTACGCGAAAGAATTTGCCCCCCTTCTAACAGCCGAGTACCGCAAGCCTCTAGAGGAACGGAAGGTTCCAAATGATTGAAAAAGAGCACAGGTAGCCCCCGTCTTCAAGAAGGGTCGTCGAGCAGATGCACAAAACTATAGACCTACATCTCTGACATCGATCTGTTGTAGAATTTTAGAACACGTTTTTTGCTTGCGTATCATGTCATTTCTCGAAACCCAGAATCTACTCTGTAGGAATCAACACGAATTCCGGAAACAGCGATCGTGTGAAACCCAACTCACTTTATTTGTTCGTGAGACCCAGAAAATGTTAGATACAGGCTCCCAAGTAGATACAGGCTCCCATTTTCCTCGACTTCCAGAAGGCGTTCGATACAGGTCCGCACTGTCACCTGATAAACAAAGTAAGAGCCTACGGAATATCAGACCAGCTGTGTGGCTGGATTGAAGAGCTTTTAGCAAACAGAACACAGCAAGTTGTTCTCAATGGAGAGATGTCTACAGACGTTAAAGTAACCTCTGGCGTGCCACAGGGGAGTGTTACGGGACCATTGCTTTTCACAATATATATATAAATGACCTAGTAGATAGTGTCAGAAGTTCCATGCGGCTTTTCGTGGATGATGCTGTAGTATACAGAGAAGTTGCAGCATTAGAAAATTGCAGTAAAATGCAGGAAGATCTGCAGCGGATAGGCACTTTGTGCAGGAAGTGGCAACTGACCCTTAACATAGACAAATGTAATGTATTGTGAATACATAGAAAGAAGGATCCTTTATTGTACGATTATATGATAGCAGAACAAACACTGGTACTAGTTACTTCTGTAAAATATCTGGGAGTGTGCGTGCGGAACGATTTTAAGTGGAATGATCGTATAAAATTAATTGTTGGAAAGGCAGGTGCCAGGTTGAGATTCATTGGGAGTGTCCTTAGAAAATGTCGTCCATCAACAAAGGAGGTGACTTACAAAACACTGGTTCGACCTATACTTGAGTATTGCTGATCAGTGTGGGATCCGTACCAGGTCGGGTTGACAGAGGAGATAGAGAAGATCCAAAGAAGAGCGGCGCGTTTCGTCACAGGGTTATTTGGTAAGCGTTACGGAGATGTTTAGCAAACTCAAGTGGCAGACTCTGCAAGAGAGGCGCTATGCATCGCGGTGTAGCTTGCTGTCCAGATTTCGAGAGGGTGCGTTTCTGGATGAGGTATCGAATATATCACTTCCCTGTACTTATACCTCCCGAGGAGATCACGAATGTAAAATTAGAGAGATTCGAGCGCGCACAGAGGCTTTCCGGCAGTCGTTCTTCCCGTGAACCGTATGCGACTGGAACAGGAAAGGGAGGTAATGACAGTGGCACGTAAAGTGCCCTCCGCCACACACCGTTGGGTGGCTTTCGGAGTAATAATGTAGATGTAGGTAGGTGTGCTTGCCTATGACAATACGTGTCGTCTTTTCTGAAAAAGGCTTTGGCTGAAAGCTAAGTTTTCTTTTGAGCCTGCCTGCAATTCAACATGTCAAGCTTTCTGCCATCTATCCTTCATAATATTGTCAATATTACGATCTGGACTTCATGTCTCAAATATCATTATCGGGTGATCATTTGCAAAAACTTAAAACATAACCCTTATATTGAGGAGAACTACTCACTCCTTGGATTTATAAGTGATGTAAGAAAACTGCATTTAGTAATATAAAGTGGTTCCATTTGATTGAGTTACTTAGGCAGCACAGTCTGTTCAAAATTACTTTAGGACTGATAATTCGGAAAGAGCACGGATAGGAACAGAGCAGAGTTGCCACGTCCTGCCATAGGACACACGCACAAGCTTACACTCCATTTAACTCGCTACAACAGTTATTCAATGCATAAATATGGAACTATCATAAATTTGTTCTGTGACAGTTACACTATGTTTTGATTTTAATTTTATCTGCAGCTAAAAGAAATGCCGTGTGGCTAGGGCCTCGTGCCGGGTAGACCATTCGCCTGGTGCAAGTCTTTTGAATTGATGTGTGTCAATGGGGATGAGATGATGATACGACAACACAACACCCAGTCCCTGAGAGGAGAAAATCTCCGACCCAGCCGGGAATTGAACTCGGGCCATTAGGATTAACATTCCGTCACGCTGACCACTCGGCTACAAATTAGTAAGACACTACAGTACTGTCACCTATGTAGCGCTCACATGGGGATTTTGAGGATAAGATTAGAATAAAATTACAATTAAAACAAGAGCCTTAGCTGCGCATTGATATACATCAACGGGGACAGTTGAAAATGTGTACCCTGACCGAGACTCAAACGCGGGATCTCCTGCTTACATGGCAGACACCCTATCCCTCTGAGCCATCAAGGACACAGAGGATAATGTAACTGCAGGGACTTATCTCTGGCACGCTCCCTGTGAGACCCATATTCTCAACTTATTGTCCACACACTACATTCGTAGTGCTCTGCCCATTACACTCATTATGCACAGCAGACAATCTTACCGTAAGAGTTCGGGCAATGTGTGTGCATCCGCACAGGCGGAGGACATTGGCCGGTTAGCCTTAACTATATGAAGACGGTATCTGTTCTTTCGGACATATTTTCTGATTTTCTCATCAGATGTCCAAAAAATGAGAAACGTTTCTTCCTGATCATGCTCATTACTGGTTCTATTTTCTTGTATACTGTTTCATTTGAAGCTATTCTCCAATGCCCATTTACTTAATATTATTTATTTTTGCATGTTCTAATTCTTCTTCTTTCTACCTTAAGTATTTTGTCAATTTGTGCTGTATTGGTTGTTTCGAAGTTAGTTTTAGCTGCATAAGTTATTTAGAGGGAGACCAAGAGATCAATACACTAAGCAGATTCAGAAGGATGTAGGTTGCAGTAAGTACTGGGAGATGAAGAAGCACAGGATAGAGTAGCATGGAGAGCTGCATCAAACCAGTCTCAGGACTGAAGACCACAACAACAACAACAACAAGTTATTTCTGGTTGTGTAACTGTTTTATAATGTTTTCATTTTGTATCTATGGATAGGCTTTCTTTGTTGTATGTGTTTATGGTAATGTAATTTTCTCTGTTCATTTTTTTTAATGTTTTATTTTGCCATGATGGTTTCTTATTTAGATTGTAAGCTACAATTTCACCTAAATATTTAAATTTATCAACAGTTTATCAAGAATTTTGATTTCTTGTTCTCTTATTGTAATTTTGTTTACAAATGGTATGTCTGTCAGATAATCTGTTTTTCAAATGATATTCTGAGGCCAATTATCTGTGCTACTTCTTGTAGTGATTTAACTTGCTCACTTTCTTGAACATTGTTGGCTAGAAGAGCAAGTTTGTGAGGAAATCCCAAGCACTTCCAATTCTTATGTCCTTTCTTTGGGTTAGCCTTATAGCATTCTCTCATTATGTATTCCAGTGCACAGTTGAACAGTAATGGTGATAGTCACCATGTCTTAAGCCTATCCTTACAAGTAATGGTTCAGAAATTTCTCCACTTAAGTATACTTTAATTTGGTACTCGTTAGAGTAAGTCCTATTAATTTAATTCGTTTTGGATGGAGTCCCAGACACCTAAAAGTTTTTAGTATTACAGTTTATGGAAACAGGCATATGGCTTCTTAAATCTACACATGTTATGGCCAAAAGTTTGTTCCATTCCCTGTGGTATGCCATTATCAATTCCAAACTAATGATCTTCTCTGCTCAGCTTCCCCATTGTCTGAAACCTCCTTGGTATTCCCTTAACTCTTGTTTTAGTTGTTCCATGATTCTTCCATATAGCATCTTGGATAAAATCTTTTATGTGCAGTCTAGTAGGAATTCCCATGTAGTTGTCCAGATTGCTCTTACCTCCTTATTGAGTAGTGGTCGGATGATGGCTGTGGTCCAATGTTCAGGGAATTGTTCTGTTATCCAAATTTTTGTTAGAGCCTCGTGTATGCAGGTCTTGATTGCGTCACTTGAATATTTTCACATTTCAACAAAAACCTGATCTTCTCCACATGCCTTATAATTTTTTTCTCATTTGAAGAGACTTTCTGCTTCTTGGGAAGTGGAGGGATCAAATTTGCTAAGTATGGTTTTAATTTGGGTGTATGTCAATTAGTAAGAGTTTTTTGGATTCTTCACAATTAAAAAGTTTATTAAATGCTTTTGCCATGATTTCAGCATTTTCTTCATTACTGTTTGCCTTTCTTCCATCATCATCTTTCAGTGTTCGGGGGCTCATACTGTTGTTGTTATTTCCCAAAGATTTTGTACTAGTTCCTGAAATTGGGTTTGTGGTAATTATCTTCTATAGAGTTTATTATGTCTTTATGGAATCCTCTCTCAATTCTCCTATATTTTGTGTGAATGTTTTGCTTTCATTTTTGAGGTTATGACATTTTCTTCTGTTTTGCGGGTTTGAAACTTTAACCACACTTAGTGTCTTTCTTCATGGAGCCCGCCAAGCATGTTTTTTTTTGCGAATTCAAGGAAACTAGATTCTCAAGTTGTTTCTTGATGTTTCTAGTTGTTCTAGATCATCAGTTACATTTTAAGTAAGTAGTGGCCCTAACCTATGTCGTCTACTTTTAATATTTTAACAGTGTAGATTTTCCTAAGAAAATGTTTGTCTATACAGGCTAGGTCTAGCTACCACTCCCCATTCCTCCAGTCAGAGTGTTTTCTAGTTTTCAGTATATTTGGCTACCTCTTTAAGTATATTGATTTGAATATAAAGTTGTGTTCTTTGTGGAGTTCTACAAGTATTTTACCATTCCTGCTTGTAAAGTTATGTAGACTCCATTTTCCAATTATATCTTATATTTCCTTTTCTCAGCTGGGCACTGAAGTCTTTTAAGAAGATTTGTACATTTTTTTGTTTTTGTTTTGTTTATTCTGTTCACACTTTGAGAGAATCCCAAAATATGTTTTTGTTAGGTTTTTCTTCATTTACAGGAGAATGAGCACTTATAATTGTGCAGGTTTTATTCATTGTTTTAAATGGCAGAGTTGCAATACTTGGTGGTACTATTTGAAAATCAGCCAGTGAATCTATTATTGTAATATTCGCTATAAATACTGTTAAAAATTGCTCATAACTCTCTGGCCTAGTTTCCCGTTATAAATCCTACACCCTCGGGATTCGAATGGGTCCTCTATTGTGTTTCTCATTTCTTGGAGTCCTGCTGTTAAAATTGTTTCTTTGTTTAACTCATCAGTGAAATTCTTGAGTTTTCCAGTTTTAAGTAGTGAGTTTATGTTGTGTTCTGCTATATAATTTATTTGTTCACAATCAATCTTCTTTTGTGAGTCTGTGTGCATTGGAGCAATTGAAAACGCTCCAATTCATTGCTATCTTCCAATTGGCTGTAGCATTTAACTGGCTTTCCGGGCAGAATGGTGTTTTTTCCTAACAGACCCTTACATATTTGACTGTCAAAGGTAATGAACCTTAGCTGGAGCTAGCTCCAATTTACAACTACAGTTGTTACCTACAGAGTAGTGTTAAGTCCACGAGAGCTATTTTATTTCACTCAAGCCTACCAGTAAGCTGATCAGCACCCCCTACCTCCTGTCTGGAACACATCGTGTAGGAGTATCACCTCTCCTCCTGCTACGGCAACAAGGTAGGCTAGTGTAACAAGAAGAAATATTAAATCTAACATAAACACACAGAAACAGAGTTTTTATCTTGGAAAATGAAAATCATCAATTTACCCCCAGGAGCTTGAAAAGGAAATAAATAATCAGCGTGATTTAGTTCACAGTGAAATTGACGAACATTTTAAAGCTGTACGTACAAATTCGAGAACAGTACACGAGGACATCTCTAATACAAAAGAAAGGGTTGAGATACTTGATCGAGATAGGGGATTCTATGAAATTTGGATTCCTCATACCACCTTACCCGCCTCGGAGGAACAATTGTAAGAGTTCGTACAAAAAAAAGGTATAGGAAAGAACTGATTCCTCTTTCACACTTACTTCTACCAGCAAGTCTAATTCCAATTAACAGGATTTGCAGAAAATCTGGGAGAAGTTAGGAAAAAGCATAAAAGGAGCTACGGAAAAAGACTATGGTCTGCCAAAATAGTACAGGAAATCTGAAAGAATTGTTACAACAACTTCAATCAGGGATGGGTACGAACTTGGCAAACCAATTTCCAAAGTTTAAATCAGATGGAGAAGCAGAACATAAATATTTCTACTTGCTTTTTCAGGGCTTTTCTTAAGAACCGGGAAGACCAAAGAAAAATAGATTTGCACCACACAACAGATAACAGGAACAACAAATAAAACAATAACTACAACAATTTCGAAATAATCACTACAACCATAAAGATTAGATTAGTTTTCCGTTCCAAGGATCTGTGTTGAGGAGATTCTCATGGATGTGGAACATGTCACTTTTTCTTTTTTTTTTAAAAAGCTGAAATAACAATACTAATAGTATGAATATATACAATACATCATTTGTTTCTATTAAAAAATTCGTCAATGGAGTAGAAGGAGTTGGCCACTAGTAAGTCTTTCAGGCTCCTTCTAAACTGATCTTTATTTGTAACTAAAGTTTTTATGTTTGCTGGCAAATTATTGAAGATGAGTGTTCCTGAGTAGTGGACACCTTTTTGAACTAAAGTAAGTGCTTTTAAGTCCTTGTGCAGATCATTTTTGTTCCTGGTATTGTATGTATGAACTGAGCTGTTTGTTTGAAAAAGAGATATATTATTTAGTACAAATTTCATTAAGGAGTAAATATACTGAGAGACAGTAGTTAGTATACCCAGTTCTTTGAAGAGGTTTCTACAAGATGTCCGTGAATTTACTCCACAAATAATACATATTACACGCTTTTGGACTCTGAAAACTTTTGTTTGACTTGAAGAGTTACCCCAAAATATTATACCATATGACATTATGGAATGAAAGTAGGCAAAGTATGCAAGCTTTTTCACTATTATGTTGCCTATGTCTGCTAACACTCGAATTGCAAATACAGACTTGTTAAGGCGTTTCTGCAGTTCTGTGGTGTGCTCTTCCCATCTGAATTTTTTATCAAGTTGTAATCCCAGGAATTTAAGACTGTCACCCTCTTCTATCTGCTCTTCTTCGTACTTTATGCATATGCTGGGTGGAAACCTCTTACAGGTTCTGAATTGCATATAGTGAGTCTTTTCAAAGTTTAATGTCAGTGAGTTGGCTTTAAACCATTTATTAATATTCATGAAAATATCATTAGCAGATCTTTCTAGAACTACACTCGACATACTATTATTTATTGCAATACTTGTGTCATCTGCAAACAAATCGAACTCTGCTTCTGGCAGTGTAACTGATGAGAGATCATTAATGTACACAAGAAAAAGCAATGGCCCTAAGATGGAGGCTTGTGGGACACTACATGTAATTTCTTCCCATTCTGATGATGACTGATGACTTAATTGACTAGTCCGTTGCACTGACACCCTTTGTTTCCTGTTAGCGAGGTATGACTTGAACCATTTTGCAGCACTGCCCGTGACACCATAGAATACTATTTTATTTAAAAGGATGTAGTGTTTCATACAATCTAATGCCTTTGACAAATCACAGAAAATACCTGCTGCTTGTAACTTGTTATTTACTGAATTAAGTACATTTTCACCGTAGGTGTAAATAGCCTTTTCGATATCAGAACCCTTCAGAAATCCAAACTGTGTTCTTGATAATATGTTATTTGTGGTCAGACGGTTGAGAAGCTGCCTGTACATTACTTTTTCTAAAATTTTTGAGAATGCTGGCAAAAGTGAAATCGGTCTGCAGTTTGATGGCATCTCTTTATCCCCTTTCCTGAATAGAGGCTTAACATCTGCATATTTCAGCCAGTCAGGAAATGTCCCAGTTATAATTGACTGGTTACACAAGTAACTTAGAATTGTACTAAACTCACAAAAATGAACACACAGTGACAGGCTGTCACAATGACGCAGGACAGCAGTCTGTCTTAAATTGTAGCACAATGCTAGTAGGAATAGTTGTGCGGTGGCAGTGTGAAGGTTTGGTAACTTCAAGTGTTTGCTGTGGCTATAGGTCTTGTGGGACTCAGGAAAATGGTCTGTGTCCCATATGTCGGCTTCCCCTCTATTACTTCCGCCTTAGCTTTCAATCCTAAAGTAATTTTTAACATATTAAGTTAGCAAGTACCTATTTGAACATGTTCTGTAATGCTATACTGTAACAACAATAAAACAACTGCGATTTTGAAAAGTGAATACTCAATTTGTATTCTTACCTGGGTAGGAGTATCTGAAACGGCAGGCTTTGGAAATTTTTGCTCATCCTCCACATCAGCACACACTTCCACAGCGGCCTCAGCGTTGTCGCCCTTTAGCTCCGATGGGCTTTCCACCTACAAGATACCACAATAATACATCACTGACAGGATACATAATGGGAGCACCTATCACTGATCTTAAATCAGATATAATCAAGGTATCACACAAGTATGACCTGAAGTAACATTGTCGAAGTAGTTCAACCACTCTGTGGACCTTTTATATGTCACTAGCGAACCCGGAAATGCTTCGCAATTGCTAAACACACTATGTGATGGAAAGTATCCCTACACCCCCAAAAACAAACTTTTTTCATATTAGGTGCATTGTGCTGCCACATACAGGCAGGTACTCCATATCAATTGCCTCAGTAGTCATTAGACATTGTGAGAGATCAGAACGGGGCGCTCGGTGGGACTCACGGACTTCGAACATGGTCAGATGATTGGGTGTCACTTGTGTCATACATCTGTACATGAGATTTTCACACTCCTAAATATTCCTATGTCCACAGTTCCGATGTGATAGTGAAGTGGAAACGTGAAGGGACACATTGTAGCATTACACGGGCAGTCGTCCGAGTAGCACACGAAATCTTTAAGCAATAATCTTGTCGGGATGTCCATCAAAGTATGATATACTTTGTGTCACATAAGAGTAGGAGTGTCAAAATAGGTAGTAACGCATGACATCATCTCAAGTCGAGATTTTTTTTTTTTTTTTTTTTGTAGTGCAATCTTTGCAGAGCGATTGACACTGTATAACAATCAATATGTTGTTGCACAGCATATCACAATGCTGCGTTACGCGTGATTTTTTTTTTCTTCGAAAAAGGTAATAACTTCTGAGTTGGTCACGTGCGCGGACAAACTGTAATCGAGCGGGGGTTCTCTTTAATTTTAAAGAATTGATTTAAAACTGATAATCCATAATCTGGACCTGGTTTGGAAAACATTCTAGAGAGCCATGGCCAAACTTTGTTGTAAACAGATCGCGACGGACTTTGAAATAACGGCGCGAAATGTGAGAGACGCGGTAGGCTATCACATGTTATAGTCGCGTGAAGGATTAATTGATACTCCCTGTAATTTCTTAACATTAACTTGGTAATAATTATTCAAGAATTATTGAAGGTTATAGTAATCGTTCTTGGTGCTTACAGTAAATGGGGTTTGATTTACTGTTTGAATACGACATATTTACTGTTTGAATACAACATATATTAATCACGGAATAGTCGATTGATTGATACGTTGGTTAGCAACCAATAAACATATTGTAATGGAATTACCAGAATGATCATTTCAATCATTGGTGACCACTACACACACACACACACACACACACACACACACACACACACACACACACACACACACACACACACACACACACACACACACACCAGAAAACTAACTACTCTCATTGTGAATGACATTTGGAATGGATGAGTTTTACTTCAGATCCTTGGGATCAATAAACTTCATTCAAAGTTGGAACTTTATAAACTGTGTCATGTTCCTTCAATTTAATAGATCGATAAAAATTATAGTCTACACTGTAATTTTCACCTTTTGAAAAAAAGAGAGCACTTACCTTTCTTAGACAAAAGTTTCAGCTTCAGTCATTAATCTCCCCTAAATGGAGATGATGGTGACAGACATAGCACTATGTCATCGTGATCAACCACATATGAGCCCCCTTCTCCCTCCCTTTTGTTGAAAACCCTGAGATATAGCCTCGGCATGACGAAGGAAGAAGGAAAAATGTTCAGACAGCAGAGGAGAAATGAAAAAAACCACGACGATGGAGGAAGAGAGAGAAAGAAGGGGAGGGGACATCACAACGTACAGCACAAAAGCGTACAGGCCGACCTCGTCCGCTGACTGACAGAGACTGCTGACAGTTGAAGAGGGTCGTCATGTATAATAGGCAGACATCTATCCAGACTGTCACACAAGAATTCCAAACTGCATCAGGATCCACTGTAAGTACTATGACAGTTAGGTGGGAGGTGAGAAAACTCTGATTTCATTGACGAGCGGTTGCTCATAAGCCACACATCACGCAGGTAAATGCGAACCACGCATCACTCGGTGTAAGGAGTGTGAAAGTGACTGAACAGTGGAAAAACATTGTGTGGAGTGACAAATTACGGTACACAATGTGGTGATCTGATGGCAGGGTGTGGGTACGGCGAATGCCCGGTGAACGTCAGCTGACGGCGTGTGTAGTGCAAAACAGTAAAGTTCGGAGGCGGTGGTGCTATGGCATGGTCGTGGTTTTCACGGAGGGGGCTTGCACCCCTCATTGTTTTGTGTGGTACTATCACAGCACAGGCCTACTTTGATGTTTTAAGTACCTTCATGCTTCCCACTGTTGAAGAGCAATTCAGGGATGACAATTGCATCTTTCAAAACGATCGAACACCTGTTCATAATTCACGACCTATGGCAGAGTGGTTACGCTACAATAACATCCCTGTAATGGACTGGCCCGCACAGAGTCCTGACCTTAATCCTACAGAATGGGATGTTCTGGAACGCCAACATCGTGCCAGGTCTCACCGACTGTCATCAATACCTCTCCTCAGTGCAGCACTCCGTGAAGAATGGGCTGCCATTCCCCAAGAAACCTCCCAGCACCTGACTGAATGTATGCCTGCAAGAGTGAAAGCTGTCATCAAGGCTACGGGTGGGCCAACACCATACTTAATTCCAGCATTACTGATGGAGGGCGCCACGAACTTATAAGTCGTTTTCAGCCAGGTGTCCGGATACTTCTGATCACTTAGTGTATATTAATGGGAATTGGATAACTGCTACTGGTAGATCTGTCAGGATAGTAGCTTCAATGATAATATTTCACAGTTTTATTCTGCAAATGGATTATGAAGTTTCAGATGATTCAGACTCCGCAGAAGTAATCCAATTGTAATCCGACAAGCCATAAATTCAATTTTACTGTTTTCTATTAAAACCAACAACGATAAAGAAAAAGCAGCACACAGTTGTGTATATAAGTTTTATTTAAAATTCCATATAAGGACAAAGAATATATAAGGGGGGAACAATTTGTCTGATGGTTTAAATGCACTACTATGTATTTAAAGCCAACTGCAAGAAAAAACAAAACTGCGCCTTGACACGGCATAGCATTTTCTCTCTTGCAGTTATATTTAACAGAAAATCTGTAGTTATGTTGTATAAGAAAGCATAAAGCCTATATCGATCTGAATGTTTATCTTTTATATAGTCTATCAGCCTATGTCTATCTAAACATTTATTAGGAGTATGACGTACAACGTTGAAATAAATCAGTTAAGAAGTTTGAGATTTTTGCTAAAAACGTTTCCCTTTTATATAGCATATATGATCTATACATCATATATATCAAAAATTACGTACCCAATCTCCGACCCGAAGTTTGTTATAATATAGTGTAAAAATTTGAAGTAAATCAGTCAAGAACTTTTCGACAATTTTGGTAACACATTAAGAAATGACTTGTCTCTGTATAGTAGTATACATTTATTTTTACCCTCGGTATCAGAAAGAAATTGCTCTAACAAAGGTTCACTTAAATCATCATGGGCAACCTTTGGTAACATCGTTTATATCCAAGCTAAAATTAACGGAACATCCAAGGTCCATCGATGAGGGTGTGGGCTGCAACACTCTTCACTGGAATGCGATTCTTCTTGTCTCCTGATGTTGTAGTAAGTTCAATGTTTTCTATATTTTTGTAAACTGTTGTGCGACGACGACGTCGATATCTCCTGTAGGGCATGTTAGCGGCGTTCAATGCAGTTGCCTGTGCAGCAGCTAGACACAGACTGAGCGTAGTGCGAGAGCGCGCTCGCTTATATACTGTGCGTGGACTTAGCGTTTCACAGTGGCCAGCGAGAGCGTTATTCCGGACGCGCACACTAGTTGTTCTAGGTGTGCGCGTCCTCGCTGGCGCGCCACCAACGCCGAGCCAGACGGGTTACGTAACCACCGTCTAGATGCAAGGATGCAACAGTTTGAAAAAATTCAGAAAGCATAGTTCCCCATTCTGGGCCTCCAGCTGCCAGACTGCCCGCTTATCATCTAGACGGTGGTTGGGGGGAGCTTGAGCCACGACCTGCAGGAAGTATCACTATGCCAAAACATGATTGGCTGGAGACAGCTATTTAGGGGTTGGAACCTGCCCTGGAGTTCAGTTCACTACAGATGCCGACCACGTGGTGTGTGTGTGTGTGTGTGTGTGTGTGTGACCACGAACCTTGGTGGAAAATTACAAGTGAACTTTTGTTTGCCTCAAGTAGGAGACTATTACTGGCATCACCAGAATTACACTAGCACATCAATAGCATTACACAATAGACAGACATACTAATAATTCTCTCTAACATGAACACGTTAGAAAAGTCAGGAACACTGCTTTTAATGTCACCAAAATTTACACAATGTGACAGTGCTGTAAAACCTAAAGGCTATTTATATGAGGAGCAGCATGACATTACGAGTTTAACATCCCATTGACAGAGAGGCTATTAGAGACAGCATTTATACAATTTGCACTGCAGCTGTTATGCAACAATTGTACTACCATGATCTCCACTGTCTCGGTAATTCACAGTTAAATTGTGAAGTTTATAACCAGTTAGGTTCTGTAGCTTTAGCAGAGAAATCGACTGAAATATGTCACGACGAGTCACGAAAAGAGACACCCCTTGTTTGAAGTTTTCTGAGTTATTCGGATTTCATCTCAATTCGTAATCCTAAACACAATTGTAGAATGTAATAAAAGATGTCAGGTATAATTTGAGTACAAGCAGAATATGGGGCCATTTTCAATTCACCTCCATCTTGTCATTTTTAGGGTCTTATATGCTCATACTGCAAATCCAAATCTAGTTTTTCAAGTGGTGTAGATGGTCTTTCTAATGAACACAGTTTACAAGAGAGTGTGCAGAGAACTCTCTTTTATAAATGTGGGCAGATTTTAGCAATTTTTGCATTTTTACAAAAGCCTTCGACTAGGCACTCAATTTGAAAACCATGGAAAGCAGTAGAAGAATGAAATTTTATATCCAACAACTTGATCTTGATAAGTAACTACACGCAAAGTTTCAGGTTTACCGTGCAATGACTTCAGGAGACAAAAAAAAAGTTAACTTCACATTTTTTCAGCAGACATTGTTTCCAATTATACTATGAAAAGGAAAGTTGCTACTCACCATATAGTGGAGATGCTGAGTCACTGACAACAAAAGGACAGTCACAAGTAAAGGTTTCGGCCATTAATGCCTTTGTCAAGCTTTGTTTGGGTCAATCATTTTGTTGTGCCTATCTGCGACTCATCATCTCCACTGTATGGTAAGTAGCAACTTTCCTTTTTATAATATTGCTACACTCCATCCTGGATTTTCCATTGGCCTACTTTTGTTTCTTACTGGAGATATTATGCCTCAAAGATGCCAAAAACACAGGGGTGCACTTTCAATAGCTGCATCGTTGGGTCAACCAAATGACTGTCTGTGGAAGTATTACACCGGCAAAAGTAAAACTTTATCACCGTTCACTGCGGACTTTTGCGAATATTCACACAAAATTTCATCAAAACCCATGACGGTCATGCAAGTACCTCCATCACTTGGCATAGACTGACCGAGAACACGCTTATTAATAAATTTTCTGAAATCTGTATATCTTAAAGCAAGGTTGCATACACACAGTTATAAAATTTCTGCCACAAGAAAATATACTTTTAAGTATGCAAGTGAGACAGGAGAACATATAAAACACGACTTCTCTTGTTTTTGATGGGAAAATAGATCTCTGATGTTCCAGAGCAATGGAAAATGATTTGAAGGGAAAACAGCAGCCTACAATCCCCCAGAACAACAGAAAAGTATTCAACGGGAAAACCACATTTCCAATGTGCAAACAGAGCAGAAATTAAGTCCTACGGGTTAATCCTGGTTCTCACAAAATTGTACAGAAAGAGCTGTAAGCATACTTCAGCATCACATGTGAAGGAGGATTAATTACATCATTAACAATTGTGATAATACCGTGTGTAGATTGATGTAATTTTATGTCTGCAAGTTAATTACATATTTTCTGTTAAATTCACGGGAATGGACATGTACAATGTATGCAATTAATAAAATATATTAACTCTTTCATATGCAAAATAAATAAAATCATTTCACAAACTTTTTTTGTTTTATTAGTATGGAAAAATGTGAAAAAAGAATTTTTTTGGGCAGTATTTCAGCAGGTACAGGGTGGTTTCAAATGAAACCACTGCACACTAAATGCAGTGGCTTGAAATGAGACCACCCCCATTAACTTCGTTACTTTTCGTGATAGGGCACAAAACAGTTCCTTTTTGCTGATAAACACAGAGGAACTTGGCAGGAAGAACATGTACATCTGTTTTTACGTGGATTACCTTCTGTGCTGCAGTGTACACATCGCCTCAATGTACCATGTACTGGCAGATGTTTAGAGTCTGTTGCGAGTTTTTCCACTGGAACAACAGTTTTACACTTTTTGGCACATAGTTCAGATAATGCGCTTGGACGACCAGGACTGTCTTTGAAAACACTGGATCCTACAAGGCCAGCTACAACACACCACCAAAATTCCTTTAGCTTTTTCTTTTCATTCTACTTGGTTAGTCAAAATAATATAAATGCATTTCCAATAGAAATATCAATCATATACCAAAATAGTCTGAGCCACCAGCATCTAGATTTTCTGTTAATTGCATAGAAACTATTCATCATGTCCGCTTTATCCACACATCCCACGTTCAAATTGTAAGATTTAACTATCTGTGGGCAAGGTATTTTTGTAATTGTGCCATCCCTTTCTTTCCTACCGACTTCTTTCAAAGTTACAGGTGAGTCAATTGATAGTAACGTGACAACACTTATCTTTCCATTTCATGCATGCAATTCCATCAGAACGAACTGCAATTCCATCAGAACGAACTGACCAGTCACTTTCTCCTCTTTGCAACTCTTTGTCCGGTTACAGAGGAGGAAGTCCTTTTCTGTGGGCTCTAATGGTACCACAGGCTAGGAAACCAAGTCTGCAAAAGTGAAACACTAGAAAAAAATTGTCAAGATATATGTGATACCCTTTGCCTTCTAAGCCTTCACACAAATTTCTTACAATCCTCTCTCCCAAACATTTCTCCACTGCACCATCTGATTTCCCAGTACACACTTCAAAATCGCAGATACATCCCATTTTGTCAGCTCTGACCCATATTTTGTACCCCCTCTTGATGGGCTTTTGAGGCATATACTGTTTGAATGATATTCGCCATTTGAATTTCACCATGCATTCGTCAACAGATTGCTCTTTAGTAGGAGCATAACATTCTTTGAACCTTGTCAGTAATTGCTTTATTAGTGGTCGAATTTTATACAATTTGTTGTAACATTTATTCCCTTTTTATGGCATAAGGGCATTGTCATTTACATGTATACGAGATAAAATCCAGCTGAATCTTTTCAATGAAATAAGTGAAGAAATGTACTGATCTCCGAGTTCGTTGTGTGATGACCAGCAATCACGATATGTGCAAGGTTGTTTGATACCCATTAGAATATTTATAGCCAAAAACACCTCGAGTTCATCTTTTTCAAGAGGTCTGTAATTCTTACCTTTCCGAGCCACATAAAGATTAGTCTGTAATACTATGAATTCCAGCTTATTGTCCCCAAATAGATTTAAAAAAAAAAAATAAAAAAATTAAATTAAATTAAAAAAAATCAACTGGCAGCATACCTTCACCTTCAGTTTTCAGTTTTCCTTTGACACCAACTTCCCCTAAAAAATCGACAGAATGCATCGTACTGTCATCCCTTGCCCATGTAAAATTCATAGACCTTATTAGTGGCATGTTATCTTCAGAACTGAAACTGTGATCACTGTCATTTGCAGAACTATTATCACTTTCAGAAACAACACTAGATATTACTGGTCTTGGCCCCAGTGAATCATGAGCAGTCTTCAGCCAAAATATCACTTTCATTATCACTGGCACTGTCAATCTCAGAGTCCACATCCGAAGGAATTTCTTCTAAAAGACACACCAGAACTTCGTCATCCTTTAATTTGCGAGAAAACAATTCGCGAAACTGAAATTTAAAAAAAAAAAAAAAAAAAAAATGATAAGCTTCTAATACTACCCCTGCAGCCACAGTGGTTTCAAACGAAACCACCAGAATAAATATGGAAAAAGTACACGATTTTCATTATTGTTGCAATACATATAGCATGTACTTATATAAGTATTATGAATTTGTTCCATGTGTGAAACTCACATTTCAAAGACAAATCCAGTCATCAATCAAGAAAAAGAGAACCAGCACGCCACAAACAAAAATGGCACTTGTACTTGAATCGCTAACTGCAACCACGTGAGAAATATTGGCGTAGTTCAAATTTTCATCGCTAGATGGCAGCACCATGTACGTCCAGAAGCATGGTTAAGAATGTAGCCACTGTGCTCTTGCCACAAAATCAAATGAAACCACATCGTCACAAAGGGTTAAATGCCACATTTACGAATCTGAAAATTACTTTCAAAAAAATTAAGAAATAAATACAAATAAATAACAAAATAATCCAAGAGGGAGGCCAATATTGACCGACGTGTGCGAACGTTCATATAGCTCCGTTTACATCTATACTCTGCAAATCACCATGAGGTGCATGGCAGAGGGTGTCCCCCATTGTACTGGTTATTAGGGCTTTTTCCTGTTCCATTCACATATGGAGCACAGGAAGAATGAGTGCCTTTGTGCATGCAGTAATTATTCTAATATTATCTTCATGATTTCTATGTGAGCGATACATAGGTGGTTGTACAGTGTGTTAACTGTAAGACGGCAGAGTTGTGAGGGGAGGGGAGAGGAGGAAGCAAGTATCGGCTGGCGAGAGGAGAGGAGCCGTTGGCGGGCGGGGTGGGGGGGGTGGGGGGGGGGGGGGGGGGCAAGGCAAGGCAAGGCACACCTACCAGTTGCAGTGCTGGCACTACAAATTGCACGTCATGCTTACACGAAAGCAGACGATAAGTTTGGAAGTAAAACTAGGTTTAAATGTTGTTCGTAAACGAAACTGAAATCGTCCTGTTTGTCTACTATGCGCTCACAAACCATTCGTCCGATTGCAATGAAACTTTGGTGAGTGGTTCTCCGAACGTCCGAAAAGAGTAATGGACAATGTTTCAACAGTTAAGTCACTGTAGCATGCGTAGTGCAATTGATTACGTAAAGGCTTGTCATGCCGCGGACCCAGGTTCGATTCCCACTGTTCGCAATTTTTATTTAATTCCCCGCAATGTTAAACTATTAATTATAAAATTTAAATATACTTAAACAGGTCATATAGTATAACATAACTGTCAATCTCTATATATAACGTGAAGCAATTTTTTCTGCTTACTTTCCCTTTCGCAGAATTCAATCACACGCGATATAATTTGACGAACATCGCTACGTAATACTGGTTTCCTTCTAACCGTAGGCCTACCGGTAGGCGTTGTTGGTGACTTCCGAGATGGGCCAGCAACTGCCTCTTCACTCATTTTGATAATGTTTAGCACTTATTGCACAATAAAAACACGCAGAACAGTACAGCGCAAAACAATAACAAAGCTGACGACAATGGCTACCTTGTACAACACAATCGGCTACGTAATGTTGGCAGCAGTCGAAACTGCGTGCCTACCGAAGCCTCCCGACATTTACCGACTTCTACCGATTCTGGACTACAGAGAGGTCTGCCATCTAAAAGTTTACACACTGTAGTAATCATTAAAAGCTAGTTCTTGAAACTTTGTTCACAGACTTTTTCAGTACAGTTTACATCTACCTTCAAGAGTCTTCCAGCTCAGTTCCTTCAGTATCTCTGTGACACTCCCCCATGGATGAAACAAACCCGTGACCATTTGTGCTGCCCTTCTCTGTATATGTTCAATATCCCTTGTTAGTCCTATCTGGTACGAGTCCTACACACTTGCACAATATTCTAGAACCAGTTGCTCGAGTGATTTGTAAGCAATTTCCTTTGTAGACTAATGCACTTTCGCAGTATTCTGCCAATAAACCGAAGTGAACCTTTTGTTATCATTCCATTTCATATCCCTACAAAGCATTACATCCAGGTATTTGTAGGAGTTGGTCGATTCTAAAAGTGACTCCCTAATATTACAGTCACAGGATACTATGCTGCTGCTTTTTGTGAAGTGCACAATTATACATTTCTGAACATTTAAAGCAGGTTTCGAATCTCTGTACCACTTTCACATCTTATTAAGATCTGACAGAATATTTATGCAGCTTCTTTCAGATAGTACTTCATCAGGGTGTATACGTGGACAAGGAAAAAAAATTCCCGGATTTTTCCCGGTTAAAAACACACTTTCTCCCAGGTGAAGATACACTTTTTCCGTGTTAAGTGGCAGTATACTCTTATTCGGCACTGTAAAACTCATCAATCCTTTGAATGTTTATGGTTTTATATACCGGAGTAGAATTTCCTGGCACTTTAGAAAACGAAACTAAGAAGGAAAAACACGTTTTGAAAGACCTTTGATGAGCAGCAACATGTTCGTTGCATATTTTCGTATTACGAAGTTATAAATTCGAATTCACCAAACACTGCAATGACACTTTCCGAAGCATTGAAATCGAGATTGCGATGCACTTTGGTAAGCCCATCATAGCCAGCTGATGACAGCATAGGACACGTGGTCTCAAAGATTAATCAGCTGGAAGAGAAGCTAAACTTCTACATATAATGTTGATCTTTTTGGCACTTGTTACGCTTCAAGATACATCACACAAATGTGCCAGTAAAATTTTTAATAACGACGTAAATGTCTGATAATCTGGGCTCGAAATTCTTCTAAATGGTCGTCCTCAAATAGTTGATTTTTATTTGAGAGTCAAACGCTTTGTAATTTAAGAAATTCATCGTACATTCCCGCACATAGCTGATCTTTTCCCGCGACCTGTTAGAAATAGGTTCGTTTCTGCGGTTGCAAAAGAACGCCAGATAACAAGCGTCACCGCGCTTGCGCAGCTACAATGACACAGGAAGCCCATATGTTCGTATGTGTAAAACATTAAAAGATCTTACATTATGTCATAAAAGAAACAAGACACCAGAGGATACTTCAAGAACCTCAGAATTTCGTGAACCATACTAAAACGCACAATTCGGTTTAAAATGCGCACTCATATGTAAATTTTCTTGGAGTACCAGTACTGTTTTATCTCATGTTTGGTTCTTTATTATGGCATAATGCCATATGTGCACTTGAAATGCAGTGAACAGTTGAAACTAGCCAATAGTGTGAAATTAAACACTTCATTTCAAATAAATTGACTGCCTCAACAAAAAAGATTAATAAAAGCCAAATCTCTTTAGCAAACCGGCAAAAATAACTTCATTGTTCTGTAAGGTGATTAATGTTTGACTACCAGAAAGGCGGAAATAAAATCTAAAACGATCAACATATTTTAGCCTTCCGTAATAACACAAACCTACTTTAATTCATTTGATAGCTCCCGGCCACAAAAATTCGTTTTGTTATCTTTTGACGTGAGATCAATAAACGAAGAGAAAACAACAAAATCACTAAACGTAAACACAGGTCACGTGGAGGCGACCCACCTCCCCACCACAAGTGAGACTGCTCTGTGCATCAGCCCCAGATTTACTAATTTCAGAACCGGGGCAATATTAAGTAGTGGCGCCCAACCACACTTCTGTAACCAGAAGCGGGAGAAGTTACTACTCATACGCAACTCAACTGCGCATGCGCAAGAATCCGCCCGCAACTGCTCGAATGAATCTAATTTAAACAGTTGTCACGCCACGCTCATCCGAGGCAATTTGTTATTACAAAGCATTGAATAGTCTCCCTAAAGCCTTTGACACACTTTGCTGTTGGCAGACACTTGTACGAGTACTGTTTTGTTGTTCTATACAGCGCATTTCCTTTGAAACTTAAGTTTTTTTTCGTTTTTTTTTCCCCTCTCATTCATGTTTTGTTGCTGCACAGTATTATTCTGCAGTAGCGGGATACAGTAATATCCTTTGTTAGAGTATTGGTTCTTACCAGTCAAAATAGCAAAAATTTAACTGTAAATGAAAACAATGAAAACTTCCCAGAATTCTAAACAATTCCCGGTTTTCTCCCGGATGAAAAAATTCCAGGGTTTTTACCGGATCTCCCGGGTCATATACACCCTGTTCATTAAAGATAACTGCATCAGTTGCAAAACACCTGATTTTACTATTAATAATGTCTGCAAGATCATTAATATACAACATTAATATCAACGATACCAACACACTTCCCGGGGACATACCCAAAGATTCCGGGTTCGAGTCCCAGTCGGGACACACATTTTCATCTGTCCCCGTTGACGTATGTCAACGCCTGTAAGCAGCTAAGGGTGTTCATTTCATTGTAGCTTCTACATCTGACTATGACTCTCCATACAAGATAACATGCTACATCCACCCTATCAAAAAGTGCTCAGTCCAGTCACAAATTTCACATGAGACCCCGTACGATAGTACTTTTGACAATAAGTATAGGTGTGGTACTGAGAAAACTGCTTTTCGGAAATCGAGAAACAATGCATTTACATGGCTGCCTCAACCCAAAGCTTTCAGTATATCATGTGAGAAAGTGCAAGTTGGGTTTAACATGATCGATGTTTTTGACATCCGTGCTGGTTGGCATTGAAAAGGTCATTCTGTTCAAGATACCTCATTATGTATGGGCTCAGAATATGTTGTAAGAGTCTACAACAAAATGATGTCAGGTATACTGGACGGTAGTTTTGTGGATCACTTCTACTACCCTTCTAGTACACAGGTGTGACCTTTCCATGAATTGTTTTTTGTTCAAGGGATCTATGATAGATTATAGTTAGACAAGAGACTAACTCAGCTGCAAATTCAGGATAGAATCTGACAGGGATACTGTCGGGCCTTGGAGCTACGTTCAATTTTAACAATTTCAGCTGTTTCCCAACACCACTGACACTAATACTTACTTCACTCATCTTGTCATCGGTATAAGGAATAAATTGGGGCTACTGTCCTACGTTTTCCTTTGTAAAGGAACATTTGAAATTGGATTCAAGAATTTCAGCTTTTGCTACCCTCAATTTCAATTCCTGTCTCATTCACTAGGGACTCAACATTAACTCTGGTGGCACTATCAGCTTGTTTGTACAACGAGAATTTTTCTGGTTTCTGTGAAGGATCGCTTGACAATATTCTGCTACGGTAGTCCTTGAACGCCCCACATGTTGCTCTCTTGACAACCAAATGTATTTCATTCAGTATCTGTCTGTCTCTTGCCCTACACTTTGTTTTACATGTATTATGCAGTATTTTTTGATTCTTCAGAATGTCTTTTTTTACAGCGAATGTATACTATGGAGGGTCCCTTCCATTATGAACTGTTCTTCTGAGTACTATCCAGTGCATTGTAGTGTATGGAACTGGGGACCTAGAAATGACAGCGAGGCTTCGCCCCCGCCGAAGCCCGCAGTGGTACACAACCCCACAACAGGCTACAGCAGTCCACTCACCCCACCGCCGCCCCACACCGAACCCAGGGTTATTGTGCAGTTTGGCCCCGAGTGGACCCCCCGGGAATTTCTCACACTAGACGAGTGTAACCTCAATGTTTGTGTGGTACAGTGGTATAAGCGTACGTGGAGAAACTGTTTGTGCAGCAATCGCCGACATAGTGTAACTGAGGTGGAATAAGGTGAACCAGTCCGCATTCACCAAGCCAGACGGAAAACTGCCTTAAAAACCATCCACAGACTGGCCGACACACCGGACCTCAGAGTTCCTCAACATGCTACTGGCCTGTGATGAAAGTTTCAAGTTCCTCACTGAGATATGACTATATTGATTTTGTATCTGGTTTACTGAATATATACAACTTCCTACGTGTTTTAGTTGTCCTTTGTACTTTGGTAATTTGTGTTGATGCAACTGTGTCATGGTCATTGATACCAGTTTACATGTGGAGATCCTCCAAGAGGTTAGTTATATTTTGGCTGTTGCATCCTGTTTATTTCCATCATAAGTGGAGGTGTGAACTATCTGTTCTAGGGACTTTTCAGAGCAGGCATTCAGTAAAGTTTCACAGGATGTCTTATACACCCACCACTGACAAAACTGTAATTTTCCCAATTGTTGGGTGATTACAGTATCCACCAAGGCATACAGTGCGATTGGGGTACAAAAGAACTGAGGTTTTCTCTATAAAGTTTTCAGTAACATCAGGGTGGGCAATAGAAGGACCCAGGTATTATTATATGGGACACCTGACACTGAGTCTAGCCCAAACTATCTCACATGCAGCTTCAATTTCTACTGTGGTGGATCTGAGTTTCCTGCCTACTGCAAAAAATATACCACTTCCATTTCCCGATCCTTAAATTTTCCCGAAAATTTCACTGCTACCAATCTCAGGTTTCAACCAGCTTTCTGTACCTAGTATTATGTGAGCTTCACTGCTTTTCATGAGCACTTCATACTCGGGCACTTTCTTGCAAATGCTTCAGCAGTTTACCATTAGGATTTTTATACTCTCACCTGTAGGAGGCATTTCTTTTGATCTTACACTGATACTCCATGGTTTCCTACACCTATCATTATCTGAATTGGCTGGCAAGTCACCTAATCTAAAGTACCCTCGTGTGCACCCCACACACTGTCAGCTACAAGAGTGTGTAGTGTGTAGTTAACTCCTGACCCATTCAGGGGAACCCTACAGTTTTGAACTGTATGTCGTAAGTCCAGGTAGTCGCAGCCTAGTTTCTCACAGAACTTTAGAATCTCTGGTTCAGTCCTTCCACTCCACTCAGAACCAAAGGGCCACCATCAATTCTGGGACAATACTGCAAATTGTGAGCTTCGTCCAGACACTCGACCTTCTCTGCTAGTCGCTGGAATGACCCAAGAATGACCTCAGAGCACTGACGACAGGCACCACTTGTTCCAACGTGCGGCACAATCTGGAACTGGCTGCACCCTGTTCCCTCAATGGCTGCTGGAGCTGCCTCTTCAACATGTTTAATGAGGCCTCCAGGCATAGGCACCGAGTGCATCTGGTGTCCTTTCCTGTCCCTCGACACCATTTCCTAAAGGGATACCATCATTTACCATATGTTTGAGCTGTCAATGATTAATGTCCCAACACTTTTACATTTGCCTCCTCCTGACACCGGACAAAACAGGTTTCCCCAAACCAGTTGACGTGAGTCGCACTGTACTTTTATACGGTGGTGGACATAACACCGATTACTGAGACGAGTCATCCGACACTAAAAACTTGTTTTTCTCAGAAAAAAATAACATGAAACAATCCCTTATATGTGAGCTGTAAGATACTATTCTTAGTGAAAATGCAGGTGATTTTGTCTGTATCAAAAATATGAAACAATGTGGTTGACACTACTCCAGAGATGTGGAGTCAGTAATAAGATCAACAGTGTGTCATCGAAAGCTTTTATAAGGAATGGAATTGCGACAACTTGTTTATCAGTACGGTTTTTGCTTCCACTCACAAAAAATCTTACCATTTACATTATGTCAGTTTGCGTACAAGTCAAGTAACAGCTCGATTATTAGTGCTCAATTTCCAATTTCCTCACCAAAATAGGGGTTCTCGGTATGCCGGCAGTGGCGGACCTGGGATCATCCAACTGCCTCCTATGTTGGTGGTTATCATCCACTGTCTCTACATCTGCCTCAGCAGACACGTGGCTGAATGCGGCCGATTTGAACAGCACCTGAAATCCACATATTACACAGTTATATCAGACTGCTCGTAAGTGATGGGAAAAATGACAAATAACAAACACAGATAAAAATTATTGTTCTTTATTTGTGTAACAACAATGAAATATAAAACACTCGGATGATATCTTTATATCACTAGATGTATAATTAAACCCTCTCACATATGATACCTCGTTAAGTTTCTGTACACGGTACAGTATGCACTGCACATGCGCAATGGATTACAAAGCAACTGCGGCTTTCCAACAGCCACTGATGTCAGAGGCTCCTGAAAAACTGACATGTGGCTCATGTTCTGCTCCGCAGAAGTGACACATTGAGCAGCAGGAGACACTGGTCCTCAAACCACAGCTGACACACGAGAGGCACAAAGCTGTCGAGTGCTAGCTGCACGCGTGACTCAAGTGTGGTGCTTGACCAACACAACTCATACACTGTGACTTTTAATCAAGCTGCAGACCTATGGGGTATCGTCTCAGCTGTGCGACTGGATTCATGATTTCCTGTCAGGAAGGTCGCAGTTCGTAGTAATAGACGGCAAATCATCGAGTAAAACTGAAGTGATATCAGGTGTTCCCCAGGGAAGCGTCCTGGGACGTCTGCTGTTCCTGATCTATATAAATGACCTGGGTGACAATCTGAGCAGTTCTCTTAGGTTGTTCGCAGATGATGCTGTAATTTACCGTCTAGTAAGGTCATCCGAAGACCAGTATCAGTTGTAAAGCGATTTAGAAAAGATTGCTGTATGGTGTGGCAGGTGGCAGTTGACGCTAAATAATGAAAAGTGTGAGGTGATCCACATGAGTTCCAAAAGAAATCCGTTGGAATTCGATTATTACTCGATAAATAGTACAATTCTCAAGGCTGTCAATTCAACTAAGTATGACGACATAGATAATATTGTGGGGAAAGGGAGCCAAAGGTTGCGTTTCATTGGCAGGACACTTAGAAGCTGCAACAAGTCCACTAAAGAGACAGCTTACACTACACTCGTTCGTCCTCTGTTAGAATATTTCTGCGCAGTGTGGGATCCTTACCAGGTGGGATTGACGGAGGACATCGAAAGGGTGCAAAAAAGGGCAGCTCGTTTTGTATTATCACGTAATAGGGGAGAGAGTGTGGCAGATACGATACGCGAATCAGGATGGAAGTCATTTAAGCGAAGACTTTTTCGTCGTGGCGAGATCTATTTACGAAATTTCAGTCACCAATTTTCTCTTCCGAATTCGAAAATATTTTGTTGAGCCCAACCTACATAGGTAGGAATGATCATCAAAATAAAATAAGAGAAATCAGAGCTCAAACAGAAAGGTTAAGGTGTTCATTTTTCACGCACGCTGTTTGGGAATGGAATGGTAGAGAGATAGCATGATTGTGGTTCGATGAACCCTCTGCCAAGCACTTAAATGTGAATTGCAGAGTAACCGTGTAGATGTAGACATGACATGACATGTCTTACAGAATTCACACCACACAGTCACATAAAGTGACTACAACTGCTCTTCATGCATATTACACAGTTTAGCAGTACCCAAAATTTGGTAATTCTGTGTATTCATTGCACCCTCTAACTTTAACTGTGCCTCATCTCCCCAGAGAATATTGCCCGGCCACATGTCATCAACTGCAATCCATGCCAGAAACTGAAAAGCAAATTCTGTGTTGCTGTGGATGATGTGATTTCAGCTGCTACATCATCTGGGTCTTGTACTGGTACCAGTGCAAAACAGACAGCAAAGTTTCTGTACTGCTTACTATAGGGTGGGCAATTCTTGCGACACTGCACAAGCATTAGCTGCATGATCAGTAACAGCTACAACAATCTCATCAATAACTTCCACCAGGATAGAGCATCTTCCTCTTCTAGATCACATGCCAAGCTCAACCATGTTTTCAAATTTTGTCAACGTCACCTTTAAATCGTCTAACGACGTTGGGCCTCACATCGGACATCTCAGTCTCTCAATGCAGCTTTGTAATTGCTGCCATTCACATAAAACAGTTTCACTAACAGCATACGGCCTCTCTTCTTGATAGTCGTACTGTTCTCTTACGTTATGGCTTGTCAAACAACAGCGTGGAAGTCATACCGTCATACAAACAGTGTCCAGTGCCAGATTTGCACTTGGTGACCACAACTGGGACTAACTTCTCACCAGTGGAAATCAGTTCTGTATTAATACATTAGCATATCTGTCCAGTTTCACTGCACTTTAATTATAACCACCTGATATTTTTGTTGCTTTTAAATTAATTTCAGGACAATCATTATTTTCAAAAAAAGTTTATTGGATTTTGGAAAATTTGCCATTGTGAGACAGCTACAACTGTTGTGTACCACAACACTTTTGATAAAGCAATGTGCACTCCGACGCCTATCGAGCCAACAAATAATGATTGGCACAGTGAAAAAAGGGAATTCCGAGTTTCAACAGTACGTTGACACGGCAGCTAAAGAACGTGAACACAGAGTTCTCAGTCTTCCACCATACCACAGCCACTTCGACATCATCGAAACGATTTTTCACAGATCAAACATTACGTGGCCACAAATAACAAAAACTTCACGGCAACAGGAATGCAAAAACCGTTAACAAAAGCATCAGCACAAGCAATGGCAGAAAATTGTCATTAAAGAAGCAAGGAAAGTGGTGAGTCTAGCAAGCAGTATCAAAAATATAATTATATCCTCGGGCAATTCCAGTGACTTTTTACCTAGACCCTGTCGTTATGTCCTCTAGTCCATGAAAGTCACTGAACTATACGGCATTTACCTCTGCCATAATTTGTGTTTTTTGTAGGCATTTCACATTTTTCAGTGTCACATTGAACCAAAACGACCTACGACACGTATGTGAAACTTGAGGTCATTTGCTAGCAAATGGCACACCTACAAATTCTGTGAGTTCTCAATAAATTTCTATATCATTCCAGAGCTGTAAAATCATTTTTGAGTCACCCTGTCAATATTAAATGAGAATCGACAAATACAAATCAGTACAATGAGTAGTTAGCACTACTGATCAGTCATTGTACTGTTTTATGATTATCGCCACGCCCAGTGGTTGCACATGTCTCGACTAAACTTGCAAACTCGAGCATTTGCTCCTCTTTCTATGCTGATCATCCACTTGTACCCTACAACAGACTCGATGACGAGTTTTCGGTTAAATGGACAGCAGTGGAGTCTCCCAAGTTGAGGCTCAGAGCGTAAGAAGATGATTAATTTGGAGATGACGTCATAGGAACTGTTGAGTTTAAAGCAGGTATATAGAGTTCATTTCTGATCTTTAGTGCATATCCCATACCATTTTCTGCTTGGCTTCCTATCAATAAATTTGTTTTGTTCTTTAATTTTATTTATGATTTGCTGTACATTGTCCAGCACTATTACTATTGTTATGAGATACATTTTTGCAGTCGAGAAAAGCTACGGGACTATATTTTCTTTATTTTCAGTCAGTATTGTGTGCTACTGCTGCTTACTCTATAATACGTCATTCCTGGCACACAAATCACTTTGGCTCAAGTACAGCCATTAAGGTGCCTGCCCTGAGAGCTATGGCTTTTGTCTTTAGCTCAGGCTTGTAATTTCTCTTGGGCCACACACCTGGAACAACACGATCTGGTTCTTGCCAACATGGATGTAGTTAATACTTTTTTCTGAGTGGTGTTCAGTTCTATTCAAGCACAAACATCGATAGAAGAACCCGAGACAGAAGCTGACAGGCTATTTGTCAACAAGATGTTTATTCATATCAGTATCCCAAAATACCAGCAAACTGTTTCAACATTTAGATTGCGAACACGAGTTGCATCTACTGAAAATTCGAATACAAAAGAATGGAAATGTAAGCATTGTAGTGGAAAAATTGAGACGCTTTATGTCGACATCAAGTGCTCTGCAAATTCTTCGTAATATCTGTGATTATATAGCAGTATAAACTGCACGTTACGCAACAGTTCACTTCAGATGCTTTCTTTCTCACCGTACTTACCCCTATATTTTTTAATATTTCAGACAGTTTAGCATCACATTAATTACTTCAAACAGCAAACAGAGAAATGTCAATTTTTCACAGATGAAGTTGGAAATGGAGAAATGTTAACACACTCGTACCCATCTTCTAAACTGGCCATCGGCCTGATATAAGTTTTGCTACTTCACTTTGAAAAAATGATTTAATTGATGCCTACAAAGTTCTTTTTGATATGCTGACTCAATGATAGTTTCTAAAAAGAGGCAATAAATTTGTGGAAAATCCAGTATTGAAATGTTGCAACACTGTAGGGCTAACACGATCATAACGAAGGCAAATGAGGGAAAAAAATTTGCTAAATGACAAATTTTTGAACAGTGTTAGGATGTATATCATGAACAACATACTACAAATACAGACACGGGTGGGGTGTGAGCATGGGGGTGGGGACACCTGTAAAGGTCACTTTTCTAGGTTTCTCTCGAATATCTCGAACTATGCAGCATCCACCGAAAATGTTCCCTGGTAAAAAATTAACCTACATTAACCCATTAGCACCGTGCGTTGCCATATGGCAATGTTTGTAACACTTTTTTAAAATTGTTGATTCCACGACACCAAAGAAGCGAGAGTGTTGACAGCACTGGATTCCATTCCGCAAGACTGTAAAGATCACTACAATGCAACAGTTTTAACAATACATTTAAATTCTGCGGTGTAAGCAGTGTTGGAAGTCGTCGTTTGCTGAATGACAAAGAAAAATGGAGTGTAAGT
The DNA here is from genome assembly GCF_023864275.1 of Schistocerca cancellata. Taxonomy (NCBI): domain Eukaryota; kingdom Metazoa; phylum Arthropoda; class Insecta; order Orthoptera; family Acrididae; genus Schistocerca; species Schistocerca cancellata. The sequence continues at coordinate 110,381,101 of NC_064636.1, read as the reverse complement.
TCGAGTAAGTATGTTTTACACAGTAACTTACGATATATAATTTGGTTTTTCAGCATGGCTGTTCTTTAAATACTCAAATATATATTCTTTGGAGGTTACTGCTTGCTGTGAAATAAATTACGTTCATTTAGGCCGTTTGAACGTCGGTGTTGCTATATGGCAACGCTAGGCGCTTGTACTCAGTAAAAGGACGAATTTTCTCTTTTTTGTTTTAGAAGAGGTTTCTCGCTTGCTGAGGCGCTGGAGATTCTTTATAATGACAATATTGAAGGTGATGTGTTTATTGAGCCCCCCAGATCCGAATGTAGACACAGATGAAGATTCGGGAAATGAACATGTTGGCGGGTAAGTGTGCCTATCACTGGTTTGTAATTGTTTGTATACTGATGCAGACTTTATTATGATTTGCTATTTCATTTCTTATTTTTACAGATTATTAGACCACCTGTCCTCTCGCCAACTACGAGCTAATGCTGAAATAAGGATGCCACATAACGAAAGGATCGGTGTCTATTATGAGCACTGTAATCCGCCGGCACCATCAATGCATACTGCACAAGATCCAATTGTACCTGAAACAGCTACACAACGTCCAAATATACCAGAGCCATCTGTATCTGAGGTAAGAAACCAAACTATTTCTCAGATTGATTTCAAGAGAGAAGTAGCAACAGTGTACTTGCAAGGACACCAAGCTTTACCAAAAGGAGCCGGGAGACCATCTGCATCAACGGCATGTTCCGACAGCCACATATCGGATTCAATTAGGTTTGATAAGACTGACCACCTCGTTCAGCACACAGAAGGAAAGAAGAAGAAAAGGTGTGCACACAACGACTGTAAATCTATTGTGAGAACAATGTGTTCAAAGTGTAATGTGGGATTGTGTACTGACTGTTTTATTCCACTTCATGTAAAATGCTGAGTTCAAGGTTTGATTTTTGATTATTAATTCTATTGTATTATAAAGTATCAATTGTATGATGAAGACTGAATAATAAATTTGCACAAAACTTGTACATGTAATAAGAAATTTCAAAACCTACTTATTTTAGTTGAAGTTGTAATCCATATAAATTTAGATAGCGAAAGTGCCTAGCGTTGCCATATGGCAACATCAAATATCTCGCTACTGGCGGTAATGACTTTCGTCAAAACAACTCTGTTGTGCAATTTATGCCTTTTACAGACATAATAACGCAATTTTTTTAAAAAATCACGAAAAAATTAATTCCAGCACTAATGGGTTAAATTTCTTACAAGGAAGGTACTAATCATTTTTTGTCTAGAATTAATGGTTTCCACATTCCAGGGGCTGAAAGTACCACAAATGATTAAAAATAGTATTTTAATGGCATAAAATTAATGTATATTGTTAAATAATGTGGTTTAAGAACAAATATTAAATGTTTGTACCACATGTAAGAGTAGCAGAACTGTATCAGGGGATCAACTGTGTTCAGGTGGGGTGATAGGCTGGAAAGGCAGGGTGGAACATTGGAAGTGAGAGAGAAGGTAGGTAGCCGGATTGTAGTCGTGCACTTCCATCATTTATAGGTCTGAAAATTTAAGAGCGAGCATGCAATTTCCCATTCTCTCCAACATACTACATCACAAAAAGCAACTACAGGGTGTTATATTGACATTTCCGCAGCTCATCTCACAAATCACTGGTGACACAGTGGGCACACATGCCCAGGATGTTTATGTTGCACAAAGTGCAACTGACTCTACACGGAATACCGATATCAATTACTATCAGTATTAATACAAGTAACACACATGAACAGAAACTATGTAAATCTTTGCACACTGTTCTACAATGTTAGAAGGAAATTGATTCTTAATGATAAAATACAGAAGCTTTAGGGTTCTTCCACGAATGGTAACACCAGCCATCCCTCCCCCAATCTCGCTACTGCTGCTCGCTTTTCAGTTCACAGACAGACTATACCTCACCACAATTTCCTGTCCATCTCTCTTGTGAGAGACAAAATTTCTGTGTTCATGTTTATATGGTGGCATTATTTTCAGTTTGTTGAATATTTATTTGCAGGTGTTACACGAGCCATTATGTAAAAAAAGCTCAATAGCTGGAGCTGTCAATGTCTACCGTGCTGAAGAGCGAACCCCCAGTGTGACACGCTGGTAATATTTATTCGACATTGTCAATTTCACTGTCTCTACTATCAATGGCTGCAATGCTTTTTGCACCTCTCCCAACATCTGAAGACGACCAGAGGCTGAAACTGGCTCCCTTTGTAAAAGAAGCATGTCACATAGGCCTTAAGAAACTTCATATATTTCAACCCTAAGTCAAGAAATGCATTACAGCAGCTTAATGTTCTAGATTAAACATGATTAGTCCTATTCCAACATACATATTGACAACCAACTTACCACATATACTATTGACGTGCAGTAAGTGGTTCCACTCAGTGCAACCTATTCAACAAGTGTTAACAATTCCTAAAAGACTGGTCCTAATCTGTGGTCTAAGCACCATCCAAGGAGGGTGTGGGAGGAAATACACGAGGCGCATTCCAGTGAGTAGAGATGGAGAGCCTGACAGAGGAAAGAGAGAGACATTCCAGCCGGCTGTCCAATCTGTGAGCAGTTATCAGGAGGGAGCTATCCCTCATTTGCGAAGAAGACAGGATACGCGGGATGGTCAGGGAATTGGCAAATTGCGATTGCACCCCACAATGGCGAACAGGATGAAATATTTTCAGAGTGGAAGAAGATGCTGAGACATAAACCTGACTACCATAATCGTCTGGACAAGACCAGAGTACGGTAACAGGGTGTATACACGGACAAGGAAAAAAATTACCGGATATCCCATTTAAAAAATACTATTCTGTGCTACGTGACAATAGGTCTTCCGTAGATTTTTTCCCTTGGAAGTTTAAAACTTATCAACTCTTTGATAATTAACATTTTATACACTAGCGTAGAACTTGCCGGAGGGGGGGGGGGGGGGGGGGGGGGGGGGGGGGTTGGCGAGAGAAGTTTTGAATAGACTTTTGATTTAAAGAAAAAAGAGGGAAGTTTTGGAAAAACCACTGAGTGCATATTTGCGTATTACAAAAGTATAAATTTGAATTGCACCAAATACAGGACGTTAGTTTCTGGATTGTTGAAATCTAGATTGCGATGTCCTTTTGTAAGCCAGTCGTATCTCATGCCACGTGATTGCGCCAGCCAATGACAGCAGATATTCAGAGCGTAGGACATGTGTTATAGTCAGCCAATAGCAAGATTACTGTTACATAGTGCGAACACACTAAGAGGAAAAGTTAATGCACATGGTATAGCTACAAGGAAAGCTAAGCTTTCATATATAATATTGGTCTGTAAGATTAATAAGCTACAAGAGAAGCTAAGCTTTCACGTGTAATATGGATTTTTTTTGCGTGATATACGCAAATATATACATTTTTAATATACAATCACACAAATGTGCCAGTAAATTTAAAATGATGCCATAGATGTCTGGTCTTCCTGGCTCAAAATTCTCATAAGTGGCTGGTCCTCAAAGTATTCAGTTTTAAAGGCTCTGTGATTTAAGAAATTTATCCCACTTTCTCATATGTTAACATAATTCATCTTGTGTAAAAAGGAATTTACTTGAAAGTAACACTTTTCGAACCACCGCTCGCAATACTATTCCGAGACTGTTAGTAATATGTTCAATTTAGCAGTTGCCAGAGAGTGCCAGAAAACAAGCATTATTGTGCTTGCGCAGCTACAGTGGTGTAGGAAGTCTGTCGGATCGTATGTATAAAGCACTAAGAGAGCTTACGTTATGCTGCAAAAGAAATAGGACATCAGAGGATACTCCAGGAGCATCGGAATTTTGTAAACCATACTAAAATGCAAAAGTCTGCTTTAAGTGCACATTGGTTTTTTCCAGATTCACAATGAAGAAAGTCCCCTCTGATATTAAGCTTTTCAGTGTGGGTTAATTTTCTTGGAGTACCAGTACTGTACACTCTCATATTTGGTTCGTAATTATGGCATAATGGCAAAAGATGAAAATGTGGACTTGAAATTCAGCAAACAGTTGCAACTAGCCAATACTGTGGAATGAAACACTTCGTTTCAAATAAATTGATTGCCTTAGTTGAAAGATTAATAAAGCCAAATTTCTTTAGCAAACTGACAAAAATAACTTCATTGCTCTGCAAGGCAATTAATGCTTGACTATTAATAAACTAGGAAATAAAATGAAATCAGAAAACTGGAACTAATAATATATTTTGTCCTCCTTAATTAAGTGAATGTATTTTAATTCACTTGATAGCTTCCAGCCACAGAAATCCATTTTCTTTTCATTTGGTGTGGGAGCTGTAAACCAAGAGGAAACAGCGAAATCATATAACGCAAACATGGGTTGCACGGAGACTAACCCCCTCCCCACTGCAACTCAGACAATTCTGTGCATAATGAGATTTTCACTCTGCAGCAGAGTGTACGCTGACATGAAACTTCATGACAGATTAAAACTGTGTGCCGGACCGAGACTCGAATTCAGGACCTTCGTCTTTCGTGGGCAAGTGCTCTACCAACTGAGCTACCCAAGCACGACTCACGCCCCGTCCTCACAGCTTTACTTTGCCAGTACCTCGTCTCCTACCTTCCAAACTGTGAGAAAGGGGCGCGAGTTGTGCTTGGGTAGCTCAGTTGGTAGAGCAATTGCCCGCGAAAGGCAAAGGTCCCGAGTTCGAGTCTCGGTCAGGCACACAGTTTTAATCTGCCAGGAAGTTTCAACTCTGTGCATGCGCGAATCTGGCAGCTAGGGCGCATAAGAAAATTTCTCATTGGCATCTGGCTGCTACTGCCGATACAGTTAACAGCCACACTTCAAGTAGCAGGAAGCGGGAGAAGGTACTGCTCATACGTGAGTTGACTGCGCATGCGCACCAGCCCACTGGCAACTGGTCAAATGAACCTACTGGTCAAATGAACCTAACGCAAACAGTTGTGACGTCATGCTCATAGAAATTAGTTTACTGTTACGAAGTATTACATAGTATTCGCCCCAAGGCCTTTGACATATTTGTGCAGTTTACAGACGCTTGTGTGTGCGCGGTGTTTTATTGGTGTAAATGGCGCATTATTTTTATTTTTTTTTCTCTCTCATTAATATTTTACTGCTGCAGTATCATTCTCCCGTAGCAGAGCACAGTAACATTCTTTGCTATAGAATCAATTCTTCCCAGTCGAAATTACAAAAATTTAACTGAAAGCTAAAACAATGAAAAATTCCCGAGATTCCGAAAAATTCTTGGGTTTCTCCGTTTTCTCCCAGATGAAAAAATTCCCAGACTTTCCCCGGACTGTGTACACCCCGTGTAAAGATGGAGAAAAGTAGCACAGTCTGCACCCCAAGATGTGTGGGCCAGGAGGTGGAGACATTTATCTTCCTCACGCATGTAGTCTTCAGGCGGGGACTAAGGGGCAGTCACATCAGCTTTTTATCAAAACTAAGGCCCAGAAAATGGGACTGTGCTGCAACATCCAGGAGCTGTACTGTAGGCTAATGACAAAAATGCATAACCCACGTTTTGGAGGGAAAAAACTGGAAGCCAGGGAGGCCTGTCAGACGGTCAGATGGCACCTCGGAGCTGGCACTAAGCAGATTGTACCAAGTGAGAGTGGCACCATATGCAAAAATCGTCGGTGTAACCAGAGGCCCAACAGAAGCTGCAAGCCCATAGATGGTTACCAGGAAGAGTGTGACACATAACATAGAACCTTGTGGGATACTGTTCTCCAAAATCTGAGAAGTGCCGAGTGAAATGACGATTTGAGTTGAGGGGGCACTCGCCATCACGGTCATCGGCGCCCTGAGGAAAAGTCAACGTGCAAAACTCGTGGGTGGGGACAGAGGATGTCCCCACGTGCAGAGCAGTTTATAACGTATTAAACTCTCCCACCCTTCCTTACCAGTTTAGGGATGAGGCCTGACCATTCACAAAATTTCATCACTGGTTTTGGTACCTGCAAGGACGGTGTGCAGATCACCAACGAGACCGAGGGCTGCCCTAATATCAGTATAGAGGACACAAGTAGCCACAATATGCTGAACTGAAAGTGGCACGCCACAAACTTCACAGAATAGAGGATCCTCCTGCCGGAGGAGGAAGCCGTGTGTGAGAGGGCTATGCCCAATGTGCAGTGCGGTAAGCAAAACCTCCTTCCAGCGGCGAGGCTGACACGAAGTCCGTCAAGCCTCTGTGTTCGATCTGAGCGACCGCAGTTTGTTGTCTGTCACCGGCAACCATTCAGTCTCCCACTGACGCATAATGCATCTGTCAGAAAATGAGATAATGACATGCAACACTGAGTGAAACGCCAACTCAAATCTGGAACAGCAGGTGGGATAAAAACTCTCAGATAAAAATCTGAAGCAGGCTGCGAAAGCCGGTCATGGAGGGTGACAAATGTTATGGCACCAAGCCGTGTCGTACGTCTTGTGCCCTTTTACAAGAACGACATTTGTGGCGGGTGTCTATTGCAGCATCCCTGGCAGTACTCTGATACACTTTTTCGAATGGTCGCGTATGTGTGTGTGTGTGTGTGTGTGTGTGTGTGTGTGTGTGTGTGTGTGTGGGGGGGGGGGGGGGGGCGTATACCTTTCCTTTTTTCCCCCTACAGTAAGTCTTTCCGCTCCCGGGATTGGAATGACTCCTTACCCTCTCCCTTAAAACCCACATCCTTTCGTCTCTCCCCCTCCTCCCCTCTTTCCTGATGAAGCAACCATTGGCTGCGAAAGCTTGAATTTTGTGTGTATGTATGTGTTTCTATCAACCTGCCAGCGCTTTCGTTTGGTAAGTCACATCATCTTTGTTTTTAGATATATTTTTCCCACGTGGAATGTTTCCCTCTATTTTTTTAATTATTTAACTTTTGTAGAACATTTATGAAGACCAAACAGAACCTTTGTGTTCCCATCCTAATACATGATTAAGCTGTTGAAGAGTGCTTTTATGTTAAATTATTTATTGTTTATGTAGAAAAATTATGGTAATTTAGCACCGTTAGTATTTGTATTTCAGCCCACTTGTTTGAAATTCAAATGCATTACATCCTGCATGTACTACAGCAGTTATGTTTTCCAGGTATCACCCCATTCGGGCAACTTTGCACACTGATGTATAGAGTGGGCTTTTGAGTGATAATTTAGGTTACATTTCTGCTTTGAATGCCCAAGTACTCCTAATTGTACTACTGTTACATTATTTAGATATCTAACACTATTCACTCTGCAACCATTAATGTAAATAAGTCGTCAGGTCTACCGAGAATGCAATATATGATCTCAAAAACTAAATTATTGTAAAACTGAATGATAAATATCAAACTGACATTTTTTATGATCTTGCAAAGGCCTTTGATTGTGTGGATGATAAAGTTCTGCTAGGAAAAGTAAAATGGTACGGTATTAGTGGTCTCCCCCAAGTACTCACTGACTTTCGTAACAACAGAAAATGGAGGCTCGCTTTAGTAAAAAATGGGAATAAGAATAAATTCACAGTGGGAGAATATTAATATGCAGTGCTGCTAAGTTTAGTGCTTGGCTGACACCTGTTCTTGGTATACATAAATGATTTACGAGGAACATGAGGATTCCTCAAAAACTGTAATGCTTACTGATGGCATTGCTGTACCGATAAAATCGTCAAAAGAAATCCATACTGGAGACAGGCAGCAGAAGACTGAAAAGGCCTACAGCTGGTTCACAGCCAGCACCCTAAATCTTAATGTGCAGATACAAATATATGAAAATGACTTAACGGGTATCAGAAGTAGTGATTAATATGGCATTCGACGGATGAGACTCCAAGTGTTATGTTCCTTGGCATCCAGATGGGTAATTAACTGAGGTGGTACCAGCATGGTAGATAATTAACCATTTTACAGAAGTGTGCAGTAACAGTATATTATAAAAATGGTAACAGAACATCTTGCTGAAGCTTCAAGGACCTACAGATTCTTATATGCCAATACACACAGTCCCTAATAGTATTTAGTTTGAACTCAGTAATTCACAACCACAATACTAAAAGTAACAATTTCCATATAAACTGTACACCTCTCTAGTGTTCAGAATGGAATTTAACATTCTGATGTAATAGAATATAACAAGTTACAAATGGACATCCAGCAAGAAATTGAATATTCCACATATTTAACTACAAAGTAAATGAATGTTTGATTAGCCACTCTAAGATACTTCAATACTGGGACTCAGGAATAAAAAATTCTGCATGACTATAATGTTTGTATTAGTTGCAACCTTATTTTGCCTGTACATAGGCAACTTACTGGTTTGTTTGACGTATTAGTTAACAGCATCTGAGTGGTGAAGTAGTTGACTTTTTCAAAGTAGCATACATATGTAATCTAGAAGTAATTACCGTAACTGAATAGATTACTGCTAGTCATAATTTTGTTGGCAGTACAGTTTATAGAAGCAGCCAGCACATATTGTTTCTGCTTGTCATATATATCTTGGCTCCCTCAGGATGGGATGTACAGAACATTATGTGCGACTGAATTTTACATATATATGGCCTAGCTGTTACTCTCGGGTTCTTGGCAATGGGGGAAAGTTGCAGGGGTGTGGCATTTTCACACAGAATATCTGTAATAAATTTCTTTTACTTCATGTCTATGGTCAAAATTTTTGTCATTAGACTACCAGTCTGTGCCGAGTATTTTACACATTATCATTCAAGTACGCACAGCAATTCGGAATGTACTGAAGGATAAATATTTGAAGGTAAGTGTGTTCTTTAAAGCTGTAGTTGAAGTATCATCCCAGCAAAACCATTATCCTCAATCATTATTGTGAAAACAATGTAAATGTCTCACTACTGCTGTTCCATAGGCTCCAACAACAGAAAGAGAATTGCAAGTGATTGCCAACATGTTTGACAAACTTTGGCAGTTCCTAAATTGCTTAGGTATCTTACTTAATCAAGGAATTAGTTTATTATAACTGACTCCAAAGGAGGTCTAGTTAAATGAAATTGACAAATCATCTATGTTGCTAAGATCTTTGTTCTATTTACAGGTGCAATGGATGGGAAACAAGTTGCATTTGCTGCACCAAGAACAGATGGCTCATTTTTTTATAGTTACAAGAAATTTAATAGCATTTTATTATTAGCAGTCATTGCTGCTAAATATCGGTTTTCTCTGACACGAGTGCAATGGGTGAGTAAATGATGGAGGAGTCTCAACAAAATGAAATAATTTCTGCCCTATGGGAGAATTGGTTGCAAGTTCCACAGGAAAAGGTGCTAAAAACAGCAACAAATCTGTTTCATATGCTGTTGTGGCAGATTACCCTTTCAGACTCCAGTTACGTTATGAAGCCATACAAAGACTGTAAAAATGAAACTCTGAAAAAGGTATTCAATTACAGATTATCAAGGGTAAGGAGAGTTGTTGACAATGCCTTTGATATTCTGGGCTACCATTTCCAAATTTTACAAATATTTAACTTGCTATAGACAAAATGGAATTACAAAAACACTTTGCATTTTACATAATTTTTCGACAGACGAAGCAAACAGCACATATATGTCAACCAGGGACATAAAAAAATATGGAGTCCTGTACGATAGAGAAAGCGTCATCGTGTGCTGGTGCTCTGTGGAGTAGCATACACCGACAGAAGGGAAACAGAACTCCAAGGGATGCAAAGGAAGTCCGGGACAGATACTGTTAATATTTTAATACAAGTAGTTTTGTCCCTTGGAAATGGGAGTCAATTAAGAACTTCAATTTTTGAATGTCAATGTATTTTCAAATTAAGAAATACAAAATTTATACAATTCAGTAATCATCATCCATTACTTGTGCCTCCATTATAATTTTCAGTATTTTATGTTTTGTACCCTTTACAATTGTAGGATTTCTTAGCTAGCTCAATTCTTGCACAATGAACTGCCCCAAAGCAACACATGGTGATCGGTCTGATGCCTTTTCTGTTAATTTTGAATTTAAGTTCTCCAATACTGTATTTAGTAATGGATCACTGTCACTCTTCACCTTCTTCACATTTTTAGGTGAAGCGGAATAGGCACTAGAAGCCTATGTCACAGCGATAAGCCTTATCGTGACGCAACTTCCTGGGCGCGGCACCGGAAGCTATTTTTCGCAGCAGATCGCGCTGTGTTAAAACTAGAGCGCGATCCTGCCAGGCGCCTCGTGCAGCGGCTAAGTCCCGTTCGAGGTCACCCGCCTTGTGCAACATGATGGCCATCAGTCCTGTCGATTTCTGGTACTCAGCTGTCAGCTACATTTTTGGTCCTGTGGATTCTTGTACCAGAATTGTGAGGTAGCTGAAAAATTCCCTCATTTTTAGTTGCACATTAGACATCAAGTTGCTGTGAGCACAGCTGCAGAGAGGACAAACCAGTAACTGTACGACACTGTTTTACGTAATATTTTATCAACATATAACTGAAATTGTTCCATGGATATCTAATAATCTGACATTCAATAATACATGACTGATGACTTACAAGGATGCTAATAACCTGAAATTGCTGCATAAATTCTGAAGAGTTTTTCTGCCATGTTTTCATTAAACGTTTACTTACAGCAACTGGAAATCATTTCTACATTAAATTAATCACAAGATCACATAATTCAAAAGAGAATTTCCAAATTGATGAGCTTTCTTGGTAACACATTTGGTCACTATGTACTGACAATATTTTATTTCATTATTGATCTCAACAACCACTTTTATCACAAATGTTGCCCAAAAATTTACTGAAATCAGGTTTTCGTGCCACAAACAAATATTCAAAAAAGTTCTGCACTAGTTTTCTATGGCCCACATTGAGTGGTACTAAGCTGCTATCTGGTCTAGTTACACATTAATGAAGGTGTGTCACTAAACAAAACTCATTAAGAATAAGCTGTTTTTGTAAGCAGGCAACATACATGATATACTGCCCAATTCACCAAATTGTGAGCTTTCTCTATGCCATTTACAGCTAAGACTGATATATAAAGTTATGTCGGTACAATGAGAAGTGGAATGAACATCAATGTTTAGTGTTCAATGGTAAGTAACCAGTAATTGTAGGGGTATAATTATTGTAACTGAAGCAATTTTGTTGAAAAGTAAGTAATGTGTTAAATACACCCTAGAAGTAACAAAAGTAATTGTCTAATTATATTGAAGTACATTTCATTTACGATGGAAACCAATTAAATGGCTAACTAATATGTAACTGGCCAGCAATGTGTCAAACTGCATATCCAGTAGAAGAACCTCAACAAAAACTGAATACCACTGACCACCAGTGTGTGTTAATATTTCCAGGCAGCAGAAATGGTATATACAATTGCATACTTTTTTTTATTATTTTCATCTAGCACAGAGAGAGCATTCATAATTTTGGCATGACTTGGTACATAAGATACACTGCACCTCAATCTGCACAGTCTACTCAAACAATGAAAATAGGAAGTACAGGGAGAGTCTGTGATGATGTTACCAACTTTCACAGATGGTGGAGGAAGGTAAATGTATCAATTTGAGGTAAGAGACCCTGGTCCAGCAACAGCAGAGCTGAAAGTTATAAGCGAAAATTGTCCTCATACCTCTGACATTATCTCTCTTCCATTGCAATCTCTTTGCTTTCCATATTTTGGGAGGCAGTAGATGAACCAAATCAAGGAGTGGGGGGAGGTCCAGTCAACATGGGCTTGAAAGTGCACACCTTAACAGCTATGAATACTTGTTCATATTTGCTACTGTGAAACATCTCTTCTACTGAAAAGTGATCATCGCTCTTATGGTATGCATTTTAGAACCCATGTTTACCAGACAATTTTTTTCTTGTTCTGGTCCATTCTACCTCCTCCCAAAATATGGTAAGCAAAGATCTTGCAGTACAAGAGAGTCACTGTTGATGGCATCAGAGTGATTTCCACTCATAACTTTTGGCTATCATTTCTGGAATATAGTCAGTTACTACAAATGGATACATTTACCCTTCCTGAATCTAAGCACTATGTGATTTACCCTTCTTCATCATCCCTAAATGAGTGCAACATCTCAGAACCAACCGGTATATGGTATTAAGTATCTTCCTTCCAAAGAAGAAGATCCAAGAGTACTTCCACATTTTTGATTTCCACACCACTGCAAAGCTAAGTGATACTGACATTGATATTGGTGGCATTCAGTCATCTAAAACTGCTAACAATGGAGAAGACCTTGTGGATTCCGTGTCAGATTCGAAGTGGACTTTGCAGCTGAGAGACCCCCCCCCCCCCCCCCACACTATTTAACCATAACACTCCAGAACACTCTCCTCCCATCACCACCAACCCAGCAGAGAACTTCCGAGTTGCTGGAAGAAATCACAGGGCATGTTGTGTAGATACTATCCCATAAGACACTATTATACAACTTGTTTTATTCACTTTAACCTCACCACACTGCCCAAAATATTTAACACTGTGCAGGTACACAGAATACATATTGATCCATTTATGACTCTTTTTAATGGTAATGTTGTGGCCCTCAAGTCTTTTTACTTGTTGGTTATGGTCCTGGTATTACTTTAACATGTTACACATTAAAAAGGAAGTCATGTGTAGTGAATTAGGCATTGGGCTACAGGAAACTAATTGCTTTGCATTCTCAAATGTCAGCTCCATGAATGTCCAATGAAATTGTCACCACACAATCCAACCCAGACCTCGGGCTATGCTACACATCACTATGCCAACACAACCAAATAACTGTGGAAATGGGGTGGTGGTGGTGGTGGTGGTGGTGGTGGTGGTGGTGGTGTGGGGGGGGGGGGTGTTAGCACTGAAAGACTAACCTTTTGTCACCAATATTACTCTGTTCGTTAAAATAACACTAATCACGAGTACAATGCAAGCACAAAAATTTCTGAACAGTAATGCAGTGGAATTAATGAGTAAATTAAATCTAGAGTATATCTAGGACCTGGGCTGCAAAGGAGGAAGGATAGCAACTGATCAATTCTTTGGTGAATGGCAAAATAGTTTTGAAAATTCAGATCTAATCATTGTGTGTAAAACTGATTCTAGTTTGTGTCTGTGTGTTGGGGCAGAATGTGACTTCCCTTTGTGAAGATCATTTCTTTCTCATGGACCGGGGGAGGTAACTGCCCCTCTGTAGTGATGTATACTGGTTTAGCAGACGTGCAAAGCAGCCACATTAACTCCACCCCACCGATCACAGATCTTCTCTTATTGTCTCTAAGTGCATTCATAAATTAAAGAAGTTTTGTTTGGCCACTTCTTTTACTCCATGGAGGAGTATCTCCACAGAAAGGTTTCAATTTAATTAATATCAGCACTGAAATACACTCTTGGAAATTGAAATAAGAACACCGTGAATTCATTGTCCCAGGAAGGGGAAACTTTATTGACACATTCCTGGGGTCAGATACATCACATGATCACACTGACAGAACCACAGGCACATAGACACAGGCAACAGAGCATGCACAATGTCGGCACTAGTACAGTGTATATCCACCTTTCGCAGCAATGCAGGCTGCTATTCTCCCATGGAGACGATCGTAGATATGCTGGATGTAGTCCTGTGGAACGGCTTGCCATGCCATTTCCACCTGGCGCCTCAGTTGGACCAGCGTTCGTGCTGGACGTGCAGACCGCGTGAGACGACGCTTCATCCAGTCCCAAACATGCTCAATGGGGGACAGATCCGGAGATCTTGCTGGCCAGGGTAGTTGACTTACACCTTCTAGAGCACGTTGGGTGGCACGGGATACATGCGGACGTGCATTGTCCTGTTGGAACAGCAAGTTCCCTTGCCGGTCTAGGAATGGTAGAACGATGGGTTCGATGACGGTTTGGATGTACCGTGCACTATTCAGTGTCCCCTCGACGATCACCAGTGGTGTACGGCCAGTGTAGGAGATCGCTCCCCACACCATGATGCCGGGTGTTGGCCCTGTGTGCCTCGGTCGTATGCAGTCCTGATTGTGGCGCTCACCTGCACGGCGCCAAACACGCATACGACCATCATTGGCACCAAGGCAGAAGCGACTCTCATCGCTGAAGACGACACGTCTCCATTCGTCCCTCCATTCACGCCTGTCGCGACACCACTGGAGGCGGGCTGCACGATGTTGGGGCGTGAGCGGAAGACGGCCTAACGGTGTGCGGGACCATAGCCCAGCTTCATGGAGACGGTTGCGAATGGTCCTCGCCGATACCCCAGGAGCAACAGTGTCCCTAATTTGCTGGGAAATGGCGGTGCGGTCCCCTACGGCACTGCGTAGGATCCTACGGTCTTGGCGTGCATCCGTGCGTCGCTGCGGTCCGGTCCCAGGTCGACGGGCACGTGCACCTTCCGCCGACCACTGGCGACAACATCGATGTACTGTGGAGACCTCACGCCCCACGTGTTGAGCAATTCGGCGGTACGTCCACCCGGCCTCCCGCATGCCCACTATACGCCCTCGCTCAAAGTCCGTCAACTGCACATACGGTTCACGTCCACGCTGTCGCGGCATGCTACCAGTGTTAAAGACTGCGATGGAGCTCCGTATGCCACGGCAAACTGGCTGACACTGACGGCGGCGGTGCACAAATGCTGCGCAGCTAGCGCCATTCGACGGCAACATCGCGGTTCCTGGTGTGTCCGCTGTGCCGTGCGTGTGATTATTGCTTGTACAGCCCTCTCGCAGTGTCCGGAGCAAGTATGGTGGGTCTGACACACCGGTGTCAATGTGTTCCTTTTTCCATTTCCAGGAGTGTATTATAAAATATCATGACGCAGTGACTTTTCATTCACTATACTTAAATAAAATGTTGAAGCTTGGCTTGTTGCAACATCTCAGAGACTGATTCCTCAATAAAGAAGATATTAACTCCTAACAGGTAACATGGTAGAGCTTATAAAACAGGTTAACAAGAAAAAATTTATTTTTTCATAGAGACATTCTCACATCACCTTTGAAAACTTAAAAGGAAATGCAAAGCTAGCAATTATACATAGATAAAAGCCGGGATAAGAACCTCAAGCACAATAAGAGAGTTTTCCACAAAACATGTAAATAGCAAAAAGGCTTTGCTAAATGCTTACTCTGAACCACACATTAATGTAGGTTCTAAATAAATAAATTACACTTGCTGAAGGAATGAACAACGATGATTACATAAGTGGCTGAACAACTCAAGGCCATGTGGAATACTGAGCATGTTATTAGTAATAGTGGCCATCATGTCTTAAGGATACAGGGTACTTATAAATGAGGGGAAAATAGAATTTTTTTATGGATTTATTAAATTCTATAGTCTTTCCTGATTACATTGATATATACATTATAGGGTCTCAAATGAAAAATGACCTCTATGTACTAAATTTTAAAGTTATGGTCACGTATACTGCCACGCCACCTTTATTTCTGTTACAGAAACCAGTATTATTTCGAAAAGAACTGAACTTTCTGTTTCCAGCAATTATATGTTTGATACATTGTATATGTTGGTAACAGTGCAGGTTTCTAGTGTCTGTAAATGATTATCTTTGCTAGTATTTACTTTTGTTCAATTGTTACTGAATGTTTGATGCCCAAGTGCTACATATATTTGTGGAAGTAGATATCCTTTAGTGTGCAATAAATACGAATTATGCCATGGATCAAGAAATTCAATGAAAGGGAATTCTATGGTAACCAGTCCACAAGCAAAGCAAGCCACATTGTTGAAAATAACCTATGTATCAGTTCTTCAGGGAAGAAACTCCCACAAGGCATGCCTCCTGGTGATTCAAATTTTTGTGTTAACAATGACGCTGTTTGCAGTGGATTTTTTGTTGTTGATGTGGGCATCTTACCTTCTTTGATAAAGTAAGTGGTGAAATGTAAACAATGTGATGGTGTAGGCTGTCTGGAAATAACTAAACAACAAAGTAGCAGGAAGGGTTTAGTGTCAAAATTAGTTGTTCTGTGTAGACCCTGCAATAAATCTACTCAAAAATGACTTTGAACATTGTGCACAATTCATATGATGTGAATTTTGAAGTTAGTGTATGCAATGTGTGCAACAGGAGAGAGAAAAAAGTCTGCTCAAATGTTTTGTGGTTTGATGGACCTTCCTCCTCCTCCTCCTCACAGTAAGTTCAGCAAGTACATAAAAATACTTTTGGGTGCCTTGACGGTTGTGTCTAAAGCATCTACAAAACGTGCAGTAGAAGAAACTAGGGACACTGCTGTTGCACTTGATGGGACATGGCAACACCGAGGACATCGTGGTGTTGTGCTACTTCTCTGGAGAATGGAAAAGTTGTTGACATTGAGTGCTCATGTGAGTACTGCCACTCCTGCCATGGTAACACTGAAGGACATATTGAACATCAGTGTTCTAAGAATTATGATGGTTACAGTGGAGGTATGGAGTGTGTCTGAGCTCTAAAAATATCTCAGACGTCGGTGCCCGCTTTTAAAACGTTAGATATAGTAAGTACCTAGGCGATGGGGACTCTAAAGCTTTCAATAAAATTAATGAGTTTAATGTTTATGGTAATACCTTGTTAACGAAACTGGAGTGTCGTGGACAAGTGCAAAAGAGGATGGGTGCTAGATTGACAAAGCTACGAAGAGAAATGGAAGGAAAATTGCTATCTGATGGAAAATCTCTGTCAGGCCGAGGCAGATTGACAGAAACTGAAACAGACCTCCTTCAGAGTTATTATGGACTCACCATGAGATGAACTGCACCTCTGAATAATGTTAGAGCAATGAGAAAAGCTGCATGTGCCACCTACTTTCATAGGTTGTCCACAGATGACCACCTTGTTCACGGACTTTGCCCTAAAGGAGCAGATTCTTGGTGTGGTTACCGAAAAGCAAAAGAAAGTGGTCAAATATACCATCATAATCATTCTCTTTCTGAGCCTGTTATGAATGAAATAAAACCAATTTTTAGAGATGTGAGTGACCCTGTTTTGCGCAGTAAATGTCTTCATGGGGGCATTCAGAACACAAATGAAAGTTTCAACCATTTCATATGGGAAAGATTATCCTAGTATGTTTTTGTTGGACTAATTACATTAAAAGTTGGCGTGCTGGGTGCAGTGATACGTTTCAATGTTGGAATAATAGGAAGATGGGAAGTCCTGAGAAATTTAGGCATAACATGTGGCTCTAATATGGAAGATCAATTGCTTGCGTGTGACAGACAAGAAACAAAGATTCGCTCTTCAAGTTACAAAAGAAGCAAGAAGTGCTAAAATGAAGCTTGAAGATGAAGAAATGCTGCAGGATGAAGACTATGCTTCAGGAATGTTCTGAGGCACAGTTTAATTGGACTCTCATCTTCATTTGCAGTTTCGTGCAAGTTGTATTTTTCGGAATTAGGGCACAAGTATTTCCTCTAATTTTTTTTCTACAGCTTGCAATAGTTCATACTTATGTGGTATGACCTAAGCTTTATTGCAAAATCAACTAAATTATAGAAAAAATAACATTTTTATTGGGAAAAATTATACAAATTAAAATGTAAAATGTGATATTTTTATCCTTCTAATATACATAATATGTGCAATTAAACAGGTCTAGTACCTCAGCCATCATGTCGTGGATATCTGGCAAAAATTTGGTCTCCTTCAAATGTGTAACATAGGATTAAATGGTACCTCAATTTGAGGAAGCACTTTGGGGGAAAAAAAAAAAAAAAAAAATGCATAAATTTCTTTGTAATAGTTTTTAATAACCATAATCAGGTTCAAAAATATTCTAATTTGTTTAGAAAGTGTGCTGCATTACCAGATATCAACAAAACATCTGTAAAACAGATTCATTGTAAACAGAAAAGTACCCTGTATCCTCAAGAACTCAAATCTTGTGCCACAGTCTGCACAGTTATGAGCTCTTATTATGTTACACTCAGTCCCGCCTAAATTAAAATTTAGTATTCTGAGGAAACTGTCCAGTAAGGTGAAGTACTTTTAAATACAGATGAAAACCTCCAGAATAAATGTAATTAAATCCGTTTTCACAGCACTTAACATGCTTCCTCTGCCAAGCATTTCTATTCGCCAAACATTTCAACTATTTAACAAATATTTAACTGGTAAAGATGCTGATCATTAAAATAAAACCAGGTTCAGCATAAGCCACCAACCAAGAAAACAATTCTGTCCAGTGCCAGAGTACATTACATGGGTGTTTGAAGCTTTTAACAAACTCACTGAGAACATAAAATCCACCTGTGATATAAAGTACTTTAAAAAACCAATGCAGTCATATTTAGTGTCACTGCTTCTACTAAGTCCACAAATATATGCACTTTCATTGCACAGTGTTCAATTTCCTATTCATGTATGGTTCATTTAAATGTACAAGCCGAGTGTTAATAGGGTCATTCCATGCCAAGTGGTCTAAACCTTCCCACCATCATGTCTCCAATTTTCTTCAAATTTTATCTGTAGCACTAGTCAAGTGCTAAATTAAGTTTCTCAAGATTTCAAGCCTCTAGCTGCAATACTTGCTGATCTACACCCCCTTGTCTGAAGGGTAGTAAGTTCGCATGCGCGCGACATCAGACAAAATGCCATTTTTGGGGTCTCATAAAATTGAAACCAATTCATAAGAATGGTTAGTAAGATGAGACCCTGTACAGTTTTTTGTGCTGATTCAAACGAAATTAATTATAAGATTACTGATGCAAAATCCGGTCAAACAAGTCGACTCAAAGTGTACCCCTAATTCTGTCGTGACTTAATGCGACAAATTTTGACCAATATTCAGACTGCAATAATTTCCTTGCAGATAAAGATATGGACTTGAACTTTTTACCAAGTCTTATCTTTGTGCTGGACATAATACAGCTGGATTTCCAACTACCCAGGCTTTATAGTCGCCTTGCAAAATCTCTTCAAATTTGGCAGTGTCAGCGCAAATGGCTTTATTTACCAAAGTTCAAAGCCCATTACTACAAAATAGTCAGCCTGGATTTAATTGTGAATAGTATCATCTGAAAGAGAAACTCTTGCTCTACAAGATGGATATATTTTTCTTTTGCAACGCTTCCATTAAGTGCTTATTTACTCAGGTCAAAGTATCTTATATTTTGTGTGCGCAGTGCCCTGCGTTGGTCCATGATGGCTGAGCCATTACTGGTTATCACAATAAAACCAGCATCCCCATCGCCATAGGGGCCACGCCCGATAGCCATGCAGTAACAGCCACGGGTGGGTATCTTTACTGCAGGTTCCCAAGCCTGATTACAGGGTGTCTTTACCACAGGATCCCAAGCCTGATTGTGGGTTTCTTTATGCAGGTTCCCAAGCCTGTCTTCCTCAGTTACTTCATCATTCTGGAAGCATCGTTGATTTGCAAGAGAATGCTTTCAGGAAAACTGTATTGCCGACCAGATGATGTCACTGATGGAGCTGGAATAACACCAATGATAAGTTGTTCTGGAATCCAGCAAGTATCACGTCTTAAGGGCCAATAAAATGAACTTGCAGGACCATGAGGATGCATAAAGCTTATGAAAGCATCTTTCTGTTCGACTGAGATTTCAACGATGTTTCCAATCCACCATTTCTTTTCATAAATGCAAGCAACATACTGCCCAGGCTGAAGATCCATGACTTGAACTACTACTTCAGCAGCACTAATTTTGGCCAAAAAAGATGTCGCATCATTAGAAACTCTACTGACCTTAATTGTCGTCATATCAATGGGCAAAAAATGGTGGTTTTCTCTTGTGCCAGCTAGAGTGTGCCCTTGCAGGAATCTTTCTTCTTGAGAAGCTTTTTCTTCTTCAACTTCCTCTTTGCTGATGAAAAAGAATTTGATTCCATTGATATTATCATTGCAGAAGTTGAAAAGATCTTTGGGTGTTAGAATCTGGTTTTCATATGGACGTTGCAAACTTGCTCTTGCTGCCAACCGTTTTGTTGTGCCTCCAATGCCATCACAAGGCGACTTTCCATGGCTTGTTCCAAAGAAATTCCATTCTGCTGTTATTTCAAAATCTTCTTTGTGATAGCATAAGTTGAGAAAATTCTTGAAATTCTTATATTGTGCAGCTGAACCATCACTGAAGTAGTGGATGTGGCTTATTTTGGAAAATTGCATCTTCAGGTAATTGATTACTTTTCCAATGTAAACATGGACAGTAATCGTATCGTGTCGAAGGCAGTCACTAATAACACAAAGATTCACACATTGCACCTCTTCGTTTTCACAGTAGTAGACTACAAATGGATGAACTGTTGCTTGACTGTTTTCCCAGTGAAAGCCTTGCACTGCATCTTGAACAATAAATGAATAGTTTTCAGCAAAATCCATTAGTATTATGAATTCGCCTTCTTTCAAATCAGTTTTGAGAGCTTTCAGGTGCTGGCTTTGATGCTTGGCAATGTAGTGATGACAAGACAGGTTCCAAATTTTTGCTGCAATATCTTCAACATACTCTTCTGTTGAAAGCTGCTTTGTTTCTAAAGTATCCCTGTCGGTATGAATCCATTGTTTGTACTCAATCAGTTCTTCAGGGTCATTATCTTCAAAATATGTTGCAATAACTGCTTCTACACCTTCTGGACCAGGGCAGTTTTCACAACGATGAAGCATACAATCCTTGTTTTCCAAGCTGCAAACAGCTTTGCTAAGAATTTCCTTGTAGTCTTCATTGATTGATGCACCAGTGAGCATAAGCTTGACATTTTGGTGTATTGTACAGACACAAACTGAGTGCATTCCAGCAGAGCCAACTGTAACACACCATTTTGGTCTAAGCTCGCAAAACTTTGAGAAGCCAATTTCTGGTCCATTTTGCTTCTGATAAGACACGTACATTTCCTTCAAATTGCAAAGCAACAACCGCTTTTGCTTGTACACCTTTGTTCCTGAAATTCTCACAGGCACACAGTCTTTCTTCCCTGGACAAAGTCTGCTGAATTCGTCATCTTGAAAAAAGTCATGTACTTTCTGGACAACTTCATCTGAAAGCTTCCTTCCTTGCCGATTTGCTGGAAAAGCTAGAACACCTTGCTCATTCTTCAGTTTTCTCGCTTGCTTTACCATTCTTTCTGATACATTAAATGCTGTTGTCGTATCTTTAATTGTCCAGCTTCTTGGAACCAAGGTCAATATTTGAACTTTTGTCCTACGATTTGACACTTTACATTTTTCTTTCAACTCTTCTATAAGATTATCAAGATCTGCACAATTATTGCATGGGCGACTTTTACTTGAACTTGGCTGTTCATCGTAATTGATTCCTACAGCAGCAGCAATTTGATTCCCAATTAAACTTTGTGCATCCAAGATCTTTCTTTTTGCATAGCTTTGCTTATCTCTTTTACTTAGTTGTCTTCTTTTCAATGGTGAAGCACCAATAAATGATAAACTTTTGTTGATGGCTGGTTCAGTTTCATCCGTTGTGAAATCTTGTTCAGATTGGGTTGATAGTGATGATGAATCTTCTAGCTTTTGGTTCAGTGCCGACATGCAGCGAGGGCAAAGCTTCTGACCAGGTTTTATATCAATCACTTCTTTTTTCTTTAACAGGCAAAGTTTGGCAGCTGTTTCATTATCAAGCAGTCTAAGTCCAGCTTTTACATTGTGATTCCTCTTCTTGAATGGATTGCAACATTTCTTTTGCATCGCTTGATATTCATGTAGGAAGAGGGCTTCATGGTGGAAGCAAATGATGGAATTTTCGTCAAGTTTGGCTTCTGAACGCGAAACAAGCAATTTCTGGTCACATTCTGTGAAATCACTAAACGCTTTGAATCCAGTCTTCTTAGCATAGAAGATAACATGGCACTTTGATGCAGCAGCATCTTTTCCAATTGAACAGGGGGCCAACGATTCTTCTTCTTCATTAACTTCTGACATCTCTCACTGGCCAATCACTGAATAAAACACGAATGAAATATCCAATTATATCAGTAATTCTAAGCGACTATTAAGATTCAAATTCCTAGAAATGAAGAAAAATTAGTGCATCGCGCATACAAAATATAACAACTTTGATGTGAGTTAATGAGTACTTAATGGTCGCGTTGCAAAAAAAACAAATGTCAGTCTTGTAGAGCAAGAGTTTCTCTTTTAGGTGATACTATTCACAAGCAGATTCAGGCCAACTATTTTTTAGTAATTGGCTTGAAACTTTGGTAAATTTTACCGTTTGTGCTGACACTGCCTAATTTGAAGAGATACTGCAGGGCGACCATATGGCCTGGATCATTGCAAATCCGGCTGCATTATGTCTAGCACAAGCATGAAGCTTGGCCAAAAGTTCAAGTCCATATCTTCAACTGCAAGGAAATCATTGCAGTCTTAATATTGGTCAAAATTTGTCGCGTTGTGTCACGACAAATTTTGAAGTATACTTTGAGTCGAGTTATTTGACCGGGGTTTGCATGAGTAATGTTATACATAATTTCGTTGGAATCAGCAAAAAAAACTGTACAGGGTCGCATCTTACTAACCATTCTTATGAATTAGTTTCGATTTTATTAGACTCCAAATATGACATTTTTTTTATGTTGCATGCACACGGACTAAGTACACTTCAGACAAGGGGGTCTAGATCAGCAGCTATTGCAGCTAGAGGCCTGAAATCTTGGGAAACTTACTTCAACACTTGACTAAAGCTACAGTTAAAATTTGACGAAAATTGGAGACCATGATGGTGGGAACTTTTTTCAGTTTTAGACCACTTGGTGTGGAATGACCCAATAGTAATGTCAGATGTAAAATACATGTTTCATTCATGAAGCATTTTAAGGTAAGTTCGGCAAAAAGTAATGTACAATTTCAATTAATCTGGCATGATATATCTGCAGCAGTCACTGCTGTTATAGACACAATGGACAAATAAATATGTTAAATAGAACTAATGTTCTAGAACTGCCAGCTACACTACATTCACTGAACACTTTTAAAATTACTACTTCAAGTAATATATTCAGTTACTACCGAAAAGTTCTGACTACTTCTTCATTAAGTGATAAAACATGCAGTTTGAGCATTCTTTTCTTCCTACGTTTCATAGCTTACCTCAAAACTGTGCTCAATATACTATTACATATTCAGTAAGATCTTTTTGTTCATCTCAGTACAGCACCAACAGCATTAACAAACTTAATTTTGCGAATAGAAAGCACTGTTACAAACTGCTGTGCACGAGAATAAAAAGTTGACTAAAAACACTTACAATACTGTTTGGGATGCTAGTCGGGTTTTCACGTGGTGTTATGAAATCTTCCAGATGAGCCACTCCTCTCACTCTGGCACATTGTTATTATTATTATTTTTCTTGCTTTTCTCAGACGTTATGTCTGGTCAAAAATGGAAAGTAGCACAGACCTTGATCAAGCGTGACTTCCTTTTAACTGTACGGTATATATTACACTGCATTTAGGAACTTTAGGGTAATTGAACGTGTATCAGTAATTACAGATTTCTGTAGTTGTATATATACGTTTGGATGTAGCTGTATCGCGTTGATGTACTGGTGGATATTGTGTGGTATGACTCCTGTAGTTGATAGTATAATTGGTATGATGTCAACTTTATCCTGATACCACATGTCCTTGACTTCCTCAGCCAGTTGGATGTATTTTTCAATTTTTTCTCCTGTTTTCTTCTGTATATTTGTTGTATTGGGTATGGATATTTCGATTAGTTGTGTTAATTTCTTCTTTTTATTGGTGAGTATGATGTCAGGTTTGTTATGTGGTGTTGTTTTATCTGTTATAATGGTTCTGTTCCAGTATAATTTGTATTCATCATTCTCCAGTACATTTTGTGATGCATACTTGTATGTGGACACGTGTTGTTTTATTACTTTATGTTGTATGGCAAGTTGTTGATGTAATATTTTTGCTACATTGTAACTGTTAAATAATTTAGTTAGATGTGAATGTGTTGAGGTGAACTTCTTTAGCCAGAAATTTGCTATTTCATCTTTTCCAGGGGCTTTCCAACTGTGAGTACAATTAATTGCTCAGGTGACTTCATGTTGCAAGATTATCACTTCAGGCATTTGTGGTATCATCTTGTATGTGTCTGTTTCTGCTTGTATCCACCGTGCATGCCTGTTATGTTGTACCGGGTTTGACCATATGTTGCTCCAGAAGTGTTCCATGTCTGTTATGTTTGGTGGATTGTCTATTTTAATGTGTGTGTTATCTATTGTCTGGTAAAATTTCTTTTAGTTTGTGTTGAATGTTTGATTTTGTTTCCTTCTATTTTCACTTTTTTTCTATCTTCTAAGTCGTTTGGTCAATGCTTGTAATTTCTGCTTCTTTTCGTATAATTGCTCTATAGTTTCTTGTTGTGAGATTTTACCTAACCTTTTTCGTTTTTTTTCTGACATTTCATTTCCTATAAATTGTGTTAGCTGTCCGATGTCTTTTCTCAGTTTTTCTATTCTGATCTGTAGCCTGTGTAGCCATGCTGGTTTTGTGGGTTTCTTCTGTGTGTTGGTTGGTTCTGATCTCTGCCTAGTGTGTATATTTAGTTTAGTGAGTGCTCCTATATAAACCAGTGGTTGTAACTCTTCCATAGTTGTGTTTTCATTTATTTTGTTGTGTATGATTGTGTTGACAGTTGTTATTGTTGTTTCGACTTGTGGGTTATTTGGCGGTCTATGCAAGAATGGTCTAATGTCTGTATTTGTGTCTTTGTATTCTATATATGTCAGCTGAAATTTTTCTTCTATATCTAACATGTGTGTCACTTCGTGTTCTATTTGTGCTTGTTCTGGTGGCTGTCTTAAGATTTCGTTTTCCTCTGATTGTTTAATTGATGCATGTTGGTCTTTGTTTGTTTGCTCTGGGATGTTTGAGTCCATTACTGTATTTTGTTCTTCTTCTAATTGCACATTATTTTGTTCCAGTATTTGTTGTACTTGGTGTTTGATGTTTTCTAATTCTGACTGGGGTATCCTGTTATTTTTTATTATTACACGGACCTGATCAGCTAGTCGTTGTTCTGTTAAAAATTTTAATTCTGGTTGTCTGGTAATAAATTTTGTGTATACTTGTGATCTATATCCAGTTGTGTTGGTTCCTAAGTTTGTTGCTTGGTAATAACCGAATGTGAGGTGTCGGTTAACTTCATCTGACCATCTCATCCTCTGTCTTTGTTTTCCTTCTAGGGTGGTTGCAGGAAGCATATCCTGCAAAACACCTCTATTTGGATTTAAATCATTTTCCAGTTGGCTAGCAGTGTCGTTACCATTGTGGGCGGGCATAGGGTTCAAGCGTCGTCCCCGACCATGACGGCTCTTGTCTGAGGCTTCTTTAGTTCTGTCCTGAACCAAATAATCACACTAAAAGGGGGGTTAGCCCTATTAGTTGTTTGTTCTTTTCGTCGCCTTTTACGACTGGCAGAACATACCAGAGGCCTATTCTTTTCCCGGGCCTCCACAGGGTTTATTATTATTATTATTATTATTATTATTATTATTATTATTATTATTATTATTATTATTATTATTATTATTATTATTTTCCAGCTCAGCACTGTAGTGAGACCTCAAAGTTGAAAATTTTGTCTTGCAGTCACTGGCAGTTAAATCTTGCAATACTTGGGTCACTTTTGTCACTACACGATCTAGACTATCTTCCCTTGCATTCTAGGAAATACAAGATGTTTCAGTGCCACTTCTCTACACGTGTATGTATCTACCCGTGTCTACATGTAATATAAAGGTGCAAGGACCACAAAGAATATTATACGAGTTTCAAATTTACCTCGTTGCGGTACAGCGGTGTTCCGTATCTATCAGTATGTTTTCGTCCTGGTACACAGAAACCGGGGCAGTGGTAGAATTCTTTGTCCATTCCATTTCTAAAAAATACCACAGGATTACAAAATACAAATAATTACATTCTTTGTGACAATACCAAAAAGTGCGACATTTATTAGCAAGTGATGATGAATACTCACTATGAGAGTTTAGTGTAAAAATTTGCTGTTTGTCTTCTTCTGGAAATCCAAAACCGTAAACAAATACGGTGCAGCTACGGCTTCTGCACATCCGCAATATTCCGTGTACTCAGAATTTTAGAGCTCCGCACTCAGCGTAGTCTGTCGATCGTTGACGACACTGATCCACTCGCGTCGTTGTCGGCTGCCAATTCACGTGCAGGCCCCGGATGTGCACTCAAATCGCATAGTCAATTTTGAACAGAAAGTTGTTCGTGTAAAATTGGCTTTATATAGGTCAAAGAAGAGTAGTTGCTGACAGTTAGCGAAAACCAACTGGACTGCTGTTTCCAATCTGAGTAAATTGTCAGTCAGAGATCGTACTTCCCGGAAGCCACACTGATACGGGGACAAAAGGCCCCGAGTTTCGAATACCCGACATAATCAGAAGCTAACTGTCCTTTCAAGCAAATTACAAAGTATGTTCGTCACACTAATCAGGTAGAAGCCGCTGAGAGACATTGGGTTCTTCACAGGCTTAAGGACGAGGATAACTATACTGTCTCGCCATTGCAAGGGGAAGGCACCTTCAAGTCAAATGCAGTTGGTGACCCTGAGGAGATGTTGCCTCTGGATAGTGTCCAAGTGTCGGATCATCTGGTTGTAGATGGAATCCGGGCCTGGGGCCCTGTCACGTGATGAGGTAAAAGCCTGCAAGAATTTCTGTTTAGTGAAGAGTTCATTATAGGGTTCAACGTGGTGGGGGTTGTAACGAAGTGGGGTCTGTTCAACTTTGTGTTTCTGCTAGAGAAAGATAGCAGGATAGGAAAAGGACACCGATGTCGCTGCTATGTGTATTGCAAGGTGTTCTGCACAGACAAATGGATCAGCACACAGAGCACCTCGGAGGATAAGACCCCAGACAGCCGACTGTCGTCGACTGTTACAGAGCTCAGACAAAACCTGTGGTAAAGAGGCGTATCTCCCCAGGAAGGAGACATAGCGCTCCTAGCATTCTTTTTTACTCTGCTTAATAAGGTAGTAAGCATTAACACAAACACACAAAAGCGAGGAGGGTGGTCTACGAAGGGCGCCGTTCGATCACTGCAGCACCCGTCGGCAGTCCTGGACAATGTTTGCTAGATCCTCGGTACGGTCAGTAACAAGGAGGGCGTGTGGGAGGGGAATGGAAGTGCCAGCAGCATGAAGAATAGTGACAGAGACGCCCTGCACAACCGCATCAATGCAATTAGATAGAGAGGTGTCAAAGTGCACAGCAGACATATATAAAGGCTAACTGGCGCTGCAGAATGCCCAATATGGGAGACCATCTGCCTGGCAGTGACAGGGGAGCTATAGAAACTGCAATTATGGTGACTGTCACAAACATCGTCACGGGGTGACCGTGTATGGAAGCCACTAGAGCAGGGCATGAGATTGTGAAATCAATAGCAGTATAGGTGTCACGAGTGGCATTGAAGTGGGTAAGACAACCGTCATTGTGGAGACACAAATTAAAATCTGTGATAAGGTTGGTCAATTAGAAGACCCCTACCCATCACAGTGGCACTCCCCCACAGGGTGCGGGTGCACCGAAGTCCCCGAGGAGGAAATACGGGAGCGGGAGCTGCCGTAGTAAGGTAAGACAGTTCGACATAAGGAACTGGCCTACCTGGAGGGAGGTAGACTTTGCAAACCGTGACTGCTGCAGTCCTTTGCACTCAAACCACTACTGCTTCCAGGTTGGTACCCAGTCACTGATGACACCAGCACAAACCAAAGTGCAGACGCCTCCAGATGCTATCCCAGAGCCAGCACGATTCCGACCGAATGTCCGATAACCACAAAACATTAGAGAGCAGTCACCACGAAAGTGTGTTTCTCGAAGAGCGACCCGGAACACAGAATAATAGGAAACAAGTTATCGTATTTCCGGCAGGTGACGCTAATATCTGTTACAATTCCACCGGATTCTCGTGGGGCGAGAGGTTAGACGTAAAGAAGCCGAGGGCAGGTCACGTCACTCGGTCAGTGGTCGTCACCGACAAGAGTGGGGTAACGTCCGTAAATAAGGTGTCAGACTCTGATTACGAGGGGGCAGATGGCGCCTCCAGGGGCACTGCAGAGGGTCCTCGTCCTGCGACTTATGTTGCTTCTTCTTCTTCTTCTTCTTCTTCTTCTTCTTCTTCTTCCTTCTTCTTCTTCTTCTTTTTCAGAGGTGGGGGAGAGCAGGGCGCAGAAGGAGAACAGGGTTTCTGCTAGATCTGGAACTGAAAGGGAGCAACCGACCTCGGAGCACACAGACGGTGCATTTCGTGTCCAAGTTGTGGTAGCAGGCTCCCACCCCGAGCACTTCTTTGGCCGGGGAGGGGGAGCGGCTCCCAGAAGGTGGGACGTGGGAACGGCAGAGGAGAGGGAGACAGGGCTGGGGTAAGGAAGAGGTAGGAGTGGGAAAGAATGTAACAGAGGCAAAAGGTGAAGAATGTGACAGTGGATGGAATCTACCATATTTTGGCAAGCCTCACCATACAATAGGCACTCCGGGGACTCGTATTCTCGGATCTTCGTTTCTCGCTTGTAAGCTTGGCAATCTGGTGAGCAAGGAGAGTGGCGGTCAACGTAATTGACACACACAGCTGGCAAAACACAGGGGGCTTCCCTCAGGGAGTGGGTATCCACAGTCACAACTCGGGGGTGGGGGGTGGGTCCAGCGTACAGCTGGAAGACATATGCCCAAAACCCAAGCACCGAAATTGCCGCACGGGTAGTGGGATGTACAGCTTCACATCACATCTGTAGCATATAAACTCTACCATATCTGGGAGGGTATCTCACTCGAGACAGAATGCAGGGGGTTGTACGAGATGATGATGATTGGTTTGTGGGGCACCCAACTGTGTGGTTATCAACACCCGTACAAAGTCCCAATGTTTACACAGTCCAATCTAGTCACTGTCACAAACGATGATGATAACACAAACACCCAGTCCCCAGGCAGAGAAAATCCCCAACCAGGACGGGAATTGAACCCGGGACCCCGTTATACAGAGGCCGCAACACCAGCCACTAGACCACGAGCTGCAGTATAAGAGCGGTTGTCTTTACAGCCGTTCTGCCCGCGTAAACAAAATAAACACCACAATGCTCCAGATTAGCTCGGAGTTCCTCCTCAATTTGCAGAGATGAGGTCCCTATTAAAAAAAAAAAATTATCACTCCCTAGACCATATTCAAAGACTGGTGTGGAGTAGCAGACACTGGGACATTGCCGAGACGATCGCAAGCACGAAGAGCTGCAGACTGGGCGACAGGGCAAGCTTCGATTAACAGGGAGCCCGACCGCAGCTTACCGGGAGACTTGTTCTCAATATTATTCACAAAAAACAATGACTGTGACGGTGACTGTGTCTCTGTCTGTCCTAGTACAGACCAGGTAATGGGGAAAGTGTTTCATCCCAAGACGGCGAGCCTGGCCCTCCTCCCGAGGTGTAGCCACGGAAGGGAAAGCTGCCGGGTCATACGATGCAGCGTTCAATGATCCTTTACCATTCAAAGAGACAGCTGTTTGAGAACGGAAACACTTTAGCAGCTCGATACACTTTGTGCACCGAGAATCCGCCCCGAGATCCCCACTCCGATCGGGGCCTCCCCGTGGGCACCACACGGCCACAGCAAAGGCCATTGCAGGAAGTCCCAATGCTCCAGTTTGGCATACATGCGGAGGGGACAGCTCAGGTGTCAGTAGTGTGATCCCTGTGTTCTCAGGGGGCTCAGCCAGATGGGTACGTAACAGCCCGACCACACAGACTGGCTACACAAGCTGCCGGTGACCTAGGGGGTGCAGGGGGGCTACGGCGGGGAAGGAAGGGGAGGAGAGGATCCGTGCCACAGATGCTAGGAAGGGAGTTCTTCCCCAAATGGCTCGGACTCAAAACAGAATTTAGAAGTGGAGGTCAAATCGCAAGTGTGGATCTAAACGCCGAAAAAGATTAAGGAGAACAGGCAGGAGGAACGAAATTGCAAGCAATACAGGGAACTAGGTGGATACCCAGGTTGAAACAAATCTGAACACAGAGAGAGGGGAAGGAGGGGACAGCGAGGAAGGAGCACTGGTAGGGAGGGAGGGGCAGGGTGAAGGAGATGCAGTCAGTGGAGGAAGAATGGGCTGCAATATCTCAGGGTCCCATGTGCTCCATGCCCAAACTCACAAAAGAACCGTGAGCCTCCTGGGTGGTAGTGTGGAGGAAAGAATGGTGAATTGCCTTCCTTGCTCTTAATTTTGCAGACCTACCGAGGATGGAAGTACACCACCACAATCCGACAACCTTCCTTCCCTCGCGTTGCTAACCTCCACCCGTATCTTTCTACCCTGTTGTAACTCCAGAACAGAATTTATCCCTCAATATGGTTCTACTGTACTTAGATGTGCTATACAAACATAATATTTGTTCTTAATACATGTTCTTTAAGAATAAACATTAATGTTATACCATTAAAAGACTACTTTTAACAGCTGCAATTAGTCGTAGAGAAAATTAAATTTAGTGTAATTTTTCACTTGTGGAGACTCACTAGATACTGTGGTTTTCAACATGCTGAAGAAAAACTTGAAAATGTGATCTTTACACGACACCCCCCCCCCCCACCCAAAAAAAAAATCACACCCCACTGGTCACAATTTTTAGTGTTACTCATGACTCCCCCACCCCCACTCTCTCTGTACAGTAATTTTAACTTTGTAGAATGTGTATTTTCTAATGGATAATCAGAAAAGTGAGACATCACGGAGAATAAATTGTTTAAAAATTCCACAGACTGACATTTGTAGTACTCTAAAGGATAGACCTCTTCAAAAAAGCAAATCATTACAATTTTTTATTCATTACAGCAAGATATGGCAACTATTAACTTTGAAGGTACTGGTATGTTAATCGGTAGATAATTTCATTCATTGATCGATCAGCTACATCGCATAAATTTAACACCATGACTGGGATGTGACACGTTATTTTTCTATGACTTACACTGTACTTATCCTCCCAAACTTGTACAAAAGTAAATCACCCGTGCCTTATCTTTCCCAGTCTCCCACCACCTCCCAAAGTCCCAGCATCTGGCCACAGAGGAGTATTCCCCTCGTAAATCAGTACCACACAGGACTGGAGCGATTTTATTACATTCTCCGCCTATCCCTTATCGCGTCCTGAAATGAGAAACGTCCTACCCACTACTTCCCACCCCTTCCACAGTAGTATTCCACTGTCCACCGAATCTACACAATATTCTTGTCCATCCCTACACATCCCCTGCTCCCAAGCTTACCTCTTGGCTCATAGCCTGTAATAGACCTAGATGCAAGACCTGCCCCATACATCTTCCCACAGCCACCTACTCCAGTCTGGTCACAAACATCACCTATCCCATCAGAGGCAGGGCTATCTGTGAAACAAGTTGTGATCCACAAGCTAAGCTGCAACCACTGTGCTGCATTCTTTGTGGGCATGACAACAACAAGCTGTCTGTCCGCACTAATGGTCACCGACAAACTGTGGGCAAGAAACAAGTGGACCACTCTGCTTCTGATCACACGGCCAAATATGTTATCTTTTATTTAAATGACTGCTTCACGACCTGTGCAATATGGATCCTTCTCACCACACCAGCTTTTCCGAATTGTGCAGGTGGGGACATTCCCTGCAATATAACCTATGTTTCTTTAACTCTCTTGGCCTCAACCTTTGTTAGTCATTGTCCTCACTCATCCAGCCCCTTCCCTGTTCCCATCCCAGCACCACATAACCCTCATTCCACCATCGTACCCAGTCATTTTACTTCTCTCCTTTACTGCTAGATGCCTCTTCCCTGCCCCTTCTAATCTCCTGACTGCACATAGTTTCCCTACCCTCTCACGACCTTGTCCTTATGTGCTCCCCAACAGCACTTCACTGTCCGCCACCCCTACCCTGCTATCTATCTCCCTCCCTGCCTCAGCCTCCTCCTTACCTGCACCAAGTCGCCTCATGAACTGGTGCTGCAGCTCACAGTGCGGCTACAGTTGCCTGAGACTATAGTCGTGTGTGTGTGTGTGTGTGTGTGTGTGTGTGTGTGTGTGTGTGTGTATGCGCGCGCGCATTTTTTTGTTATAGTTTTTAGGGCGCAAAACTGCTAAGGTCATCAGCCCCCGGTCTGTGACTTAGGAAAAGGTAAAAAACAAAACTGGAAACCAGCAGGAATGGCAACGAAACTCAAAAAGCTGGAGAAACTAAAAACAGAAGGAAAGCTTAAAAAACCACTACAGAAGGGGGGTTGGTTGTCCCCAAAAAGAGCTTCAAATGACTGACGTCATCTCACTGACACTAATAAACTCTAGAGTGCATGTCTGCTAAAATGGAAGACATGTCAGGCAACAGCTGTAGACAGACGCGTAACGGAGTAAAATAGGGGCACTCAAGTAAAAGGTGTCTTACCGTCCACAGCTGAGAGCAGTGAGGACAGAGTAGGGAGGATCGCTGGTTAAAAGATGTTGATGGCTAAAAAGACAGTGCCCTATCCGGAGTCTAAGTTAAAATTACCTCCTCCCAACGACGAGTTCGGGAGGAAGAGGTCCAAGCACAGGGAAGAGCTTTCACGTCCTGCAATTTATTATTGGGAAGTGTCAACCAATGTGTGTGCCATAAAAGAGCAACACGACGACTTAAAACACTCCGTAGATCGGCAGAGGGAATCGTGCGAATAGCTGGCTGAAGAAGAGAGACTGCAGCCTTCGCTGCTATATCGGCCGCCTCATTTCCACAGATAACAACGTGTCCTGGGATCCAGAGGAACGCCACAGAGACGCCCCCCCAGGGGAGCAAGTGGAGGCAGTCCTGAATCCGGTGGACCAGAGGGTGGACAGGGTAGAGAGCTTGGAGACTGAGGAGAGAGCTGAGAGAGTCTGAACAGATAACATACTGTATCTGCTGATGGCGGCGGATGTATTGCACAGCCTGGAGATCAGCGTAAAGCTCCGCAGTATAGACCGAACACTGGTCGGGAAGCCGAAATCGATTTGGGGTGTCGCCAACAATATTGGCACTCCCAACTCCAAACGACGTTTTTGAGCCATCAGTGTAAATAAATGTGGCTTCCTTCATTTGTGCACATAGAGCAGCACATGCCCAACGATAAACAAGTGAAGGGGTACCATCTTTGCGAAACTGACAAAGGTCACGGAGCAGGCAGGTCCAGGGACGGAGCCAAGGTGGTGCTGTACCCCAAGTTGTCAAGAAAGTTTTAGGAAAGCGGAAGGAAAGAGAATGGAGCAGTTGACGGAAGCGGACTCCCGATGGTAGTAGGGAGGAAGGGCAGCCTACATACCCTAAATCCAAGGAGGCGTCAAAAAAAAAATATCATGGGCCGGATTAGCAGGCATGGAAGACAGATGGCTAGCATAAGGACTCAGAAGGACAGCTCGCCGATTGGACAGCGGAGGTTCAGCAGTCTCAGCATAAAGGCTTTCCACAGGGCTGGTGGAAAAAGCTCCAGACACTAAACGTAATCCACGGTGGTGGATAGAGTCGAGACGCCGAAGAATAGACGGCCGAGCGGAGGAGTACACTATGCTTCCACAGTCCAATTTCGAGCGCACTAAGGCGCGACAGAGGCGGAGAAGGACCACTCTGTCCGCTCCCCAGGAGGTACCACTCAGGACACGGAGGGTGTTGAGGGATCGCAGACAGAGAGCCGAAAGATAGGAAACGTGGGAGGACCAGCACAGTTTTCTGTCAAACATAAGACCCAAGAATTTAGCGACGTCTGAAAACGGAAGGTTGAAAGGTTGTAGATGTAAGGAAGGTGGAAGAAACTCCATACCACGCCAAAAATTAACACAAACGTTCTTACTGGGAGAAAAGCAGAAGCCTGTTTCAATGCTCCAAGAGTGGAGGTGATCGAGGCACCGTTCAAGAAGGCTAGTCTGTTGAGAGCTGTAGCAGATCGCAAAATTGTCCACAAAGAGGGAGCCCGATACATCAGGAAGGAGACGATCCATAATTGGATTTATGGCAATCGCAAACAGTGCAACACTTAGCACGGAGCCCTGGGATACCCCGTTTTCTTGGGAGAAAGTACGGGAGACTAGTGTTCACCCGTACTTTAAATGTGCGCTCTGCCATAAATTCGCGAAGAAAAAGGGGCAGCCGACCTTGAAAGCCCCAAGAGAACAGTGTACGGAGGATGCCTGCTCTCCAACAGGTTATCATATGCTTTCTCCAGATCAAAAAATATCGCTAAAGTTTGGCGTTTCCGGAGAAAATTGTTCATGATATAAGTGGAGAGAGCAACAACATGGTCAATGGCAGAACGGTGCTTTCGGAAACCGCATTGAGCAGGACTCCAGCCACCAAGCTAAACGGCAATTCACCATACGCTCCAAAACCTTACATACACTACTCGTGAGAGAAATGTGGTGATAGCTAGAGGGGAGATGTTTGTCCATCGTCTGGGAAAAGTACTGTCGGTCCAAATTCGATTATAAAGGCGAAGGAGGTAACGCAGACTAGGGTATGATAAATGCAGCAACATTTGGATGTGGATACCATCCGGTCCTGGGGCGGAGGAGCGAGAAGATGAGAGTACATGCTGGAGTTCCCGCATGGAGAAAACAGTATTATAGCTTTCGCAATTCTGAGAGGAGAAAGCATGAGGTTGCACTTCCGTTGCACGTTTCTTCGGGAGAAACGCTGGTGGGTAATTTGAAGAGCTCGAAATCACAGCAAAGTGTTGACCCAATAAGTTAGAAATTGCGACGGGGTCCACTAATGTATCATGCACAACACTGAGCCCAGAGACCGGGGAGATAACCGTCAAATCCGACTCCAAACTTCCGAGAAGGGAGTGAAGGTGTTAAATGAGCTAGTAAAGAAGTCCCAGATTGCCTTCTTGCTATCGAGGATGACGCGACGGCATCGAGCACGGAACTGCTTATAGCGGATACAGTTGGCCAAAGTAGGATGGTTTCTGCAAACACGAAGAGCACGCCGCCAAACACGAAGAGCACGCCGCCGCTCACGTATTGCGTCACAGCATGCCTCATTCCACCAAGGAACTGGGGGGGGTGCCGGGGCAATTCAGAGGTGCGAGGTATTGAACATTCTGCAGCTGTAAGAATGTCTGTAATATGAGTGACCTCATCGTCGACACTAGGAAAGTGACGGTCATCGAATGTCGCTAGAGACGAAAAATGTGTCCAATCGGCTTGGGCATACTTCCAGTGTCGTGGGCGGATATATGGCAGTGCTGGCTGCAATCGAAGGACACATGGAAAGTAGTCACTCGAGTGTGTATCAACAAGGGCAAACCATTCGAAGCACCGAGCTAGCGGAACAGTACTGACTGAAAGGCCCAAATGAGAGAAATTTGTCGTGGAGGCAGACAAAAATGTAGGGTCCCCAGTGTTGAGGCAAACAAGATCCGCTTGGTGGAAGACGTCTATCAATAGTGAGCCACGCGGACAAGGATGTGGAGATCCCCAAAGCGGGCGGTGGGCGTTGAAGTCCCCAACCAGCAAATAGGGGGATGGAAGCTGACCAAGAAGATGAAGGAGATCAGCTCGTGCCATTGGTGTGGACGATGGAACGTATACAGTACAAATAGAGAAGGTGTATCCAGAAAGGGAAAGACAGACAGCGACAGCTTGGAAGGAAGTGATTAAGGGGATTGGGTGATAATGGAGAGTATCATGGAGAAGAATCACGAGTCCTCCACATGCTGGAGTGTCTTCAACAGATGGGAGATCAAATCGGACTGACTGAAAATGGGGGAAAACAAATCGGTCGTGGGGACGCAGCTTTGTCTCCTGAAGACAGAAGATGACTGGCAAGTAGGATCGTAAGAGGATTGACAATTCATCCCGATTGGCTCGAATGCTGCGGATATTCCAGTGGATAGTGAACATAGGGTGGACAGAAAATAGTGACCAAGGTTGCCCTCAACTCAACGACTGCTCAGAGCTTGCGACCAAAAGCGTTAAACGGCAGTCAGCCGAAGGCAGAAGATCCTGATCCATAGGTTGTTCAGGAGCAGCTCCTGCCACCAGTGATCAGTCGGTTGATCGGCCGCCAGCAGTGCGCCTCGGCGACACAGAAGACGGCCGAGGGCGGCTACCGCCAGGTGGTGCTGTAGGTGAGACACGCCGTGGCGGAGAAGGAGAGGAACTGGGTTTCTTATCAGCCTTCTTGGAAACAGGATGTTTAGATGAAGGAAGAACCGATGGTTGTGAAGTTGGGGTACATGAAAAATCTTCACGAGTAGGCTCTTTTTTGGAAGTTCGGGTGTCTGACTTTTGGGCTCGAGATTTAGCAGAACCCGATGAAGGGTGAGCCATAGAGTGAGCAGGCAAAAGTGGGGAGGTTGAACAGGCGATCTTTGCGCTGGCCGATCTGACAACCGTGGCACTAAAGGTGAAATCACAAGTCTGTGTGGCCGCCTCCTTTGTTGGCCGAGGAGAGGCAAGGACAGTGCTGTATTTACGTGTGAGGCACAGTGGGCTTTCGACTGGCGAATAATTTTCGAGCAGCAAAGGTCGACACCTTTTCCTTCACTCTGATTTCCTGAATGAGCTTTTCGTCTTTAAAAATGGGGCAATCTCTAGAGGAAGCAGCGTGGTCACCCCTACAGTTGATGCAACGAGGGGATGGAGGTGGACAAGCACCCTCATGGGCATCCTTGCCACACGTAACACATCTGGCTGGATTGGAACAGGACTGGCTGGTATGATTGAACCGCTGACACCGATAGCAACGCGTAGGGTTTGGGACTTAAGGGCGAACGGAAATTATCTCGTAGCCCGCTTTTATGTTCGATGGGAGTTGAACTCTGTCAAATGTCAAGAAGACAGTACGGGTTGGAACGATGTTCCTGTCAACCCTTTTCACAACTCGATGAACAGCCGTTACACCCTGGTCAGACAGGTAGTGTTGAATTTCCTCGTCGGACAATCCGTCGAGGGAGCATGTACAAACGACCCCACATGAGAAATTTAAACTGCGGTGCGCTTCCACCCGGACAGGGAAGGTGTGTAGCAGTGAAGTATGCAGCAATTTTTGTGCCTGGAGGGCACTGACTGTTTCTAACAACAAGTGCCATTTCGTAATCTGGAACAAGACTTTACAGGACCTACAATTGCGTAGACACCTTTCTGAATAATGAAAGGGTTGCCCGTGGAGAAGTCGTGACCTTCGTCAGACCGAGAAACAACAAGGAACTGTGGCAACGATGGAAGAACTGTCTGTGGCTGAGAGTCATTGAACTTACGCTTGTGAGCAGGCATAGTAGAAGATGAAGAAACCATTGCGGAAGAATCCCCCACGATTACCGAAGTCTCCAATGGCGCACTCCTCCCTTGTGGGGGCCATCTCTGAGGGCACTCCTGCCTTAGGTGATGGTTCACACCTCAGGTCACACCTCCCGAGAAATGGACGGAGGGACCAATCGGCACTTTCGGAAGGTATCAGCTCGGGTAATCACCCCTCCCTGGGCCTGACGTTACCAGGGGGTACGTACGTGTCCTACCTGTCTAACCCGGGGTGGGGAATTACGTGTTATCCCGTCACCGGCTACGCATGGAAATGCGTGAGTCGACCTTCAGACACGCACAGGGAGGAGAAAGGGAAATGAAAGAAGAGAGGTCTCAAATGCCGCAGTGGAGAAAAGGGTAAAGAGAAGAGGTAAGGAAAAGATACGGACAAAGGAAGGACAAAGACTTGCAAGCAGAGAAAGCGAAGAATGTGTTACATTTTCCAGCACCCGTCTCCGGACGTAGGCAGGCACAAAACATACTACCAGAGGGGGAGAACGGGAAGGAAAGGGGGGGGGGGGGGCGAAGATGGGGGATGGGTAAGGATGTGCAAAAGGAAGGTATGCAGCCCGGAAAGGATGGAGGGCCACATTAGCTCTGGGTCCCGTGCTCGCTACGCACGTATCCACAAAAGAGTTGTGGACCCCCTGTGTGTGTGTGTGTGTGTGTGTGTGTGTGTGTGTGTGTGTGTGTGTGTGTGTGTTGATGAAGGCCTTACTGGGCCAAAGTTTTATTTGTGACAGTCTTTTTGTTGTGCCCATCTGTGACTCAGCATGTACTCATGTACTTGCCCCCCCCCCCCCCCTCCCCAAAAGAAAAACTCCAAACACATTAGTTGGTATCCCAATCCCCTGTCAACATATGTAGCTCAACCCTAGATCAAGATACTTACTGTATCAACAGTTTTTCTGTTGCGTGTTGGGTGGTGACTGATGTAAAATAAATGATGAATGATGAGTCTGATAGGAAAAGATGGCAGAACATATGAGAAAATAATTTTCAATAAACATCCTGAGTGTATCAATGTTTTTTAATTAAATGATGGGAGAAGATAGGTGAACCAATGTTTTAATTAAATCATGGGAGAAGGTAGATGTTTATTAACAACAGAGGTGCACATTTAATATATTATTAAACACTGATCCATTAATTTCTCCCATGATTAAATTAAAAACATTGATCAACATACTCAGTGGTTACAGAGGTGCCTAAGAGTATAGTTTAAATTTTATGACACGCTGTTTTATATGTCAACATTCTGCACAGTATATTCCTATGTTCCACCACATAATTTCGTACATTCCACATAGTGACAGTAGCACACTAAATGACACAATTACATACCCCCCCCCCCCCACACACACCACATTATTAAACCACGAAGATCATGCAACTCTTCATACACCACATCCTCTACAACATTTCGCTTTCACCCCAAAACTAACACACCACAGCTCGATGATGTCACACAACACATCGCAACGACGTCATGGGTCAAAGCACATGGGTGGTATCCTACACTCAAGTACACCCTGTTTCGACAGGTCTGTGCACATAATCAGCTGCTCTGATATTAATTACATATGGACGTAACAACGTTACATAAAAGCATATCATAGAGTAGTTCAAACACACTCATTATGCTACTTATCTTTCATTTAACACACGAGTTCATTGTACTAATAGGCTGCTAGAATAATTAGATCACTGAGATTGGCAGCAGTCTTACAAACAGAGTTGACATGAAGTGTACCAACCATGAACCAACGAAAAAGAAGGAAACTGTAGTTTAACATAGCACTCAGAGCTTACAGACATCATGCTACTTCCCACTGCTGCTAAACATTACGATCTAACAGCCACTTTAAGTGTTCAACTAGCAACCACATTTTATCTTAACTATAAAGCCACTTAAAAAAATAATTATTGTTTCAGAGGGTGGGGGGGAGGGAGATTCACTTTGGACCCCCTTGTCTCTCCCCCCAATATCAAACCCCTAGTCAACACCAAGCTGTTCCAGTGACTGATACGAAGTCACAGATTGGAACCAAGGTTCACAGACTTCTAACAGGAGATTTCATAATGTAATGAATTTTGCTCACTGATGCGTTATGAACTCAACAAATTAAACCGGGTCAATCCATTTCAAATCACCAAGGCGATGTTGCTCAACCTTTTTGATTTTCTTGTTTTAAAAAATTTTTATAAGTCATTGTTTTTTTCTGGCAGCCATTTTTACAATGGCGGTTGGGCAAATTTTAGTGGAAATCGACGTTTGCGGGAAGTTTAATTGCCAAGTTATTTTAAAAGATATCAGAATAATTCAAAAACCAGTGTGCTC
Organism: Schistocerca cancellata; assembly: GCF_023864275.1. Lineage (NCBI taxonomy): Eukaryota > Metazoa > Arthropoda > Insecta > Orthoptera > Acrididae > Schistocerca > Schistocerca cancellata. Next base: position 110,341,480 of record NC_064636.1, on the reverse strand, counting down.
AGGATGAAATGAACTTCAGGCATAATTTTTTTTAATTTTTCTATCATGCAAGAGAGTCACTCAAACTCTTTCTGTGAAGACGCTGAAAAAATTTATCAATCTTCACTTTTTAAGGCCTTCAATTTTCATGAAGGAAGAGAGGCTCACTAACAATATGTTCTCTCTGTGTTGTGTACTTACATAACTACCTGCAGTAAAAGTTGCAGTCCTGAGAATGCACTCCTGTTTTTTCTAGAGCTTTTCAAAAATGGCCAAAACCCTTCAAACGTCAATTTTCGCAGGTCAATATCTAAAAAGGGACTGAACGAAAACAAGCGAAAATTTTACAGAATGTTCTTTATTCTCATGGGAATATCTCACAAAAAAATTATGACAGACTCAACTACATTGAGAGTAATAGAGCAGCAGATTTCAGTAAAAATGCTACCGCTCTACATTCTCTTGCAGTGCCAAGTTAGCAAACAAGGGCTTGAAATTATTACAGTTGACATTTGTCAAATGATGTTTAAATCATTACATCCAATAAATGATCAAATATTTCTACTTTTAAATAACAATGGGCAGAGATAACAATTAGTAAGAGTTCTAATCCTTAAAATTAACGGTACATTTGTTGTACTACACTTACCTACAGTATACACATAATAATGTTTCTCCATGTATACAGATTTAAAACTTCAGTTGTAACTACTTGCCAGCTGCAATTTTCATTAGGAAGTTAAACAAACATGATATTTCATTGCGTAGTTTATCAGTTACGTTGTGTGTTCTACCAGACACTTTGTGAATTCCATTGGAGTTACTTTTCATATTACTTTCTTTGCAGTACCCAAGACAATAAACAAGTGAATAAGAGTTTTGTAAGTGTTGATCTGAAGTGCCCCATCTTCAACTGTTTTCAAGAATAGTAGAGTTTTCAAGTATTGAAATGAGTTGTTTTGTGGGTGAACTAATAAGTGAACAGTGCCATAAACAACACTACAAGAAGAAAGTGCATCAAGAATTAATAAGAGCGAGTGACTTGCCAGCTGAAGAACAATGTTTGTTAAAATTAAGAATTTCAAAAGAAATTTCTAATATTTGTTATTACCACAAAGATAAATATTTAGACAAATACAACCACATTTTTGGTAAAAAGTGTTGTGACCCATTTGGTACTCACAAAAAGCCAGTTAAAAATGGTTTGCGTAAAATACTAGTTGAACACCTAAACAAAAAAATGTGGATATTAACCTAATTCCTGGACAAGCTCTATGCCCAACTTGCGCATCAAGAATATTTGTAAATAAACCAGCTGAAAAAGTGGCAATTAGTGTTGAGAACGATCCTGAATTTCTTCCTGGGCCTTTTGAATTGTTTGAGGACAACCCTTTGCATCAAGTAGAATCAATCTGTGAAACGTTGGAATTATCTCCTGTACATAAAATAACAAAGCTCAACAAAGACCAGCGACTGACTATCAGCTTTACAAAGAAAAACTGATAAAATTACAAGTGCTGTCAAGCGAAAATTGGAAGAATCTTTCCATAATGACTTAGATGCTCAGAATGGAAATAGTACAGAAAATGTACAAAGTGAGTGTGATATACTTATTACCAAAATGAAAGAAAAATTCAAAGTTTCCAGTAAAGATGACAAAATTAAGATAATTAGCCTCTCGCCAAGATCATGGTCAAAGAAAAAAATAATCGATGAATTTGGTGCAACTTAATACATGGTGAAGTTAACTAGGCAGCTAGATCTTAATACATCTTTCGAAAAGACAAGGTGCCAACAAAATAAGTGAAGTTGTTGTTAATAGTGTCAAAGAATTTTACGAGGATGATGACAACAGTCGCATGTGACCTGGTAAAAAGGAATGTGTTTCAACTGTGATTGACAATGTTAAGGTGCCGAAGCAGAAAATGTTAATTCTTCTCTCGCTGAATGAGCTCTACAGCCTCTATAAACAAAAATACCCAGATAACATAAATGGCCGCTCTATGTTTTGTGTTCTACGACCAAAGTGGTGTGTTCTTCCGGGTTCATCAGGAACTCTTACTGTATGCGTTTGCAAGCATCATTAAAACAACGAAGCTAATGATGGAAGGAGCAAAACTTAATGCAAATTATAAAGACGTGATAGCTTTCATGGTATGTGATATTGATAATGAAAAATGTATGCTTGACATATGTGCAGGATGTCCTGGACCAGATACCCTACTTGATATCTTAAAAAATGAACTTGACATCTTGCCTGATGAAGTAGTTTTCAAACAATGAGTACAAACTGAGAGAGTTGAGCTTATTACACAGGTAATGCCCAGTGAGGAATTTTTACAGTCTCTTGTTGATAAGCCGGTGCTTTTAAAATCCCATCATTTTATCTCAAAAGCTCAAGCTCAATATTTTAAGGAAACGAAAGAAAACCTGAAGTTACACGAGCTTCCTTTCAAAGACCTTACACAGAACAGATCCTGACTCCAAACGGTTTGTTCAAATACTGTCAACAGAATATTACTGGGATTAGATATATATTTGTTTCTTCAACTGAAATTGAACAAATCAAAACAAAGCTGATTGATTGGTGATTTTGCAGAAAACTATACATTTAGAGCACAGGATGAAATTCAAAGTTTTCACTGGACTAATGCATAAGCGACACTGCATCCGTTTGTCATCTACTTTAAAAAAGAAGACGACGTGTGTTGCAAATCTATTTGTGTAATTAGTGACCACCTAGAACATAATACCACGACTGTGCATGCATTTCAACATCACCTCATTAGAGAAATTAAGAATATCATACGTAATGTTGAAAAGATAATCTACTTTAGTGATAGTGCAAGCAGCCAGTACAAAAATAAGAAAAACTTCATTAATATCTGCCAACACAAAAATGATTTTGGTTTACCAGCAGAGTGGAATTTCTTTGCCTCATCACACGGAAAGAACTCTTGCGATGGGATAGGCGGAACAACAAAAAGAGAAGTTACACGAGCTTCCTTTCAAAGACCTTACACAGAACAGATCCTGACTCCAAACGGTTTGTTCAAATACTGTCAACAGAATATTACTGGGATTAGATATATATTTGTTTCTTCAACTGAAATTGAACAAATCAAAACAAAGCTGACAGAGATTTGATTGTTGTTTACCATTGAAAGGAACAAGAAGCTATCACAGATATGTTCCCATAAGTGACAATCAAATAAGATGTTTTGTTACTTCCAGAGGCTCCAACTTTGATGATCATCAAACTTCAATACTTTTTACAAATGTATCATCTTTTACAAATAACGACTTTGTTGTTTGTATGTAAGATGAGAAGTGGTGGCTTGGCAAAATTGAAGAGAAAAGTGAAGATAACAATGATGTTTTAGTGCATTTCTTTCACCCTTCTGGTCAAAGAACTGCCTTTCAACTTTCCAAAAATGACACTGCTTGGGTGCCTGCAAATAAAATAGTACGAAAGCTGACTCCACTGGAACTCACAACAGTGTCTGGTAGAACACACAACATAACTGATAAACTACGCAATGAAATATCATGTTTGTTTAACTTCCTAATGAAAATTGCAGCTGGCAAGTAGTTACAACTGAAGTTTTAAATCTGTATACATGGAGAAACATTATTATGTGTATACTGTAGGTAAGTGTAGTACAACAAATGTACCGTTAATTTTAAGAATTAGAACTCTTACTAATTGTTATCTCTGCCCATTGTTATTTAAAAGTAGAAATATTTGATCATTTATTGGATGTAATGATTTAAACATCATTTGACAAATGTCAACTGTAATAATTTCAAGCCCTTGTTTGCTAACTTGGCACTGCAAGAGAATGTAGAGCGGTAGCATTTTTACTGAAATCTGCTGCTCTATTACTCCCAATGTAGTTGAGTCTGTCATAATTTTTTTGTGAGATATTCCCATGAGAATAAAGAACATTCTGTAAAATTTTCGCTTGTTTTCGTTCAGTCCCTTTTTAGATATTGACCTGCGAAAATTGACGTTTGAAGGGTTTTGGCCATTTTTGAAAAGCTCTAGAAAAAACAGGAGTGCATTCTCAGGACTGCAACTTTTACTGCAGGTAGTTATGTAAGTACACAACACAGAGAGAACATATTATTAGTGAGCCTCTCTTCCTTCATGAAAATTGAAGGCCTTAAAAAGTGAAGATTGATAAATTTTTTCAGCGTCTTCACAGAAAGAGTTTGAGTGACTCTCTTGCATGATAGAAAAATTAAAAAAAATTATGCCTGAAGTTCATTTCATCCTGAGCACACTGGTTTTTGAATTATTCTGATATCTTTTAAAATAACTTGGCAATTAAACTTCCCGCAAACGTCGATTTCCACTAAAATTTGCCCAACCGCCATTGTAAAAATGGCTGCCAGAAAAAAACTGACTGATAAAAAATTTTAAAACAGTGGTCTGTGAATGTCTGTCTATAGGGAAGTCATGATAAAAAAATCAAGAAAATCAAAAAGGTTGAGCAACATCACCTGGGTGATCAGTGACTCTTGGGGTCAAAGTTGACATCACAGAAAATGATTTAGCACTACCAGTCACACACCTGTCCATAAAATTAATAGCTACGACTCATCTAATTTTTAACAAGTTTCTCTGCTTCCTAAAATGACATGGAATAGTCCATTACAATACTATTACTATATTTAACTTGTAAATGTCACATACCATGCACTGAAGAGCCTTAACGTTTGGCTTCGGAAAAACAGTGAAAATTGCTCTCGCCTCATGAATCGCTTCACAACTTACTTTCCCTCAAAGAGCAACTTAGTGATGCTGATCTAGTAAAATACATTGTTGCCAAATAATGTGAAAAATTTTCCATATGCATATCAAAGTGATGGGTTTTATTTACTTTATAGTTTAACAGAACTTAGGTAAGTGTCAATGACTGAAATACTGTGAATGGGTGCCATTTCTTTCTTAGGCAAGTATTATCACATTAACATCCCAATGCTGTAAAACTAAATAAAAGCAAACAGTGTCTCTAAATAGAGTAAGCATCTTTCAAAACTGAAGCACACACAAGATCAGAAGAATATACATATAGTAACATGACTAGAAAATGCAATCTACAGAAAACACACACACACACACACACACACACACACACACACACACACACACACAGGTATCACAACATGCAACTGGAAATCGCATTTCACCTGTGACCTTCACTGGATGATGTGTGTGCTTCACGGAAAAAACACTAATATTAGCCAGAAATGTACAGCACAAAGCGTGGGCCGCGGCAGATTGAAGATGTCAACCCTCGAACATAATGCATGCCAAAGCAGATTCCAAGCACTGTCCAAATGGGAAACAGTGAATCTGTTTCCCATACACTACCCTCACTCTGAATGCAGTTGGCTTGTAAGAACATGGTATTCAGCAAATTTTATCCCTAGTGGGTGCTGTTTAACTCAGTGACTGTTCCTTTATAGGGTGTAGAAAAATTCCCACTACCAGTCGCAATAAAATTTTATTTATTCATCACACGACCGGTTTCGGGCTTGTGCCCATCCTCAGGTGTTTATACATTCATGTACATGTTTATACTGCTGGAGATAAATAAAGATGACGCATCCTTATCACTTTACCAATCAAACCCAAACTGTCACATTTCAACCTAACCTGGACCTCTGGCTACACTACAGACCAGTCTGTAAAAACTATTGTAGACGCATACTAAATATTGCCAGTTTTATTCTTTTCTGCACATATGTCGTCACAGGGCACATCACCATTATGTTACAGGATGAAGTCAAAAATGAGATATTGGTAAATTCAACCGAGTCTAGATTGGTGTTGCTTATATAATGTATTATTCCTAATTTAACCTTGCAGTTAACATTATGTATCAGCAACAGAAACTAAATTTAGAGAGAATGCTGGATATGATGAATGCGATCAAAATTTACAAATGTCTCAACATATGACAAAGCAGGGCTCTCATGCTGTCAATGATGTGTGTCAAATAGGAAGCAGCTACTAACAGCTTGCAGATCCTGGGCTACACTACACATGAATCTGCTACTACAACTATTTAATAATGACATCTGCAGCCTTTACCACAATAAAATGCGATTATCTATGTATAACAAGTGTGAAACAGTAGGTCTATCTTAGGCATGTACTCACTTTTATAATGGAGAAAGTTCGCTCACTAACACTCATCCTTTAAATTGTAAAGTTGTGGTTTTTTTATACACAACACAGCCTTTAAAAATTGAAACTCTTAAAACTCGTCTTATCTGATGCTCTCAAATCTAATTAAAGCCAGGTTTCTGCAGTCATCCAGTACCTGTCAGTGTGGTGGCACACACATGCTCATACATTTAAAACGACTGTACGTCTCGTTAAAAAATTTCTGTTTCATTGTAGGCTAGATAACAGTTCTCAGATACTAACTCCACCCTATATCAGCGTATTCAGGAACATACAAAATTGCATCACAGATGAAATAAATGTACCAGAAGGGCATAATGAACTCACTGGAAAGCACCAGACCAGAGTACAGTTCGACATGCATTCGCAGACTGTGAGAACCTAAATGTTGTACAACAATCGCAAAGAAAGAAAATTCCAAAAAAGTTCACATGAAATACCTCGATCGGTGTCCGTTCTGCGTCTACCAAAGGAGATCTCGGATCAATAAGTGTCATCCTGTCTGGTGTACCACTGCTTGGCAATACCGCGTCGTGTTTGCTCTCATTCGAGATAACCTCTTCAAATAATTCCTTGAGACCGGCGGACGGACAATTTCCCATCTTCCTTCTAGCCCTCTTCCACTAGTAAGGGAACTTATTTCGCAATTTCCGCTTAATGTTGTTACCAATGTAGAGTAACTATCAACGTAAAAGTGTCCGATCACTCAAACATGCGAGTCTCCTGAAACAACAGAGTAACAAGGAAATGAAATGCGCCGCTGCCATTACTATCATGCAAAAACTCTTCACGGGTGCACTAAAGTCACTATAAACTTACCAAATACATCCTTCTATTTGAAACATTCGTTCTCGTAGTCATAAACAGAATATAGATTTCACACCACATTAGAGAATACGAGTCTCCTTTCTTTAGGCTACTATCCGACAAACAGAATTCAACAACTAAACTAAATACACTTCAAAATAAACAATCTAAATCTCTTATAACCGTCAAAGTTTCAAATTGAACGCCAAAGTCAAAATTCAACAACCAAAGATGCTTAACAACACAAACAGCAATACCAACACTGACAAGAACAACAGAAGACAAAGAAGCATTTTTCAGAATAAAATAATTTTTATTTATCGTTTTAAGAAAAATTCGGTGTAATTTGTAAACGACAGCTGCTAACACGTAATAATAACTGAAAATTTCGATTTAAAAGCGTCCACATGCTAAAATATAAACTACGAAGCATTTAGCAAATTTGCTGGGACGTTACTAGCAATATATTTGAAACCGGTAGACAGAGCCTGACATCTAGATGCCCCAAGACATTAGAAACCTATAGTCTAAATAAATATTCATTATTGTTCTTTTCCTAGAGTGTGAACGCAACAATTAGTTCTGATAGTAATTGACTCAGTGCTTCTGTGAATAACACATTCTCAGGAAGGCAATTTCATACGGTTTCCTGCTCTTAAATGTGCATTTGACCCAGTAATACGCGACGTTTGACCTTGTCAATGAATTTTTTCTTGTTATACATTTCGCACAACCAAGAAGAGAAGTACGTGATATAAAAAAGGCTAATCCAGATTTACCATATCTGGATCGATAGCTGATGATGTCAGAGCTCCCAAAGCAGTTCTTGTTTGCTTACTGATACTGATTCTTATTCGTTAAAATTTCAAGGTTCACAACTTAAGAACGGTTCCTTTGCTATTCCATAAATGTAAGCTGTGAGGAAATGGGGAAATATATGAGCAGGGCATACTTTCATTCCAAGTGGATGTCGACAAAGTAAAAAATTCTTAAAATTACGAAGGCTCAGAACTGAATTGAAAGAATATACTCAATGCTTAGCAGCTTCATTTTCAGATCAACAATGTGCGGTCTACATGTTTTCAGGCCATTTACATTGCACGTAGCCCTAATTGCTATATTCTGCATCATATATATAGTTACATTTTTGGGACTGAGTTCCGATAGGGTAGTTCATATGAAAGTAGGTTAATGAATGTAAGAAGGCATACCATGTCTGAATCACTGTTGATTTGCTTGCTTGCACTTTCGATTGGTACATGGAGAATATAAAAAGCTTTTGAAAACGTTGTTTCAAGAGCTTTCACATTACAGTCCCTTTCAGTTTCAGTAATATATTGTCAAGAAGTGGTAGCCCGTATTGAGCAAATTCTTGTAGAAGTGGAGATGAGTCAAAATTCATAAAGTGAGTATTTTTCTTTATTATTATCTTATTGTTTTGAAACGATATAGTGACCAAACATATTGTAGCACCTACTGCTGACTTTGTAACCCTTTTGCCCACAGATGTTACTTAATAAAGTGCTGGTGTCACCTGTAAACATTTTTTTGTTTTGTTTTTGCTTTATTAAAGTCATTTGCATCGTCAGTGGTACTCCATCCTTAACTGACGATTTATGGACAGAGGGTTGCCAGCTGGTGTGGCCGAGCGGTTCAAGGCGCTTCGGTTCGGAACCGCGCGACCGCTACGGTCGCATGTTCGAATCCCACCTCGGGCACGGATGTCTGTGATGTCCTTAGTTTAGTTAGGTTTAAGTTCTAGATGTAAAGTCCCATAGTGCTCAGAGCAAGGGAGGGCTAATTTGTGAGTAAGAAAGTCATGATCAAAGGTTTTTGACATGTCTAAAAAAATAACAGTAGCATTTTCCATGTCATCCGGTTGTTTAAAGAATACTGAATACTCATACCTAGCTCTTAATATAAACTTGGCTTTGGTCTGTTCGTGCTGATTTGGCGATAGACATGAATTTTTAGTAATGTAATTTTGAAGCCCATTATAGCGAACTTTTTCAAATGTTTTGGAGGAACCAATGAGTTGGTTTCCTGGACGATATTTTTTTATGTTTTCAGGTCCTCTCCTTTCGAATTAATGACTTTAGTTATTTTTAAGCTGATAAGGATACATTTACTATGTATATTAAAAACGACAGTGAAACTACATCAAACGAACTTGAACCTCAAGTACAATAAAGTATGCTCAGCCAACAACATCATTCCCAATTATATTGAAATTAAAGTAAACAACATGTCACCTGCAGCAGAGCATGCTAAACAAACAGCTGAAAGAGGTTGGCTGAAATATGAAATTTGCTCCCTATACTCAAAAACACTAGAACTGAATGTCACCTTATACAAATTACACTTAGAATTAACGAACCAAATCTCCAGGTCCTCAGTAATGCATGACATAAAAGAAAGAATAAATCACCACTCACAGTAAATAAAGTAAAAGAAACGGCAGAAACAAGAACAGAAATTAAATAAACTCATGACAAAAACTGTTCTAAAACCAAGACACACACACAACACACCATCCCATTAGTTTTACTGACATAACACTCACAAAAGTCGAACAACAGGTACTTGAGAAAGGTCCCAAATACTATTTGAACACCCACACAACACATAAGACTATAGAAAATCTTATTACTGAGACTGAATACATCATAGGACAACATGAAAAAAACTAATACACCAGACTTCAACCCAGGCCTAACAAGAGAACTAGTGACAGAGGAAATGAAACTAATCATCAGAAAAAACAAACCATCCATAAATACAAATAAAAAAACATCTGATGAGAAAACCATAAAAAGTATACACAGAAAACTAAAGCAACACAATGCTCTCATCACCAAGGCAGACAAAGCGAATGCTCTAGTCTTAATAACAGAGGGAGAATACATTGAGAAAACAAAAACATTTCTGGCACAGGATGAAATAACTAAGTTAACCAATGACCCAATACAAAGATACCAAAGAAACATAAAGACTCTCTCAAAAAACATCACACAAACCTTGACACAGAACCAGACAGAAAGAATGACACAAAATAACCCTAAAGCTCCACTCTTAACAAGCCTGCCAAAGGTCAACAAACCTTTCATCCCAGTCATGCCAGTGGTGGACTTCAAAAAAGGCCCATCTTACTTATTAGGGAGACACATGCACACATTCCTACAGAAAACATGCACGTACACAAATAACACAGAAGACATAAAAGAGAAAATTAAGAATGGAAACATCCCCCCGCCCCCCCCCAACAGCAAAACTGGTATCTTTTGACATTACATTCCTGTACACAAACATACCCACAGAAGAAACTACAAATATCATAGAACAGCTGCTAAAATGCAAGAAATTCCCAGACATACAAATAAATGAAATATCATCCATTCTTAGGCTAATCACAGAACAAAACTAATTCACTTTCGACAACAACTTCTATTTGCAACAAGTGGGGCTACCCATGGGGTTACCCATCAGTGGAACCTTAGTCAACATTTTCTTGGACCATATAGAAAACACAATATTCAATTACTTTGTAAAACAAGGAGGGTACAAAATAATCTACTGGTACCGATATTTGGATGACATAATCTGTCTTGTAGATGAAACACATAACAGGATAGAAGAGCTGCACAGTAACATCAACACAGTACACCCACAAATCCACTTCATAATGGAAATAGAAAGAGACAAGAAACTAAATTTCTTGGATCTTACAATCACAAGAAACAACCACCAACATGAATTCTCCGTCTACAGAAAATCTACATCCACAAGCAGTGTTATCCACATTTCATCCAACTACCACAAATATGCCAGTTTTAAACACATGCTCCACAGGATAAACAGAACACCTCTTAAATCAGAAAACTACACATAGGAACTAAATAGAATGAAATAAATTGCTGTTGAAAACGACAACAAAACAGACATCACAAACAAACTCAACAACAAGGTAAAAATGAAACATGCAGTACAGACAGACAACACAGCAGAGCACACCGCATCAGGAAAAAGAGACATGGTACACACTTACATACAATAATAAAATATCACATAGAATAGGAAACACATTGAAAAAGCAAGGGATTCCAATAACATTCAGAACAAACAAACAGATTAGAAAAGGCTAAGACCAGTCAGAAAAACCTCAGACAAATTCAGCAATGCTGGAATATATCAACTCACATGCAACTGCTGTCAGTCGCAATACATAGGACCAACAGACAGGAACTTCCAAACGAGGTACACAAAGCACATGAGAGCACTAAAGAGTGAGAGCACACATTCAACTTTTGCAGAACATCTAATGAACAAAAACCATAACCACATAATATCGAAAACCATCAACACATCCTGAAAAACAGCAACAGTGTATACCGACAACTAACAATATAACAAAATAACCATATACAGAAGGCTATAGTCGAAGGGAAAATGTAATAAACGAAACCATAACACTTTGCAACAACACACTCTTTACCACTCTGAGAGAACTGACCAAGGACACAGAACAGAAAGCACACACACGCAAAAGAACCACATCTCTATCACACACAGAGACATAAATAGGGAACAGAAGTCGTCATAATTCCCGCTATATTTTTCACAGCCTTCTCGCAACATGCGATGCACCTCTCGCGACACTAGCGAACAGCAAGATGGTGTAATATTCTTGATCATACACAAAGTGCGAAAGTTTTGTAGTCCTGTCTTCTTCGGTTGCGTGTAATATTATGATATATTGATAATTTTTACTTTATGGACCGTCTGACTACAACAGAATGAAACACAATTTTCGTGTCATTCGTGTTTCGCATTTATTTTCTGCAAGGCATCTTCAGTGGCCTGGAATATGTACATATTTTTGCTATTTAGTTTACATTTTGGTCAATGTATCTCTAGGTGATAAATAGTTCTGGTGATTGGTTTCTGCTATTATGTAGTAATATTTTGAACTGTACTTACAGGTTGCATGGACGACTTTCTACATATAATGCTCCTGTTCCATTTTTGGAGTTGTCCCTCTTCTTATAAATGCGAATGTGGAGAAAGAACCGCAAACGAACGTGAGTACACGAATAACTAAGTAACAACCCAGTACCCACCAAAAAAACCGGATTCTACGACACTATCGCAACCCCAAGATTATATTGCTGACATACGAAGTTCACTTTTAGTATTTTGTTTACTAACCATCGGAGAGTTTTCTTTTTTGGTAATGACTAGTCTGTGCCAGTTCCTCTTCTAACAACCTTCAGGACAGTTGTCTTGTTTTTTGCACTTCGAAGATAGTTATCATTATTATGTCTTATGAGTACTTTTATTACCATGCTAAATATTTAGTTGTATTTTTTCCTATAGCTTCTAAATTTTGATGGAAGAGATCAGAAATATTTCTTTCTATTGGAAACTGTAATGCCTTACGTTATTTAACATTTGTTCCTAACTATCGCTGGCTGGAGTGGCCGAACAGTTCTAGGCACTACAGTCTGGAACTGCGCGACCGCTACAGTCGCAGGTTCGAATCCTGCCTCAGGCATGGATGTGTGTGATGTCCTTAGGTTAGTTAGGTTTAAGTAGGTGTAAGTTCTAGGGGACTGATGACCTCAGCAGTTAAGTCCCATAGTACTCAGAGTCATTTGAAACATTTGAACCTAACTATCTTAACCCTCTTTCTTACTGGAAATGCTACGTGAAAATATGGTTCAAACGGCTCTGAGCACTATGGGACTCAACATCTGAGGTCATCAGTCCCCTAGAACTTAGAACTACTTAAACCTAACTAACCTAAGGACATCACACACATCCATGCCCGAGGCAGGATTCGAACCTGCGACCGTAGCAGTCACGCGGTTCTGGACTGAAGTGCCTAGAACCGCACCCCCTCCGCGGCCGGCATGAAAATATGCAGTTCCGCATTGTGGAAACTGTGGAATGTGCTATATACTTCAGTTTTACTGTTTGACTTTATATTGTAAAATTTAATACTGTACTGTTGTCATCATTGAACTCTCTCTGCTCAATTATCTTAGCTTTTGTTCTCAACTGTGTCAGTGTTTAGTTCAGTTGCCAGATATGAGCTTCATGGTCACCAAAGCTCACATTTATAATCTTGCTGTTACACTTAAGATTACATGTATAAATACTGTAAACAAAAATCTCAAAGTTATTGACGAATTTACTTCAGATTTTCACATGATCTTCTAACAATCATTATAGACTATACATTTTATTTAACAACAATATACAGGTTTTTTTGTTGTAACCGACAGTGACAAAGAAGTTGCTGTGCTGTGAAAATGTACTTTTTCGTTTTCTTTCTCACAGTCAGCTTTAAATATAACGGTAAGGCATTTATAAGATTGATATCTGCATGCTTAGTAATGGATGTTTCACACAAGACCAGGTCAGGCTAAGCACACAGATTTAGGTATGAGATTTTGCAATGGCCAGTGGCCAGTGGCAGCCACATGGAGCCAGTGTGTTCAACTATTAAACAAATTGTTTCTTGTATGTATGTTGTTCCTCTGTATATATATTTTAAACAAAAATTCTATACACAACATTTTACTGTTTTTGTTTTCCACATTGCAGTCACTTTTAACAATGACAGCAGGACATTTAAACAATAGCATAGTTTTTTTTCCCTATCATGAACTGGTAGTTCAGAAAATCAGTTCATACCACATAGTATATTCATTAGTTCTGCAATTGTATTATGTATAAAAATTTAGAAACATTAAAAACAAAAACCGAAATTAATAGTCTGTTTCATTCATAGTCTACATGATTTACTCTCATTTCGAGTTCCATACCTTCATAGTAGACACGGCCGCAATGAGAAGCTGAAACACACATCCTCAAACAATCTCCAGTGATTCCTCAGATTAATACCTACGAGGCCTGTTCGAAAATTCCGGAAAATTCGTAGTTTTGCCCCAACGGTGTGTGGCAGCGAAAAGCGACTGGCATCATTGCACATCCCAGTGTTTAATGTGTAACTCTTGTAAGTTTAATTGTTGTCTGTTAGTTATTGTTCAGTGCTGTATTGAGTAGAGCATTGTGTCACACACTTTGCAAATTTCGAGATGGCATAGTTAGAGAAGCAACACGTCTGCATTCAATTTTGCTTCAGGTGTTCTCGATGTTACGAATGTTTCACATGGTATACAAATGTCCAGACAGAAGTTAAAGGTGACACTCACTCAGGACGCCCTTCGATGTCTACCGACGATGCTGATGTCAGAAACGTCAATGAAATTGTGCCAGTCGAAGACCGACTGTCAGAGAGGCTGCAGAAGAATGTAACATTTCAGTTGCATCATGTCATGAAATCCTGACACAATATCTTAAAAAGTATCATGTTACCATCAAGTTCGTCCCACGGCTCATGAGTCAAGACCAGAAAGACCTTCACCTCACAGTCTGTGAAGGGCTTCTGGATCGCGCAAATGGGAACGAGAAGTTCCTTAAAAGAATCATAGCTGGTGATGAGACATGAGTGTACGGTTATGCTGTTGAGACTAAGGTTCAATCTTCTGGGTCGGAAAAGGTGCTCCAGGCCCAAAAAGAGCTCGTCAGGCTGGATCAAATGTCAAAGCCATATCAAAGCCAAACTGGTTATGTTGTTAACATGTTGTTAACACAGTAAGAGAATCAGGCGTGCCACCCCAGAAAAATTTGGGCCTTACCACCGTGAAGACTCTTGCACGCAATATTGCTGGTACAGCTAGAAATGTGACCATAGATACTTATTTTACAAGTGTACCATTGGCAGAACATCTGCTGTGTAAAAACCTGATTGTTATGGGAACAATGAGGATGAATAAAAGAGAAATTGCAAAAGAGATGAACCCAAATTGGAGCAGAGCAGTAAATTCAAGTCTATTTGCATTTACAAAAGAAATGAAGTTGGTTAGTTTTTCACCAAAGAAAAACTCGTGTGTGGTCCTCCTACACTCCATGCATCATGATAAATCTATAGATGAACAATATCCAAACCTGAAGCCTGAGATTGTGAAATTTTATAACCAAACAAAGGATGGTGTGGATGTAATGGATCAATAGTGCGTGATTATACATGCAAAAGACAAACTAAATGGTGGCCAATGGCTCTCTGTTGCAACATAAGGGATGCACATACTCAAAATGCCTTTATTCATTACAAAACACAACATCCCATGTATCACAAAGGGGTTTTGCACAAGAGGACACTTAATCAAGGACATTTCAGTTGAGATGATCCAACAGTTTATGACCATAAGATCGCCTAATCCCCTTCTACAGTAATCTGTATACGACAATATGGAAAACTTCATTACTATTCCTAAAACACAAAACAGCAGTAGTAATAACAACAGTACACTGAGTCGTCAGAAGAGATGGCGTTCATTGTGTCCTGTTTCGAAGGACAGGAAAACAAAGACAGTGTTCTGTAAATGCACAAAACGTATTTCACGACCGTAGCAGTGTGGTGCTTAACAATTGTAAAAATTAATGTCATTCTTGTTTTCTTATTGATTTATTCTTTGTGAATATTATAACCGCCAATCTGAGAACAGTTTGTGATAGTGCTGGTGGCTTATGTTTCAGTAAAAGTGTTATTAATGATCACAGCTGCCTTATACTATACTGATAAACTTTAAAACAAAATATTTCTCCACTTCAATAGCCACAAAATACTTTTTGTATTTAAATTCTCGAATTAGATATAACGGATCCATTGGACCCAGGGTATGTATATGTGCAGAAAATATAGGTAATGCACAGAAGTCTTAAATGACTTAATTGACATTTTAGATAACTTGGAAAACTTCACCAAAAAGAACAATAATACTCCAGTAACAGTCTAATTACTATTCATAACAAATTATTTGAAAACAAATTGTAATTTTTTTTTATAAAACTGAAAGTAGCAACATTAATTTTTATGTGAGCAAGAGAATTTAATAGGTGTCCAAAAGAAGCATTACAGATACTCGCCAGATGGTATTATTTTTTGTAGTATTTTATTTTCAATACCACGACACATTTACGAGTTTATAAGGAGCACTAATTGTCTTGCACTACCCCATCCTAATACACTTCATGAGATATGTGTACATTTTCAAACACCCTCAGCAGGTGAGCAGCTAGGGGACAATTAACTGTTGTATACAAAACAGAAGTTGTGAATCAGTTCATGTTGTTTCACTGATTAGTTTGTGTTGTTAGTGATATAAATTCAATTAAGATATGGGCCACATCATTCTTTACTTCACATTCTGAACTGTCATTTGCTTACAGTCTCCTGAGTAATGACAGACAACCCCTTTTTTAGTTTAACTTTGCGTTAACATATTAAAATGTGTCACATACAAATGGATCAACAAAGACGATCCAGATCAGACAATAAAGTACCCACAGTTTGAAATTGTTTCAGAAAGTATGCAACTGCTTATGGCGAAAATCTCTGCAGTTAAAAAGCATATGATGTGGAGTGTATACAGATAACAAATTTTTGCCAACAAACTTAATTTAAAGTCTCTTTATGAAAGGAACCTGGAGTGTCAAAATTTCATACTTGTGCTTAATATTTTCAATGAGAGGACTATTCAAGGTTTGTGAATCTTGGGGGAACATCATCTTACTGAAAGTTTTGAGAGCACTATTAAATCCATCAAAATTAATTTGTACATGGTGGAACATTTTAAATATTAGCTGACCTGGTAGAGATATCCATTACAAGGATGCACTGCAGAAACTACTTTCCAGCGCAGTATCAGATATTTCGAAAGATTTTTGTCATGGCTAGATGTATGAAAACGGTGTCCTGATCGCACATTTGAATTATCCAGTGATACTAATTTGCAAATATCTCGTACCACTCATGCTCTTCTAGAAATGACCAAGTACTGTATTGAGGACTCGAATTTTACATGTCTTTTGCCAGGAATGGTTTAAACAGATGCTGCAGAAAAAAGATATGGAACATATCTCACATTTGCTGTATGTCACTATTTGGTACCTCTGGGATAGGTATTTGAAATTGAATCCAAGCTAAGAATACAGACCCTGCTACCCTTGAAAATTCCATCATCTGTTCTTGGAGAAGTTGGAACAGATTTAGATTCCTTGGAAGCCAACTGTGTAGACGATGTCACCTTGCCACCACCATGACCAGACATTGATGGTATAACGGATTTCAGTGAGGATCAAATTCAGTCTGTTCAGGAATACTTGCCATCTTTTACACATACTTGTCAGGGTACTGTGCCAATGATATCCTTAAGAATCTTAAATGCGAGATATGTAATACATATTTAAAGTGAGATAAAATATTATCAGGAATAGAAAACGATGAAGGACAACAAAATTATTAATGTTCTTATTTCCGCTTATTTGGTCTCTGGAGAACATCATCACAGCTTCATTAGATGCTCTACCCAGAGACATTTACTTTTTAAGATTATTTGTTGATGTAAGTAAACAAGAAGACTTCTTCCTAAGGGAGTTTTCTTATAGTCACGTATATCACACAGACGACAGAATTCTTCAGTGGGTAGCATACTAAAGCTGTAACTACAGTAATTTGTAACATGGGTGGATATGGTTATGGAAATATATAAATTTATGCTTTGGCTAGTGTAAATTGTAATGGATGGAAAATAAGCTTATGTATATTCATATATTTGTAATAATTCAATAATTGAATAAATTTTTCAAACTAATTTTGTTTCGAAATTGCAGTTTCTCGAAAGCTTATGTTCTTATCGTACTTCGAATAAATTAACACTTTGCGATTATTAAGCGGAATTGCTTCAACTTAATGTATCTGAACCATTCTTGATTTTTTTTCAATATTGGTATGAGACTGGTTATTTTTATTACTTAAATATCACACACAACTATTAGTACATGGATTAATTAGACGTATCACTCCTTATCATTATATAAAAGTAAATGAATTAAGTGTTTCAGACACATCAATTTTTAGTTCTTAGAACAAAAATTATTTTTATCAGAAAATGCACAAAATACTATCGAATGCATAAGATGATCACTTCACTTCTTAGTTTATTCTACTTTTTTTTACGTTTTATTTCTTGAAGTGAAGGTCAGTAGACTTGTAGCATGCCGAAAAGCGTTTAATTTGTGTTTTTGTAATCTCAAGGAAATTTCTAACTACCTTCTCACCTCACAAGAGATTCAGAATGATTTAATTTAATCTCATGAGTATTGCGTTGGCATTGTAAGAAGAAATGTTTATAAATTGGAAATTTGTGATTGACACTACGAAATGAAAGTAGAAATGTTAAATTAAACACACATTATTTAATAAAATATGTTTCTTTGTACTGAAAGCTAACATTTTGTGAATAATTCTCACAGTTTCGAAGATAACAAAGAATTGTGCTGTATGTCGTTGTAATACTTGGAAATTACAATAACCTTCCCTCAATTCTGGAGTGAAAGAATAGTATTCATAATAAGATCCTGCAATTGCCGATAATAACGGAATGATTAAATAAATTCCCAACAGGAATACAAGTTTAGTTTATTTGTACAAAATGGAATGAAATAAGATGCTGTCGGAAAGGCTCGCAATTAAAGAAGAAGAGAGAGAAAAGACGGGCGCACATCCTTATATAGAACAAAACACAGATAATAATGATAAGCCTCTCACATTATTCTGGGTGTACATATTCGCTGAGTTGCAGCGCAGTTCATTGACTTAGTGCTTAAATTATATCGTTAAACCTTAATACTTCGATAAAAAAAAGTATGTTATTACATCGTGGGCAGGGCGCAATATTATACTAGTAAAAGTACTGTGTAATATGTTTCTCAATTATTATGTTAAAAGTTAAGGATAGCCATAACGGTAATAACAGAAAAAAGAGGAAATTGTCAACTGTAAAGTAGTATAAAATGAATTTTGTGTCACGTTAAGAAACATATACATTAGTCATTTTCCTCTCATTCCTATTTTCCTCTTCTCGATACATGGAATTGCATTGTTAGCACCGAGAGTGCATAATACTAGGCCTATATTTTACTTACAAAGATTTCATTTCCTTATCAGTAGTATTCTGGTACATATTTGACAGTTCTGATGACACAGACAGACGGAAGTGTCAGATTTATGAAATCTCCCTTTTGATTTTCTTAGGTACAACTAGGTTATATGAGGATTTAGTACTGCACTAATCCTGATGACAATATCGATACGTTGTTTGGTGAGTCATTTATGTGTCAGTGAATTACATTTGTGTCAAAGTAATTACAATTATGATCACATGAATAATAACTTCATCAAATCTGCTAACTTTTACTATCTCTATCATAGTAACTTTAATAGTGTAATTTACAGGCTGTGGTGTAAGTTGCTTTCACTCGCAACGTTTTTTTAACCAGCAGTAAAATTTTGCAAATGATCTCAAACAGAACAGAAGGAAATCACAGAGTATTGTAACCAGTGTAACATGCATTTCGCGCTACAGCATGCAGGAATGGTATACTTTCTTTTTAAATGATAAAGGGCGGCACAATTTCTTTGTAAATGGCATGCAGATTGATAGTAGAGAAGTAAGTCTGGTGATTTTATACGCTTTCATGAAAGAAGTGCAGGCTCTTGCGGTAATGCAGCGACGGCCTAGCGGCGATGACGTCACAGTTGACCGTGAGGCCTGTGTATCAGAAGTTGTGGGTTCAACCCCCTGCAGTCTTCTGTGCACCTGACTGTTGAGGCGTCGGACTGCCTGGTTATGTCGTTCCAGCCTCAACCGAACTTTTTTTAATGGGCTGAAGTTCTCCATTCATCGAGTTATGTTTCAATATCGAACATGCTCTGCTTCAACAGAAAGAAATTGAAGCATGTTTTATTAAGTTACGCGTTACAGGGGAAATGATCACCAATGTTGAATATTTTTATTTTATAGCGCCTGTAATATTTCTTACAGAATAATTCTGTCTTGCTCGTTGGAAATGCATCAGTTATAGTGCTTCTGGAATATGAAATGAATTACCTATTGACATTATTACGCTTCTTAGTTGACATACATTCCTTGGAGAATTCAGCATATGAGGCGTCGTAGCGACCTCTGAGGTGCGTTGAAGCAGTTTATTGAATGTCCCTGTGCTATACTGTCACAGAAAGCTTTCGCTGCTTTCAAACTGAGCTATGAATCGAGAGTGCCCAGATAAAACTCTGCATGTTAAACACGATTACCTAGTTATAATACATAATAATAATTACAACATTGCTTTCAAATCCTCGTGTTTTAATTGCTCACTTAAGTGTCGCGATTCGAAATGTCTTCCCTGAACATTAACTTCCTCTCCCCGTTCTAAACAAAGTTAAGAGCATGCACACTAGAGTTGTGGCGATTCGTGAATGAGTCGTTCATTTGAACGACTCTGAATAAAGAATCGTAAGAATCGAATCGTGATACGGACGAATCGTCGTTCAAAAGAATCGTAAGAACGATTGTGTGTTTCCGAATCGTGACGATTTCAAGTTTCAACGATTCATCGATTCTTAGTACGCTATGCTTCGAAGGCAACTTCAGAATCATGCCGAGTCGTGCCGAATGATTACGACCGGCAGACGGCAGTCAAATGGAGGATGCGTTACAGAGCCTGTGTATACAGGCTCTCTAGGATGCGTGTGAACAAAGGAAGCTCGGAACGAACAAACGAAGTTCGTGGGCCGTAATATTACTCGTGAAAACCAAGCTGACACTTGGCGGTGGCTGACGGGAACGAGCGTAAAGGCATTTCCCATTTACAATCGCTACCATCAGCCACCGCGCCGACGTCAGCTTAGTTTGCGCGAGTAATACACGAACTAGTGATGACAGAAACGATATACAGCGAGTACACAGCTCCCAATACACACGATTAAAATCAAGAAATCCAAGTATGATGAATAAATACGTACCTCTTATTTGTTGCAGATGCAATGCAAAATACACACATCTTTACACACGAGCAATAGCACTTGAATTATGTATTATATTTCGCGTATCTCGAAAACGGCCCTAACGATTTGCATGAAATTTTGTATTTAGACTGGTTTTTGCTTTTTGAGTTCACCTACATAGTTCCATTCTTTCGTAAAAAGTCAGTTTTACAATATATATATCCCACATAGTTCCATTCATAAAAACGCAATTTTATATTATAAAACGCTATTTCACATGTTTCTACAACGTCATCTCGTAAAACTTTGTTAGTACGTATTGAATGTAGTTAAGGTTTTGGTTTTTATGGTTATCTGTATGTAGGTGTCTTTCCTTGCAGCACGCGATTTTACACAAAAGAGTTTTTTAAATAAAAACGCGAATTTCGTGTTTTTTGGGAACGGCTTTAACAGTTTGGATAAAATTTTATATTTAGATACGGATTGTGATTTTTAAGTTTATCTATTTTGGTGTGTTTCCTGAAAAAACTCGATTTTACACAATAAGTATTTTATATCGCAATTTCGTAAATCTTTGTTACTATTGGATGTTACAGTAGAGGTGTATCAAAATTTTGTGAGATGGCGGTATAACATTATCTGAATACGGACACGTTGGACATACCGTACATCCAATAGTAACAATCATCCTAGATATGTTTTGGTTAGACACGGTTTCCTCTGATCGCTGGTAGCTCGGAAATGAAAATTTATATTTAGTTAACTGTTTGCTTTAAATTTTATTTGAATAAGTAGCTTCTCCCAAAAAATACGATTTTACAAAAAGAAACAGAGGTAAGCTCGGTTTTCCACACATTATGGTAATAACAAAAGTAATATGCACATTACGGCATTAGATTACCGATTATTTGCATAACTGTATCAAAGTTTCTTGTCTAAACACAGTTCAAAGCAAGTATTGTCACAAACATATACAGTTAGCGAAAAAGTTCTACACACACACACACACACACACACACACACACACAGTTTATAAATTATGGTTAAAAAACATTATCTTTGTTAATTTCCTCGATGTTAGACGTCGTCAAGTCTGTGAGAGTATTTCCAGCCCTCGAAAAAACACGCTCACAAGGAACTGAGCTTCCCACCACACACAAGCGTAACATGAGCTGGTACAGTCTCGGGTAGTATATCTTATGTTCACTCCACCATCTAAAAGGGTCTGCCTTTCTTCCTAAAGGCTGAATTTCGATATACTTTTCGAATTGTATTATTGTAGACGTCATGGATGTAATAGTTTGACTCGAAGAGCGTTGAACACCGGTAGTAAAAATCTTTCCAAAATAAAACTTCCTCCGTGTCTGCTGATTGCTCCTGTTCTTCAGGCTGTTTTGCCTCATCATCGCTGGATGTTCTTAATACTGCAGCTTTTTGTATCACAGACTTTTTTGCTTTGTTGTACGAATTTGTTGACAGAAACACTTGCTTTTTAAATATGGGATTATATTTCATAATAAAGCAGCTGTCAGTCCTCACACATTGCAAATTTAGCTTAACTTTTGTTTCGTCGAAATACAAAGCATAGGTATTTTGCTTTTAATTTGTCTGAGAACTTGCTTCTGCCACTACTATTTATGTGAGAAGACGACATACTTCTAAAGTGTAGGATACAATCGTATACAGTGACATTACTTCACTGCTAGTTTGCTAATTCTGTTAGTTCCACCAGTGCTGCCACTAGACCAATATTACAGAGCCCATATAGAGAGAATATAGGCTCTCTAACCAATACCTTTCTCGGCGGATCACCGTGTAATATCGTCCATGCTGTGGATTACCTTACTGCCAAAATCCAGAAAGCCTCCACCTCCACCTCCACTGTCCCTCGGGGTTTAACCCCCCTGGACGATTTGCCTCCATTGCTATAGGAACTGAAACTGCAAAAGAACCGCTACTGATGGCGTTGGAAGCAGTTCTGCGATCCTCGGGACAAACGCCAAATGAGGCGCCTCCAGCACGAGTTCTGCCCCCGGCTCGCCGACTGGAGGTCCGTACAATGGGAGGATCACTTGTCCACTTTTCTCCTACACCATAAGTCCGACTGGGCTGTGATTCGCGGCCTGGAACGTTCTATGCCAGCGACTGCCCATCCTCTTCGCGCGGCAGTGGGGTTGTCATATGATACCCTCCAAATTGTGGAAACGCTGGCAGATGTGTTTGAGGCCCAAAACCATCTTCTTGTCCCGGACTGTTCGCCAGACAAACTATGGGATGAACACGATTTCTTGACAGCTGTTTCCGCTTTTCGCACTCGTCCACCTCAGTCTGTCGCTCACTTAACGTCCATGGCAGAAGTCCAGCGGTTCCTACGATGGAAACGTGGCCGGTCAGCCCCTGGATTGGATGGGATTTTAAATGAACATCTTTGCCACCTACCGCGCACACCTCTACTCTTGTTAACCAGATCACAAGTGGTTGTCTCCTGTATGGCCTTTTCCCCTGTCAGTGGAAGCAAGCCAAGCTCATTGCGATCCTCAAGTGGCTCAAGGACCCTACAGTCCCCACCAACAACAGGCCCATCAGGCTCTTAAACACCATGGCAGAAGTCCTTGAATTGGTGATCCTCCATCGACTTTTCCAACCTCTGTCGGAGGGTAGGACGATCCACCCTGAACAGTTCGGCTTTACTTCACACCTCTCTGCAGAACTTCGGGTCCTCCGAATCACTGTACACGTCAGCAACGGCTTCAGTGCCGCCAAGTCGACAGCTGCGGTTTTTCTGGACTTGCAGACGATACACTCTGGACCGACAACCTCGTGCACAAGGTGCTGACACAGATCTCAATACTGGACATCTATGTGAAGATTGTGGATGACTTCCTCCGCGGTAGGACTTTCCTCGTGGCTCACCAGGGAATGCGATCTGGCATTCGATCATTGACAGCTGGCACTCCACAAGGATCCATGCTGTCTCCCATTCTTTTTAACATCTACGTGAATGATATGCCAGTCATCACCGGGTGCCACCCAGCACAATATGCTGATGATACAGCACTCTATACAACTGGACATATCACTGACGCCATCGTCGCCCACCTCCAACGATAGGTGGACGCCACCATCACCTGGTGCCGGAACTAAATTGCTCTTAATGCCGCCAAAACTATGGCGGTCTACTACGGCGCCCAGTGCTCCGTCGCAATATCTAGAAAGCAGGCGTGCAGGTGCCCTGTTCCCCGACGACCACCTATCTCTGGGTCCAGATGGACCACAAGTTGCTGTTCCACTCTCATGCAGAGTATGTCGCCAACAAGGGGCAAAAGATGACCAGGGCCTTCTGCCCCCTCTGCCGCAGTAGGAAACTTAACCTGCCTACCACGCTCTATATCTACTTGGCTGTTATCCTGCCTGACCTCATGTATGGTTCCACTGCATGGACCACGATTAGTGTCACCAGGATGCGGATGTTGCAGTGCCTGCAGAACAACTTTCTCAGGTGGAGGCTGCAGGCCCTACCTCTTACGCGAATTGTGGCTCTCCATAAGGAAGCAGATATCGTACCCCTCAAGGAGACCATATGCAACAATGTGCGGTGAGTCTATGAGAAAGTGGCTGCCCTACAGGACACTGCCCATGGGCTACACCATGTTAGGACTACACATCCACGTCTCTGGCATCGCCATCCCATTCCGCTGACCATTATCGAAGAATCAGCTTCTGAACAGGTCTAGTGTTGGGCCTGGCACGTCCACCACAGCTGCCTCCTTTGCCAGGCCTTGCCCTCCATTCCACATCTACGACTTTCCAATATTACCTGCCCTGTCAGACTATGTTTTTATGCCAGGCAGAAGAGTACTGTCACCATTGCAGGGTGGTATGGGACTCAAAGTCCCACCATGATACCTCCAAACTGTATTGCAAAGACGCAATGTCACTGCCCTATGATTTATATTTACTGGCTCACCAACACAGTTAGACTGTGGAAGGCTGGTGATGCTGTTGTGTACCATATCACAAAACTAAAAAAAAAGGATATCTTAGATAGATGTAGTTGTCACCTGATTTCAATCATAAGGCGCATCGTCATAAACCGTAGTAACAGGAAGTGTTGAGTCAGTAAGACGAATGGCTGGGGGAGAATGAGTTGGATAATATTCGGTGGTCATTTGCTGGATGATGTAGTGCTCTGCACCACACATCTCTCCTCAGTCGAACTCGGAAATTGGCACTTTAACACAATTGGAAACATTTTGAATTCTAGCTTGCATCCCCCAGACGTGATGCACCTCTATAGCAATGTGCACACGTTTGGATCTACTGGAGGTTAAATTGTATGTGGTGGTGAAAAGTATGGCTGCACTTGACATATTCTTTTTATCTACAGTATCTGAACTCTGTAGGTGCACTATCACAGGAATGTTCGACTGGAATGAGTCATATGTTGGCACCCAGTACTGACCTCCATCTTGCTGTAGTGTAACACGGCCAATGGTAGCATTCGGTGTGTGGTGTGCAGGTCGTGTGTCCTCATCAAACAAGTTGCTGAGTGGCACGGCGAGCAGCAATACCTTATACTGCTCCAAGAAGGGAGCTATGTGGGCTACTGGATCCCACATAGCCGCCACTGGGTCAGACGAGGCAGGTGCCGTTGCTGTAGGTCTCGACGAGATGGCTGGCGAGGCTATGCAGGTCTGGACGCGTCTGAAGAGCTCGACTCTGTTGAACAAAGATGAAAAAGCATTATATATGAGCCAATACGTGACAACTTTGAAAAATAATAAAGCTAACTGGCGAGATAGAATAATGTGATGTACATTACTTACTTTTCCGTTTAATATTACTCGTATGACTGTGCTGGAGTTTGACTACTGCTGCTGTGGCGCTTCATGGTTGTCCTTCTTCTTCTTCTTCTTCTTCTTCTCCTGCTGACTGATTGACCAAGACTGAGGACCCAGAGCTGCTGAGCTTAACGTATTTTTCCTACAATGACGTCATCAGATACTTCAATACTTAAGGCCAGAGTCGAACACGTGACTCAATTACGGGTTCCTATTGGCTCCCGCCATTTCCCCACCCCAGAACGTTATCAGCTGACATCACGACAGAGCCCTCTGGTGGCGGCGATAGGAACGAGACCTACACCACATGGTGGATACACTGGGTGCAGCCATCTTGAATAACGGTTCTTGCGTCATCACGTGATGTCACGGTGGCATCCTCTGGTGGTGGCGATATGAAATAAGCCAGTTGAACTCCAGACCCAGTGGCGAACACATCCGCTTGATATTGTTTAAATAATAAAGACAAGTCCCTTGCTTAGTAGAGATAACTGAGGTGTGGTGTATTATCATGTTGGAATTTGAACTTTGTGCCATTTTTCTGGAGGGTTAGGTTAGTGGAGGCAGCCTGATTGACCTGGTTCCCGCCAAAATCCGCCATCTTGACTGACGTCACGACCGCCATCTTGGCATGACGTCACATCCACCATCATTGATGACGTCATCGCAGCCACCTTGGCTTACGTCATCGCCGACATCTTGGATAACGGTACTTTGGACTGAGGCCCACCTAGTGCCGATACTGACGATTTCTAACGGTAGTCTATCGTTAGTATCTATAACAAGATCCCCGGTCATAAATCGTTAGTTCCCGAGCACTGCTAACGCCTCAGCCATGCTCAACGATCCAACAACCAACATGAGAATGCACACAAAAATGTAACAATTAATTTGACTTATTCACAAGCACCGAATATTCACTGTCACATCCACATCTACGTCCCTGTACATATACTGCAATCCACTGTGAAGTGCACGGCAGAGGGTACTTGGCACGGTAACAAATCTTGAATCATTTCCCGTTCTGTTTGCGAACGGAGTGCGTTAAAGGCGAGTGCTGAGACATCTCCGCGCTGTAGCCGGCCTGACTCTGCCTTCAGCCTCCTTACGGGAGCGATGCATAGTGGCTGGAGAGCGCCGCTCGACTCCTCTCTCATGAAGCGTCTACCGACTGAGTTGTTTCAATAAATGTGTGACACTCTCCTGTGGGTTAAACAAACCTTTGACGATTTCTGCTGCCCATCTCTGTAGATGTTCATTAGCCGCTGTCGGTTCTGTGTGGTGTGGGTCCCACACAGTTGAGTATCGTGCTATGACGGGACCCACAGATGTTTCGTAACCGATATCGGAGGTCCGAAGTGATCGGCACTATATTTCACCCCAACTCACTAGTTTTCAGTTCGTAAGGATTAAATAAAGGAACAACTAAGTTGACATGTAGAGCCCCCCAAAAACAGGTCTAGGTCGTAAATTTTGTTACAATCGGAAACGGAATTTCGGAAGTTCACCATATTTCTGTCGCGTCAATTTTGAATAAAAATGCAAGGTTACGATGATAACCTCCGTCGGCTTTTGCCACAATAGCTGACTGGAATCCTGCTAGGACTCTGTTTCTGCACAACGAGACGTAAATAATTCTGCAAATTCCTGTATAGTCTCTTAACCCTAAGACAGTACCCGCCCTGACAGTTGAAGTTATTGTTCAGTTTCGTACCCTGACGGCCTCCGTTGACGGAAATGTGAAATATGAGCGCCGACAGTTGGATTTGAAGTAATGTGAATAAATGTGTCTACCACTTAACAGCGGATGTTTACAATCATTGCTAACTATTCTTTCGCATTACTTGAGCTACACATATCGACGCATCGCAATGTTTCCACTACTTTCAGACGTGCTTGTGAGTGTCGGCGAGCAATTGCACCATAAGCAGCGACGAAAACTCGTCGCCATCTGAAAGGCATATGGTGACGTTAAACACGTCTGCGAGGCTATAATTGCTGTATCGTTCAGTTAATGTCTAGGCTCTATTTAGCATAGCGATATAAATAAAAATCGTGATAAAACAAAAAAATAACCTTATAGAAAAAATGTTAGACAGTACATAATGGTATAAGAAACAAAAAATATTAATTTAACTAAGATCAGAGGACCTCATTGATGGTAAATACATTGTAGATATCGTGTGAAAATTTCGACCGTCGATTATCTACTGTATAATCAAATATTGTAACAGAAAGTGAAAAAGCGGAGTCGTATCTCACCAAGAGAGTGTATTTTAACTATTGTTCAATTTTGCAAGCAGTATTTATTTCTTTCATCAAAAACTTAATGGCATTTATGTTTGCGATAGCACTAAAAAATCGACTAAACTATACTTAGTTTTTGGTTAACTTTCAATTGTCTTAGCAAGTTAATATTTTGTTTCTTCCATACACGAATAATACGTAATTTTTCACTTATATAGCTCATTTAAATAATATTTTTCAATAACGCTTCTTTTTTTATTCACCTTACAAGTTACAAAGATCGATAATTCATCCATTTGCAAAAAAGTAGTTTGCAGTGAGAGTGGGTGGGGGCGGCGCCGCTGTGGTGGCTCTGCAAGGGCCACAAGGATCAGCCCCGCACCGCTGTGTGGGACGGGTGAGGAGGGAATTGGAGGCGGGGACAGTGGGTGCTGCTGGATGGTGACGAGGTGTGCGTTCCACATTAGTAATGTGTCGATAGTTAGTCCTAAGCATTTCACTGTCAGACACAGTGCAACACTGTCGGTTGCAGATGGAGAGTCGGAAACCCGGGCGACGGAGGCGCCGGCCGCTCAGCCACGCAGCCTGCAGAGCTGTGTCGCCAGTCGCGGTGCTGCGTGGAGTGCCGGCAGTGTTCAGGGTGCGCCGCGGTTCCGCGCTGTGCGAATTACGGCGCCGCCAGAGCTCTGAGAGTCTGGGACCTGACGCAGCGCCGCCTTCAAACGAAGCCTCACGGCGCACGTCTCAGGCAGCTGTGACGTCATACGCAGAGGTCATAACAAACCGAGGTCTTTGAGACATTGGCAACTACCACATGGTGTGTTGTGCTTCGGGTCGAGCGACTGTTTACATTTTAGATTGTGCTAAATAAGTTGCTTGCCAAACTGCAGAGGCAATTACGACAATGGGCCAAAAGTTTCTGTATTTTATTTTCCATCTATGAATATCTAAGACTGAAATGGATCTTGGCTGTTCACAACAAGATTGGATGCCCAGTAAACATTCAGTTGTAAGTATCATAGTTTTCCTTTACTGTAAGACCATTACATAAATCGTAACGCATAATAACTCTTATTCCGACATGTATTACGAATGAAAGCAATCCACAGTCCCACCCATCTCAATGGACGTTTTCATAACATCTTTAACAATCAACTGTACGCTTGTGATGTTTAAAGCTTTCCCGGCGCACTGATTGTTCCATAAAAACACGGGAGAACTGCCGGATATCAGTAACTTCCTGCCACGATATTTCGGCGCAGAGTCTTCTGGCCATCTTCAGGTGAATGCCACTGTAGTAGTACTGGCGAGTACGCGCTGAGCTCCGCTATTTAAAGCCTTCTGGGGTGACACTGCGCATGCGCTGCTCAGTGTGCGAGTTCATAACGGCTCCGTGCGCTGCGCCTCGCGCCCTCCACTGCGAAAGCCTGGCGTATCGGTGTCAGGTCGATTTCCATCTTTATGCAGATAACTACGTCGACTACGAAGTTTCTCTATAACAGGATTCCAAGCAGAGTTCAGCTGATAACCGCTATCTCGATTGATGAGAGTCTCGTTGTCAGACAGTCTTATTTCCACAGATTCACTGATAATCGAGCTCCAAAAGTTTGATGTATGGGCCAAAATTTTTGTGTCGTTGTAATTCATGGAATGGTCTGTGGAAACGGCTTTTCACCTAGGCAAGTGAACAGAGTGATGAAGACCTACAAACGACGGAACAAGGAAGAGGAAGAGGCCTTCAGGTCGACTGTTTATCTACCATTTATTGGGAATATTTCTTCACAGATAGGCAGAATATTGAGAAAGTATCAAGTGAGAGTCATCTTTCGCCCTCCTTCCAAAATTTCATCACTGGTGGGATCCGTTAAAGACGACCTGGGCCTGCGTAAACCAGGTGTTTACAAAATTCCGTGTGAATGCGGCATATCATATATAGGGCAAACAACACGAACTGTGCAGGAACGCATTGTGGAACACCAACGGCATACTCGCCTTCTCCAACCCACCAAGTCCGCAATCGCCGAACATTGTATTTCCACAGACCATTCCATGAATTACGACGACACAAAAATTTTGGCCCATACATCAAACTTTTGGAGCTCGATTATCAATGAATCTGTGGAAATAAGATTGTCTGACAACGAGACTCTCATCAATCAAGATAGCGGTTATCAGCTGAACTCTGCTTGGAATCCTGTTATAGAGAAACTTCGTAGTCGACGTAGTTACCTGCATAAAGATGGAAATCGACCTGACACCGATACGCCAGGCTTTCGCAGTGGAGGGCGCGAGGCGCAGCGCACGGAGCCGTTATGAACGCGCACGCTGAGCAGCGCATGCGCAGTGTCACCTCAGAAGGCTTTAAATAGCGGAGCTCAGCGCGTACTCGCCAGTACTACTACAGTGGCATTCACCTGAAGATGGCCAGAAGACTCTGCGCCGAAATATCGTGGCAGGAAGTTACTGATATCCGGCAGTTCTCCCGTGTTTTTATGGAACTGTACGCTTCATTTAAGGTCTGTGACCTTCATTTCAACGAAGAAGGTATATTAAGCAGTACAAGTATGTACGACCCAAGAACTGGCAAACTATTAACAGCACCATTAGATGGTTGATGCTTAAGAAAATGTAGGTTAAAGAACCAAATGATAGGCAGAGGCCTACATTTGTAAATTACAATGTCATAAGGAGGAAGCTGGTTGCATAGCTGCATCTAGTTTGATGTTCAGCTTTTCCTTTTTAGATGCTGTACCTTCAAAATTACTAAAAACAGTGCTCCTGTCATTGACATTCGGGAAGGAGTAGAAACGCAGGGGAAGTTGATAGAAGCGACTTCTTTCTAGTATTTAGAGTAACTAAAAAGTAAAATAAGTGACTGTGATAAGCATAGTGACTGGATCGTAGATCACAAATTAGGCAATCTGTGCTTATTATCAAATGACCACAACACTTACCCAACAGTTGTTGGCTACTCTGTTATAAACAGTGATTTATTTCTCAGAGTTTTTATTGATAGTGTAGAATTGAAATGTGTTGGAAAGATGAAATTTCCCAAAAAAGTGCACAGAACACAAGAGGTGAGTCATGCTTTTAAGGGAATTTATTTGGTGGGTAGTAAAGATGAGAATCCTGTTCACAGTCTTCTGTTGTTCAGTGAAGATAATTTGCAGAATTTAATAGAAGTTGCCAGAAAGGGAAACTGAAATGTATTTTTTAAAGGGACAGGTTTCATTCCTGAAATGTAGAAGTTCATCTCAGTTTAGATATTATACTGACTGGTGCTGTGATCATTACTAAATACTATTAGCTGACGTGGATGTACGTTTGTCAGAAGCACTGCCATTATTTCTATGCCAAATACAAATACACTGTCCGGGCTTTGAAGTAAGCTTTTCACTAGACCAGTCATTGGAAAACATAGTGATCAGCTTAGTAGTTATATCTCACAGGAAGCTGGAACTTAAGCCTCACAGGGTAAAACAGTTCTTCCTTTAAATGATGAAATAAATTTGAAATCCCATCTTAATTACGAAGGTGAACTTTCCTGACACATAAAAGAACTAATTCTTGAATCAGAAGCAGCTTGATTTGAGGTGGTGAGGTTACTGGCAGACAATAATTCAATTTATAGAAAAGCAATATCTAACTTCAGTACTCCGCTAGAAGTATAGGTAAAGAACTGTCACCCTGCACAAACTTCTTCACATAGTCCACTGTACTATTTAGCGAGTACAGTTCATCTTTTAAAGTGTATCAGTAACAACTGGTTCAATGAAAAGGAGCAGATTCTGTGTTTTCCCGATTTCAGTGAAAGCATGGAGGGGGGTTTGCATCAGTCACAGCACTAAAAAGCTACACATGACTGAAAAAGATGATCTATTGCAATATGGAAACTCTCTAGCTTTAAAAACTCAGTTTCCAAATTCAATTGAAAGGCAAGATGATAAACTGGTGCTTCTTGGCTATAATGATATGACACTTGTTGCTTTGCAGGAGCTAGGCTCGAAGAAAGGAATTGAAAATTGGGAAAGGACTGAGACATTTATGAAAATAATAAATTTTCGGTGGTGAACTGTGTATGTGAAAACATTACTTAAGGGCCAGAAGCTAATAAATGTTTTGCAGGAACCTGTAACTTCTAATTCCCATGGCATATTTGATTTCCTGAAGAGCTTTGTGTCTTGGTTAGGTTTATGGCATGAATTGAATGAAGCAGGATACTTTCTAAAGAAACACACTTTGCTCTAAAACATGTGAGCCGTGCTACACCTTGTGTTTAGATTGCATTGGTTTTCCTTTTCTTCCCCTGACATGTTTGTTTGATATGTTGCCTATCATTAAGTGGCTGCTTGGTTGTCTTTTCCCTCTGCTATCGATATTTGCGTTTGCTTCCGGGAAACTGCTATGGAGGAAGTGAGGTCTTTGACCAGTTGTAACCTCGAGTGGTGGCGCGGAAGTAGGGGCGTTGTGCGCTCAGAGTGTGTGGTGGACACGGGAGGGCAGTGTGGCTCTCCAGCGCGAAGCAGGCGTGGTCGGCTGTACCGAGTCGCCACGTGATGTATGTCGGTGGTGTGTAACGAGCGGGTCGAGTTGACGGAAGAGCTCCCCGCGTGTTGGTTGTATACGGAATCGCCCCACGAGTAGTTGCTGTTCATTTCGCCTTGGTGGGACGTTAACAAGTTTCTTTAAGTTCTCCGTTTCAACACTGGAGTTTAAAAGGAGACACCTAACATGAAGGAGCGGTCCCGTCCCCCACGCGGATCCTCTATGATCTCATTCCTTTCCCCCATCTGCTCCTCTTCCTCGAACATATCCGCATCCTCTACACCTCCCGCCGTCTTGAACCCCCTCACCCCCTGGTTGCTCCTCTCCTCTCCCATCCCCGCCCCCTGCCACGTCTTCACCGTTGTGTCCCCCCTACCCTCCATCTCTACACCCTCCATCTCCTTTCCCAAGGTGGCTTCCGTCAACTCCCCCTCCCGGACGATGCCCTCTCTCCCTCCATTTATCCTTCCTATCAACTCTGATCCTCACTCCCCCTCCTTTCCTCTGTCCTTTCCCTGGGCTCCCTCTTCCCCCCCTTCCGTCCTGTTTTCTCCCCACTAAACCTCTCCCTACCTCCCTTCTCCCCCTCCCCCCAAGTCCTTTTGTATTCCCCTCCTCAGCCTACCCCACTCTCTGTCGCGTCTGCCCCCCACCCCTCTTATGGGT
Source organism: Schistocerca cancellata (assembly GCF_023864275.1). Taxonomy (NCBI): domain Eukaryota; kingdom Metazoa; phylum Arthropoda; class Insecta; order Orthoptera; family Acrididae; genus Schistocerca; species Schistocerca cancellata. Next base: position 110,308,281 of record NC_064636.1, on the reverse strand, counting down.
CTTCATCCTCCATCAGCTCCTTTCCCGGTTTCCCCCTTCGCTTTTACTCTCCTTTCCCCCTTTTTTTGTTTTCCCATCTTCTGTCCAGTTTCCCCCCACCTGCTCTCGACTGTGGTATGTCACATTTGCCAACTTTTTAGTGCAGTGTTCCAGTGACTATTCAGTGTTGTTTGTAAAAACAGACATAATGTCTTACGGGATAACCGCAATCAGCGATTTTATAATGTTACTTAAAGTCCGTCTTGATTGCAAATTTTTTATTATTATTCATATGACCGGTTTCGGTTCATTCAGAACCATCTTCAGATCTGTAAAAATAATTACGCTAATTTACTATTTCACGAAAGCAAATCTTTTTCATCCTATCTAATCAACATCAAATGTACCAGAACGTACCTGATATTTCAGTTACAGGAGTAACCCGTCCAAATCAGCAACTTTCACATGCTACGTCACATAAAATTGGTTGGCAAAGTGCACGTCATTTATATTAAATATAACACTATTACCGACAGGTGGCGTCTGGTACATTTGTTACATTCCATTTGCACATACTGTATTCAGTAGATCTTTTTTATATTAAAAAATTTTAATTAAAATATGTAGATGTCAAAGCTAAAATCTGTACTTGTCAGGATTAAAAAACAGTAAAATTATCGTTTTTATACGATCTAACAGGCATAGGGCGATTTATATATCTATGGTGCTGGTGTGAACTTGTTTTCCTCTACGGTCTGCTTCCGTGGTTCCCGCCACTTTGGTGTTGTGTCGCGGTCCGCTCAGTCGGCTGATGTCCATCGCCGCGGGCAAGAGGGCCGCACAGGAGGGCCACGTCAGCGACGCCAGGCGCTGCACGCGTCTTCCGGCTTCTCCACCGCGCACCGTATCTCATCCCTCGGCCTGGATCTCCATACGCAACAGTTGTCATCTTAGTAGGTCGTCATAAATGCTGAAATAGGCGTTATGATTAAATTCGCTTTGTTCGTTGAGGATTAAATCAGGATCTTTATTTTTGTGGGTGTATATTTCGATCTCTTCCAAAATGTTAAGAAACCGTCCCTTGTGAGCTCTATGCAGGATGTCTAAGTTGTTTTCAATATTCGTGACTGAGTGCTTTGTCGCAGCCATATGCGCCCCAAAAGCTGTTTTGTTTTGAGAGTAGGTGTGCTCCCTGAATCTGGTTTCAAAGTTCCTACCAGTCTGCCCTATATATTGTTTACAGCAGTCATTACATTTGATTTTATATACACCTGAATCCTGAAATTTATTCCTACTATTACATATTCTATGCCGGAGCTTCAATTTTAACGTGTTATTTGTTCGGAACCCTATTTTGACGTCGGATTTACGAAAGCATCTTTCAATTTTGTCTGCAAATCTTCCATTGTAAGTGAGAGCTACATATTTTTTCTTGTTGTTCCTCTTAGCTGCTACTTGACTTCCTTCTCTTTGTTCCATTTGCCTCTTCTTTATCTTCCTATAAATATTCATCACCTGCTTACACGTATATCCGTTCGCTACGGCCACTTGTTTTAAAATACTTAACTCCTTTTCTACTTCGTGTTGGCTTAGTGGCAATCTTAGTAGCCTGTATACCATCGACGTAAAATATGCCCATTTGTACCGCGGTGGGTGACAAGAGCGCTCATTGATAACTAGATCTGTGCACGTAGGTTTTCTGAATATGCTAAATTCATGCTTCCCATTTTTCTTTATTAGTGTTAAATCTAAGTAATCTATACGGTTGTTTTCTTCAAATTCCATGGTGAATCTAATTTTCGGGTGTTGAGAGCTCATTTTTTGTGCTAAGTTTTCGATATCATTTTTATCTCCTTTGTATAATAAAATGGAGTCGTCCACATATCTTCTGTAATATACAATTTTCTCAGCGATATTAGGATTTTCATCAAAGAATTTGTTTTCTAAGTGATTTACAAAAATGTCAGCCAGCGTCCCAGCTAAACTGTTCCCCATTGCCAGCCCGTCTTTCTGTTGATAAATTTTACCATTGAAAGTAAAGTAATTGAACGACAAGACTTGTTCCAATATTTCCACTAGTTCAATCACTTCCCCCAGTGCCAATTTACCATGAGTGAGGAGATTGTTCTTAATGATCTCAATCGTTTCTTTTACGGGAATGTTTGTGTACAGATTTGTGACATCCAATGAAGCTAGTGACGCATTCTGAGGTATAAGTACGTCTTTAATTTGTTCGGCAAATTCGTAGCTGTTGTTAATGTTGAAAGTCCGACGATATGTATATGCCGCCACACGTTAAAATTGAAGCTCCGGCATAGAATATGTAATAGTAGGAATAAATTTCAGGATTCAGGTGTATATAAAATCAAATGTAATGACTGCTGTAAACAATATATAGGGCAGACTGGTGGGAACTTTGAAACCAGATTCAGGGAGCACACCTACTCTCAAAACAAAACAGCTTTTGGGGCGCATATGGCTGCGACAAAGCACTCAGTCACGAATATTGAAAACAACTTAGACATCCTGCATAGAGCTCACAAGGGACGGTTTCTTAACATTTTGGAAGAGATCGAAATATACACCCACAAAAATAAAGATCCTGATTTAATCCTCAACGAACAAAGGGAATTTAATCATAACGCCTATTTCAGCATTTATGACGACCTACTAAGATGACAACTGTTGCGTATGGAGATCCAGGCCGAGGGATGAGATACGGTGCGCGGTGGAGAAGCCGGAAGACGCGTGCAGCGCCTGGCGTCGCTGACGTGGCCCTCCTGTGCGGCCCTCTTGCCCGCGGCGATGGACATCAGCCGACTGAGCGGACCGCGACACAACACCAAAGTGGCGGGAACCACGGAAGCAGACCGTAGAGGAAAACAAGTTCACACCAGCACCATAGATATATAAATCACCCTATGCCTGTTAGATCGTATAAAAACGATAATTTTACTGTTTTTTAATCCTGACAAGTACAGATTTTAGCTTTGACATCTACATATTTTAATTAAAATTTTTTTAATATAAAAAAGATCTACTGAATACAGTATGTGCAAATGGAATGTAACAAATGTACCAGACGCCACCTGTCGGTAATAGTGTTATAATTAATATAAATGACGTGCACTTTGCCAACCAATTTTATGTGACGTAGCATGTGAAAGTTGCTGATTTGGACGGGTTACTCCTGTAACTGAAATATCAGGTACGTTCTGGTACATTTGATGTTGATTAGATAGGATGAAAAAGATTTGCTTTCGTGAAATAGTAAATTAGCGTAATTATTTTTACAGATCTGAAGATGGTTCTGAATGAACCGAAACCGGTCATACGAATAATAAAAAAAAATTTTGCAATCAAGACGGACTTTAAGTAACATTAGTGTTGTTTGTCTTTCTCGTGTTGCGAACAGAAACCATGCTGTCGCTAGGTGTGAATTTTATGTCTTTTGCGAACAGAATCCAGACTGTCGCCGTGTTTTTTTAATTGTCTGTCTATTATTTTCCCTGTCTGCTTCGTATGTATTTTATTAGCATCATCATCCCTCTGTTATTTGTTTTAAGTTCCACGATTTCTTTTCGCCATGTTACTCTTTAAGTCTCCTATTTTATCGCCTGTTTTTCATTATTTATTCTCTTGAACTTTCTCACACACAGTCTGTAGGCTGAAGAGCGGCGTACTAAGCTGCTGCCAGCCTGCCCCCTTCGGGGGGAATTCAAATTCAATAAAGAAAAAAAAATGAAGGAGCGGTCACTATCCGTCGACGTTGCAGAGGAGACGTGAACTCCGGTGACAGAGCGTGTCGTCGCGTGGCCGTGGCGTGTTGGGTACGCTGGCGACGCGTGCGCGGTCGGATGTGTGGATCCTTGCCATCGGAGGTCGTGAACTGCCTGTTCGAGAATAATTGCAAGTTAAGTTCGTGGAAGCTTTAATCATTAAGTAATAAGTCTGCGTAACCAGCGTCTCTTCTGCCTTGTGGCCTCCGGCGACCGGGTTTCCTGTCCCTGGCACCGGTGTAATTGAAGACAGTGGTCTTTCCTCCTCCTCTCGTTACTGTCCGATGGGAGGTGTAGTTTCGGCAGTTTAATTGTTTCGCTATTCTGTCGTGTGTTAGGAGTAAATTCATGCTCCTTGTTGGTTGGTCATGTGGTCGCTCATTCAGGACTGAGTGGTGTAATGTTTCCTTGCACGAGGTTAGCTCTAATTCGGTCAGCAAGTTAAGCCATCTTATTACAAGTTTTCCCTGGCTAAAAGTCGGTGCAGTGACCAGCCTGAGAGTGGCAATTGTGTTTACGAGCGTATTTAAATTGGTCAGTAATCTGCCTAGCCTGAGCATCCCTGAGTGGGTGATTTGTGGCCACCTTACACGGGTCCGTCATATATGTTGTGTTCTAATGATATTCCAGGACACTTTTGTTTAAAAACTTTTTCAAATTCCTCCATTCCTTTATTGCCAGTAATAGTGTGTTTCCTGAGAGCTTTGATTTTTTTTTTAATGGCGGTGTTGGTAGCTTCATCAACTCACCGTACTTTATTAAGTTTTGTATTTAGTTTAGTAGCTTGTTTACCAATGTTCTTTAAATTTTTTAAGCTGTTGTATTGCTATAAATTACTTGATTGCCGTTATCGGCGTGTTTTGAAAGGCTGTTATTGCCGTACTGTTAGCTTCTGTGTGTTTTTTTGTTTGTTAATTTAAACTGTTGTATTGCTATAAATGACTTGATTGTCGTATTTTTAAAAAGAATGGGTCGACAGAAGCGTCCGATCCCACGCGTCGGCTTTGACCCGTGACGTAAGGGTGTTGTCACGTGTGACGTCATGACGGCGCGGAGTTTGGTTTGAGTGTGGCTGTCTCTAGTTCTGTTTTATCTTATTTTATTTACTTTTCTGATCTGTTCGTTCTATCTCGTGAGATTTTTTTTAATTTAAAAACGCTTATTACTTATTTTAATTGTCTGTTTCCTCCAATTTCTGTTTTAGTTTATTATATTTATCTTTCTGATCTGTTCGTTCTACCCCGTGAGATTTTTTTTTTAAAGACAAAAAACACTAATCATCTACTGAAGCATCTTTCTTCTATGGGTTGCAGGGGTTACGACCCCTGGGGAGGTGGGTGGGTATTCATGCATGGCTGTCTTCACTTACACGTTGTAGCTACGCAAGGCGTCTAAATTTGTTTATATTTAGTTTGCCCCCCACCCAAAACACCCCATTTCCCGCGCTTGTCCCGTTAGTGTCATTAGGCTTCTTGTGGAAAGTGTGTGTGTTTGTTTTTGTTTCCGCCATATTTGTGACGTCATGGGTCAAAGCAGAAGGGCGGGATCGGACGCTTCCGTATTTCCAAAAGAATTTTTTAAAATTGTTGTATTGCTGTAAATGATTTCATTGCCGTTAGCGGCGTGTTTAAAAGGCTGTTTATGGCCGTACTGCTAGTTTATGTAAGGTATGAATAAAACATTTGTGTGTGAAAATCTCAACTCGACAGTAAACTACTAGAAATTTGACCCTGTCTCCCACGTTGTGGTGTGGCTGGTAGTAACCGTAACCACTGTGTGTGTGTCAACTTACAACAGCTGCTTTGACTGATTTCAGTAGCTATTGGCTGTCTGACAGAAACAGGACCTATTTTCTCCTTGGAAGAGTACAGACTGACAGTTTGGAAGATAGGTTCAGTAAATACCGCCAATTAAAATAGAGGAAATTACCACATTTCTCTTAGACAGGTTTTTGAAACTGAGCAAAACTTAGGGCTGCGAGCAGTTTCAGATGAGTAGTTTGAGATGAGCTTGTTAAGGTGTCAGATATTTGGGAAACAACTTTTGAAATCCAGGAGTTAAAAGATTTATGTAATGTAGTAGTAAATGAGAATGACTTTTGCACAGCATACAAACCACAGTTACAGGTGTATGAAACTCTAGAATTTTCCAAATCTATTAAAAAACTCTGGAAAAAATTGAGATAATTAACTATAAAACTTAAATTTTTTCTAAATATGAAGTTTAAAATGTAACAGTTTATTCATTTTTCGTAAATTAAATAACTTCTGGAGTTTCATACACCTGTAAATATGGTTTGTATGCTGTGCAAAAGTCATCGAAGAATCTCTCTTACTTAGGAAGAAAAGTGTACCTATAGCAACAAATGCAGCCAGTAGTAAGTGAAAAAATGAAGAAATTTCACATGTAAAAAAAAATGTGTTTTGTTACTTTTTGAGCTTCCACTGCTATGAGTATGAATCCTGAATCCTTCCTGGCCATGCTGGAAAATTTTTATGAATTTAGTTGTAAAAGTATAGACAGTCGAAATTAAAATGTCCTGTGGTGCCTCTCCTGCTCCAAGTCGGCCTGTTTGACGTCCTACCCTCTTTAATGTTTGTTTCGGTGCAAATTACGATTTATGTATCGTCACTCTATGGGGCCATGTCAAAATTACAAAGATGCACCTGAAAAAACGTCGAAATATTGCGAATGTGAGATTTGCAGTCATAATAGGCATCACTGAAGGAAATTATGAACATGTTTACTTTACATTATTTGAAACGACAATTTCTATTTATGCAAGATTCACTTAATTGGACAGTCCGTTTTGCATGGCGTGCCAAAGTGCCGATGTTCCTTGACCCCTGCTGTGGCGTCACGACGCCCGCTGTGAGGCTTTGTTTCCAGGTGGCGTTGCCTGACAACGGCGAGCTATGCGATACAAACTGCAAGTAGAGTAACGATCGCTCACGACAAGCGTAAGACTGCCTACCTTGCTGCCATCTTGTGGCGTCGGCCTGCAACTGGGGGTAGTTGCGTGGCACAACGTTCGATGGCAGGACTAGCCGTTGCTGATTTCATTTCGTTTTCTTACGTTTTGCAGGAACATGCCTTAACAAACAGAAGTTCTCACAGTAGCATGCATTACTTACTTTGTTTTATTTACACAGCTGATATATGTGGCAGTGAAGTGTAATCGTTCGAAATGGTGTAGAAGTGTTGTGTGCCTCGTTGCAGAGGAAATTATGAAAATGAGCCACGAATATTAAAACTGAAATTAGGAACATTGATCTTTCATGTAAGCAAGTGAATTTAATGGGTGTCCAAAAGAAAGATTACAGATACTCGCCAGATTGTATTACGTTTTGTAGTATTTTATTTTCAATATCACCACACACTTAGCAGTACATAACGAGCACACATTGTCTTGTGCTACCCCATCCTAGTACACTGCATAAGATTTGTCTGCATTTTCGACACACTCAGCAGGTTAGAAGATAGGTGACAAATACCTGTTGTATACAAAACAGAAGTTCCAATGTTTTTTTTTTCGTGAGTCAGATCTTGTTGCTTCACTAATTAGTCTCTGTTGTTACTGACAAAAATTCAATTAACAGATGGGCCACGCCATTCTTTGCTTCCCTTTCTCAACTGTCAATTGTTTACAATCTCTTTTGTTATGACACCCAACACGTTTTTAGTTTAACTTTCCGTTCACAAATTAAAATGTGTCACATACAATTAGATCAGTAAAGAAGATCCAGATCAGACAAAATACCCACACTTTGAAACTAATTCAGAACGTACACCACTAAGTATGGCGAAAATCTCTGCAATTACATCTACATCCATACTCCACAAGCCACCTGACGGTGTGTGGCGGAGGTTACCTTGAGTACCCCTATCAGTTCTCCCTTCTGTTCCAGTCTTGTATTGTTCATGGAAAGAAGGATTGTCGGTATGCTTCTGTGTGGGCTCTAATCTCTCTGATCTTATCCCCATGGTCTCTTCGTGAGATATACGCAGGAGGGAGCAATATACTGTTTGACTCTTCGGTGAAGGTATGTTCTCAAAACTTCAACAAAAGCCCGTACCGAGCTACTGAGCGTCTCTCCTGCAGAGTCTTTCACTGGAGTTTATCTATCATCTCCGTAACGCTTTCGCGATTACTAAATGATCCTGTAATGAAGCGCGCTGCTCTCCGTTGGATCTTCTCTATCTCTTTTATCAACCCTATCTGGTACGGATCCCACACTGCTGAGCAGTATTCAAGCAGTGGGCGAACAAGCGTACTGTAACCTACTTCCTTTGTTTTCGGATTGCATTTCCTTAGGATTCTTCCAATGAATCTCAGTCTGGCATCTGCTTTACCGACAATCAACATTATATGATCATTCCATTTTAAATCACTCCTAATGCGTACTCCCAGATAATTTATGGTATTAACTGCTTCCAGTTGCTGACCTGCTATTTTGTAGCTAAATGATAAAGGATCTATCTTTCTGTGTATCCGCAGCACATTACACTTGTCTACATTGAGATTCAGTTGCCATTCCCTGCACCATGCGTCAATTCGCTGCAGATCCTCCTGCATTTCAGTACAATTTTCCATTGTTACAACCTCTCGATACACCACAGCATCATCTGCAAAAAGCCTCAGTGAACTTCCGATGTCATCCACCAGGTCATTTATGTATATTGTGAACAGCAACGGTCCTATGACACTCCCCTGCGGCACACCTGAAATTACTCTTACTTCGGAAGACTTCTCTCCATTGAGAATGACATACTGCGTTCAGTTATCTAGGAACTCTTCAATCCAATCACACAATTGGTCTGATAGTCCATATGCTCTTACTTTGTTCAGTAAACGACTGTGGGGAACTGTATCGAACACCTTGCGGTAGTCAAGAAACACGGCATCTACCTGGAAACCCGTGTCTATGGCCCTCTGAGTCTCGTGGATGAATAGCGCGAGCTGGGTTTCACACGACCGTCTTTTTCGGAACCCATGCTGATTCCTACAGAGTAGATTTCTAGTCTGCAGAAAACTCGTACTCGAACATAATACGTGTTCCAAAATTCTACAACTGATCGACGTTAGAGATATAGGTCTATAGTTCTGCACATCTGTTCGACGTCCCTTCTTGAAAACGGGGATGACCTGTGCCCTTTTCCAATCCTTTGGAACGCTACGCTCTTCTAGAGACCTACGGTACACTGCTGCAACAAGGGGGGCAAGTTCCTTCGTGTACTCTGTGTAAAATCGAACTGGTATCACATCAGGTCCAGCGGCCTTTCCTCTTTTGAGCGATTTTAATTGTTTCTCTATCCCTCTGTCGTCTATTTCGATATCTACCATTTTGTCATCTGTGCGACAATCTAGGGAAGGAACTACAGTGCAGTCTTCCTCTGTGAAACAGCCTTGGAAAAAGACATTTAGTATTTCGGCCTTTAGTTTGTCATCCTCTGTTTCAGTACCATTTTGGTCACAGAGTGTCTGGACATTTTGTTTTGATCCACCTACCGCTTGGACATAAGACCAAAATTTCTTAGGATTTTCTGTCAAGTCAGCACATAGAACTTTACTTTCGAATTCATTGAACGCCTCTCGCATAGCCCTCCTCGCACTACATTTCGCTTCGCGTAATTTTTGTCTGCAAGGCTGCGTTTGTTTGCTTTGAAGTTCCCTTTGCTTCGGCAGCAGTTTTCTAACTTGGTTGTTGTACCACGGTGGCTGTTTTCCATCTCTTACGATCTTGCTTGGCACATACTCATCTAACGCATATTATACGATGGTTTTGAACTTTGTCCACTGATCCTCAACACTATCTGTACTTGAGACAAAACTTTTGTGTTGAGTCGTCAGGTACTCTGAAATCTGCTTTTTGTCACTTTTGCTAAACAGAAAAATCGTCCTGCCTTTTTTAATATTTCTATTTATGGCTGAAATCATCGATGCAGTAACCGCTTTATGATCGCTGATTCCCTGTTCTGCGTTAACTGTTTCAAATAGTTCGAGTCTGTTTGTTACCAGATGGTCTAATATGTTATCGCCACGAGTCGGTTCTCTGTTTAACTGCTCAAGGTTGTTTTCAGATAAAGCACTTAAAAAAATTTCACTGGATTCTTTGTCCCTGCCACCCGTTACGAACGTTTGAGTCTCCCAGTCTATATCTGGCAAATTAAAATCTCCACCCAGAACTATAGCATGGTGGGGAAATCTACTCGAAATATTTTCCAAATTATCTTTCAGGTGCTCAGCCACAACAGCTGCTGAGCCAGGGGGCCTATAGAGACACCCAATTACCATGTCTGAGCCTGCTTTAACTGTGACCTTCACCCAAATTATTTCACATTTCGGATCTCCATCAATTTCCTTTGATACTATTGCACTTCTTATTGCTATAAACACGCCACCTTGTGTTCTTTCTCCTGATAACGATTACTACACCATATCATTAACTCATTGGAAAGACCTACACATACAATGTAAAACATTAGTTATCTGGCAAATACGTACATACAATACAGTACACTTTAGCTTCGTCACCTTCCACAGAATTAAATGTCATTTCTTTGAACTCCATTTTTTGTTGTGAACACTCTCCAAATGGTATATCAGTTCTTGCCTCTAAGAGCATCAAAACGTATTGCACTCAGTACATGTCATCTAAATAACAAAGAAAACGGGTTTTTGCTTAATATCTTAATATCATACTGTGATGGAAAAAGAACGTGTAAACAGAATTAATGCACTTATTCATCCATCATGTTTAATACTGACAATTATGAAGCAGAATCTTCAGGGATGTGGAACAACACAGTGAAGGTGCAGTGAGAAACTAGGGCCTGCATTACTTAAATATCTAAAATAAGTTATTTGTGCTTCATGAAACTACTTTAAAAATTTAGGGGAAAGGCCGCACCTCCAACTCTTTGTAAACGATCTATCCAGAGGGCATACATCACAAGTGACACTTTACTTTGCTTAAGTGTACTAGTTACCTGTTAATTGTCAAAGAGTTTTACAGCATTTCTGGCATTCGCCTCCCATGACTTGCCTAGTAATTAACCCTCTCAACCCTTTCATTTATAGCCTTAGCTTGGACCCATTTGTGGGATTTTTGTGATACGTGAACGTTTCTGCTCAGTCTGCAATGCAGAGAGGCTACTACAGACGTTCACACTGGTTATATCTCCATAACATTTTTGCTAATAGAGCACACTTGACTATAAACCAGCCATCTGGTAACGGCAGTTGTGTTACATTATTACATTAAGGTTCACGCAGCATTTAAATGGTGACTGAGAGGTAACCAACATTTTTCCTACCTTTCCAGAAGCAGAACTGTGTCTCTTCATGTGTTTGTTTACGTCTGTCACCAGCTTATCATAAATATGTAATATTTCTTTCCTAGGCTCTACTTGTATATTCTTGCGATTCTTCACCCCCATACGTCACACAAGCCTGCCACACCACCAGTCTGTGCAACATCAGCCATGGTGTAACGTACGGCGAGAAATTAAGAAAAGCACAACACATACACACACACACACCAAGATAGCTCCTAGGAAAATCATAATAACGAAGCGTTCAAAGATCTACATACCGGTAGCTACAACTAACTGGCTCTTACGGCCAACCAATGAGACATCGGTGCCAGTTGAAATAGCTACGTATAATGCCTTGTGGCTGTAGAAGGTGTAATGACAAGCGGCTCGCAAGCCCTGAGGAATCATGGGGTCAACAGAAGTGTCAGATTCCACCTGTCTGCATTGACGTAAGGGTGTTGTCGTGGGTGATGTCATTACGCCACGGTGTTTATGAGTTGGTTGTGTTTGTAGATGTTGTCTTGTTGTGTTTCATGGTGCCCCCCCGTGTGTGTTTGTTTGTTTGGTTGGTTTTTTTAAAAAAAACCTCTTATATTTAGCATGACTTCTCCCTAAAACCCACAATTTCCCGCAGTTGTCTCATTAATTTGACTGAAGTTTTGGACGGAGATGTTATTGTCTTATTTATACATATTTTCATGTTTGTTGCCATGTGTATGTAGTAACATCACAGGTGCCATATTGGAGATGCTTGGAATAGCCATTTCTGCCATATTGATGATGTCATGGGTCAAAGCAGACGGCTGGAATCTGACACTTCTGTAATCCCGGGATCATGACGTCATCTCTCCCGCTAGTCATTATCGCTGGCAGTTTTCAAACCACGGATTTCTTTGAACCTAGCCATCCTTTGCAGAAGCAGCTCGCAGGCCCTCAGGAATCATGACGTTATATCATGACATGAGGTCATCTCTCATGCTAGCCAGTATCGCTGGTAGTTTTTGAACCCCAGATATTCTTTGAGCCAAGACATTCTTGTGATGCCGTGTGGATGTATGTACAATGCCAGATTTTGTGTTGCACGTGCGATAAAGCACTTCAATTATGGAAACCTTTGTATCCTTCATTTTCCTTGTGTGTGCATATAGAGCCAAATATGGAAGTTACTGTGAAGTGCCTGCAGGATGACTGCAATTTTTTTTTCAACGTCTTGGCAAATTTGAGAGCACATGCTGCAAAAGCACATGCTTGCAGAGGAGAAAGGAAAGTTTATATTCCAGACAATGGATGGTAAGTAACTTCGTATAATAATTTTATGATGTGCAAGAAAAGTAAAGTGTCTGGTAAATCTACAGAATTTCCTTCTTTGTGCCTATAGTATTCTGATGCACTGTGTTACCCTGTAAAGTTTCTTTCAGTACAACTATGAGGATTATTTGTGGTACATCTACATCTACATCTATACTCCGCGAGCCACCTTACGGTGCGTGGCGGAGGGTACTTATTGTACCACTATCTGATCCCCCCTTCCCTGTTCCATTCACGAATTGTGCGTGGGAAGAACGACTGCTTGTAAGTCTCCGTATTTGCTCTAATTTCTCGGATCTTTTCGTTGTGATCATTACGCGAGATATATGTGGGCGGTAGTAATATGTTGCCCATCTCTTCCCGGAATGTGCTCTCTCGTAATTTCGATAATAAACCTCTCCGTATTGCGTAACGCCTTTCTTGAAGTGTCCGCCACTGGAGCTTGTTCAGCATCTCCGTAATGCTCTCGCGCTGACTAAATGTCCCCATGACGAATCGCGCTGCTTTTCGCTGGATCATGTCTATCTCTTCTATTAATCCAACCTGGTAAGGGTCCCATACTGATGAGCAATACTCAAGAATCGGACGAACAAGCGTTTTGTAAGCTACTTCTTTCGTCGATGAGTCACATTTTCTTAGAATTCTTCCTATGAATCTCAACCTGGCGCCTGCTTTTCCCACTATTTGTTTTATGTGATCATTCCACTTCAGATCGCTCCGGATAGTAACTCCTAAGTATTTTACGGTCGTTACCGCTTCCAATGATTTACCACCTATGGCATAATCGTACTGGAATGGATTTCTGCCCCTATGTACGCGCATTATATTACATTTATCTACGTTTAGGGAAAGCTGCCAGCTGTCGCACCATGCATTAATCCTCTGCAGGTCTTCCTGGAGTACGTACGAGTCTTCTGATGTTGCTACTTTCTTGTAGACAACCGTGTCATCTGCAAATAGCCTCACGGAGCTACCGATGTTGTCAACTAAGTCATTTATGTATATTGTAAACAATAAAGGTCCTATCACGCTTCCTTGCGGTACTCCCGAAATTACCTCTACATCTGCAGATTTTGAACCGTTAAGAATGACATGTTGTGTTCTTTCTTCTAGGAAATCCTGAATCCAATCACAAACCTGGTCCGATATTCCGTAAGCTCGTATTTTTTTCACTAAACGTAAGTGCGGAACCGTATCAAATGCCTTCCTGAAGTCCAGGAATACGGCATCAATCTGCTCGCCAGTGTCTACGGCACTGTGAATTTCTTGGGCAAATAGGGCGAGCTGAGTTTCACATGATCTCTGTTTGCGGAATCCATGTTGGTTATGATGAAGGAGATTTGTATTATCTAAGAACGTCATATTATCATAAGAAATGGCTTCGGTATTTAAGTTGCAATCTTTGTAACTTTTGTTGGTCAGAATTTGTGTAGTAACTGTATTCTAATTTCAGTATCACTCTAATATTTTGTTTCAGTCACATGTTCCTTCACACTTGAAAATTTCTGAATGTTCAAAATGACATCAGTGACCGTAGTCAGTATTTTTACAGCAAAATTTCTATGAATTGCAGTGACAGAATCCAGATTTGTGAGTGGTGTTACCTATTTTTGTAATGGATGTTTCAGAGTTTCTGAAGTGAAAGTCCAAAGAAGAGAAGACAGGAAGAAGTAGCTATTTGTGTTTTTCATGGTTTATAGGCCTACTGGGGAAACTTGCCATGTAAAAAAAATGAGTAACGCATCAAGCTTGGTACCTCTATGGTGATGTGGAAATCCGAGCATTGTTAATAAAGAAATTAATTTTGTGTTTTTTTCGTTTGATTCCTTTATCGTGTTGCCTATAGTTCACAAAATTTAATTGAAATACCGAGTTGATAATTTCAACATAATTTGGACTATGCACAAAGCTTTGCTGCTTTTCACAGGTAGAGTATGATTATTCACCAGTCCTTCAGTTTGCGTGTTTCTTAATCAATTGTGGCAAAAGAAATCACTGACTCAAAGCATAATTTGCTTGGTACATGTAATTGGAAATTGCTTATTTAGTTGTAATTTTACATTTTTAGGTTATAGTATTCTCTGAGAGTTTATCTTGCTGCCTTTCTTGGGTGTGGTTTTTCTATATTTAACAAGTTTACTGATATGGTTAATGACAGATGTTTCACCACCAGGTAAGGTATACAGCATTAAGTGTGCTGTGCTGTTGTCGCTGGTGGCAGCAGCATGGTAGTCAGTGTGTTGAGGGGGCACTTAGGAACCTTGAGAGTAAAGTATATGCATCTATAATAGTCTTGGCTAAAAAGATACAGCTAGAATGCTAATTACTATTTGAGCAATTATCCTTCAGACAGTTAATATCTTATGCTAAATATGTATCTAAAACTGAATTTGTAAACAACTTTCTAGTCATTTAATCGTTTGGCTTTGTAGAAATTGAAATAAAAATACTGCAGACCCAAAAATCGCCTGGAAATGGTAAGGAATATCAGATACAAGTAAGTCTTTTTGCTCAGTAAGAATAAAGTGTAAAAATGCTGCTATCTGGTTATTACCATGAGACCACTGCACACAAAACAGGGCAGTGTAAGACTTTGTTCCCTGGTTCTCATTGGCTGAAGTTACTAAAATTAAATTTCTGAGAAATGTGGAAACTTTGTTATCCGTATATCCCCAGCATGATTTAAAATTTTTGCAGTGAAATGGCACTGATAGTGCATAACATATTTTGCAACTGAGACTAAGTACTTAAAAATTGATGTGGGGTATGTATTTCAAGACACACTTGAGAACCAAACCTGACATTTGTATTGACACACAAGTAAACACATCCGAAAGGCACACTGGACTACACAAGCATTAGCTGTAGGTATGGAATGGGTAATTTACTCAGAAAACTTGCTGTATGAATTTTATTGTAAAGCACACTAAAGTTAAGGGAAAGATGCAGTGCACAGATGAGATACACTTGGATGGGCATGAATTGCTTTTGCTTAGATGTATGGAAAATGAACTGTAGTATTATATTGACATATTTGGTGCAGTTTCCTGTGATAGCAACATGTGTGAGGTGCAAATTTGTGGACAGGAGAGATTACATTGAACCTGTCGTGCATGGTGCACTTTTAGTTGCAGTGCAAGGATGATGCCATCCAGATTTGAAAATTAGGGGCCTAGAAATGAAACTCTCGTCAGTTTTAATATTTAAAAATAAACATGCATGAAAATGGAAGCTTAATTAGGACTTTCAATTAAACTGCAAAAATTTTCTTGTTTTGCACATTAAGTGCAGCTGACACTTACAAGCACAGGGTTAGTGGTTTATGTTGACATTTATAAGTGTCGGCCACAGCTAACATATTGAAGATCTTAAAGTAACAAAGTAGTTGTTGACTTTCTGATATTAATGGATAACAGTAAGAACCACAGCAATGAAATGATGTAAATTACTTAAACCAGGAGTTAAACAAATGTACATAGTCATCACACCCACTTCGTAGTCACTGCACATTTGTGTGCTATAGCTAAGACAGCAACCTTTTGTTTTCTCGTCTGATCTGGCACACATGTCAGATCTTACTTGTTTTGCTAGATCAACTCCAGGTTTACAAGTTTCACATTTCAGAATTTTGGTAATTTGTAGTCCTACCTCCTGTGGAAAGTGGGGTTGATAGCTGTCTTTTCAGATATGGTCTCATCAATTGCCATTTAAGGAACTTTAAGCAAAAATGTGATTATTCAATTTTCTGTCAGTGTAGAATATACCACTAATGTATTTACCAGAGATATATTCATGATGGCACAGAACAGTGAGAGTCCATCTTCTGGAGCACCTGCTGTGTGGAGTAAATTGTGCACTTCACATCCAGTGGTGCATCAATTTCTTCTTAGGTAGTATCACAGTACTCTACTATCTCAGGCTGTTTATTGTGATGCTCAGTGGAGCTGCATTATGCCTTGAAGATACTGCACTAATAGCCTTCTTAAGCTTTTGGATGTAATATATCCAAAAACAAACGACTTTTACATTTAGCTGTCAGGAACTCCTTTGGAATCTTTCTTTTTATTATTATTGTGTGTGGCCGTTTTGTATCCTCTTCCCAGTTTGACATGTACATCTAATAAGTTTAATGAGGATATTTATGGCTATAAACAAAAAATAAAAAATTAAAAAATGTGGCGACTATGCAAATTTAGATAACACACAAGTTGGAATTAAATCCGCAGATATGATCCACCAATCCAAATACAGTTTCAAGATTATCCTCCAAAACTTTACAAGCTGAGGAAGTAAGCACAAAGATTTGGACATCATAGCATGTGTAAATAAACGAGATGTTTCAGGTATTACAGAGCACAAGTATACCAAAAAAGAACCTTATGATGCACCCATTAACAAAGCATTTCTGCTCATCATTTAACAGGGAGATCAAGCCTTAAGGTGATGTTGCAAAAGTGGCAAAAATTAGGGCCCCAAAGATGTAAGTTCTTTAAGTGTTGAAGGTGACACTGAACTTTCTGCAATTAACTGTAGTTGTGAAAGGACACACAATTTTGGATATAGACAGACCTCCATCTGCAAGTACAGATATTGTTTTAGCTAATCTCCATCAGTTGCTTATAGAGAGAGATAGTAAACACTCAGGGAAAATTGCTGGGTAATTATGCTGATAATTGTTCAGTCTTGTTGTTGTTGTGGTCTTCAGTCCTGAGACTGGTTTGATGCAGCTCCCCATGCTACTCTATCCTGTGCTAGCTTCATCACCTCCCAGTACCTACTGCAACCAACATCTTTCTGAATCTGTTTAGTGTATTCATCTCTTGGTCTCCCTCTACGATTTTTACCCTCCATGCTGCCCTCCAATACTAAACTGATGATCCCTTGATGCCTCAGAATATGCCCCACCAACTGATCCCTTCTCCTAGTCAAGTTGTGCCACAAATTTCTCTTCTCTCCAATTCTATTCGATACCTCCTCATTAGTTATGTGATCTACCCATCTAATCTTCAGCATTCTTCTGTAGCACCACATTTCGAAAGCTTCTATCTCTTCTTGTCCAAACTATTTACTGTCCACGTTTCACTTCCATACATGGCTACACTCCATACAAATACTTTCAGAAACGACTTCCTGACATTTAAATCCATACTGGATGTTAACAAATTTCTCTTCTTCAGAAACGCTTTCCTTGCCATTGCCAGTCTATATTTTATATCCTCTTTTTAGTCTTAGAAAATCTGATCTCACAAAAATCAGTTTTCACTCTTAAGAATGATGAGTGGCACACACAGATCTGTGTGCACTGATATGTAGTACAGGGTACCCTCTGCTTTGCACTTTGCTGCCTTCGTTTGTTGATATTTTTTTTAATGTAAATGACAAAATACTGCTCCCCAAATTCAAAACTAGTTCTGTATACTGATGCTACATTCATTGTGTGCAGGCATAAAGATCACTATGAAACTGTATTACAAATTATATAGTTCAGTATTTAAATGAAAGTACTCTCATTGTCAACACAAGATAACACCAGTAATGGCTTTTAATCCCACAAGACATATTTTGAAATTCAGCTGTGCTGTGGAACTGATATTGCCATCAAAGCAATATATATCTAAATCATGGGAGTAACAACACTGGGATACGTATGTTCACTCACTGGGAAGTAAACTGGCTTAAAATGTATTTGCGATAAATATGTAGAGCAAATACCGAAACAATACCCACGTATTGTCTGCTTATCATATGTCAATGTATTCTAGTATAAAGTATCGATTAGAAGTATGGGATGCCAAACACGAGCAAATCTTCATAAGCTTTTAAAGTTGGAGTAGAAGGCTGTAAGAATAATTTGTGGTGCAGAACCAAGAGACTCGTACTGTGTTCAATTCCCTAAAGCTGGGATATTAACTGTTATAAATTTGTACACTGATCAGCCAGAACGTTATAGCCACCTACCAAATACCCTGTACGATCAGCTCAGGCACGGATAACAGCAGTGACGCATCACGGCACGGAAGCAGTGCGGCATTTGTAGGTCTGTGAAGGGAGCTGACAACCCATATGGACACACAGGTCACCTAATTCCTGTAAATTCTGGGGAGAAGTGCAATGAGCTCTGATGCCACTTCCAATCACTTCCCAGATGTGTTCAATCGAGTTCAGGTTTGGCTATTTAGGGAGCCAGCATACCAATTGGAACTCGCCACTGTGTTCCTTGAACCACGCCATCTCACTCCTGGTGTTGTAACATGGCACATTATCTTGTTGAAATATGGCTCTTCTAACAACCCTACCACAACAAAGGTCAAAATTTAATAATGATTGTGGTGTTGCTCACGCTGCTAAATACTGCATTTTCGGGCAACAACAAAGTTATTATGTGGCAGGTGTCATTGGAGCACAGTTAATAAAGTCATTTCACGTAATAATGAATAAACTAGGCACTTATCTTTTCGTATTTCCCACGCTGGTCTCATTGTACAATCGTGGCTCAATTGTCGAAAATCTAGGTGGTGGTGATTCCAAGCTCGGATGCAAAGAGGCCTAGGTTTTATTCTGCTATATTCAAAAGTTTTATAGATGTGTTTCACAAACCATTCTTTGAAGATTAAACCTTTGAAAGTTAGCACAATGATGATGTAAGAAATAATCAGTACTCTGAATTTAAGTTACACTTCCTTTTTATTGCTTTTGTTGCAATATCTCTAACACACAAAACATCACTTCACAATACAAAACATACTTGAAAACATCTTCCTCACTGTTCACATTTTATAAGCTGACTACAACATACATCTTTTCAACATGACGTCCAAGATTTGACTTTCTCAAGGTCTGACTCTCTAACTGATAATCGCTTAGGCGCCCAAAAATCAAGAGTTACAAGTACGTCCAAGATCATAGTGACAAAAGAAAGAATACGCATAAGAATAATATCATTGCAACATAAACATATCAATGTATCAAAGTACCTCTACATTAATGAAATCGAATCTGAATGTTGTCTCAGAAATATGTTAACTACTTTACAGAAACACAGTAGAATCTACATCTACATACATACTCCGCAATCCACCATACGGTGCGTGGCGGAGGGTACCTCGTACCACAACTAGCATCTTCTCTCCCTGTTCCACTCCCAAATAGAACGACGGAAAAATGAGTGCCTATATGCCTCTGTACGAGCCCTAATCTCTCTTATCTTATCTTTGTGGTCTTTCCGTGATATATAAGTTGGTGGCAGTAAAATTTTACTGCAGTCAGCCTCAAATGCTTGTTCTCTAAATTTCCTCCAGAGACTCCCACCCGAGTTCCAGAAGCATTTCCGCAACACTCGCGTGATGATCAAACCTACCAGCAACAAATATAGCAGCCTGCCTCTGAATTGCTTCTATGTCCTCCCCAGATTAATGCTGGTATCGAGAGGTTCAGGTGAGCTGCCGTAATGGTTACATAATTCAAGTACCATTACACTCTGCATGATTGTCCTAAAGGAGTGTACATGTGCAACCAGTGTACGACACTCCTCGGCCATCGTGGTGCCTCGCACGAGCTCCACTGGACCTGTGGATGCCCATAGCATAATGGAGGTGCAGCCAACTTGTTGGATCCTGCAGTACAGGTATCGAGGAGCTGTTCCCCTGGAGGACAACAGATTCGCGCCCATTGCAGTCACACTTACCAATGTTGTGGTGTCAAGATTGGCTTATGCCCGGATTGTCAGCTGCTGCATCCCATCACACACACACACACACACACACACACACACACACACACACACACAGCCCAGCATTAAATTCCGATGTTCATTCAGCCACAGTCTGCCCAGCCTACACTGTCCGACATCTCTACTGAGGGGTGGTCATCCAACCCCGTGATGCCTGTAGTTAGTTTCACCACCTATTGAAGACACTCACCACAGCACTGCTTAAGCATCCAACAAGTGGTGCCGTTTCTGAAATGCTTATGCTGAGCCTGCAGGCCATCACAATCAGCCCTTGGTGAAATTCAGAAAGGTCATGGGTCTTCCCCATTCTATACATGGACAGCATATTCACTGATACTACAATGCACCATGCGTGTGTCTGACCAGCAGTCATTCCTCACCAGGTGACGCTGCTATTGCCTGGATGGGTTTATACTGATAGTAGGTTCATGATCATAATATTCTTGCTGGTCAGTGTATACTTTTAAACCGATTATGTTACCCCAAGCTCTTAGTCCAAATGTAAACACTGACCTGAACAAGCATAATACCAGAAACATACATCAGTTTCATCATATAAGCCACCAAACTGCACTTTATCAGAGAAACCTACTATATGCAGGACTGATGCTTGTCAATTCAGTCAGATCACTCTCCACTGCAAAATTTAAAGCTAAACTAAAAAGAATATTTATTGCCAACCCACATTAGCCACTGGATGAGTATCTCGGTTTTGCACTGAATAAAGACATTTTCGTATAGGCCTCATTATGTACATTTAGCATCATTTAATAGAAACGCTTTATTATCCAGTATTAGTTTTAAGTTATTTCTTAAATAACTAATGTAATAAATTAGATCTCAGTTGAAATCAAACAGTGGAAACTTCAGGCTGGAATAACAACAATATGAGGAAAAGGCAGATCGCTGCTCACCATAAAGAAGACATGTTGAGTTGTCAACAGGCACAATAAAAGGACGTGAAGCATTACCTTTCTGCCAAAGCTTTATTCAGAAAATTAAACACACATACATAGTCATTCATTCACTGCGGCTTTGGTTTAAAGTGTCTTTTTATTATGCCTGTCCTGTCTGTAACTCAATGTGTTGTATTTTTAGTGACTAGTAATCTGTATTTTCCTTATATTGTTCATACACATCTCAGCTGTTAAGGTGAAAGGCTCTCTTCCTTCAAATGAAGGCTCACCTACAAGTAAATTACTTTTAGACCTGTGCCTTATTGTATCAAAGTTTGTTGTAAAACATGTCCATATGTTATGAACTCATGAATTAAGCAAAATTATCCTTGTATCATAAGATGATGAATAAAGTTCTTGTTATTATAATTACTATTATTATTATTATTATTTCTTTTCTTTCTCAGACGTTATGTCTAGTTAAAAATGGAAAGTGACATGGATCTTGATCAAGCGTGACTTCCTTTTAACTGTACGGTATATGTTACATTGCATTTAGGAACTTCCGGGTAATTGAACAGGTATCAATAATTACAGATTTCTGTAGTTGTATATATAAGTTTGGACGTAGCTGTATTGCATTGATGTACTGGTGGATATTGTATGGTATGACTCCTGTAGTTGATAGTATAATCGGTATAATGTCAACTTTATCGTGATGCCACATGTCCTTGACTTCCTCAGCCAGTTGGATGTATTTTTCAATTTTTTCTCATGTTTTCTTCTGTATATTTGTTGTATTTGGTATGGATATTTCGATTAGTTGTGTTAATTTCTTCTTTTTGTTTGTGAGTATGATGCGAGGTTTGTTATGTCGTGTTGTTTTATCTGTTATAATGGTTCTGTTCCAGTGTTCCAGTATAATTTGTATTCATCGTTCTCCAGTACATTTTGTGGTGCATACTGATATGTGGGAACGTGTTGTTTTATTAGTTTATGTTGTATGGCAAGTTGTTGATGTATTATTTTTGCTACATTGTCATGTCTTCTGGGGTATTCTGTATTTGCTAGTATTGTACATCCGCTTGTGATGTGACCTACTGTTTCTATTTGTTGTTTGCAAAGACTACATTTATCTGTTGTGGTATTGGGATCTTTAATAATATGCTTGCTGTAATATCTGGTGTATATTGTTTGATCCTGTATTGCAATCATGAATCCTTCCGTCTCACTGTATATATTGCCTTTTCTTAGCCATGTGTTGGATGTGTCTTGATCTATGTGTGGCTGTGTTAGATGATATGGGTGATTGCCATGTAGTGTTTTCTTTTTCCAATTTACTTTCTTCGTATCTATTGATGTTATGTGATCTAAAGGGTTGTAGAGGTGGTTATAAAACTGTAGTGGTGTAGCTGATGTATTTATATGAGTGATTGCTTTGTGTATTTTACTAGTTTCTGCTCGTTGTATAAAGAATTTTCTTAAATTGTCTACCTGTCCATAATGTAGGTTTTTTATGTCGATAAATCCCCTTCCTCTTCCTTTCTGCTTCATGTGAATCTTTCTGTTGCTGAATGTATGTGATGTATTCTATATTTGTGGCATTGTGATCATGAAAGTGTATTGAGTGCTTCTAGGTCTGTGTTACTCCATTTCACTACTCCAAATGAGTAGGTCAATATTGGTATAGTATAAGTATTTATAGCTTTTGTCTTGTTCCTTGCTGTCAATTCTGTTTTCAGTAATTTTTGTTAGTCTTTGTCTGTATTTTTCTTTTAGTTCTATTTTAATATTTGTATTATCTATTCCTATTTTTTGTCTGTATCCTAGATATTTATAGGCATCTGTTTTTTCCATCGCTTCTATGCAGTCGCTGTGGTTATCCAATATGTAATCTTCTTGTTTAGTGTGTTTTCCCTTGACTATGCTATTTTTCTTACATTTGTCTGTTCCAAAAGCCATATTTATATCATTGCTGAATACTTCTGTCATCTTTAGTAATTGGTTGAGTTGTTGCTGCCAGTAGTTTTAGATCATCCATGTATAGGAAATGTGTGATTTTGTGTTGGTATGTTCCAATAATATTGTATCCATAATTTGTATTATTTAGCATGTTGGATAGTGTGTTCAGAGCAAGGCAGAACCAGAAAGGACTTAACAAGTCTCCTTGGTATATTCCACGCTTAATCTGTATTGGCTGTGATGTGATATTATTTGAATTTGTTTGGATATTAAGTGTGGTTTTCCAATTTTTCATTACTATGTTTAGGAACTGTATCAATTTAGGATCTACTTTGTATATTTCCAATACTTGTAGTAACTATGAATGGGGTACACTATCAAAAGCTTTTCGGTAATCAATGTATGCGTAGTGTAGCGACCTTTGTTTAGTTTTAGCTTGATATGTCACTTCTGCATCTATTATCAGTTGCTCTTTACATCCTCGTGCTCCTTTGCAACAGCCTTTTTGTTCTTCATTTATAATTTTGTTCTGTGTTGTATGTGTCATTAACTTCTGTGTAATGACTGAAGTTAATATTTTGTAGATTGTTGGTAGGCATGTTATGGGGCGATATTTAGCTGGGTTTGCTGTGTCTGCTTGATCTTTAGGTTTCAGACAAGTTATTCCATGTGTAAGTGTATCAGGGAATGTGTATGGGTCTGCAATGTAACTGTTACATAATTTAGTTAGATGTGAATGTGTTGAGGTGAACTTCTTCAGCCAGAAATTTGCTATTTTATCTTTTCCAGGGGATTTCCAATTGTGAGTAGAATTAATTGCTTGGGTGACTTAATGTTGCAAAATTATCACTTCAGGCATTTGTGGTATCACACACCGTCAGGTGGCTTGCGGAGTATGGATGTAGATGTAGATGTAGATCATCTTGTATGTGTCTGTTTCTGCTTGTATCCACCGTGCATGCTCCAGAAGTTTTCCATGTTTGTTATGTTTGGTGGATTGTCTATTTTAATGTGTGTGTTATTTATTGTCTGGTAAAATTTCTTTTGGTTTGTGTTGAACGTTTGGTTTTGTTTACTTCTATTTTCACTTTTTTTGTATCTTCTAAGTCGTTTGGTCAGTGCTTGTAATTTCTGCTTCTTTTCATCTAATTGCTCTATCGCTTCTTGTTGTGAGATTTTACCTAACCTTTTTCGTTTTTTTTCTGACATTTCATTTCCTATAAATTGTGTTAGCTGTCCGATGTCTTTTCTCAGTTTTTCTATTCTGATCTGTAGCCTGTGTTGCCATGCTGGTTTTGTGGGTTTCTTCTTTGTGTTGGTTGGTTCTGATCTCTGCCTAGTGTGTATATTTAGTGTAGTGAGTGCTCCTACATAAACCAGTGGTTGTAACTCTTCCATAGTTGTGTTTTCATTTATTTTGTTGTGTATGATTATGTTGATAGTTGTTATTATTGTTTCGACTTGTGGGTTATTTGGTGGTCTATGCAAGAATGGTCTAATGTCTGTATTTGTGTCTTTGTATTCTACATATGTCAGCTGAAATTTTTCTTCTATATCTAACATGTGCATCACTTCGTGTACTATTTGTGCTTATTCTGGTGGCTGTCTTAAGATTTCGTTTTCCTCTGATTGTTTAATTGATGCATGTTGTTCTTTGTTTGTTTGCTCTGGGATGTTTGAGCCCATTACTGTATTTTCTTCTTCTTCTGATTGCACATTATTTTGTTCCAGTATTTGTTGTACTTCTTGTTTGATGTTTTCTAATTCTGACTGGGGAATCCTGTTATTTTTGATTATTACACGGATCTGATCAGCTAGTCGTTGTTCTGTTAAAAAATTTTAATTCTGGGTATCTGGTAATAAATGTTGTGTATACTTGTGATCTGTATCCAGTTGTGTTGGTTCCTAAGTTTGTTGCTTGGTAATAACCGAACGTGAGGTGTCGGTTAACTTCATCTGACCATCTCATCCTCTGTCTTTGTTTTCCTTCTAGGGTGGTTGTAGGAAGCATGTCCTGCAAAACACCTCTATTTGGATTTAAATCATTTCCCGTGTGGCTAGCAGTGTCGTTACCATTGTGGACGGGCATAGGGTTCAAGCGTCGTCCCCGACCATGACAGTGCTTGTCCGAGGCTTCATTAGTTCTGTCCTGAACCAACTAATCACACTAAAAGGGGGGTTAGCCCTATTAGTGGTTTGTTCATTTCGTCGCCTTTTACGACTGGCAGAACATACCAGAGGCCTATCCTTTTCCCGGGCCTCCACGGGGGTTATTATTATTATTATCTGTCACAATTATTATTATTATTATTATTATTATTATTATTATTATTACTGAAGAGAACCATTTATCTGTCACATTTCTAAATGACGAAACCATTTCGAGAAACCACTGTAGGCTGTCTGTGTTATTGTGCAAGATGCCTTCATTGCATTACTGGCCAGTTTTGGTCTTTGGCCAGTTCCAAATGTTGGTAATGTATGTGTCACAATCTGTAACCAGTTTCATGCTATGTGGACACACGTATACAACAGCTTTTGTACATAGAAACACAACCAACAGCAAGCTTCCTGGTCCTCATAAATTCATGTGACACCTCAACATCAACATATCTGTTCACTTACTTTCATTTCATTATGAGAATGTAACACCTCTTCTGTCTGGGAGAGCAATCTTTCAAGCAGTAGGATGGTGTCAGTCTCACCACACTAAAACAAAAAATGGTGTAGTCACAAACTTCCTTGCTGTAAACACGGCCAATCTGGTGGTACTAGTTACAGGTTAAATATGTTAGGCCTGATGAGTTGGCAGGCATTTGTCAAAACAATAAAATACAAGAAAGTGAACTGATGCAGTGAAATAAAAGAACCAAGTGAAAGTAAAGAGTATGGATAATTGAATTCAGATGCACTTTAAAAGCAATTACAGGAAGTAAATTTTGTCTAATAATTGGAATATATTTTCAAATCTCATGTATTCTAAAAACCACTGAACTTTCACGTTAAGTCAATAATATATTTGCCTAAATAAACACTGGCATCTCACCAAATACAGTGGTAAACTGCAACATGAGACTTTAAATGATTGTCTAGAGAGTTCTCTGTAAAGTGATCTTAACCACAGTATTAACTCATTCTACAGAATTTCTGGGAGTGCTGTGATTAAACTCAGCTTGTATGAATCACCTGCTATATATTTTTAAATACACTAAAGATAGCAAAAAATTGTAAAATGATTGAATTTTAAAAAAAGGTAGAAACAAACAATGGCAGGATCATGAAATAGAACAACTACAGGTGGGTTTTCCAACAACGGAGTACTATTATTTCTAAGTTGTGAGTATTTTTAATTATTTATTTTCTTAATAAATGCATGAGGAAATGAGGTGGAATGTAAAATTTTAATCACCAGATAGTTGACTAAATGTTAAACAAGCAATAACAGGTAAGTGACCGCTAAATATTGTAACTGGAACACAGAAGCTGTTTTGAGATGCAAGATATGTAATTATAGTGATAATTTATTGCAGTTTCTAGGCCCCGTTTAGTTAAATTTTCAAACTGAAGTCACTCAAGAGGCCCATGACGATTATATGAGTAACTGACCATGTATCTATTACCGTTTTGAGTCACTAACAAGAATAGCCCAATTGTAATTTAAATTTTCTTATTAATGCATTTTAGGCAATGCCGATCTTTAGACTGTCAAAAAACATCACAGCTGCCATATGTGCACAAATTATGTATGACTCATTAAGAGCAAACATATGGGTTCACCAACAAACTAGTTTACATACCACAGAAAAACCTAATTTTAGAATATCATGTCAAGAATTGAAACTTCCATGGCATATTAAAACTGTGTGCCGGACCGAGGCTCTAACTCGGGACCTTTGCCTTTCGCGGGCAAGTGCTCTACCAGCTGAGCTACCCAAGCATGACTCACGCCCCGTTCTCACAGCTTTCCTCTGTCAGTACCTCATCTCCTAGTGGAAGAAAAGCTGTGAGGACGGAGCGTGAGTCATGCATAGGTACCTCAGTTGGTAGAGCACTTGCCCACAAAAGGCAAAGGTCCCATGTTCGAGTCTCGGTCCGGCACACAAATTTGCCAGGAAGTTTCATATCACCGCACACTCCACTGCAGAGTGAAAATCTCATTATGGCAAGTATTATCTATTGTAACATTGGTGCTCAACTGACAGTGCTATGCCATTACAAAATTAGCAATCATAGCATATAACTAGGTAGCATGATTGTAGGGGTGCTAGGATCTAGTGTCAAATTTTGATGGACAGTTAACAAAATCAACTGTAAAACCATAAAATAAATGTAAAGGGTTTTTTCCTTCATGATAACGAAGAATCATAAAGGCACAATAGATCACATCTCAACAAAAGTTCATCATTAATACGTGTGGTATGAGTAAGGGAGGATGGTTTGGAAAGTGAAGGGAAGGCAGAAGGACAAGACAACACAGTGGGAGGAGTACAAAATAATCTCAGCTTATACATCGTGTACAACTTTGCTTACACCGTTTCCCGATAGGTGGTGACAACGGTAAGTAGCTATACTGTATATGGGCAGGGTAGGGGGGAAGGTTGTTACATATGCCTCGTGACGACAGGTCGAGTGGACGGGAGTTGAGAGTGGGCATCCAGGGCTGCTGTTAAATGACAGCACAGGAAAGATAATACACTCCTGGAAATGGAAAAAAGAACACATTGACACCGGTGTGTCAGACCCACCATACTTGCTCCGGACACTGCGAGAGGGCAGTACAAGCAATGATCACACGCACGGCACGGCGGACACACCAGGAACCGCGGTGTTGGCCGTCGAATGGCGCTAGCTGCGCAGCATTTGTGCACCGCCGCCGTCAGTGTCAGCCAGTTTGCCGTGGCATACGGAGCTCCATCGCAGTCTTTAACACTGGTAGCATGCCGCGACAGCGTGGACGTGAACCGTATGTGCAGTTGACGGACTTTGAGCGAGGGCGTATAGTGGGCATGCGGGAGGCCGGGTGGACGTACCGCCGAATTGCTCAACACGTGGGGCGTGAGGTATCCACAGTACATCGATGTTGTCGCCAGTGGTCGGCGGAAGGTGCACGTGCCCGTCGACCTGGGACCGGACCGCAGCGACGCACGGATTCACGCCAAGACCGTAGGATCCTACGCAGTGCCGTAGGGGACCGCACCGCCACTTCCCAGCAAATTAGGGACACTGTTGCTCCTGGGGTATCGGCGAGGACCATTCGCAAGCGTCTCCATGAAGCTGGGCTACGGTCCCGCACACCGTTAGGCCGTCTTCCGCTCACGCTCCAACATCGTGCAGCCCGCCTCCAGTGGTGTCGCGACAGGCGTGAATGGAGGGACGAATGGAGACGTGTCGTCTTCAGCGATGAGAGTCGCTTCTGCCTTGGTGCCAATGATGGTCGTATGTGTGTTTGGCGCCGTGCAGGTGAGCGCCACAATCAGGACTGCATACGACCGAGGCACACAGGGCCAACACCCGGCATCATGGTGTGGGGAGCGATCTCCTACACTGGCCGTACACCACTGGTGATCGTCGAGGGGACACTGAATAGTGCACGGTACATCCAAACCGTCATCGAACCCATCGTTCTACCATTCCTAGACCGGCAAGGGAACTTGCTGTTCCAACAGGACAATGCACGTCCGCATGTATCCCGTGCCACCCAACGTGCTCTAGAAGGTGTAAGTCAACTACCCTGGCCAGCAAGATCTCCGGATCTGTCCCCCATTGAGCATGTTTGGGACTGGATGAAGCGTCGTCTCACGCGGTCTGCACGTCCAGCACGAACGCTGGTCCAACTGAGGCGCCAGGTGGAAATGGCATGGCAAGCCATTCCACAGGACTACATCCAGCATCTCTACGATCGTCTCCATGGGAGAATAGCAGCCTGCATTGCTGCGAAAGGTGGATATACACTGTACTAGTGCAGACATTGTGCATGCTCTGTTGCCTGTGTCTATGTGCCTGTGGTTCTGTCAGTGTGATCATGTGATGTATCTGACCCCAGGAATGTGTCAATAAAGTTTCCCCTTCCTGGGACAATGAATTCACGGTGTTCTTATTTCAATTTCCAGGAGTGTATATTTCAGCGTATGGCGTACAAGGGGTGCGCCTACGGTCAGAAGTTAGCAGGTTTATGGCTGGTCTAGGAGGTCAAACGATTAATTGATATGGGCAACGGAAGGGGAAGCGGTTCACGTTAACTTACATTGGTGGCTGGTCATGAAAAGCAGAGCCAGAGGCTCTGCCTTCCAAAAAGACGTCTGTTCTGCTCGAGGTCTGGATTGCAAGAGAGTGAGGCAACTGTGTTCCACAGCGCAGAACACTCTAGCATCCACACACGTGACCTGTATCCCACACACACTATTGGCTAAAACCAATGGCGTGAATACGTTTCAGCAGAGGTCTCAGGGTGTCTCTTGTCAGCAGCTTTAACTCGACAGAACTGCCTCAATTTTGAAAGACAGGCGACTTGGTGTCACGTAGGCACAGCATAATTTAATCTAGGAGTAAACTTCTAAAGAATTGACTGCGCCTTTGAAATACATTTTTTAAACCAATTTCCTTGACTGGCTGCCACCATGTACATAGCGGTCGAAAGAAACAGATCGCAGATGTCAGGCAGTTAGCTTGGACCTCGGTCAGCGTAACCTCATTCAATCATTACTCTATTTGTGTATGCATCATAAAGTTGTTCTTGATTCAAAATGTCAGTGTACGAGCCTAATTCTCGTCGTTTGTGGGAGGTGTTACCGTTTTGCTCGAACAGTACACCCGTGGACTGTTCAAGCAAGAAATACACCATGTGAAACTGAAGAATCATATGTTACTCTCGCAGGAGAGCTTCTGTAAAGTTTGGAAGGTAGGAGACGAGGTACTGGCAGAAGTAAAGCTTTGAGTACCAGGCGTGAGTCGTGCTTCGGTAGCTCAGTTGGTAGAGCACTTACCCGCGAAAGGCAAAGGTCCCGAGTTCGAGTCTCGGTCGGGCACACAGTTTTAATCTGCCAGGAAGTTTCACACATAATATTATTTACAATCGATGAGTGAGTCGGGATAGGAAGAAGCATGGATAAATATGCACCGGAATAGGTAGGAGGATTGTGGAGAAGCATTGGGCCCTTGGCAAATTTATCTTTATTGACTTATAATGCCACTGCACTATAGAAGTCACATTACAATGAAGTGTCTTAAAATTTACAAACACCAAAAATGCAGTGAAGAGAAGCAATAGTTTAAGAGATCATGTACTCGAACATTATATATATGTAAATGATATGCATTTGAATACACAATGAATAGCATTAAAATTACAGTACTGTTTTTCGTATCTGATAAGATGTCATCTATTCTATCTGTTAAACACAAATCACTCATTCTGGTTAAAAGAAACACATCAATTATGCGCAAGTGAAGGTAGGGGAGCAAGAAAAAAAGGTGGAGTTGATTGCGGGTGATTAAATGGAAAATGATCATGCATGATCAAAGGAAGACGTAAACAGAAAGTACCTGGTACTGGTGACTGCATATGCCAACACTAACAGGTAAATGTAGAGGTCATATTATAATGTCTGGTATTGGACAGACATTAGGTGCTGGGTGCAGTTATACAGTCTTTGTGAAACTGGTCTGGCCTGTGGTTTTGCAGACGGGTGAAGGCTTTCTTTCTTCTCCCCGTGTTTGGATATTGTCTACTGTTTTCTATTTTTAATGACTTTTTTATATCTTCATGAGTAGTATTGAAATAATGTTTGTGTTTGCGTATTCATCCAAGCATGAGATTGTTCGCATTTGTTGAGATATTGTGTAATATAGGTATTGGCTATCTAACAAATTATGTGATGAAAGTGGGGCTGCTATTAATTCGTATAGTACAGTGCTATAAAAATTTCAGTTATGCATTAGGACGTGCATTCCACAGTCTTATCTTAATGTTGTGATATAATCTCTTATGGCTTTGAACGTCTCATCACCTCAAGCCCTCACCCTCACCCCTTTATTTCCTATTTAGTTTAGTTCGTCCCGTGCCCATGCCTGTTCACCTTTCCATTAGTCATGCAAAATCTAACCCACCTCCTCCACCGCAGTGCATATTCTGCCTGTGTAATTAGGTCAAATCTGTCAAAGAAAACAAGACTTGATACCATTCAACTGAGCCATGTGGTCCAGCATGTAGAATGCTTCCCATTCTGTGGTGCAACAACAAGTAAGATAAGTAGAGTCTAAACTGGCCACAGAATCAGATCGATCTTTTGGCCAACCAGGAAAATTGGAGAGACACGATCTGTCAAAAATACTCTTAGGCTCAGAGTACTTGTAATTGCGGTATCTGTTATGAAGGGCACTCTATACAGACTGTTGCTAATTGTTGTGTTGAACATTGCCACCTTAAGTACAGGAACACTAAAAGCAGCAGTTTCCAAGAACAGCCTAATGAATAAACAGGCTGTTTGTACAGACGAGGATTCAGGCCCAAGACTCCAACTGTGTCTGTGATTAGGGAAGCAGTAGAAATTATACTGTATGGTCACAGCTTCAAGAGACACTGGTAACACACCTAGTTATTTATTTATTTATTTACTTGCTCATGGTTTTAGTTTTAGCTAGATACAAGAACAGATCAAATCTCACACACAAGTTAATACATCTGAATATAAAACTTAATATTTTAAAACAGTTTCAAATTAGCTAGTATAACTAAATCAATACATGGAAACATGCACTTGAGAAAGAAAAATTGCAGAGGAGTAGTGTACATAGTTTTACATCTACACGCATACTCTGCAAGCCACCATGTGGTGTGTGACAGGGGGTATCTTGTACCGCTAGTGGTCATTTTCTTGCCTCGGAGTTTTCAAATTGACGTGGCTTGGAAACCGATGATATTTTATTCATTTCCTTTCCTGTTCCACTCACAAATAGAGAGAGGGGTATATGACTGTCTACATGCCTCTGTAAGAGCCCCAATTTCTCTCATCTGATCTTAGTGGTGAAATGTACATTAGTGGCAGTAAAATCTTTCTGCAGTCAGCTTCAAGTGTCGGTTCTCCAAATTTTCTCAAAACTATTCCTCAAAAAGAACATTGCTTTCCCTCCACAGATTCCCATTTGAGTTCCCAAAGCATTTCCATAATACTTGCATATTGTTCATAACAAATCTGCGGCCCACCTTTCCTTTAATCCTGGTGGGGATCCCAGACACTCCAGCAGTACTCAAGTACATGTCGCACTAGTGCCCTGTGCGCAGAGACCGTTACAGATGAACTACACTTTTCCAAAAACCTCCTAATAAACCAAAGTCTACCATTAATACCTTACCCTAACATGCCTGTTCCATTTCATATCACTTTGCTACATTATGCTGAATTATTTAAAAAACTTAACTTTAATGCAGTATTTCGAACATTACACAACAATTTTATATACATTTTTCTACATTAGAGCTAGCTGCCATTCATCACACCAACTGGAAACTTTGTCTAAGTTATCTTGTATCCTCCTACGGTCACTCAATGAAGACATCTTCACATACACCACAACATCATCAACAAACAACTGTAGATTGCTGCACACCCTGCCTGCCAAATCACTTACATATACAGAAAATAATAGCAGTCCTATCACACTTCCCTGTGGCACTCCCGATGGAACTCCTGTCTCTGATGAATACTCACCATCGTTGACAATGTACTGAATTCTATTACGTAAGAAGTCTTCAAACCACTCGTACATCTGGGTACCTATACTGTATGATAGTCATCATCCGATATGAGTGATGGCACTGCAAGCCATGCTGGACAGCAACACTAATATAGCCTATGAATGCAGAGATTGTCATCTTAGCATATGCCATCTCCATGTTGTCATCATGATGTAATTTAGCCAATCATGTGCCATCCACTGGGCGTAAAACTGTGAACCTCACCAGTTTTATGACGGTCAGACTTAGTACATGCTGACGGTGATTGAGGCTATCTGAAAATCTTGGGATTTTATAGAAATTTGATGTGGAAGTTTAACGTAACTTTTTAGTCACATGAGTAAAATTAGTGTGTAAAACTGATAGCTCAGCACCTTACAAAACTCTCTTCAGTGTCCTTGGGAGTCTTACACTTACATGTTAATATATTTACTCACTAATAGTATTTGTTGTTAATAACAGGGATAGTTTTACTATGTTCAGTGAAATGAACTTGCAAAATGCTGGAAGTAAAAATATTGTTCATGTAGACTACACATCCCTGTCTATGATTCAGGATAGAATTTTATATTCTAATACAACAGTCAAACAGGTTGCTGCTAGGTACCAGGCAGAAAACTGGAAATTCTAAGATATTAAGAAAATACAAAGTGAAAAACTATTTTATTAGCCTCTCCTTCTATAATTAATTATAATTAAACATAATGCTTGGACTGAAGGATGCATATGCTGTTTAACACTAAGGTCCATATTAAACAGGATTTTAATGTTACTGCTATATGTGAGGCTGACAATACTCATTGTAAAATTATGAAATGCTTTGTGTGAAGTATGAGATAAGAACAGCACTAGAATAAAATACCATTTCTAATTTTCAGGTCCATTAATTCCTTCCTCTGGGAAGATGGATATGTTTTGCAGGATTGGGAATGAGGGGAAGACCACTTAGACCACCCATGTAGAGAGAGCACTTGTGTGACCCATTCATGAGTACTTACCTAATGTTTGGACATCCACCAGGTCAGATTTGAAGTGACTCAAAGTTGGGCTTCTAGATAGGTTACCAATATTCTTCTTGATGCAATAATTTACCAACAGCCGTATGCATTGTAGAAATTTATTTTATTTTATGAATTTCTATGTGCTACTCACTTTCAGCATTACATTGATGCCATCTTCAGGCCCCAGCCACCATAGTCGTGAAATCTGTATACACGGAAGGAGCCATATAACTTGATCCGTGAATCAATCGTCCTGCAACAGTTCTTGGTGGCCAGACGACACAGACTCAGGTGTTAAGCTGTTGTACGACGATTGATTCACGGATCAAGTTATATGGCTCCTTCCGTGTATACCAATTTTACGAGTATGACGAATGGGGCCTGAAGATGGCATCAATGTAATGCCGAAACTGGGTAGCACTTGTTGTTGTTGTTGTTGTTGTTGTTGTTGTGGTCTTCAGTCCTGAGACTGGTTTGATGCAGCTCTCTACAGTAAAGCTGCATGCCCTCGGGAAAAATTACGGCTGTAGTTTCCCCTAGCTTTCAGCCGTTCGCAGTACCAGAACAGCAAGGCCATTTTGGTTAGTGTTACAAGGCCAGATCAGTCAATCATCCAGACTGTTGCCCCTGCAACTACTGAAAAGGCTGCTGCCCCCCTTCAGGAACCACACGTTTGTCTGGCCTCTCAACAGATACCCCTCTGTTGTGATAGCACTTACGGTATGGCTGTCTGTATCATTGAGGCATGCAAGCTTCCCCACCAACGCCAAGGTCCATGGATGGTTCATGGGGGGGGGGGGGGGGGGGACGGCTGTTGGTAAATTTCCATAATGGATCGACGTAGGTTACCGATAGGTTCAAATAATGTGCAAGTATTATAAAGATGCTTGACAAACTAATACAGGGTGTCTACATGGACAAGGAAAAATAATTCCCGGATTTTTCCCGGATTTCCCAGTTGAAAATACACTTTCTCCCGGGTGAAAATACATTATTTCCGTGTTAAATGACAGTATACTTTTTCTCGGCACTTATCAATCCATTTATGGTTTATGGTTTTATACACCAGCGTAGAATTTCCCGACACTTTAGAAAATGAAACTCAGGGGAAAAAACACGTTTTGGAAAGATCTTTGATGTGCATAAACATATACACTGCATATTTCCGTGTTACGAAGGTATAAATTCGAATTCCACCAAACACCGCATGTTACTTTGCGAAGTATTAAAATCGAGATTGCGACGCGCTTTTTGTAAGCCAGTCACAGCTCATGTCACCTGATCTCGCCAGCTGACAGCATTTGACACGTGATGTAGTCAGCCAATAGCAAGATCACTCTTAAGTAGCGCGAACACACAAATAAGAAAAATTAATGGCTTAAATTAATGTACAATTGTTGCTACAAGAAAAGCAAAGCTATCACATATAATATTGGTCTCTAAGATTAATACGCTTCAAGAGAAGCTAAGCTTCCACATATAATATTGATATTCTTTGCGTGTCATACATCACATAAATGTGCCAATAAAGTTTTTTAATAACGACGTAAATGTCTGATCGTCTGGGCTCGAAACTCTTCATATGGTCGTCCTCAAAGAGTTGAGTTTTAAATGAGAGTCAAACGCTCTGTGATTTAAGAAATTCGTCGTACACTCTCTCACATAGTTTATCTTACATAAAAGGAAATTTACTTTGAAAGTAACGCTTTTCAAAGCAATAGTCGCAACATTTTTCCGTGACCTGTTAGAAAGGCACGTTTCAGCAGTTGCCACAGAGCGCCAGATAACAGGCGTCACTGCATTTGCGCAGGAGCCCACATGTTCGTAGGTGTGAAACACTAAAAGATCTTGCATTAAAACGAATCTAATGTAAAAAATTGTCACGTCACGCTCATTGGAGGCAATTTGTTGTTAAGAAGCACTGCACAGTCGTCCTAAAGCCTTTGACACACTTTGCTGTTGGCAGACGCTTGTATGAGCATTGTGTTTTGTTGTTGTATATGGCGCATTTTCTTTGCGACTTAAGTTTTATTTTTTTTTTCTCTCTTTCATGATTTGTTGCTGCAGTATTATTCTGCAGAAGCGGGATACAGTTTTTTTTTTTGTTGGAGTATTGGTTCTTACCAGTCAAAATCACAAAAATTTAACTGAAAACTAAAACAGTGAAAAATTCCCGGAACTCAAAAAGATTCCCGGGTTTTTCCCGGTTTTCTCCCGGATGAAAAAATTCCCGGGTTTTTCCCGGATCTCTCGGTTGTCCTGGGTCGTAGACACCCTGTAATATGAGAATGGAGGGAAGACAGAGTTCTTTTTCTACAACACTACTGAGAAAATTTAGAATATATGAGAAATCAGGGCTCGTATGGAAGCATATAGATAGCCTTTCTTCCCTCACTCTACTTGTAAGTGGAACAGGAAAGAAAACGATTTGTAGTGGTACAAGGTACCCTATACCATGTATCATTTGGTTGTTTGTGTAGTATGTATATATATATCGAAATACGGAAGAAAATTGTGACTGTCTACTACATAAAAAATATTAGTTGAAACTGACCGAAAGCTTCGTGATTTATTTAAAATGTTTTGTTTCACATTTATCTCTACCTGATACACTCTGACAATCAGTGACTTGCAACCATAACAGTCATACAATTTGGAGATCTCAGTATTGCTTAGATACTATTAAAAATCCCTCATTCATCTCTTTTTGTCAAAAGATCACATAAAAATAAACTGGATTTGAAGAAAACATGATTGACATATAGCTGTTTGTTTACAGATCAACAACGATCTAAATTTAAGCATATCGGTAACACAGATTGGGTAAGAGCACGTATCTGAGCTAGAGTACTGTATTGGATTTCATGCCCCCCTGCCCCCTTTTTCCTTGAATGCTTGGCTGGAGTAACAAGTTTAATTGTAATATAGCCTGAGGTCTACATTAGGTTGAAAAGTGATAACTGGAATTGTGGAACTGAGTGGATGAGAAATAACGGTTGTGATAACAGACAGATATCTGGGTTCGCCTAATACTTTGTTTGTGCCATATTTAAATGCACTTTCCCATAACTAACACATTTTCATAATAAAAAATAAAGCTACTAGGTCAAGCCCAAAAACATATATTAGAAAATAAGGAAGCATCCGACGTGTGTTTTGATGCATATTAAGTACAAATATCATACACAAACTGGAAACATGTAAGAGGCATTTCACTACATATCCCTTACATTTCATGCATTTTCCCACATTTGCTACTGCTTGTATGGGTGCAAAGACAAATTCTTACTGTAAATGTCTTAGTAAGCTGCACTTAATAAATAAAACATTGTCCTGAATGCATAATATTTGTTATACTATAAAACTCTCTGCCATTCAACCAATAATTCGTAATCATTTGGCTTCAATCAATCACGTAAGACTATTATGTAACTCCAACGATATTGCGGATTAGTATGTCACCTTAATCGAGATTATTCACATTCAAAGATTGTTTCTACCTTTAATTCTTTTTATGGAAGCCTCGTTCAAACAATCTGGAGTGGCTTGACATTCCAAAACGACAACTGAAAGAAGTCTGTATAAAGGCTGTGGACAACAGGTGATGATGTCAGTTATGTCAACAGAGCTGCTTACAGGTCTAGATACCAGCCAACACTGTCACGCTTTCTGCCTTTCTGACGACACCACGAAGCGATTCCTGCACGCTCGCGAGACGCACTTCTCACACGTTTGTGCTTTACTGGATGTCTCACGATATACAGCATATGCTTCAGCGTCCCATGCCAAATGCCTACTATCAACATACAGTGTTCTTTTGTCTGACTACCTGTGCACTTCCACAGCATCCATAATGTCCTATTAAAAACCGTCACATCCTCCATTGCCTCGTCTGAGAAGCAACAAATTACTGCGAACACTGCCAGGTCATACGGAGCAGAAGGCACTGTCAACCCAGACTTACTTTCGGCTGATTCCAACTATGCTGAACCTGACACTTCCCCAGTGTCTACTCACGATTAAATTCGAAGTTTCTCTGCCTCTCGTTCTCAAATTCGTGTTTTAACACGAGTAGTCACTGTATTACAGCAGCAACTGCATCCACACTAGTAGTAGCTAATGTTTCCACTATTTGCTTACTCTTACTTCTACCGCAATTCAATTGCCAACTGCTATGAAAAGAAAACTTCCCATGTAACCCTTCTCCACACACACTAAAGTCTAACCACTAATTAATTCTTCTGGTGAATCAGTGCTCATCTAGAATCTAGACTGAGTACAGGTACTAGCCAGATGTTCAGTTTGCTTACACACAGAACAAGTAGCTACTACAGGTCTGCCACACTGGAAATTGTGCCCGGACAAATTACAAAATGCCCAGCTCACTGGCACGGGGCATGCAGAGGCATACAGAGAAGTTTGGCATCGACTTACATTCTGCTGAGGAATACACGGTGCCTCTGTCGATCCCTACGACGGTGGTGCAGTACGTGTACATGTGCCGGCACAAACACCAGTGCTGGATCTGCTGCTACAGCACCTGGCTACTCCATCCTTGTCACGAAATGACTACTGTCCTGGACTGGGTGGCGCGACCAGCAGCACGCGTTGGCCGAGTCGAAATCCCCAGGCTGCTCTACATCTACATCTACATCCATACTCCGCAAGCCACCTCACGGTGTGTGGCGGAGGGTACCTTCAGTACCTCTATCGGTTCTCCCTTCTATTCCAGTCTCGTATTTTCCTGGAAAGGAGGATTCTCGGTATGCCTCTGTGTGGGCTCTAATCTCTCTTATTTTATCCTCATTGTCTCTTCGCGAGATATACGTAGGAGGGAGCAATATACTGCTTGACTCTTCGGTGAAGGTATGTTCTCGAAACTTTGACAAAAGCCCGTACCGAGCTACTGAGCGTCTCTCCTGCAGAGTCTTCCACTGGAGTTTATCTATCATCTCCGTAACGCTTTCGCGATTACTAAATGATCCTGTAACGAAGCGCGCTGCTCTCCGTTGGATCTTCTCTACGTCTTGTATCAACCCTATCTGGTACGGATCCCACACTGCTGAGCAGTATTCAAGCAGTGGGCGAACAAGCGTACTGTAACCTACTTCCTTTGTTTTCGGATTGCATTTCCTTACGATTCTTCCAATGAATCTCAGTCTGGCATCTGCTTTACCGACGATCAACATTATATGATCATTCCATTTTAAATCACTCCTAATGCGTACTCCCAGATAATTTATGGTATTAACTGCTTCCAGTTGCTGACCTGCTATTTTGTAGCTAAATGATAAAGGATCTATCTTTCTGTGTATTCGCAGCACATTACACTTGTCTACATTGAGATTCAGTTGCCATTCCCTGCACCATGCGTCAATTCGCTGCAGATCCTCCTGCATTTCAGTACAATTTTCCAATGTTACAACCTCTCGATATACCACAGCATCATCCGCAAAAAACCTCAGTGAACTTCCGATGTCATCCACCAGGTCATTTATGTATATTGTGAATAGCAACGGTCCTATGACACTCCCCTGCGGCACACCTGAAATCACTCTTACTTCGGAAGACTTCTCTCCATTGAGAATAACTTGCTGCGTCCTCTTATCTAGGAACTCCTCAATCCAATCACACAATTGGTCTGATAGTCCATATGCTCTTACTTTGTTCATTAAACGACTGTGGGGAACTGTATCGAACGCCTTGCGGAAGTCAAGAAACACGGCATCTCTGGAGCTCGGCTGGTTATCCCCTCGACCATTCCTTGCGTTCACCGCGTATAGCACCGAAGTACAGGGTGATTCAAAAAGAATACCACAACTTTAGGAATTTAAAACTCTGCAACGACGAAAGGCAGAGCTAAGCACTATCTGTCGGCGAAGTAAGGGAGCTATAAAGTTTCATTTAGTTGTACATTTGTTCGCTTGAGGCGCTGTTGACTAGGCGTCAGCGTCAATTGATGCTAAGATGGCGACCGCTCAACAGAAAGCTTTTTGTGTTATTGGGTACGGCAGAAGTGAATCGACGACAGTTGTTCAGCGTGCATTTCGAACGACGTATGGTGTTAAACCTCCTGATAGGTGGTGTATTAAACGTTGGTATAAACAGTCAACAACCCGAGGCGATGGATCGGCCGCCAGGCAGCCCGTGACAGAGCACTTCATCACTGGCATCCAAGAAGCCCTGATCTTACGCCCTGCGATTATTTCTTATGGGGGTATGTTGAGGATATGGTGTTTCGACCACCTCTCCCAGCCACCATTGATGATTTGAAACGAGAAATAACAGTAGCTTTCCAAACTGTTACGCCTGATATGCTACAGAGAGTGTGGAACGAGTTGGAGTATCGGGTTGATATTGCTCGAGTGTTTGGAGGGGGCCATATTGAACATCTCTGAACTTGTTTTTGAGTGAAAAAAAACCTTTTTAAATACTCTTTGTAATGATGTATAACAGAAGGTTATATTATGTTTCTTTCATTAAATACACATTTTTAAAGTTGTGATATTCTTTTTGAATCACCCTGTATAACAGCCGGCATCCGTCACTGTAGTAAAGCCTCAGCAGCTCCGGTCGCCCACTCGGGGCAGCTCTTTCAGTGACAGGACAGCCTCAAATCGGGGAGGCCACGATATCGCATCCCAGCTCTGCCGTGCAGACAGTGGCTCGCAGTCTGTCGGACGATATCGCCCAGAGAGCAGAGGACGGCTGCCCCCTGCTGCCCACACCTCTGCAGTACGAAGTTTGGGACCTGCCTCGCCACGACTGTGGCACATCTCTGTAGCAGAGCTGACGGTTCATTCAGCGGGCCAGTTGCTGAAATTCATCAGCAGACAGTTGTTGCGGTTGGCCTCCAACAATCGTTACTCTCTCTGGTTCCAGACACAAAGTTTGGTGACACGACTGCTTGCTTTGAGCCACTGGGCTCCCTTATTTATACTCCTTTCCTTACACCTCTGGCATAGTCTCTCTGGAGGGCACGAGTGGTACGTTCCTTAATAATTATGCAGTTGTAACTGCAACATATGGGATTTTCATGCCATGTCAATGCCCTTTATTCCACCTTATCACTCCACATCTGTATCCAAATTTGTTTATAGTG
This sequence comes from Schistocerca cancellata, assembly GCF_023864275.1. Taxonomy (NCBI): domain Eukaryota; kingdom Metazoa; phylum Arthropoda; class Insecta; order Orthoptera; family Acrididae; genus Schistocerca; species Schistocerca cancellata. Next base: position 110,267,475 of record NC_064636.1, on the reverse strand, counting down.
CCTGTCAGGCTATGCATCCTCACCTGTGAGCAGTGTTGTAATCATGCCTTGCAGAACTGCTTTTTTAGTAACAACATCGCTAGTGTTTGCTACCGGACGTGTCCATCAGTATGTTAACTTCTACTTCCTGGCCACAGTTGTGTAAAATTTTCAAATATTTCCCAGATCAATGCTTATACTTTTTTTTTAAGCAGCAATTCTTTCTTCTGCCCATTATGGTTTCCAAGAAAATAAAACAGCTACTGATACAAAATTTGAATTTCTTGATACTGCTCTACATATTTTTGATGAAAAATTCCCAGCTATAGGTGTCTTTCTTGACCTCACAGTGGCCTTTCATGCAGTAAACCACAACCTACTCTTACAAAATTTGGATTTGCATGGGTAAGGGGCACTGCCCATGGCTGTCTCAGCAGTTATATTGAAGACTGAATACAATACGTCCACATAAATAAAATCAATCACGTCTCCTAGAAGTGGTCACTTTGAGACAAGTCATTAAACATGATGTGCCATGAGGATCAGTTTTTAGTACCTCATTACTTCTACTTGCCCCCACATACCCACTAGTAAAGCGTTTCCATTTGCTGACTATACTGATGTCCTTACATCAAATACAGACGAATCTATCCAGTCAGCAGTAAAAAGGAATACAATCCAACTAGACTCATGGCTTGAAGCGGATGGACTGGACTTCAGTGAAAAACAGACAGTATGCCTAACCTTCCACACCATTCAGAACAGAACTCTCCAGGCTCCAACAGTAACACTAAGTGACAGTAACGTCGAATTCTTGAATTCACCACACCAAATTCTTAGGGATCCACATGACTGACACACACACACACACACACACACACACACATGGAAAAACAACATCAACGCAGTGTGCGTTTTGTGCTTTTACCAGAGGGATGTCTTAGGGGGTTAGTATAATTACATATGTTACTAGCTTGGACCGTGGCGTTACCCGTGGTTAAACAGTTATTTATAAATAGATGTTAGTGCCGAAACTCACTATTCATGCGTATGCATTATCAGAAAAGCCATCCCTTGTTATATCTTTAAAAATACATTATAGGTAAAACTTATTTACAAAATTCTTCTACATACAGGTATACGACGGGAATTCAAAAAGTAAAACTGTGAACACCGAGCGTGAGTCGTGCTTCGGTAGCTCAGATGGTAGAGCACTTGCCTGCGAAAGGCAAAGGTCCCGAGTTCGAGTCTCGGTCGGGCACACAGTTTTAATCTGCCAGGAAGTTTCAGTTCTTGACATGATACTCTGAAATTGGGTTTTTCTGTGGTATGTTAACTAGTTTGTTGATGAACCCACATGTTTGCTCTTAATGTGTCATACAGAATTTGTGCTCTCCGCTGCAGAGTGAAAATCTCATTCTGGAAACATCCCCCAGGCTGTGGCTAAGCCATGTCTCCGCAATATCTTTTCTTTCAGGAGTGGTGGTTCTGCAAGGTTCGCAGGAGAGCTTCTGTAAAGTTTGGAAGGTAGGAGACGAGATACTGGCAGAAGTAAAGCTGTGAGGACTGGGCGTGAGTCGTGCTTCGCTAGCTCAGATGGTAGAGCACTTGCCCGCGAAAGGCAAAGGTCACGAGTTCGAGTCTCGGTCGGGCACACAGTTTTAATCTGTCAGGAAGTTTCATACCTCGAATCTCCTTTATTGCGTCGGCTGTCCGTTTGGCAGAATGTGGGCGAGCGTTATGTTGCTTCACAGTTCTCCACGACGTTTGAATCTGATTGTAGGTTATAGTTTCGTACGCAACACCTCACGTCCATCATACAATACAGACCTGGCTCTAAAGCCTCGTTTACGCTGGGGCGACGTCTTGTAGCATGCTACAACAGGCAACATCTTGCGGCGTATGGTGCATGCGGCAGGTTAATTTATACCAAAGCAACAGAATTTGTGCCACACGTGTGTCGGTCTTGCAGTATAAAGGATGATAAAGTATCGCAGCGTCGGCCTACTTGGTGCTTGCACATGCAGCTAACAACGGAAATGAAAATCAAAGAAAAAGAAAACGATGGTGGAAGAGAAGAGTACTTAAAGAAGATCCACGAAACAGTATCCCAGGAACTAGATGCAGACGATGGTGCTGTATTTAGTAATGTGTTCTGTCGTCCCAGGCGCGTTAGTCCGCGCCATACCGTTGCCAAAAGGTGGCCTAACGGTAAATGTTCGCACAGGTACCGGGACGGTCACCACCCTGTGTTAGGGCCTGGGGTGGGACTTTCAGCCCCCAGCTCACCCAACTCTGCGGTACGACTGCTGCGGTATGACTGCCACACTACTTCCCTCGCAAGTAAACGGATGACGCACCTTAGACGAAAGCAACAATGACGACATGGGAATGATGATTTAGTTCTAAATGTTTTGAAATGGTTAACTACTACGTAACACTTTTTCAAAATTAATAAGGAAACACATTAATAGTATTAATAATAAGACTGTATTAAAAACTTTCAGTGTTCAGCTCCACAAATTTAAATTACATGTAAAATTTTACTCCAGTGCGTGGGAAATGAACATCCCAGGTTGGGATGCATAAATTAAAGCCAGAGGAGGGGATGGTCTGGTACAGAGGGGGTGAAATTCCCCCCCCCCCCCCCCTGCAAATCGCACACTGCCTCCTGGAATGCAAATGAACACATTTGAGTGATTGGCTAGAACAGAGTGTGTTTGACAGTTGGTTTCAGACTCACTTCCTCCTGTTTGCCTCAGAGAAAGGACGACGGAGAGTAATTATTAGAGATAATCCCTCTTCTCACATCTTAATGAAAACTACGAGGCTGTGTGAGGAGAACAACACAAATTTCATTTGCATTCCACCGAACTGTACTAGTCTTATGCAGTCTTTAGATGTGGCTTATTTTTCTTCTCTGAAGAATGACTGGAGAGAGATTCTTTGTCAATGGAGGTAGACTCCAAATGGAAAAAAGAAACATCGTTTTGCGAAGGGTGTATTTAGTGGCCCACTGTGGAAGATTTTTAGATGAACAGATAGCTTCTACAAATTTAGTGAAAGGATTGAGAAATGTCAAATGCGCTGGAAGTGTGATACTGCCAGAAATAAGCCTTGTGTTATGATAAGTGTCGAAACTGAATTCCAGAAACATTTGGAGAAGGCGAGAAAGACAGTCAGAATTCAATGTGAAGATCGTCAAAACGTATTTGTTCCGCATAGAGCCAGGGATGATATGGACGTTGTTTCTGGGTATGGTACGCATTAAAAGAACAATCATCTTTCATAGCCATCTGTTTTTATGTAATTTAAAATATGTTTTAACTAGCTTGAACTTTGACAGAACAGCGGTTTATGTGACGTCGGCCTGCCCCTTGCTGTGCAACCAAAGTATTAGCAAAGAGGTCTACATTCTTGCATACATGTTGTAATTGTTCATTATTTACGCGACCATGAAAGGTCTCTGTTGGATACCTTTCATGTTAATTTCTTAAATCTGTTGCCATAGGTCGGTGCTGCAAACCAGCATCAGAATTCAATGCGAGGATCGTCAAAACGTATTTGTTTCTCATAGAGCCAGAGATGATATGGACGTTGTTTCGGGGGAGGGTATGCATTAAAACAACAATCATCTTTCATAGCCATCTGTTTTTAAGTAATTCAAAATACGTTTTAATTAGCTTGAACTTTGACAGAAGAGCTTTTTATTTGCCGTTTGCCTGCCTCTTATTGGCCAACCAAAGTATTAGCAAAGAGGTAGACATTCTTGCATACAGGTGTTAATACTACTACTACTGCTACTACTACTACACGTACTGCTGTGAGCCAAGGACCGGCTACCGCTCTGCCATCTCTTGGCGACGCCCCGCAACAGCTGTGTGGCCCGCCGTCCCCGACCAGTAGCAACAGACAGCTGGTAATCGCATTTATTTCCTATTTTGACGTCTTGTCGGATAGTATCTGAAGTGACGCTAATCTCAACAACTGTATATACTTTGTTCTGTAATGACGTTGATGTAAATGAATGAAGATTTACAATACTTCTTCGAAGAATGTTTAACACTCGTTGTCACAGTTTGTGGCAAATGCTATATAGTGTTCAGAAACTTTATATAGTGTCACATCTCCGGCGGTACACCGAAAGGTTACCGCCCTTCGATAGTGCACCTTCGCGCTAATCGAAGTGTTAGGGGTTACAGGTGCCAGCCAGCCAGCAGCAGCAGCAGCAGCAGCAGCAGCAGCAGTAGTTCGCGGTACCGGCCTGCAGCAGTGGTCAGCCAGCCAGCCAGCCAGCCAGCCAGCCAGCCAGCCAGCCAGCCAGCCAGCCTGAAAGCCCTCCGGTGGCAGCCGCAGTCCAGCCAGCAGCAGTCCAGCCAGCAGCAGCAGCAGCAGCAGCAGCCGCCGCCCCGGCCCCGTCCGCGGCAGCAGCGTCCCTGCCTCTCGCCGTCGCCGTCGCCGCCGCCGTCGCCGTCGCCGTCGCCGTCGCCGTCGCCGCCGCCGCCGCCGTCGCCGCCGCCGCCGCCGTCGCCGCCGCCGCCGTCGACGTCCGTCCGCCGTCCGCCGTCCGCCGTCCGCCGTCCGCCGTCTCCCAGTGTGTGTCCTGTCCTTTTAGTGTTGTGTTTTTTCTTTCTTCTTCTTGCCGTCATGTCCGCCCCCACCACCACCGTCACTACTACCACCACCGCCATCGTGTATACGTCCCCATCCGCCGCCTCCACCACAATCACTTGGTGTGCCCAGTCCCACCCCCCTCCTTCCATCCCTCCCCTCCTCTCTATCCCTTCGCCCTCGCTCTTTGTCGCCCCCTCTCCCGCTTCCTCCTCTCGTTCTGATCCCTTCCCCCCACTCCCCCAGCCTGTCACTGCAGCTCCGGCTAGGGTGGTGGCCCGTCGGGCCACTGCCCACGCTCAGCTCTCCCCGTCGCCATCGCCATCGCCATCGCCACCGCCGTCATCATCATCGTCGCCATCGCCATCACTGCCACATTCGCCTGCACCGTCACAGTCACTTCCTCCGGCGCCGACTGCTGCGTCCGTGCCGGGACCTGTCCCTTCCCACCACCTCCCCATCGTTCCCGTCCCTCCTGTCACCACCCGCCCATCTGCCACTGTCAAACGCCCTAGTGGCGCCTCCACTTCCTCTACTCCTAAAAAGGCTCCACCCCGCCCCCCATCCCCACCCCAAAATGCCATGGACGTCTCCCCACCAGGCCCCGCTCCCTCCTCCTCCTCCTCCTCCCCACCCGGTCTCTACAAATATCTCCTGTCCCGTCCCGATCCTTCATTCCTCGAGGCCCGGAATCTCTCCCTCCTCCTCCGCCAACATTTCCCTGGCGCCCCCATCTCTCTCCTTACTCCCAGACGGGATTCCGTTCTTATCTCCTCCCCCAGCCCCACCCTCCATACTGACATCCTCTCCCGCCTCCCCATCACCCGTTTTGGCCCTAACGCCTCCCTCACCCCTGCTCCCTCCCCATCTCCTACCCGCCAACCCCAACCCCCGCGTCGCCCGCCGACCCTCACCGCCGTGATCACTCGGCTTAGCCCGTTGATCACGGAGGAGGAGGTGTTGGCGGAGCTGAAGGCCCATCCCACCCTGGAGGTGCGGGCAGTCCGCCGCATTTTTAACGCGACCGGCCCCACCCGCCTTATGCGGGTGTTCTCTGAGGACGCCCCCTCCATTGACCGTCTCCTGAAGGAGGGTGCCCTCCTCTTCAATCAGCGGTACAAAGTCGACCCCTCCCGTTCCCCCCCTCAATCCCTGCGCTGCCAGAGATGTCTGCGCTACAATGCACACACAACAGCCGAGTGCCGCGAGGCCCCCACATGCCCGCATTGTCGCCAAGCGCACTTCCTCCGGCAGTGCCCCAACCTCCAATCCCCTCCCTCCTGTAATACCTGCAGCCTCCCCCACCCTACCTACTCCCAAAAGTGTAAAGCCCGGCCCCCTCCCACCACTCCTGAACTCACCGTCCCTGTCCGTCCCCTGGACGCCCCCACCCCTCCTGGCAATTCCCTTCGTCCCCCCCCCACTGCTGAGGACATCATCAGGTTCCTCACCATTGTCCTCCAAAACGTCCATCCCTTTCAGCGCCCCCACACCCTCCAACAGATCTCCCTCGCCGCCCGTTCCATATTCCACCTTAAAATGTACGCCACCTATTCCAATAACCAGGCCCATTTCACCTTCTCCCGCCTTGACACCCTCGTCTAATTCCTTATCATGGCGCGACAGCATCGTATCCTTTTCAACAATATCCGCTCCCTTCCCGCCAACAAGAACCTCTTCCTGCACACCCTTGCTACCCACCGTGTGGATGCCTTCCTCCTCAATGAAACCTTCCTCCAACCCCACCACTCCATCCCCACCTCCCCCTATCTCCTCCACCGCTCCGATAATCCCCTCCCAGTTGCGCGTGGCGGAGTTGCCATTGGCCACCACCGCCAGATCCCCGTTCGGCTCCAACCTCTCCTTCCCGACCCCACCGAACACCTGATCCTTAGTCTCTTCTTCCCCGGCCTTACCGTTACCTGTGCCACCATCTATGTCCGCCCCAACGCCCCTCTTCCTTTCGACTTCCTCTCCCACATCGACCGTACCTTCTCCTCCTATGTGATCGCCGCCGACCTCAACATCCATAGTCGCTCCGCTGCCCAGTTGCGGCGGTGGCATCGGTTCCTCTCCTCCCTTCAAGGCGACCTCGTCCCCATCCCCCAGCACACCCGCCCCGAATCCAATTCCACTCCCGATGTTATTCTTTCCTCCCCCAACCTCCTTGGTCGCATTACGGTGGATGTCCTGGAGCCTATTGGTAGTGACCATCTCCCTGTCCTCCTCACCGTTTCAGACGGTCGTCGCCCCCGCCCCGACCCTCGTCATGACCCTCCCCCCAAGTACATCCATGACTATTCCCGTGCCAACTGGGATGCCTACCGGGATACCCTCTCCACTCAGGTCGACAGCCACCCTCTCGCCTACCGCCATCCCGATGATGTCTCCCATGCCGCCTCCTTTCTCCAGCAGACCTTGTCTGAGGCCGTGGAGGCCCACGTCCCTACTGTTGCCATCCACCCCCACCGTCCTACCTTACCACCACAGGCCGTCCTCCTCCTCCGTGAATCCCGTCGTCTCTACCGTGCCTTCCTCCGCACGCGTGACCCGGACACCCTACGACGCCACCGGCAACTACAGCGACACATTCGAAATTTGCTCGCGGCTAAGAAACGCCGGGACTGGCGACAGACATGCACCCGTTTAAATGCTACCCTCCCCATCAACTCGTCCAAGTTCTGGACCGCCTTCCGTCGCCTTACCGGAACTAAGCCCTCTCCCTACTATCCTCTTCTCCACGATGACCACCCCTTCCCTGACGCCCTTAGTAAGGCCAACCACTTTGCCTCCTACCTGTCCGATGTGTTTTCCATCCCTGATGATCCCCGGTTCGATTACTCCCTCTTCCCAGATATCCGCGATCGAACTGACACCTCTGTCCCTCCCCTCGCTCCTGGTTTCCAGTACTTGGACAACATTCCACACACGGAACTTAACGCCCCCATCACTACACAGGATCTCATTACTACACTCCGCACCAAACGCAACACCGCTCCTGGTCACGATCGTGTCACCTACCGTCACCTTCGTGAAGCTCCTGTCTCTTTCCTCTCCACCCTGGCCAGGCTCTACAATGTAGTCCTGTCCACTGGTTACTACCCCGACCTGTGGAAAACCTCTCGTATCCTCATGTTCCTCAAACCTGGCAAACCGCCGTCCGCCGTCTCCTCCTACCGTCCCATCAGCCTTACCTCGGTCTTCAGCAAGGTCCTGGAATCTATCCTCACCCGCCGCATCCACCAGCATCTCCGCCAGCACCGCCTCCTCCCCGTTACCCAGTGTGGCTTTCGGCCGTCCTTCTCTTCCGACGATCTTCTCCTTCACCTCACTCATCTCCTTTCCGAACAGCTCAATTCCCGTCGCTCCGCCATCTTCCTCTCTCTTGACCTCGAACGCGCCTATGACCGCGTATGGCACTCCGGTCTCCTCTTCAAGCTCCAAACCTTCGCCCTTCCCATTAACTACGTTCGTCTGATCGGTTCCTTTCTCTCCCGCCGTCCTTCCTATGTCACCATCCATAACTCCGATTCCTACACCTTTTTCCCCTCCGCCGGTGTGCCCCAAGGCTCCGTCCTCTCCCCCCTTCTGTACTTGTTGTACACGGCGGACATGCCGCCGCCGCCACCCCCCGTCCACCTTCTCCAGTTTGCCGATGACACCGCCTTCCTTGCCCTTGCCCCCACCCTGCAACGCTCCCAACACCTTCTCCAATCCCATCTTGACCGGTTCACCGCTTGGTGCAACCAGTGGTTGCTCACGGTCAATCCTTCCAAAACCCAGGCGATCATTGTAGGCAAAACCACCCCTTCCTTCCGCCTCCTTGATTTCTATCTCACCGTTTATGGCCGTCCCATCGCTCTCACCCCCACCCTTAAGTACCTTGGCGTCACCCTCGACTGTCGCCTCTCCTGGACTCCCCATCTCCAGACAATCCAAGCCAAGGCACGTTCCCGACTCCGTCTCCTCAAGCTCCTTTCCGGCCGTACGTGGGGTCTGGACCCCTCCACCATCCTACACACTTATAAGTCCCTCATCCGCCCTATCCTCTGTTACGCCCATCCCGCCTGGATCTCCGCCCCCCCTTCCTTTTATAAATCCCTCCAAATCCTTGAACGCCATGCTCTCCGCCTTGCCTATCGCATCCGTCTCCCCTCCCCCACGCGGATCCTGTATGATCTTATCCCCTTCCCTCACCTCCTCCTCTTCCTCGAAAGGATACGAATCCTCTACACCTCCCGTAAACTCGATCCTCCCCACCCGCTCGTCTCCCCGATCCTCTCCCACCCCCGCCCGCTGCCGCGCCTGTACTCTCATGTCCCACCCGGTCTCCATCTCTCCACCCTCCTTACCCTCTCCCAAGGTGGCTTCCGCCAGCTCCCCCTCCCTGATGATGCCCTCCTCCCCTCCATCTACCCCTCCTACCAACTTTGATCCTCCCGCCCTCCTCCCGTGCTTGCTCCTCCGGGCACCCTCCCTCCCTTCTCTCCCTTTTTCCCTCCCTCCTCCTTTTCTCTCCCCTTCTCCCCCGGGCCCCCCCCTCCCCTGTCCCTCTCCCTCTTTCCCCCGTCTCCCCCGCCGTTGGCATCCTATTCTCCCCTCTCCCCCCACCTCCCCCCTGTTCCACTCTTGGCAGGTCCCCGGACTCGCACACGCTACGTGGACTTTCGCGCGCCGGAGATCGCCGCCATCAGTGTCTTGTGTGTGCCGTCGTGTTTCGTGTTCAGTGTTTCCCGTCACGCTCCGTTGTTCACCAGTGCCATCGTCTTCTTCAGTGTCTGTGCGTCGTCTCAACAGTTTGCAGTGTGGTTTATCGTCAAGTGTGAACGGCTCCGTGTTTGTCTCTCTGTGTCTCCTATTTTATCGCCCACCATTTTGTGACTTTTCTGTTTTCCTCCTGTTTTTTTGTGCTTATGTCTCATTTGGCTGAAGAGCAGCGTAGTGTGCTGCTGCCAGCCTGCTTATTGTATAGGCATTAAAATGACAATAAAGTAAAAAAAAAAAATATATAGTGTCATGCACTCCGCCTCGCCTTCCGTATCCGCCTCCCGTCCCCCACGCAGATCCTCTATGATCTCATTCCTTTCCCCCATCTGCTCCTCTTCCTCGAACATATCCGCATCCTCTACACCTCCCGCCGTCTTGAACCCCCTCACCCCCTGGTTGCTCCTCTCCTCTCCCATCCTCGCCCCCTGCCCCGTCTTCACCGTTGTGTCCCCCCTACCCTCCATCTCTACACCCTCCATCTCCTTTCCCAAGGTGGCTTCCGTCAACTCCCCCTCCCGGATGATGCCCTCTCTCCCTCCATTTATCCTTCCTATCAACTCTGATCCTCCCTCCCCCTCCTTTCCTCTGTCCTTTCCCTGGGCTCCCTCTTCCCCCCCCCTTCCGTACTGTTTCCTCCCCACTACACCTCTCCCTACCTCCCTTCTCCCCCCCAGTCCTTTTGTATTCCCCTCCTCTGCCTACCCCCCTCCCTGTCGCGTCTGCCCCCCACCCCTCTTATGGGTCCTCATCCTCCATCAGCTCCTTTCCCGGTTCCCCCCCCCCTTCGCTTCTACTCTCCTTTCCCCCCCTTTTTGTTTTCCCATCTCCTGTCCAGTTTCCCCCCACCTGCACTCGACTGTGGTGTCAACTTTGCCGACTTTTTCGTGCTGTGTTCTAGTGACTATTCAGTGTTGTGTTGCGAACAGAAACCATGCTGTCGCTGGGTGTGCATTTTATCTACTTTGCGAACAGAATCCAGACTGTCGCCGTGTTTTTTTAATTGTCTATTGTTTCCACTGTCTGCTCCGTCTGTATTTTTATTCGCTTCATCATCCCTCTGTTGTTTGTTTTCATTTCCCCATTTTCTTTTCACCTTGTTACTCACTAAGTCCCCGATTTTATCGCCTGTTTTTTTTTATTATTGTTTATTCTCCTGCTCTTTGTCAGAAAATCTGTAGGCTGCAGAGCGGCGTCCTAAGCTGCTGCCAGCCCGCCCCCTTCGGGGGGAATTGAAATTCAATAAAGGAAAAAAAAAAAAATATATAGTGTCTGGTCATCCTTACTGACATATGTAAATTAATTTATGGCAGGCACAGACCACAATAGAGTCTGTGCTCTACAATATATGTGAATGATCGTCTCCGTAATCGAAAGAGTAACGGTGTCTTTCACGAAGAAGTGGTGCCGCTCTTTATGATTTACAAGCAAAGTGTGTCGTTACCGTATGCTAAGGTGCAAAATGCATGTTAAGCTAGTTACAATACACTGTGACTTCCTTCTGTTCTGCTGGAGGTCGTATGCAAAGTTTTACTACGTGCGAAGAAAAACGTGGTGACAGAAACAGACACCACAGCCTGTAAATTACACTAACAGAGTTACTGTGGCAGTGATATCTACACTAAAATTTAGTAGATAAGATGTCATAATTATTCTGGTGATCGTAAGTTTAATTACTTCGACAAAAATTTGATTCACTGAGACATAAATGACTCATTCACACAGAGAAAGTAAAATTATGTTCTACTATTTTTTTTAAAAAGCTTCAAATATTTACCGAAAATTGTGAAAAAGAATATAATAGACATGCAAATAATAATAAATAAAATATAATAACATAAAATAAATAATAGAAATTCAATAGGAGAAAAGAATATAAAATAAAAATATCGGCACTCGATAAAGGCGTTTCGATATAAATATGTCGATATGTAGGCGTTGAATTTCTCGTCGTTGAAAATCGATATATTTTGGAAAGGATATCGATATTTTAGCAACAGCTCTAGATTTTATGGCCGCACTCCCTTACCGATCGACAGCTAGAGCGATACTAGCGCCCCGAGGGGTGAGAAAGCAGTCACATGGGTATTAAGGATAGTGTTTTGTTTTTAGTTATTTTCTACTTAATTCAGGAAACAGGTGTTACATTTTTCGTTCCATGTATTAGTAAGTGATCGAGAGACGTGAATTATCATCAAATACATGTGAAAATAGCCCAACCACACTGGTTCAATGATGTAAGCTATAACTAATTCATTAAGAAATTCTTTGGAATACGTGTATTTGCAGCGTACTGCGCTGAAAGAAAGAGAATGTAAACGCATATGTCACGCACGAGTAGCATATATTTCTGTTGTTATTGCCGTGGGCACTTTCCAAGCCACTTAAAAAAATTTCATGGTGTCTAGTGATTTGCCCTTTCTAACACTTCACTCGACTTCCTAATATACAAGTATTTTTGTAATTGTAATTACTTTTGCTTCAAAAGTGCACGTGTTGAAGATTCTTGCCGTTCACGGCCCAGGTTTAGCAAATAATTCTTGAAATGAATTTTTCCGTGTCGAGAAACAGTTTTATTACATCTGACGTCTTCCCATAAGCTACAGTTGTGGGGCCTCATTTGTTAGGTTAAATAATGTAGGTATTACATTACATAAACGTCTCCTACGTTCCACATTTACTGATGTGGCTGAAAACGTAGCGAATAAAACTTTGCTTTGTTGGGTAGATATAAGACATATCTCTGCAGAAGGTCATGTCTTCAGGAGTTTACTAGGACTTTCTTGTTACAGGAGAATCGTAAATAAACTGCCCTGTAATGTAGTGCTTCATATCGCCGAGGGTGCTTACAACAGAAACCCCCAATGGCAGCCCCATCAGATTTGGTGGCTCGGTGGATATCCCGTTTAAAAATGAACACAGATCAAGCATGGAAACAGGAAGAAAGTGTTCTGACCTGTGAAAAAAAAAATACGAACAGTGAACGGAGAAGTGATTGACCTGAATAGCCACGGTGTTATGGTTAAGTGGTCATGGTGTTGGACTATCAAGTAAACGGGTCATGTTCAAAATCCTCTCGTGCCATTTACTTTTTTTTCTTTTTTTCAAAACATTATGAACTGTCCGTCCCGTCAATGTTTCTTCTCTTTCTGTTGGCTAAGCAGTTGTCATACTATACGTTGGTTATAGAATATGAGTCATGTGGTAAGAATACCTTACCGTCGCTAGTAAACGTGAATAGTGAAAGCAGTTGAGATACCACACACACGCCTCACAGAAATGAAAACAACAAATAAACGGGTGTGAACGTGAAACGTCCCCTTAGAACAATTATTACAAGACTGTGCTTAAACTGACACACAAAATTTTTAGTGGAACGCAATCTGACTTTAAAAAATCCCTACAAAAGAATGGCCCTGACTAACATTAACCTATACCTTTCACAAATCACTTACCTCACAAAAATCTTCGTTACTCTAGCTACAGCAATACAGCGAGCGCCACTACTGCCAGCTAAATAAAAGATTCAAACTACCGAAGGCACTAACTACTGATATGCATAGTTAGCAAATGAAAGATTTTGATAGAGTACAAACAATGTATTTACCTTACTAGTGTTCAAAGGTCATAATATATACAGCAGTTCATGACAACCAGTGTTACAAATTTCAGAACTCCGCCATCTCTCTCCCCACATCCACCACTGCTGGCGGCTCACCTCCAACTGCGCAACGCTACGCGCTGTTAACATCCAGCTGCCCAACACTACAATGGCAGACAACAATGCAAACTAGCCACAGACTGCACACAGCAGAGCCAGTGATTTTCATACAGAGCACTACGTAACGTTGCCAATAAGAAAACATAAACAGCCTACTTACATAGCCCCCATGCTCCCCACAAAAAATTTTACAAATTGTTTTGTGCACTGGCCAATACATATTTGTTGAAATTTTTTCCCAATTACAATAACAGAGAAATCATATGCACACACTTATTGATACAATGTTGGTCAAAAGCTAAAATTTTCTCACAGTCCATAAAGACAGTCCTGATCGTTCATCACAGTAAAATTGCAGTGTTTTTCTCAAAGTCTCAGCAGTAAAAGAAAATGCACAAGGAAGTAGTGGATTTCCATGTAGTCTTGAAGAAGTAGTGTTGTCCTTTCAACGGAAAGACAGTGCTGACTCTTGACATGCAGACAGGTAATGGTCCTCAACAGAGCAAACCCACCGCAGAGTCAGTCGAAGTTTTGAAGAATATTGGTAGGTAGGTCATCACAGAGTAGACCCACTGTAGTCCTGGTAGAGATTACGGTACTGGTGGGCCACCAGAGGTGCAGACCTACTGCAGTCCTTGTAGAAATAATGGTACTGGTGAGTCAGCAAAAGTGTAGACCCACTGTAGTCCTTGTAGAAATAATGGTCTTGATGGATTATCAAAGGTGCAGACCCACTTCAGTCCTTGTAGAGACGGCCTGCAGCCATCTGTTGCAACTGTGCAGGTGCACAATCACCATCGAAGAGTCTTGCGGACAATATAGCAAGTCCATAAACCACCACTTGTGCACTCACAAAGTTTTTTTCTAATTGTACTTAGAACCAGCAATGTTGTTAACAAGTCCCTTGCTGAATTATTAACACACGTGCAAACACTGTCAGTCCTTACTTCTCACATATTGTCCATATACTATGACCAACAGAAACGTGTGCAGTGAAATGTAACTTACAAGTTACTTAATTTGATGAACTGGTGTCAATTACAATTTTATAACGTAATAATACAATTACAAAGGTACAAAATACATCATTAGAGAACAAAACAATACAGATGACATTTGTAGTAACATGGGCTTTACAAAAGAATAGAAATAACATATACAGGGCTATTACAAATGATTCAAGCGATTTCATAAATTCACTGTAGCTCCATTCATTGACATATGGTCACGACACACTACAGATACGTAGCAAAACTCATAAAGTTTTGTTCGGCTGAAGCCGCACTTCAGGTTTCTGCCGTCAGAGCGCTCGAGAGCGCAGTGAGACAAAATGGCGACAGGAGCCGAGAAAGCGTATGTCGTGCTTGAAATGCACTCACATCAGTCAGTCATAACAGTGCAACGACACTTCAGGACGAAGTTCAACAAAGATCCACCAACTGCTAACTCCATTAGGCGATGGTATGTGCAGTTTAAAGCTTCTGGATGCCTCTGTAAGGGGAAATCAATGGGACGGCCTTCAGTGAGGGAAGAAACGGTTGAACACGTGCGGGCAAGTTTCACGCGTAGCCCGCGGAAAATTGGCTCATGCCACAACTGGTGACCGACAGCGCAGACTTCATCTTTCAACAGGATGGTGCCCCACCACACTTCCTTCATGATGTTCGGCATTTCTTAAACAGGAGATTGGAAAACCGTGGGATCGGTCATGGTGGAGATCATGATCAGCAATTCATGTCATGGTCTCAACGCTCTCCCGACTTAACCCCATGCGATTTCTTTCTGTGGGGTTATGTGAAAGATTCAGTGTTTAAACCTCCTCTACCAAGAAACGTGCCAGAATTGCGAGCTCGCATCAACGATGCTTTCGAACTCATTCATGGCGACATGCTGCGCCGAGTGTGGGAGGAACTTGATTATCGGCTTGACGTCTGCCGAATCACTAAAGGGCACATATCGAACATTTGCGAATGCCTAAAAAAACTTTTTGAGTTTTTGTATGTGTGTGCAAAGCATTGTGAAAATATCTCAAATAATAAAGTTATTGTAGAGCTGTGAAATCGCTTCAATCATTTGTAATAACCCTGTACATCAGTGTCACAGGAATTATGATGTAAGTACATACATAAAAGATCAGAATAACTTTTGAAACATCAACTTCGCACATGAGCAACAAAACAGAACAGATAAATAATGTCTAAACACCTTTACAAAGTAAATAACATATTATTAATACCAATTATATTTGTTGAGAACAGTATTCCTCATCATAGTGAATGTAGCTTAGTATTAGAAGAGAAAAAAATTCTATGAAACAGTACACAGAGACAGGAAGAAAACAAATACACAAGGGTACACAAACACATAGGGGGATAACACAGTGGAAAGGACAGGGTTCGTTTTCAGTGTAACATTTGGTACTGCAGTACTTTGCAAACAAAACTTTTTTTGTTCTTGGAGATCTCCCTTCGTTCATCATTATTCCCAAAAAGTCCTATCTATACCTCTTTTCTATATTCTAACCATATTTCTTTCAAAATAATTATGGCTCATTGTACAATACTCATTTTGGCCCAAATCGTTTTCATATAACTTCTCAATGCATTTCTTCCAATTCATCGCAACTCATTCACTTATATAGTCTACCCCCTCTTAAGCTAACTTATATCTACTGAGCTCAGATGCTAAACTAAGGGACGAGGCAATGCAGCAGCATAAAACAATTAATACAAACAGCAATGAGAAAAAAAAATGGAAATTGTCAAAGCAAGCAGCAATATTACAACTAATATAAGGCAATGCACAGCAAACAAGAAAAATAAATCCGCAGTAAAACTGGCTTAACAGAGTAATACAAAGACAAATTCAGTAACATTATGACTGGCAAACAGTAGCAGCAAATGCTATAACTAATACCTAAGCATGGCAAAGATCAAGCAGAAAAAATATTACACTAAAGACAACAATGCAGATAAGGGAAATGTCTATTCACATCTTAATATCTATGTCATTAAAGTGGTGCACCACAACCTGTTCTACAAAATAAATTACCAAGTACTTGAAAAGAAAATTATGAATGCAGTTCCTGTGAAGGTAAATGTCTTTTTTGTGCTCCCTCATTTTTTTTAAAAAAAAATTATTATTTTCTCGATCTGTAGACAGAAAATATTTATATTAGTACATCTATAAAATTTTATTTTAACCAATGCTGCAGTGCAGTTAGAAACTAGATATTAAACAAAATAGGCAAAGCAAGGCGTGAAACGTCATTCACTAGCCATATGGCATTTCATAATGCAGTAAACAATCTTTCAACTAGCAAGACAATAGATGTGAAATGTTTCTCATCATTTCATTTGAGTAAATATCATAAATTAAGAACCCTACAGTGTAATCATGTTTTCAAGTTTGAGGGTGTCGTATTTACGATGCTTTCTGCAAAGGAATGTCAACAGCGAGGATAATGGCCTCCTTTTTTTTTTTTCTCCACCTGTGCCTCTGAAAGGCACACACTAATGGCTTTTATCCGGGCATCAGTCGTGCAGCTGGGTGCCCACGACGCATTACGTGAAGGTGGTCACTTAGCTTTCTTACCGAAATATTTACGACTGCAGTTTCCGCTACAGTGACAGTCTCATATAAAAATATTTCACAGGTCAAGAATTTGCGTTACAAATCCGTAGAAACAAAATCCTATTGATATAACAGTGTCCAAAAAATTTTCGTCGGCATTGTAATACATTCACGCATTTACATACATTTCATAACTCTTAAAGTACGATTCTTGGTTTCCAACAACCTTTTTCACAAACCACAGTCCCTAACCACCACTCATTATTCCTTACCTTCTTCGTCGACACTTCTTCAATATTTCATCATAACAGATACGTATCATAATCAAATAACTCATATAGCATCAGCTTATTGACCATAAACATACCGCAACAGCATAATACACATAGTCATCATAATAATAACATCATAACACCTCAGTCAACTCTTGAAATCGTCGTAGCTTTCTCCAATAATTTCAAAACCTAAAAAAAATTCTCTGCTCATTTCAATAGTGTCATCTACGTCAAATGTACTTTAAAAATCATGATCCCATACCAAATACATCATTCAACGCTCTCATAGTATCACAATGGTTCCAAAGAAATATGAACAGTTCTCGAAGTACAGACATAATACAATTTCATAAGTGTGAAATTATCCAACTGTGTAACTGCGTAAACATCTGTCACTGATGTAGTAAAATAAATGTTTGTCTCTCTCAGTTAAATGATCAGATAGCTGTGTAATTTGTGTGTTAGAGAAATATGGTACCGATGTGTTAAATTGTATAAGCAAATACCATATTAGCTAGGGCTCCTTGTGATTGCAAACACATGGTACACAAAGTAGGCGTGTACCCCCCTGAGGATTAATGTAATTATACCCTCAGGTGTTACAGACTATTGTAATGGAATGAAATGTATCAGGGAAAACTTTCTTTGTAATTCAAAAATCTTGAAAAATAAATGGTTTAAGTATAGAATTAATCACTCAAATGCGTGTCCTGTAGCGATAAATGTGCGTCTTGCTGTAATATAATTCTGTGGAACTGTCGTAGTTATTGTCCTCTGTAAGCAAAGTTCTGCTGAAGTCAATGTAGTTACCTCATCATAAACGAAAGTGAAATGCTTTGCGTATAGATATTGTAGTTATTACGTACCTTACCGTGATCAAGAAAGTACTATAATGTAACGTATTGTTGTGCTACATGAAATCCTGTCTCATTGTAGCTATACCACAACAGTTACTACTAAAACATGTTTTACTTTCCAGAACAATACAGAAAAACTGTGCAGATATAAAACAGAAACACTGAAAAAGCAACATTGTAAATTGTCACTCATTAGTAGTGTCGTGATAAAATCGTGTAGCTGTCACATAAACTAACCACTGTGTCATCTGGTATCCCACAGAAAATACTTTAAATCCAGAATGTATTTTCAAGTAAACCAAAATGTTGCATTAAAATCTCATTAGCAGTACTGGTAAATGTTCAAAGCACGTGAGCCTTATAGTCGTTACGTAATCGTGCAACTAACAAACAAGAATGTACAAATAACAACACTGTGTCGTCTAGTCACTATAACAATGCATTCGTAATTTCTGTTGAAATAAATTCTCTTGGTTTTTGACTGGATATTTAACTTCAAACATTGTTGCCTGTTAACAGTTTCTCAGAGTGACAAATTGTACTAGTAGCGTGGAGTGAAAAGTTTTATGGCAAAGACTAAGTTAAAAAGCAGATTATCTCTCAATAAATGGTTTTACATGTGAAATGTGGTGTAACCCTTTGCTCTTCCTAGTACGCAGAGTTTCAACTTTAACGCAATTATCATGTGGTATACGTCGGTAAAGAATACTGGAATTTTTCTCAAGGTTAGCGTCTATGTTATTTTTCCCTGAGCCAGCTGGCGCACGTGGCTGCCTGTGGTGTGAGTCATTGTCTGTTTCTTTGTTTTTACTGGGATTAGGAGACCTAACTTCTACAAATTCGCCTTGCCGAGAGGGCCCAGCCGTGTTAGAATCCCGCCAGTTCTGATGAAATTGACGTCTGTCGTTATGATTATATCGTCTGTCGTCATGTCGGTAGTTCCTGTAGTTTCTTTCTTCTCGGTTAAGTGGTGGAGAATTTCTCCCTGAATTATCACTGCACGGTGGACCGTTGCGTCTGAGGTTATTCTGTCTCCCATGATAATAATAGTTCTGGTTGCCAAATTGTCTGTTTCTATGATTGTCTCTGTCATATTCATTACTACGGAAATGTGATCTTTCTCTGTCACTATTACTCTGCCAGTGGTTGTCATACGGGTGGTGTCTGTTTTGGTCACGATTTACGTTCTAAGAATGGCCTTGTCGTGTCCAGTAACTATTTCTTTCATCGCGGAATCGTGACGGATGTGACCTGTAATTGTTATGTTCCTGTTTTCGCGTCCCGCGATTGTCAGTGTCAATTTCCAATTCTTGTAACAGTCCCTGAAACTCTTCAATGTCATCTTTGCAACGTCCTGTCAAAATAATATGTCGTAAATGTTCAGGTAGTTTGATTAAGCAAATTCGGATGAGTTCTGAGGGGCTGTATGGGTTTGACAGGTACTGATTCCTGTGCAACATGTCTTCAAAATATTTGACAAGACTGGAAAATTCAGATTGTTCGAAATGTTTGATCATCATGATGCTATGTTTTACTCGGTCTTGTGTAGCTTGAGACCAATATGCTGAGAGGAAGGCATGGTAAACTTCTCCTTCACTGTGACAATCGTGAATGACCGATCGCATCCTTTCAGCTGGTTCATTCTCTAAGTAGCCACACATAAATTCTAATCTGTGCTCTAACGACCAGTTGGGAGGAACACAATGAGAGAATTGATGAAGCCATGCATGTGGATGAATGTCGTTGCCAGAATTCTTAAATGTTTTGAATTTACGTGTAGTAATGAACAGCTTATAGTCAAAATCATCATGTCGGCGAGTCACATGTCGGTCACCATTACGTCGTTTCAGTGGTTCCAAAAATGGTTCATATGGCTCTGAGCACTAGGGGACTCAACTGCTGAGGTCATTAGTACCTTAGAACTTAGAACTAGTTAAACCTAACTAACCTAAGGACATCACAAACATCCATGCCCGAGGCAGGATTCGAACCTGCGACCGTAGCGGTCTTGCGGTTCCAGACTGCAGCGCCTTCAACCGCACGGCCACTTCGGCCGGCTCGGTGGTTCCATCTCAAAATTTGGTGTGCCTTGCCAATTTCTTTCATAATTTCCGAAGTGTCCTGTGTTATTATTTTGTGGTTGTTCCGTATTTCTAAGTCCCTCTTCCCGTGTTGGAGCGCGAGTGTCCTCTGAAATATGTAATTTTTGTATTACTTGTGCCAACTGATCTAATTTGATTCTGATTTTGTTTGAATTTCTTAATTTGTTCATACTCTTCTGTGTCTGTGATGGCTACAGGTCTTGTGTCATTCAGATCATCACCTACCTTTGTAGATAAGTTAGTGAACCGAATCGGTAGATGCAACTGAGTCAATTTTAGATTGCAGGGTGTCGTGATTTTCATGAACAATAGTTTGCAGTTCTTTTATGGCTGCTTCGTGATTCTGTAATGCATTTTCATGACGCGAAAAAATACGTTGGAAATGCTCACAAATTTGTATTTTTACGTCATTACAGACTTTTTGACATTTCGATTCGATTTTATGTAACTCAGTAGTTAAATCTTCACGTGTTTGTTCAAGTGTGGTGTCTAACTTTTGAACATTTTGTTCCATTGCCTCTAACTGTTGCTGTGTTTGTCTCTGGTGTTGTTCCATTGTGTCTAACTTTTGAAGATTTTGTTCCATTGTGTCTAACTTTTGAAGCTTTAACTGTGCTTGTCTCTGGTGTTGTTCCATTGTGTCTAACTTTTGAAGCTTTTGCTGTGTTTGTCTCTGATTTTGTTCCACTTGTTGCATTAGCTGTAATAACAATGCATTAGTGTCTGGAATCTGTTCCTCTACGCTTTTCGGCAGTGCATTTGCACCGGCAACATTCACATTTTGACAAGCAGAAAATGTGTCTTGACTTATATGAGAAAATGGTGAGGACGCAAAACCTGAATCTACAGTATTTGCAAAATTGTGTCCTGTCATTTCGGATTCCTGAGGCGAGCTGTTGCCGAGCGATCGATCGATAATGCTTCCCTGTTCACTAATTGTTTCACTGCCTACGCCATTGTTTGCCGCCCGCTCCATTTCCCTATGCACAATTACCAAGTTACTATGTTGAACATTAGTTAATTCATTACACGGTGGCAGTAACACACTGGTTTCGTCTTCACTGTAATTTCTCAGTTTACTTTGGAGCCTAGTGTTAAGTTTTTCACACGCCATTATTGTCACAATATTTCACACGACAACACAGAAAAACACAATTTGAAGAGCAAAAATAGGGGAACACATTAATATAGCACTGAAAATAATATCTAGTTAATTGCAAGGGCAGCTGCGAAATACTTGCTGCAAATCTACATGCATGCCACAACTGTTTTAGTGTACAACAATGAAAAACTACAACTACAAAGGAAATTCTCTCTATAATTACGTGCTAGCAATAAACAAAAGCTACAATAATTACACAAACTACAAGAAAAAATGAGAAGATTCCAGTGAGGTAACCTCGGCTAAGGGTCGATTTATGAAACGTCCCCTTTGAACAATTATTACAAGACTGTGCTTAAACTGACACACAATAGTTTTAGCGCAACGCAATCTGACTTTCAAAAATCCCTACAAAAGAATCGCCCTGACTAACATTAACCTATACCTTTCACAAATCACTTACCTCACAAAAATCTTCGTTACTCTAGCTACAGCAATACAGCGAGCGCCACTACTGCCAGATAAATAAAAGATTCAAACTACCGAAGGCACTAACTACTGATATGCATAGTTAGCAAATGAAAGATTTTGACAGAGTACAAACAATGTATTTACCTTACTAGTGTTCAAAGGTCATAATATATACAGCAGTTCATGACAACCAGTGTTACAAATTTCAGAACTCCGCCATCTCTCTCCCCACATCCACCACTGCTGGCGGCTCACCTCCAACTGCGCAACGCTACGCGCTGTTAACATCCAGCTGCCCAACACTACAATGGCTGACAACAATGCAAACTAGCCACAGACTGCACATAGCACAGCCAGTGATTTTCATACAGAGCGCTACGTAACGTTACCAATAAGAAAACATAAACAGCCTACTTACAAACTATATTACGACAAAGGAGTGGAAACTTCCAACATGGAACGCAACTTAAAAAGACGTTGAAACGTATGTTCTGACAGAGCACAGAGAAACTGTGTGACTGTGAAGCTGTTGCGTTCATTTGTTGCAGCTTATGTGACAAATTATTATCAGCGTTTCCTTGGAAGTGACGACATTCATACGAACACCTATACCGGGCAAGGAGGCATATCTCACTCACTCATCAGGCGTACAAATTAGGTGCGTCGGTAAGAGGTTCTTACCACATGACACACGTACTGTCACTAATGCCGTGTATGACACACGAGACGTGTTTTCTGATGGTGGATTCGGTTGACTTGTCGCCTTGTCCTCAAACGTTTGCGGTTCCCATTTGAAAGACAATTCCTTTCCGCTTCTAATAGAGAAGTTGCGCAGAATCAACTGTCAATGTAGGTCCCATTCTTACACCCTGTTGTTGCAAACGTATCTTACAACACGACACAGACACAAATTTGAGTATAGCGAACAAAGAAAAAAAAAGTTGGCTCGAGGTGGGTTTGAACACCACTCTCCCACGTGGCGGCCGATCACCGTGATGCTACTATTTGTTTTACCTTATTGTTCATTGCATTTTTTCGGGGCGGATGTCCCGTGACACCCGTTCAGTTTTATCACAGAGGGCGCTTAACCACGCTGAGCTACCATGCCGGCTCTTGACCACAACGCCGTTGCTGCACTACAAGCACTAAATAAACTGGTATATGCATGAGTATTCAAATACAGGGATATGTAAACAGGCAAAACACGGCAATACGGTTGGTAACGCATATGTAAGACAAGCGTCTGGAGTTGTTGTTAGATCGGTTACTGCTGCTGCAATGGCAGTGGAAAGATTTAAGTCAGTTTGAACGTGGTGTTACAGTCGGCGCAAGAGCGATGGGACACAGCATCTCTGAGGTAGCGATGAAGTGGAGATTTTCCCGTACGACCATTTCACATGTGTACCAAGAATGCCAGGAATCCGCTAAAACATCAAATCTCCGACATCTCTGCGGCCGGAAAAAGATCCTGCGAAAAAGGGACTTACGACGACTGAAGAGAATCGTTCGACATGACAAAAGTGCAACCCTTCCGCAAATTGCTGCAGATTTTAGTGCTCGGCCATAAACAAGGTTCAGCGTGTGAACCATTCAACGACACATCACTGATATGCGCTTTCGGAGACGAAGGTCCGCTTGCGTATCCCCGATGACGGCACAACACGAAGCTTTATTCCTCGCCTGGGATCGTCAACACCGACACTGGACTGTTGATGACTGGAAACAGGTCGCTGGTCAGGATGAGACTCGTTTCAAATTGTATCGAGCGGATGGACGTGTGTGGGTATGGAGACAACCTCATGAATCCATGGACCCTGCGTGTCAGCAGGGGACTGCTCAAGCTGGTGGAGGCTCTGGAATGGTACGGGGCGTGTGCAGTTGGAGCGATATGGCATCTAGATATGACTCTGACAGGTGACACTGTCCCGGCGGGGTCAGGGATTTTCTCTGCCTCGTGATGGCTGGGTGTTGTGTGCTGTCCTTAGGTTAGTTAGGTTTAAGTAGTTCTAAGTTCTAGGGGACTGATAACCATAGATGTTAAGTCCCATAGTGCTCAGAGCCATTTGAACCATTTTTGAACAGGTGACACTTACGTAAGCATCCTGACTGATCGCCTAAATCCATTCATTCCCAATGTACATTCCTACGGACTTGGGCATTTCCAGCAGGACACTGCGACACCCCAGACAGTGAGGGTCCAGGAACACTCTTCTGAGTTTAAACACTACCGCTGCCCACCAAACTCCCCAGACCTCAACATTATTCCGATATTTGGGATGCCTTGTAACATGCTGTTGACAAGAGTTGTCCAGCCTCTCGTGCTCTTAATGATTTATGGACAGCCCTGCAGGATTTATGATGTCAGTTCCCTCCAGCACTACTTCAGACATTAGTCGAGTCCATGCCACCTCGTGTTGCGGCACTTCTTCTGCGTGCTCGCGGGGACCCTACACGATATTAGACAGATGTACCAGTTTCTTTGGCTCTTCAGTGTAGTTACAAGTAGTTCGAGCTTTCATTGTCCATAGATTATTGGTTCAATTATTAAAGAAATCAATAAAAATGTACCAACTTTTATGTGAATGTCAAATGTACTCTAAATGTAAATATACTGTAAACAATCGGGATTTCAGCTTGGAAAGAAAAAAAAAGTGTTTTAACAAGTTGAAGATGATGAAAAGAGCGTACACAATATCCATTTCGCCAAAGATAACGCTGTAGCTTGCAGTGAGCTTCGTACTATTGATCTCACTGGTAGCTTGTCACTGTCATTCGTCTGTCTCGATTGTCGTTGGGAAGGAATAGAAGTTCTAATGATATCAGCAAATGTTTTGCATGCCTGGTCTGCGTCTAAATCTGGGAGGAATCTTCTAGACGTGAACGTAATGCTCTCGCCATCTAAAGTCCACCTACTCTACGTGTGGGTTCTTCTGCTTTGTCACAATGCGTGGCATGTTGCGAGTCTTAAGGGAGGAAAGGAGGTGGTAAGTACATTGCGCTTTCTCAAAGTTCGATTGTCAACGTAACTGTTTCGTCTTACGTATCCAAACACCTGAAACGTACATGCGTAAACGTGAAATTCATGTTTAAGATCGTGGAACTGTGACGAATATATAGTGTAATACTGAGTCTGCCATTTTGCACGGAATTAATCAACATCTACAAATTATAATAAGAAATCAAGTCGTTTCTCAATGGAGTAACTGATTATGTCGACATCCATCGAGACTTAGCGTAGTTTGACGATTTGTATTAGAGAATAAGCTTTTTCTTTTATCCGTACCGTTTGTCGTGGTGTAATTACAACCACAGTCTAATACAATTGCAACAATCATTACTGTGGATATTTTTACCGTCTTGAGAGCTGGTGTGATACTAGCGCCCCAAGCGACGAGAAAGCGAGCGCAAAAGTAAAGTTGGTTTATAACTGTTTTTCTAGTCGATTAGCGAAATAATTGTTACATTTTTGCGTTCGAAGCATTAGTAAGTAGTCAAGAGACATGAATGACCATGAAACACATGTAGGAACAACCGAATTTTCCTGGTTCAATGCCGGCCGGAGTGGCCGAGCGGTTCTAGCCACTTCAGTCTGGAACCGCGCGACCGCTACGGTCGCAGGTTCGAATCCTGCCTCAGGCATGGATGTGTGTGATGTCCTTAGGTTAGTTAGGTTTAAGTAGTTCTAAGTTCTAGGGGACTGATGACCACAGATGTTAAGTCCCATAGTGCTCAGAGCCATTTGAACCATTCTAATTATGACAGACGCTTTCCTTGACGCGTAACAACTTCGTAAGCAGCCTCATGTTTCGCATAGTCTTACACGTCACTCGGCTTTCTGATACAAAAATATTTTTGTAAATCTAAGTACTTTTGCTTCAGAATCGAATTTTTTGAAGATTCTAACTGTTTGTGAATCAGACGCAGCAATTATTACGGAGTTGGTTTCATCTGTATTGGGAAACAGTTTTATTACTTCTATTCTTTTATTGTGACTCCAGTCGTGTCTTTCTTGAACTACAGTTGCGGTAGTTTATCTGCTACTTTAAATAACGTAGGTATTGCATTCCTTACACGTTTCCTATATTCCACATGTACTGATTTGACTGGAAGTGCAGTGAGGAAAACTTTAGGTTTTTGAGTAGATATATATCTACATCTACACAGTGGCGGATACAGGATGGGGCGCTATAAATATCTTGAGCTACCTCTACTTCTACTGTAATAAAAATGCGTTTTTAGGCATTTTCTCGAAAATCGCCATTACCGTAGATTACGAGTTAGGTAAGGGAAACTATTGTTACGTTATTGGTAAAAATGTTGTTACGAGTCTCATAACAATATTTTTACTGAGAAAATACTACGAATTACTATTATTAATACTTCACAATCAATTGATCACTCTCACTCTTGACTGGCCTTCACACTTGCACTTGCTACAACTAGGACTTTTTACTTATTCATTCTTCAGTATTCATATTTCTGCTTCTGAATGTAAACTAGCTTCCTATTCGGCCAATAGTCCGTATTTATAACGCTACGTATCGAAGGTTATCTGTACAAGGAAACAGTAGAATATTCGCGACTTTCTTGAACAAATGCCAAACAGGGTAACGAATCGAGATTACTAGAATGGTCGCGACTTTACTCGTAGGTGTGTGTTAGCTATTTATGTGCCAGGCCTAAACGTATAAAATATGATCGCGCGTGCCACATAGGGAAGTACAACTAAAACTGGGTTATTTTGGAAATCAGCCTTATGCAAGCACAATTATTTTATTTTTAGTACAACTACTTTATATCTCGATTCAGTCGAGTCTACTGCCGAAAGAAACGAACGAATCGGCCCCGCAAGGGGTAAGGGGGGGGGGGGGGGGGGTTCGACCCCGTATGTATCCGCCACTGCATCTACATGGATCCTCTGCAAATCAGACTTAAGTGCCTGGCAGAGGGTTCGTCCAACCACCCTCACAATAATTCTCTATTATTTCAATCTCCGAACAGTGCGCGGAAAAAACGAATACATATATCTTTCCGTGCGAGCTCTGATTTCTCTTATTACAATGATCGTTTGTTTCTATGTAGGTGGGCGTCAGCTAAATATTTTCGCATTTGGAGCAGAAAACTAGTGATTGAAATTTCGTGAGAAGATTCCGCCTCAACCGAAAATGCCTCTCTGCAAGATGTCACGTCTCCTTCTGTTTACTAGCTATGTTTTTGTTCTTCAAGAACACGACATTCTCTAGGAAATATTTGTAGGTTACAAGAAAATTGTAAATGAACTGTTCCAT
This sequence comes from Schistocerca cancellata, assembly GCF_023864275.1. Lineage (NCBI taxonomy): Eukaryota > Metazoa > Arthropoda > Insecta > Orthoptera > Acrididae > Schistocerca > Schistocerca cancellata. Next base: position 110,240,732 of record NC_064636.1, on the reverse strand, counting down.
AATGTAGCAGTTCACATCTGCTAGGTATGCTAGGAAACTAAAAATAGAAAAATGTGGTGTCTTCTTCTTGTTGTTGTTCCAATGTGCAGCGCTACATACGCTTCCGTTTGTGAAAACCATTCTACAGACCAATATAAACAATTACGCAACGCTTTCGCTTTTAAAAGATCTCACCGAACTCAACAGTATAACTTCCTGGCCGCTTGGTGCGCTGCAACCGCTGTGGCTAACAAGAAAGATATGGAGCGCCGTGACTGTTATGATTAGATTAGATGAGATTAATACCAGTTCCATGGATCATGAATACGATATTTCGTAATGATGTGGAACGAGTCAAATTTTCCAATACATGACATAATTAAGTTAATTTAACAACATACTTAAGTTAATATAACAACCTTTTTTTCCCTTAATTTATATCTTAAAAATTCCTCTATGGAGTAGAAGGAGTTGTCATTCAGAAATTCTTTTAATTTCTTTTTAAATACTTGTTGGTTATCTGTCAGACTTTTGATACTATTTGGTAAGTGACCAAAGACTTTAGTGCCAGTGTAATTCACCCCTTTCTGTGCCAAAATTAGATTTAATCTTGAATAGTGAAGATCATCTTTTCTCCTAGTATTGTAGTTATGCACACTGCTATTACTTTTGAATTGGGTTTGTTTGTTAATAACAAATTTCATAAGAGAGTATAAATACTGAGAAGCTACTGTGAATATCCCTAGATCCTTAAATATATGTCTCTAGCATGATCTTGGGTGGACTCCAGCTATTATTCTGATTACACGCTTTTGTGCCATAAATACTTTATTCCTCAGTGATGAATTACCCCAAAATATGATGCCATATGAAAGCAATGAGTGAAAATAGGCGTAGTAAGCTAATTTACTAAGATGTTTATCACCGTGTTAAGACTGTGCCGCAGCTGTAGTCTTTCCTTGTTTTGCGGTACTTGGTTCGTTCGCATTTCGATAAATAGTTGAAGTTCTTTTGTGATAACCGTTTTGATTTGCTATTGCTACATACGGAGAGTCCCAGGAGCAACAGCCAATATTCGGATATATTACAGGAATGATCATTAGAAGCAAAAATGTCTAGGAAACATGAGCTCTAACATACATACCTTAACAGCTATGAGCACTTCGTCATCTTAGATGCTAGCTCTTTGCTATCCATATTTTAGGAGGTGGTAAGGGTCAAATGAAAAATGATATAAAACTCGTCGGCTTTGACCAATGACGTCATATTTTAGTCATCGATATTTATTTAGTTTCGAATCATAGGTAATAAATCGGTGACTTTCTGTGGCGAAACGTAGTAATTGTAACTAGAAATAAATGAATGTGATACTAAGAAGTCGGCCGATGTGGCCGAGCGGTTCTAGGCGCTTCAGTCCGGATCCACGCTGCTGCTACGGTCGCAGGTTCGAATCCTGCCTCGGGCGTGGTCCATTGATAGTGACCGGGCCAAATATCTCACGAAATAAGCATCAAACGAGAAAACTACAAAGAACGAAACTCGTCTAGCTTGAAGGGGGAAACCAGATGGCGCAATGGTTGGCCCACTAGATGGCGCTGCCATAGGTCAAACGGATATCAACTGTGTTTTTTTTAAATAGGAACCCCCATTTTTTATTACATTTTCGTGTAGTACGTAAGGAAATATGAATGTTTTAGTTGGACTACTTTTTTCGCTTTGTGACAGATGGCGCTGTAATAGTCACAAACGTATAAGTACGTGGTATCACGTGATACATTACCCCTCTTAAAATGGACCGTTTACCAATTGCAGAAAAGGTCGATATCGTGTTGATGTATGGCTATTGTGATGAAAATGCCCAACGGGCGTGTGCTATGTATGCTGCTCGGTATCCTGGACGACATCATCCAAGTGTCCGGACCGTTCGCCGGATAGTTACGTTATTTAAGGAAACAGGAAGAGTTCAGCCACATGTGAAACGTCAACCACGACCTGCAACAAATGGTGATGCCCAAGTAGGTGTTTTAGCTGCTGTAGCGGCTAATCCGCACATCAGTAGCAGACAAATTGCGCGAGAATCGGGAATCTCAAAAACGTCGGTGCTGAGAATGCTACATCAACATCGATTGCACCGGTGCCATATTTCTATGCACCAGGAATTGCATGGCGGCGACTTTGAACGTCGTGTACAGTTCTGCCACTGGGCACAAGAGAAATTACAGGACGATGATAAATTTTTTGCACGCGTTCTATTTAGTGACAAAGCGTCATTCACCATCAGCGGTAACGTAAACCGGCATAATATGCGCTATTGGACAACGGAAAATCCACAATGGTTGCGACAAGTGGAACATCAGTGACGTTGGCGGGTTAATGTGTGGTGTGGCATTATGGGAGGAATGGGCCCCCATTTTATCGATGGCAATCTAAATGGTGCAATGTATGCTGATTTCCTATGTAATGTTCTACCGATGTAAACTACAAGATGTTTCACTGCACGGCAGAATGGCGATGTACTTCCAACATGATGGATGTCCGGCACATAGCTCGCGTGCGGTTGAAGCGGTACTGAATAGCATATTTCATGACAGGTGGATTGGTCATTGAAGCACCATACAGTGGCCCGCACGTTCAACGGACCTGACGTCGTCGGATTTCTTTCTGTGGGGAAAGTTGAAGGATATTTGCTATCGTGATCCACCGACAATGCCTGACAACATGCGTCAGCGCGTTGTCAATGCATGTGCGAACATTACGGAAGGCGAACTACTCGCTGTTGAGAGGAATTTTGTTACACGTATTGCCAAATGGATTGAGGTTGACGGACATCATTTTGAGCATTTATTGCATTAATGTGGTGTTTACAGGTAATCGCGCTGTAACAGCATGCGTTCTCAGAAATAATAAGTTCACAAAGGTACATGTATCACATTGGAACAACCGAAATGAAATGTTCAAACGTACCTACGTTCTGCATTTTAATTTAAAAAACTTACCTGTTACCAAATGTTCGTTTAAAATTGTGAGCCATACGTTTGTGACTATTACAGCGCCATCTATCAGAAAGTGAAAAAAGTGCTCCAACTAAAACATTCATATACCTTTACTTACTACACGAATATGCAATAAAAAATGTGGGTTCCTATTTTAAAGAAACAGTTGATATCCGTTTGACCTATGGCAACGCCATCTAGCGGGCCAACCATAGTACCATCTGGTTTCCCCCTTCAAGATAGACAAGTCTTGTTCTTTGTAGTTTTTTCGTTTGACGCTTATTTCGTGAGATATTTGGCCCAGTCACGATCAACGGGCCACCCTGTATATATGAGTGGGATGCCAGTACTTCCTCCCCCCTCTCTTCATCTCCACACCCTCCATCTCCTTCTTCAGGGCAGTTTCCAGTGCCTCCCCCTCCCAGATGATGAACTTCGCCGTGACATCTACCCTTCCTTCCTACTATAGCCTGGCCTTGTTCCCCTCCTCCCCAGGGCCCTCTTTTCACTCCCAGAGAGTATTTTCCTCCTCCCCCCCCCCCCCCACTGAGACCCTGCACCCCATCCTCGCCTCTCTCCCTCCCACATCCCTCCCTCCCTTCCTGGCGCTCTTCGGCGCGCCCCCTGCTCATCTCTCCCCTCTCTTCCCCTCCCTACCTCCCTCCCTCATCTCCTTGCGCCTGGCAGATCCTCCATTTTGATCATCATCAGTGTGCCACGTCAGTGTTGTGTTTAGTGCTGCTCTCCTGTGCTTCGAGAGGTGTGATTTTAATTGTGTGCTGGCCTTGTACTTAGTGTTACTGTCAGTGATTGTTATGTGCTACGCCATCCATCTATACTTTATACTCCAGTCATACTGCCCCTTGTGTTCTTTTAATTGTACCAGTATATGGTTTTTTGTGTGTGCTATCTTTTTACAGTTTTTAGCTCCATTTTACAGTCGCCCCTTTCTTTCCTATTGTCTTCCATGATGTTTCCCCTTTTTAATATCTATGTACACCATGTTTTCTCGTTTATGTTATTTTTAAATGTCTGCTACTGTTTGTTCTATGTCTTTCAGCTGAAGAACATCGTATATGCTGCTGCCAGCCCGACCCGATGGGGAATTGAAATACAATAAAGGAAAAAAAAATAATAGCACTTCATCGTTTTCGCTAGTACTAGTATCGTATTCTTCTATATAAATTGAAGAATACAATACTAGTACCAGCAAAGGCGATGAAGTACGTATGTGCTGCTGCTACGGTCGCACGTTCGAATGCTTTCTCGGGCATGGATGATATATATATATATATATATATATATATATATATATATATATATATATAGGATGCTAGTACCTCATCAGCTTCACAAGTACTAGTATCATATTCTTCAATTGTATATATATATATATATATATATATATATATATATATATATATATATATATATAAAATAATAGTACTTCATCGCCTTCGCTGGTACTAGTATCGCATTCTTCAACTGGACTATGTAAGTCATCTGAAGTACAGGATACAAATTTTATGTTCGTCCCTTTCTTCGCGTTCGCTAGTACTAGTATCCTATTTTCAGTTGACACTAAAACCAGCGAAGGTGAAAAAAACTCATAAACGTAAAATTCGCATATATATCAACATAGGCCCCATGCCAATATAACATATATCGCTTTAGGGTTTTCTACTCTAAGAAAAAGCTATATACATCACATTACATTCGAAATATGGATGTACATGATACAAGTCCCCATTCTGTAGCCTCTGTACTTCAATCGTTTGTTTGTTAAGTTCGTGGAAAGTTTAATCATTAAGTAATAATTTTGTGTAACCAGCGTCTCTTCTGCCTTGTGGCCTCCGGCGACCGGGTTTCCTGTCCCTGGCACTAGTGTAACTAAAGACAGTGATCTTTCCTCCTCCTCTCGTTATTGGCCGATGGGAGGTGTAGTTTTGGCAATTTAATTGTTTCGCTATTCTGTCGTGGGTTATGAGTAAATTCGTGCTCCTTGTTGGTTGATCATGTGGTCGCTCGTTCAGGACTACGTGCTGTAATGTTCCTTGCACGAGGTTAGCTCTAATTCTGTCAGCAAGTTAAGCCATCTTATAACAAGTTTTCGCTGGATAAAAGTCGGTGCAGTGACCAACCTGAGCGTGGCAATTGTGTTTACAGGCGTATTTAAACTGGTCAGTATTCTGGCTAGCCTGAGCATCCCTGAGTGGGTGATGTGTGGCCACCTTACACGGGTCCTTCATATCTGTTATGTTCTAATGATATTCCAGGACCATTTTGTTTAAATTTTTTTGAAATTCCTCCAATTTTGTAAATTCCTTTTATGGCCATTAATCGTGTGTTGCTGAGACCTGTTTAATTTGTTTAATGGTAGTGTTGGTAGCTTCACTACCTCACCGTACTTTATTAAGAAAGTTCTGTATGTACTTTAGTAGCCTGTTTGCTAATGTTCTTTAAATTTTGTAAAATGTTTGTATTGCTATAAATTACTTTGATTGGCGTTAGCGGCGAGTTTTAAAAAGTAGTTTATTGCCGTACTGCTAGCTTCTGTGTTTTTTATTATTTTTTAAAACTGTTGTATTACTGTAAATTACTTGATTACCGTTAGCGGCGTGTTTAAAAGGCTGTTTATTGCCGTACTGCTAGTTTCTATAAGATACGAATAAAACATATGTGAAAATCTCAACTCAACAGTAAACTACTAGAAATTTGGCCCCGTTTTTAAACTTGTAGTGTGGCTTGTAGTAACCGTAACCACTGTGTGTCTTAGTCTCTAACTTACTTATTTTAAATTGATCTAAATTTCTAAATACTATGGATGAATAAAGCTACTTCTACTACTAGATTTTGCAAGACGCAGGAAGTAATGGTGCATTCAGTTAATTGGACAATCCGTGTTGCAAGACCCGCGAAATGGCCGATACTGTATGACGTTATGAGCACGCTGTGAGGCTTTGTTGCTAGGTGGCGTTACCTGAAGACGGCGAGCTCTACGCTACAAACTGCACGTCGAGTAACGATCGCTCACGACAAACGTGAGGCTGCCCACCGTGCTGCCATCTTGTGGCGCCGGCTTGCAGCAGGGGGTAGTTGCGTGGTGCGCCGTTCGATGGCAGCTCCAGTTGTAACTGATTTCGATTCATAACATAATGCAGGGACATGTCTTAACCTAGTGCAGTTCTCACAGTTGCATCCATTACTTACTTTGTTTTATTTACACAGCTGATATATGTGTTGTGTGCCTCGTTGCAGAGGAAATTATGAAAATGTGCCACAAGTAGTGCTGTTTTCTTGTCCTAAATGGACAGAGCTAAATCAGAACTGTATAGCTGACTGCAAGACATCTTGAATATTTCCAGGTTACACAGAATTAGAAGGTGACGGCATCTCCGGCGGTATTTCGGTTGAATACCGGCCAGTAATTTCGTGGACCACACGAATGTAAGAAACAATTTACTACAGACAGTAGCTTGCAGGAGCGGTAGGACATGTCAAAGCGACGGTAATCCGCCTACTGGCTCTGAGTACTATGGGACTTAACATCTTAGGTCATCAGTCCCCTAGAACTTAGAACTACTTAAACCTAACTAACCTAAGGACATCACACACATCCATGCCCGAGGCAGGATTCGAACCTGCGACCGTAGCAGTCGCGCGGTTCCCGACTGCGGGCCTAGAACCGCTAGACCACCGCGGCCGGCAATCTGCCTACTAGGTGGACTTATACAACCACCAGTAATGGAAGGTTACGTTGCACATGGCGATCCTGCCATGGATTTCGAGTCACAGGTCTTTCTGATCAGTAATTAGGTTGCATTAAATTAACAAAACTGAATGAAATAATAATTTGTTTTTCTTGTATAGTGAAGCACAATTCTGTTTGTGCTGAATACAGCGTTGCTTCTATCTATGTTGTATTCTTGTTGTGTCTTGTCCTACTGTTGACTTTTCGCTTGTTTTGTTACAATCGATCAGTTAATTAGATATTTCTGGGTCATTTTATTGTACGTTGTGTAGTGAGTAGGGGACAGTGATTAAAACCGTAGACATAGGTAATGAGTCAGATTATTACTAGAGCGCACGCGAAAAGCATAGCAGAGATGGATATGTTGCACGACGAAAGCGGTGGTGTGTGCAGCGAGCAGGGATTGCCGGCTGGTGTGGAGTACCAAACCGGGGCGATGAACTTCTAGGGTGAGCTGACTGCGGGCCACGGACAAACAATGGAGTCCAGTGCGTTTGTAACGGGACTCGGGCCCCAGGCAGGTAGTGTGGGGGCGACCTTGGAAGCCGCCAGCACGAGGGATGGAGCGACTCAGGAACGTGCGGCCGTGCCAACTTTCACGGCACAGGTTAGCACGGGAAATATGGGCCAAGACAACCCACTGTTAGCAAGTATTTTGCAGTTCATGAAGCAGCAAGAAGACTCAAACTAGGCATTACTAGACTCAAACAAGGCATTAGAATTTGACCTTACAAATTAATAACTCAAATAAGGCACTACGCGAGGAACTAACAAGAAAATCAGGTGAACAGATAGGCGCAATTAATACCCATTTCGACGAACAAGAACGCAGGCTAGGGCGCCAACAGGAACGCCTAGAAGCGTTAGAAACCCGAGTCGAAACACCGACTGCTGGAAACCAGGCACTGGCTGACTCGTGCTAAAGCAGATACAGTCTGTGCAAACCGAAGTCAGCGAGGCCACAAGCAGACTCGGAAATCGGGTCACAGTGCTTGAAAGTGATCTGTCCCTGCGAGAAATAGTGCTTCCTTCAGAGTCGCAAGTCAGAGAAGTATTAGAGAGCGTCTGCACAGAACAGAGAGAAGTGGTTGCCCATATGAGCGAACAGGTGGCCGCTCAGGGTGAGCAGCTAACGGCGCAAGCAGACGAGATTGATAAAGTCATCAATCAGGTAGGCGTTCTGACGAGTGCGGTAGAGAAGATCGCTCTGAATAAGGAAACGGACTCGGATAGGACTCAGCCGGTTCCTGTTGCGGAATCCGCAGAAATTCAGTCTCTTCTGCAGTTTAAAAGGGTGCAGGCGGATATTAACAAACGCAATCGGGACATGATAGCTGACCTGCATAATAAGCTGCAGGAAAATGAAAGCGCCAACGGCAGTAATTCTGTTAGTAATGGGGCTAGGGGAGCAGAAAGTTCCAGCAGTGAACGTAGATGCAGAGAAGAAGACGAATACCGTGATTTTGAAGAGAGACTCGGTAATTTAAGGCGTAAACCGGAGCCGCCTACTCGGACGACTGATCATGGTATGAATTTTGATACTGATGAGGAAGAATGCAGGAGACACTTCGTCTCAGTGCAATCTTATTTTCTTTTCCCCGACCCGACCCACGACGTAGCGCCCTCGATGTGGCTCAATCAATTTGGACACTCGCTGCCTCGCTCCTGGGGAGATGTGCTGAGAATAAAATTCGCGTGCAGCCACCTGAGAGGTGAAGCGGCTAACCGAATGCAAATAATGCTTAAGGACTGTCGAACGTACGAGGACTTCAAGGCGGCTTTCCTCAGTGAGTTCTGGTCTCGGAGCATGCAAGAGCGGATGAAATTGGGCAACTTAACGCGAGAGAACTACGTTGACAGTACGTTCAGACACCCGGTAGAGTACTACAAAGACATGGTCAAGAGCAATCAGTTCCTTGATGCACTGTATAATCCGTACGAACTCAATAGAATCTGTCTTACTAAACTCCCGAGCGAACTGTGTAAAGAAGTTACAATTGCAGGAAGAGGCAAAGACGAAGTTAGTGGCTTTCAGAACGTGTTGCAAGAGTTGGGTACCGAAAGAAATATAAGTGAGCAGCAAAACGTCGTTAGATTTGAAGGTAACCGCGACGAGAATGTCGGGCGAAGGCACAACCAGAGTTGGAGACCCCATTTTTTTCCGGTAATAATAATCATGGTCGTGGACATGACAGGTGTGAACGTGTCTCTTGGAGCCCACGACAACGCAACAGAGGCTGGGGACGCTCTATGGAAGAGCGGTTCCACCGTAACGAGCAGAATTCACGGCACGCAGCGGACGGGAAACCAGAGGAGCCACGTAATTCCCGCGCTAAAACGGAACGCGAAAACAGGGGATCAATATCTGGCAGACTTCCAAGGAATCCTGAACGAAATTCCATATGGGACGATGAAGCTCAGTCCTACACTGGTCCTGAAGAATCAGGCACCTCCCAACAGAATTAGGGAACTGGTAGACTGGCCACCAGAAAGGCGACAACGATACAGCGTAGTGGTAGAGTTAGCAATTGCAAATTGCAGGAAGGAGGTGTTAAGTTGAAAAAGGCGACAAAAGGGACGCGTTAGACAATTAGTACTGGAAATTGGCGATAAAGTTCTCATGAGGACTCATAGATTATCCAAAAGACACCGGAATATTAGCAGTAAGTTTTTCAACGTGTATTCAGGACCCTTTAGGGGGAGACGTGTCGCACATCATAACGCCATTTAAATCGAAACTGTCAGGTCTCGTAAGCCAAGAGGCTTGCACCACATATCCAACATCAAAAAATGGATAGAGTAAGAACAAGGGACAGGAGGGTCATCCTTTACAGGCAACCATTTAGTTTAGTATAATCGTAGTACTCCACAACATCTTAGGCAATGGATTTGGTACTCTTCTTGCTGTTCTTGCCTGGTCATAAGCTAGAAGCTAAGTGGATAAAACGAGTGTCGAAGGAAGATATTCGTACGCTATGGTGGTGATTTGCTCTGGAGAAGCGAGGATCACTCGTAAGCGAAACGAGAAGTAGTTACCCTGGGAAAGGTAACCCTTTGCAAAGTATATTGATGGGGAAACGCGCCATAGATGCGCGTATGTGGTAGTAATGGCTCGCGCCGAGGTAGCGACGGGACCAGTTGTCGGTTGTAAAAGGCACCGAATTTTTTGTGTGCTTGTGGTATATGTGTTTTAGTTTTGTGCAGAGACGCAGCGCTATGAAGTCTTACAGACTTATGCGGTGATGACTTTGAGAGACCCCGAGAGCGAGCTGAACTTGGTAAGGAGTATGTGACAGACCATAGCAAGGATAATCAGATGAAGGCAAGTTAAGGTTCCTGGAGGTAAACCATCCAGAGGAATGAAGGCAGTACTGAATGGAGAGGAAGCCCCAGAGAGGTAACAGGAGGGAGTACCGGTTGCAGTCATGAATGACATCTGCTTGACGTAAGATGATGACACCCTAGATATAAGATGTAAAGTGTGCCCTTAGATTTATAACTATTAGTAGTGGTATGCGGTTTCTGTGCTTGAATGTTTGTTCCCAGGAAATAAATAGCACTAAAAGGGACGAGATTCTGATAAGAATGGCCTCAGATGAAATTGCGAGTAAAGAGGACTGATTTGATGACCGAAAGTTGTTGGTGTAATGTTCTGTGAGTCTTTTCCAAGTAAAAACCAGCCGTAACTTGTTCTTGGCTGACTGAACTTGACAAAACAAAGAGGAAACATCTGAGTCAGGTAAAGTATGAAACTGTAACGAGAGGTAATAACTCAAGGTGGTATCGTTCCAATGAACTTTTATTCTGTGTTTTTCTTGTGATGTGTAACTAGCTACTCAGTGTTTGATGGTGTGCTAAACTGGTCATACCTAATGGATGAGCAGTTACATCGCCTGTGTTGGGTTTGCCTGTGTGTTAAAGGCACAAAAGAAAAAAAACGTTGGGATATAATGCTTCTAGTTATCTGTCAGTACTGCTAACGATCCCTCATAATAGTAGATTAGAAAATTTTGATGGTGAAAGGAATATCTAAAACGTTGTGGTGACATTTGAATGTCTGGAGTAATACTCGAGTAGTTTGGAAATGAGAGCATGCAAGAAGGAAGGAAGATAGAGAGGTAGATCGTGGTGGTGGTGTAGTGATTTACACAACAATCCCCAAAACACAAGATACCTGCCCTGCTCCACAATCGAGACTGAAGGGTTGCTCCTTTATGGGCACTCAAATATGATTAGTATCTAAGGAAGTAACCATAAGAATTTAACAGTTGTCAGAGAGAAGTAAATCACCTGTAACCAAAAAATAGGCTAGCAATTTTTATAAAACGTCTCCCACGCAGTAACGCCTTTTGGAGACGCATTTTTTCCTTTGTCGTAATTATTATTTAAGAATGAAGAAACTTGTATTTGAATTCAGTTACTGTAAATTGCCAAACAGATTAGCGTGAGATTTCAGAGAGGCCTGTGTATAAACGAAATGTAATATGTAGAGGTTAAGAATTATTTTGTATTAGTAACTATTTGCCATCCATTGTAGAGCCCTGGTGAAACCTGTCAATAATTAAGTTTTGTGTACTGTAGGTTAATTGAGAAATGTACTTGGTGTAATCAAGTGAGGAGATGATGACCACTAAAATTTAAGAGAATGACAATTGTTCTGTTGGAAGGCGATGGCGAGAAAAGGGCGGCTTACCGAGTCCAGGTGGCAAGGACACGGGAGAACCTGTCCCGGTGCTACAGCCGAGCGCGGAAGGGCGCGCACGCACGGGCCAGGCGGTATGAATGGAGCCTTGCGACCCCCCCCCCCCCCCCCACATGTCACAGCCGGGGCGTGGCTCGTCGTCCACGGAGGCCCGCGCTGACGCAGCACTCTCAGCTGCTGGCACGCGCCGACGGCCTCGGGCAGCTACCTGCGGGGATTCACGGCCAGCCGGAGCGGCTAAGCCTTTAACTACTAAAGAGGCCCTGATGTTATCGCTCCGGCGCATCTTGCCAGGCGGCGACTCGCATGACGTTACGACGGGAGGCTAGAGGTGGCGGTCGTAATGACTTTAGCAGAAGCCATTAGCGTCACCGAACTTGTCAGGTGGAGAAGTAGGTTGCTGTTCGGTTTGTTTCCGGAGCTAAGAGATGATGGGGTACAGACTGAAGGCTCCTAGTCTCATAGGTAACCCCTGTAGTGACTATGGACACGGAAATGAGGGAGAACCCGTGAAAGACTGGCAATATAAAGACAGTGGATTGGGGACTTAGAGGTAGGGCATAAACTCGCCGATATTTAATTAGATCATGTTGAAGTACACTAGCAGTTTTAGTGATCCATGATAGGTTTCGGACTCAAAGAGGACATAATCTCGCCGATATTTAACTAAGTAGATGGTATCACAGTGAACTTCACTCGCACTTTTCGTGATAGGTTTTGACGTAAATAGGACATGGACCGACCGATATTTAATTAAGAAAAGTGTGTTGTCATGAACTTCACTTGCATTTTCAGTGATCCATGACGTTGAGGTGTAGACACCGCCCCGCCAACAGTGCCTGGTGAGAGAGCTACAAACTGTTCGCCACCGAAAGTTAAGACAATAAACGCTAGTAAACCTGCCACGCAATAACTTAGCAGTTGAATGAGGACAGTTGAAAAACTTCAAGCGATAAAGGGACACAAACGTTCAGAATGAGTGTATGACAGGTGATTTAAGTTGGCTTATGGGAACTGCTGTACCTTTAGTCCACCCCATTCCACTAGTCAGGGTGCTTGCAGGACAACAAAGGCCACCGCTTTAACAGTGTGTTCACTGCCAACGGACGACTAGCTTGCTGCCAGAATCTCGCAGAAGACAATTGCGCTGGGCGCAATAAAACTTAAGGAGACAGCGTGTGAGGAAGGAGAGTCGGCAGAGTGTAATAGGCTACACCCCCCCCCCCCCCCAAGTTACTTTGGAAGAAAGCCCTCCCCGAAGATAACCGTAGATTGTGTGCGTGTGACTTAGCAGTGGCGTGTGACTGCTTAAGTAATGACCCTCCCCCTAAGTACGTCCATGACTATTCCCGTGCCAACTGGAATGCCTACCGGGATACCCTATCCACACAGGTCGATAGCCACCCTTTCACCTACCACCAACCCGATGATGTCACCCATGCCGCCTCCTTTCTCCAGCAGACCTTGTCTGAGGCCGTGGAGGCCCACGTCCTTACTGTCGCCATCCACCCCCACCGTCCTACCTTACCCCCACAGGCCGTCCTCCTCCTTCGTGATTCCCGCCATCTCGACCGTACCTTCCTCCACACGCGTGACCTGGACACACTACGACGCCACCGGAAAACTCCAGCGACACATTCGTAATTTGCTCGCGGCTAAGCAATGCTGGCACTGGCGACAGACATGCACCCGTTTAAATGCTACCCTACCTATCAACTCGTCCCAGTTCTGGTCAGCCTTCCGTCGCCTTACCGGAACTAAACCCTCCCCTACTACCCTCTTCTCCATGATGATCATCCCTACCCTGACTCCCTTAGTAAGGCCAATCACTTTGCCTCCTACCTCAAATTTGCTCGCGGCTAAGAAACGCCGGCACTGGCGACAGACATGCACCCGTTTAAATGCTACCCTACCTATCAACTCGTCCCAGTTCTGGTCAGCCTTCCGTCGCCTTACCGGAACTAAACCCTCCCCTACTACCCTCTTCTCCATGATGATCACCCCTTCCCTGACTCCCTTAGTAAGGCCAATCACTTTGCCTCCTACCTCTCCAATGTATTTTCCATTCCCGATGATACCCAGTTCGATTACTTCCTCTTCCTGGATATCCACGATCGAACTGACACCTCTGTCCCTCCCCTAGCTCCTGGTTTCCAGTACTTGGACAACACTGCACACACGGAACTCAATGCCCCTGTCACTACACAGGATCTCATTGCTACACTCTGCACAAAACGCAACACCGCTCCTGGTCACGATCGTGTCACCTACCGTCACCTTCGTGAAGCTCCTGTCTCTTTCCTCTCCACCCTGGCCAGGCTCTAATATGTAGTCCTGTCCACCGGTTACTACCCCGACCTGTGGAAAACCTCCCATATCCTCATGTTCCTTAAACCTGGCAAACCACCGTCTGCCGTCTCCTCCTACCATCCCACCAGCCTTACCTTGGTCTTCAGCAAGGTCCTGTAATCTATCCTCACCCGCCGCATCCACCAGCATCTCCGCCAGCACCGCCTCCTTCCTGTTACCCAGTGTGGCTTTCGGCCGTCCTTCTCTTCCGACGACCTTCTCCTTCACCTCACTCATCTCCTTTCCGACCAGCTTAATTCTTGTCGCTCCGCAATCTTCCTCTCCCTGAACCTCAAACGTGCTTATGACCGCATATGGCATTCTGGTCTCCTCTTCAAGCTCCAAACCTTCGCCCTTCCCCTTAACTATGTCCGTCTGATCGGCTCCTTTCTCTCCCGCCGTCCTTCCTATGTCACCATCCATAACACAGATTCCTACACCTTTTTCCCCTCCGCCGGTGTGCCCCGTCTGTACATTTTGTACACGGCGGACATGCCGCCGCCGTCACCCCCTGTCCACCTTCTCCAGTTTGCAGTTGACACCGCCTTCCTTGCCCTTGCCTCCACCCTGCAGCGCGCCCAACACCTTCTCCAACCCCGTCTTGACCGGTTCACCGCTTGGTGCAACCAGTGGTTGCTCAAGGTCAATCCCTCCAAAACCGAGGCGATCATTATAGGCAAAACCACCCCTTCCTTCCGCCTCCTTGATTTCTATCTCACCATCTATGGCCGTCCTATCGCCCTCACTCCCACCCTTAAATACCTTGGCGTCACCCTCGACCGTCGCCTCTCCTGGACTCCCCACCTCCGGACAATGCAAGCCAGGGTACCCTCCCAACTCAGTCTCCTCAGGCTCCTCTCCGGCCGTACGTGGGGTCTGGAACCCTCCACCATCCTCCACACTTATAAATCCCTCATCCGCCCTATCCTTTGTTACGCCCATCCGGCTTGGATCTCCGCCCCCCCTCCATTTTATAAATCCTTCCAAATCCTTGAACGCCATGCCCTCTGCCTTGCCTATCGCATCCGTCTCCCGTCCCCCATGCGGACCCTGTATGATCTAATCCCCTTCCCCCACCTCCTTCTTTTCCTTGAAAGGATACGGATCCTGTACACCTCCCGTAAACTCTATCCTCCTCACCTGCTAGTCTCCCCGATCCTCTCCCATCCCCGCCCACTGCCGCGCTTGTATTCCCACGTCCCACCCGGTCTCATCTCTCCATCCTCCATACTTTCTCCCAAGGTGGCTTCCGCCAGCTCCCTCTCCCTGATGATGTCCTCCTCCCTTCCATCTACCCCTCCTACCAACTTTGATCCTCCCACCCTCCTCCTGTGTTTGCTCTTCTGGGCACCCTCCCTCCCTTCTCTCCCTCTTCCCTCCCTCCCCCATTTCGCCCCACTCCTCCTCCAGGCTCCCCTCCCCTGTCCCTCTCCTCCTGCCCCCTATCCTCAGCTATTGGCATCCTTGTTCTCCCCTCTCCCCCACCTCACCCTTGTTCCCCTCTTGGCAGGTCCCCGGACTCGCACACGCTAAGTGGTCATTCGCGCGCCGGAGATCACCGCCATCAGTGTCTCGTGTGTGCCGTCGTGTTTAGTGTTCAGTGTTCACCGTCACACTCCATCGTTCACCAGTGCCATCATCATCTTCAGTGTTTGTGCGTCGTATCAACAGTTTGCAGTGTGGATTATCATCGAGTGTGAACGACTCCGTGTTTGTCTCAATGTGTCTACTGTTTTACTGCCCACCGTTCTGTAACTTATGTGTCTTCTCACTGTTTTTCTCTTTGTGTATTCTATGGCTGAAGAGCAGTGTAGTGTGCTGCTGACAGCCTGCCTGTTGTACAGGTTTTAAAATAACAATAAAGAAAAGAAAAGAAGGATTACAGATACTCGCCAGATTGTATTACGTTTTGTAGTATTTTATTTTCAATATCACCACACACTTACCAGTATATAAGGAGCACACACTGTCTTGTGCTACCCCATCCTAGTACACTGCATAAGATTTGTCCACATTTTCAAACACACTCAGCAGGTTAGAAGCTAGATGACAAATACCTGTTGCATACAAAACAGAAATTCGAATTTTTTTTGTGAATCAGATCATTTTGCTTCACTAATTAGTCTTTGTTGTCAGTGACAAAAATTCAATTAACAGATGGGCCATGCCAATCTTTGCCTCCATTTCTCAACTGTCAATTGTTTGCAATCTCCCTTGTTATGACACCCAACACGTTTTTTAGTTTAACATTCCATTCGCATATTAAAATGTGTCACACACAATTTGATCAGTAAAGAAGATCCAGATCAGACAAAGTACCCACACTTTGAAACTATTTCAGAACGTACATAACTAAGTATGGCGAAAATCTCTGCAATTAAAAGGCTGCATGATGTGGAGAGTCCACAGATAATAAATTTTTCTAAAAAAACTTAATTTAAAGTCTCATTATACACTCCTGGAAATGGAAAAAAGAACACATTGACACCGGTGTGTCAGACCCACCATACTTGCTCCGGACACTGCGAGAGGGCTGTACAAGCAATGATCACACGCACGGCACAGCGGACACACCAGGAACCGCGGTGTTGGCCGTCGAATGGCGCTAGCTGCGCAGCATTTGTGCACCGCCGCCGTCAGTGTCAGCCAGTTTGCCGTGGCATACGGAGCTCCATCGCAGTCTTTAACACTGGTAGCATGCCGCGACAGCGTGGACGTGAACCGTATGTGCAGTTGACGGACTTTGAGCGAGGGCGTATAGTGGGCATGCGGGAGGCCGGGTGGACGTACCGCCGAATTGCTCAACACGTGGGGCGTGAGGTCTCCACAGTACATCGATGTTGTCGCCAGTGGTCGGCGGAAGGTGCATGTGCCCGTCGACCTGGGACCGGACCGCAGCGACGCACGGATGCACGCCAAGACCGTAGGATCCTATGCAGTGCCGTAGGGGACCGCACCGCCACTTCCCAGCAAATTAGGGACACTGTTGCTCCTGGGGTATCGGCGAGGACCATTCGCAACCGTCTCCATGAAGCTGGGCTACGGTCCCGCACACCGTTAGGCCGTCTTCCGCTCACGCCCTAACATCGTGCAGCCCGCCTCCAGTGGTGTCGCGACAGGCGTGAATGGAGGGACGAATGGAGACGTGTCGTCTTCAGCGATGAGAGTCGCTTCTGCCTTGGTGCCAATGATGGTCGTATGCGTGTTTGGCGCCGTGCAGGTGAGCGCCACAATCAGGACTGCATATGACCGAGGCACACAGGGCCAACACCCGGCATCATGGTGTGGGGAGCGATCTCCTACAGTGGCCGTACACCACTGGTGATCGTCGAGGGGACACTGAATAGTGCACGGTACATCCAAACCGTCATCGAACCCATCGTTCTACCATTCCTAGACCGGCAAGGGAACTTGCTGTTCCAACAGGACAATGCACGTCCGCATGTATCCCGTGTCACCCAACGTGCTCTAGAAGGTGTAAGTCAACTACCCTGGCCAGCAAGATCTCCGGATCTGTCCCCCATTGAGCATGTTTGGGACTGGATGAAGCGTCGTCTCACGCGGTCTGCACGTCCAGCACGAACGCTGGTCCAACTGAGGCGCCAGGTGGAAATGGCATGGCAAGCCGTTCCACAGGACTACATCCAGCATCTCTACGATCGTCTCCATCGGAGAATAGCAGCCTGCATTGCTGCGAAAGGTGGATATACACTGTACTAGTGCCGACATTGTGCATGCTCTGTTGCCTGCGTCTATGTGCCTGTGGTTCTGTCAGTGTGATCATGTGATGTATCTGACCCCAGGAATGTGTCAATAAAGTTTCCCCTTCCTGGGACAATGAATTCACGGTGTTCTTATTTCAATTTCCAGGAGTGTAAAAACTACCTGTTACATCTGTGCTAAATATTTTCAATGAGACGACTGTTGAGGGTTTCCTAGCATTGGGGAACCATCATGTGACTGAAAGTTTTGACAGCACTGCTAAATTCATCAAAATTAATTTGTACATGGTGGAAAATTTTAAATATTAGCTGATCAGGTAATGTGTTTCAAGGATGCACTGCAGAAACCACTGTCAGATATTTAGAAAAGTGTTTATCATGGGTGGATATATGGAAACGTTGTCCTGATCGCACATTTGGATTATCCCATGACACTCATTTGCGCATATCTCGTACCACTCACGCACTTCTAGAAATGACCAAGTACTGCAATGAGGACTCGAATTTTGAATATCTTTTGTCAGGAAAGTTTCAGACCGATGCTGTAGAAAAACAATTTGGAAAATATCAAACTATGGCAGTATGTCACTATTTGGCATCTCTGGGACAGGTATTTGAAATTGAATCCAAGATAAGAATTCAGGCCACGCTACCCTTCAAAATTCCATCATCTGTTCTTGGAGGAGTTGGAACAGATTTAGATTCTTTGGAAGCTGACTGTGTAGATGATGTCACCTTACCACCACCAGGACCAGACACTGACAGTATAATGGATCTCAGTGAGGATCGAAAGAAGCTGACATGTGAGACATGTAAAACATATTTAGAGCGAGATAAAACATTATCAGCAATAGAAAATGATGAAGCCAATAAGGTTATTAATGTTATCATTTATGCTTATTGGAATGTTAAAAACATGGTCTCTGGAGAACATCAACACAGCTTCATTAGATGCACTTCCCAGAAAAATTTACTTTGAAGATTAGCTGTTGATGGAATTAAAAAAGAAGACATCTTCCTCAGGTAGTTTAGTCGTCGTCAGGTTGATCACACAGATGCCAGAATTCTTCAGTGTGTAAGAAAATGTAGGGTGTAATATGTTTCTCAATAATTATGTTAAAAAATAACGATAGCCATAACAGTAATAACAGCAGAAAGGGAAAAAGTCAACTGTAAAGCAGTTTGGAATAAATTTTGTGACAGGTTAACAAACATTAACATTTCTCATTTTCCGCTCATTTATAATTTATTTTCTTGATCTGTGTAATTTCATTGTTAAGACTAAAATTGCATAATACTAAGGCTATATTTTACTTACAAAGTTTTCATTTCATTAACGGCAGTATTCTGGTACATATACGACACAGAGAGATGGAGGTGTCAGATTTATGAAATCTCTCATTTTGCATTGTTAGTTAAAACTTGGTAAGATGACGATTTACTATTAAACCGATTCCGGCGACAATATCGATAATATCTTTGGTGACTCATTTATGTCTCACTGAATTACATTTTTGTCGAGGTGATTAAGCTTACGATCACCAGAATAATTCGACGCGCAAGTCGCCAAAGTGGTGTCAACTCGAAAGACTTGAACCTGGCAAACGGTCTACCCGACATGAGGCCCTAGTCACACGACATTTTATTACCAGAATAATTACTTCATCCTATCTGATAACTTTTACTAAACTATGTCTATCACGTATTGTAAATTACAGGCTGTGTTTTATGTGGTTTCACTCGTAATTTTCTGTATGATCTGAAACACAATAGAAGGAAATCACATGGTATTGTAACCAGTGTAATATGCATTTTGCACTACAGCATACAGGAGCCACATAGTTTCTTTATTAATGATAAAGGGCGGCACTATTTCTCTGTAAATGGCGTACAGATTGATATTCGAGATGTAAGTCTCGTGATTTTGTTAGGCTTTCACTCTTGCAGTATGATGGAGGTTTGCAGCCACAGCCTAGCGGCGATGACGTCACAGTTGCGCACCGAGGCCTGTGTTTCAGTCCCATTCAATCTTATTACACTGAACAACAAATTTGAAGTGGAAGTGTGTGGTTTTGAGATAGTTATGTTTATTTCAGTATAAAAGATACAAAATCATCATGTTCATAAATATTTAGCTCTAGTTTTTAAGAAACTGATCTACATTTTTGTATAAGTAGCTCCCTAACTGAATATGATTTCATGTTTCAAGATTCAGCATAACAAATTTTAACATCCAACTTTTATTACACACTATGAATTCTGTAGTCTGTGTGATCTACATTACCAAGAACGCTCCCTTAGGTAGAAGTCTTCTCTCTTAATTACATCAACAGTAAATATCTCTGGAAAGAGCTGTGTTCATGTTCTTTAGATGCCATGATTTTAGCAAGCAAATACGTAAAAATAACAGCATTAATAAGCCATTATTAGGACAATACGACCCATTTCTGTCAACCTTTCTTATACGTTCATCATTTTATATTACTATCTAGCACTAATTATGTTTTAGATGTCTCACATCTCAGCTTCTCAAGAACAGATCTGGCATAATACCCTGACAAGTATGTGAAAACAAGCAAGTATTCCTGAACAGACTGAATTTTTTCCTCACTGAATTCCGTTTCACTGTCAAAGTTAGTGGTGGTGGAGGTAAGGCCTCATCAACTACACAGTCAGTTTAGAAAGAATCTGAATCTGTTCCAACTTCTTCAAGGGCAGCCAGGTCTGAATTCTTAGCTTTAATTTGAATATCAAATCCCTGTCTAAAAACACCAAACGTTGGGATCCTGCCACTGTTCGATGTTTTCCAAATCTCGCCTCTAGAGCAGCTATCTGAACCTTTCCTGGCACTTCCTCACTGCAACACTTGGTCATTTCTAGACTGTGAATGGTATCTGATATGGTCAAATGTGTGTTATTGGATAATCCAAACGTGCAATCAGGACAACATGTCTGTATATCCAACCACGATAAAAATCTTTCTAAATATCTGATATTTTCGTCGCTTTTGCTAGAAAGTGGTTACTGCAGAGCATTCTTGAAATGGCTATCTCTACCAGGTGAGGTAAAATTTAAAATCTTCCACCATGTGTAAATTAATTTTGATGAGTTTAGCAGTGCTCCCAAAATTTAGTAAGATGAAGGCCCCTCAAGGCTAAGAAACCTTAAACAGTCATCTCATTGAAACTATTAATCACAGGTTTGGCATTTTGTCGCTCAATATTTTTTATTGTCTTTTTAATAAAAAGCCATAACTCAAATTCTAATCGTGCAATTAATCTGAAAATTTTATTGTCGTTTCCTGAGAAGATTATAAGACCACTGAATTATAATTATTAATTCGTGGTATAAACTGTATCACTAACAGAGTTTTTAATTTTGCACAACCAGAATTAGTTTTTTTTGCTACAATCAAAAAATGAGAATATAATTGTAGGGTCTCGTAAAGGGAGACAATAACACGTTGCGAACAATTCCTAAAAATTTCATAGCATTAGCGTATGTACCTTTTGAGGGAAGGCTTCTAATGACGTAAAAAATGAGGTTCGAATATTTTCTTCTCATACTTCTACATGTGATAAGCTAAGGTCAATTTTAAAATCCTCCATACTGATACTCCTCATACACCAAGTTTCTCTTCTCTCCTCCTCGAATCTGCCTGGCCTGTATTTGCTGGTAAGACACTGTTCCGTTAGCTTTCTTGACCCTGCTCTCGTTGATGGTGTAAAATACTTTTGTTGTAAACGTTCCTGGTTCCAAACCAACTCTCTTCAGTACTTCAATTCTGCCTTTATTTCCGTTATTGTAACGTAAAACTGCATCATAGACACCTATTTTTGGTACTTCAAGTCTGCAGAATGTACTTTTTGAGCATCCAATCCAAATTAAATTAGTGAGGCTTTAGTTTTGAATTTTGTGTCTTTCCATAAAGACACTTCCCCAATAAACCAGGGTTTGCAAGAAACCTGAATGTGGGCTTAATTGTATTCATAACAGGTTCTGATAATGAGTATTTATTGTGAATACATTTCGTTTCTGTTGTTGAACTTACACCAATCGTCTTTCAGACACAGAGTGTGCATTGGTGTTTGGTCACTGGATACTTTGTGTAAAAATTTGCCCGCATCGCTTCTAAATTATGTGTGTCTTTCCTGATAGCTCTCCCATAAAATAACTGTAAAGAATCAACTTCTTTTAGAGTAAGCATGCCTTTTCCACCTAGTGGTTTTCCATCATCAAGTACTTTACCTTTCTTCTCTTCCAGCAAGCGACGAAGCCTACCAGCAAGACTCTTATGGATGTGGTCAACGCATTCCAACGTTTCTATTGTTGTGTTTTACAGATTTTTATCCGTTACAGCTTTGAACGTAGAGGAGTCCCTGTCAGCAAGGTATTTAGTATATCTAACACCATGCTGGTCCTCAGGTCTCGAGGACATCCTCAAAACTGCAGCAGCCTCCATGCCCCCATTTGAGCCACTACCATTTTTAGAGCATGCCACTGCATGCTTTTCATGTAACAGTTTCTGACTTTCATTGTTGGATATTTTCTTTTTTCCACACTGGTGGCAGTATTAAGACGTAATTTATACATCTAAAACTGTATCTGAGTCAATAACAAGAACAGATCCAACTCCATAGAGATATGTGCATCCAGGTCCCATCTACAAACACACACTGGTCATTAACATTTGTAGGAGGTTCGCTGTCAAGAATATCTACTCAAGGATCTCTTTGGATCGTTTCCACCAGTGCCTGCACTGCTTTCTTCATAGAAACTTTGGCAGTAACGCATACAGCACCAGACATTTCTTTATTTAATTTTTGCGCCTTGCACAAGGTGGAGGCATGTTCAGAAAACCACACAATAAATTACCTCCTTCCCTGCCCTGTCCAATGTATATCAGAGCATATGCTAACCTAAAATTGCTTTCATAGGTACCAGTGTCAGTTTTTTTTGTGAGGAGGAAAATGATAATTCATCGCCACACGAATTAAAAAATTAAATTCAAATCACAAGCTATTCTCACTCTTCTTTCTTAAACATCAATCATGCATTCCGTATTTTTACAGCAAACACACAAACATGAAAACCTTATAGCCTGGCATAGAAACTCTAAATCAATAAGTCTGAATCCAGTGGAATGGATATCAACATCGTTTACGCACCTGTACAATTCTACTGTCCCAAGTTCCAATGCTGAAGCTGAGAGCTTATGCTCTTCATTTCGAGCTGCTTCCTCTTTTTTGTTGGTAAACCGATTTCCATTAAATCTCCGTCTCCCAAACACCGGTTTTCCGCCACCATTTTGCATAAATCTTGACTTCCACGTAAAGGTTTGGAAATTCCACCTTCCACCTACGATTATGTATTAGTATTGTGAAAGCGTTTCAGTCTGGAACCGCGCGACCCCTACGGTCGCAGGTTCGAATCCTGCCTCGGGCATGGATGTGTGTGATGTCCTTAGGTTAGTTAGGTTTAAGTAGTTCTAGGTTCTAGGGGACTGATGACCTCAGATGTTAATTCCCATAGTGCTCAGAGCCATTTGAACCATTTTTTTGTGAAAGCGTAAATGAACCCCATAAAAGAAAGTTTTGAGACAAAGATGTAGATGTCAGCAGAGATGTATATGTGAGCCAAAAATATCTAAAGGAAATAGCCTTCACACTGACAAGAATTCCGCTGAAGTAAGCAGTTTCCCAAATGTCAGAAAAGGCGGGTGTGGCCGCCGGTGCAGAGTTAATCAGTTTAACAATTTAAATGCATTTTTAAAGCTGCTATCGTGATAAAATTTACACAGAAAATAGATTAAACTGATTAAATCAAGAAAACAATGTTTCTGAAAAATCGATTTTTTGACCCAAAATTCGTTACATTTCTCCTGAAGCGAGGAGTCCAGAGGCGCTCTCCAGCCACTACGCGTCGCTGCCGTAAGGAGGCTGAAGGCAGAGTCAGGCCGGCCACAGCACGGAGACGCCTCAGCATTCACCCTTAACGCACTCCGTACGCGAACGGAACCGGAAAAAAATTTCAAAACTTGTTACCGTGCCAAGTACCCTCTGCCATGCATTTCACAGTGGTTGGCAGTGTACGTATGGGGATGTGGATATAGAGGTGACCGTGAGTTTGGTGCTAGAAAAAAGTCGCGCAAGTGGATGATTTAATGTCACAACTGTGTACAATCGCGTGCGACAACCAGCCATCAACAGATATACACGGCACTTTTCCAAAGTACATATTTACGTCTCTGTATGCGTTTTAGAATCTGGTACGACGTTGATGAGTTCTCGCCACCTTGTATGATGTAATCGCTTGCCGATTCATAGAGAGAGATGCGAATATACCGGGTGACCAAAAAGTCAGTATAAATTTGAAAACTGAATAAATCACGGAATAATGTAGATAGAGAAGTACAAATTGACACACATGCTTGCAATGAAATGGGGTTTTATTAGAACCAAAAAAATACAAACGTTAAAAAATTGTACGACAGATGGCGCTTCATCTGTTCAGAATAGCAATAATTAGCATAACAAAGTAAAGGAAAGCAAAATGACGTTCTTTACAGGAAATGCTCAATATGTCCACCATCATTCCTCAACAATAGCTGTAGTCGAGGAATAATGTTGTGACCAGCACTGTAAAGCATGTCCGTAGTTATGGTGAGGCATTGGCGTCGGATGTTGTCTTTCGGCATCCCTAGAGATGTCGGTCGATCACGATACACTTGCGACTTCAAGTAACCCCAAAGCCAATAGTCGCGGTGACTGAGGTCTGGGGACCTGGGAGGCCAAGCATGACGAAAGTGGCGGCTGAGCACACGATCGTCACCAAACGACGCGCGCAAGAGAGCTTTCACACATCTAGCAATATGGGGTGTTTTTTTTCGGTTCTAATAAAATCCCATGTCATTCCAAGCATGTGTGCCAATTTTTACCTCTCTGTCTACATTATTCCGTGGTTTATTAAGTTTTGAAATTTATACTGACTTTTTGATCACCCAGTATATTAACCAATATGAAGAAACTAAAAACATACATATGTTTTTGGATGAGGTCTGCCTTTAGCAAAAGAATATTTTTTTTTTATATCCCAAACATGTTTTACTGTAGTTGTAGCATCACCACTGGGTTTTTATTTTGTGGCTGTTAACAACTTAATGTAGACAAATTATTTAGCAAAAATTACGATTTGGAAACTGTTATGGCTATGGATGAAATTATTTAATTCTATGTGGAAGGTTGTGTGTACGCGCACGCGCGAGTGTGTGTGTGTGTGTGTGTGTGTGTGTGTGTGTGTGTGTGTGTGTGTGTGTGTGTGTGAAGGGTAATTGGGGTGGGGGAGGGGGGGGGGGGTTCTACAGGTAGGTGTTATCTGATAATTTTTTGAGGGTAGAGAACAGAGTTTCATTGTAAAGAAATGTGTATTTATTTATCACTTGTTTTCCGTCAACTATGGCATTTCGTATTTCACAGTTTTCTTCAGTCATTATATTCAGTGCGCGGCTGTTCGCTCATTTGAGAATTTTGGTCAGTATTGACGTCTGTTGGGCTATGCTTCTCGTCCTTAACGTGTTCAGCAAATGTGCAATGACAGCTGTTAGTTTTTAATGCTCTTCTGTGTATCTGGCATTAAAGTTTCTGCTTGTCTGTGATGGTCCTATGACACCCCATTGGGCCACAGCCGAAGTTTCACTTATGTCTGTTATGTCTGACGGGAACGCTGAGTTCTGTTTGCTGAAACCGTTTGACCACTGTCTCACTGTTGGTATCATATTCCGTACTCTAGTATTCCGTTGACTATCCGGCCGTGGGGAACTGTGTCGAATGCCGTAGAGAAGTGAAGGAACGTGGCTGCCCCTACCTGGGCGTCCGCGTCTGCTGCTCTCTGCGCCTCGTGGACGAACGGAGCGAGCTGGGCTCCACACGGCCGTCGTCTCCTGGGCCCACCTCGGTCGCTACACGGGAGACTTCCAGTCCCCAGAAACGTCACAGTCCGAGAGCATGACGCGTGCTCCAAACTTCTACAAGAGACTCGCATCAGAGGTAGGGGCCTTTAGTTTTGTGCGTCTTTTCATCGACCCTTCTCGAAAATGGTATGCCCAGTGTTTCTGTCCAATCATTAAAAACTCTTCTCGAGAGACTTGTGCTGAGCCACTTTCAGCAGAGGGGCAAGTTGTTTCACGAATTCTGTTTAGACTCGAACTCGTGTACCGTTACGTCCAGCGGCGTTCTCTAGGAAAGAGCGAATTTAGTTGCTTTCCTATCCCTCGGTCGCTTACTTCCACATCTTTGATTTTGTCGTTCGTGCGTCGTTTAACGGGAGTAACTGCAGTGTGATCTTCCTCTACAAAGCATAGATATGCACAGGCCCACCACATCTTAATCGTGAATCGTAGTAAATGCATTAATTGGCCGAATACGAGAGGCTTCGAGTCGGTAAAGTGGCAAACTGCATTCGCGAGAATACGGTTGCACGAAAATTATCGTGGGTCAAGTTCGTAATCATACGGACGAACTGAATCGACAGTTTGGAGAACAGGAAACCAAACGTATCAACATTTCATCGCTACCTCACTAAACGTATCCATCAGAAGAACAATTTAAAAAAAAACAGACACCTTTGTACCATTCGGCAACCATTCGAAACAATAGGTCGAAATACTAATCGCACCGATTTGTGGAACAACTTTGTTACGTCCGCTACTTAAACTCGTCCCATAGCGCAGTTTATAAGAGTTGATAAAGATGACGATTATTTATTCCTTACTCATAGTTAATAGGAAAACTACTGGATTGTTTTAATATACGAAAGGAATATGGAGCAGTCTAGAGCGGAATTTAGAGACGGAAGATGCTACAGCAATGGCCACATGTACAGGTCACGTGGTCCGCTTTTCGAGTCAAGAATAAAGCGTTACGAAGAAATCGAAAAACAACTTGGTTTCGTCGTAAAAGGATAAATATTTTATAGTACTTAACGTGTTAATGTTGCGGGAGAAACAGAAGGCCAAGTTCATTAGAATATACGTCATGCTGCAGAATCGTCGTATTATTTTCTGCTTCAACACGCTTCATATCTCGATATTGAGGCGGTATCTGTACCGGAGCAAGCAGGATTCATAGCCTCTTATTCTGTATGAAAATCGTACAATACGGATGTAAAGCGTGACAGTTAAACATTGTACACCTATTGCTGACCAAATTGCCAGAAAATTACGCGTTTCCTTGCCAAACCTAAATAAATGTTGTATCCTCTCATCCCGTTGTCTCCTTCGACGTAGTCGTCGGTAGTGGTTGTGGTTTGTTTCGTTCTCTCTTCTTTCTTCTTTACACGCTCGGCAAATCCTCAGGGTCGTATGTTCGAGGAAGTGGGGAAGGGGAACATCTTATTATCTTTTCGAAATTATGATATACAACAAAAATTTAAGAACTTCCAACTTATAGCCTTCCTTCGAGTGCGGCAGGAAAAAAAATTTGGTAAGCATAACGGTTTGGACCAAAGTGATGACAGCAGTGTGAAATTTTACAGTTGGCCGTCTACTGAAAGGAGACGCAACACATGAATCGTATTTTCATATAAATGTAGTTTATTGAGGTCCCACTTTGACTAAAATAAAATTCACGTTCATTCGGAACTCAATCATAATTAATGCCAATTTTTATGGTGTAACCTGTGTGTGTATGGGATTTTCAGCTCATAACTCCATTCCAGCTACACGTAATCCAAGACTGTTGATACGTTGCTATGCAACCATACAATCAAATCTAATTCCCGAAATTTGTCCTTTCCTTCGCTAATTGACCACCTATAGTAATATGTAATTAGAAACCAGTTCAAAATCATATACTTCCTCAAAACAACATCCGATTTAATTATTATCGGAAATAATTCTTCGTTTTAAGCCAAGTCTACTTGATGCGCCTCACAGATAAAGTCCGCAAGATGTGACCTTTGTTTGGACAGCTAGCGTATTCCTGTTTGATTCCCTCTCTCTCTCTCTCTCTCTCTCTCTCTCTCTCTCTTCGTTTTACCATTCAAAGGACTCAATAATAAATTACAATTGCCCTCTACGCAATCAATTATGAGCAAAACACGAAATTCACTTATCACTCACCAGAGTAACTTGATAGAGTGCTAACATCTGTGTCTTTTTCAAAGAATTAATATACTTCTTCATTGTCAAGTCTATGTCAAATCACTATTGTATCACTGTGAATACGATATAATAGTCATATGATTTTTACTCACATCGTACACAATTATTTCAATAGCTTTCAAATAAATAATCAAATTAAAAACCACAAATATTACCATCGGGGTACGTACAATACATTTCGATATATCAAAAAACTTTCAATTTAGCGTGACGTTACGTATTAACACTTGCTGTATCTCTACCAACCCAACATGACACTATGCATTTCTCGGAATCCAAACTTCGCTGTTAAATTACGTTCATAGTATTTCTTACTTTTACCACGAATGACACCTTATGTAAAGTTACAATGTGCCGGGTGCAAATCAGCACTGTCTGGAAGCATTAAAATGGTACAGTTAACCAGCCACTAGCAGTTGTGATTCGCATGTAGGAATCGACAAGCATCTCGCAACTGACGGGTGGTTCTGCTGTCGGCAAATTTAAAAAAAACTCCTGTTTTTAATTTACGTCAGAATAACGCCTTTACTCTTGAGAGAGTTAAACTGCAAACATTTCGGATCGCTAGCAGCAACAATCAGTCGCTGAGGCAGCGAAAAAGTTGTGTCAGCTGCAGCATACGGAAAACTGACGGAAAAATAAATTCGGTTTCTGCATTACTGGAATCTGCATTTGTAACTGAATGTGCTCCAGATCAGTACAGTGTCATCATGCGACGAGCTCACGTGGACTAGTAGCTTTTTAATGTACTTACACTTTGTTCTCAAAACGTCAACGGCACATATATACGCAGAGTGTTATGTCAATTTGAAGTAGACAGCAAGATCCTGTGGGAAATAATAATAGGAATTGAGGTCTTAAAATCAAGCGATCTTGGCTTTCACAAAAAATATGTATAAACAGAGATAAAAAAAAATGGCTCTGAGCACTATGGGACTCAACTGCTGAGGTCATTAGTCCCCTAGAACTTAGAACTAGTTAAACCTAACTAACCTAAGGACATCACAAATATCCATGCCCGAGGCAGGATTCGAACCTGCGACCGTAGCGGCCTTGCGGTTCCAGACTGCAGCGCCTTTAACCGCACGGCCACTTCGGCCGGCAAACAGAGATCATTTGTAAGTTATGCAGTAATATGTCGCTCCTGGCGTTAGGTAAAGTATACAGCGTGTTAAAACTTAAGAAGTTAAATGTAACCTACACATAAAATTTAATTAAGAGTGCCTTAAACATGGCGGTAACCCTAAATACGTTTGATTTACTATGCACTACTCCTCTCAGGTTCCCCAAAAAAAGGAAACAAGAAGCAGAGTGAAGGTCGACCACAGCACAAAACAGTAGTTTTATAAACGTATTCACCTCATGACCGCCAAAGTGATAAACATTGAGGACGACTTGAAGAAGATAGTCGTATTATCAGTAGAACAGTTTTGTGAAATGTCAACCACCATTAGGGAAAAACTTAACAAAAATGTTAATAGCTTGCAAACTGTTCAGAGTGATAAACTTCGGCGGTTGGTGGAGGCAAAAAAAAAAAAAAAAAATGCCCTCGTCTCGTTCAGACCCACTGTCCCAATCAATTTTCTGATAGGGCAGACAACATGACTAACATAAAGTTTACGGGTCGAGAACGTGAGTTTCTACAAAACGGATTACACTATAATATACCACGACCTCATACGCATGATTAAGAGAATAGTTGCAGAAACGAAAATCATTTTGGCCTCTTCCTCCAAGGAGAAGTGTGAAAATATAACTGCAACAGTCAAAATAATGTAACAAAGAACTGTCAACGAAAAGCTGGCAAACAATAAACCAATGATTATTAAGGCAGACAAGTGTAATGCATCAGTTGTCATTTATGAAGCCGATTACTTGAAGAAAGTTGAAATTTTTTAACATAGTAGAATAGTGCTGATAGAGAAGAATCCAATCAATAAATTTAATTCTGAAATTAGGAAAAATTCAATCGATCAGACTTTTTGTTGGACGACAGCAAAGCGATCGGTAAAATGATGTCATATTAATTACTCAGATTACAAACACAAGTTACGACCCACCAGTTGTTGACGGAAGACATTCCCGTTTGCCAAGCTCAACAGATTTATTAATAAAGAAATTAAAGGAATCGTTTGTTTTTGAAAAAGTTTCTAATGCAAAGAATAGTGTATAACTGGCGATTTTTTTTAAACCCTCATGGTACCAGATACGTACATTCTAGTCTCTTTTGATGTAAGAAACCTCTGTACGAGCCTCCCTGTTACAGAAACAACTAATACCATCAGAGCAGCCCTTATTAGACATAAAAGAATTGCGCCTGCAGAAGCAATAGGATTAATAGAACTTTTAGAATTATCATTGTCTAGCAGCCATTTCCAGCTCAGTGAAAAAGGTTTGGCTAGGGGGAGCTGTCTTTCAGGAACCTTGTCAGACATTTTCTCCAGCGAGCTTGAGAAAAATTCGTTATTAAATATCAAGTATATGGGAAAACACAGTCTATTTTAAGCGATATGTTGATGACATTGTAGCTCTAACCCAAGGTGATACAAACTATCTCGAGATTTATTTACAGGACATCAACCCTATGCACACAAGCATGCTATTCACTGTTGAATTAGAAGATAATGATAATTAAGTTTTTTGGGTTTGACCATTGACAAATCTAGTGGTATGAATACGTTTCAGATCATCAGGAAACCATGTACTATGATGTGGTAATTAATGTTAACTTGGGTCACCGATCTAGGTATCAAAAAGCATTTTTCCATTCAGTGATAAAGAGACTTTTGAATCCTCCCTTAGAACAACAAGCAAATGACGAGGAACTTACTGCTTCCAGATACATTGCCTAAAGAAATGGACAAAGGTAGTCCTTAGTAGATGAATTTTGTAACACATTATATAAAAGGAATAAGATCAAAAATGAACCACATTTGTTAGTTAAAACCAAGTTCATATCAATGACCTACCAAGGTACTGTCTCAGACAAGATTGGAAGTAGATTGCGAAGACCAAATATTTCAGTACTGATAATAAGTTACAATCGAAACTATGCCATTATGTTGGCTCATACGTAGATGAATATCAGGAGTGTACAGATTTCATTCTGGGCGGTGTGATGGTTTCTACATAGGTCAAACCAGTAGATTCCCTTTTTTGCAAGATTTTGGAAGCATATAGGTAATCATAATAAAATGACTATTGTTGAGAAATTATGGCTTTCCATCCATACAGTCCATGACATGGGACACTGCATGAAAATACTGCATAAAGCACCTAAAGGTAAAAAACTTAAAATACTCGAAAGTTTCCATATACACAAAACCTGGAAGCACCATAGGCAACGCATTTTGAACGATCAGGAGAGCACAACTTCTTTAATATTTTTGAAGATGAATTGTGAAACTGAGTCCCCTGACTGCACTCCCTTCTTTTCCTTCACAACACATATATCTAGTCCTCTACCAGATTCTCCTCTTTTGCCCCACCTGATCCCCCCCTCTAGACTTCACCAGTTGCGATCCTTCATGCCCCCACCCCCTTTTGTATTTTATCATCCCCCCAGGCTTCAGACCACTTTCCCCCTCTCACCCTTTCCCCCCCACTTTATCTTATATTGCGTGAAGTCTTTGTAGCATGTTTCAGGATAATGCATCAGATTGACACTTTTTTAAGACAAATAGGTTCAGTTGAAAATTAGAATCATTATATACACCATATCTATGTCACAATTTTGCTATTGTTAGTATGCCTTGGGACCTGTAAGCTTGATACGTATGAAGGGCTTATTTCAATAGTGGTACAAGCCCATTACCTCCACTTTTCTGCCTATAATGCTTCTGATGCCCAATAAACAGAGAGAAAGGTTCATCTGTAGAAAGAAGCCATATGGTTGAATATTTCTGGTATCTGAACTGCAGATTTTTCAGCGCTCATTTAGGACTCTGTATCTTAAAGTGAACAAAAAAGGACTTGGACCACTATTGAAGTAAGCCCTTCATATATCTTCATTAGCAATATGTATTACGCTATTCATGATCCAACTTTACCTCCTGTGTTATAGTACCTCATATACCACATTTCAGTGCTTCCAGAACTTTCTTCTTGACAATGACTTAGATAATCAGCTCAGATGTAAAATATTTAGCAGAGTTAAATTCAAGTTTCACCTATGACCTCAGTGCAGGACCATATGGTAAATTGGAACTACTACTATAACCTGACGTCTGTACTATAAACCTTGTATGTGTTTCGTATACCGCTCACCCAGCGCTTTCAGTTATTTTGTACCAGCTCTGAGCATGTTTCGATCTCATACATATTTCACAATGCTTCCACTATTTCATATTTTTTTAAGAGATGAGTGTGAATAGTTTTACTCTGCACTACCATACTTAGACTCTCAGCACCATTGCTGTTAACCACATATCACTTCCCTATCAACATATAAAATACTACTTTTTATCTCACTTTTAAGTGGTATCACTCAAACATAAACTGTATTATCTGTCCTCCTCCCACAGGACTGCCTACGAGGTGATGTTCTCACTACATCACCAATAATAGTGTTCCCTTAATTATTTTAGTATGGTTAGTATGGTTGTTTTAATATAATTTTTTCTTAGTTCCATTAAAAAGAATCTCAGTTTAATTCACTGAGAGGTTGTTGGCGTGGTGTATAGCTTTAACTCTATTCGCGCTATGGATGTTATACTTTAACCTCTCATTCATTTGACAACCCATCTTGGAGAATTCTGTATCATAAATTACAAACCATGTGCAGTTTTTAACGTATTATACTTTGTTCACAATATGTCAATGACAGATGTATGTGAACATATATATAAAAAGGATAATGGCTATCTGAAGATGACAAGACGATTCTGTCGAAACTAGTAATTGGAATAAAGGTCTTAAAATCAAGCGATCTTGGGTTTCACAAAAAATATATATTCAGAGATCGTCCAAACAACATGTGTATAAGTTATATGGGTGACTTCCGTGTACTTGAAACAGAGCAGTAAACCCATATCAATCTGAAGAGCAAGCCCAGTATTTTTGGAGCTGTTTGTGACCATTCCCACTGTGTAGAGACTAGAGTAGCTGACCAGCTACTACTCCCAGTAACTCCAACAAGCATGACTGGACAAGGAATGCAGAGATTATAGATTTCTAAGACTGCAATTTTTTGTCTTTGTATGTCTGTAATTTCCAGAAAAGTCGTATTGTTCACCTGTCAAACTCACAGAATAGTGATGTGTTTGAATTACATGTTCCAATAATGATGGAAGCTGAAGAAATGATTTAAAATTTGTATCACAGCCAGAACTTAAACCGTACATCTATCTTAGCCATACTGCTATGGTGGTGTAATGGATAGCACAACTCCCTAGTAACCGAGATACCTGGGTGAAAGTCCTGGCCATGTCACAAATTTTAATTCTCTTCTTCAGCTTCCATGATTAAGAAAATTGTTGTTAAAACCTCAGAAACTGCAGAAACTACTAAATCAACATTCAAAAGCTTACAATTTCTATTAACAATTGTGTTTCTTTCTTAATGTAAATCACATTCGTGTTAGTACCTAGTCCCTCCTTATCATTAAGGTAAATGTTGTCAAATGTCTAAACACTGCTTTTCGAAATGTTATTGCAACAAACTGCAACTGCCGATGTATAAATCAACTATTTTAAAAGTAGGCGATAAGTCCCAAAGCGTGTGTTTTGTTTCTTGTTTCATAATGGTGTGATTAGCTAAAAGAATTGAGCATTTATCATAATTGTCTTATTCGCCATTGTACCTTTTCTGCAACTACTGAGGACATTACTCACTAAATCACATCGACGACGCAAGAGCTGTAACTTGACCTATGTCATATGTCTTCTGAAACCTTCAAACGCCGATAACTCAGTATCTGACACTTAATATCAATACATTGTACATTTTCGAGAGATCCTCAATGTGCTAGTGTTTTGAAACAGCATTTATTTATAGGACAAAAACTATAATGTGGTTATAATATAAAATACACCAAATACAAGCTTGACGAAGTTCAATGTCGCACACCCAGGTGTATGCGCCAAAGCATATCTTCCAAAGGAGTACAGACACAATTCCTCTCGTAATGTACGTGTAATTAAAGGAACGTGAATACAGCACTGTCGGAATGTCTATGTTACAACGCAAGAGATTATAGCAGAGCGTGTGATCTACTGTCCATTCATAGAAATCAAAGAGGCCGATATAGAACAGACCAGAAGGTGGTTTTTGCAATCATTATTAAAAACTAAAAAGTACTGAAAAACAGGCTAGTTGTCCAAGAAACTGTTTGTTAAGCAAGTCGCTTTTCCACAATCTGTTCTAGTCATCAAATACATAATCGCTGAGAGAGGTTTGTACCTCCCTGTCACTAAGAACATGTTGTCATTGCTGCCACAACTGCTCCCTCTTTCCTCCCCCCCCCCTCTCCCTTGCGCTCTTAGTTTCTTGATAAAGAAAATAGCACACCCACCAGATTTCTTCACGCCACTGAATTGTAGTATTATATATTAAAAGGGAAGCAAGCAGATTTTTGAATATTTTTCCTGGCCTCACCTGAATTTTTGCCGGTGATTAGTCACTGACATGATACCTGTTCACCCTTTGCACTTCAGTGCTGAGAGCCCAGTTCATTCCATGCAGAAACGCAAATTTTTATGGTGTCTACAAAACGCTTATGTGAAATACACAACACACATGAAGGGAATCTGAGGTTACTAGCAGTATCGTGAGAGTCCAAATTTATAGGACACATCATGGAGAAAACTACGCAGTACCGAGATCAAGTGACCATAGTGGCAATGTGTCAGTGTTGCAATATGGTGATGTACTCCTATGAAAAAGCACTGGAGCACTGCACTTTCACTTATCATCTAAAGGACATGCACTGGATGAGAAATACTGTGGGAAGAGGGAATTTGTTCCACAGAAATTGAGGGGTTTGGGTAAAGAGATATCGGTCTGTCACATGGGCAAACTATGGAGATGATAGGTAAGAGCTGGATAGTGGGAATACAGACCAGTGGGGAAGAGATATGTGAGGAGAATTGTGGTGTGCGATCAGATAGTTGTTAGAACAGGAAAGGCATAGGAGTGGATGGAGAGGGAAAGGAGCCCTTATATGGGTTGGGACTGGTAGGGAATGGTTGAAGGTGGTATGTAGTATACAAGTGTCCTCGGAGTCTTACATGACAGCATACATGAATAAAACGTTCTCGGTTTTCAAGCTGCGTCAATTCGAATAAAATCTGCGAGCTTCTGATGACCATCTTCACCACCGTTGTCAGGCGTTCACTGAATGCTGGGACTGTTTTTATTTCTTTATTGTTGTTTTGATGCCTTATAAAATGTAGGCCAGCAACGGCCTATCTACGCCGCTCTTCAGCCACAGAAAAATAGACAGTAAACATGGAGACAGAAGAACAGACATACATCAATAGTAAAAACAGGAGACATACATAAGAATGAAATGAAGGCGTTTGCGGAAGGCACTGGTTGTACAACTAAGTTCAGCAGTGCACACAAACGTAGACAAACGGTTTCACACGTGAACAAAGAACAGTGAAGAAGAACACTGACACACTTAGACGAAGAGAATACTATAGCACATTAGTGATGATCTTCGGCGCACTGAACACACTGAGGAGATGGGGAGCTGCCACTGGGTGCAGGTGACAGGCAGGGGAGAAGGAGGGGAGGGGGAAGCCCGAAGAGGGGGGCAGGGAACAGGAAACTGGGAGCAAGGTGGTGGGAGGGACAAAGGAGGGGGAGGAAGGAGAGAGGGAGCCCTGGAGGAAAAGGGGAAGGTAGGAAAGGCATGGGAGGATTAGAGCTGATAGGGGGATATGGATGCAACGAGAACATCTTCAGGAATGGGGAGTTGACAACAGCCACCTAGGGCAAGGGTATCGACAGTGTGAAGATGGAGAGTGTGTGGGACACAAGAGTATAGGTGTGTCAGGGGGATGGGCCAGAAGAGGATGGGAGAGACTAGCAGGTGGGGAGGATCGGGCTTGTGGTAGAGGATCCATATCTGTTCAAGGAAAAAGTGCAAGTGCAGGAAACGAATCAAGTTGTAAAGGATCCATGTGGATGATGGGTGACAGATGTGATAGGCGAGGCAGAGTGCATGGCGTTCAAGGATTTGAAGGGACTTATAGCAGGTGGGAGGGGTGGATATACTGGTGGGGTGGCCATAACAAAGGATGGGGTGGATGAGGAACTTACAAGTGTGGAGGACTGTGGAGGGGTCCAGACCCCATGTTCAACTGGCGGAGATGACAGGATTATCAAAGGAGGAGGATGGCCTGTGGATGTAAACTGGGATGGTGAGGATAATAGGCAGTAGTAGGAATGTGAACGTCAATGACCTCAGTCATGGTCTGCTTGAGAAAGGAAATGGCAAGTGTGATGTCATCAGGGTGGTGGTAGGTGAGGGGGTGTCTTTCAACCTGGGTATTAATGGTGTCCTGGTAGGCATTCCAGTTGGCATGGGAGTAGCTGTGGACATATATCGGGGGATGGTCATTGCGGGGAGTGAGGCAGGGGTTACATCTGTCGGGCAAGGTAAGGAGGACAGGAGGGGATGGTCACTACTGATGGGGTCGAGAACGTCCACCATAATGCGCCGAAGGAGTTTGGGGGAGGGCAGGACTAAATAAGGAGTGGTATTGGATTCAGGTCAGGTGTGCTGTGGTAGGGGGAGATCACCTTGCAGGTAGGTGAGGAACTGATGCCACCGCCAGAGCTGGGTGGGGGATGACTATGGATGTTGAGTTTTGTGGCAGTCATGTAGGAGGACAAGATATCGTCAATGTGAGAAAGGAAGTAAAATTGAATAGGGACTGCAGGACAGACATAGATGCTGTTGCAGATAATGGTAAGTCTAGGGAAGAAGAGACTAAGGAGTAGGTGCTCACACTGGACTGAGGAGGACGACGGTTCAATCCCGCATCCAGCCATCCTGATTTAGGTTCTCTGTGATTTCCCTAAATCGCTCCAGGTAAATGCTGGGATGGTTCCTTTGAAAGGGCACGGCCGACTTCCTTCCCCATCCTTCCCTAATCTCTTCCTCAAACAACCCCAACCCAGTAGGTGTTCAGTGGGTTAGTGGAGGAGGGGTTGGAGCTTCACAGTGATCTAGCGAAGGTGGCCAATTGCGATTCCACTATGCGCTATTGGGTGGGGACTGTTGGAAAGATAGAGGAAGTATGGAGATGTGCTGATGATATGTGTGGGTTCTAGAAAGGTTTCATTAAGGAGGAAGGCATCCACATGGTGCATTAGGAGGGTGCGTACGAGGAGGTTTTTTTGGTAGGGAGGGAGGAGATGTTGTTAAACAAGATACGGTGCTGTCACGCCAAGGTGTGGTTTAAACAAGCGTGTGGAAATGGGAGAACGTAAAGTAGGCCTGGTTGTGAGAGTAGGTGGTGAAGGTATTGAGATGGAAGATGGAACAGGTTGCTAGGGAGATCTGTTGGAGGGTGTGGGGACGCCGAAAGCGATAGACATTCTGGAGGACAATGGTCACAAAATGGATGATGTCATCGGCTGTAGAGGGGGGGGGGGCGAAGTGAGTTTCTGGGAGGATTGGGGTCATCAAGAGGGCAGATGGGGCAATAAGTTTGGGAGTTGAGGGGGGTCAGGCCTTGCATTTCTCGGAGTAGGTGCGGTGGGAAAGGTTACAAATGTTGCAAGATGGGGGGGACTCTAGGTTGGGAAACAGCTGGAGGAAGTGCACTTTTTTGCAGTGAGGACAAACAGGGCCTCGCGGCACTCGGATGTACAGTGCAAATTGTATTGGAGGTACCTCTGGCAGGAAACAGACTAGGGAGGGGAATATGAGGGTCAACCTTGTAGCGTTTATGAAACAACAGGGTGCTCTCTTTAAGGAGACAGCCAGTGGAGGGGGCGTGCTCAAAAAACAGCCACATGAGGCGAGTGGGGTTGGCAGAGTTGTGAATGCGGTGGGTGACACAGATCTCTAGATATGGATGCACCTGGATTTCCGCCAACACCTCCTCCTCCGTGATCATCAGGCTAAGCCAAGTGATCACGGCGGTGATGGTCGGCGTTTGGCCCCCAAGATACAAGATATGTTGTGCCCTGTTATGGACAACGTTGCTCTTCGAGTGTTTAGTGTGTTTGATGTATCCTGTGAATTTGGCAGCTAGTATATCAGACAGACTATTTGACGATTGCGGAGCATTGTGCTGAGCACAAGAGCCATATATAACTAAGGCAGCTTGACAAGTCGGCTATAGCGGAGCATTGCCTAGAAAACGGACATAAAATACAGTTCGAAAATACAAAAAGTGTTTCCTTGCTTACATATTGGGACTCAGTTATAAAGCAAGCTGCCGAGATTCGTTTAAACAACAACAATTTCAACAGAGACGGGGGGTAAACACTCAGCAGGGCATAGGGGTGTGCATTGTACATCGAAAGAGAGCAAATACAGATGCGCAATGTGGGAGCGGCAGTTTCAAACGTGACACCTGCCCTGGCGCCACCTGACGTCAGCGGTGCTGCCACAGGCAATAGCTCTGCTAGCTCTCCGGATTGACTGTCATGCGCATGCGCCACATTGAGTCTATCTGATTGGCTGCAGATGATGTCATCATGCCTATGTCAGTGAGAAACTGTAGTAGCCCCAGACCGGTGGAAGACTTCCCACATCCTCTTATTCCTCAAACCCTACCAACCCCCTTCCGCTGCTTCTTCCTATCATCACATCTGCCTCACTGCCTCACTTTCGTCTTCAGCAAGGTCTTTGAACCCATCCTCTTCCGTTGTATCTATCAGCACCTTCACCAACACCACCTCCTCCCCCTTACGCATTGCTGCTTCCGACACTCCTCTGCTGAAGACCAAACTCCTTAACCTAGTTCACCTTTTTTCCCTCCAGCTTACCTCCCGTCGCTCAGACATTTTTGTTTTCCTCAGTTTCCAAAATGCCTACGACTGTGTATGGCATCCCCGTCTCCTCTTTAAACTCCAATCCTACGCACTGCCTATCAAATTTGTCCATCTGGCGCTTCCTTCCTCTCATGCCGTCCTTCCTATGTCACCCACCGCAACATCAACTCCCATATCTTTTATCCCACTGCTGGCGTCCCCTAGGGCTTCATCCTCTCCCCTATTCTCTATCTCCTGTTTACCACTGATACGCCAAAGTCACCCAAATCTGTCCACCTTCTCTAATATGCTGATGACACCACCTTCTGGTCTCTCTATCCAACCCACCAATGGTCCCAATGCACCCTCCAAACCCAACTTGACCAGTTCACCACTTGGTGTAACCAGTGGTTACTTCGTCTCAAACTCTCCAAAACCCAGGCAATCGTCATAGATACTAAAATGTAGACTTTCACGGCCGAAAATGTCATGTCCATTATAATTATCCAGGCTGTTACGCCGTGGTCGGTTGATGAATTCTGTGTTAATTCCCAACGTTTCGTCCCCATCTGCAGAGGACATCTTCACAGGGTCTGTAGTTCGATGGAAGGTCCAACACACCCACTGGCTCGCTAATGACTGTCAGTAGCGAGCCATTGGCTGTGTTGGACCTTCCATCGAGTTACAGACCCCCTTGAAGATGTCCTCTGCAGATGAGGACGAAACGTTGGGTATTGACATAGAATTCATCAACCTACAACGGCTTACCAGCCCGGATAATTATAATGCACAATCGTCATAGGCCACACCACCCACTGCTTCCACCTCCATGACTTCTACCTCACCTTTTACGGTCGTCCCAACCTGATCACCCCCCCCCCCCCCACCATGAGATACATTGGCCTCACCCTTGATCGTCACCTCACCTGGACCCCTCACCTCCTGCCCATCCAGCAGAAAGCTCATTCCTGCCTCCTGTCTGGCTGTATATGGGGATTACATCCTTCCACTATCCTCCACACCTACAAATCCCTCATCCATCCTATATCCTCTGCTATGCCAGCATTGCCTGGATCTCCACACCCACCCGCTTTTACAGGGCCCTCCAATTCCTTGAACGCCATGCGGTCTGGCTTGCCTTCCATGCCCCACATGGCTCCTGTATGACCTCATCCCCTTCCCCCTCCACCTCTTTCTCCTCCAACATCTCTGCATCCTTTACACTGTCTGCAGGCCTCCTTTCCAACCCTGAGTCCTTCCACCCCCTCCTCAACTGTGTCCTTCCTAGACCTTCCCCACACAGTGCCTTTCGACACGCACCTGCCTGTCCCCTCCCTCTACAACTCCTCCTTCCCTCCCTCCCACCCTACCTTCTTCCCATTTCCGTCCTCTCGATGCCCCTGAGAGATCTTGTGTTTTGCTCATTGTCATCAGTGTGTGATGTCAGTGACGTGTTGTGTTTGATGCTGTTCTCCTGTGCATCAAGAGCTGTGATTTAAATTGTGTGCTGGGCTTGTACATAGTGTTACTGTCAGTGATCGTCATATGCTATGCCATCCATCGATACTTTTATGCTACAGCCACACTTTACCTTGTGTTCTTTTAATTGTCCCAGTGTGAGGTTTTTTGTGCACAACACTTTTGAGGTTATTATCTGCATTTTACAGCCGTCCCCCTTTTGTCTGTTCTCTTCCATTATGTTCCCCCTTTTTTCTACATTTTTGTCTGACATGTTTTCTCCTTTGTAATTTTAAATCTCTTCTGTTGTATCATAACTGTCTTATGGCTGAAGAGCAGCACATATGATGCTGCCAGCAAGCCCCTGATTGGGAATTGCAAATACAATAAAGGAGAAAAAGCAGCCCTGGCAGTCAGTGAACTCCCGACGACGATGTTGGAGATTGTCATCGAAAGTTCGAGGATTTTATTCGAATTGACGCGGCTTGGAAACTGATAACGGTTTATTCATGTGGTAGTCATATTGGGGCAGAGTTAGTTAGTTGAATTTGTGTTGGGATAGGCTATGGAGTGTATGTAGG
This sequence comes from Schistocerca cancellata, assembly GCF_023864275.1. Lineage (NCBI taxonomy): Eukaryota > Metazoa > Arthropoda > Insecta > Orthoptera > Acrididae > Schistocerca > Schistocerca cancellata. Next base: position 110,200,103 of record NC_064636.1, on the reverse strand, counting down.
TGTAGGGATGGAGGGATGTGTTTGTGAAGAAGCAACAGCATGGTAGTGCTTGTGATCAAAGGGGATACAACTGGGTTATTGGAATCTGGTTTGTAGATAGCGCAGTAGATGTGAAGGTGTCCAGTATGGTTTAGGATTTGTGGGAATTTGCCAAATGTTGGAGGATCCTTGTGGGAAAATATAAATGGATGCAGAAAGCATGGCATCTGAGGATTTGGAGGAACTTTGGTTGGGTTGAGATCCATGCAATATTTGCATAGGAGAGGGTGGGATTTTGTATGTGTGGAGAATAGTAAAGGTGTGTAATAATCAAGTTCAACCTGTTAGTAGTTGAATTCCTTTATATCTGGTTCCATTTAAAAAGTAATATTTAATTTTCATAAGCAGGTTTTAACACTACTTTGACGCTTGTAGGTCAACTTTGGCTTAATACTTAACCAGGAAGTTCCTTGAAAAATGACGTGATACGTTATTCTGACGCTTGATACAACTGCCACACACCCCCAAAGCCCCTCTATTAGGGGCTTTCTGTTTAATGGTTAGTAGGTGAGGTTCCACGTGACTTGTCATTCTATTGTTAGGCCAAGATATTTTAATGTGTTAGTTAACTGAATGGGATGGTCGTATGTGGTAGGCTAGAGGTCATGGAGATGGATAATGTGTGTGGTTTGTCCACCAATTATTGCCTGGGTTTTGGTGGGGTTGGTCTTGAGGAACCCTTGGTTGCATCAGGATGAAAACCTACAGAGGTGGTTTCGGAGGGGCTGTTGGGATTTCTCAAACGTAGGATACACTGCTAGGAAACTACTATCATGAGCATTCTGAAACAGGGGACTGGGGGTGGGGAGGGGGGTGGATGGTTTGGGGATATCGGCCATGCAGGGAACTGGTAATGTTAATGCTGACAAAGGATGGGCGATTAGAGAGGAAAGATGCCACAAGGTGGACATAGTTAACTGGAAGTGGGTATATATGGTCTTTGAAAAGAAGACTAGTATACCATATACGGTTTTAGGCTTCCTCTAGCGCGAGGGCACAAGAATTACAGATTTACGGGAGTTGGTGGGATAGGAGCTGGGTGAGGTGCAGAGGAGAAATTGGGAAGGAAGATATGCTGGTTCACTGTCAGATAGTGTTGTTAGTTCAGGTGTTGATAGATGCATCAGGAAAGGATGGATTGGAAGACATTGTCAAACACTGAGGTGTGGCAGATGGGGTGGTATCAGGTGGTACAAGTAGAGGTTTTGTGCAGTTTGAGGAAAAGCATGGCTTCGCAGATTTTCCATAGTTGAGGGTAGTAAACAATGCAGTAGATAGTGGTGTGAAGAGTTGCAAGGGTGACTAGAAAGGGGACACAACATTCTTTGACATGAAGACAGGTAAGGCAGTAGTGACCAGAGGAAGTACCTGAAGTAGAGCTCATCTCAAGATTTGCATATTCTTTGTTCTTTAAAGACCTTGACGTAAGCACATGAGGATTTGCTATACTTATTCCGAGAATGTTTAACACTCGTTTTAATAGTTTAGGACCAATGCTATTTAATCTGTAGCTACATAGAAATGTGTGAAACTTTTGATTGTCAAATTTTACAATCAGGTTTTGAGTGGTTTCATACGCAACCAAACGTTCTGCGCCATACATAAAAAAGTATAAGAAGGATCGATCAACCTGTAACATTATTGCTGTTAGCATACTGCTTGCCGTGATGTGTTTGGAGCAGCGACTTCGTTCCCTACACAAGTCTCACTCAATAAATCTTCATCATTCATAATTCCACACTAATATTACAAACACAAAAGTAACTGATTACATTTTACGTCAAAATGGTTCAACATATTTTGGTGAAATTTGGTGTGCAGAAAGGTTGTAACGCCGGAAATGCATATCCTTCTATTTCCATCTATTGTACTATAATTTTTTTTCCTTATTTTTGTTACCTGAATATATGACGTTTCTGTGTCTTTACATATTGTAATTGTTTTACTATTTGTATATATATATATATATATATATATATATATATTTATGCATTTATGTCAATGTACACTCCTGGAAATTGAAATAAGAACACCGTGAATTCATTGTCCCAGGAAGGGGAAACTTTATTGACACATTCCTGGGGTCAGATACATCACATGATCACACTGACAGAACCACAGGCACATAGACGCAGGCAACAGAGCATGCACAATGTCGGCACTAGTACAGTGTATATCCACCTTTCGCAGCAATGCAGGCTGCTATTCTCCGATGGAGACGATCGTAGAGATGCTGGATGTAGTCCTGTGGAACGGCTTGCCATGCCATTTCCACCTGGCGCCTCAGTTGGACCAGCGTTCGTGCTGGACGTGCAGACCGCGTGAGACGACGCTTCATCCAGTCCCAAACATGCTCAATGGGGGACAGATCCGGAGATCTTGCTGGCCAGGGTAGTTGACTTACACCTTCTAGAGCACGTTGGGTGACACGGGATACATGCGGACGTGCATTGTCCTGTTGGAACAGCAAGTTCCCTTGCCGGTCCAGGAATGGTAGAACGATGGGTTCGATGACGGTTTGGATGTACCGTGCACTATTCAGTGTCCCCTCGATGATCACCAGTGGTGTACGGCCAGTGTAGGAAATCACTCCCCACACCATGATGCCGGGTGTTGGCCCTGTGTGCCTCGGTCGTATGCAGTCCTGATTGTGGCGCTCACCTGCACGGCGCCAAACACGCATACGACCATCATTGGCACCAAGGCAGAAGCGACTCTCATCGCTGAAGACGACACGTCTCCATTCGTCCCTCCATTCACGCCTGTCGCGACACCACTGGAGGCGGGCTGCACGATGTTGGGGCGTGAGCGGAAGACGGCCTAACGGTGTGCGGGACCGTAGCCCAGCTTCATGGAGACGGTTGCGAATGGTCCTCGCCGATACCCCAGGAGCAACAGTGTCCCTAATTTGCTGGGAAGTGGCGGTGCGGTCTCCTACGGCACTGCGTAGGATCCTACGGTCTTGGCGTGCATCCGTGCGTCGCTGCGGTCCGGTCCCAGGTCGACGGGCACGTGCACCTTCCACCGACCACTGGCGACAACATCGATGTACTGTGGAGACCTCACGCCCCACGTGTCAAGCAATTCGGCGGTACGTCCACCCGGCCTCCCGCATGCCCACTATACGCCCTCACTCAAAGTCCGTCAACTGCACATACGGTTCACGTCCACGCTGTCGCGGCATGCTACCAGTGTTAAAGACTGCGATGGAGCTCCGTATGCCACGGCAAACTGGCTGACACTGACGGCGGCGGTGCACAAATGCTGCGCAGCTAGCGCCATTCGACGGCCAACACCGCGGTTCCTGGTGTGTCCGCTGTGCCGTGCGTGTGATCATTGCCTGTACAGCCCTCTCGCAGTGTCCGGAGCAAGTATGGTGGGTCTGACACACAGGTGTCAATGTGTTCTTTTTTCCATTTCCAGGAGTGTATAATTGGTTTGTTTCGTAAATATTATTTGTATTTTTACGCTGGGTCTTGCCTAGGGATAACTGCTATCGAACGATTACATCGATAGGTCGTGTGAAGAATCAAAGTGTGTAGGATCTTTGGTAGTGTTAACTCTGCTGCGTGGAGCGCGGGCAGAGCAGAGAGGGTCTGGCTGGAGTAGCGAGTGGAGCAGGTGTGTTGGGTGAAGCTCCCGCGAGTGGCCGCACTTTCGGGGTTTGGCAGTATGTAATTGCGCTCGACTTGCGATGATAGTTTCTGACATGGTGTCGCGGACGGGAAGCATTAGCTGGCGCACATCAAGAGCCCGTTTCGTCTGGTGACCGTGTCGAGAAGAAGGCGCGCCAACATCCAGCTTCTGCAACAGCGACGGCCGACAATGAGTGACTGTCGCCACCTCCTCGATCGACGGCTTCAAACCTTCAATCAACGAACAAGGAAGACTGGAAGCACGTCAAGTTTTAGAACTGTATGGCAGACCTCAGCTTTTCAAACTGTTCAAATCACAAAATTACAGCAACGTAGCATGAACCTTTGTTGCTCATTGTCCCAATTGCATTACCAAGCAGGGTCCCTTCCTTTTCCGGAATGAACCCGAGTGTCGTAGAAATTCAAACGTCAGCATCAGTCTATTTCACTGCTTTAATTTCAAAGTTCAGTTAAGGTATTCATAGCTGGCTACAATATTTAGATTACACAAGCACAAATTAAGAGTGCGAGTTTTGTTACCGTATTTTAGCTTACCTGTGACTGCAGCTCAGCTTGGTATGTACTAAATTTTACTATTGTTAATTGTTCAGAATCAGTTAATTCAAGTTCAAAGTTAAATCTCTTATTTCTAAAATGCGTAGATTCAAGTAGCTTTTGAAATGATTGTTGAGGTAGTCCAAGACTAACTGTATTTTACTGAATTTCGATGTGTTTTAGAAAGAAAGCTCACTATTAACTTCAGTCACTAAATTAACTTTCAATTTTCCTGTTTTATTAATTCTTTTGCTAAATTAAGTCAGAGTGTAGCGAAATTTATTACTTCTGACAAACTTTCAGTTTTCACACTGCACGTGTCAACCTTCAGTTGCCACACTTCTAGTGCTAATTATATGTGTAATAACCTTTTTTTTCAGTTACTATAGTAATTGTCCTTAGGACTGGCGACCGTAATTTCCCCCAAATCTCATATCTAATTACCGCTAGTTGATTGTTAACGTAACGGCCGCACATTTACTTTCTTTATTAACTTTACCCCTTTTTCAAAATTAATTTCCACCAGTTCCATTTGCATTTTTCCTTTCATTTAGATATAACCCTTTCCTCCCTCTTTACCGACAGGTTAACTTTGGTGACGATTGCTTTTCCAAAATTCCCTTTAGGTACACGCGGTTTCATTTTTCACTGTCATTAAGGTCGATAAGTGAGGGGGAGGTTGCAAGGTAGCATGCCTTGGAAGGACTTCATTTACTTTAGAAAGTTGTGTTTATTCATTTGAAGAATATTAATGAATTGGGAAGAAATACTTACTCTCCGAAAAAAGCAGTTTATTCTTTGACTGTTGATCTTTATCCTGTTTGATTCTCCCATTTAAAAAACCATTAAATATATTTTTTCCGATATTTATTTTTCATATGTCGAAAAAGCGTGCTTCGGGCTGCACAGCTCAGAGCATAATAGAAGTGCCAGTAGCTGGTATTTCTGTTCTAAAAGTAACCTTGAAATTAGTCTCAAGTTCCAGACCCCGTTATGTCCATGATCGCCGCAGTTTCAGTAGACGTTAAATCCCGACAACCCAGGCCTAAGACCATTATATTCAGTGCATATTTCATGCTTTGAAAAAGATACATATCCAAAACCCATTATTTCAGCACTCTTGTCAAATCGCATTTACAATACATTTTGAACATTACATTAATATCTCTCGTGCGGTAAATGAGACTTTATTCTGTTTAGCTTTCTGTATTTTACATTTTTCATGTTGGTATACCTGTCGAGTTGAACATGGCGCAAACATATTACTGAGTAACAGCGGCTTACCTGGACTGCAGCACTACCTTGAACCCCAGCGATTATTATGACGTCGTCGGAGACTCTGAGTCTATCTACAAACCTGGATCAGAAGTACATGTTGCTGACTGGATGACATCTCTTAAACATGCCTTGAAACCTCCCTCTCATGATACATTCGGGTCAAACCTTTAAACAGGACATTAATTAAAAACAAAGATTAGTGAACTATTACTATACAATGGGAACACAGCTAGAACACTAGGTAGGGTGTGGCAAAATTATCTGCAATAAGAGTAAATGCTAGAGAGGAGAAAAACCAGCAGAGATACTTGAAGGTTTCATCAGAAAACCATTTTAAAATGAAAGAGAACAACTATGAGGCAGACTGGATGGACATTAATGAACTTTTATTCTACAAGGATATCTTTAAATACCAGTCTGGAGCTGAACTGGATGTCGGAGAGCTGAATGATGAGACTGACGAACAGATCACGAACTGATGTATATAAGTAGTGATCTCATAATGGTGTGCTATCTTAATTTAAAGATGATGGACATTCTTCAAAAAAATTTATTTTACACTGTTATTCTTTCAACTGGTAACTAATAGTTTTCAACAGGAACAAATATTATGAAATATCTACATTATTTTTCATTTGTATCCATCATTAAAGAAAACGTTCCACGAAACCATTATGAGCAGATTACAGTTCCAAAAGTCTTTGTATTCGAAGTAAAATTTAGTTATAAATAAAAATATTGTGGCGTCATTTCTGGGAAACATAAATGTAAATCCAGAATACAAAAGGGAATTGCAACAAATACTGAATAACAATAAAAACCAAATAACAACTCAGAGACAGCTTTTTCTCGTTTCTGAAAATTTTTGTTACATGGAGATAACCGACTCTGTTTTGTGAAAATCTTTTTGGTTGCTGTGTTCTACATAATAGTATTCAAGGTGATGAATACAGCGTTTATAAAATCTTTTCTGTTACGTTTTCATGACTAACTGAACGGATTTCGGTGAAATTTTGTATGGAGATTGCTGGAAACCTGTGGGATGATGGGGCTTCCTTAAAAAGTTTTAAAAAATGTTGACAGCTTAAAGCGCAGAGTAGAGATTGAAAACGCACAGAGTAGAAAATATGTTTTTGTGACTTCTGACAGACACAAATTCACTCATACAAGTGGACGTTCTTGCAATAGTGTGTTAACAGTTAAGTGGTTAACAGATCAGTACCTGCAGTAAGTGTAACACTGACTACCGCGATGTCATCTGTTGGTGACAACAAGTAACAGCTGTGTGGCCCACCGACTGTCGGCCAGAAATTGCCGCCAGCTGGAAGTCTCGTTTATCTTACGTTTTGACGTCTCGTCGACAGTATTTGAAATGGGGCTTATCTCAACAACTGTATATTCATTGTTCTTTAATAACATTGATATAAGCGAACGAGGATTACAGTAATGATTGTGAAACTATTTATCACTTGGCCTTACGTCTACAGGCTGTTAAGCTTTTATCACTTGTAAGATTGATAATGCCAATCCACTCCATCCACAGTGGCAAAAGCACCCCCTCCTTCCGCCTCCTTGATTTCTATCTCACCATCTATGGCCGTCCTATCGCCCTCACTCCCACCCTTTAGTACCTTGCGTCACCCTCGACGGGGAAGGTGAAATGGGCGTGATTGCTGGAGTAGGTGGCCTACATATTGAGTTGGAAAACGGAACGGGCAGCGAGGGAGATCTGTTGGAGGCTGTGGGGGCGCTGAAAAGAATGAACATTCTGAAGGACGATGGTGAGGAATCTGATGTTGTCCTCAGCGGTAGGGAGTGGGTGAAGGGAATTGCCCGGAGGGTTGGGGGCGTCCAGAGGGCCGACAGGAACGGTGAGTTCAGAAGTGGTAGGAGAAGCCGAGTGATCCACGGCAGTGAGGGTCGGCGGGCGAAGCGGGGGTTGGGGTTGGCGGGAGAGTGGCGGGGAAGGAGCAGGAGTGACAGAGGTATTATGGCCAAAGACCCACATAAGGCGGGTGGGGCCGGCAGCGTTGTGTATGTGACGAACCGCACGCACCTCCAGATGGGGATGTGCCTGAAGCTCCGCCCCCGGTAGCTGAGTGGTCAGCGCGACGAACTCTCAATCCTAAGGGCCCGGGATCGATTCCCAGCTGGGTCGGAGATTTTCTCTGCTCAGGGACTGGGTGTAGTGTTGTCCTAATCATCATCATTTCATCCCCATCGACACGCAAGTCACCGAAGTGGCGTCAAATCGAAAGACTTGCACTAGATGAACAGACTACCCGACGGGAGGCCTTAGCCACACGACATTTCATTTCATTTCAGAAGGGGGTCGGGCCTTACATTTCTGGGAGTAGGTAGGATGAGGGATGTTACAGGTATTACAGGAGGGGGGGCGGCCTGGACATTGGGGCACTGCCGTAAAAAGTGGGCTTGCCTACAGTGCGGGCAGGTGGGGTCCTCGCGGCACTTAGATGTCGGATGTGCATTATACTGCAAGCACCTTTGGCAGCGGAGGGATTGAGGAGGGGAATGGGAGGGGTCAACTTTTTAACGTTGGTTAAAAAGGAGTGCACCCTCCTTCAGGAGACGGTCTATGGAGGAGGCGTGCTCGGAAAAGACCCTCAGAAGGTGGGTGGGGCCAGCAGCGTTGTGTGTGCGACGAACCGCATGCACCTCCAGATGCGGATGGGCCTGAAGCTCCGCCAACACCTCCTCCTCTGTGATCGTCAGACTAAGCCCAGTGATCACGGCGGTGAGGGTCGGCGGGCGAGGCGGGGGTTGGGATTGGCGGGAGAGAGCTGGGAAGGAGCAGGGGTGAGGGAGGCATTAGGGCCAAAGCGGGTGACAGGGATGCGGGAAAGGAGGTCTGTGTGGAGGGTAGGGCTGGGGGAGGAGATGAGCACCGAATCACGGTGATGAGTGAGGAGGGTGATGGGGGCACCAGGAAAATTCTGGCGAAGGAAGGGGGTGAGGTTCCGGGCTTCAAGAAGGGAGGAATCAGGACGGGAGAGGAGGTAGCGGTAGGAAGAGGGGGTAGAGGAGAAGGAGGTGGGGGCAAAGACAGGCGGGAAGACATCCATGGCATCGCGGGTGGGGGAATGGGGATGATGCAGAGCCTTTTTGGAAGTAGAGGAGGCAGGGGTGTCACTGGGGCGCTTGACGGCGATGGAGGAGGTGTGGGGGATGGGAGCGACTGGAAGGTGGCGGGGAGTGGCAGGTCCCGGTGCTGGAGGCGGCGCCGGAGGTGGTGAGGGCGATGGCAAAGGCGACGGTGAAGACAATGACGGTGAAGTCGAAGGGGAGAGTGGAGCGTGAGCCATAGCCCTCCAGGCGACCACCCTAGCGGGGGCCGCAGAACCGGAAGGAACAAAGGGAAGGGGTGGAGGGAAGGGATCAGAGGAGGCATGGGAGGGAGGAACCGGGGATGGGGCGACAAATAGTGAGGGAGATGGGAGAGTGAGGAGTGGGGGGATGGACTGAGGGGGGTGTGATGCGGCACACCACATGATAGTGGTGGCGGCGGCGGAGGGGGATGTGTATATGATGGCAGTGGTGGTGGCAGTTGTGGCGGTGGTGGGGGTCGACATTACGGGAAGGGGAAAGCACAGGACAGGACAAAGAAGGCAACGAGAAACATAGAGTAGAAGGGACGGGGAAACTATGTAGGAGGCTGGGGCCGAAGCCCCACGCTGCTGCTGCTGGCGGGTGAGGCGACGTATCTGGCTGGCTGGCCAGTGGGGATGCTATTGCTGCTGCTGCTGCTGCTGCTGCTGCTTGTGCTGCTGGATGCTGGATGCTGGCTGGGACCGCAGCTGGACGCTGGACGCTGGCTTCTGGGAGGAACCGCTGCTGGACGCTGGCTGCTTGCAGGAACCGCTGCTGGCTGCTGGACGCTGGCAGGAACCGCTGCTGGATGCTGGCTGCTGGCGAGGACTGATGCTGGCTGGACTGCTGCACGTAGACGGGCTGGCTGGCACCTGTAACACCTATCACTTCGATTGGTACCGTAATAGCACAATCGAAGGGCGGTATTCAAACGAATTACCGCCGGAGATGTGTGTTTCTGAAGAATTGCTGTGTTTATATAGAGAACAATTTACCAAGAACGTTGCAGAGTATGAAGTAATATCTTCTCAGATGATCAATAGACATGGGTGCTTGTGGCAAATTTTGTTTACAGACTAGACGTAAATAACCAAGACAGCAAAGGACCCATTTCCTCCTTCCAGTGTTTTCCTGTTAAACATCTTAGTGTGAAACGAAATACACAGCTCATATGTGCAGCACTGTTGCTTGGTGGTGCCAACAGATGTCGCCTGTACACGCTGCTATGCAAAATACGGCTATCGTCCTACCCCCATCCCTGAACGCCATATGCAGTTTGTTAGCATCACCAAATGTTTGTTTTTATACTTCCGCAACTTTTCGCCATGTTATAGTTTTACAGTCGCAGTGACTGCTGATTAAAACACATAGAAATTAGACAAAGAAACATGGCGACCATCTGTTTTCAAAAGTTAAACAATACACCTAGTGACAGTGTGATGTCTGTTTGCACCACTGAATGTTGACAAACAACACTGAACACTTACTTAAACACTGCACTATAGAGAAGCCATGAAGGACACATCACAGCCTAAGGCAGATCCAGAGAGAAGAGGTGGAAAAAGGGGGGAGGAGAAGAAAAGCAAAAAGGGGAGAGACAATGGAGGGAGAGGACACATAAAAATGGGGTGCAGCACGGACGCAAGAGGGAGCAGAGAAGCAGAGGAGGGGAAAAGAAAAGGATTCGTGGGAGAAAATGGAGTCAAATGGAGGGTAGGTGGGAAAAACAGGGTGGATGGGGGAGAGAGTGCCTGGGAAAAGGACAGAGTCAAGGAGGTGGAGGTGAGGATCAGAGTTGGCAAGAGTGATAAATGGAGGGGAATAGGGCATCATTCGGGAGGAGGAGTTGACGGAATGTCTCTTGGGAAAGAAGATGAAGGGTGTAGAGGTGGACGGTAGGGGGGACACAATGGTGTAGGCATGGCTGTGTGCAGGGTTGGAGAGGAGAGGAGCAGCCAGCGGATATGGGGCATCAAGTGGCCTGGAGGTGTAGAGGACTCAGATATGTTCAAGGAAAAGTAGCAGATGGGTGAAAGGAATCACATCATAGAGGACCTGTGTGTGGGACGGGAGGTGTATATGGAAGGCAAGGCGGAGTGCATGGTGCTCGAGGATCGGGAGGCAATTATAGAATTCGAGTGGGGAGGGCAGATATCCAGCTGAGACTGACATAACAGAGGATAGGATGGATCAAGGATTTGTAGATGTGTTGGATGGCAGAGGGGTTCAGCCCCCAAGTTCAGCCAAAGAGGAGTTTAAGGAGATGGAGGTGGTTGTGGGATTTGGACTAGATAGAGCGCAGATGAGGGATCCAGATGAGGTGATGGTCAATGGTGAGTCCAAGGTAGGTGAGATTGCAGGAAAGGCAGACTGGACAGGCACAGATGGTGAGGGAAAAATCAGGGAGCCAGAAGGAGCGAGCGGTGTGACCTACAATGATTGCCTTGGTCTTGAAAGGATTTATTTTTAGGAGCCAATGGTTACACCATGTGGCAGAAAGGTCGAGGTGATTCTGGAGAAGCCATTGGGACTGTTCAAGGGTAGGATCAAGGGCAAGGAAGATGGTGTAATTGGTATACTGTGGGTGTTGGACTGGGAAGGGGGGGGGGGTGGTACATTTCTGCTGTGAACAGGAGGTAGAGTAGAGGGGAGAGGACAGAGACCTAGAGCACACCCACAGAGGAGTAGGAGGTGCAGGAATTGGTGTTATGGATGGTGACATAGGAGGGATGGTGAGAGAGGAAGGATGCAATCAGGCAGACATAGTTCATAGGAAAGATATAGATCTAGAGTTTAAAGAGGAGCCCGAGATATAGGACTCTGTCATAGGAGTGATGGAAGTGATGCTGGAGGGAAAGGAGATTAATAAGGTTAATGAACTGGTCATTGGCTGAGAAGGAAGGCCAGAAGCCACGCAGGGTAAGGGAAAGGAGGTGGTGCTGATTAAGGTCGTGATGAATAAGGCAGGAGAGGATGGACTTATAGACCTTACTGAACATCGTGACCAGGGATGGTGTTGCATTTGGAGTGGAGGATGAGTTTAATGTCATGTGTGATAATGGGAGTGATTATGTCTGATGGGGGTAACTGATCTAAGTACTGGGAACTGATGGCGAGTGGTGGGACGGGTGTGTTGGAGTGTTCAAGGACTATGGGGAAGAAGGAGTAATGAAAGTGAGCATCATTTGGGATGGAGAAGTCCTTCGGGCAATGGGAAGGAAAATGGTTAGCCTTACTGAGGTTGTCAGAGAAGGAGCGGACGTTATGGAGGAGTGGATAATGTGTAATGGGAAGGCTACCAGTAAGGTGGTGGAAGACAACCCAGTACTTGGTGGAATTGATAGGTAGAGTGGAGTTGAGGTGTGTACATGTCTGGTGCCTGTCCCGGCGTTTCTTTGTTCTTGGAAAGTTTCAGATGTGTAATTCTACTTGCTGTTGATGAAAGAATGTGTTCTGGTCACAGGTGTGGATGAAGGAGCGGTAGAGCCTGCAGGATTCAAAGACAAGAAGGATGGACTGTGGAGAGAGAGTAGGGCAGTGAGGTTGAATGAGTTTGTTAGGAACTTGGGCCTCCAAGGCGTCAGTAATGGAGGAAGGACGAAACATGGACAATATAAGCAGGGTAGTGAAATGTAAGTGGGGTGGCTTTCGATCTATGAATCGAATGGATTTCCAGTAGGCATACTAGTTGGCACGGTGGTAGTCATGGACTGTCCTCAGGGGGACATCAGGATGGAGGCAAGAGGGGTGCCATGGGTGAGGAGATGGTAAGAAGAACTGGGAGGTGGTCATGACCAATGGGGTTGGAGGACATTCATGGCAATACGACCATGAAGGTTGGGGGAAGCAAGAACAACATCCAGGGTCGAGTTACTTTCGAAATGGGTGGGCTGTGATAGGAAAACAAGGTCACCCTGGAGGACAGCGAGGAACTTATGCCACTGCTGAAGGGAGGCAGTCTCATTGCTGTGGATGTTGAGCTTTGTGGCAATTGCATAGATGAAGAGGGTGCAGTCAACATGGGAGATGAAGTTGTGGGGGAGAATAGCTGCGGGACGAAAATAGATAGTGCCACAGGTGATGGCGTGGGACAGAAAAAAGACTCTGAGAATAAAGTGCTTGCTTAGGTCATTGGGCATGGTTTCTAGCCAGACAGGGATATGCTTGAGGTTAGGTAGCAATACACTGTCTTTATTTTTCTTTATTGCCACTCTTTGGCCAACAGAAAAAATGTAGTGAGCATGGAGAGATAGAAATAGAAATATATAAATGTTAAAACCAGAAGACACACATAATAATACTGACGAAAGCGTTTGTCAGAAGGCACTGATTTCATAAATAAGGTCCACAGTGCACACAAACGAAGATAATCAGTCTTACACTCGAGTGAAGGAGCACACTGAAGATATCACTGATGCACAGAAACGAAGAAAACACCATTGCTCTAAACACTGGTGGCAATATTTGTCACAGAAAGCACTGAACACACTTGATGAGATGAGGGGGGTGACTGCCACTGGGTGTAGGGGACAGGCAGGGGAGGAAGGAGGGGGAAAAAGCCAGTGGGAGGAAAGAAGGCAGAGGGGAGGGCAGAAGGTGGTTTGTTGGGTTTGGGGAACATCAGGATCCATTAGGTTTCCCACAGGTCGGGTTAGAAACCAGTAGGACTGGAAGCTCTGGGAGGGGTAGAGGAAGTGGAGAAAATGGGAGAGGGTAGGTGAGGAAGAAAGGATGGTGAGATAGGAGAGACAGGGAGCGCTGGAGGAAAGGGGGAAGGGGAGAGGAATGGGGAGGATTAGATCTGATAGGAGTGGTATATGGAAGGAATGAGGATATCGGCATGGAGGGGGAGTTGGTGGAAGCCACCTTGGGCAAAGGTATGGAGAGTGTGAAGATAGAGAGCAGGCTGGATGGTACAGGCGCAGCAGTAGGGTGTGGTGGGAGAGGATGGTAGAGACAAGCAGGTGCGGAGGATCAAACTTGCAGGAGGTGTAAAGGATAAGTATCGATTCGAGGAAAAGGAGGAGATGTGGGAAGGGAATCAAGTTGTATAGAATCTGCTTGGGGGATAGGAGATAAATGCGATAGATGAGGTGGAGCACATGGCATTCAAGGATTTGGAGGGACTTGTAGTAGTTGGGAGGGGCGAAAATCCAGGTGGGGTGGGCATAGCAAAGGATTTATAAGTGCGAAGGATGGTGAAGTGGTCCAGACCCCATGTACGGTCAGACAGGAGTTTAAGGAGGTGGATGCCTTGGCTTGGACTGTCTGGAGGTAGGGGGTTCAGGAAAGGTGGTGGTCGAGCGTGACACCAAGGTACTTCAGGGTGGTGGTAAGGGCGATGGGATGGCCATATATGGTGTTGTAAAAATTCAGGGAAGGAAGGGATGGTGCTGCCTACGTTGATTGCCTGGGTTTTGGAAGGATTGCCTTCAGCAGCCTCTGGTTGCACCAAACAGTGAATTAGTCAAGGTAGGATTGGAGAAGGCGTTGGCAGCATTGGAGGGTGGGGGTGAATCAAGGAAGGCAGTGTCATTGGATATTGGAGGAGGTGGATGGGGGGTTGGGGCGACAGTGTGTCCGCCACATAGAGAAGGTAGAGAAGAGGGGAGAAGACAGAGCCTTAGGGCATGCCAGTGGAGGGGTAGAAGGTATGGGAGTCTATATTGTGTAGGGTAACATATGAAGGACGATGAGAGAGAAAAGAGGCGATGAAGCAGACATAAGTAATGGGAAGGTTTGAAGCTTGAATAGGAGACCAGAATGCCAGACATGGTCATAGGCACCTTCTAGGTCGAGGGAGATGAAGATGATGGATCAATGGGAATTGAGTTGGTCAGAGAGGAGGTGGGTGAGATGCAGGAGAAGGTCATCAGCAGAGGAGGAGGAGGATCGGAAGAGACATTGGTAATGGAAAGGAGGTGGTGCAGTTGGAGGTGTTGGTGTGTGTGTTGAGTGTGGATGGACTCCCAGACCTTATTGAAGATTGATGTAAGGGTGACAGAACGGTAGGAGGAATTGTCAGAAGGTGGTTTGTTGGGTTTGGGGAACATCAGGAGCCAAGAGGTTTCCCACAGGTTGGGGTAGAAACCAGTAGAGAGGACTACATTATAAAGTCTGAGCAGGACAGTAAGGAAGGAAATGGGAGTCTCACGGACATGGCAGTAGGTGACCGTGAGCAGTCTAGTACTTTGTGTGAAGTGTGGCTACGATGTCTTGAATGGTGGTGGGCATGTTGAGATCTGTGTGTGTGTTGTTATCCAAGTACTGGAAGCTAGGAGCAACTGGGGGGCAGAGGTGTCAGTCAGATCACAGACATCAGGGAAAAGGGACTAATCGAACAGGGGATCATCAGGGATAGTAAGGATATCGGAGAGGTAGGAAACGAATTGGTTGGTCTTACTGAGGTTGTTCAGAAAAGGTTGGTCGTCATGGAGGAAATGATACTGTGGGGAGGGTTTAGAGCCAGTAAGGCAGTGGAAGGCTGACCAGTATTAGACGTGTTTATAGGTAGTGCAGCATTTAGGTGGGTGCAGGTCTGGCACCAGTCCCAGCTTTCTTTGGCTGTGAGCAAATTTCGAATGTGTCTCTGGAGTTGCCACTGGCATTGCAGTGTTTTTTTTTCCTTTATTGAATTTCGATTCCCCCCCTCCACCTGGGGAGGGGCGGGTTGACAGCAGCTTAATACGCTGCTCTACAGCCGAGAGAAAGTTAAACAAAACAGTGGTGAGAGAAAAAACAATATATAACAGTAAAATGACGGAAAGTTGCATAACTTAAAATACAAAAACATGGTGTTGACGATGCAGATGAATACACACAGGAAGGAGACATGCATAATTAAAAAATATGGCGACAGTCTAGTTTCTTTTTTCACAAGATAAAAACACAAATAGTGACAGTATGGTGGCTGTTTGCAACACTGACAGGAGATGCACAACACTGAACACTAACGTAAAATAGCAATGTAGAAGTGACCAAGCGCCAGATGGTGGGGGAATCTCCAGACCAATGAGGGAGAAAATGGGGGGAAGGAGAGGCAAAGGAAAATGGGGGAGCTGGTAGAGGGAGGGGACATAGAAAGAAGGGGGATGGGCCAACACGAGAAGGAGTGGGAAAGGCAGTGGAGGGGAGCGCAAGAGGCTTGGGGGAGAGAAGGGAGGCAGAGGGAGGGTAGGTGGGAAACAACAGGAGGGTAGGGGGTGATAGGGAACCTGGGAAAAGGACAGAGGAAGGGAGGGGGAGGTGAGGATCAGAGTTAATGCGAGCAATAAATGGAGGGAGAGAGGGCATCATCCGGGGGGGGGGGGGTCGATGGAAGCCACTTTCTGAAAGGAGATGAAGAGTGTAGAGGTGGAGGGTATCTGGGACACAACAGTGAAGGCATGGCAGAGGCAGTGGAGAGGAGCAACCAGGGAATGAGGGGGATCAAGGCGACAGGAGGTGTAGAGGATGTGGACATATTCGAGGAAAAGGGAGAGATGCGGGAAAGGAATCAGGTCATGGGGGATGCGCGTAGGGGATGGGAGACATATATGGAAGGGGAAACGCAGTGCATGGCGCTCGAGGATATGGAGGGACTTATAGAATGGAGGAGGGCCAATATCCAGGTAGGACTGAGATAACAGTGGATGGTTTCTTTTCTTTTCCTTTATTGTTATTTTTAAACCTGTTTACAGGCAGGCCAGCAGCAGCATACTACGCCGCTCTTTGGCCTCAGAGAAACACAAAAGAGACAAATGAAGACAATGTGAGAATAAAAATACAGTGGACATAGAAACGGAGACAACACTTTTTAAAATACAAGGAGCCGTTCATGGGCGTAGAGTCCGAGATAAAATTTGTACAGACACTTGGACACATACATAGACGAAAATTGACGTGAACGTAGGTGCACGTATAACACTGAACCACTTAAGCACAAAACGACGGCACACAAAAACACGAGGCGTTGATATCTGGCGCGCGAATGTTCACTAACCGTGTGCGAGTCTGGGAACCTGCCAAGAGAGGAGGATGGGGGTGGGAGAGGGAGAGGGGAGAGCAGATGCCAAGGGCAGGGGAGATAGGGGGAAGGGAGGAAGGGGGAGGGGCAGCCTGGGGGAAGAGGAGTGGAGGGAGTGGACGGGGGAAAAGGAAAGAGGAGGGGGGTGCCTAAAGGAAAGGACACAGGAATTGGTGGGGAGGATCATGGCGCGACAGCACCGTATCCTCTCCAACAACATCCGCTCCCTTCCCGCCAACAAGAACCTCTTCCTGCACACCCTTGCCCCCCACCGCGTGGATGCCATCCTCCTCAATGAAACCTTCCTCCAAACCCACCACACCATCCACACCTCGCCCTACCTCCTCCACCGCTCCGATAGTCCCCTCCCGATTGCGCGTGGCGGAGTTGCCATTGGTCACCACCGCCAGATCCCCGTTCGGCTCCAACCTCTCCTTCCCGACCCCACAGAACACCTGATTCTTAGTCTCTTCTTCCCTGGCCTTACCATCACTTGCGCCACCATCTATGTCCGCCCTAACGCCTGTATTCCTTTTGACTTCCTCTACCACATTGACTGTACCTCCTCCTCCTACGTGATCGCCGCCGACCTCAACATCCATAGTCGTTCCGCTGCCCAGTTACGGCGGTGGCATCGGTTCCACTCCTCCCTTCAAGGCAACCTCGTCCCCAATCCCCAGCACACCCGCCCTGAATTCAACTCCACTCCTGATTTCGCCCTCTCCTCCCTTAACCTCCTTGGCCGCATAATGGTGGATGTCCTTGACCCTACTGGTAGTGACCATCTCCCTGTCCTCCACACTGTTTCAGACGGTCGTCGCCCCCGCCCCAACCCCCATCATGAACCTCCCTCGCAGTACATCCATGATTATTCCTGTGCCGACTGGAATGCCTACCGGGCTACCCTATCCACCCAGTCCGATGGTCACCCCTTCACCTACCGCCACCCTGATGATATTACTCATGTCGCCTCCTTTCTCCAGCAGACCTTGTCTGAGTCTGTGGAGGCCCATGTCCCTTCCGTCGCCATCCTCCCCCACCATCCTACCTTACCTACACAGGCCGTCCTCCTCCTCCGTGAATCCCGCCGTCTCTACTGTGCCTTCCTCGACACGTGTGACCCAGACACACTAAGACACCACCGGCAATTCCAGAGATACTTCCGTAACTTGCTGGCAGCTAACAAACGCAAAAACTGGCGACAGACATGCACCCGTTTAAATGTTACCCTTCGTATCAACTCGTCCAAGTACTGGTCAGCATTCTGCTTCCTTACCGAATCTAACCCCCTCCCCCTACTATCATCTCCTTCACGACAACCAACCCTTCTCCGATAACATTAGTAAGGCCAATCACTTTGCCTCCTACCTCTCCGGTGTCTTTACCATCGCTGACGATCCCCAGTTCGATTACTCCCTCTTCCCGGATGTCCACGATCGAACTGACACCTCTGTCCCCCCCTCGCACCTGGTTTCCAGTACTTGGACAACATGGCACACACAGAACTCAATGCCCCTATCACTACACAGGATCTCATTGCTACATGGATTCCTACACCTTTTTCCCCTCCACCGGTGTGCCCCAGGGTTCCGTCCCCTCCCCTCTTCGGTACCTCTTGTACATGGCGGACATGCTGCTTCCTTCACCCCCCCCCATCCACCTTCTCCAGTACGTCGATGACACCGCTTTCCTTGCCCTTGCCCCCACCCTGCAGCACTCCCAACACCTTCTCCATCCCATGTTGACTGGTTCACCGCTTGGTGCAACCAGTGGTTGCTTAAGATCAATCCTTCCAAAACCCAGTTGATTATTGTAGGCAAAACCACCCCTTCCTTCCGTCTCCTCGATTTTTACATCACCATCTATGGCTGTCCTATCGCCCTCACCCCCCCCCCCCTTAAGTACCTTTTTGTCACCATCGACCGTCACCTGTCCTGGACCCCCCACCTCTGGATGATCCAAGCCAAGGCATGCTCCCAACTCTGTCTCCTCAAGCTCCTTTCCGGCCGTAAGTGGGGTCTGGACCCCTCCTCCATCCTCCATACCTGTAAATCCCTCATTCGCCTTATCCTTTGCTACGCCCACCCTGCCTGGATCTCTACTCCCTTACCTTTTACAAATCCCTTCAGATGCTAGAACGCCATGCTTTTCGTCTCGCATATTGCATCCGTCTCCCATCCCCCACACGGCTCCTGTACGATCTTATTCCCTTCCCCCACCTCCTCCTTATCCTCGAATGGATACGGATCCTCTACACCTCCCGTAAACTCGATCCTCCTCCTCACCCGCTTGTCTCGCCCATCCTCTCCCACCCCTGCCTGCTGTCGTGGCTGTATTCCCACGCCCCACCTGCTCTCCATCTCTCCACTCTCCACTCTCCACACCCTATCCCAAGGTGGCTTCTGCCAGGTCCCCCTCCCTGGAGAATCCCTCCTCCCTCCTCCCCTCCATCCACCCCTCCTACCAACTTTGATCCTCCCTCTTCCTGTGTTTGCTCCTTTGGGCACCCTCTCTCCCTTCTCTCCCCCTTCCCTCCCTCCTCTATTTCTCCCCTCCCCGGGCTTCCCCTACCCTATCCCTCCATTACTCCTCCCATCTCCTCTGCCATTGGCGTCTTTGCTCTCCCCTCTCCATACCCCACCCCCTTCTTCCCCACGGACTCGCATGTTACGTGGACATTCGCGCTCTGGAGATCATTGCCATCCATTTCTCGTGTGTGTGCCATCGTGTTTGTGTTTAGTGTTAGCCATCACGCTCCAACGTTCACCTGTGCCGTTGAAATCATCAGTGTTTGTGCGCTGTGCCAACGTGTTTCATTGCATTCTTCGTCGAGTGTGAATGGGTCTGTGTTTTTGTGTTCTATGGCTACTGTTTTTTGCCCGTCAATATGTCTAATATGTGTCTTCTTTCTGTATTATCTTTGTGGACTAGAAGGCTAAAGAACAGTGTAGAATCCTGCTGCCAGCCTACTTGATGTACAGGTATTAAAATTACTATAAAGGAAAAAAAATCACAAACGTCCTTTGAAGTGTATGGATTACACAGACTGGGCTACCCTCAGGGGGTAATCTCCAGTTTCGAAGCATGTGTTGCTGTTGCTGTAGCCGTATTTTTGTCTGGCTGCCTGCCTGCCTGCCTGTTAGCTGCCGTCCAGGGCTCACCGCTGCCGTCACTGCTGCCTGGTGCTCCCTGCCGCATGTTGTCTGTCTGTTGCGATCCGTCTGTCCGCCCACCACCGTTCATCGTCATACCGCCTGCTGTCCATCCACCACCGCCCATCATCTGCCTGCCTGTTGTCTGTCAGTCACTGTCCATCCATCCATTGCCACCTATTGTCACTGTCTATCCATCCATTCACCGCCATCCATCTCGCCATCCATCTGTCATGAGTCTTTCTGCCTCAACTGTCTAAACTTCCCCCTCTCCCTCTTCCACTGTCACATCATGGAGTGACCCACTCTTCCATCTCCTCCCCTGCTGTTTACCCTAACATCTTCACCCTTCCCCCTGCCTCCACAACCACAACAGCTCCCACTACTGCCCCTGCCCTCAATTACACCTCCACTGCCCCCTCTCCTGCCACACTTCAGGTGGTTGGCTTCACCTCTCTCACCCCCATCACTTCATCATATGTGGCCCCACATGTATCGCATCACGCTGCACTACAATCACCACAATTGAACCAGTTGCTTCTCCTGGCATCTCTACCATGACTACAGGATCTGCCACCTGCCACCTCCCTCTCTTCCCCATCCCTCTTTCCTCCTCCTGGCCTACAATCACCAAAACAACCATCAGTGCAACATTGCCGATTCCCCCCACTTCACACAAAAAGTCACTGCTTCCTCCCACTTCTGCCATCATCTCCATGGACACCACCCCTCCTCCTGCCACCCATACCCCAGTCCCCACCCTCCATACCTTTGTCCTGTCAATCCTGGACCCCAAGTTCCTTTATGCCTGTACCCTCACAATGGAGATACGAAAGTAACTACCTGGTGCTCCCATCTCCCAATTGATTCCCTGCAGGATCTCAGTCCTCATCAAGTCCCACCATCCCTCCATAAATATTGACCTCCTCCATAAACTCTCATGCACTGTGATTGGTCCCCATGTGTCCCTCACACACTTCCTACCCTCTTCCTCTCCTCGTCAGACCCAGCCTCCCCGTCGCCGATCCACCAACATTGCGATGATCACCAAGACAACCTGGTGATCATGGAGGATAAGGGGTTGGCAGAACTGAACTCACACTGGGATCTAGAAATTCGCTCTGGCCGCCATATTCAAAATGCTTCTGGTCCCACTTATCTCATGCATGTCTTTTTGGAGTCCGCCCCCTCCACTGACCACCTCCTCACCCAAGGTGTGCTGATTTTCCATCGCTGCCACCCTGCTGAATCCTCAAAATCCCCTCCCCAATCCTACAACTGCTAGTACAGCCTCATGCACAATGATCACCTGATCCCCAAATGCAAACCACCCATCCCACCTGTCCGCATTGCAGGGTCTCCTACTTTCTTAAAAACAGCCCCAACCCTGCCACCACTCCTTTCTATAACAGATGCAATGGACCCCATCCCACCTACTCCCACCAGTGTAAAACTAAACTGCCTCCTGCCATCCCCAAGTTTACTGTCCTTGTCCATCCCACTGATCCCTCTGATCCACCTCAACAATTCCCTTTGTCCACCCCCCATTGCTGAAGACATCATCCAGTTCCTCACCATAGTCCTCCAAAATATTCTCCCTTTCTAACGCCCCCACACCCACCAACATATCTCCCTCACTGCCTGCTCCTTCTTTCACCTGAACACCTTCGCCACTTACTCCCACAACCAAGCCCACTTCACCTTCACTCGCCTTGACACCCTAGTTTAAGCCTCTGACCTCCTCTCTCCTCACCCCCGTATCTTCCCATCATGGCATGGCATGAGTGTCGCACCCTATTCCACTTCTTCCACACCAACAAATACTTACTGGAGAACACCCTCTTTCAATACTGGATCAACACCTTCCTCCTGAATGAAACCTTTCTCCAGCCCCCCATACTATCTGCACTTCCTTGTCTGGTTACAGCCCCTCCTCAATGAGCCCACCAAACACCTTATCCTCAACGTCTTCTTCCCTCCTGCACCATTACCTGCACCACCACCTATGTTCTCTCCACTGTTCCTATTCCCTATGACTTTATCTCACACATTGACCCCATGTTCTCCACCTATCTGACTGCCACTAGTATCAACATCCATAGCTGCTCCCCTGCCACACTTTGGTGGTGGCATCAGTTCCTCCTCAAGATCCAAGGTGACGTTTTTACCTTTCTCTGGCACACCTGCCCGAAAGCAACACGACCCTTCAATGTTGTCATTGCCTCTGCCAACCTCCTTTAGTGTATCGCCATCGACATCCTTGACCCCACAGGTAGTGACCACCTCTCCATCCTTCTCACCATATCTACTCACCACTCCCCTCTGGCTCATTGCCCATCACCCCTCTCAAGGTAGTTCATGACTACCATTGCGCCAACTGGGATGCCTACTGGGAATCCATCGCCACCCATGTTGAAGACCACCATCTTACCTATCACAATCCTGACGACATGATCCACATCACATCCTTCCTTCAGAAGGCCATTACTGATGCCATGGAGGCCCATTTTCCAACTAAAACCATCCGCTCAAACCATCACACTCTCCCTCCACAGGCTGTCCTCCTCCTCTGTGAATCCAGCCGCATCTATTGCTCCTTCATGCACACTCGTGACAGGGATACACTCCAAAAGCACCAGGAAATACAGTTACACTTACAGAACCTTATTGCAGCAAAAAAGCGCCAGGACAGGCCACTCAATAACACCCTCCCTACCAACTCCTCAAAGTACTGGTCCATCTCACTGGCTCCCATTATGCACCCTACTACTTCCTTCTCTATAACGACCACTCCTTCCAAATAATCTCAGTAAGGCCAACCACTTCGCTTCTCATCTTTCTGAGGTTTTCTCCAACCCTCATGATGAACACTTTGATTATTGTCTTTTACCCACACAGATACCTAGTTCGTTCCACTTGCTCCAAGTCTCCAGTACTTGTGGCACTTGCCCCTCTCCAATATCAACATTCCAATCACAGCAAACGAAATTAAACTTATCCTCCAGTCCAAATGTAACATGGGTCCTGTCAACATCGTGTCACCTACCACCACCTTACAGAACACCCCTTCTCCTTTCTGACTCTCCTTGCCAATTTATACAATGTCATCCTCTCCACTGTCCTCCTGCGTCCTCTTACTCCTCAAACTCAATAAACCACCTTCTGTCACCTCTTCCATCTGTCTGACCTCCATCTTCAGTAAGGTCTACAAATCCATCCTCTCCCATCACATCCATCAGCACCTTAATCAACACCAACTCCTCCCCCTTACCCAGTGTGGTTTCTGACCCACCTTCTCTGCCAAAGGCCAACTCCTTAACCTCGTCCACCTTCTCTCCCTCCAGCTTAACTCCCGTCACTCTGCTGTTTTTGTTTCCCTCGACCTTCCAAAAGCTGGCTAGAGTGGCCGAGCGGTTCTAGGCACTTCAGTCTGGAACCGCACGACCGCTACAACCGCAGGTTCGAATCCTGCCACAGGCATGGTTGTGTGTGATGTCCTTAGGTTAGTTAGGTTTAATAGCTCTAAGTTCTAGGGGACTGATGACCTCAGATGTTAAGTCCCATGGTGCTCTGAGCCATTTGTACCATTTGAACCTCCAAAACGCCTATGACCATGCATGCTATCTCGGTCTCCTCTTTAAATCCCAAACCTCCACCCTGCCTATCAATTTTGTCCAGCTGGTCACATCCTTCCCTTCACACCATCCTTCCTATGTCACCATCCATAATTCCAAATCCCATATCCTTTATCCCAATACTGGCATGCCCCAGGGTTCACACCTCTCCCCTCTCCTCTATCTCCTGTACACCACTAATATGCCCAGTCCCCTTCCAATACGCTGATGACATCGCATTTCTAGCTCTCTATCCTACCTTTCAACGATCCCAATGCACCCTCCAAACGCACCTTGACCAGTTCACCACTAGGTGTAATCAATGGTTCCTTCATGTCAACCCCTGTAAAACTCAAACAGTCATCATAGGCCACACCACCCACTCTTTCTGCCTCCACAATTTCCACCTCACCATTTATGGTTGCCCCATCAACCTTACCCCCACCTGCAGATACATTGACCTCACTGTCGACCATCAACTCACATGGATCCCTCATCTCATGACCAGCAGAAAACCCATTCCCACCTCCATCTCCTGAAACTCCTGTCTGGCTGGACATGGGGATTGCATCCTTTCACCATCCTCCACACCAACAAATCCCTTATTGGTCCTATCCTCTGCTATTCCAGCATTGCCTGGATTTCCACTCCCTTCCACTTCTATAAGGTCCTCAAATCTTAGAACGCCATCTCCTCCAACTTGCCTTCAATACCTGCCTTCCTTCCCCCATGTGTCTCCTATATGACCTCATCCCCTTCCCCCACCTCTTCCTTTTCCTCCAACATCTCCACATCCCTTACACTGCAGGCTGATCCACCCCACCCCCTGGATTCCTCCTTCCTCTCCATCCCCTGCCTGTTACTGTGCCTGTATTGCTGTATCCCTCCCTCCCTCCACCTCCACACCCCCCATTTCGTTTATAAGGGCAATTTCCAGCAACACCCCTCATTGACATTGAACTTCGGCATGACATCTACCGTTCCCTTGCAACTGTAGGCTGGCCTTGTTCCCCCCACTCCACAGGGCCCCCTTTTCCTCTCCCCTCCTCCTCCCAGAGTGGATTTTTCTCCTTCCCCCCTGAGTCCCTGCACCCATCGTCGACTGTTTCCCTCCCACATCTGCCGGCCGGAGTGGCCGTGCAGTTCTAGGCACTACAGTCTGGAACCGAGCGATCGCTATGGTCGTAGGTTCGAATCCTGCCTCGGGCATGGATGTGTGTGATGTCCTTAGGTTAGTTAGGTTTAATTAGTTCTAAGTTCTAGGCGACTGATGACCTCAGATGTTAAGTCGCATAGTGCTCAGAGCCATATTGAACATCCCACGTCTTTGCTCCCCAGCCCTCTTCGGCACGCTCCCACCCATCTCCTCCCTCTCCAGCCCTCCTTCCCATCTTCCCTTGTCCCTCATCTCCATGCCCCTAGCAGATCCTCTGTTTGCTCATCGTCATCAGTGTGCTACGTCAGTGTTGTGTTTGGTGCTGTTCTCCTGCGTGTCAAGAGCTGTGATTTTAATTGTGTGCTGGACTTATACATAGAGTTACTGCCAGTGATTGTTATGTATTACGTCGTTACTCTTATAATCCTGTGTGTGATTTTGTTTTGTGTGCACTACTTTTATTACGGTTTTTATCTCATTTTTACAGTTGCCCCCTTCTTGTCTGTTCTCTTCCGTACTTTTCCCCCTTTTTTATATCTATGTACACCATACTTTCTCCTTTCTATTATTTTAAGTGTCTTCTTTTGAATAATCCCTGTCTTTCGGCTGAAGAGCAGCGCATATGCTGCTGCCAGCCTGCTCCAGATGGGGGCATTGAAATACAATAAAGGAAAAACAAAAAGATCTGGAGACAATAGGCAAGTGACCGCTACTGTTCTGTAAAGAATATTTGAAGCGGTGTGAATCACTAGATTCGCGCCGAAGAATGTATTGTAAGAATGGCACAAGTGTTCGTGTCTGTGCACGTCACCAATTTGCGTGTTTATGTATATCTTTATTTCGGGTTGGTACAAAGGCAGTGAGGAACCTGTTCCTATCATGAATTCGCGTCGCTGCAAACGCTATTTTCTTTCTAATTCATTATTTCCTTCCTAGCTGCATTTTCGTCAACTTGAGCAATGTGGTTTCTGGCCCAGTTCTGTGGTTTCTGGCCCATTTCTGTGGTTTCCTTTCTCCCCCCCCTGCCATCACGCATCTTCACATTGCTCTCACTACAACACTCAGCTCTTTGATAAATACTTGTATTTAATGTCCATCATCATATCTCGTTGCTAAAAACCAACAAAATTGCTACTTGAAGTATTTCTAAACTTCCCCTTTTGAACAAATGAGACACTTAGTTTTTGAAGTCCTAAGAGTTTACTTCTTTCCCTGCCCATCTATTCATCACCATCTTCAGTTACCGTAGACCAGTGGTTCCCAACAGGTGGTCTGCAGACCCCCAGGGGTCCGCGAGCTATGCCAGAGGGGTCTGCAAGATGCTATTAGGATAAAAGATATATTAAATATATTTCGTATGAAAACAGATTTTTTGTTTTGACCGCTTCCTGCATGAGCAGAGTTTTAGCGAACGCTAACTTTTGCTTCTGGCGTCTTCCTAGAGCCAACTGACACTAGCACACTCTAGCGCAAAACTAGAATTAGATAGAGGCAAATAGTTCTGCTGTATGCCGATTGACTGCGCGTGCTGCCTCTTTGCAGCTGACAACTGCCAGTCACTTTGTACAGAAACTCGCATTTCAGACGACGATAGGCCATTGTTAAATTTATTGCCAGTGCTTTCACAGACCATGTTGTTTATATATTCAATATTCTGTATTAAAACAGTAGTGTTTGTAAAGCGTTGTTTTCGCGGAAGCTACAGTTAAAAATGGACCGTTGGTTAAAAAGTGTTTCATTAAAACAGATGAAGAGGAAGATAATGCATTTGATGTTCAAGCAAGTAAGTCAGTGACTCTCGAACCGAAGTTGTCAGTGTCCATTGAACCTAAATCGTCGGCGTCCCTTGAACCTAACCCTTCCTAGATCAGTGTTAAGCTTATTGGAAAAATTAGAAAATACAACTCTGATTACTTGGAAATCGATTTTACGTTTACTGGACCGAGCTACAGCCTATGCTATGAAAGCCTTTCTAATAAATATATGAAACCAGCAAAACTCCGGTGCCATCTTGAAAAAAACCACCCAGAGTACAAATGTAAGTCATTAAATTTTTTGACAGATAAATTAGGAGAGTTGAAAACATCGCATAAAACAATTACCAAACACTGTGGTGCAAATGTGAATGAAAATGCAACACTTGCGTCTTATGAGGTGGCTCAGCTTGTTGCTAAATGTGGGAAAAACCAAACAATTGCTGAGGAACTTATACTGCCATCAGCAATAATACTTTGCAAAAGAATGTTAGGTGATGGAGCTGCTAAGGTAATAAGAACTGTCCCGCTCTCAAATAATACTGTTCGAAGACGAATTACTGATATGGCAGTTAATATCAAAGAAACATTGCTGGATAGACTTTGCATGAGTGACATGTACGCTCTACAATTGGATGAAAGCACAGACACATCAAAAAAAAGTTATAATATTGGTTTTCGCACGATTTTTCTGGGAGGACCAAGTGTTTGATACTTCTCTTTTTTCATGCAAAGAACTGCGTACAAGAGCAGACGATATTTTTACTGTATTGAATACTTATTTCAAGGAACACGATGTCACCTGCAAGAAATGTGTGGGCATGTCGACAGATGGAGCAAAGTCAATGGTTGGCAAAAAAACAGGACTTCTAGCTCGTATCAAAGCAGTAGCCCCTGAGGTGAAATGGACTGACTGCTGTATCCATCGTGAAGCCTTAGTAGGAAAAAGATTGCAAAAGATATTTACGAAGTACTTCAAGTCATCAACTACATTAAAACTCGACATCTGCAATCCAGATTATTTTCTTTGTTGTGTCAAAAGATCGGCAGTGAGCATGAGCAATTTCTTATTCATACGGAAGTAAGACGGCTTTCTCTAGGGAGGATCTCGTCAAGATTTTTTGAACTTAGAGACGAAGTTTCGTGTCTTCCTTCTTGACACAAAGTACGCGGATTTTCTCACTAACTTCTCTTGGCTTTGCTCAGTTGCGTCCTTAGCTGAAGTGTTTGAACACTTGAATATGTTAAACTTCACAAGGAAAAAATGTAGATATGACCAAATTTGAGGATAAGATTAGTGCTATGGTCAAAGAGTGTCAGATCGGGGCGTCAAGGAAAGAAAACGAGTCACTCCCTAACTTTTCTACTTTAAAACAATTCTTGGAGTCATCACAGGAGAGTTTGCCTGACCAGATCGAGATCAATGTATCCGAGAATCTACGCAGCCTAGACACCGCTTTTAAAGAGTATTTCCCTGAACCTGACCCTGACGACAGATGGATTCGAAATCCCTTCAGCTGTGAAGAAATAAACAAAATCCGAGGCTTGTGGATCTGGCCAGCTGTGGTACAATAATAAACATTTTCATCGGTGTTAAATTACAGACTTCTGGGCATCAGCACGCAAGGACTACAAGAAACTTGAAGATAAGCAGTGAAAAAGACCCTTCCATTTGCAACCACATATCGGTAAAGGTAAGCATTTTCCTCCATGTGTTTCATGAAAAACACATATAGGAATCGGCTCGACATGTGGTCGGATCTCAGAGTGAAAGTTTCAAGTCTGGAACCTAATATTTCAGAAATAATGGACCCAAAGGTCAGATTGAACTGATCTCACTAAGAACTAAAAATTAAAACTAACTGTTTATGGATGGAGTACTCTGTTGCAACCGTATTTTTTCAAATAAATAATACCTTGTATGAAATTAGTGTTTCCTTATTTTTCACACATGTCTCCTCAATGCAATCTCAAGAGTAGTACACTTGAAAGACCAATACATTCAGTTTTAAATTTTTCCTGGCATTTTCAGTTCATACCCAATTTTTTATTTTTTTAAGGAGTTTGTTATACTAAACACCCAGATTTGAAGACAAAGATTTTGAGCAACAATCAAAAATTTAACGATAGCAATGATGGTTAAATTGAAAAAGTTTTAAGCTCAATATTATTTCAATAATGAATATGTCAGTGTTTTTTCTAAGTTACAAAAATAGGAAACATATAAAAAGACTCTTAATTTGGCTTTTTAGGTACTTGATACTGTGATATGACAAGGTACCAATCATGCTCGATGAGGGGGTCCTCGAGATAATTTTGTTGGGAACCCCTGCCGTAGACATAAAAACTCACGCTTAGTTTCTACGAATTTTATCAATTATTTGCCTGTGCATACTTTTTTCTTAGTCTTGTAATTGAATTTCAAGAGTAGTAATAAAATTTCCGGTGTTTTCTGTGCACCAGCCGCAAACAGCACCATACCGTCAAAGAGAGGTGCTACACACAGAATTATTTGACATGTTGCGTCTTATCCAATGAAATTTGCTATGGTATCGGCTACGAACTCCTATTTTCATACCAACTGATTTGGGATCAGTCTTTCTTCGATCCAGTAGTGTAGTGATCATAAACGAGAAAAAAAGGTTGCAGTCTGTCTGACCGTAACGTTCAGCTTTGAAGGAACAGGGCAGCAAAAGACTGCACGTCGTGTAAAGGCGGGGAGTCTGCACAAGGGCGTCTCCACGTGGTGCAAGATACTGATGTCAGAGAATAGCAGCTGGTGGCAGGTGCTCGCAGCCGCACCACGTAGTATGGACTGACACCGACAGAGGGCAGGTCCGAGCTATTCGGCATAAAGCCACAGTATGACATAACAGTTGCGACGCTTTGCCTCGGTTTTGTCGCCTACTACGCCAGAAGCGCGCCAAGCGGCCAGTAAGTTAACTGTTGAGTTCAGCGCGATCGAGAAAACGAGAGCGAATAGTAGTTGTTTATTTTAGTTTGTACAATAGTTTTTACAAATGGGAGCGGTAGCGTAAATTGCAGCAACAGCAAGAAGGAGATAACACATCTGTCTTTTTTTTAGGTATCCTAAGGACCCTGAGAGGTATATACCATCATGTTACAAAACTGCGTCTTCAGGATTTGCTTGCAAATTACATTTATATTGACCATTAATGTTTACTTTTGCACCATTCGTAACACGGATTCCTACACATTCTACCCCTCTGCTGGTGTGCCCCAAAGCTCCGTCCGCTCCCAACTTCTCTACCTTCTGTACAAGACAGACACGCCACTGCCTACACCCCCTGTCCACCTTCTCCAATACACCGATGACACCACCTTCCTCGCCCTCGCCCACACCCTGCAACGCTTCCAACACCTTCTCCAATCCCATCTCGACCGGTTCATCACTTGGTGTAACCAGTGGTTGCTCAAGGTCAATCCTTCTGAAACCCAGGCGATCATTGTAGGCAAAACCACCCCTTCCTTCCATCTTCTTGATTTATGTCTCACCATTTATGGCCATCCTATCGCCCTCACCCGCACCCTCAAGTACCTTGGCGTCACACTTGACTTTCGCCTCTCCTGGACCCTCCATCTCTGGACTATCCAAGCCAAGGAACGCTCTCAACTACGTCTCCTCAAGCTCCTTTCTGGCCGCACATGAGGTCTGGATCCCTCCACCATCCTCCATACCTATAAATCCGTCATCTACACTATCCTCTGCTATGCCCACTCTGCCCGGAGCTCCGCCCCTCCTACCTTTCACAAATCCCTTCAAATCCAAGAACAACATGCTCTCCACCTCACCTATTGCATCTGTCTCCCCTCCCCCACGTGGATCCTCAATGACCTTATTCTATTCCCACACCTCCTCCTTTTCCTCAAACGGATATGGATCCTCTACACCACCCTTTAACTTCATCCCCCTCACCCGATTGTCTCTCCCATCCTCTCTCACCCCTGTCCACTGCCGCGCCTGTATTCCCACGTCCCATCTGCTCTCCATCTCTCCACTCTCCATACCCTCTCTGTAGGTGGCTTGCACCAGCTTCCCCTCCCTGATTATGCTCTCATCCCCTCCATCTCCCCCTTCTATCAACTTTGATAGGTTCCACTTCCTGTGTTTTTTCCCTAGGGCACCCTCTATCCATCCTCTCCCTCCTCCCTTCCTCCCCCTCCTACTCCCAGGCTTCACCTAGACCTGTGTAGCTTCTTTCTTCACCCCTTCTCTTCTGCTCCTGGCATCTACACTCTCCCCTCTTCCTGCTCCCCTACCCTCCCCTTTTGGCAAGTCCCCGGACTCGCACACGTCAAGTGAACATTCGTGCACTGGGGATCATCGCCATCAGTTCTGTGTGTGTGACATCATGTGTTAGTGCTTCAGTGTTTTCGCTGCCCACGCTCCATCATTCACGTGGATCATCTCAACCGTCAGTGCTGACAGTTTTTTATTTTTCTACACCTGTGAACAGCTTCATGGTTTTTTCTGCTCCTGTGTCTACTGTTTTTGTCCACCATTATTATTTTGTGTTTCTATGTCTTCCTTGATTCTGTTGGTACTGTCTGTGGCCGAAGAGCGGCGTATTATTGCCGCTGCTGGCCCACCTTTTTATGTAAGGTGTTAAAATAACAATAAAGAAAAAAAATTAGTTTTACGTAGTCTAGGCTCACTGCTAAGGTGTGACGGCAGCACCATATTCTGTTCAACAATATCCGCTCCCTCCCCACCAACAAACATCTCCTACTCCACACCTTCCCACCCCACCACGTGGATGCCTTCATCCTCAATGAAACCTTGCTTCAGCCTACTCACACAATTAACACCTCTCTGTATACCTTTCACCGCACCAACAATCCCCTTCCTGTTCTGCGTGGTGGAGTTGTCATTGGCCACCTCTGCCATCTCCCTGTTCGACCTGAACCTCTCTTTAATGACCCTACTGTACCCCTGATTCTCAGTCTCTTCTTCCCTGGCCTCACCGTCACCTGTGCCACCATTTATATCCGCCCTAATACCCCGATCCCATATGATTTCCTCGCCCACATAGACCGCAGCTTCTCCTCCTACATGATTGCCGCCGACCTCAACATCCACAGCCTCACATGCACACAGTTATGGCGGTGGCATTGGTTTATTGCCACCCTCCAAGGTGACCTCCCCCCTCTCCTTCAACATACCTGCCCAGAATCCAATACCACTCCCGATGTAGTATGTGCCCCTCGAAACCTCCTTGGGGGCGTTACTACAGACATCTTTGACCCTATAGGTAGCAATCACCTTCCGATACTGCTCACCCTACCAGGCAGACCTCGTCCTCACTCAGCCCATGACCCAGACCCCCCCCCCCCCCGAGTCTCGTCCATGATGACTCCCGTGCTGACTGGGATGCCTACTGGGATACCTTAAATACCCAGTTCGGACGCCACCCTCTCAGCTACCAGCACGCTGATGACATCATCCATGCAGCTTCCTTTCTCCACTGGACTTTGTCAGAGGCCATTGAGGTGCACATCCCCACCAAAACAAACCACCCTCACCGTCCTACCTTACCACCACAGGCCTTACTCCTCCTCCACGAATCCCATCGCTTTTACCGCTCCTTCTTCCATGCCTGGAACCGGGACACACTCCTCCATCTCTGGCAACTCCAACACCATATTAGAAACATGCTCACGGCCAAAAAACGCCAGGCCTGGTGACAGACATGCACCAGTCTTAATGCTTCACTGCATATTAATTCCTAGAAGTACTAGTCAACCGTCCACCGCCCTACTGACACAAAACCTTCTTCCTGGACAATACCAGTAAGGCCAATCATTTAGCATCCCACCTGTCTGACGTCCTTTCCATCCCTGATGATCCACGATTTGATTATTCCCTCTTCCATGACATCCAGGACCGCACTGACACTTTTCTCCCCCCACTTGCTCCTAGCTTCCAGTACTTGGGGGCCACACCACCAACCGATCTAAATACCCCAATCGTCACCACATTACACACCAAATGCAACACAGCTCCCGGTCACGATCGTATTACATACCACAACCTCAAACAAGCCCCCTCTCCTTAGTTACAGTACTAGCCACCGTCTTTAATGTTATCCTCTCCCCCAATTTCTACCTCGACCTGTGGAAGACTTCCCAGATCCTTATGTTTCCCAAACCTGCCAAACCCCCTTCCAACACCTCCTCCTACCACTCTATCAGTTTCACATCAGTCTTCAGAAAGTCCTGGAATCCATCCTTACCTGCCGCATCCACCACACCACCACCAGCACTGTCTCCTTCCATTGACCCCATGTGGCTTTTGACCTTCCTTCTCTGCCGATGATCTCTTCCTCCACCTGACACACTTCCTTTCCACTGACCTCAATTCCTGTTGATCTGCCATCTTTGTGTCCCTTGAACGTAGCCTTCTTCCTCTCTCACTGCCCCTCCTACTTTACCACCTGCAACTCCATCACTTTTACGTTCTACCTACCTTTTACCTTACTTCCCACTGACCTCAATTCCTGTCGCTCTGCCATCTTTGTGTCCCTTGACCTTGAATGTAGCGTCCTTCCTCTCTCAATGCCCCTCCTATGTTACCATCTGCAACTCCACCACTTTTACCTTCTACCCCTCGGCAGGTGTGCCCCAAGGCTCTGTCCTTTCCCCTCTTCTCTACCTCTTATATGTGGCAGACATGCTGCAGTCCCCACCACCATCCTCTGCAATATGCCAATGACACCACCTTCCTTGATCTTGCCCCTCCCTCCTACATTCCCAGCGCCTCCTCCCGTCATACCTTGACCTTCTCACCACCTTGTGCAACCAATGGCTCCTTAAGATTAATCCCTCAAACACTGAGGCAATCATCATAGGCCATACCACCCCCTCCTTCCGCCTTCTGTATTTCTACCTTACCATCTATGGCTGCTCCATTGCCCTCACTCCCACCCTCAAGTACCTTGGCATCATCCTCGACCCCTGCCTTTCCTGGACCCCCCATCTCCTCACAGTCCAAGCCAAGGCATGTAACCGCCTCTGTCTCCTCAAACTCCTCTCTGGTCGAACATGCGAATTAGACCCTTCCACTATCCTACATACCTATAAGTCCCTCATCTGCCCCATCCTACGCTATGCCCACCCAACTTGGATCTCTGCCCCCCCCCCCCATTCTACTGGAAATCCCTCCAAGTCCTTGAGCACTATGCTCTCCACCTCGCTTACTGCATCCGTCTCCTGCCCCCACATGGATACTTTATGATCTGATTCCTTTCCCCCATCTCCTGTTCCTAGAACAAATACATATCCTATACATCTCCTGCAAACTGGATTCCCCCATCCTTTGGTTTCACCCATCCTCTCCCACCCTAGCCCACTGCCCTGCCTGTACCACAGTGTCCTGCCTGGTCTCCATCTCCACACACTCCATACCCTCGCCCAAGGTGGCTTCCACCAACTCCCCCTCCCAAATGATGTCCTTGTGCGATCTACCCCTCCTACCAGATCTAAACCCTCCTTCTTCCCCCTACTCAGGGCTCCCACTCTCCCTCCCTCTCCCCCTTCCCTTCTGTCTCCTTTTCCCCAGCTAAACACCTTCTTTTTCTTTTTCACCCCCCCCCCCAGGCTTCCAGCTCCTTTCCTTCTCCCCTCCACTGCCCCCTCCTACCCGCCTCCTATTCCCCTAGCGTCTCTCCCCCTTTTCTTCCCCCATCCTCCGTTCACCCAGTGGTAGGTCCCCTCCAGTACCATGATTTTTAACGTTTTCATTGTGGTGTCAGTGTCACTCCAGTGCCGTGTGCAGTGCTATGTTCCACCAGCACCAACAGTGTCGCCAGCATCATTCATTTGTGTTCCCACAATGTGGTGTTTCTTTGTTTTAGTGTTGACACAGTGTTGATTCTCTGTATGTGTGTGTGGCTCTCATCTATTTTGTTTCTAAATCTGCCGTTTATACTCATCTATTTTTGTTCATGTTTTTTCATCACTTTATACCATTCTATGTTATGTGTTATTTTCTCATTTGACTATGTTTTTTCTGTAACTCTCTTGGCTGAAGAGCGGCATATTGTGCCGCTGTCAGCCCGCCCCATTCTGGGGAGCGAAGTAACAATAAATAAAAAACAAGTTTAGTTTTAGGAGTAGTAAATGGCTAGTGAATAGCAGACAAGAAGTGCCTATGAAGAAAGACCCTATTTTCATTTATAATAATGTTGAGTTTTGTCCACTGCAAGTGGAAAAAAACCAATTCATGAATAAAAAACTCTTGTGGAATGCAGTTAACCACAGTGTTTGACATTCCAAACACGCCATTTCAACTGATTATGAAGAGGAGACTGCCACAAATATTCGACAATCCGTCTAAAGCTGTGAAACACTCCTATGGCACAAGAGCAATCGGTTCAACTCTCCATATATCAGTGCCAGATTCATCTGAATCGACAACACAGATCTGCGTTGACGATAAAATGGTAAAATTAAGCGCAGTTATTCGTGTTTGTAAAATGTGTGTGGAGAATGAGATTGTGCAGATAGCTAGACTTCGCGAAAAACTGTTATGGTACAAGAACACTGCCTATCATTTTAAGTGCAGACAGTCACAGAAACTGTATAAAAAGGATCAAGTGAAGGGGGAAACAAATTTTGAAGACTGTAGAATCCCAGTGTTTAAAACTAGATGCCATTGGCTTGTTGTAAAACCAGATTAGCATGCCATGTGCAAGATGGAAAGACAAAAATAAGCTGTTCGC
Organism: Schistocerca cancellata; assembly: GCF_023864275.1. Classification (NCBI taxonomy): domain Eukaryota; kingdom Metazoa; phylum Arthropoda; class Insecta; order Orthoptera; family Acrididae; genus Schistocerca; species Schistocerca cancellata. Next base: position 110,165,066 of record NC_064636.1, on the reverse strand, counting down.
TCTAAATTTATTATATTACAGCACTCAGGCATACAGGTTTTGTCAGAATGTTTTATGTTTCCATCAGTGTGCACATTACAGAGGTATGTGTACGGCACACAAATAAAATGTGGGATAAGTGACAATATGTTCCACCTTTTAAAGCAGAAGTTACAGCATTTCTCCGACACTGATAAACTAGTGCGTATGTCATTGGATGAAAAGTCTTTAAAGGCAAATTTAATGTATGGTAGCACTTCTGACAGTGTTTTTGGCTTTCAGGGCTTGGAGTTTACACTATTTGACAGTTAATTGCCCCACTTAAAATAATATAAAGATGAAGTTCGTACTAGTGGCAACAGACGACAATGACTAAGACACAGTAGACCTACGGAATGACAAATTGGGCGTCGGTCCCTTTTGCATGTAGAGGTACGCGTCTGTGCTTCGTAAGTGTGAATCTATGTGTTTATATTCCGTGAATATAAAGGCGGTAAGCTGCAGTTCTATGCAACGTCAAAAGCGTTTCTTCACGAGTGTGCTGTAGCTTGCCACTGGATTCATGAGTTTTATCCCTACTTGCACTTGTTTTAGAATCATTTTCAGTGGCGTAGAGTGAGGGGAGACTTTGAGACTTAGTGTCCCCTGTATTCGTGCTTAAAAAAGATGCAATATTAATTTATAACAAAAATATAAACCACTTTCTACTAAGAGCTCTAAATGTGTGAAGACAACAGTTTTGTACCCCGCGCCGCACCCTGAGTATTGGTGTATTTGCCTGCTTGAGACCCGACTGCTCTCAGTCTCCGCCTCCCTTCCCTCACCTGGCTGTGTTAGTGGCATTCTCGGCTCCCCTCCAGTTCCCCTCTTCCCCGAAGGCCGGTGCGCTGCACTTGCTAGCAGGTATCGAGACTAGTCTCTGCCGCTTCTATGTTGGCTTTTAACACGGAAGTGAACAGTCGCGCCGTTTGTGTTCATAGACAGTCCTGTGCGATTTTAGTGCATATTTTCGTTGTATCGCCAACATGAGTGAGCCAGCAACTGAATAACTTATAGAACTTTTATTAAAGACGCCTTTTTCTACATTAACGTACGAAAAAAAGTGCGACGACTTACTCCTATAGTCAGTTTAGTTTTAAGTGAAGCCATACAAAAACGCACTTTTCAGACAGCCTGGTACGAAAAGTATACTTGACTGTCTGCGAATGCAGTTAATAACAGATTATATTTTATATATGTCATCTGTTTGGTGGTGAAAGTAATGGTGCAATGAGGGTATTTGTATAATAAAGAACTTTGACAGGAAAGCACAAAAGCATCAGATATCAAAACGTCACCTGCAGAACAAAGAATCATTCCAGTTATTGGGTAAAAGTAGAATTGAGCACGTCCTTTCTGAAACCGCTCCTCTGACAGCAACAAAATACAACGAACAAGTTGCATCCAACAGGAGAGTATTGGCTCGTCTTATTCAGGCAATTGTATTTCTATGTAAACAAGAACTAGCCTTTCGCGGCCATCGAGAAGACGAATCCTCCAGCTACAAAGGAAACTACATGGAATTGTCGGATTTACTAGCTCAGGGAGAGCAGTTAATCCGAGACCATCTATCATCATCTTCTACCTTTAAACGAACTTCTCCAGATATACAGAATGATGCAATAGAAATGATAACTCTGGCAGTTAATGAGAAAGTAAAATCTAAAATTCTGAACTGCAATTTCATTTCGATTCAGGCTGATGAAACATTAGATGAGTCATGCAAGAGTCGAATGAGTATAATATTCAGGTACTGTATTGCAGACAAAATTGAGGAAAGATTCGTAGGATTTTACGATGTTGCTGGAGATAAAAGTGCTGAAGGTTTGTCAAGCATTATTCATGCAGTATCCAAAGAACGGAATGTGGAAGGAAAAGTGGTTAGTCAAACATATGATGGCGCTTCAGTAATGATGGGCAGAGAAAGAGGACTACAACAATTGGTGAAGCAGTTCTGGCCCTATGCGCTGTTTATTCATTGTTACGCACACCATCTAAATTTGGTACTGTTACATGTCTCGTAAATCATACGACAAGTACACATGTTTGTAAGTGATCTTACTGCAATCCATTCGTTTTTCAGCAAATCATCGAAAAGAACTGTATTGCTAACTGAGAAAGGATTTAAACTGCCATATGCAAGCAACACTCGCTGGAACTTTCGTTCCAGGGCAGTTTCAACAATATCTAGTAATTTCTCAGAGCTATATAGTGTTTTTAATTATATGTTTGACGATACAGACTCAGTGGTACCCAGAATCTTTGAGCTGTGTTGTGGCAATGAAACGACGGATGGACGATCCTATGTTTGTCTACTTGCTTTGATTCTACCGAGGGTGCTTTGTTTATGTTGATCATCTCTTTAATGTTCTTCAGTAAAAATCTGTCAGTATAACTGCTTGCCACGACGAAATAAGAACTGTTTTGAGAAACTTGCGACAACTAAACAGGGAAGCATTCGTTGATGAATGCATTAAATGCATTAAATGCAGCTTGTGTTTGAATGCCAACTTATCATTCTGTGATAGTCAAAAGACATCTCTCAGGGCACTAGCTTACGAGATACTGGATTTGCAAATTGTTCAGATGTAAACAAGATTTCAAGACATTCCCCAAATTCAGTTGTTGAACTTTTGAACGAAAAGTGTTTCCCGACCTATCAAAAAGAATTCTCAAAGTTGATACTGCTTCAGTTATTAGAACAGTAACCTTTTTTCAAACAAGAAAAACTTGAAAATGAATTGTGTAATATATACGCTGATGAAAAAAACACTTATCTACAAGAATCCTCTTAAAGTACATTGTCAACAATGATTTAGACTCTGTTTATGAAGAAACAACGAAGTTTCTGCGTTTGGTTTTGAGCCTACCCGCAACGACAGCAAGCAGGTGAACGAAGCATGAATACTCTTAAACGAGTGAAGAATTATTTAAGGAATTCAGTGTCCAACACCCGGCTCTCGTGTTTGAGCACGTTAGCAACAGAGAAGACACCACTTGGAGTTTGTCGTCGTTTCTTGAACAACTTATTATTATTATTATTATTATTATTATTATTATTATTACTGTTACTATTATTACTGGCGGTAGTAGTGGTAGTGGTGGTAGTGGTAGTAGTAGTAGTAGTAGTTGTTGTTGTTGTTGTTGTTGGTGGTGTTTACTTTGATGCCTTTTGTTTCATTTGTTTAAATTATTGTTTATTGTACTCTTTTGTCTCCCTATAGCTGTAGAATCTCCCCAACCTTTACAACCACGCTACGCCACTGATCATTTTTAGAAACATATATGTCTTCTGATGTTACACAAACTCTAGGAGGCAAAAAAAAAATTATTCAAATATTTCTTAAATCACATAGCAAAGGGATGCAAAAGAAGATTATGCTTACGAGGCATCTTAAGTTCTGCTTCCTCGCCGCTTTGAGTGCTAGTGTCGCTCCACTTGTCAAACGGTAATAACTTTTACACTAGTGAGTGTCGCGGCTGTTATATTAGACTGTGATAAAGCCCTGAATAAAAAAAGTCTCCTTCTTTATTGTGATTTCAACTCCTCTCAAAGTGGGCGCACTGACAGCAGATTAAAACCGCACTTCAGCCAGAAGTTACATGAACTGTATTTAAAAGGTAGTTAAAATATGTAAAGGTTCTATACAAAATCATCCCATCTGCTGGCTTCTGCCCCAACCTGTCGACAACTTCCCGCATCCTCTTATTCCTCAAACCCAAAAACCCCCATCTGTTACCTCTTCCTGTCATCCCATCTGCCGCAACTCCGTTTTCAGTAAGGTCTTTGAATCCATCCTCTCCTGTCGTATCCATATCCACCTCCATCAACACCACCTCCTCGCCCATACCCAGTGAGGTTTCCGACCCTCATTCTCCACCTTCTCTCCCTCCAAGTTAACTCCTAACCAACTCCTTAACCTCGTCCACCTTCTCTCCCTCCAGCTTAACTCCCATCGCCGGGCCTTTTTTATTTCCCTCGTCCTCCAAAATGCCTACAACGGCATGTAGCATCCCGATCTACTCTTCAAACGCCAAACCTACGCCCTGCCAATCAATTTTCTCTGTCTGGTCGGTTTCTTCCTCTCATGCTGTCCTTCCTATTTCACTCTCCGAGCCACCGAATCCTATCTCTTTTATCCCACTGCTGGCGTCCCCCAGACGTCCATCCTCTACATACTCCTCTGTCTCCTGCACACTGCCAATATGCCCTTATCACCTCCTCCTGTCCACCTCCTACAATACGCTGATGTCACCACGTTCCTGCCTCTCTATCCTACCCTTCAATGGTCCTAGCACTCTCCAAACCCACTCTTTTGATTTGTACCTCACCATTTATGGTCATCCCATCCAGATCACCCCCACCCTGAGATACTTTTCCCTCACCCTCGACCATCAGCTCAACTTGACCCCTCATCTCCTGACCATCCAGCAGAAAGCCCATTCCCACCTCTGCCTCCTGAAACACCTGTCTGGCTGGACATTGGGACTGCAAACTTACACCATCCTCCACACCTACAAATCCCTCATACATCCTATCCTCTGCTATGCTAGTAGTGCCTGGATCTCCACCCTCTCCCCCACTTCCATAAGGCTGCCCAGATGCTACAATGCCATGCACATTGCCTTGCCTTCCATATCTGCCTTCCTTCCACTACATGACTCCTGTATGGCCTCATCACCTTCCCCCACCTCCTCTTATTCCCCCAACATCTTCACATCTTTTACACTGTCCACAGGCTTGATCCCCCCACCCCCTGGTTTCCTCCTTCCTCTCCACCCCCCCTCCTGCCCCCACCTGTTGCTGCAACTCTATTGCTGTATCCCTCCCTCTCTCCATGGCATGGACCTGGGCGCTGATGTTTATTGGAGGAACAGAGCAAAGTCCCTGTTTTTGGAATCGGTGTGCATTTTTACAGAAGATATTTTCGTTACGCAAAAACGTATTAATACATGCATGCAGAATATCTCCCATAACAGATTGACATCAACAACAGAAGTCTATAATTGTGTGCATCTTTCGTAAGACCCATCTTGGAACTGCAATGACCTGTGCTTTTCTCCAACACTACATTCCCCTCGTTGCTCCAGCGATCTACAAAGATAAACTACTTGTAGAAAGGAGACAAGGCAGATGCCAGACTGAGATTCATTGGAAGAATCCTCAGGAAATGTAATCCATCAACAAAGCAGTAGTGTACAAGACAGTCGTTTGACCAATACTTGAGTACTGCTCTTCAGTGTGGGATCTGTATCTGTGAAAGAAAATAGGCACTATAAAAAAATAATCTCTCACCAAAAAGTATGAATATATAACTTTATGTGTTCTTCAAAAAAACGTAATATTGCAAATAGCAAAGAACATTCTTTATGAAACAGCCATGAAATAAAAGTCCACTGATGATGCTGCAATTGTAGTGAAACACGTTTCGGATATGAAACAAAATAGTGTTTTGCTAAATGCGGATCCCATCCAAAAACATTTATATGTTCAGTTTCTTAATATTCACATTTTTCTCTATGAATCGGCAAGCGATTACATCACACCCGATGGTAAGAATACGTCAACGTCGTCCAGATTCTAAAACGCATAGGGAGACGTAATAGTGAACTTTGGAAATGTGCCGTATATTTCCTTTGATGGCTGCATGTTTCACGCCATTGTTCACAATTGTGCCATTAAATCGCCCACTTACGTGACGTATTTACAAGCACCAAATTCACCATCACATCTACATTCCCGTACTACACTGCAAACCACTGTGAGGTACATGGCAGAGTACTTGGCACAGTAACAAGTTTCGACATTTTTTCCCGTTCCTTTCGCGTACAGATTGCGTTAAGGGTGAGTGCTGAGACGACTCGGTGTTGTGGCCGGCCTGCCTCTGCCTTCAGCCTCCTTACAGCAGCGACGCGTAGTGGCTGGAGAGCGCCTCTGGACTCTACATCTACATCTACATTTATACTCCGCAAGCCACCCAACGGTGTGTGGCAGAGGGCACTTTACGTGCCACTGTCATTACCTCCCTTTTCTGTTCCAGTCGCGTATGGCTCGCGGGAAGAACGACTGTCTGAAAGCCTCCGTGCGCGCTGGAATCTCTCTAATTTTACATTCGTGATCTCCTCGGGAGGTATAAGTAGGGGGAAGCAACATATTCGATACCTCATCCAGAAACGCACCCTCTCGAAACCTGGCGAGCGAGCTACACCGCGATGCAGAGCACCTCTCATGCAGAGTCTTCCACTTGAGTTTGCTAAACATCTCCATAACGCTATCACGGTTACCAAATAACCCTGTGACGAAACGCGCCACTCTTCTTTGGATCTTCTCTATCTCCTCCGTCAACCCGATCTGGTACGGATCCCACACTGTTGAGAAATACTCAAGAATAGGTCGAACGAGTGTTTTGTCAGCCACCTCCTTTGTTGATGGACTACATTTTCTAAGGACTCTCCCAATGAATCTCATCCTGGTACCCGCCTTACCAACAATTAATTTTATATGATCATTTCACTTCAAATCGTTCCGTACGCATACTACCAGATATTTTACAGAGGTAACTGCTACCAGTGTTTGTTCCGCTATCATATAATCATACACAAAAGGATCCTACTTTCTATGTATTCGCAATACATTACATTTGTCTATGTTAAGGGTCAGTTGCCACTCCCTGCACCAAGTGCCTATCCGCTGCAGATCTTCCTGCATTTCGCTACAATTTTCTAATGCTGCAACTTCTCTGTATACTACAGCATCATCCGCGAAAAGCCGCATGGAACTTCCGACACTATCTACTAGGTCATTTATATATATTGTGAAAAGCAATGGTCCCATAACACTCCCCTGTGGCACGCCAGAGGTTACTTTAACGTCTGTAGACGTCTCTCCATTGATAACAACATGCTGTGTTCTGTTTGCTAAAAACTCTTCAATCCAGCCACACAGCTGGTCTGATATTCCGTAGGCTCTTACTTTGTTTATCAGGTGACAGTGCGGAACGTTATCGAACGCCTTCCGGAAGTCAAGGAAAATAGCATCTACTTGGGAGCTTGTATCCAATATTTTCTGGGTCTCATGAACAAATAACACGAGTTGGGTCTCACACGATCGCTGTTTCCGGAATTCATGTTGATTCCTACAGAGTAGATTCTGGGTTTCCAAAAACGACATGATACTCAAGCAAAAAACATGTTCTAAAATTCTACAACAGATCGATGTCAGAGATATAGGTCTATAGTTTTGCGCATCTGCTCGACGACCCTTCTTGAAGACTGGGACTATCTGTGCTCTTTTCCAATCATTTCGAACCTTCCGTCCCTCTAGAGACTTGCGGTACACGGCTGTCAGAAGGGGGGCAAGTTCTTTCACGTACTCTGTGTAGAAACGAATTGGTATCCCGACAGGTCCAGTGGACTTTCCTCTGTTGAGTGATTCCAGTTGCTTTTCTATTCCTTGGACACTTATTTCGATGTCAGCCATTTTTTCGTTTGTGCGAGGATTTAGAGAAGGAACTGCAGTGCGGTCTTCCTCTGTGAATCAGCTTTAGAAAAAGGTGTTTAGTATTTCAGCTTCACACGTGTCATCCTCTGTTTCAATGCCATCATCATCCCGGAGTGTCTGGATATGCTGTTTCGAGCCACTTACTGATTTAACGTAAGACCAGAACTTCCTAGGATTTTCTGTTAAGTCTGTACATAGAATTTTACTTTCGAATTCACTGAACGCTTCACGCATAGCCCTCCTTACACTAACTTTGACATCGTTTAGGTTCTGTTTGTCTGAGAGGTTTTGGCTGCGTTTAAACTTGGAGTGAAGCTCTCTTTGCTTTCGCAGTAGTTTCCCAACTTTGTTGTTGAACCACGATGGGTTTTTCCCGTCCCTCACAGTTTTACTCGGCACTTACCCGTTTAAAACGCATTTTACAATTGCCTTAAACTTTTTCCATAAACACTCAACATTGTCAGTGTCGGAACAGAAATTTTCGTTTTGATCTGTTAGGTAGTCTGAAATCTGCCTTCTATTACTCTTGCTAAACAGATAAACCTTCCTCCCTTTTTTTTATATTCCTATTAACTTCCATATTCAGGGATGCTGCAATGGCATTATGATCACTGATTCCCTGTTCTGCACTTACAGAGTCGAAAAGTTCGGGTCTGTTTGTTATCAGCAGGTCCAAGATGTTATCTCCACGAGTCGGTTCTCTGTTTAATTGCTCGAGGTAATTTTCGGATAGTGCACTCAGTATAATGTCACTCGATGCTCTGTCCCTACCACCCGTCCTAAACATCTGAGTGTCCCCGTCTATATCTGGCAAAGTATCTCAAATTTTCTCTCAGTTGTTCTGCAACTAATGCTGCTGAGTCGGGAGGTCGGTAAAAGGAGCCAATTATTAACCTAGCTCGGTTGTTGAGTGTAACCTCCACCCATAATATTTCACAGGAATTATCCACTTCTACTTCACTACAGGATAAACTACTACTAACAGCGACAAACACGCCACCACCGGTTGATGCAATCTATCCTTTCTAAACATCGTCTGTGCCTTTGTAAAAATTTCGGCTGAATTTATCTCTGGCTTCAGCCACCTTTCTGTACCTATAACGATTTCAGCTTCGGTGCTTTCTATCAGCGCTCGAAGTTCCGGTACTTTAGCAATGCAGCTTCGACAGTTTACAATTACTATACCGATTGCTACTTAGTCCCCGCATGTCCTGACGTTGCCCCGCACCCTTTGAGGCTGTTGCCTTTTCTGTACTTGCCCGAGGCCATCTAACCTAAAAAACAGTCCAAGCCACACAACCCCTGCTACCCGTGTAGCCGCTTGGTGCGTATAGTGGACACCTGACCTGTCCAGCGGAACCCGAAACCCGACCGCCCTATGGCGCAAGTCGAGGAATCTGCAGCCCACATGGTCGCAGAACCGTCTCAGCCTCTGATTCAGACGCTCCACTCGGCTCTGTACCAAAGGTCCGCAGTCAGTCCTGTCGACGATGCTGCAGATGGTGAGCTCTGCTTTCATCCCACTAGCGAGACTGGCAGTCTTCACCAAATCAGATAGCCGCCGGAAGCCAGAGATGACTTCCTCCGATCCATAGCGACACACATCATTGTTGCCGACATGAGCGACCACCTGCAGATGGGTGCACCCTGTACCCTTCATGGCATCCGGAAGGACCCTTTCCACATCTGGAATGACTCCCCCCGGTATGCACACGGAGTGCACATTGGTTTTCTTCCCCTCTCTTGCTGCCATATCCCTAAGGGGCCCCATTACGCGCCTGACGTTGGATCTCCCAACTACCAGTAAGCCCACCCTCTGCGACTGCCCAGATCTTGCAGACTGAGGGGCAACCTCTGGAACAGGACAGGCAGCCATCTCCAGCTGAACATCAGTATCAGCTGGAGACAGAGCCTGAAACCGGTTCGTCAGACAAACTGGAAAGGCCTTCCGTTCAGCCCTCCGGAATGTCTTTCGCCCCCTGCCACACCTCGAGATGACCTCCCACTCTACCACAGGTGAGGGATCAGCCTCAATGTGGGCAGTATCCTGGGCAGCCACAGTCGTAGTCCGATCGGGGGATGCGTGGGACGAGCTGGCCGTCCCCGACAAACCCCCATCCGGACCCCCACAGTGATGCCCATTGGCAACAGCCTCAAGCTGTGTGACCGAAGCCAACACTGTCTGAAGCTGGGAGTGAAGGGATGCCAACACAGCCTGCATCCGAACACAGCAGTAGCAGTCCCTATCCATGCTAAAAACTGTTATGCAAAGAACGTGTGAACTAGTCTACAGAGAACACAAACAAATCAACACAAAATTTAATCGGTTATTAAAATACAAGATTGCCTAGTAAATGCAGTAATGCTGCTACTTTCGCACTGCTGACACACTGCTTGGCGGCGGAATCAGACTACGCGATTTTACACTATTCAGGTACTAAAACGCGATGCTACAACTCTCAAATACTATAATACGCCTGAAATTTATTAATTTAAACAATGCAAGTACCAAAAACACGCAAAGAAATTAAGAATTAAACTATGTAACAAATGAGTGAGCTAGGAGTATACGACTTTACGCTGGCAGCCGCTTATCCAACGGCGGCAGGGAGCACACTGGCTGTGACCAACCGACACTGGCCGTTCAAAACAAAAACAGAAGACTCCTCGCTTAACAGTCGCCTGCGAAATATCGTAAGCGGCCTCTCGTGGGGTAACTTGCGCCCTCTTCAAGTGTCTGCCGATTGTGTTGTTTCAACGCTTGGGTGGCACTCTCACGTGTGTCAACCACACCTGTGATTATTTGTGCTGCCCTTCTCTGTAGACGTTCAGTAGCCGCTGTCGGTGCTATCTGGTATGGGACCGACACACTTGAGTATCATGCTATGACGGGACACACAAGTAACCAATATCGACTGCAGTTGGCTCCACTGTCCGAGCATCCTGCCAGAGGTGCGGAGCCATCGTCACTACATGTCACCCCAGCTCACTAGTTTACAGTTCGTCAGGATCAGATAACGGAACAACTAAGATGGCTTGTAACAAAAAAGAGAGTGCCCCCAAAACAACTCCGGGTTAAAATTTTGTTAGAAATGGGAACGGAATTTCGGACACTCACGTTCACGGTATGTCTGCTGCGTCAAATCTGAGTAAAAATTCGAAATTAGGACGGAAACCTCCATCGGCTTCTGCCGCAACATCTGACTGCAATCCTACTGTCGATGTCTGCGACTCCCTTTCTGCACAGTGAGACATAAATATTTCGAATTCCTGTATAGTCTCTTAACGCTGAGACTGTTCCCGCCCTGACAGTTAAAATTATTGCTGACCTTACCCCTAATTACTACTCTCTATGAGATCAGAGAGTTACAGTATGTAAACTATGATAGCTTACTAATTTCTGTAACCTCAATATAGGCAATTATTCTGACCGCAAAAGTTGCAGAACCTAGTCGCCTTAGAAGATCTAAAATACTTTCCAATTAAGATTGTGATTTATACGTACACCCAAAAATTTAGTATGCTCTACCCTGTCTACTGACTTCTGTTGGTGAGTTATATTTATTGAAGTAACTGTAATTTTTACAGAAGAAAACTAGGTGTACTGGGTTTCTTCAAAGTTTAAAGTAAACCCATTTGCAGGAAACCAATTAATATCTTTTCCAGAGACTTTATTTATATCATTTTGAAATGTATATTCTTTTACCGGAGTAATAATGGTGCTTGTATCTTCAACAAAGAGTGTCTGTTCAGCTTCTTGTTTCAGATAAGAAAGAAGGTCGTTCACATATATCAGAACAAAAGGTGCCCCATGATTGAACCCAGTGGAACACCTAATTAATTTTACCCCAGTTAGATGAAGTGGGAAACTTCCATAAATCACTTGACCCATACAAAGAAACTTTTTGTTTGCTGTTCTGTAGGTATCACTTAAACCACTCTTATGCTATTCCATTTACACCATAGTATTGTACTTTCTGTAACATAATGTCATGGTTCACACAATAACATGCTTTGGACAAGTTACAGAAATTCCTACTGGTGACATTTTACTATTAAAGACTCTATTATGTGGACACTGAATTTGTATATTGCTGTCTCGGTGTAACAGCATTTTCGAAATCCGAACTGTGATTTACTCGTATCTCATTACTATTGAGATGGCTAACCACTCTTGAGTACATTACTTCCTCTTAGAATTTTGAACATGCTGTACGCAAGGATACTGGCACATAATTATTGACATCTGTGGTGTCCCCCTTTCTGCAGAGAGGCCTGAAAAGTGTACATTTTCACCTGTCTGGGAAAATACCTTGAGTTAGTAATGCATTACATATGTGACTCAGGACATCAGTTATAATTGCTCCACATTGTTTTAATATCTTATTTGAGATGTCATTTACTCCAACAGAACATTTATTTTTGGAAGATTTAATAACTTTTCTATTTCACAAGAAGTTGTTAGGTGAAACTCAATCTGACTAAAATTGTTCAAAACTGACTCTTCTATGTACTTTAATAATAATATTACTTCCCCCGGTGGTTACTTTTCCTGTCTCCCTTCTAACAATATTCCAGATTGATTTGATTTTATTACCAGAGTTGTTAATTTCTTCTCTAACATACATATTTCTTGATTTCCTTACAAATTTTCTCAGAGTGTTACAATAATTGTTATAATGTAAAACTACTTCTGGATGTTTATTAGTTCTTGTTGCCTCATACGGTTTTCTTTTTCTTTCTGAAGACATTGTAATACCTGTAATAATCCAAGGTTCTTTGTGAAACAATGTTCAAAAATGCATAAAATTTATCAAGAAATATGTTGCATTAATCATTACCATTTGGCTCACTATATACATCTCCCCAATTAACATTTCTTAAACTTTCTCTGAAGTGATCTATAGATACCACGTTGAGCAACCTAACACTTTTACTTAATGGCTTCTCAACTGGACACCCTGTTAGGATTTGTAAGTTAATCAATTGTGCGTCATGGTCTGACAATCCATTTACCACAGGGAAAGCATGTGTTTGTTTTACATCTTCTTTCTGTACAAATACATTATTTATTACAGTGCTATACGTGTAGGGAAATTGATCACTGATTCTAAGTTATATGTTGTTAATAACACTTCTAGTTCACTTTTCCTATCAGAATTACTCAGAAAGTTTGGACTGAAATCACCACATATTAATAAATTCTCCTTTTTGTCTGACAGACAGCAAGATAGTGAGTCAAACTTTATAATGACTAGCTCCCAGTCTCCTAATGGGGACCTGTACACTGTTGCTAATATCAATACTACACTATCTAGGTGAAGTTCACATGCAGAAACCTCAAAGTGCTGATCAACACAGAATTTGCTTACTTCTATAGTTTTGTATTTAATGTTTCAAATGGCTCTGAGCACTATGGGACTTAACTTCTGAGGTCATCAGTCCCCCAGATCTTAGAACTACTTAAACCTAACTAACCTAAGGACATCACACACATCCATGCCCGAGGCAGGATTCGAACCTGCGACTGTAGCGGTCGCGCGGTTCCAGACTATAGTGGCTAGAACAGCCTGGCTGCTCCAGGCGGCGTTTTGTATTTATACCCTTGTTTTATGAAAATGGCAACTCCTCCTTTATCCATCCTACATCTACAAGTCTAAAATGCTAAATTATACCAATTTATATTGACACTATCCATCCCTACAGTTACATGGTGTTCAGACAGACAGAGTATATCAACCACACTCTTATTTTTGAGACCATCTAAACATGCTAATAGTTCATGTACTTTATTTTTTATTCCCTTGATATTTTGATGAAGTAAGTTGATACTGCCCTTAGCTTTGCCCCTATTTACTGTACATGAAGTTTCTTTTATTATATTTATTTTGATTGTTGTCTGTCTGGACTTTGACTTTAAGCTAAAAAACCTGTCTGCCTGGACCCATTCACCATGGGTATCACCTCTTGTGTGACTGTCCCCCCCCCCCCCCCTCCTTACGATTTGTGCTAATAGAGAAGCCAACTTATGTTTCCCCTTCCTAATCAGGTGGAGGCTGTATGTAGTGTATCCCCACGTACCAATAGCATTAACTGGAACAACACTTACGTGAGATTTGGTCGGTGTCTGGAGCAGCACATTCAACTCACTGTTAACATGCCTTAAAGCAGTGTTTACCCAGGGGTGATCATAGCGCTGAAAGACCTCCACAGACGCCACATTTGTGTGCCCAGTTTCTGCTCCTATTTTATCCAGGTCACTTCTAATACTGTATCTTGGATTCATAGCCAGGGTGTTTCCTGCTCCCACAACTATAATTACCTGATGTTCCTTCTCAAAGTCATTGCATAGCTGATCTTTCTGTCACCTGCCTAAGGCTAGCATTTTGTTTCACAAAACTTGTTTCCTAGTACTCCGCACCTAATTTCTCACACTCCTTCCATGAGAGCTCCCCATAAGCAGACTTCTTCTTTTCTATTCTAGTTTGATCCTGACCTGTCTTTCTTCTTTAAGCTAATATTCTGCCTCAACCAACTTTCAACTACATCTGGATGAGGCCCTTCCTCCACTTCAGATAGCAACCCAAACTGATTTAGTATTTGAATTTCTGGAGTCTTTTCAAGTGTTTCCCTTTTTCGCCCTTTGCTTTCTACTTTTTCGAAGTTCTCAGTCTCTTTTTCCTTCCTAAAAATTACATAATTCCTAGTCTGCGTGTTCTAGTTCAGCCTTAATGGCACAACTTTTTGCCTCATGTTCAGCGATTTTTCTGTCCTTTCTACATAACCTACACTGCCATCGAAGAGCCTCATTTTCTTCCCTTCATGAAACCATAACTTACAGTCCACACAGAGCACCCTTTCAAATTCCTATGCAAACAGCACATTTGTCACATATGGTTTGATGTTGTTGTTGCTGTGGTCCTCAGTCCTGAGACTGGTTTGATGCAGCTCTCCATGCTACTCTATCCTGTGCAAGCATCTTCATCTCCCAGTACCTACTGCAACCAACATCCTTCTGAATCTGTTTAGTGTATTGATCTCTTGGTCTCCCTCTACGATTTTTACCCTCCACGCTGCCCTCCAATGCTAAATTTGTGATCCCTTGATGCCTCAAAACATGTCCTACCAACCGATCCCTTCTTCTAGTCAAGTTGTGCCACAAACTTCTCTTCTCCCCAATCCTATTCAATACCTCCTCATTAGTTACGTGATATACCCACCTTATCTTCAGCGTTATTCTGTAGCACCACATTTCGAAAGCTTCTATTCTCTTCTTGTCCAATCTAGTTATCGTCCATGTTCACTTCCATACATGGCTTCACTCCATACAAATACTTTCAGAAACGACTTCCTGACACTTAAATCTGTACTCGATGTTAAAAAATTTCTCTTCTTCAGAAACGATTTCCTTGCCATTGCCGGTCTACATTTTATATCCTCTCTACTTCGACCATCATCGGTTATTTTACTCCCTAAATAGCAAAACTCCTTTACTACTTTAAGTGTCTCATTTCCTAATCTAGTTCCCTCAGCATCACCCGACTTAATTTGACTACATTCCATTATCCTCGTTTTGCTTTTGTTGATGTTCATCTTATATCCTCCTTTCAAGACACTGTCCATTCCGTTCAACTACCCTTCCAAGTCCTTTGCTGT
The DNA here is from genome assembly GCF_023864275.1 of Schistocerca cancellata. Classification (NCBI taxonomy): domain Eukaryota; kingdom Metazoa; phylum Arthropoda; class Insecta; order Orthoptera; family Acrididae; genus Schistocerca; species Schistocerca cancellata. The sequence continues at coordinate 110,149,891 of NC_064636.1, read as the reverse complement.
CTCTGACAGAATTACAATGTCATCGGCGAACCTCAAAGTTTTTACTTCTTCTCCATGAATTTTAATACCTACTCCGAATTTTTCTTTTGTTTCCTTTACTGCTTGCTCAATATACAGAATGAATAACATAGAGGAGAGGCTACAACCCTGTCTCACTCCTTTCCCAACCACTGCTTCCCTTTCATGCCCCTCGACTCTTATAACTGCCATCTGGTTTCTGTACAAATTGTAAATAGCCTTTCGCTCCCTGTATTTTACCCCTGCCACCTTCAGAATTTGAAAGAGTATTCCAGTCAACATTGTCAAAAGCTTTCTCTACGTCTACAAATGCTAGAAACGTAGGTTTGCCTTTTCTTAATCATTCTTCCAAGATAAGTTGTAAGGTCAGTATTGCCTCACGTGTTCCAACATTTCTACGGAATCCAAACTGATCTTCCCCGAGGTCGGCTTCTACCAGTTTTTCCATTCGACTGTAAGGAATTCGCGTTAGTATTTTGCAGCTATGACTTATTGAACTGATAGTTCGGTAATTTTCACATCTGTCAACACCTGCTTTCTTTGGGATTGGAATTACTATATTCTTCTTGAAGTCTGAGGGTATTTCGCCTGTCTCGTACATCGTGCTCACCAGATGGTAGAGTTTTGTCATGACTGGCTCTCCCGAGGCCATCAGTAGTTCTAATGGGCCTTTTTTTGACTCAGGTCTTTCAGTGCTCTGTCAAACTCTTCACGCAGTATCTTATCTCCCATTTCGTCTTCATCTACATCCTGTTCCATTTCCATAAAATTGTCCTCAAGTACATCGCCCTTGTATAGATCCTCTATATACTCCTTCCACCTTTCTGCTTTCCCTTCTTTGCTTAGAACTGGGTTGCCATCTGAGTTCTTGATATTCATACAAGTGGTTCTCTTCTCTCCAAAGGTCTCTTTAACTTTCCTGTAGGCAGTATCTATCTTACCCCTAGTGAGACAAGCCTCTACATCCTTACATTTGTCCTCTAGCCATCCCTGCTTAGCCATTTTGCACTTCCTGTCGATTTCATTTTTGAGACGTTTGTATTCCTTTTTGCCTGCTTCATTTACTGCATTTTTATATTTTCTCCTTTCATCAATTAAATTCAATATTTTTTCTGTTACCCAAGGATTTCTATTAGCCCTCGTCTTTTTACCTACTTGATCGTCTGCTGCCTTCACCACTTCATCCCTCAGAGCTACCCATTCTTCTTCTACTGTATTTCTTTCCCCCATTCCTGTCAATTGTTCCCTTATGCTCTCCCTGAAACTCTCTACAACCTCTGGTTCTTTCAGTTTATCCAGGTCCCATCTCCTAAAATTCACACCTTTTTGCAGTTTCTTCAGTTTCAATCTGCAGTTCATAACCAATAGATTGTGGTCAGAATCCACATCTGCCCCAGGAAATGTCTTACAATTTAAAACCTGGTTCCTAAATCTCTGTCTTACCATTATATAATCTATCTGAAACCTGCCAGTATCTCCAGGCTTCTTCCATGTATACAGCCTCCTTTCATGGTATGATAGACAAACTTAACACAATAGCAGACAACAAGTTGGCACAAGACCTGTACTAATCCGTAAACAAACACTAATGTATACAAACTTTTAAACTTATTTCCGAAAGTTTTATCTACACAAACACTGAATGAGAGAAACTAATTAGTTAGGATTTGAAGGAATAACTCTAGTCAAAAACGAAAATCTACACTCATGCCAAATTTACGGCAAAAAAACGTAAACAAACTAGCGACTACCAGCCTTTACCAATTACTTCTTTTAGATCGAAATACAGTCAGAAAACCGATACCTTCAATAGATAGACTACTGGAGAAGTAAGTACATTAATCTAAAATTTAATATTAAGAAAACTAGCTCTTAATTCAATATTAATCACTTAGTGAGATCTTTATTATAATAAATACTGACCAGAATATGCAGTTGGTAAAAGTGAAACCACAAAACTTGGTACAAGGAGTTTCCCAGTAACTGTAAACCATTTAAAAGACTTGATTGACTGTATTGATAACTTGGGAAATTTCACCAGAAAGAATGATGATTGTTCACAACAGACCACTCACTCACTATTCATAACCAACTATTTGAAAATATGGTAAATTTTTTTGAAGAAACTGAAAGTAGCAACATTAATTTCTTATGTGAGGAAGTGAATTTAATGGGTGAACAAAAGGAACATTACAGATATTAGCTAGATTTTATTATATTTTGTAGTATTTTATTTTCAATATCATGAGTGTCTTGTGCTACCCTGTCCTAATACACTGCATAAGTTTAGTCCATATTTTGAAACACACCAAACAGGTGAGTAGCTAGGTGGCAATTTTCTGTTGTACAAAACAGAAGATACAGTTCCTTTGTGAATCAGATTATGTTGTTTCACTAATGGTTGACAAAACTCACTTGAAACTTTATTTGGACTACACAGGAGGTAACATTTTGGAGACTGGATTCAGTTCTAAAATTGTGGCAACTAGTGCTCAGGTTTTTATACCTCCAGTTAGGAACGTAAATGGTGAAGAACACTCTAATTAAGGAAATATTTCATAGGCTACACATAATTTGTTTTAATTAGCCTGTGTTGTTGGTGATAAGATTTCAATTAACACACGTCCCACATGGTTCCCCTCCTCAACTGTCAAATTTTTACAAACACCCCTGTGATGACACAAAACCCCTCTTTGTGTTTTATGTTCTGTTCAGATATTAAAATGCGTCACAAACTGAATCAGTAACAAAGATACTGATGAGAAAATAAAGTACCCACAGTTTGAAACAATTTCAGAAAGTATACAACTGCTTGTGACCAAGTTCTCTGCACTTAAAAAGGTACATGATGGAGTGCATCCACAGATAATAAAATCTGCCAACAAACTTAATTTAAAGGCTCTTTGTAAAAGCAACATTGAGCAACAAAAATGCCAAACCTGTGCTTAATAGTTTCAGTGAGATCGCTTATCAAGATTTGTTAGCCTTGGAGGAACATTATTTGCTGAAAGTTTTGTGAGCACTGCTAAATTCATCAAAATTAATTTCTACATGGTGGAATATTCTAAATGTTTGATGTCCTGGTAGATTATCCCTTTCAAGGATGCACTGCAGAAACCACTTTCCGGAACAAACGGCCTAAATATCAGATATTTAGAAAGTTTTTCATCGTCGTTGGATATATGGGAATGTCGTCCTGAACACACATTTGAATTATAAAATAACACACATTTGGCCATTTCAGATTCCATTCGCAGTCTAGAGACGACCAAGTACTGCAGCGAGGACACAAATTTTAAATATGTTTTGCCATGAAATGTTCAGACAGGTGCTGTAGAAGCGAGATTTTGGAAACAGCGAACAGTGGAAGGATCTCACTGATTGGTATCTTTGGTATCTTGAGACAGATTTTGACTTTCAATTCAAGGTTAGGTTTCAGACGCTGGTGTCCCTGAAAATTCTATCATCCGCTCTTGGAGAAGTTGGAATAGATTCAGATTCTTTTATAACTGACTGTGAAGATGATGTGACCTTACCTCCAACAAACATTTACGGTATAATCGATATCAATGAGGAACAAATTCAGTCTGTTCAGGAATACTTGCCTGTTTTCACATACTTGTCAGGGTATTATGCCAGATCTGTTCCTAAGAAGCTGATATGTGAGACGTCTGAAACATATTTAAAGCCAGATAGTCTTTTAGTAATAGAAATGATGAACATATAAGAAACACAGACAGAAATAGGTCGTATTGTCATAATAATGAGGTTATTAATGCTGTTATTTTTACTTATTTGGTTGCTAAAATCTTGATGTCTAGAGAACATGAACACAGCTACTTCAGATACTCTCCCCAGAGAAATTTGCTGTTGATGCAATTAAAAGAGACTGCTACCTAAGGGAGTTGTCTTGTAGTAAGGTAGATCACACAGACTACACATTTCTTTAGCGTGTACCGGTTGTAAAAGTAGGGTGTAATATGTTACTCAATAATTATGTTAAAAAAATTAACGATAGCCATAACGGTACTAACAATAAAAAGAGAAAGTTTTCAACTGTTAACTAGTTTGGAATAAATTTTGTGACAGGTTAACAAACACATTTGTCATTTTCCCCTCAGTCCTAATTTTCTCTTCTCGATATGCGAAATTGCAGTTTTAACACTGAATATGCATAATACTAAGCCTATATTTTACTTACAAGGAATCTGTAAAGAGGTCGACATCTTGAATACAGTTGTTAATACTACATAGTTAACCAACACGTACTGCCGTGAGCAAAACATTGGCTACCGCGCTGCCATCTATTGGTGACGACAGGCAACAGCTGTGTGGCCGCCGTTCGCCATCCAGTAGCAGCCGATAGCTGGCAGGCACATTTATTTCGCATTTTGGCGTCAAATCGGAAAGTATTTAATGTAGAGCTCAAACCAACAACTGTATATCTCTTGTTCTTTAAAGACCTTTATATAAGCGAGCGATTGTTTACACTACTGACTCTAAGAATATTTCATACTCGCTCTTATAGTTAGTGACAAATGCATATAGTTTACACCTCTTATGAGTACAACATTTTCAAATTGCAAATCTTATTGTAATTTTTGGGAGAGTTACAACCAACAAAGGTTTGTGCCTCTTAATCAGTGCTCAACAATCGCTGTGCATGCGCGTTGGCGCCAGAATGCTGAACGTGAAGAGGTGAAGGAGTAGTATATCAATTACGATGCGGAATAACGTCAATAGGTCATTCATTTCCCAATCGAGAAGAACTATTACTGATGGGTCTCGAACTAGCAAGACGGAATTACTCTGCAAGAAATATTAAGGCGCTACAAAATATTTTTATTTGATTATATTCCGTTTCTTCCCACCCCCTTGCTTCCTGTGTGTGTGTGTGTGTGTGTGTGTGTGTGTGTGTGCAGTTTTTTCCTGTCTGCATGTGTGTGAGTGAAAATTACATGTAACAAAATGTCTCAATTATTTTAAAGAGTTATGAATGTGTGTTTCCTTACTAATTCATGATATTACACGAATCAATAGATTTCAAAATATTTGCACTAATTTCTGCGCTGTTTCTTTAAATGTGTATTTGTATGAAACAAAATTTTGTGTCTAGGTTTTAGCGAATTCGGTAATTTTTCAGTAACGGAAAATGAACATGGTATGCTCTAGCTATATTTAACAATTAGTAGTTCACATCCGCACTTGTTTTCCATTAAAAGGTGTTAATGCTTTTTGTGATCAAATATATAACATAAAACATTCACAGACGTAGATCTCTAATTGTTGCACAAAAAGGTACAAATTACAAATGATGTGTTGTCACTCTAAGAGCCTATGTTAAAACTACAAAGCTGCTTTTTAAAAAAGTCGAAATATTGCAAATATGAGACTTGCAGTGATAATAGGCATCAGTGAAGGCAATTGTGACCACATTTATTTTACGTTATTTAAAATGATAATTTGTTTCTAGGTGGCATTGCCTGACGACGGCGAGCTCTACGCTACAGACTGCCCGTCGAGTATCGATCGATCGTGACAAGCGCGAGGCTGTCCACCGTGCTGCCATCTTGGGGCGCCGGCTTGCAGCACGGTGTAGTTGCGTGGCCCGCCGTTCGATGGCAGGACCAGCCCTAATAGTAACATGTCTTAACCCATTGAAGTTCTCACAGTCGCATCCATTACGTACTTTGTTTTATTTACACAGCTGATATATGTGTTGTGGCTTCGTTGCAGAGGAAATTATGAAAATGGGCCACGAGTAGCGGTGTTTTCCTCTCTTAAATGAGCAGAGTTCCAACAGAACTGGATAGCTGACTGCAATACATCGTGAAAATTTCCAGGTTACACAGAATTAGAAGGTAAACTCAGAATCTTACAAGTCACTTAGATTGTGTCACAGCCCGTGTGCTTTAATATAGAGAGCATGACCAACTTGCTGTGTATTCATGTTAGCATGATGTCCAGTTATTCAGGAACAAGGTAATTTCAGTTCACCTGATGCCAATGTATGGCAGAGCAAGTTCACTGTATACAGTACTGAATCACTAGCAGACTGTAATTTACTTATGCAGCGTTATAACTCAAAATTCCGAGTCGATATTGATCGATTTGTTCTGAAGGTCACCGACGCTAATCGCATGTTTGCGTTAGTATTAGTGGCAACCTAGCCTTTGGGCATTATCATATGTAGCTATCAAAAATATTTTTGTCATTATTTCAAGGTCTGCGAGCTCCATTTCACTGAGGACCTCATTCTGAGACTTGGTGAATACTTCGACAGATCCACAGGACAGAAAATATTCTGTGCCTCTTCTGAAACCTCGCCTTAAACCAGCAACTGTACCATTGATTCTGCCTCTCTGGAATACCTTTCGTCACCTTCTTGTTCAATGGAATTGCGTGGAAAACAGAAACGTAGAACGAGCTATTGCAGCTCATGTAACAACTTATGCCCATTACGAACAGGAAAGACATTTCGTGGACTTGAATGGCTTTCTTTAGTACATGGAGGGGATCAAGGTGCCCGAAGACTGCGTACTGTAAAGTCAAGAAGTGTCATTAGTTTTGCTCTAATAGAAACGACACATACTCTTACACTTTCATATCCTGTTGTGGTGAATACTGGCCCGAGTATGCAGTTACTTGTTGGTAAAAGTGTAACCACAAAATTTGATACATGGAAGTTCCCATAAACCATTTGACTCTGGTATGTGTAACCTGGGTGCTACCGACCTGCAGGCAGTTTTAACTTTTAATTACTATATGAAAGGCTTAAAATTGTGGTACGCTCTCTTGCAGTATTCAGTAACACATTAAATCTGTGTCATTAGTTTTTAGTGTTACTTACATTTTCGTCTTTATGCCACACACTTACATAACCTGGGTCCTTGAAACCTATGGTTTATTTTGTAGCGTTATCAAATTAGACTGGGTTGTAATCAATTACATTTTGTTGAAATTCAGAGAATGCATTATTGGTACACCTAGACATTGTTGTCACTGCAGAAAGTGTATTGTTATGACTTGCAACAGATAGTGAAACGTCCCCTTTGAACAATTATACAGGACTGTGCTTAAACTGACACACAATATTTTTTAGCGCAACGCAATCTTACTTTCAATAATCCCTACAAAAGAATGGCCCTGACTAACATTAACCTATACCTTTCACAAATCAGTTACCTCACAAAAATCTTCGTTACTCGAACTACTGCAATACAGCGAGCGCCACTACTGCCAGCTAAATAAAAGATTCAAACTACAGAAGGCACTAACTACTGATATGCATAGTTAGCAAATGAAAGATTTTAATAGAGAACAAACAATGTATTTACCTTAATAGTGTTGAAAAATCATAATATACATAGCAGTTCATGACATCCAGTCTTACAAATTTCAAAACTGCGCCATTTCTCTCCCCACATCCACCACTTCTGGCGGCTCACTTCCAACTGCGCAACACTACGCTCTGTTAACATCCAGCTGCCCAACACTACAATGGCAAGTATTACAACAATGCCAACCAGCCACAGACTGCACACAGCACAGCCAGCGACTCTCATACAGAGAACTACGTGGCCTTACCAATAAGAAAACCTAAACAGCGTACTTACATAGCCCCCATGCTCCCCACAAAAATTTTTACAAATTGTTTTGGGCTCTGGCCAATACATATTTGTTAAAATTTTTTCACAATTACAATAACAAAGAAATCAAATGCACACACTTATTGATACAATGTTGGTCAAAAGCTAAAATTTTCCCACAGTCCATAAAGACAGTCCTGATCGTTCATCATAGTAAAATTGCAGTGTTTTTCTCAAAGTCTGAGCAGTAAAAGAAAATGCACATGGATGTAGTGGATTTCCATGCAGTCTTGAAGAAGTAGTGTTGTCCTCCCAACGGAAAGACAGTGCTGACTCTTGACATGCAGACAGGTAATGGGCCACACCAGAGCAAACCCACAGCAGACTCAGTCGAAATTTTGAAGAATATTGGTAGGTAGGTCATCACAGAGCAGACCCACTGTAGTCCTGGTAGGTAGTATGGTATTGGTGGGCCACCAGAGGTGCAGACCCACTGCAGTCCTTGTAGAAATAATGGTACTGGTGAGTCATCAAAGGTGTAGACCCACTGTAGTCCTTGTAGAAATAATGGTATTGGTGGGTCATGAAAGATGCAGACCCACTGTAGTCCTTGTAGAGATGGCCTGCAGCCATCTGCTGCGACTGTGCAGGTGCACAATCACCATCGAAGAGTCTTGCGGACAATATAGTAAGTCCATAAACCACCACTTGTGCACTCACAAAGTTTTTGAAATTGTCCTTAGAACCAGCAATGCTGTTATCCAGTCCCTTGCTGAATTATTAACACAGGTGCAAACACTAACAGTCCCTACTTCTCACATATTGTCCATATACTATGACCAACAGAAACGTGTGCAGTGAAATGGAACTTACGAGTTAATAATATGATGAATTGGTGTCAATTACAATTTTATAACATAAGAATACAATTACAAAGGTACAAAATATATCATTAAAGAACATAACAATACAGATAACATTTGTAGTACAAGCTTTACAAAAGAATCGAAATAACATATACATCAGTGTTACAGGAATTATGACATGAGTACATACATAAAAGATCAGAATAACTTTCGAAACATCTTCACATGTGAGCAACAAAACAGAATAAATAATGTCTAAACATCTTTACAAAGTAAATAACATATTATCAGAAAAATTCTGCAACGTAACTCTTATTAGCTAAACACATTAAGACAGGAAAAACACAAATTCACATAGTGTAATAACACAAAAATACAGGACAGGGTTTGTTTTCAGTGTGACATTTGGTACTGCAGTCCAACCCAAAACTTCATTCTGTAGATCTTTCCTCTTATTTCAACATTTATTTCCGCCAAAAAATCCTACCCAAGCATGCTTTCTGTATTCTGGTCACATCCTCTTTCAAAAATAGTTTTTCTCCACCGTGCACTACTTTTTTGGCCAAACCATTTTCTTATAGCTTCTCAATGCATTTCTTCCAATTTATCACAACTTGTTCTCTTATATTGCCTACCCATCTTAAGCTAACTTAAATCTACTGAGCTCAGATGCTAAACTAAGAGACGAGGCAATGCAGCAGCACAAAACAATTAACACAAACAGCAATAACAAAAAAATGCAGATTTGCAAAGCAAGTAGCATTATAGAAATTAGCAAAGCAATTGCAATATTACAACTAATATAAGGCAATGTGCAGCAAAATGTAGTAAAACTGGCTTAATAGAGTTATACAAAGTGAAATTTAGTAGCACTATGCCCGGCAAACAGCAGCAGCAAATGCAATAACTTATATCTAAACATGACAAAGCTCAAGCAGAAAAAATATTACAGTAAAAATGGCCATGTTTAATACCTATGTCACATCTTAACACTAGAGTGATGCATCACAATTTATTCTACAAAAGAAATTACCAAGTACTTGAAAACAAAATGATGTATGCAGTTACTGTTATCCCTTCTTATTGTTCTTTCCAGTCCAAGTGCTCCTTTTTCGAAGAATATGGATCATAAAATAATTATTTAATAGATCTGTTGACAGAAAGTGTTCACATTAGCAAATGCATTTAAGTTTATTTTATAAAACCAATGCTGCAACACAGCTGGAAAACAGATATCAAATGAAATAAGCAACTATGTACAAAGCACAAAAATATCTTTCAATAGTCATGTGACATTTCATAAGTCAGTAGAAATTCTCTCAATTCTCGTAGAAAGACGTCATAATCAGGTGTGCAGATGTACGAATATTTCCCATCAATTCATAAGCATTTCAGTAAGTAGCACAAAGTACGAGTAATCATGTTTCCAAGTAATGAGCGTGTCGTATTTGCGATGCTTTCTGCAAAGTAATGTCAATAGCAAGGATAATGGCCTCTTTGTTTTCCACCTGTGCCCCTGAAAGGCACACACTAATGGCTTTTTTCCAGGCAGGTGGTACAGCTGAGCGTCCACGATGCATTACGTGAAGGTCACTTAACTTTCTTACCGAAATATTTACGACAGTAGTGACAGTCTCATACAGAAATTTCACAGGTCGAGATTTTGCATTACAAATGTGTAGAAACAAAATCCTATGAATATAACAGCGTTCAAAAAGTTTTCATCGGCATTGTGATACATTCACGCATTTACACACATTTCATAACTCTTAAAGTACGATTCTTGGTTTCCAACATCCTTTTTCACAAACCAGAGTTCCTAACCACTACTCATTATTTCTTACCTTATTACACATATACATATTCGTCGACACTTCTTCAATATTTCATCATAATAAATACGTAGCATAATCAAATTCCTCAACAACATAATACACATCGTCGTCGTAATAATAACATGAAAACACCTCAGTCAAATCTCAAAAACGTCGTAGCTTTCTGCAATAATTTCAAACCCTAAAAAATTCTCTATTCCTTTCAATAGTGTCATCTACCTCAAACGTACTTTAAAATCATGATCCCATACCAAATACATCATTCAAAGCTCTCATAGCATCACAATGGTTCCGAAAAAAATATGAACAGCTCACAAAGTACAGACAAAATACAATTTCATAAGTGTGAAGTTATCCAACTGTGTAATTACGTAAACATCTGTCACTGATGTAGTAAAATAAATGTTTGTCTCTCTCAGTTAAATGATCAGAGAGCTGTGTAATTCTGTGTTAGAGGAATATGGTACCGATCTCTAAAGTTGTATAAGCAAATACCACATTAGCTAGGGCTCCTTGTGCTTGCCAAACACATGGAACACAAAGTAGGCGTTCACCCCCTGAGGATTAATGTAATTATACCCTCAGGTGTTACAGATTACAGCAATGGAATGCAATGTATCACGGAAAACCTTTGTATCATTGTAATTAAAAAATCTTTAAAAATAAATTTTTGAAGTACAAAATTAATCACACAAATACGTGTCCTTTGGCGCTAAATATGTGTCTTGCTATAAGATAATTCTGTGGAAGTGTCGTAGTTATCGTCCTCCGAAAGCTAAGTTCTGCAGAAGTCAATGTACTTACCTCATGATAAACAAAAGTGAAATGCTTTGCGTATAGATATCTTAGTTATTACGCTTATTGCTGTGATGAAGAAAGTACTGTGCTGTAACATATTGTTGTGCTATGGAAAAGGCTGTCTCATTGTAGCTATAGCACAAAAATTACTACTAAAACATGTTTTACTTTCCAGAATAATTCAGAAAAACTGTGCAGATATAAAACAGAAACACCGCAAAAGCAACATTGTAAATTGTCACTCATTAGTAGCGGCGTGATAAAATCGTGTAGCTGTCACATAAACTAACCACTGTGTCATCTGGTATCTCACAGAAAGTACTTTAAATCCAGAATGTACTTTCAAGTAAACCAAAATGTTGCATTAAAATCTCATTAGCAGTACTGGTAAATGTTCTAAGTATGTGAGCCTTATAGTCGTTACATAATCGTGCAACTAACAAGCAAGAATGTACAAATAACAACACTGTATCGGCTGTTCCCTACAACAATGCATTCGTAATTTCTGTTGAAATAAGTTCTCTTGGTTCTTGACTGGAACTTCAAACATTGTTGTATGTTAACAGATAAGTCTGACAAAGCATACTAGTAATGTAAAGTGAAAAGTTATATATCAAAGACAAATTAAAAAGCAGATTATCTTTCAATAAACGGTTTTACATGTGAAATGTGGTGCAAGCCTTTACTCTTACTACTATGCAGAGCTCCAGCTTCAGCGGAATCATCGTGTGGTATATGTCGGTAAAGAATACTGGAATTTTTCTCAAGGTTAGCATCTATGTTATTTTTCTCTGAGCCAGCTGGCGCACGGGGCTGCCTGCTGTGCGAGTCATTGTCTGTCTCTTTGTTGGCGCGCGTCTTTATTAGGATTAGGAGACCTAACTTCTACAAATTCACCTTGTCGAGAGTGCCCTGCTCTGTATGAATCCCGCCAGTTCTGATAAAATTCAGGTCTATCGTTATGATTATATCGTCTGTCATCATGTCGGTAGATTCCACAGTTTCTTTCTTGTTGGTCACATGGTGGAGAATTTCTCCCTGAATCGTAACTGCGCACTGAACTGTTGCGTCGGAAATTATTCTGTCGCCCTTGATAATAATAGCTCTGGTTACCATATTGTCTGTTTCTATGATTGTCTCTGTCATATTCATTACAACGGAAATGCGAACTTTCTCTGTAACTATTACTCTGCCAGTTGTTGTCATACGGGTGGTGTCTGTTTTGGTCACGATTTGTGTTGTGAGAATAGCCTCGTCGTGTCCAGTTATTATTTCTTTCATCGCAGAATTGCGACGGATGTGACCTGTAATTGTTGTGTTCCTGTTTTCGCGTTCTGCGATTGTCAGTGTCAATTTCTAATTCTTGTAAGAGTCCCTGAAAAGCTTCAATGTCGTTTTTGCAACGTCCTGCCAAAATAATGTGTCGTAAATGTCCAGGTAGTTTGATTAAGCAAATGCGGATCAGTTCTGAGGGGCTGTATGAGTTTGACAGATACTGATTTTTGTGCAACATGTCTTCAAAATATTTCACAAGACTGGAAAATTCAGATTGTTCGAAATGTTTCATCATTATGATGCTATGTTTTACTCGGTCTTGTGTAGCTTGAGACCAATATGCTGAGAGGAAGGCATGATAAAATTCTCCTTCACTGTGACAATCGTGAATGACTGATCGCATTCTTACAGCTGGTTCATTCTCCAAGTAGCCACACATAAATTGTAACCTGTGCTCCATTGACCAGTTGGGAGAAAAACAATGAGAGAATTGATGAAGCCATGCTTGTGGATGAATGTCGTTGTCAGAATTCTTAAATGTTTTGAATTTACGTGTAGTAATGAACAGCTTATAGTCAAAATCATCATGTCAGCGAGTCGCATGTCGGTCATTGTTACGTCGTGTCGGCGGTTCCATCTCAAAATTCGGTGCACTTTGCCAATTTCTTTCATAATTTCCGAAGTGTCCTGTGTTATTATTTTGTGGTTGTTCCGTATTTCTAAGTCCCTTTTCCCATGCTGGAGCACGAGTGTCCTCTAAAGTATGAAATTTTTGTATTACTTGTGTCAACTTATCTTGTACTTCCCGAATTTCTCTTTTGTGTTGCATATTAATTTGACTCTGATTTTGTTTGAATTTCGTAATTTGGTCATACTCTGCTGTGTCAGTGATGACTACAGGTCTTGTGTCATTCAGATCATCATGTACCTTTGTAGATAAGTTAGTGAACTGATCCGAAAGTTCGGCTACTTTCTCCGATACTGTACTTATTTCTTCAGTGTGTTTCTCTGAACCAAGTTTCAGAGTATCTACTGTGTCCTTTAAGTTTTCCTGAGTTTTTGCAAGTTGCGTAGCCGAATCGGTAGATGCAACTGAGTCAATTTTAGCTCGCAAGGTGTCGTGATTTTCATGAACAATGGTTTGCAGTTCTTTTATGGCTGCTTCGTGATTCTGTAATGCATTTATATGCTGCGAAAAAATAGGTTGAAAATGCTCACAAATTTGTGTTTTTACGTCATTACAGACTTTTTGACATTTCGATTCAATGTTATGTAACTCAGTAGTTAAATCTTCACGTGTTTGTTCAAGTGTGGTGTCTAATTTTTCAAGCTTTTGCTGTGTTTGTCTCTGATTTTGTTCCATTGTGTCTAACTTTTGAAGGTTTTGCTGTGTTTGTCTCTGATTTTGTTCCATTGTGTCTAACTGTTGCTGTGTTTGTCCCTGGTGTTGTTCCATTCTGTCTAACTTGTGAAGATTTTGTTCCATTGTGTCTAACTTTTGAAGATTTTGTCCCATTTGTTTCTGATTTTGTTCAAGCGTTGTGTCTAACTTTTGTAGCCTTTGTCCCATTTGTTGCATTAACTGTAATAACAATGCATTGGTGTCTGAAACATGTTCCTCAGTGCTATGAGACAGTGCATTTGAACCGGCAATATTCGCATTTTGAAAAGCAGAAAATGTGTCTTGATTTATTTGAGAAAACGGTGAGGACGCAAAACCTGAATCTACAGTATTTGCAAATGTCCTGTCATTTCGGAATCCTGAGGCGAGCTGTTGCCGACCGATCGATCGATAATGCTTCCCTGTTCACTAATTGTTCCACTGTCTACACCATTATTTGCAGCTATTTCCCTATGCACAATTACCAAATTACTACTCTGAACATTAGTTAATTCATTACATGGTGGCGCTAACACACTGCTTTCGTCTTCACTGTCATTTCTCAGTTTACTTTGGAGCCTAGTATTACGTTTTTCACACGCCATTATTGCCACAATATTTCACACGACAACACAGAAAAACACAATTTGAAGAGCAAAAATAAGAGAACACATTAACATAGCACTGAAATTAATATCTAGTTAATTGCAAGCGCTGCTGCGAAATACTTGGTGCAAATCTACATGCATGCCACAACTGTTTTACTGTACACTGTACAACAATAAAAAACTACAACTACAAAGGATATTCTCTCTATAATTACGTGCTAGCAATAAACAATAGCTACACTAATTACAAAAACTGCAAGAAAAAATTAGAAGATTCCAGTGAGGTATCCTTGTCTAAGGGTCGACGTATGAAACGTACCATTTTGGAAAAATTATACATGACTGTGCTTAAACTGACACACAATATTTTTTAGCGCAACTCAATCTGACTTTCAATAATCCCTACAAAAGAATGGCCCTGACTAATATTAACCTATAAATTTCACAAATCACTTACCTCACAAAAATCTTCGTTACTCGAACTACTGCAATACAGCGAGCGCCACTACTGCCAGCTAAATAAAAGATTCAAACTACGGAAGGCACTAACTACTGATAGGCATAGTTAGCAAATGAAAGATTTTAATAGAGAACAAACAATGTATTTACCTTAATAGTGTTGAAAAATCATAATATACATAGCAGTTCATGACATCCAGTCTTACAAATTTCAAAACTGCGCCATTTCTCTCCCCACATCCACCACTTCTGGCGGCTCACTTCCAACTGCGCAACACTACGCTCTGTTAACATCCAGCTGCCCAACACTACAATGGCAAGTATTACAACAATGCCAACCAGCCACAGACTGGACACAGCACAGTCAGTGATTTTTTAAACAGAGCGCTGCGTGGCGTTACCAATAAGCAAACCTAAACAGCCTACTTACAATAGCATAATGCTGTGTTGCTAACAGAGCGAAATATTGTCGTGGATTATTACGAGTATGTGAAGAAACAATGTAATGTTGTGGGAGTTAGTTGCAACAACAGTGTGGTGTCTGATATTCGTTATAAACTCAGAAGAAAGGTATGTGTCCTTTGTAACAATAAAATGAACAGCAATTACAGTCCTACAGTCGACCAAAGAAGAGACATTATTTCTTCACATTATTTTTTTCAGATATAATGACAGAATCTACATCTAAAAAAATGAGCAGGAAGAAGGTAGCATATGCTTAAAAGCCGAGATTTTGAATCTGTTGTTAGTCAATGGGTAGCTGAAGATGATGATTTCCTTTCAGAAATAAGTAATGCTTCAGATGAAAACCATGAAATTGTTCGTAAGGCAGTGGCATGCAGATCTATGAGTGAAGAACAAAGTTGTGGTGGTGGCGATGATGACGTTAGTGATGATAATGATGGTGACGATGATGTAGGCAATAATGTCTCTGAAAAATAAGCAGTGAAAATGCTAACAAACATATTGCTCCAAATGGTATGCAGTGGAGTAAGTGCCCCCCAGTGCCAAATGAAATGCCTTCACACAATTTGGTGAAATTTATTACAGGACCAGCAAGGGGCATAATCACTTACACCTCCAAAGATGGATGGATTTTATTTATTCCTCTAGCCATTGATGATGGAATTGAGATATGCACAAACCTAGAAGGAAGAAGAGTTTATGTACCAAGAAAAATAAACCTAGAATGATGTAGCTTGAGACGAAATGTTCGCCTTCTGGGTAATTTTACTTCATAATGAAGGAGATAAGGGTTGGGATGTTCCAATCAGGAAACTTTTCTGGGAAGGTACTGCAATCCAATATATAGAGCTACAATGTCTGAGAGATGGTTTGAGGCAATAATAAGATTAATTAGATTTGATGGCAAATGAACAAAGACCCTAGGTGACAAACCAGTAAACTTGCTGCTGTATCCTATGCATGGAAAATATTTACCAGACAGTGCAAGAAAATGATGACACCCAAAAGTAATGTTACGATGGATGAACAGCTATTTCAAGTTAGGAGCCATTGTGAATTTGTGCAGTATATGACATACAAGCCTGGAAAGTGTAGAATGAAAATATTCTGAATGCCTGAAGGTAAACTGGTTATGCCGTTGACAGGAATGTATACACTGGAAGAGAACCAGGGGAGCTCCGCCAGAAAAATTTGGGCTTTTCCACAGTGAAGACCCTTGCAGCCAACATTGCCATTGCTGGTACAGCCAGAAATGTTACTGATTGTTATGAGAACAATGAGGATGAATAAAAGAGAAATTCCAAAAGAGATGAAGCACAATTGGTGCAGAGCAGTAAATTCAAGGCCGTTGGCAATTAGAAAAGAAATGAAGATGATTAGTTTTTCATCAAAGAAAAACATGTGCTTAGCACTCTTACGCACCATACATCATAATGAATCAATAGAAGAGCAGTATCCGAACCTGAAGCCTGAGATTGTGAAATTTTATAACCGCACGAAGCATGGGGTGGATTATACAAGCAAAAGACAAACTAAACGGTGGCAAATGGCTCTCTGTTGCAACATAAGGGATGTATACTGTCTGAATGCCTTTATTCTTTACAAAACACAACACCCCATGTATCACAAAGGGATTTTGCACAAGAGGCCACTTCATCAAATACCTCTCAGTCAAGATGATCCAACAGTTTCTGACCAGAAAATTGCCTAATCCCCTTCTATAGAAATCCATATACTTCGATGTGGAAAAGTTCATTACTGTTCCTAAAACACAAAACAGCAGTAGTAACAACAGCACAGTGAGTCATCAGAAGATACGGCGTTCATTGTGCCCTGCTTCAAAGGACAGAAAAAGAAATACAGCGTTCTGTAAATGTAGAAAACGTGTGCCAGGACTGTAGCTGTGTGGTGCATAACAATTGTAAAATTATTGTCATCCTTCCAGAATGAGATTTTCACTCTGCAGCGGAGTGTGCGCTGATATGAAACTCCCTAGGCATATGTCATATCAGCGCACACTCCACTGCAGAGTGAAAATCTCATTCTGGAAACATCCCCCAGGCTGTGGCTAAGCCATGTCTCTGCAATATCCTTTCTTTCAGGAGTGCTAGATCTGCAAGGTTCGCAGGAGAGCTTCTGTAAAGTTTGGAAGGTAGGAGACGAGGTACAGGCAGAAGTAAATCTGTGAGTACCGGGCGTGAGTCGTGCTTCGGTAGCTCAGTTGGTAGAGCACTTGCGCGCGAAAGGCAAAGGTCCCGAGTTTGAGTCTCGGTCGGGCACACAGTTTTAATCTGCCAGGAAGTTTCATATCAGCGCACACTCCGCTGCAGAGTGAAAATCTCATTCTGGAAACATCCCCCCGGCTGTGGCTAAGCCATGTCTCTGCAATATCCTTTCTTTCAGGAGTGCTAGTTCTGCAAGGTTCGCAGGAGAGCTTCTGTAAAGTTTGGAAGGTAGGAGACGAGGTACTGGCAGAAGTAAAGCTGTGAGTACCGGGCGTGAGTCGTGCTTCGGTATCTCAGTTGGTAGAGCACTTGCCTGCGAAAGGCAAAGGCCCCGAGTTCGAGTCTCGGTCGGGCACACAGTTTTAATCTGCCAGGAAGTTTCATTGTCATCCTTGTTTGCTTATTAATTTGTTCTTCATGAATATCATTATCACTGATCTGTGAACATTTTGTGATAATACTGGTGGCTTATGTTTCAGTGAAAGTGTTACAAATGATCTCAGCTGTCTTATATTATACTGATAAACTTTAAAACAAAATATTTCTGTATTTTAATATCCACAAAATAGTTTTTCCATTTTAATTTTCGAATTAGACACAACCGGTCCATTGGACCTGGGTTATTTAAATGTGCAGAAAACATAGGTAATGCACACAAGGAATAAATGACTAAATTGACATCATAGATAACTTGGAAAACTTCACCAGAAAGAACAATAATACTTCAGTAACAATCTAATTTCTATTCTGAACCAATTATTTGAAAAAATTGTAAATTTTTTTGATAAAACTGAAATTTGCAACATTAATTTTTTATGTGAGCAAGTGAATTTAGTAGGTGTCAAAAGAAGTATTAGAGATACTCGCCAGATTGTATTATTTTTTGTAGTATTTTATTTTCAACATCACCACACACCCTCGAGTTTATAAGGAGCACAAATTGTCTTGCACTACCCCTTCCTAATGCACTGCATGCTGTACGTGTGCATTTTCAAACACTCAGCAGCTAGTATACAAATCAGCACTTCAAATTTCTTTGTGAATCAGTTCACGTTGTTCACTGATGGCTCTGTGTTCTTAGTGACAAAAATTCAATTAACAGGTGGGCTACATCACCTTTGCTTCGCCTTCTCAACTGTCAATTGCTTATAGTCTCTTTTGTAATGACAGACAACCCCCTTTTTAGTTTAACATTCCGTTCCTATATTAAAATGTGTCACATACAACTAGATCGATAAAGATGATCCAGATCAGACAATAAAGTACAATTTTGGTGAATATTTTTGGAACAGTGATCAGTAAAATATTATATTTTAACTAAAGTTCAGTCTTGATCACAACACTTATCTCCCAATAACGTAGGTGACCAGTTTCGGTTATATTTATATAAACATCTTCAGACCCATGGCCTCCTTGGAGGATGGTAGGCGGAGCTCTCTCTCCTCAGTTACTTTGTAACAGCTGAGGAGAGCTCCTCTTACCATCCTCCAAGGAGGCCATGGGTCTGAAGATGTTTATATAAATATAACCGAAACCGGTCACCTACGTTATTGAGACATAAGTGATGTGATCAAGACTGAACTTTAGTTAAAATATGACAATAAAGTACCCACAGTTTGAAACTAATTATGACGAAAATCTCTGCAGTTAAAAAGCATATGACGTGGAGTGTACACAGATGATAAATTTTTGTCATGAAACTTAATTTGAAGATTTTTTTATATAAAAGCAACCTGGAGTGCAATATGTCATACTTGTGCTGAATGAGAGGACTGTTCAAGGTTTGTTAACCTTGGGGGAACATCATTTTACTGAAAGTTTTGCGAGCACTGTTAAATTCATCAAAATTAATTTGAGCATGGTGGAACATTTTAAATAGTAGATGACTTGGTAGAGATATCCGTTCAAGGATGCACTGCAGAAACTACATTTCAGTACAGTATCATATATTTCCAAAGAATTTTTCCATGGTTGGATGTATCAAAACGTTGTCCTGATTTCACATGCGAATTATCCAATTACACTCATTTGTGCATATCTTGTATCACTCATGCTCTTCTACAAATGACCAAGTACTGCACTGAGGACTCGAATTTTAAATATCTTTTGCTAGGAATGGTTTAAACAGAAATAAATGGAAAATATCGAATAATGGCAGTATGTTACTATTTGCTATCTCTGGGACAGGTATTTAAAATTGAATCCAAGCTAAGAATTCGGGCCCCACTTCCCTTGAAAACTCCATCTGAAACAGATTTAGATTCTTTGGAAGCCTACTGTGTAGATGATGTCACCTTACCCCCACCATGACCAATCTTTGACAGTATAATGGATTTAAGTGAGGATCAAATTCAGTCTGTTCAGGAATACTTGCCATCTTTCACACAAACTTGTCAAGGTACTGTGCCAATGATGTTCTTAAGAATATGAGATGCGACACATGTAAAACATATTTAGAGTAAGATAAAATATTATCAGCAATAGATAATAATGAAGGAGAAGGAGGTTATTAATGTTGTTATTTCTGCTTATTTGGTTGGTAAAAACTGGGTCTCTGGAGAACACCAACACGGTTTCATTAGATGCTCTTCCCAGAGGAATTTACTTTTAAAGAGTAGCTGTTGATGTAACTAAAAAAGAAGACTTCTTCCTAAGGGAGTTTTCTTATAGTCACTTTTATCATACAGACGACAGAAATCTTCAGTGGGTAGTATACTGAAACTGTAACTACTGTAGTTTATGCATATGGGTGGATACGATTATGGAATTATTGAAATTTATGCTTCGGGTAGTGCGGATTGTTGTGCAGAGTTGCGCAGAACGTGCCGATAGTCCGTTTATTAGCATAGTTTAGTTTTCCACGGTCTTTAGTACGGACAGGGACTGTGATTGTTGTGTGCGGATGCGAGCCCAGTTGGTGACACTTCGCTCTCAGCTTCAGGCTGTGATGGCCTCGGTTACACAGCTTGAGGCCACAGTGGATGGGCACCACTCATGTGGGCCGACCGTGGCGATCCAACGGACGTCCAGCATGAAACTTCCTGGCAGATTAAAACTGTGTGCCGGACCGAGACTCGAACTAGGGAGGTAGGAGACGAGGTACTGGCAGAAGTAAAGCTGTGAGGACGGGGCGTGAGTCGTGCTTGGGTAGCTCAGTTGGTAGAGCACTTGCCCGCGATAGGAAAAGGTCCCGAGTTCGAGTCTCGGTCCGGCACACAGTTTTAATCTGCCAGGAAGTTTCATATCAGCGCACACTTCACTGCAGAGTGAAATCTCATTCTGGACGTCCAACATGTCTGATACCGATTTGTCCTCACTGGTGGCCAACCCAGTAAATGCTGGCACTGAGGTTGACCCCTCACCTGTGGGCGAGTGGGAGGTCACCCTGGGGCGAAGCAGGCTGTGAAAGACTTCCCCGGCCGTCGCACGTAAGGCCTCACCGGACTGTCTGAAAAACAGGTTCCAGGTGCCGTCTGTGGCTGACACTGTCGCCGAGCCAGATGGTGTCGACTGTCCTGTTTCAGAGGAAACCACTCAGCCTGCAAGATCCGGGCAGTCGCAGAGGGTGGGATTATTGGTATTTGGGAGCTCCAACGTTAGGCACTTTGTGGGGCCCCTTATGGACTTGGCTGACAAGAAGGGAAAGGAAACCAATGTGCATTCCACGTGCTTACTGTGTGGAGTCATTCCAGATGTGGAATGTGTCCTACCAGATGCCATAGAAGAGCATAGGGTGCATCCAATTGCAGGTGGTGGCATACGTCGGTACCAATGATGTGTGTCACTGTGGATCAGAAGATATACTCTCTGGCTTCGAGCAGCTAACAGAAGTGGGAAAGGCTGCCAGTTTTGCTTGCAAGATGAACGCAGAGCTGACCATTTGTCACGTAGTGGACAGGACCGACTGCAGACCTCTGGTACACAGCCGAGCGGAGGGTCTGACGGTTCTGCGACCGTTTAGGTTGCAGATTCTTCGACTTGCGCCTAAGGGCGGTTGGGTTTCGGGTTCTGCTGAATAGGTCTGGTGTCCACTATACACAGGAGGCGGCTACACGGGTAGCAGCAGCTGTGTGGAATGGACTGGGCGGTTTTTAGGTTCCAGGGTCTCAGGAAAACACAAGAAGGGTTTCAGTCAAAAAGGGTGCAGGCTGAACACAGGAAACACGTAGATACAGGAACCACTGGTATAACAGTTGTAAATTCTCGTAGCTGTGTTGGGGAAGTACCAGAGCTCCAAGCACTAATAGAAAGCACTGATGCTCAAATCGTTATAGGCACTGAGAGCTAGCTAAAGCCGGATATAAGCTCAGCCGAAACTTTTGCGACGAACCTAATGGTGTTCCGAAAGGACAGGCTAAACGCGGTTGGCGGTGGCGTGTTTGTTGCTGTCAGAAGTAATTAAACTTGCCGTGAGACTGAAGTAGATACTTCCTGTGAGATAGTATGGGCAGAGGTCATCGTTGGCAACCGGACTAAAATAATAATTTACCGATCTCCCAATTCAGATGATGCAGTTGCTGAAAGGTTCAAAGAAAACTTGAGTTTGATTTCAAACAGATACACGACTCATACGATAATACTTGGCGAGGACTTTAATTTACCCTCGACATGTTGGCGAAAATACAATATTAATTCCGGAGGTACGCATAAAATATCATCCGAAATTGTACTAAACGTATCCTCTGAAAATTATTTCGAGCAGTTACTTCATGAGCCCACGCGAATAGTAAACCGTTGTGAAAACACACTTGACCTCTTAGCAACAAATAAGCCTGGGTTAATAACAAGCATCAAAACTGATTCAGAGATTAGTGAACACTTGGTTGTCGTAGCGAGGCTGAATATTGTAATCCCCAATTTTCGAAAAATAAGTGAAAAATAAACCTATTCAAAAAACCAGATAAAAATTCACTTGACACCTTCCTGAGAGACAATCTTCACTTATTTCAAATTAACGATAGAAGTGTAGACCAGATGTGGCTTAAATTCAAAGAAATAGTATCAGCAGCAATCCAAAGATTTATACCAAATAAATTAACAAACGACGGAGCCGATCCTCCTTGGTACACAAAATGGATTAGAACACTGTTGCAGAACCAACGAAACAACATGCCAAATTTAAACAGACCCAAAATCCCCAAGATTGGTGATCTTTTCCAGAAGCTCGAAATTTATCGCGGACTTCAATGCGTTATGCTTATAACAGTTACAATAACGAAACTTTGTCTCGAAACCTTGCATAAAATCCAAAGAGATTCTGGTCTTATGTGAAGTATGTTAGTGGTAAGAAACAATCAATGCCTTCTCTGCAAGATAGCAATGGAGATACTATCGAAGACAGTGCTGCCAAAGCAGAGTTACTAAACACAGTCTTCCGAAATGCCTTCATAAAAGAAGACGCAGTAAATATTCTAGAATTCGAATCGAGAACACCTGCCAACATGAGTAACGTAGAAGTAAATATCCTCCGAGTAGTGAAGGAACTAAAATCACTTAATAAACCAAGTCTTCCAGTCGAGACTGTATACCAACTACTTTCGGAGTATGCTGATCCATTAGCTCCATACTTAACAATCATATACAACCGATTGCATGATGAAAGATCCGTACCCAAAGAGTGGAAAGTTGCACAGGCCACACCAGTATTTAAGAAAGGTAGTAGCAGTAATCCACTAAATTACAGGCCCATACAGTTAACGTCGATATGCAGCAGGATTTTGGAACATATATTGTGTTCGAACATTATGAATTACCTCGAAGAAAATGGTCTAATCACACATAGCGAACATGGGTTTAAAAAAACATCGTTTCTATGAAACACAACTAGTTCTTTATTCTCATGAGGTGTTGAGTGCTATTGACGAGGGATTCCAAATCGATTACGTATTTCTGGATTTCCAGAAGGCTTTTGACACTGTACCACACACGTGGCTCGTAGTGAAACTGTGTGCTTATGGAATATTGTCTCAGTTAATTGACTGGATTTGTGATTTTGTGTCAGGGAGGTCACACTTCGTTGTAATGGACGGAAAGTCATTGAGTAAAACAGAAGTGATTTCTGGCGTTCCCCAAGGTAGTGTTATAAGCCCTTTGTTATTCCTTATCTATATAAACGATTTGGGAGAGAATCTGAGCAGTCGTCTTCGGATATTTGCAGATGCCGCTGTCGTTTATCAACTAATAAAGTCTTCAGAAGATCAAAACAAACTACAAATCGAAAAGTGTGAGGTCATCCACATGAGTGCTAAAAGGAACTCGTTAAACTTCGGTTACACGATAAATCAGTCTAATCTAAAAGCCGTAAATTCAACTAAATACCTATGTGTTACAACTGTGAACAACTTAAACTGGAGGGAATACATAGAAAATGTTGTGGGGAAGGCTAACCAAAGGCTGCGTTTTATTGGCAGGACACTTAGAAAATGTAACAGATCTACTAAGGAGACTGCCCACAATACGCTTGTCCGTCCTCTTTTAGAATACTGCTGTGCAGTGTGGGACCCTTGCCATATAGGACTGACGGAGTACATCGAAAAAGTTCAAAGAAAGGCAGCTCGTTTTGCATTATCACGAAATGTGGGAGAGAGTGTCAGAAATGATACAGGATTTGGGCTGGACATCATCAAAAGAAAGGCGTTTTTCGTTTCGACGGAATCTTCTCACGAAATTCCAATCACCAACTTTCTCCTCCGAATGCGAAAATATTTTGTTCACACCGACCTACATAGGTAGGAATGAGAACCACGATAAAATAAGGGAAATCATAGCTCATAGGGAAAGATATAGGTGTTCATTCTTTCCGCGCGCTATATGAGATTGGAATAATACAGAATTGTGAAGGTGGTTCGATGAACCCTCTGCCAGGCACTTAAATGTGATTTGCAGAGTATCCATGTAGATGCAGATGTAGATGTAGATGAACAATAAACTGCAGTTGATTATCTGTTATGTTAATGATATCGCTGCATATCCTTTAACCATTTGTGTCTCAACTGTACACAATTATGTCCATCGAAAAACTTAGAAGCCGATTATCATAGTAAATTTATGAAAAACCTGTATCTCAGCACTTTTTAACCCTGTTCCACACGCGTGTTTCACTACGGAACAGGAAGCAGCCTCAGCAATTTTCATACTGCGCATTGACAGCGCGACAATCAGAGCACAACAATGCAGAGGCGGTAACAATACACGATGTTTGAAATGAAAACTACGTGGCTAAAGCGTGACTATGAAAAACGTTGATGGCTGTTACTACATTTCTGTATCTTAACGTTTCATTTAACGTAACTTAGCAATACTATATGTAACACATATGTAAGTACGACCTACTTCGAAGAACGTAACACCACCAGTGCACGTGTGCTACGGCCTCTGACCAATCATCGCGTTTGTGTTTGTTTACACCAGGTTTATTCTTATTATGAACAGAGTATAGTGAAGAGTGCTAAAATGCATAACTCAAAACGCTGTGTGCACTTGTTCAGTAGGACAGATCATTTCACAGTAGCGAAGATGAAAAAGTGTGAGAATATTGGAGAATGGGATACAACCCGTTGCTTTGATCAACGACGCCATGTGTTACCACACATCTTGCATTGCAAAGATTTAAAAGCATAGACGAATGTTGAGAAACAAACGATTGAAGTACAGAAGCAACAGATTGTAGACATGTATCCTGTACATCCATAGTACCTAAGTAGGGGTCAACTGAAGAGTGGGATACAACCGGTAGGCTTTACCAATGACGTCATAGTTTACTCATAGATACTAATATCTTTATTTTCGAGCCATAGATAATAAATCGGTTACCTGCAGTGGATAAGCGCCATCATTGCAAATTGAAATAAATGAATGTGTTTTCTAAAGACAACGCTTGATATTGAGTGACATTTTTTTTGTTTGAATTCCTTTAAATTATTTGTACTTTCCAATTCCTTCGCTATTTAATTTCATTCTTTGTGAGTTTGAGATAATTTGGAAAAAATACTTTTTCATTTAGAAGAATTTTTACTTTTTGATTTTCGTTTGTTGGTATGTATTTATCTGTTCCCATAAATATGGAAGACTTAAAGTAGGCTTTGGGCATAGTCATGATGGCAACCATTCGATTTTTGCAAATGTGTGAACTTGTTGCTGATTACGTTCGATGACGTGAGTGCGGTGAACGTATGGGCCTGATAAGTTTGTCTGCTTGTCGTACTCACGATTCATTCATATGGATGTGTAGCAAGGATGGACTATGGCGCTCAACTAGACGAGGAGTGTGGTTTGAGAAATCAAAGCTGGCGTTGAGGGATTTCTCTAAAATTATATACTGTTGATGTTTGACATATCCTGAATGGTGTGTGTGCACGAATGTCGTGTGAATGAGGGTACCGTTTTAGAGTGGTATTCGTTTTGCAGGGACGTTTGTGGGGGTATATAAAGTACAGGTGACCTTTGGTGGAGGTCAGGTGTTGTAGTCAAAATCTATGAGTCTCATTTGGGCAAAAACAATGCGTAATAGGGCGGGGGGGGGGGGGGGGGGGGAGGGGGGATGCAGTGCGACAATGGGCTTTAGGGGGCTGTAATTTCAGTTCCAGAATGTGATGATGTAGTGTCTAAAGTAGTTCATAATCGAAAGAAAAAGTGTTGGTGAAATTAATTGAAGACTATGTTGCAGAGAGTTATGTAGTTAGTTCCCTTAGTTTTTCTTCATATAGAGAGTTGGAGAATAGGGGTCTTCAGCATCTTGTCGTCAATCATAATATTGAATTCAGGTCTTCATCAACTGGGACTGGGGCTTGTACCAATAGTATAGAAGGTTACTGGTCAGCCATAACATCTGTTGTAGGGAGGAGGACATTTCGACACTACACAGCCATTCAGATGAATGTTCAAGGAGGCATAGTGTACCCAATACATACTGCCCGTTTCAGTGTTTCCTTCAATGTGTTTGGCAAATGTATTCTCCAAAATTTATTGGTTAATTTCCGGTTGGGATAGGGATGGGGGAGTGGGGGATATGTTAATTAAGGTAAATGGTGGCTTTGGTTGGGATGGTGAAAATATTGATTTTTTGGGATTAATCCAGTATTTTTCATTTTCTTAAGTTGGGTAATTTTCTTCTGTGGATAGTTTTTTTATTATTTTAGTTCATGTCGTTGATGTGAACTTCTGGGTTTGTATGTTTGTATGTATGTGTGTTTTTTGTGATGCTGTGTCTCTTGAGAATGTGGTTATGTGAATTTTATTGACGTCATTCAAGGCGAGCTTTTGGTTTTTGCTTAGGAGTTTGCATCTGGTAACTTTAGTTTTTTTCATGTTGTACTGAATTTGTCTGTTTTGATGTATTTCTTTGTCGTATTGCACTGTTCTGCATTAAGTATGGGTTCGTCAGCTGCAGTACAGAATACAAATTTTACAGTTGTTGCTCTTTTTCCCTTTCCTAATACTAGTATCACAACGATTTTTTCGAATCTTTATTAGCCCCACTGAAGGGGAAAAGACCAACATACAAAAAATTAGTATCCCGTCCTTCAGTTGACGTATATAGTTCAATTGAAGTACGTTATACTGTTGCTAGCTAGATGAAAAAAGCGACATATGTAACATTGGTAGCATTTACCTATATA
The DNA here is from genome assembly GCF_023864275.1 of Schistocerca cancellata. Lineage (NCBI taxonomy): Eukaryota > Metazoa > Arthropoda > Insecta > Orthoptera > Acrididae > Schistocerca > Schistocerca cancellata. Next base: position 110,122,755 of record NC_064636.1, on the reverse strand, counting down.
GGTCAACTAAAGAACAGCATACAAATGTTATTTATGTCGCTATTTTTCACCTTCGCTAGTGCTAGAATCCTATTCTTCACTTGACCTATATAGGTCAACTGAAGTATGGAATGCAAATATTATGTATGCAGGTCTTTTGACCTTCACTAGTAATAGTATCTACGTAAGAACAGAACGCTAGTAGTAGCGGAGGCAACACCAGTAAAATTTGTATCCCATACTTCAATTAACCTATATACGTCGATTGAAGAATAGGTTATTAATGGTTATGAAAACGAAAAAATCGACATAGGTTAAATTTGTTTCCCGTACTGCAGTTAACCTATTCAGATCGACTGAAGGTTCTGATACAAATCATAAATATGTCAACTGAAGTATTCCAAGCTAACGTTACTTTTATACCTTTTATCTGTATTTTTTTACAGAAGTACTGGGTCTGAAGCAAGCGATATACTTAACATTATGTTGTAAATATTAATGGACGTGGTATATGTTTACTCTCTGTTTTCCTTCTCCAGCATTTCTTCGTTACGAACACTCGTCTTTGCTGTTAAATATGTTTACTAAATCATCTCTGGCAATTTCTGACGTCATTGATCAAAGCCGACGGGTTGTATCCCATCCTTCAGTAGTCCCCTATGTTGATACATATACACGAATTTTACGTTTATCGGTTTTTCACCTTCGATGGTGCTTGTTTCAACAGAAAAATGGGATACTAGTACTAGCGAAGGCGAAAAAAGCGACAAATGTAAAATTGCCTATGTAAAAAGTAATGTTAAATGTAAAATTATGGAACAATTTATTTACGATTTTCTTGTCATCTACAGATATTTACTAGAAAATGCTGTGTTCTTTAAGAACAAAAAAATCGCTAGGAAACACGAGGAGACCTGACCGTTTGCAGAAAGGCGTTTTCGGTTGCGGCGGAATCTTCTCACGAAATTTCAGTCGCTAGCTTTCTCCTCTAAATGCGAAAATATTTTGTTAAGTCCGATCTACATAGGGAGAAACGATCATTATAATAAGGTAAGAGAGATCAGAGATCGCACGGAAAGATATAGCCCCCCCCCCCCTCAAAGAATTATCATATTACACTGGATAAAATGATTTCAGAAATCAGCAGATATATTACTTATACAGATTGAATCATTTTCTCAATAATTATGTAGCAATATAGGTTGCAATGTGTTTCAAACACATTTTAACAAAAGAATAAGAGCTCCAAATAGCTTACTATACAAACCAATAAATATCATTTAACTTCAAATGGGCGTCTTATTATTTATTAGTATACACTGGATGTATATTTATGTACGAGTATCACTTACAATAATCAAGAAAGGTAAATATGCCAGTATGCCTACCGACACTTAAATTTCTGACTCCAGACAAAAAATTCGAAATCGTCACATATCTGGATCAGATTATATTATTTTCCCGAGCACATACATTCTGTAGACCCGTATTTACCCTGAACTCCAAAACAGTTACCAAAACCTTCTTCTAGCAACTCCAAATTTTACCAATTTGTCGGTGGAGGACCCCAACTCTCCCTATGTTAAGCAATATTCCATTCCCCCAACACCCCCGCCACCCTACCATTAGCCCCCACCCCTTGACAGACTTCTAAAATCTACCTGATGTAGGTATATATCTACTGAAAAACGTGACGTTTCCTTCAATACACCTCTAGTCAAATCAGTGAATGTGGAATATAATAAACGTGTAAACGTGTAAGGAATGCAACACCTACGTTATTTTAAGTAGCAGATAAAGTACTGCAACTGTAGTTGAAGTAAAAACCAGACTGGAGTGGCAATAAAAGAATAAAAGCAATAAAACACTTTCTCAACACAAAATAAACCAACTTCACAATTGTTGCTGCTTCTGATTCTGAAACAGCATGAATCTTCAACACATTTGCTTTTGAAGAAAAAGTAATTAGATTTACAAAAATATTTATGTATTAGAACGCCGAATGACGTGTAAGACTATGCGAAACATTCGGCTACTTAGAAGGTCGTTACGTGTCAAGGAAATCGCCTGTTGTAATTAGAAAAGACAAGATGGATGAAATATATATTTCTGTTCTCTTGTTTTCTGCAGAGTAAGCTACAGTTATACACACAGTCGACAGTATCACTTCATCATTAAAATGTAGCTTATGTCATTGAACCAGGAAATTTCGGCAGTTTCTGCATGTGTTTTACGGTCATTCATGTCTCTTGATAGCTTACTAATGCATCGAACGCAAAAACGTAACAATTATTTCGCTAATTAACTACAAAAGCAGTTAAAAGCAACTTTACTTTTACGGCTGCTTTCTCGTCGCTTGGAGAGCAAGTGTCGCACCAAGTGTCTAGACAGTGAAAATTTTCACAATAATGAAAGTCGCTATTTTATTATACTGTGGTTGTAATGACATCACGACAAACGATAGGAATGAAAGAAAAAGTTATTCTCTAATACAAATCGCTAAACTACGCTAAATTGCGATAGATGTCCACATAATCAGTTACTCCATCGAGAAACGACTTGATTTCTTAATATTATAATTTGTAGACCTTGAGAAACTCCGTGTGGAATGACAGACTCAATATTGCACTATATATTCGTCACATTTCCACGATCTTAAACGTTAATTTCACGTTTATACATGTACGTTTCTTGTGTTTGGATACGCGAGACTAAACTGTTACGTTGACAATCGAAATTTAAGAAACCACAATGTACTTACCACCTCCCTTCCTCCCTTAAGACTCGCAACATGCCAAGCATTGTGACGAAGAAGAAAGTCTCACATGTAGAGCAGGTACACTGTACATGGCGAGAGCATTACGTTCCCGTCTAGAAGATTCCTCCCAGATTAAGACGCAGACCAGCCATGCAAAATATTTGCTAATATCATTAGAATTTCTATTCCTTCCCAGCAACAGTCGAGACAGATGAATGACAGTGACAAGCTACCAGTGAGCTCAGTACTACGGAGCTTACTGCAATGGTGAAATGGATTTCATGTGCACACTTTACATCGTCTTCAACTTGACAAAACTTTTTTTTTTCCTTTCAAAGCTGAAAGCCCGACCACTTACAGTATAATGACATGCAGAGTACATTTGCCATCTGCATAAAAGTTGATACATTTTTATTGATTTCTTTAATAATTGAACCAATAATCTACGGACAATCAATGCTCAAACTACTGCTAACTACACTAAAGAGCTTGCCTAATATCGTGTAGAGCCCCCGCGATCACACAGAAGTGCGGCAACACGACTTAGCATGGACTGGACTAAGATCTGGAGTAGTGCTGGAGGGAACTGACACCATGAATCCTGCAGGGCTGTCCATAAATCCGTAAGAGTACGAGGGGGTGGAGATCTCTTCTGAACAGCACCTTGCAAGGCATCCCAGATATGCTCAATAATATACCTGTGGAGTTTGGTGGCCAGCAGAAGTGTTTCAACTCAGAAGTGTGTTCCTGGAGACACTCTGTAGCAGTTCTAGACATATGGGGTGGCGCACTGACCTGCTGGAATTGCCCAACTCCGTCGAAATACACAATGGAAATGGATAGATGCAGGTGATCATACAAGATGCCTAGGTATGTGTCACCCGTCAGAGTAGTATCTAGACGTATCAGGGTTCCTATATCCCTTCAGCCACACACACACACACACACACACACTATTACAGAGCCCCCACCAGCTTGAAGGCTCCGCTGCTAACATGCAGGGTCCATGGTTACATGAGGTTGTCTCCATACTCGTACACGTCCAACTGCACGATACAACTTGAAACAAGACTCGTCCGACAAGACAACATGTTTCCAATGAACAGTCCAATGTCCGTATTGACGGGCCCAGGCGAGGCGTAAGGCTTTATGTAGTGCAGTCATCAAGGGTACACAAGTTGGCCTTCGTCTCCGAAATCTCATATCGATGGTGTTTCGTCGAATGGTTCACACGCTAACCCTTGTTGATTGCCCAGCGTTGAAATCTGCAGCAATTAGCGGAAGGGTTGCATTTGAATCACGTTGAACGATTCTCTTCAGTCGTCGTTGGTCGCGTTCTTGCAGGATCTTTTCCTACCGCAGCGATGTCAGAGATTTGATGTTTTACCGGATTCCTGATATTCACGGTACACTCGTGAAATGGTCGTACGGGAAAATCCCCACTTCTTCGCTACCTCGGAGATGCTGTGTCCCAAACTCACATAAATCTTTATAACCTGCCTTTGTAGCAACGGTAACTGGTCTAACAACTGCGCCAGACGCTTGTCTTGCATAGGCGTTGCCAACATAGCGCCGTATTCTGCCTGTTTACATATGTCTGTATTTGAATAAAAATGCCTATACCAGTTCCTTTGGCGCTTGCAGTGTAGTAACGGAGTTGATGAACTTGAATGGGCGTCATGGGACATCCACTCCGAAAAAATGCAATGAACAACAACGGAAAAAATAGTAAGGTCACGCTAGGCATAAACTAAAGACACGTATAGCTCGTGTGGCAGGGCGCAGCGCGTCGCGCATGTTTGTAACTTCACAGGTTCAAATGGGGCCGCGCAGATTGGGAGGCGACGCGACACAACCCTGCGCCAGCAGTTTCTCGCCTCGCGGGTCCTGCAGGAGTGGTGTGGCGCGCTGTGGTGAGGGGGGTGGGGGGAGCAGTGTGTGCTCGCTTAGGCACGGCGCATATGGGCAGTGGAAAAATACGGCCTTACTGTGTACTGAATTTTATTTTCACTGAGTAATGTTTCGATTTTCGACGTTTAATCGCTCCATCCTTTTCGTTAGTACGTAATAGTTTTCACTTACACATATCTGTGCAGTTCTTTTCTTTTGTTTATTCTTTTCGCAAGAACAATGCACAGTTCACTAAGTGGTGAGCCATTAGCCACTGGGATTATATCTTCTGCCTCCACAATGTTTTCAGATGGTAAGAAGGGACAGACGATTCATTGTAAGGGTAGTTAATTAGGAAGTAAGGAACATTATAAAATCATGTGATCTGGAAGCAAGGCAGGAAAGTAAAACAAGGTTATGTACTTGTCGCCTGTGCTGACGTATCTCTACGATCTGTTACAAAAAGTCGAAGAGCCATAATTGCCACAGATATGACCCCTTTGTGCTCCTGGCGAAAATCGTCCGAGACGGACGTACGTTCCACTATCATTATCTGGATACGGCTGTAATAAGAGACATTAGACTTTCACGACAATGTTTTTCGAACGACGTGAACCCTTCCTCTCACAAAGCACACTTGGCTAACTTCCGCATTCTGTCGCGCGCGCTATTCTCGGCTGCTGATCGATACACGGACCATTGTGTTGTGCCACGCAGAAAAATGGCTCTGAGCACTATGGGACTTAACTTCTGAGGTCATCAGTCTCCTGCGACGTAGCAATTGTTTACCTTTCTCAGTAACTACTACTGTATTCGCGAATCACACAGTCAGTTCGGCAAGGCATAGGTGAGTGACCAGCATCTGGCATGTGCCTATCATTCCGGCTGAAGGATAAGTTCGTCATTATTTTAATACTGCTCAGATGAAGAAAAGAAAGAAAATCCTTTCGTAAGTTTCTGTCCTAGTCGTTCAGGGTTAAAAATACGATTGGTTACGGGGATTCAACCAAATTTGCAGCAGAATTGGCAGTTTATTTTTGGCAGTTTTCTCATTCGGAGGAGCATCACCATTTATGAGTAACGGTCACATTTCTCTTGTTGACAGATTTAACTGGACTTACTTTGCCAAAACACAGCAGAATTTGCACAAACTCATCTCACAGCAGCTATTGCGGCTGAATTCTTAAACAGAGTGACTCATTCGTGATTCCCTGTCAGGAAGGTCGCAGTTCGTAGTAATAGACGGCAAATCATCGAGTAAAACTGAAGTGATATCAGGTGTTCCCCAGGGAAGCGTCCTGGGATCTCTGCTGTTCCTGATCTATATAAATGACCTGGGTGACAATCTGAGCAGTTCTCTTAGGTTGTTTGCAGATGATGCTGTAATTTACCGTCTAGTAAGGTCATCCGAAGACCAGTATCAGTTGCAAAGCGATTTAGAAAAGATTGCTGTACGGTGTGGCAGGTGGCAGTTGACGCTAAATAACGAAAAGTGTGAGGTGATCCACATGAGTTCCAAAAGAAATCCGTTGGAATTAGATTACTCGATAAATAGTACAATTCTCAAGGCTGTCAATTCAACTAAGTACATGGGTGTTAAAATTACGAACAACTTCAGTTGGAAAGACCACATAGATAATATTGTGGGGAACGCGAGCCAAAGGTTGCGTTTCATTGTCAGGACACTTAGAAGATGCAACAAGTCCACTAAAGAGACCGCTTACACTACACTCGTTCGTCCTCTGTTAGAATATTGCTGCGCGGTGTGGGATCCTTGCCAGGTGGGATTGACGGAGGACATCGAAAGGGTGCAAAAAAGGGCAAATCGTTTTGTATTATCACGTAGTAGGGGAGAGAGTGTGGCAGATATGATACGCGAATTGGGATGGAAGTCATTATAGCAAAGACGTTTTTCGTCGCGGCGAGATCTATTTACGAAATTTCAGTCACCAACTTTCTCTTCCGAATGCGAAAATATTTTGTTGAGCCCAACCTACATAGGTAGGAATGGTCATGAAAATAAAATAAGAGAAATCAGAGCTCGAACAGAAAGGTTTAGGTGTTCGTTTTTCCGGCGCGCTGTTCGGGAGTGAAATGATTGTGGTTCGACGAACCTTCTGCCAAGCACTTAAATGTGAATTGCAGAGCAGTCATGCAGATGTAGATGTAGATTAAACAAGTAACTAGCTGGTGTGTTGGCAGAAGAGCCAACACCGTGTTGCTAAAGGAGGCCGAAATGCACGCGTTAAGCTCACGCAGACTGGCGTGAGGTCTGGAACAAGTAAAGGAGTTGAGTCTAATAAATAAAGTACGAAGTTGATGTAATACTTAACTTTAATCCACAATTGGTGAACATCTCTCTTCACTGTACATGCTTCACAATATAAATAGCAAAGGATATGGCGCCTTGCTAGGTCGTAGCAAATGACGTAGCTGAAGGCTAACTATCGTCTCGGCAATTGAGAGCGTATTTGTCAGTGTAGCTTCGCTAGCAAAGTCGGCTGTACAACTGGGGCGAGTGCTAGGAAGTGTCTCTAGACCTGTCGTGTGGCGGCGCTCGGTCTGCAATAACTGACAGTGGCGACACGCGGGTCCGACGTATACTAGCGGACCGCGGCCGATTTAAAGGCTACCACCTAGCAAGTGTGGTGTCTGGCGGTGACACCACACTAGCAGTCAGAGAGCTCAACAGCTTACGAAAAAATTCATAACGTCCGTTTGCAGTAATATAAGAGATATCATGTTTATTATCATACGCGGAAACTCTTGTTTCAGTGGCTGGCGATAGCTCTTAAAAAAATTCACTGGAGTGAAAAAAATAAGAAAGGAAGTGTAACTACCGATATATCGCCACAGATAAGAAAGTTCTGTGTGTTTACTAATTGACGAGACACTCTCCCGTTCATGTAACGTCATTCTCCAAACTCTCGTTTTGATGTCTCCATCGTTTAGAAGATATCAGGGATGTTTTAAATATTTCATTATCACGGGCGTGGGTGTGCTACACAGGATCCATTTTCTCGAGATCGGAGGCAGATAGAGACCTCCTCCCAAATCCAAAGAAAAACTCAGCATGTTAGCTAAATTTCATACGCAGCAACATATGGTGTAATACGCACAGAACGTAAAATCATAGCGACCCCTAATTTTTATTGCAAGCTTTTCGAACTTTGCGTAGCCTCGTACTAAAGTGTGTATATCACAAGTATGAACGTTAGCGAGATGATGTGCACTTCGCCACGAAGCTGACAAATAAGCAGAGCGTCACCAACCGGCGCGTGCAAAGTATGTGTACGCGTCTCAGTATGCGTAGGATCCGCGCGACACATGTGGAACGTGCGCGTCGCGCTGTAGTGTCGCGTGACGTCACACGTGCTGTACGAGTCTCAGTTTGCGCTCACCGTCGCGGTGATGGACAGCCACGCGGCCGAGTTGTGTTCAGACCTACGTCGGGATAACGTTTTTTTTTTCCCCGCTGTTCGCTATATTCAAATTTGTGTCCGTATCGTGGTGTAACGTCCGTTTGCAACAACAGCGTATAAGAAAGGGACAGTAGATTCCGCACAACTACTCTATTAGAAGCGGAAAGGAACTGGCTTTCGAATGGGAACTGGAAATGTTTGAGGACAAGGAGACAAGGCAACCGAATTGTCCATCGGAAAACACGTCTGGTGTGTCACACACGGCGTTAGTGACAGTACGTGTGTCATGTGGTAAGAACCTCTTACCAACGCACCTATTCGGTACGCCTGATGAGTGAGTGAGATATGCCTCCTTGCCCAGTATAGGTGTCAGTATGAATGTGATCACTTCCAAGGAAATGCTGAAAATATAATACTTTGTCACACAAGCTGCAACAAATGAACGCAACTGCTTCACAGTCACACAGTTTCTCAGTTCTCTGTCAAAACATACGTTTTACCGTCTTTTTAAGTTGAGTTCCATGTTGGAAGTTTTGTCTCTTGAATTCCTTTGTTGTAATATAGTTCACACCCGTTTATTTGTTGTTTTCATTTCTGTGAGACGTGTGTGTGGTATCTCAACTGCTCCCACTATTCATCACGTTTACTTGCAACGGTAACGTATTCTTACCACATGACTCATATTCTATAACCAACGTATATTCTGCTTAGCCAACAGAAAGAGAACAAACATTGATGGGACAGACAGTTCATAATGTTGTAAAAAAAATAAAACAAAAGTAAATGGCACGAGGGAGTTTTGAACATTACTCGTTTACTTGATGGTCCCACGCCAGGACCACTAAACCACGACACCGTGGCTATTGAGGTCAATATTGCACTTGTTCGTTCACTGTTCGTATTTTTTTTTCATAGTTCAGAACACTTTCGTCCTGTTTCCATTCTTGATCTGTGTTTTTTTTAGACGGGCTATCCACTGAGCAACTATATCTGATGGGGGTGGCATTGGGAGTTTCTGTTGTAAGCACCCACAGCGGTATGAAGCGCTACTTTACAGGGCAGTTTATTTACGATTCTCCTGTGACAAGAAAGTGCTAGTAAATTCCCGAAGACCTGACCTTCTGCAGAGATATGTCTTATATATACCCAACCAACCAGCGTTTTATTTGGTCTGTTCCCAGCCACATCAGTAAATGTGGAACGTATGAGACCTATATGGAATGTAATACCTACATTATTTAATGTAGCAAATAAACCCCCACAACTGCAGCTTAAGGGAAAACCACGCAGACGTAACAGTAAATCGTCAGAAGTAATAAAACTGTTTCTCGACAAGGAAAAATTCATTTCAAGAATTATTTGCTAAACCTGGGCCACGAACGGCAAGAATCTTCAACACATGCACTTTTGAAGCAAAAGTAATTACATTTACAAAAATACTTGTGTATTAGGAAGTCGAGTGAAACAACAGAAAAATATGCTACTTATACATGACATATGTGTTTACATTCTCTTTCTTTCAGTGGAGTACGTTGCAAATACACCTATTCAAAAGAATTCCTTAATAAATATGTTTATATCACTGAATCAGTGTGGTTCAGCTGTTTTCACATTTATTTAATGATACTTCACGTCTCTTGATAAGTTCCTAATACATAAAACGCAAAAATGTAACAACCGTTTCCTGAATTAAGTAGAAAATAAGTAAAAACAGACATTATCCTGAAGACCCATTCATTGCTTTTCACCCTCAGGGCGCTAGTATCGCTCTAGGTGTCAAACGGTAAGGGAGTGCTGCCATAAAATCTAGAGCTGTTCTTAAAATATCGATATCTATTCCAAAATATATCGATTTTCAATTACATGAAACTGAACACCGAAATATCGATATATTTATATCAAAACGGCTATATTGAGTGCAGATAGTTTTATTTTATATTCTTTTTTTCTATTATATTTCCATTATATATTATTTTGTTTTATTTTTTATTTTATTTTATTTATTATTATTTGTATGTCTATTATAATCTCTTTTCGCAATTTTCGGTAAATATTTGAAGCTTTTTTTAATTATAGTGGAACATAATTTTACTTTCACTGTGTGAATGAGTCATTTATGTCGAGGGAACCACATTTTTGTCGAAAGAATAATTACGACATCTTATCTACTAAATTTTAGTGTAGATATCACTGTCACAGTAACTCTGTTAGTGTAATTTACATGCTAAGGTGTCTGTTTCTGTCACAACGTTTTTCTTAGCAAGTAGTAAAGGTTTGCATACGACCTCTAGCAGAATAGAGGGAAAGCACAGTGTATTGTAACTAGCTTAAAATGCAATTTGCATCTTAGCATATGGCAACGGCAGAGTTTCTTTGTAAATGATAAAGAGCGGCACCATTTCTGTCCAGAGTTGCAGGCGACGTCGGGCAGCCTGGTTGTCTAGTTCCATCCTCACCCTCAAACGAACATAATGTTAATGCGCCGAAGTTCTCCATTCATCAAATTACATTCCAATACCGAATATTCTCTGCTCCAGCTTTATTCAAATATCACATAAATCTTGAAACATATTTTATAAATTCACAGTTTCCGAGGTTAGTGACAACCTATAACCAAATCATCATTCGCATACAATGCGAGGCACAGATTTTTACTCGATCTGTGCCTGCCAAAAATTGGTAGTTATGCAGAACCCTACTATGCCTCATATTGAAGTTGCTGTAAACTGTATAGCATTTGCCACAAACCATGAGAACGAGTATTAAACATTCTTGGAGGAAGTATTGTAAATCTTCGTTCATTTACATCAACTTCATTACAGAACAAAGTATATACAGTTGTTGAGATTAGCGGTACTTCAGATACTATCCGACAAGACGTCAAAATTCGAAATAAATGCGACTGCCAGCTGTCTGTTGCTACTGGTCGGCGGACGGCGCCCCACACAGCTGTTGCGGGGCGTCGCCAAGAGATGGCAGAGCGGTAGCCGGTCCTTTGCTCACAGCTGCACGCGTTGGTTACCTAAGTAGTACTAACACCTTCTAACAATACCACCACTTGCAAAGTAGGTCGGAAATCAGATTGATAATGTTGCTCACGCAGCATATGTTCGCTTCATTCTGCAACAACAAAGTTATTGACTATGGACAGTATCGTCAGAATGGAAATAATGAAGTCACTGTAAAAAAGTCATTAATTTTGGCACTTATCTTGAATGGATTCCCACGTAGATTTCGTCGAAGTTGTTATGGCTCATCTTTTCGATTCTAGGGTGATTCCACTTTGACTGCTAGAAGGTCCAGACCTGTATTTTAGCAATATTTGAAGACTTAATAAATGTGTCTTTCAGGAAATTCTTAATGATCAAACAATCCCAGATCAGAAAATGGTATGGTAGAAATAATTTTTGACTTGGTGTTCACGACTCACATTTTTATTCGACTTCTTGTAAATTCACATATACTTCTTCTTAATTGTCACATCATCAAGACAACAGTTTTGTATCTGTCTTCATACATTTAATTTCCACTTTAACCAAACACAAGACTTGTCTGTTCTTTTTCAAAGCGAAATAACAACTTAACTTCTACAAAGTGAAACACAGACTGCTCTGTGCGCATTCGCGCCGAAACGGCTACAAGTGAGACAAAGTTTATGACAGTCTCACAGAAATGAATACACACAAGAACCATATCACTGTAATATATCGATACATCGGAGTACCTATACATTAATAAAACCAAATGTGAATACTGTCACAAAAATATGTCTGTTACTTCGCAGAAAAGTAGTACGATATTAGTGGTATCGAGAACTGGGGTTGGAATGCCGTAATGGATGTAATGTTGATGCAATAAATTGTTCTGAAAGCGGTGCTGATATTCAAGACAATAAAAGCGGGTTAAAAGCTGTGAGCTATCTGGGGAAGTTAATCTTTCATTACTGAGCAACTGTTTCACCAGGTATTCAGTCTAGCTTACCAAATTCCCAACCAGACTAACATTAATTATAATCTTTTAATAGTCATCTTACGACAACTTGTCATATGTATATAAAAAGAGAATTTAAATAAAAAGAAATAAATCAGTTTATATTTGAACATTTATATTTACATTTATCATTGTTTCATTAAAATTTCAGCATTTTAAACTTGATTCATAACTGAACTGGTGCCTTATTTTGGATTGTGAAAATGTGAGTTTGAGCACATCAAGATTGGGAGACTGCATACAGCACTGCATTCATAAAATAACACACGAAGAACGTTGAAACATATGCAAGAGGAAATTAACACAACCAACTGATACAATTTTCACCCAAAGAAATTACGGTCACAGCGCAGTCCTGTCCGTCATGAAATTACACACACTGGTATACTAAATTCATACTAATTGTCTGTGAAATCTTCTCGAAAAGAATAGCTGAGGGCTACTTTAATGATTACACCACATGCTTCACGTGGTCAACTTGGTTTACACAAAGAGTGTAACTCCACAATAATTTTGAGAGTTAAAATAAATTACATTGAAAAGAAAAACCTCAAACTGGTTACTATCGTCATACTATTAACCTAATGGGTCAAACAATTATATAAGCACGTGGTACTGGTCTCACAAAGTATTGAAAAATGTTTTCAAGGCGAGGTATTATAATCTCACGCACATTCGCATTTAAGATTGATTGTCTTAGTAAGAGTTACATATCATCAACACGTGGTTCCACTTTACTCACAAAGTAGTGACAAAGCAACTACTGGAAGATATTCTGAACTTCACAATCGAATTACACTGCGTTGCAATTTAAGATAACATATTTTAAATCTAAACCTGAAACAAAGGTGATTAAATTTTCAGTTAGGCTGAACTTAAGAAATCCATTGTCCTACAGACTTAGCAGAGACGCACTTAGCTGGAGATGTTACCACTTCAGATGCTCACCGCGGACAGACTCCCGTGGGCCCCTACCGAGGGTGCTTCACAGATACAAACAGAAGTAACCAGAGAGGCAGCTTCCTATACCAACATGACAAGGGACGGACAGGACCATATTAAGAATAGAAACCTCTTTGCTTTTAGAAAGCGTGGCTACCTGTTCCGACGTTGGTCCTACTGTTCTCTAGCAGACAGGCTTGTCTGCTACCATCAAGCATGCAACTAGAAATACATTTGCTCATTCATCCTTTCACACAGAAGGAAAGGGGGATGACAGTATCTTATCGTATCCACTATATAAAAAAAGCGCAAAGCGCATGTAGGTTCCATATGATACTGTGTGACATGAATTACATATAAACTGTCTTTGAAAGTGTAGTAGTGTGACAGATTATTCTTGATTATGTGTAAAAGTAGCGCGTTCCACTGCTCAGTCTCGACCCAGATAGTCAGAAACACCACAGTAAATTCAGAAGGGGAATGTATGCTGTAAATGACAACAGATTGAAGAAATTAACATGAAAGGAATCCTACAGAGACCTTTCATGGTCATGTAAATAATGAACCAATACAACCTGAATGCAAGAATGTAGACCTCTTTGCTGATACTTTGGTTGCCCAGTAATGGGAAGGCCGACGGCACGTAAACCGCTATTCTGTCAAAGTTCAAACTAGTCAAAACATATTTCAAATTACATAAAAACAGATGGCTATGAAAGATTATTGTTCTTTTAATGCATACCCTACCCTGAGACAATGTCCATACCATCCCTGGCTCTATGTGGAACATATACGTTTTGACGATCTTCACATTGAAGTCTGACTGTCTTTCTCGCCTTTTCCAAACGTTTCTGGAATTCAGTTTCCACACTTCTCATAACACAAGACTTATTTCTAGCATTATCACGCTTCCAGCGCATTTGACATTTCACAATCCTTTCACTAAATTCGTAGAAGCTGTCTCTTCATCTGAAAAATCTTCGACAGTGGGCAACAAAATACACCCTTCGGAAAACGATGTTTCTTCCTTCCATCTGCATCCATTGACAAAGACTCCCTCTCCAGTTATTCTTCAGACAAGAAAAATGAGCCACATCTTAAGACTGCATAAGTCTAGTACCGTTCAGTGGAATGCAAATGAAATTTAAGTTGTTTTCCTCACACAGCACCATTGTTTTTATTAAGATGTGAGAAGAAGGATTATCTCTAATAATTACTCTCTGTCCTCCTTTGTCTGAGGCAAACAGGAGGAAGTGAGTCTGAAACCAGCTGTCAAACACACTCTGTTCTAGCCACTCACTCCAATGTGTTTATTTGCATTCCAGGAGGTGAACTGTGAATCCATTCTGACCATTTTGGCTTACCTTTATCAATACGATAAGGGGAAGGACTTCTCGTGCTGCCTTCCCAAACAACATGAGAGTGAAGCACGGCTTTGAGGTGTCCTCAGTTTTCTCAGGACGTCGACGTGTCCGACGAAACAAGGTTCAAATGGCTCTGAGCACTATGGGACTTAATTGCTGTGGTCATCAGTCCCCCAGAACTTAGAACTACTCAAACCTAACTAACCTAAGGACATCACACACATCCATGCCCGAGGCAGGATTCGAACCTGCGACCGTAGTGGTCGCGCGGTTCCAGACTGTAGCACCTAGAACCGCTCGGCCACTCCAGCTGACAACGAAACAAGGGCTTTCTTTTGCAGATATCTCATGAAACCCAGATTCATCAAAACTGAAAACATTTCAAAAAGAACACCTTCAACTTCTGCTATGTATTTATCTAAAAAGTTATTGATTACATTCTCATTTACAGCAGCAGCCTTCCTTAAAATACAGACTGTAAATTCTAATGGGCAGGTTCAGAATCTAGCAGTAATTTCGACATAATTTGTAATTGTAGTTAGCAATGGTCTAAAACTGTAATGCTAATTAATTCGGAAGATAATTAGTTTCGGACAGGTTTAGATACCTCGCGGAAACGTTAGAGGTACGGACTTTTAAACGATAGTCGTTAACATTTTGAAATGCACTGGCGTCCCAAATTAAAGCAACAAACAGCTGGCAGTTTGTAGAGATCGAAACTGTATCCCGAAGGCCAGAGTAGGGGCGACCGTGTGTGACATCAGAGAGAGAGAGAGACAGAGAGAGGACCGTCATTTGACTGTGAAGGGGCGACGGTTCCGCCATAGTTCTGCAAGGCAACTGGGATCTGACCTCGCACCATTGAAAGGTCTCTCTGTACTGCATCGCTATAATAGTACTTAAATTACCTAATTGTTCACATGCAAAACCTCAATTAGATTTACACTGAATATATTTTATGCTCCTAGATTTCCAACCTTCTCATTACTGCCCTTGTGAAAGTGCAGGTGTATGTATTTTTCGTGTTTCCTTTGGTAGCCAGTAGTATGGAACTTGCTGTGTGCTGTGGTCAGTCTGGCCAATTTTGGGTGTTCAGTCAAAGGAAAGAGGCTTGTGCCTTCTGAGTCGTGTTTATCGACAGTGGGTAGGTTGGTACCGGAAGCAACCCCTTTGGTCTGTTCTGGCTACCTGTGGAGATTCGTTGTTCTCGGGGGTGCTTAAGCACTTGACGCTGGGCAGTCGGTGAGTGTGGTCGGTAGCTTAAGACTGAGCTTAGAGTGAGATGTGTAAGTCTTGAGGCTAGCTGAAGTAGTAGAGTGCGCCTTTTATTACAGCGATACGTGCGTTATATGATCCAGAGTTTACACAGGATGGACCATGGTACAATTTACTAGTTTTAGTAAGTGTCTTCTGGTACTTTCTTTGTGTTACCAGAACTTCTTGTGTGCAAAGGCTTCCCATCTAGTAATGTTTACTTTGCAGTAGATTTTCCTAAGCGTGCAGGTGTGGATGGTTACATTCTCGTCTGAATGTTTGTATTTGTTATTGCAGTTTGAATTCTTTCGGTTTCACCTGTGATTTGATAAATTTACCTTTATGCTTCGCACCACATGGCGCGAACTCGCCTACTGTACTTTTCAGTCATCAGTCATGTTCCCTTGAGTGAATTTAGCTTGTGTTGAATTTTATGTGTAAGTAATGGATTTTAGAGTATTGTGTGAAATTTCAAATGATTGCTTTGTTAGTCTGAACTAGGTGCTTGGACGAGCCTACAGCTCTCTGTGTCAACAGAGGAACAAATTTCTTGCAGTTCATGTTATCTCTCTTTTTCACGTAGCGCACGTAATTTAACTGTTTTGTGAAAATATTCACGCACCTGGTAAATGTGCTCCTTTTTTTTAATCTAGTATCTCCCACCCCCAATCCCCCCTTGCATCGGTTTTATTTGTCTGTGACTGTTTTAAGCAACTGTATTGTCGAAAGATTACTACTTCGGAAGGAACGAATCTCTTTCTCTGACTCTTTGGTGTAGGTGCAATCTGTCTTGAGCTATGTTTATTAGTATGGATCTTACGTAAGTACGTGCATTTATTCATTCCCAGAATTTTCACATACCTTCCCTTCATGTGGTCCATCACCATTTAACCATTTGAAACAGTGTGAAATTTAACTTGAGCAACGGCAAGTTATTGTATAGTGTTTAACTTGTGTTTGTGCATAAAATAAATGGTGTTTATGCTTCATGTGCTTCCATGGCTGTGTACGCCGCCGTATAGGCGGTTGACCTTGAAGGGGACTTAGCCGCTGAGCGAGGCAGCCGGGCAACACGGGCCCTAGTATTACTAGGCCCTAGTATTACTAGGACCGTGTTGCTGGAAAATCAAGTTGCGGTTGCGCAATCGGGACTGATAAGGCGCGCTGACGGCGAAGGGGGCCGGAAGTCGTGACGTCAGTGCGCACGGCAGCTGCATGCTCATTCGACTCGAGGCAGCCGCACGAAGCACACAGCCACACCCTCCGAAATCGATTTTGGTACACCCATCCTGTCGTTACCAAAGCGCAGTATTCTTGCAGGCCCAAACTCTGAATTTTAATTAGATTCTAGAGAATTATGTTTCAGTTTAACTAACTACTTCCATTCACTATGATCACGCATTTGAGTAAATTAATTTCAGTATCCATTTTATGAGAGTACTGACTTGTAAATGGTTGCTATGCAACAAGTTAATAATTTCATTAATTAATTGTAATTAATTTATTTCCAACTTCGTCGCCTAAATAATTTACTTTAAAAGAAAATATCAGAGTGCTTATTTGCATTAGCATTCGGTGGTCCAGTAAGTTTATAAAGCCATGCACTGCATTTCAGTATAACCCATTTATATGGCCGACCGCTGCCACAGGGTGAGACTACCAGTGGCAGTAATGAGAAGCAGTCAGTAGTTAGGATGTACTAACCGCACACTTCTTGTTCTCTAGCGCTCGAACAACTTCCACGTTGTTCAGAGACGAAATTTCTGATCAATTCACAGCGTTGTTTTGTGCCTTATTTTTGTGAAATTTTGGGGTTTCTTTTCATGTTATTGTTGTATGGCGATCTATTGTGTGTGACTGTATGTGCTAGGTTGCGTGTGAAATTGTGAGTAAGACATTGTCTTATACTTTGGAGATACAGGATTTGTTAGTGTTATAGCAATCCTTTTGCGGAAGTAGGATTGTTTATGGAGACGCGTAGCAGGTCTAAGAGCGTTAGTAGACGTAATAATTTGAATAACATGATTTTGTAGTGCCGGACTCTAGAAATGCCGCCGCACTCTTCAAACTTCGAAAGTGAGCGGACATCATCCCCAGATTTGTCGCACAGTGCTCGGAAAAATTTACGATGCAGTATTGAAAGCGCGGTTGAAACCAGAATCAGCCCTACAGTTAGCACCCCTTTCGATATGGCACAACTAATGAGAACTGCAGCAGATATGCACAGATACAAAGGAAATATCCGAGGAAAATCAGAATGTTACAAGAACCGTAAAACATACATTATCTGAGGAAAATCAAAACCTAGCAAAAAAGTTATCTGACCAAAAAATCAAAAGCATTAAAAGAAACTGGCGGAATAGAATGAGAATCATGCAAAAAAGTTGTCCAAGGGTATGGATTAACAGTTTAATAGTTTCACAGTGAAAATTAGAGAGGATGTAGTTACCGAATTTAAAGATCATATTGAAGTAGTCGATCGGCGACTTAGTGCACTGGAAGCGGGGCAGGTTCGAGTCGACGAGCAACTTCGCCTGCAGGGAGAGCAGCATCTTGGGGATTTCCAAGCAGTAAGTGAGTGGTGCAGCCAGCAGCACAAGGAACTGCAAACAAGAGTCGAAAGGGTAGAGCCGCAGGTATTGGAGGCCATTAAGATCCAGGTGACGATAACGCACAGGCGATCCATGTGCTGGAGTCCGAAATGCCAAAGATAGTAGTGAATATAGGAAACTTGTCTATCACTGACATGAGTGACGAGACTGGACCGTTTGTGGTGGGCGAGACGTTAGAAGTGCGATCTGTAATGTAATTGCAACGAAGTCAGAATGAGATAAATGGGCAGCGTAAGGAAGTTACACACGACCTTTGTGAACGCGTAAAGCATTTAGAGGAATAAGTGTGACACTGAAGCATGGGAGCGTATACCCAACGGACCCCAACCCTCCCCATCCCTGTCGTGAATGGCGAATGTTAAAAATGATTGTCGGTAGTGTTAGCTCTAATGTCTCCAATTTTTTCCTTGTGGTCATTTCGCGAAATGTTTCAGGGAGGAAGTAACGGGCCGTCCGACTCATCCCTTCTCGAAATTTCAGCCGCAAAACTCTCCGTGGTACGCAGCGCCTCTCCTGTAGCGTGTGCCGCTGGAGTTTGTTGGGCACCCCTGCGACGCTCCCGCGCCGACCAAACGATGACGAGACGAAACGCGCCGCTCTTCGTTGGATCTCCTCTGTCCCTCCTATCAGCCCTACCCGGTAAGCGTCCCAGACTGTTGAACAGCACCCAAGAATCGATCATACAAGATTCTTGTAAGCCACGTGTTTCGTGGATGTGTTACATTTCTTAATCCTTCTCGTTATGAGGCTGCTCATTGGTTTACATGCTCACTCCACATATTGTCGCTCTGGATAGTTACTCCTAGATATTTTACGGTAGATACCGCTTCCATCAATTTGTCATCAATAGTATAGTTGTGCAGCAGTGGATTTCTTTTCCTATCTATGCGCAATATGTTACATTCATTGGCGTTCTGGGTCAACTCACAGAGGCTGCAGCATTCATCAGTCCTCTGCAGGTCATTAAGCAAATCGATACTGTCTTCTGGCGTCGCCACTCTCTTATAGACCGCCGTATCGTCCGCAAACAGTGTCGCAAAGCTTCCAACAATAACACTACCACAAGAGGGCTACAAAAGCTCTTGTTTAGTATATCGTTTGCCACTTTAGTCACACATCCACACACAGGGATGCAAAGAGTAACTCTATCACGACAGACAGGGGAATGAATGTTTGAAATATCGTCTGCCACAATACGTAGACGGGGGTGCGCAGTGCCCCTATGTGTGATTCACGTATCGAAGTCCAGTGCGTCCTCCCCACACTTCTCGTAACTGATTTGTAGTCGACTTTCTTACCTCGCGTCTCGTAAGAGTTGCCCCAGTAAGTTCCTCCTCCACCGGTCGCGAGCTGTAACGTTTGAGCCGTAAACATTGTATAATAATGTGACGGTTTGGTAGTCTGAATGCTAAGCACAATAAGAATCTCGAAATGTTATGATTCCAACTAAATTTCCAACTTTATTTGACCTACCGTAATACGATTTCTAACGCTACTCTACGGTCAGTATCCATTACAAGATTCCCAGTCATTAATCGTTAGTTTCCGAGCACCACTAACGCCTCAAATATGCTTCAACGATCCAAGAATCAACATGAGAACGCACGGACGAATCTAACAATTGAATCTGTCTTTATGTGGAGGTGCACACACTAGATCACATGTTGCTGCTTTGGAAGTATCTACATCGCGACTTATTTACGAGCACCGAATATTCACCGTCACGTCTATATGTACATCCCCGTACGTAGACTGCAAGCCACTATGAAGTGCATGGAATTGGGTACTTGGCACGGTAACAAATCTTGAATTTTTTTCCCGTTCCGGTCGTGAAGGGAGTGCCTTAAGGGCGAGTGCTGAGACGTCTCCGTGCTGTGGCCGGCCTGACTCTGCCTTCAGCCTCCTTACGGCAGCGACGAGTAGTGGCTGGAGAGCGCCTCTGGACTCCTCGCTTAGCAGTCGCCTGCGACATTTCGTAAGCGGCCTCTCGTGGGATAGGTTGCGTCTCTCATCATTGAGTTGTTTCAACAATTGCGCGACACTCTCCTGTGGGTCAAACAACCTTTCACGATTTCTGCTGCCCTTCTCTGTAGACGTTCATTAGCCGCTGTCGGTTCTGTGTGGTATGGGTCCCACACAGTTGAGCATCGTGCTATGACGGAACCCACACATGTTTCGTAACCGATATCGACTGCAGACCGTCTCCAATATTCGAGTATTCTGCCGGAGGTCCGAAGTCATCGTCACTTTATTTAACCCCAGCTCACTAGTTCACAGTTCGTTAGGATCAGATAAAGGAACATCTAAGATAACATGTAACAAAAAAAAAAAAATGATGCCCCAAAACAGCTCTAGGACGAAAACTTTGTTACAATCGGAAACGGAATTTCGGACGCACACGGTATTTCTGTTGCGTCAAATTTGAACAAAAATGCAAGATTAGGATGATAACCTCCGTCGGCTTTTGCCAGATATCATGTGAAAATTTCTACCATCTATTATCTACTGTATAATCAAATATTCGATAGCAGAAAATAAATGAAGGAGAATCGTTCTCACCGAGAGAGTATATTTTAACTATCGTCCAGTTTTGCAAGCATTATTTATTACTTTCACCAAAAACTTATTGGCATTTATGTTTGCGATAGCACTAAAAAATCGACCTAACTATACTTAGTTTTTGGTTAACGTTCAATTGTTTTAGGAAGTTTATTATGTATTTTGTTTTTTATGTTGACGAATGATACATTATTTTCCACTTTTATAGCTCATTTATATAATATTTTTGAATAACGCTTCTTTTTTTAGTAAACCTACCTTACAATTTACAAAGATCGATAATTTATCCATTTACGAAAAAGTAGATTACAGCGGGAGAGGGAGGGGGCGGCGCAGCTGTGGCGGCTCTGCAAGGGCCACAAGGACCAGCCCTGCACCGCTGTGTGGGACGGGTGCGGAGGGAATTGGATGCGAGGGCAGTGGGTGCTGTTGGATGGTGACGAGGTGTGCATTGCCTGTTAGTAATGCGTCGAGAGTTAGTCCTAAACATTTCACGGTCAGAAACAGTGCAACACTGTCGGTTGCAGATGGAGAGTGGGAAACCCGGGCGACGGAGGCGCCGGCCGCTCAGCCACGCAGCCTGCAGAGCTGTGTCGCCAGTCGCGGTGCTGCGTGGAGTGCCGGCAGTGTTCAGGGTGCGCCGCGGTTCCGCGCTGTGCGAATTACGGCGCCGCCAGAGCTCTGAGAGTCTGGGACCTGACGCAGCGCCGCCTCCAAACGAAGCCTCATAGCGCACGCCTCAGGCAGCTGTGACGTCACACGTTGGGGTCATAACAAACGGCAATGGGCATAACGTTTCTGCATTTTATTTTCCATCTATGAGTCTCTAAGACTGAAATGGATCTGGGCTGTTCACAGACAAGATTGGATGCCCAATAAACATTCAGTTGTAAGTATCGTTGTTTTTCTTAACTACTATGACACCATTTCATAAATCGTAACCCATAACTTTTATTCTGAAATATATTATGAATGAAAGCAATACACAGTGCCGCCCATCTTAACGGTCATTTTCATAACATCTTTAACAATCAACTGGACGCTTCTTTTAAGGTCTGTGAGCTGCATTTCAGTGAAGAAAGAATATTAAGCAGTACAAGTATGTACGACCCAAGAACTGGCAAACTGTTAACAGTACCATTGGATCGTTGACGTTTAAGAAAAGGTAGGTTAAAGAACCAAATGTTAGGCAGAGGCTTACAGTTGCAAATTACAATATCATAGGGAGGAAGCTGGTTGAATAGTTGCATCTCATTTGATGTTAAGCTTTGCTTTTTCAGATGCTGTACCTTCAAAGTTACTGGGATGCCCTACATATTTGTCCAATACGCCAACATCAGGCCGAGGGGACCCCAAAAGTCGCAGGGAGCGACTAGAAAACAGTGCTCTTCTCACTGACATTCGAGAAACGCAGGAGAAGTTGATAGAAGCGACTTCTCTCTGTAATTTAGAGCAACTAAAAAGTAAAATAAGTGACTGCAATAAGCATAGTGACTGGATCATAGATCACAAATTAGACAGTGTGTGCTTATTTTTAATTAACCACAATCCTTACCCTAGTGTTGTTTATTACTCTGTTATAAACAGTGATTCATTTCTCAAATTTTTATTAATGCACTGGAATTGAATGTGTTGGAAAGATGACACTTCCAAAAACAGTCTGCACTACACGTAAGAGGGGAGTCATGCTCTTAACGAAATTTATTTAGTGTGTAGTAAAGATGAGATTCCTGTTGATAGTGTTCTGTCGTTCACTGAAGATAATTTGCACAATTTAGTAGAGAAGTTGCCAGAAATGCAAACTGAAATATATTTTTTAAAGGGACAGGTGTCATTCCTGAAATGTAGAAGTTCATCTCAGTTTAGGTATTATGCTGACTATCTGATTATGTGGTCATTAGTAAATATTATTACGCAACATCGAATCAAGTTTCTCTTAAGCACTGTCATTATTGATACGCCAAATCCAAATACACTGTCCAGGCTTTGTACTACACTCTTATCTAGACCAGTCATTGAAAAACAAAGTGATCAGCTTATGAGTTATATCTCACAGTATGCCTCACAGGATAAAACAGTTCTTCTGTTAACTGATAAAATACATTTCAAATACCAGCTTGATTACGAAGCTGGGAATATTGTAGGTGGTGCCTTCAAGAGTGACAATTTTTTGTCTGCAACAACTGCTTATGTTTTTATGATACAATGTTTAGATTCACCTCACAAGGATGTTGTATAGATTCTCCCACTTAAATCAATTCAGGCTGATGTACTTTTCTCATACATAAAAGAGGTAATTCATAAATTAGAAGCAGCTTGATTTGAGGTGGTTATTTCAGTGGGAAGCAACAATTCACTTTACAGAAAACAAATACGTAAGTTTAGTACTCTGCCAGAAGTGAAGTACTGTTACCCTTGATGTACTTTCCTCATACATAAAAGAGGTAATTCATAAATTAGAAGCAGCTTGATTTGAGGTGGTTATTTTAGTGGGAAGCAACAATTCACTTTACAGAAAACAAATACGGAAGTTTAGTACTCTGCCAGAAGTGAAGTACTGTTACCCTTGATGTACTTTCCTCATACATAAAAGAGGTAATTCATAAATTAGAAGCAGCTTGATTTGAGGTGGTTATTTTAGTGGGAAGCAACAACTCACTTTACAGAAAACAAATACGGAAGTTTAGTACTCTGCCAGAAGTGAAGTACTGTTACCCTTGATGTACTTTCCTCATACATAAAAGAGGTAATTCATAAATTAGAAGCAGCTTCATTTGAGGTGGTTATTTTAGTGGGAAGCAACAGTTCACTTTACAGAAAACAAATACGTAAGTTTAGTACTCTGCCAGAAGTGAAGTACTGTTACCCTGCACAAACTTCTGTAGATCGCCCACTATAGTATTTTGTGGATGCAGTTCATGTTTTAAAGTGTATCTGTAACAACTGGTTCAACGAAATGGAGCAGATTCTGTGTTTTCCTGATTTTAGTGAGAGCATGGAGGGAGGTTTTGCATCAACTCTAAAAGAGCTACACATGATTGAAGAAGATGATCTATTGCAATATGGACACTCTCTACCTTTAAAAACTCTGTTTCCAAATTCAACTGAAAGGCAAGTTTTCTAAACTGGTGCTTCGTAGCTTTAATGATATGACAGTTGTTGCTTTGCAGAGACTAGGCTCGAAGAAAGGAATTCGAAATTGGGAAAGCACTGCGACATTTATAAAAACTCTAAATCTTCGGTGGTGATTGTGAACGTGAAAACATTACTTTTGGGTCAGAGGCTAATAAATGTTTTGCAGGGACCTGTAACTTCTAATTCCCGTGTCATATTTGATTTTTTAAAGAGCTTAGTGTCTTGGTTATGTTTGTGGCATCGGTTGAATGCTGCAGGACACTTTGTAAAGAGACACACTTTGCTCTAAAACATACAACTGCTTTGAGTGATTTCAGTAGCTATTGGCTCTCTGACAAAATCAGCTTTTATTTGCTGCTTTGAAGAGTAAACACTGACAGTTTGGAAGATAGGTTCGGTAATTACCGCCAACTAAGTGGGGGAAATTATCGCATTTCTCTTAGACAGGTTTTTGAAACAGAGCAAAAACTTAGGGCTGAGAGCACATTGTAAAGTAGTTGAAGATGTGGTTACTAAGGTGTCAGATATTTTTGAAACAAATTTTTCAAATTCAAGAGTTAAAAGATTTATTAATTGTGGTACCAGATGAGAATGATTTTGAAGGGATAGTAGGGGACACCTAGCCATTATTGCCCTACATACAAGGATATTGCTCACGCCAAGTGCAGAAAAAATCACTGCGACTATTGGACTGTGCGTATTTCTCATTTCATATATAGTAAAGCACGATGATCATCTGATAATGTCAGGGGATCGAAGAGGCTTGTCATACCCCAAAAAAGATATAGTGGCATGTGTAGCTAACATTTACTTTGTTGTTGTTGTGGTCTTCAGTCCGGAGACTGGTTTGATGCAGCTCTCCACGCTACTCTATTTTTTGCAAACTTCTTCATCTCCCAGTGCCTACTGCAACCTACATCCTTCTGAAACTGTTTAGTGTATTAATCTCTTGGTCTCCCTCTACGATTTTTACACTCCACGCTGCCCTCCAGTACTAAATTCGTGATCTCTCGATGTCTCAGAACATGTCCTACCAATCGATCCCTTCTTCTAGTCAAGTTGTGCCACAAACTTCTCTTCTCCCCAATCCTATTCAATACCTCCTCATTAGTTATATGATCTACCCATTCAATCTTCAGCATTCTTCTGTAGCACCACATTTCGAAAGCTTCTATTCTCTTCTTGCCTGAACTAGTTATCGTCCAATTTTCTCTTCCATACATGGCTACGCACCATACAAATACTTTCAGAAACGACTTCCTGACACTTAAATCTTTACTCGATGTTAACAAATTTCTCTTCTTCGGAAACGCTTTCCTTGCCATTGCCAGTCTGCATTTTATATCCTCTCTACTTCGCGCGTCATCAGTTATTTTGCTCCACAAATAGAAAAACTCCTTTACTACTTAAAGTGTCTCATTTCCTAATCTAATCCCCTCAGCATCACCCAAATTAATTCGACTACATTCCATTATCCTCGTTTTGCTTTTGTTGATGTTCATTTTATATCCTCCTTTCAAGACACTGTCCATTCCGTTCAATTGCTCTTCCAAGTCCTTTGCTGTCTCTGACAGAATTACAATGTCATCGGCGAACCTCAAAGTTTTCATTTCGTCTCTATGGATTTTAAAAGCTAATCCGAATTTTTCTTTTGTTTTCTTCACTGCTTGCTCTATATACAGATTGAATAACATCGGGGAGAGGCTACAACCCTGTCTCAGTCCCTTCGCAACCACTGCTTCCCTTTCTTACCCGTCGACCCTTATATTTTCTCCTTTCATCAATTAAATTCAATATTTCTTTTGTTACCCAAGGATTTCTACTAGCCCTCGTCTTTTTACCTACTTGATCCTCTGCTGCCTTCACTACTTCATCTCTCAAAGCTACACATTCTTCTTCTACTGTATTTCTTTCACCCATTCCTGTCAACTGTTCCTGTATGCTTTCCCTGAAACTCTGTACAACCTCTGGTTTAGTCAGTTTATCGAGGTTCCATCTCCTTAAATTCGCACATTTTTGCAGTTTCTTCAGTTTTAATCTACAGTTCACAACCAATATATTGTGGTCAGAGTCCACATCTGCCCCTGGAAATGTCTTACAGTTTAAAACCTGGTTCCTAAATCTCTGTCTTACCATTATATAATCTATCTGAAACCTGTCAGTATCTCCAGGCATATTTCATGTACACAACCTTCTTTTATGATTCTTGAACCATGTGTTAGCTATGATTAAGTTGTTCTCTGTGCAAAATTCTATCAGGCGGCTTTCTCTTTCATTGCTTAGCCCCAATCCACATTCACCTATTACGTTTCCTTCTCTCCCTTTTCCTAATACCGAATTCCAGTCACCCATGACTATTAAATTTAACCTTTCAAAAAATTGTAAAAGAAAATGAAACTTTGTTTCTCCAGTAGGCAGATCAAAGGTGTGTACTTTCGAAGATAGCATTCTGTAATATTTCCAGTGATTTGTTTAGTGATTTCCAATGTGAAAAAAGACATAGTCTTGAATCTGTCAGGTGTTCCATACAGCTCTGTTGTCTAAATATCGTATTAAATAGTCATACTATGAGAAGAAAGGATGCAACTATGAAGAAAAACATAATTGTTTTTAAAAGAAAGAAAAATGTAACTAAAGTTTACTTTAATTCTTTTGCTGACATGCAAAAGAGTGTTTTGGAAATCATATTAGAAGATGAATTAAAAAATTCACTTTTACTTTTTTATTTAATTATGTTTCACTTCTTCCCACCCCTCGCTTTGTGTGTGTGTGTGTGTGGTTTTTTTCTGTCTGTGCGTGTAAAACTTTTATGTAACACCATTTCTCAATTATTTAAATAGTCATGGATGTGTGTTTTCTTAATCATTGATGACATTACATGAAGGAATAGATTCTGTAATGTCTGCATTAATTTGTGTGCCGCTTCTTTAAATTCGTATGAAACAAAATTTTGGTGGCAGGTTTTCAGCTAATTCGGTAATTTTCCAGTAACAGAAAATGAACATGGTATGCTCCTGCTATATTTTACAATTAGTGATTCACATCTGTGCTTGTTTCCACTAAAAGCTGTTAATGTTTTATTCTGATCAACCATATACATATAGACATTTTAACATAAAACATGCACAGATGTGAATCGCTAATTCAAACACAAAAAGGTGCAAATTACGATTTATGTATTGTCACTCTGTGAGCAAATGTTAAAATTACAGTGTTGCACCTGAAAAAAGTCGAAATATTGCGAATATGAGATTGGCAATCATAATAGGCATCAGTAAAGGAAATTATGAACATGCATATTTGAAATGACAATTTCTATTTATGAAAGACGCATTTAGTAATGATACATTCACTTAATTGGACAGTCCGTTTAGCAGGGCGTGCCAAAGTGCCGATATTTGCTTGACCCCTTCTGTGACAACACGACGCCTGCTGTGAGGCTTTGTTTCCAGGTGGCGTTACCTGACGACGGCGAGCTCTACGCTACAAACTGCAAGCAGAGTAACGATCGCTCACGACAAGCGTGAGGCTGCCTACTGTGCTGCCATCTTGTGGCGCCGGCTTGCAACAGGGGGTAGTCGCGTGGCACACCGTTCGATGGCAAGACCATCTGTAGCAGACTCCATATCGATTTCTTACGCTTTGTAGGAGCATGTCTTAACCAACTGAAGTTCTCATACTTGCATCCATTATTTGTTTTATTTACAAAGCTGATATATGTGACAGTGAAGTGTAATTGTTCGAAATTTTGTAGAAGTGTTTGTGCTTCGTAGCAGAAAAAATTATGAAAATTTGCCATGAGTAGTAAAAATCAAAGTAGCAACATTAATGTTTTATGCGAGGAAGTGAATTTAATGGGTGTCCAAAAGAAGGATTACAGATACTCGGCAGATTGTATTATGTTTTGTAGTATTTTATTGTCAATATCATCACACACTTACGTGTATATAAGGAACTCACGCTGTCTTGTGCTACCCAATGCTAATTCACTGCATAAGATTTGTCGGCATTTTCAAACACACTCAGCAGGTTGGAAGCTAGGTGACAGTTACCTATTGTATGCAAAACATAAGTTCCAATCCTTTGTAAATCAGATCACGTTGCTTCACTAATTAGTCTGTGTTGTTAGTGACAGAAATTCAGTTAACAGATGGGCCACGACATTCTTTGCTTCCCCTTCTCAACTGTCAATTGTCTACAATCTCCCTTCTAATGACACATAACACTTCTTTTTAGTTTAACATATTTAAATTAGTTTAACATATTTAAATTAGTTTACCATATTTTAGTTTAACATATTAGAATGTGTCACATACAGCTGGATCAATAAAGAAGATCCAAATCAGACAATAAAGTTTCCACAGTTTGAAATATTTCAGAACGTACACAGCTAAGTATGGCGAAAATCTCTGCAATTAAAAAGCTGTTATGACTCGGAGAGTTCACAGATAATGAATTTTTGTAAAAAAATTTAATTTAAGGTCTCATTATAAAAAACTACCTGTCAAATCTGTGCTTAATATTTTCAGTGAGAGGACCGTTCAGGGTTTGCTAGCATTGGGCGAACATCATCTTACTGAAACTTTTGACAGCACTGCTAAATTCATCAAAATTAATTTTTACATGGTGGAACATTTTAAATATTAGCTGATATGGTAGAGATACATGTGTCAAGGATGCACTGCAGAAACCAGTGCCAGATATTTAGAAAAGTGTTTATCATGGATGGATATATGGAAACGTTGTTCTGATCGCACATTTGGATTATCCATTCACACTCATCTGCACATGTCTCGTACCATCCATGCTCTTCTAGAAATGTCCATTATTGCACTGAGAACTCGAATTTTAAATATATTTTACCAGAAGAGTTTCAGACAGTTGCTGTAGAAAAAAATATCGAACAATGGTAGTATGTCACTATTTGGCATCTCTGGGGCTGGTATTTAAAATTGAATCCAAGCTAAGAATCCAGGCCCTGGTACCCTTGAATATTCCATCATCTGTTTTGGAGGAGTTGGAACAGACTTAGATTTTTTGGAAGCTGACTGTGTAGATCATGTCACCTTACCACCACCATGACCAGATATTGACAGTATAATGGATTTCAGTGAGGATCAAATTTGCTCTTTTTAAGAAGTTGAGATGTGAGACACGTGAAACATATTTAGAGCGAGATAAAACATTATCAGCAATAGAAAATGACGATGGCCAATAAGGTTATTAATGTTGCCACTTCTGCTTATTGGGATGTTAAAAACATGGTCTCTGGAGAATATCAACACAGCTTGATTAAATGCTCTTCCCAGAGAAATTTACTTTTAAGATTAGCTGTCGATGCAATTAAAAAAGAAGACATGATCCTAAGGGAGTTTTTTCATAGCGAATTAGAATATACAGATGACAGAATTCTTTGGTGTGTAATGCAAAGTAGTGTGTAATATGTTTCTCGATAATTATATTTAATAAACGATACCTATAACAGCAATAACAGCAGAAAAAGAAAAATGTCAAATGTAAAGCAGTTTGGAATAAATTTGGTGACAGGTTAACAAACATTAACATTTGTCATTTTTCCCTCAGTCTTAATTTTTTCTTCTTGATCTGTGTAATTGCATTGTTAACACTGAAATTGCGTAACACTAAGCCTATATTTTACTTACAAAGATTTCATTTCATTAACGGCATTATTCTGGTACATATTTGACAGTTCTGATGACACAGACAGATGGAGGTGTCAGATTTATGAAATCTCTCTATTTGCTTTGTTGGTTAAAACTTGGTAACATGACGATTTACTATTAAACCGATCCCGGCGACAATATCGATAAGATCTTTGGTGAGTCATTTATGTCTCACTGAATTAATTTTTTTTTCAATGTGATTAAAATTACGATCACCAGAATAATTCGACGCGCAAGTCGCCGAAGTGGTGTCAACTCGAATGACTTGCACCCAGCGATCGGTCTACACGGCAGGAGGCCCTAGTCACATGACATTTTATTACCACAATATTCATCCTGTCTGATAACTTTTACTAAAACTATCCCTATCACGTAGTGTAAATTACGGGCTGTGTTGTACGTTGGATTCACTCGTTATCTGGCATACAATCTGAAACACAAGAGAAGGAAATCACAGAGTATTGTAAGCAGCGTAATATGCATTTTGCACTACAGCATACAGGATCCACATAGTTTCTTTGTAAATGATAAAAGGCGACACAATTTCTCTGTAAATGGCGTACAGAGTGGTAGTCGAGATGTAAGTCTCGTGATTTTGTTAGGCTTTCGTGAAAGAAGTGCCGGCTTTTGCGGTAATGCAGCGACGGCCTAGCGGCGATGACGTCACAGTTGACAGTGAGGCGTGTGTGTCAGAAGCTGTGGGCTCAACCCCCTGCAGTCTTCTGCGCGCCTCGCTGTCGAGAGCTGAATGTGACGTCGGACTGCCTGGTTGTGTCGTTCCAGCCTCGCCCTCAGTCGAAGATTTTTTAATGGGCTGAAGTTCTCTATTCATCTAATGAAGTTGAGGGGCACCCACATGCTTTGCTCATACTGTGGCATCAAGCAGTCAGGCCTGCAAGATGAGTGGTCTGCCAAGCGAGTGGATTCATTCTTATTTATCGAGTAACATGAACTCTCGTACTCACAATTAAGTTACAAATTAACCTCCTGTATGAATATTACGCAACGGAAACGCACATCTGACTATCAGTAATTTACAGAACTCTGTTCACTACGCACTGGCAATACCACATTTTCTTTCTTATTTAACGGCTTTGATCAACACGTGGCCATCGCACTGAATATGAATGGCGCACACATTATGAATTCTGGATATCATGACAACATACAGTTCGAAGGAAAAGGCCACCAATCTTTTTCTTTTCACTATTTTATTCATTCCGATAAATTCTATAACCTAAACACACAAATTCCATAACCTACAACAATAACACATTAGAAATTCCGCCCTGTGGGCATGGCTTTACATTGGTGATTCTCTGTCTTATGGTCTCGTAATTATTTAATGCTACCGTGCACTTTCTAGATAGGATGGTGGATCTTTTGCTATATCTCACACTTCGACTCTCACAACCATCATCACGAAACTTTCCTCCATACCGAGCAGTACAAAAGGAACATGCATAACCCACTACCTCTGAAACTACCTTGCTACTCTCCCATGCAAACCACACATACTTAAATTACATGACATACACCACACTGCAACGTGGAATACAACGTAAGGAATAGTAACAACACTATAATCACATCACTTTCAGCTTTCCCACTTCAATTAGTATTCATCCCAGTTTCACATGACACTGCCCCACTTTGTAACTTTTCTTTCCTACTACGAACTCTGGACGATATATGCACGTCTTCCTGTACAATGCAAGCCAAGTGGCGTTGCTGGATAGACGGCTGACTCACCTTGCTTCTCTTTCAGAGTATTATACTTTGAATCAAGCGTCACACGAAAACATAACACGCAAAGTAACATTAAGAACATATTCATCACACACACGAGTCATCAACTGATACCATGGACGAGTACTTCTCTTTATCCTTTGTCTCATACACAGATTCTCACACAGTACTCACCACGTGGAAGTACTCGTCTCTAATTTCAAGTCCTGCACACGCCATTTCTTAAATATTTCCAACTTATAGTACACACGCTAGTAATTCAGCTTAACTTAAGCACTCGGAAGTATTTCAACTTATTGCTACACGTGGTTTCATTGTGACCGTTGGTCACTTCTGAAGATTACTACGATCCCCTTAATATTACCTGCTTGACATTTAATTCTCCCCACAAAAGTTCCTGAAATAGAGAAATTACTATTCTAAACTACTCTTAAGTATTTCACATGCATACCATGTCTCCACTCTTTTGTCCTTACGGAGCACGCCTAAGACAGGTCTTACCAACACTAGATCCAGCGGCAGAGTGCTGAAACATGGCCGTTCTTCAGGTCATCTCACACCTCTGTCGAGGTGGGGGAAGACCATGCTACCGTATTGGTCAGTCACATTTCAGGCGCTCAAAGCTCCACTATGTTTCACCTCTTTGGTTCCACCAAAGGTGGCCAAAGGATCGTCTCAAAGATGATCATATATTCACATTCACTATCTGCGGTTAGCAGACGACCATACATTCATTCATTTCACAGATCTCACCAAACTGGATGAAGGGATTTATTTTGTGGGAGTGCACATGTGATCAATTAAATAAATAAATTGTCATTCTTTCCCACACTGGTATCCGGCTTCGCTGTATTAATTGAAATTGAGTTATTATTAGAAAAAATATGTTGTTCTGACAAGAATAATGAAGTATGTTGTACCTATTTTCAATGTCGGGCGGTACTGTACCCTTTCAATGTTCCAATATGGAACGTGCTCTGCTCCAACAGAAAGAAGTTGAAGCACGTTCTATTAAGTTCCGTGTTACAAGGGAAGTGATCACCACTGTTGAATATTATTATTTTATAGTGGCTTTATTATTTCTTACAGTGTGATTCCTTCTTGCTCGTTCGAAACGCATCAGTTATAGTGCTTCTAGATTGTGAAATGGGTGACCTTTTGACATTATTGCGCATCTTAGTTGACATACATTCCTTAGGGCATTCAGCATATGAGACATCGTAGCGACTTCAGGTGTGTGGTCAAGCACATTATTGAAGATGTCGCGGTGCAATACTGCCACAGAAAGTTTTCGCTGCCTTCAAAGGGAACTATGAATCAACAGTGACCAGATGAGCCTCTGCATATTAAGCACGATTACCTTGGTTTTGATCACTAAGTACAAAAGTGTTTCTAACTTGACTTCACAAGCAGTCTCAGCCTGGCACCCCCAAGTCTCCAGCTAACTTAAAGGCACACCTCCAACCTGGTATGTCCCCACAACAATTAATGAAGGTACAACCCTCGACCCCTCCGTACATAACATATATATATATGCTGTAAGCTATATGGCATTGGCCACTGACTACGACAACGAGTATTAAATATTTTTGGAATAAGTACTCTAATACATAGTTCACTAATATGAAGGTATTTAAAGAACAAGAGATATGCAGTTGTTGAGCAGAGCTCTAATTCAAATACTTTGTGACAAGACGACAAAATGCGAAATGAAAGTGACTGCCGCTGTAGGCTGCCACTGGACGGCGAACGGTGGGCCACACAGCTGTTGCCTTGCGCCGCCAACAGATAGCAGCGCGGTAGTCAGTCTTTGGCTCACGGCAGTACGTTGGTTAACTATGTAGTATTAACACCTGTATGCAAGAACGTCAACCTCTTTACAGATATATTGTAAGTAAAGTATAGGCTTAGTATTATGCACATTCAGTGTTAAAAATGCAATTATGCATATCTAGAACGGAAAATTAGAAATCAAGGAAAAAGGACAAATGTGTATGTTTGTTAACCTGTCATAAAATTTATTCCAAACTACTTTACAGTTGACAATTTTCTCTTTTTGCTGTTATTACCGTTATGGCTATCTTTAATTTTTTAACATAATTATTGAGAAACATATTAAACCCTACTTTTACTACACACTAAAGA
Organism: Schistocerca cancellata; assembly: GCF_023864275.1. NCBI lineage: Eukaryota > Metazoa > Arthropoda > Insecta > Orthoptera > Acrididae > Schistocerca > Schistocerca cancellata. Next base: position 110,089,272 of record NC_064636.1, on the reverse strand, counting down.
AATCTGTAGTCAGTGTGATCTACCTTACAACAAGAAAACTCCCTTAGGTAGAAGTCTTCTCTTTTAATTACATCAACAGTAAATTTCTCTGGGAAGAGCATCTCACGAAGCTGTGTTCATGTTCTCTAGACATCAAGTTTTTAGCAACCAAATAAGTAAAAATAACAGCATTAATAACCTCATTATTAGGGCAATATGTCCTATTTCTGTCCATCTTTCTTACTTGTTCATCATTTTCTATTACTAAAAGACTTTTATCTAGCTCTAAATATGTTTGAGATATTTCAGATCTCAGCTTCTCAAGAACAGCTCTGGCATAATACCCTGACAAGTATGTGAAAACAGGCAAGTATTCATGAACATATTGAATTTGTTCCTCACTGAACTTCATTATACTGTAAATGTTTGTTGGTGGTGTTGGAGGAGAGGTCACATCATCTACACAGTCAGTTTTCAAAGTATCTGAATCTATCTCAACTTCTCCATGAGCAGATAATGGAATTTTGAAGGACAGCAATTAATTATCAAATACCTGACTCAAGATACCAACCACTGAGATCCTGCCATTGTTCGATTTTTCCAAATCTCGCTTCTAGAGCATCTGTCTGAATATTATCTGGCAAAACATATTTAAAATTCGAGTCCCCACTGCAATACTTGAACATTTCTAGAATGTAAGTGGTATCTGATATGGCCAAATGTGTGTTATTAGATAATCCAAATGTGTGATCAGGACAACATTTCCATACATCCAACCATGATAAAAAACACTTTCTAAATATCTGATATTTTCTTCACTTGTGCTGGAAAGTGATTCCTGCAGTGCATCCTTGAAAGGTATACCTCTACCAGGGCAGCAAACATTTAAAATATTCCACCATGTACAGATTAATTTTGATGAATTTAGCAGTGCTCTCAAAACTTTCAGTAAGATAATGTTCCGCCAAGGCTGACAAACTTTGATAAGCGATCTCACTGAAACTATTAAGCACGTTGCTCAATGTCTCTTTTGTAAAAAGACTTTAAATTAATCTTGTTGGAAGATTTTATCATCTATGTACACATTTCATCATGTAGTTTTTTAAGTGGCCACAAGCAGTTGTATACTTTCTGAAACTGTTTCAAACTGTGGGTACTCTATTGTCTCATCAGTATGTTTCTTATTGATTCAGTTGTTTCTGACACATTTTAATATGTGAACAGAATATAAAACACTAAGAGGGGTTTTGTGTCATCACAGGGGTGTTGGTAAGAATTTGACAGTTGAGGAGGGGAAGCAAAGCATGACGTTGCCCATCTGTTAACTGAATTCTTGTCACTGACAACACAGACTAATTAAAACAAATTGCATGTAGTCTGTGAACTATTTTCTTAATTAGATTGTCGATTTCTTCACCATTTATGTTCCTCACTGGAGGGATAAAAACCTGAGCACTAGTTGCCACATTTTTAGAACTGAATGCAGCCTCCAAAATGTTACCTCCTGTGTAATCCAGATAAAGTTTCAAGTGAATATTGACAACTATTAGAGAAACAACATGATCTGATTCACAAAGGAACTGGATATTCTGTTTTGTGTACAACAGAAAATTGCCACGTAGCTGCTTACTTGCTAGATGTGTTAGAAAATGCGGACAAATCTTATGCAGTGCATAAGGATGGGGTAGCACAAGACAGTGTATGCTCCTTATATACTCGTAAGTGTGTGGTGATATTGAAAACAAAATACCACAAAACGTAATACAATCTGGCGAGTATCTATAATGTTTCTTTTGCACACCCATTTAATTCATTTTCTCACATAAAAAATTAATGTTGCTTCTTTCAGTTTCATAAAAAAACTATATTTTTCAAAAAAAAAAAAGGTTATGAATAGCAAGTGGTCCATCGTGAACTATCATTGTTCTTCCTGGTGAAGTTTTCCAAGTTGTCAATAACGTCATGTAAGTCCTCTAAATGGTTTACTGTTAATGGGAACTTCCTTGTACCAAGTTTTGTGGTTTCACTTCCACCAACTGCATACTCTGGTCAGTATTTATCACAACAGAACGCAAGAGTGTAGAAATATCTGTCGCTTCTATTAGAACAAAACCAATGGCACCATCTGACTTTATAATATGCCAATGTTTGGTCAGCTTGCTGCCCCCTGAGTACTTAAGATAGCCATTCATATTCGCTGTTGACTTTTAGTCACCGGTATTTGCTTTACTTCAACTAAATCCAGAGGTCTGCACCCATGCTTTACATTTACATCAACAAGGAGGTCGTCATCGTATGAAGATCAGCGATAAATTTGTCTGTCGGGGCGAGTACTGTCCCAGCGTTAAGAGATAACACAGGAATTCCAAATATTGATGTCTCACTCTGCGGAAGGAGAGTCGCAGACATCGACAGTAGGACTGGCAGAAGCTAATATAGGTTTCCGCCCTGATCTTGCATTTTTATCCAAATTTTACGCAGCAGAAATATCGTTAGGGTGAGTTTCTGAAATACTGTTCCCGGTTGCAACAAAATTTTCACCCAAAGCTGTTTTGGGGGCATTCTTTTTCTTGCATGTCACCTTAGTTGTTCCGTTATCTGATCCTGACGAACTGAAAACTAATAAGCTTGAGTGAAATGCAGTGAGGGTGACTTCGGATCTCTGGCAGGACACTCGGGCAGTGGAGCCAGTCTGCTGTCGATATTGGTTACGAAGCACTTGTGCGTCCCGTCATAGCACGATACTCAAGTGTGTGGGACCCATATCAGACAGCACCGATAGCGGCTACTGAACGTATACTCTCCCACGGGAGAGTGTCACGCAGGTGTTGAAACAACTCAATCGGCAGACGCTTGAAGAGAGCCGCAAGTTACCCCACGAAAGGCCGCTTGTGACATTTTGCAGGCGATTGTTAAGAGAGGAAAGAACGAAAGATGTATACATTTATTTAAAAAATCATTACAGTCATATTTATCAATATAGAAAACTAAAACTTTGTATGTGTAAAGCAATAGAGCTGCGATTTAAAGGAAAATGTAATAAAATATGCAGGATTAATATTTATATTTTTTATGGGTTTTTATAAAAAAGCCATAACTCAAATTCTAATCGCGCAATTAGTCTGGAAATTGTACTGAACTACAGTTTTTAATTTATAGTATAAACTGTATCATTAACAGAGTTTTTAACTTTGCACATCTAAAATTAACTGTTTCTCCTACAATCTAAAAATGTGAATGTAATTGCAGGATCTCCTATTTTTTAGTTCCAGGGAGACAACAACACGTTGTGAACAGTTGCATAAAATTTCCTAGCATTAGTGCATATACTTTTAGAGGAAAGGCTTCTAATAACATAAAAAAAATAGGTTCAAAGATTTTCTTCTCATACTTCTACATGCAATAAACTTACCTCCATTTTGAAATCCTCCGTACTAATACTCCTCATCCTCCAGGTTTCTCGTCTCGCCTCTTCGAATCTGCCTGGCTTGTATGTGCCAGTAAGACACTGATCTTTTGTCTTTGTGGATCCTGCTCTCGTCGATGGTGTAAAAAGCTTTTGTTGTGAACGTACCACTATCTAAACCAGCTCCCTTAAGTACCTCAATTCAGCCATTATTTCCGTTATTGTAACATAAAACTGCATCATAGACACTTATTTTAGTACTCCAAGTCCACAGAAAGACCTTTTTGAGAATCCAATCCAAATTAAATTATTGAGACTTTCATTTGCATTTTGTGTCTTTCCATGAAGACACTTCCTCAATAAATCAGGGTATGCAAGAAACCTGAATGTGGGCTTCATTGCATTCATAACTGGTTCTGGTAGTGTGTGTTTATATGAATACATCTCATTTCCGTTGTTGAACTTAAACCAATCGTCTTTCGGACACAGATTGTGCATTGGTGTTTGGTCACTGGATAGTTTGTGGAAAAAAGTTGCCCACACAGCACACCTCATTGCCTCTAAATTATATGTGTTTTTCCTGATAGCTCTCCTATAAAATAATTGTAGCGAATCAGTTTCTTTCAGAGTAAGCCTGCTTCTTCCTCAAGTACTTCAGCTTTCTTCTCTTTCAGCTAGCGACGAAGCCTACCACCAAGCCTCTTTTGATTGTGGTCATCACATTCCAACTTTTCTATTGTTGTATTGTACAGCTTTATATCTGTTACAGCTGTGAACTTAGAGGAGTCACCATCAGGAAAGTATTTAGTATATCTAACACCATACTGGTCCTCAAATCTGGGGAACATCCTCACAACTCCATGCCCTCACTTGAGCCACTATAATTTTTAGAGCATGCTACTGCATGCTTTTCTTGTCACAGTTCTCACTGTGTTCATTGTTGGAAAATTTTCCTTGTTGCACGCTAGTGGCAGTATTTAGAAATAATTTCTACTTCTAAAACTTAACTAAGTCAATCCCATTAACAGATACTGCCACTACTCCATACAGATATGTGTGACCCCTTTTCATTCAGGTCCCATCTACAAACAGACTCTGGTCAGTAACATTAGTGGGAGATTCACTGTCATGAATATCTATTCCATGATGTATTTTTATTTTGTTAATTTTCACTGATTCCTCCACTGCTTTCTTCATAGAAACTGTAGCAGTATCGCATACAGCATCAGACATTCCTATATTTGTTTTTTCACACCTTGCACAAGGTGGAGACAAGTTCAGGAAACCACACAATAATTTACCTGCTTCCATGCCCTGTCCATGGCCATCTCACAGCATATGCTAACCTAAAATTGCTTTCATTCGTACCAGTGTCAGTGTTTTGAAGGAGGAAAATTCATAGCCACACGAATTACAAATTAATTTAAAATCACAAGCCATTCCCACTCTGCTTTCTCCAACAAAAATCATGCATTCCATATATTTACAGCAGATACATGAACATGAAACCTTTATAGCCTGGCAGAGAAGCTCTAAATCAATAAGTCTGAATCCAGCGGAATCCATATCAACATCATTCATGCACCCATACAGTTCTCCTGTTTTTTTTTTCTTTATTGTGATTTCATTCCCCTGCCCCATATGGGCAGGGGAGGGCTGTCAGCAGCACAATCCGCCGCTCTTCAGCCGAGTGCCACGACAACTAAAACAAGAATAAAATAATACATACATAAGGAGATAAAAAGGGGAACATAAAACAGAGTAAGGGGAGAAAATGGAGGTAAAAAGACATGGACATGTAGACATTCATGGGGGACAGTTAAAAAAGTCACCAGAAAGTTAAAAAACACAGTTGGCGATTCTTAAAACACAGAGAAGACACTGGATGCTCATGCACAGGTTAAAAGTTGGCCACAGTATTAAAAACACTCCGAAACAACACACTTAAAACCCACTTGGATCACACACGACGAAGAATAAAAATACCAGGTGGGACCTGCCGAGGGAAAGGTCAGAGAGGATGGAAAAGGAGGGGAGAGCATGGGGCAGCTGGGGAAGCGGCGGGATGAAGAGAGGAGGGGCAACCGTGGGTTCAGGAAGAGGCAGGAGACACATGGGGTGGGAGAGGAAAAGGAAAGACAGGGCAGGAGGGAGCGCAGAGACACTGAAAGAAGGCACAAGAGATGGAGGGGGAGTAGGAGGGGAGATCCGCTCAGAAGGAGGGAGGGGGAGGAGAGGGAGCCCGGAGGAGGAGGCAGGAAGAGGGGGTTAGAGTTGGTAGGAAGGGTAGATGTCAGGGCGAAGCTCATCATCCGGGAGGGGTAGACGGTGGAAATTGTGTTGGGAAAGGAGATGGAGGGTGTGGAGATGGAGAGAGGGAGGGACACAACGGTAAAGGCGCGGCAACTGGTTGGGAGTGGAGAGGAAGGGAGACACCAGGGGGTGAGCGGGATCAAGGCGGCGGACAATATATAGTGTGCGGATGTGTTCAAGGAAAAGTGAAGGTGTGGGAAGGGGATGAGGTCATAGAGGATGCGCATGGGGGACGGAAGGCGGATGCGGAAGGCGAGGCAGAGTGCATGGCGTTCGAGAATTTGAAGGGCTTTATAGAACCGGGGAGGGGCGGAAATCCAAGCGATGCTGGCATAACAATGGATGGGGCGGATCATGGATTTGTAGGTGTGAAGGATGGTGGAAGTATGCAGACCCCACGTCCGGCCGGACAGGAGTTTCAGGAGGCGGAGGCGGTTGTGAGCTTTTTGGATGGTAAGGAGATGGGGAGTCCAGGTGAGGTGGCGGTCGAGTGTGAGGCCAAGGTATTTGAGGGTAGGAGTGAGGTGGATAGGACGGCCATAAATGGTGTAGAAATCATGGAGGTGGAAGGAGCGGGTGGTGCGGCCTATGATGATCGCCTCGGTCTTGGAGGGATTAACACGGAGGAACCACTGGTTGCACCAAGCGGTGAATTGGTCAAGGTGGGTTTGGAGGGTACATTGGGACTGTTGAAGGGTGGGATAAAGGGCTAGGAAGGCGGTGTCATCAGCGAACTGGAGAAGATGAACAGGAGGGGGAGGTTTGGGCGTATCAGCAGTGTACAGGAGACAGAGGAGAGGGGAAAGGACAGAACCTTGGGGCACACCGGCAGAGGCATAGAAAGTACGGGAGTTGGAATTGTGGATAGTCACATAGGAGGGACGATGGGAGAGGAAGGAAGCAACGAGACAGACGAAGTTGATGGGGAGAGCATAGGTCTGGAGTTTGAAAAGGAGCCCGGGATGCCAGAAACGGTCATAGGCGTTCTGGAGATCAAGGGAAACAAAGATAGCAGAGCGAAACAAAGATAGCAGAGCGATGGGAGTTAAGTTGGAGGGAAAGGAGATTGGTAAGGTTAAGGAGCTGGTCGTCGGCAGAGAAGGAAGGCCGGAAGCCACATTGGGTAAGAGGAAGGAGGCAGTGCTGGTTAAGGTGGCGGTGAATACAGCGAGAGAGGATGGCCTCAAAGACCTTACTGAACACGGAGGTGAGGCAGATGGGACGATAGGAAGTGGTAGCAGAGGGGGGGTTTGTTAGGCTTAGGGAACAGCAGGACACGGGAAGTCTTCCACAGGTCAGGGTAAAATCCAGTGGAGAGGAGGACATTGTACAGGGTAGCAAGGACAGACAGGAAGGATGGAGAGGATTCCTTGAGGTGACGCTAGGTGATGCCATCATGACCAGGGGTGGTGTTGCGTTTGGAGAGGTGGATGAGTGTGATGTCTTGCGTGGTGATGGGAGTGTTGATATCTGAGGGGGGTAGCCGATCCAAGTACTGGAAGCTAGGGGCGAGTGGGGGGACATAGGTGTCAGTGTGGTCAAGGACGATGGGGAAGAGGGAGTAATCAAAATGGGGATCATCAGGAATGGAGAAGACCTCGGATAGGTGGGAAGTAAAATGGGTAGCCTTACTGAGGTTGTCAGGAAAGGGTCGATCGTCATGGAGGATGGGGTAATGCGGGGTGGGATGGCTACCAGTAAGGTGGTAGAAGGCTGACCAGTACTTGGAGGAGTTGACAGGGAGGGTGGAGTTGAGGCGTGTGCATGTCTGACGCCAGTCCCGGCGTTTCTTTGCTGTAAGGAGGTTCCGGATATGTTGCTGTAATTGCCAGTGGCGCGTGAGAGTATCCCGGTCACGAGTGCGGAGGAAGGAGCGGTAGAGCCTGCGGGATTCACGCAGAAGAAGGACAGCCTGTGGAGGAAGCGTAGGGCGGTGAGGGTGGATGAGTTTTGTAGGGACATGAGCCTTCACAGCGTCAGTGATGGTCTTCTGCAGGAAGGAAGAGGCATGGGTGATGTCATCAGGGTTGTGGAGAGTGAGGGTGTGGCTTTCGACCTGTAAGGCAATGGATTCCCGGTAGGCATCCCAATTGGCACGGTGGTAGTCATGGACAGACTTTGGAGGGGCAGCTGGGCGGGTGGCTGCAGTGGCAGGACAGGTAGAGGAGATGGTGAGAAGGATCCCACTACCGACGGGATCGAGGACATCAATGGCAATGCGACCAAGGAGGTTGGGGGAAGCGAGGATAACATCGGGGGTGGAGTTACTTTCAGGATGGGTGTGCTATGGGAGAGGAACAAGGTCACCATGGAGGGTGGCAAGGAACTGATGCCACCGCCGAAGGGTGGCAGGGTCACAGCTATGGATGTTGAGGTCAGCGGCGATCACATAGGTGGAGAAGGTATGGTCAACATGGGAAATAAAGTCAAAGGGGAGAGGAGCTGCGGGACGGATATAGATAGTGGCACAGGTGACGGTGAGGGAGGGAAAAAATAGGCTGAGGAGACGGTGTTCAGTAGGGTCATTGAGGAGGGGTTGTGGCCGGACAGGGAGATGCCGGAGGTGGCCTATAGCAACCCCGCCTTGAGCTAGGGGAAGGGCATTGTCAGTGCAGTGAAGGAGATAAGGGGAGATGTGGACTACATGGTGGGGTTGGAGGAAGGTTTCATTAAGGATGAAGAAGTCAACCTGGTGCTGGAAGAGGGTATGCATGAAGAGGTATTTGTTTGCAGGGAGGGAGCGAATGTTGAGGTAGAGGAGATGATACTGTTGACGTGCCATGAGGTTGGGGGTGGGAAGGGTTCGGGAAGGGGAGAGAGGGGCTTAAACGAGGGTGTCTAGGTGGGTGCAGGTAAAGTGGGCCTGGTTGTGGGAGTATGTGGCGTAGGTGTTTAAGTGAAAACTGAATGGACGGCAAGGGAAATCTGCTGGAGTGTGTGGGGGCGCTGGAAGGGGTGGATGTTCTGCAGGACGACAGTGAGGAACCGGATGATGTCTTCTGCTGTAGGGGGAGGGCGGAGGGAATTGTTAGGGTGGATGGGTGGGTCAATGGGGCGAACGTGGACAGTGAGTTCAGGGTTGGTGGGAGGGGGCTTGGCTTTGCATTTGGAGGAATAGGTGGGGTGAGGTTCATTGCAGGTGTTGCAGGATTGGGGGGGGGGGGAGGCGAGATTGGGACACTGTTTGAGGAAGTGGGAGGCTTTACAATGGGCGCAGGTGGGTGGGTTCTTGCAGTTTTGGGTGAGGTGGTCATTGTACAGAAGACAACGCTGGCAGCAGTAGGATTGAGGAGGGGAACGGGACAGGTCAACAGGGTTGAAAATCAGGGCTTCCTGCGTGAGGAGGTGGTCAATGGAGGAGGCAGACTCTGTAAAGATACGCATGAGGAAAGTAGGGCCAGAGGAGTTGTAAATACGGCGGGCAGAGCAGACTTCCAGGGAGGGGTGGGCATTCAGTTCCGCCAACACCTCAGCCTCCGTGACCACAGGGCTGAGTTTTGTGATGACGGCAGTGAGGGTCAGCGGATGACGAGGCGGTTGGGGTTGACGAGGAGAGGAGGATGTAAGGAATGGGGCGAGGGATGCGTGGGGCCCAAAGGTGATGCAGGGAAGGCGCCAGAGGAGATCAGTATGGAAGGACGAAGAGGGAGACTTTATGAGAACAGAGTCTCTGCGAGGGATAAGTTGGGTGATGGGTGCACTGGGGATGTACTTCCGTATTTCAAGGGTGAGGGTGCGGGCATCCAGGAATTTTGGATCAGGGTTGGCTAGGACAAAGGTATACAGGGAGGGGGCTGGAGAGGAGGGAGGTGGGGTGGTATCCATAGCGGGGTCGGTGGGAGGTGGGGCGGGCAGTGGCTTTTTGGATGAGGGAGTAGAGGAGAGGTCGCCACTGGGCCGTTTGGAAGATTTTTTGGCGGGTGTTGCCTGGGAGGAGGGATGAGGGACTGGATGAATGGGGAGGTGGTGGGAGGCAGGGTCCTCCTGTGAGGCAGTAACACCGGATGAGAGGGCAGGGCGCTCTGTGGCGGCGACTGTGGCGCCGCGGGCGGAGACTCTGGCAGGGGAAGCAGTGGTAGTCGCAGGAGGGAGAGGGGGAAAGTCGTCTCGGCAGGCTACAGGAGCGGGAGGGGGGTTGGGAGCAGGGACAGAGGCAGGAGCGGGAGCAGCAGCAGGGGCAGTAGCAGGGGTAGGAGCAGGAGTGACGTACAGGTGGGGATACAGCGATGGAGAGGAGACAGATGGGGAGGAGACTGTGAGTAGGGGAGGTGCATGAGATGGGTGAATCCCAGAGGAAGCACTCCATGACGTTACAGTGGGGGCAGGTGAAGGGGAGGTGTAGATGATGGTGGTAGTTGGGGCGTCCATTATTGCAGGCGGCAGCGAACACCGAGAGACGGCGACAGCGACGGCGGCGGCAGAAGAAGCGGCGAGCACCGAGACGGCGACCAGGCGGCGGCGGCAGCGGGCAGCAGGCAGCAGTGACGGCGTGCAGACGGGCAACAACGCGACAGGCACGGTTGGGGCTCTTCCAGGTCGAAGATACACCCTGAGAGTAGCCCAGGCAGTGCGAGTCCTCGATGAGGAAGGGAGGGAATCCAACCCTCGAATCCAGTTCTCCTGTCTCAAGTTTCGATGATGAAGCTGAAAGCTTATGTTCTTCATTTCGGGCTCCTTCCTCTTTTTTGTTGGTTAACCGATTTCCATAAAACCTCCGTTTCCTAAACACAGTTTTTCTACTACCATTATGCGTAAATCTTGACTTCGTAAAGGTTTGCAAATTCAACCTTCCACCTACGAATATGTGTTAGTACTGTCAAAAGGTAAACAAACCAAACGCAAGAGAGTTTTCAGGCAAAGATGTAGTTCTCAGCCAGAGATATAGATGTCACCCAAAAATATCTAAAGAAAATAGCCTTCACACGGACATGAACACAGCTGAAGTAAGCAGTTTCGTAAATGTCAGAAAATGCGGGAGTGGCCGCCAGTGCAGAGGTAATCATTATAACAATTTTTAAAGCTGCTATCGTGATAAAATTCAGACACAACATAGATTAAAGAGAGTATATCAAGAAAATAATATTTTTGAAAAATCGATTTTTGGACCAAAATCCATTACATTTCCCCTCATGCGAGGAGTGCAGAGGCGCTCTCCAGCCACTATGCGTCGCTGCCGTAAGGAGGCTGCAGGCAGAGTCAGGCTGGCCACAGCACGGAGACGTCTCAGCACTCGCCCTTAACGCCCTCCGTTCGCGAACAGAACAGGAAACAACTTCAAACCTTGTTACCGTGCCAGGTACCCTCTGCAATGCACTACATAGTGGTTTGCGGTGTACGGATGGGGATGTAGATGTAGATGCGACGGTGGATTTGGAGCTTGTAAAGACGTCGCGTAAGTGGTTGATTTAATGCCACAGTTGCGTATATTCGCGTGAGACATGCAGCCATTAACGGAAATACAGGGCACTTTTCCAAAGTACACTTTTACGTCTCTGTATGCGTTTAACAATATGGTACGACTTTGAGGAGTTCTCGCCACCCTGTATGATGTAATCGCTTGGCGTAATAACAATGGCATATGAGGAGGGCCACCCGTCGGGTAGACGGCTCGCCTGGTGCAAGTCTTTCAATTTGACGCCACTTCGGCGACTTGCGCGTCCATGGGGATGAAATGATGATGATTAGGACAACACAACACCCACTCCCTGAGCGGAGAAAATCTCCGACCCATCCGGGAATCGAACCCGGGGAATTAGGATTGACAGTCTGTCGCGCTGACCACTCAACTACTGGGAGCGGACGATTCATAGAGACAGATATGAATACACACCCTTAAAAAAAAGTTTTGCATCACCTAGGTTCCCAGAGCTTCTGAAGATAGACGCTGACTGTGGATATTGTATCATAGACACAGTCCCTTAGACTGTTGAGAAATGTCAGTAAATCCGCCCAAAGATGTAAACAACCACGCATGAGCAGCTCCTATTAGGCGGAGGGGTTCGACAGCCGATCAGGTCCAGACATTCCACCTGGAAGGAGGTACATTCCCTAAGGTGGATGTAGTTGAATCATGCCTAGGCGGTCAGTGTTGCTCTTCGATCGCGTCCACATTGTTACTTTGTGCCAGGAAAGGCTCTCAACAAGGGAAGTGTCCGGGAGTCTCAGTGAACCAAAGCGATGTTGTCTGGACATGGAGGAGATACAGAAAGACAGGAACTATCGATGACATGCTTCGCTCAGTCCGACCAAGGGCTACTTTTGCAAAGGATGGCCCAGAGGAACCCTGACAGCAACGCCACCATGTTGATTACTGCTTTTCGTGCAGCCACAGGACGCCCTGTTACGACTCAAATTGTGAGCAATAGGCTGCCTGATGCGCAACTTCAGTCTCAACGTCCATTGTCGGGTCCATCTTTGCAACCACGACACCATACAGCGGGGTACAGATGGACCCAAAAACATGCCGAATGGACTGCTCAAGATGGCACCACGTTCTCTTCACCGAAAAGTGTCGCATATGCCTGCATCCAGACAATCGTAGGAGACGTGTTTGGAACTAAACCGGTCAGGCTGAACGGCTTAGACACACTGTCCAGCGAGTGCAGCAAGTTGGAGATTCCCTGCAGTTTTGAGGACGGTATTATGTGGGGCTGCGTACGCCGCTGGTGGTCATGGAAGGCGTCGTAAAGGTGTATGATACGTGAATGCCATCCTCCGACCGATAGTGTAACCATATCGGCGGCATATTGGCGTGGAATTCGTCTTCATGGACGACAATTCGCGGCCCCATCGTGCACATCTTGTGAATGAGGTCCTTCAGCACAACGACAGGTCATTCCAGTTCCAAGGCGGGTCGCACGACAGGTGCACATAATTATAGACTTATATCGTTGATGTCAATTTGCTGAAAAATTGTGGGACATGTTGTGTGCTCTCGTTCTTGGGTAACGAACATATCTTCTATAAAAGTGCTCACGGATTCGGCAAACAGGGACCTTGAGAAACTCAGCTTGCTCTGTTCCCCCGCAAGACATCGGCGCTCAGGTTCATGCAGTGTTTGTTGACTGCATGTAGGCATTTGCCACCTTCCCGCACTGCCGCTTAGTGAAGAAAGGCGAATTTAGCGAGTATCGCCATAAATTTGCCACAGGCTGCATGACTTCCTTACACACAGAACTCTACACGCCGCTCTTAACAGAACACAATGGACAGATGTAGCGGTTGAAACTTCCTGGCAGATCAAAACTGTGTGCCGGACCGAGACTCGACCCCGGGACCTCTGCCTTTCGCGGGCAAGTGCTCTACCAACTGAGCTACCCAGGAACGACTCACGCCCCGTCCTCACAGTTTTAAATCCGCCACTACTTCGTCTCCTACCTTTCAAGCTTTACAGAAGCTCTCCTGCGAACCTTGCAGAACTAGCACTCCTGGGAGAAAGGATATTGCGGAGACATGGCTTAGCCACAGCCTGGGGGTTGTTTCTAGAATGAAATTTTCACTCTACAGCGGAGTGTGAGCTGATATGACAATTTCTGCCTTATCTAAACTGTGTGCCGCTGTAGAGTGGAAATTTCATTCTGGATGTAACAGTTATTTATGCACTACCCCAAGCAAGTGTCATAGGCCCGCACGTGTATGAGCAGGACTGCTCGATACACTTTGAAACGAGACCCGTCCGCCAGACATCATGAATCCAGTCATCAGCAGTCCAGTTTCGGTGTTGAGAGCACAGGGTGATCCGTAAGGCTTTGTGTTTGCAGCCATCAAAGGTAGACGACTGGGCCTTCGGCTCCGAAAACCCATATCAATGATGTTTGGTTGAATGGTTCGCACTCTGACACGTTTATGTCGCAGCACTGTAATCTGCACTAATTTGCGGAAGGGTGCACTTCTGTCACGTTGAACGATTCTCTTCAGTCGACGTTGGTTCCGTTGTTGTAGGATCTTTTCCCGGCCGCAGCAGTGTCGGAGATTTGATGTTTTACCGGATTCCTCATATTCACGGTACACTCGTAAAATGGCCATACGGGAAACCCCCCACTGCATCGCTACCTCGGAGACGCTGTGTCGCATCGCTGGTGCGCCGACTATAACATCGTAACAATTGCGCCAGACTCTTGTTGTCTTATATAGGCGATGCCAGCCGCTGCGCCGTATTCTGCCTGTTTACGTATCTCTGTGTTTCAATACGCATGCCTACACCAGTTTCTTTGGAGCTTCAGTGTATTCGCGATACGCTACACCTTTTTGTGCTGAGGCTCCTTTGCCGCTTCCTGCATCGACCCAATGTAGGTCTCGCTGCTTTTCGCTACAGTCCTCTACCGTCGCGACTTCTCTGTATACAACGGCATTGCCTGCGAAAAGCCTCAAGGAACGTCTGACGTTATCTACTAGGTCCTTCATATATATTATGAAAAGTAACTGTCCTATGACACTCCCTTGGGGCACAGCTGAAGTTACACTTACGTCTGACTGCAACACTGACTTCTGTTCGCTGAAATCTCTTCAACCCAGTCACACTGTTGGTATCATAACCCGTACGCTCGTATTCCGTCGATTATCCGGCCGTGGGGAACTGTGTCGAATGCCGTAGAGATGTGAAGGAACGTGGCTGCCCCTACCTGGGCGTCCGTGTCTGCTGCTCTCTGCGCCTCGTGGACGAACGGAGCGAGCTGGGCTCCACACGGCCGTCGTCTCCTGGGCCCACCTCGGTCGCTACACGGGGAGACTTCCAGTCCCCAGAAATGAGACGTGCTCCAAATTTCTACAAGACACTCGCATCAGACACGTGCCTGTAGTTTTTTGCGTCTTTTCGTTGACCCTTTTTGAAAATGGTTGACCAGTGCTTCTGTCCAATCATTAGGAACTTTCCGCTCCTCCAGCACCTGTTGTGCACTGCTGCTATTATAGGGGCAGGTTCTATCATGAATTCTGTTTAGACTCGAACTCGTGTCCCGTCACGTCCAGTGGCTTTCTCTATATAGTAGCGATATTAGTTGCTTTCCTATTCCTCAGCCCCTTTTGAATTCTCCCTTAGAACAATAAGCAAATGGCGAGGAACTTACTATTTTCAGATCCATTGCCTATAGTAATAGATATGGGTAATCCTAAGTAGATGATTATATAACAGGTTATATAAAAGGAATAAGATAAAAATGAATAACATTTGCTGGTTAAAACCAAGTTCATACCAATGACCTACCAAGGTAGTGTCTCAGACAAGACTGAAAGAAGTCTTCGGAAAACAAATATGAAAGTGGTCTTTGGTACTGCAAATACTTTACAGTTTAAACTACGCCATTACGCTGGATCACCCAGAGATGAATACAGCAAACCAGGTTTGTACAGATTACATTGTGGTGAGTCTGATGGTTTCTACGTAGGGGAGACCAGTACATCCTTTTTTGCGAGATTTTGGTTGCGTACAAGTAATCATAATAAAACAACTATTTGTGAGCATTTATGGCTCTCCAATCATACAGCCCATGACATGGGGCACCGACTGAAAATACTGCATAAAGCACCCAAAGGTAAAAAGTTAATGTACAAATTTTGCAAATATAAAAATCCTAAAAACACCCTAAGCAATGCATTTTGAATGGAAGCAGGAGACCACTACTTCTATAATATTTTTGAAGGTAAATTGTGAAACTGAGTCCCCTTACTGCACCTCCATCTTTTCCTTCACAACCCCTATATCTAGTTCTCCATCAGACCCTCCACCCTCCTCTTTTTCCCTTCCTGATCACCCCCTGTTTACTTCCCCAACTGCCATCCTTCACTGCCCCCACCCCTTTTTTTTCCATCCCCCCTAGATTTCAGACCACCTACCGCCTCGTGTGTCACAACCGTAAATGTATGGTGCACAACTATTTTTAAAATTCCAGTCATCCTTGTTTGCTTATTGATTTGTTCTTGATGAATACCATAGCCACCAACCCACAAAAAGTTTTATATAATACTGGGGGCTTCTATTTCAGTAAAAGTATTACAAATGATCACACCTGTCTTGTATTATACTGATCAACTTTGAAACAAAATATTTCTGCATGTTAATATCCACAAAATATTTTTTCCATTTAAATTCTCGAATTACACATATCGGGTCCATTGGACCTAGGGTATGAAAATGGGCAGAAAATATAGGTCATGCACAGAAGGATTAAATGCCTTAATTGACATTATAGATAACTTGGAAAACTTCACCAGAAGGAACAACGATACTTCAGTAACAGACTAATTACGATACTTCAGTAACAGACTAATTAGTATTCATAACCATTTATTTGAAAAATCGGAATATTTTTTTCTCATAAAACCGAAAGTAAAAACATTAATTTCTTATAATGGCAAGTGAATTTAATGGGTGGCCAAAAGAAGCATTACAGATACTCGGCAGATTGTATTTTGTTTTGTAGCATTTTATCTTCAATATGACCACACACTTACTAGTTTATAATGAGCACAAATTGTCTTGCGCTATCCCTTCCTAATACACTGCATAAGATATGTCTGCATTTTCAAACACATTCAGTAGGTGAGCAGTTAGGGGCAATTACCTATTGTATACAAAACTGAGGTTTCAATATCTTTGTGAATCAGTTCATGTTGTTTCACTGAGTAGTCTGTGTTGTCAGTGACAAAAATTCAATTAACAGACGGGCCACGTCATTCTTTGCTTCCCCTTCTCAACTGTCAATTGCTTACAATCTCCCTTGTAATGACCGACATCCCCTTTATTAGTTTAACATTCCGTTCACATATTAAAATGCGTCACATACCATTGGATCAATAAAGAAGATCCAGATCAGACAATAAAGTACCCAGAGTTTGAAACTGTTTCAGAAAGTACGCAAACCCTTATGGCGAAAATCTCTGTAGTTAAAAAGCATATGACATGGAGCGTACAAAAATAAAAAATTTTGGCCAAAAAACTTAATTTAGAGACTCTTTATAAAAGCAATTTGGAGTGTCAAAATTCCAAACTTGTGTTTAATATTTTTAGTGAGAGGACTGTTCAAGGTTTGATAGCCTTGGGGGAACATCATCTTACTGAAAGTTCTAGAGCGCTGCTAAATTCACCAGAATTAATTTGTGTGTAGTGGAACATTTTAAATATTAGCTGACAGGGTAGAGACATCCGCTTCAAGGATGCACTGCAGAACTACTTTGCAGCACAATATCAGATAATCGAAAGATTTCTGTCGTGGCTTGATGTATGGAAACGTTGTGCTGATCACACACTTGGATTATCCAATGACACCCATTTGCACATCTCTCATAGCAGTTATGCTCTTCTAGAAATGACCAAGTACTGCACTGAAGACTCGAATTTTAAACAACATTTGCCAGGAATAGTTTAGAAGCATGCTGCAGAAAACATGATATGGAAAACACCGAACAATGGCAGTATTTTACTGTTTGATATCTTTGAGACATCTATTTGAAATTCAGGCCCCACTACCCTTGAAAATTCCATTACGTGTTCTTGGAAAAGTTGGAACAGATTAGATTCTTTGGAAGCTGACTGTGCAGATGATGTCACCGTACCACCACCACGAGCTAATTTTGACAGTATAATGTATTTCAGTGACGGTCAGAGTCAGTCTGTTCAGGAATACTTGCCTTTTTTTTACATACCTGTCAGAGTACTGTGCAAATGCTGTTCTTAAGAATCTAAGATGCGACACATGTAAAATGTATTTAGAGCGAGATAAAATATTATCAGCAATAGAAAACAATGAAGGATAATGAGGTTAATAATGTTGTTATATCTGCTTATTAGGTTGGCAAAAACTTGGTCTCCAGAGAATATAAACACAGCTTCATTAGATGCGTTTCCCAGAGATATTTACTTTTTAATAACGGATGTTGCTGAAGTTAAAAGACTTTTTCCTAAGTGAGTTTTCTTACAGTCAGGCAGATCACACAGATGACAGAATTCTTCAGTGCGTAGTAAAAGTATCATGTAATATTTTTCTCAATAATAATGTTCAAAAATAAACGATAGCCATAACGGTAATAACAGTAAAAGGAGAAAATCAACTACTGTAAAGTAGTTGGAAATAAATTTTGTGTCAGGTTAACAAACATTTACATTTGTCATTTTTCTCTCATTCCTAATTTTTCCTCATTTACCTTATCGATATGTGTAATTGCATTGTTAAGACATTAAAAATTGTAATAATAAGCCTATATTTTATTTACAAATATTTCATTTCATTAACGGTAGAATTCTGGTACATATTTGACAGTTCTGGTGACACCAACAGAGGGAGGTGTCATATTATGAAATCTGCCTTTTGGCTTTGTTAGTTACAACTTTGCTACAAGAGGGTTTACTATTACACTATTCCCAGCGACAGTATTGATACAGTCTTCGGTGACTCATTTCTTTCTCAGTGAATTACATTTATGTCGAAGTAACTGAACTTATTATCACCAGGATAATTACTTCATCCTATCTGCTAACTTTTACTGAAACAATCTCTATCACAGTAACTCTAATAGTGTAATTTACAGACTGTGATGTATGTGGCTTTCACTCGCAACATTTTTCTTAACGAGCAGTAAAAAACACAACAGAAGGAAATCACAGAACACTGTAGCCACCATAACATGCATTTTGCACTACAGCATACCAGAATGGCATAGATTCTTTTTAAATGATAAAGGCGGCACAATTTCTTTGTAAATGCCACACATATTGATAGTCGAGAACTAAGTCTCGTGATTTTATTTCACTTTCAGGAAAGAAGTGCAGGCTCTTGTGGGATCACAAATTTCAGGCGACGGCTTAGCGGCAGTGGCGTCACAGTTGGCCGTGAGGCCTGTGTATCAGAAGTTGTGGCTTCAACCACCACCACCACCACCACCACCACCACCTAGAGAGAAGGCTGCGGCGTGCTCTTGTGACGTCACACAAAGCAGGCCAGGGTCGGCTTGGCTCTGCCCTGAAAGTATCGAGATGCACCGCCTGCAATCTTTGTAAAACGGTTTTACAGAATCTGTTCCGTGAAAAATAAGTGATTTCTGAAATACTTGTAACTTTATATGGCAGCTTCAGGCTGAAGTAGCAATCATTTTGACAATGGTCATAACCATTGTGGTATTTCACATATGAGTATCAATTTTGAGAACATTCCAATCAAAAATAGAGGTAGCTATGTTTTTTTTGTTGTGCATATTATACATTCTATTGTTAAGTATGAAATACAGATGAGGTTTGAAATTTTCGTAAAACTTTGGATCAAAGGCTGCCCCAATGTCGAAAAAATTGAGCATCTGCAGTAAGTTCACTTCCAATCGCCGGCGGGCGGCAATGAAATAATCATAACGCCTCTCATATCTCGTAAATCACTGGAGATATCGAAACGAGATTTTGGCAAATGATCCCACGCAAAGAGGAGAGTAATTTGCCATATGGTTAAAATATGGAAATTTATCCATCACGATACAGCAGAAGCTTTAGTTTATAATTCTTTTTTTTATCGGTAACCTAATTGCTTAAGACTTATCAAAAGACAATGGAAACAAACGCACAAGTGCAGGATGTAAATAATATTGCGATATACATGATGAAACAGGGTACATTGGTGAAAAATACACTGTGATAAACTACAGTCTTTCTGGTCCAGACGACTATTATTTGCACTCACTTGAAAAATTCTCCACTAATACTGTGTATCTACTAAATTCCTCAGCCTTCAGATACTAAATAAAATATTGTGTAGCTGTTTAAAGAGCTCACTAAGCAAAGCTGAGTACATTCTTATTACTTTTAATTCACCTGTTCTCAGAAAGCCGAAATATCATGCTTTGTTATTGTAATGTAAATTTCCTTTCCTGTAAAAATGCGGCAGGTTTTGAGCATGTAATGAACCGAGTGCTGTTTTTGACTTTCTCACAAGAGTTGCAAAGAACTTTAAAAGCCTGATGGACAATACCCTACAGAGAAAAGAATTAACAACGTATGTTTAAGTGAACTTTCGTATGTCTCCCTGACCGTGATGGCCAACTGTTCAAAATGCATGCAGTAAGCCCTGCAAACAACAGTAGTTTCATCAAGAGGACGTGTACATAAGTTAACAGTGAAAATCTACAAACCTTCAGCAGACATTTGCAGCAGTCGGAATGAGACAATGTATCAAGCTAAAAACGTCAGTAATAAGTTAAACCTATTTCTAGATTAACTTGTTCTATTGTTTGAGAGTTGTTTGTTGCATTGTTGAAGAGTGTTTCATTATGTGTGTACCTACGGCAGGAGACAGTGACTCATTAAGGAAATCAAGCTATCCTGTAAAACAAAGGTAATGCTGTATAGGATATGAAGAATTGCATTAAACTTCAGGACAAGGGACACTGCAATTCACATTTGCACTTTAGTTACTCCAGGGATGGATCAGAAATCACTGCTGGTGACTACAGCAAATTTAATTCTTTGTAATATGTAGACAAATTACTGTAACATGAAAATTGTAGTCCGCAGCATGCTCAAAATAATATGATTATTAATAGTTTAAGTTAATGTAAGATGTATGAAACACTAGACGTAATGAACAATAATTTATTTAAGTCAGACATATGTACATGTTCTTCCTGAAAAAGCTGTTACAAAATCCAGTGCAGAACCTGGTTCCATTACGGAAAGACATCACAATTACCATCTTAAGAGGGACCCAGCCTTTTCTACATTCACTGGAATTACGCAGAATGATTGATTAGTTGTACACATTTAATATATATTGTATCACATGAAAAATGATGCAGTTACAAAACATGTCATACACATATAACAGGTTACATTACCAGTCTTACTGTCTATAAAATTCAATAATTGTGACTAAATACGACTGATGTTGATGACAAATGTAGTAACTCCGACAGAGTAATAGAGCAACAAACGTTTGTTGGAATGTACCCACCATGATATAAAGGCGTCACTGGGGTGATGCACTATTGAAGGACATTCAACAAAAAGTGAAAATGTAGCTAGTCATTGGAAACTAGTAAGTAATGGCAGTACTGAGTACGACAACATATCAGTATGAGTATCCTGAAAGTGTGTGGTGATTTGATACATTTAATTTGTCGAAATGTATCGCTGACAAAGGCAGATCTACTTGCACGAACGACGTGAACCCTTCCTCTCACAAAGCACACTTGGCCAACGTCCGCATTCTGTCGCGCGCGCTATTCTCGGCTGCTGAACGATACACGGACCATTGTGTTGTGCCACGTAGCAAAATGGCTCTGAGCACTATGGAACTTAACTTCTCATGTCATCAGTCTCCTGCCACGTAGCAGTTGTTTACCTTTCTCAGTAACTATTACTGTATTCGCGAATCACACATTGTCAGTTCGGCAAGGCATAGGTGAGCAACCAGCATCAGGCATGTGCCTATCATTCAGCCTGAAGGATAAGCTCGTCATTATTTTAATACTGCTCAGATGAACAAAAGGAATAAAACCTTTCGTAAGTTTCCATTCAGGGTTAAAAATACGATTGGTTATGGGGATTCAACCAAAATTGCAGCAGAATGGACAGTTTATTTTTGTGCCAATTGTTAAAGTTTTCTCATTCGAAGAAGCATCAGCATTTATGAGTAATGGTCACTCTTATTGACATGTTTAACTGTACTCCCTTTGCCAAAACACAGCGAAATTGGCACAAACTCATCTCACAGCAGCTATTGCGACTAAATTCTGAAACAGAGTGACTCATTGAACAACTAATTAACAATCAGAGAGCTCAACAGCTTACGAAAAACTTCATAGCGTCGGTTTGCAGTAATATAAGAGATTTCATGTTTATTTTCATACACGGAAACTCATGTTTCAGTAGCTCTCGATAACTCTTAAAGAATTTCACTGGAGTGAAAAAAATGAAAAAGGAAGTTTAATTACTGATATATCGCCACAGATAAGAATGTTCCGTGTGTTTACTAATTGGCAAGATACACTCCTCTTCCTCATTCGCCAAACTCTCGTTTCGATGTCTCGAGCGTTTAGGAGATATCAGGGATGTTTCTAATATTTCATTCCAGCGGGCGGGAGTGCGCTACACAGCATCCATTTTCTCGAGATCGGAGGCAGATAGAGACCTCCTCCCAAGTCTAAAGAAAATTTCAGCATGTTAGCTAAATTTCATACGCAGCAATATATGGTGCAATGCGCACGGAACGCGAAATCATAGCGATCCCTAATTTTCATTGCAAATCGTTTCCAATTTTCCGTAGCCTCTTACTAAAATGTGTGAACCACAGGTATGAACGTTACCGTCGCAAGTAAACGTGATGAATAGTGAGAGCAGTTGAGATACCACACACACGTCTCACAGAAAGGAAAACAACAAATAAACGGCTGTGAACTAAATTACAACAAGAGTATTCAAGAGTCAAAATTTCCAACATGAAACGCAACTTAAAAAACCGTTAAAAACGTATGTTTTGACAGAGCACAGAGAAACTGGGTGACAACTGTTGCGTTCATTTGTTGCAGCTTATGAGACAAATTAATATATTTCCAGCATTTCCTTGGAAGTGATCACATTCATACGGTAACGTATTCTTACCACATGACTCATAGACTATTCTATAACCAACGTATAGTATGACATCTGCTTAGCCAACAGAAAGAGAAGAAACACTGACGGGACGTACAGTTCATAATGTTGTGAGAAAAAGAAGCAAAAGTAAATGGCACGAGAGAGTTTCCAACATGACCCATTTACTTGATAGTTCAACACCATGACCACTTAACCACGACACCGTAGCTATTCAGATCAATATTGCACTTGACCGTTCACTGTTTGTATTTTTTTCTTTTTTCACAGTTCAGAACACTTTCTTCCTGTTTCCATGCTTGATCTGTGTTCATTTTTAGACGGGCTATCCACTGAGCCACCAAATCTGATGGGGCTGCCATTGGGAGTTTCTGTTGTGAGCACCCTCGGCGGTATGAAGCGCTACATTACAGGGCAATTTATTTACGATTCTCCTGTAACAAGAAAGTGCTGGTAAACTCCCGAAGACCTGACCTTCTGCAGAGATACGTCTTATATCTACACAAAAAAGCAGAGTTTTGTTCGCTACGCTTCCAGCTATATCAGTAAATCTGGAAAGTAGGAGATCTACATGGAATGTAATTCCTACACTATTTAACGGAGCATACAAGGTCCCACAACTGTAGCTTAAGGGAAAACCACGCAGACGTAATAGTAAATCGTCAAAAGTAACAAAACTGTTTCTCGACACGGAACAATTCATTTCAAGAATTATTTGCTAAATCTGGGCCACGAACGGCAAGAATCTTCAACACGTGAACTTTTAAAGCAAAAGTAATTACATTTACAAAAGTACTTGTGGAATAGGAATGTTGAGTGAAGTGTTGGAAAGGGCGAATCACTAGATTCCATAAAATTTTAAGTGTCTTGGAAAGTACCTACATAATAACAACAGACACATATGCTACCCATGCATGACATATGTGTTTACATTCTCTTTCTTTCAGCGGAGTACGCTGCAAATACACCTATTCGAAAGAATTTCTTAATAAATATGTTATAGTTTATATCATTGAATCAGTGTGGTTTGGCTGTTTCCACATGTATTTAATGATACTTCAGGTCTCTTGATAACTTCCTAATGCATGAAACTAAAAAATGTACCAACTGTTTCCTGAATTAAGTAGAAAATAAGTAAAAACAAACATTATCCTTAAGACGTATGTGTTTGCTTTCTCACCCCACAGGGCGCTAGTATCGCTCTAGCTGTCAAACGGTAAGGGAGTGCGGCCATAAAATCTAGAGCTGTTCCTAAAATATCGATATCTTTTGCAAAATATATCGAGTTTCAATGACTTGAAATTGAACGCCGATATATCGATATATTTATATCAAAACGTCAATATCGAGTGCAGATATTTTTATTTTAAGTTCCTTTTTTCTACTATATTTCATTATTTATTTTTATTGCTTTCTTTCTTATTTCATTTTATTTATTATTATTTGTAAGTCTATTATAATCTCTTTTCGTAATTTTCGTTAAATATTTTAAACTGTTTTTTGAAATTATAGTAGAACATAATTTTACTTTCACTGTGTGAATGAGTCATTTATGTCCCAGTGAGCCACATTTTTGTCGAAGTAATTAAATTTACGACCACCAGAATAATTACGACGTCTTATCTACAAAATTTTAGTGTAGAAAGCACTGTCACAGTAACTCGGTTAGTGTAATTTACAGGCTATGGTGTCTGTTTCTGTCACAACGTTTTTCTTAGCAAGTAGTAAAAGTTTGCATACGACCTCCAGGAGAATAGAAGGAAGTCACAGTGTATTGTAACTAGCTTAACATGCATTTTGCACCTTAGCATACGGCAGCGGCACAGTTTCTTTGTAAATGACGGCACCATTTCTTCATAAGTGACACATCGATTGATAGTCGAGAACAAAGTCGTTACACTTTCGGGAAAGAAGTAAACGTCCTTGCGCTGATGCTGGTTTGCAGCAGCCACCTAGCGGCAATGACCTCACAGTTGCGCCGTGAGGCCTGTGTATCAGAGGGTGTGGCTTGAGCCCCCTGCTGTCTTCTGCAGGCCTGGCTGTCCAGAGTTGAAGGCGACGTTGTGCTGCCTGGTTGTGTAGTTCCAGCCTCGCCCTAAAACGAACATTATGTTAATGGGCCGAAGTTCTCCATTCATCAAATATGTTCCAAGTTCCGATACCGAACATGCTCTGCTCCAGCTCTATTCAAAAATTACATAAATCTTGTAACATATTTTATGAAATCGCAGTTACCGAGGGAAGTGACAACCTGTCGAATTGAGATCATCAATCACATACATTGCGAGGCACAGATTTTTACTCAATCTGTGCCTGCCAAAAATTGGTAGTTATGCAGGACCCTACTATGCCTCACATTGAAGTTACTGTAAACTGTATAGCATTTGCCACAGACCAAGAGAACGAGTATTACACATTCTTGGACGAAGTATTCTAAATATTTGTTCATTTACATCAACGTCATTACAGAACAAAGTATATACAGTTGTTGAGATTAACGTTACTTCAGATACTATTCGACAAGACGTCAAAATTCGAAGTAAATGCGATTGCCAGCTGCCTGTTGCTACTTGTCAGCGGACGGCGCCCCACACAGCTGTTGCGGGGCGTCGCCAAGAGATGGCAGCGCGATAGCCGGTCCTTTGCTCACAGCATCACGTGTTGGTTATCTAAGTAGTACTAGCATCTTCTAACAATACCACCACTTGCAAAGTAGGTCGGAAATCAGATTGATAATGTTGCTCACGCAGCATATGTTCGCTTCATTCTGCAACAACAAAGTTATTGACTATGGACAGTATCGTCAGAATGGAAATAATGAAGTCACTGTAAAAAAGTCATTAATTTTGGCACTTATCTTGAATGGATTCCCACGTAGATTTCGTCGAAGTTGTTATGGCTCATCTTTTCGATTCTAGGGTGATTCCACTTTGACTGCTAGAAGGTCCAGATCTGTATTTTAACAATATTTGAAGACTTAACAAATGTGTCTTTCAGGAAATTCTTAATGATCAAACAATCCCAGATCAGAAAATGGTATGGTAGAAATAATTTTTGACTTGGTGTTCACGACTCACATTTTTATTCGACTTCTTGTAAATTCACATATACTTCTTCTTAATTGTCACATCATCAAGACAACAGTTTTGTATCTGTCTTCATACATTTAATTTCCACTTTAACCAAACACAAGACTTGTCTGTTCTTTTTCAAAGCGAAATAACAACTTAACTTCTACAAAGTGAAACACAGACTGCTCTGTGCGCATTCGCGCCGAAACGGCTACAAGTGAGACAAAGTTTATGACAGTCTCACAGAAATGAATACACACAAGAACCATATCACTGTAATATATCGATACATCGGAGTACCTATACATTAATAAAACCAAATGTGAATACTGTCACAAAAATATGTCTGTTACTTCGCAGAAAAGTAGTACGATATTAGCGGTATCGAGAACTGCGGTTGGAATGCCGTAATGGATGTAATGTTGATGCAATAAGTTGTTCTGAAAGCGGTGCTGATATTCAAGACAATAAAAGCGGGTTAAAAGCTGTGAGCTATCTGGGGAAGTTAACCTTTCATTACTGAGCAACTGTTTCACCAGGTATTCAATCTAGCTTACCAAATTCCCAACCGGACTAACATTAATTATAATCTCTTAATAGTCATCTTATGACAACTTGTGATATGTATATAAAAAGAGAATTTAAATAAATAGAAATAAATCAGTTTATATTTGAACATTTATATTAACATTTATCATTGTTCCGATAAAATTTCAGCATTTTTAACTTGATTCATAACTAAACTGGTGCCTTATTTAGGATTGTGAAAATGTGAGATTGAGCACATCAAATATAGAGCCAAGGTTGGGAGACTGCATACAGCACTGTATTCATAAAATAACACACGAAGAACGTTGAAACATATGCAAGACGAAATGAAGTACAACCAACTGATACAATTTTCACCCAAAGAAATTACGGTCACAGCGCAGTCCTGTCCGTCATGAAATTACACACACTGGTATACTAAATTCATACTAATTGTCTGTGAAATCTTCTCGAAAAGAATAGCTGAGGGCTACTTTAATGATTACACCACATGCTAAACGTGGTCAACTTGGTTTACACAAAGAGTGTAACTCCACAATAATTTTGAGAGTTAAAATAAATTACACCGAAAAGAAAAACCTCGAACTGGTTACTATCGTCATACTATTAACCTAATGGGTCAAACAATTATATAAGCACGTGGTACTGGTCTCACAAAGTACACGCCACGTGTGTTGAACATAAAGAGAAGTTGCTATATTGAGAAATGTTTTCAAGACGAGACATTATAATCTCATGCACATTCGCATTTAAAATTGATTGTCTTAGTAAGAGTTACGTATCATCAACACGTGGTTCCACTTTACTCACAAAGTAGTGACAAAGCAACTACTGGAAGATATTCTGAACTTCACACTCGAATTACACTGCGTTGCAATTTAAGATAACATATTTTAAATCTAAACCTGAAACAAAGGTGATTAAATTTTCAGTTAGGCTGAAGTTAAGGAATCCATTGTCCTACAGACTTAGCAGAGACGCGCTTAGCCGGAGATCTTACCACTTCAGATGCTCACCACGGACAGATTCCCATGGGCCCCTACCGAGGGTGCTTCACAGAAACAAACAGAAGTGACCAGAGGGGCAGCTTCCTATACCAACATGACAAGGGACAGACAGGACCATACTAAGAATAGAAACCTCTTTGATTTTAGAAAGCGTAGCTACCTGTTCCGACGTTGGTCCTACTGTTCTCTAGCAGACAGGCTTGTCTGCTACCATCAAGCATGCAACTAGAAATACATTTGCTCATTCATCCTTTCACACAGAAGGGAAGGGGGATGACAGTATCTTATCGTATACACTATATAAAAAAAGCGCATGTAGATTCCATATGAGACTGTGTGACATGAATTACATACAAACAGTCTTTTAAAGTGTAGTAGTGTGACAGATCGTTCCTGTTTATGTGTAAATGTAGCGCGTTCCACTGCTCAGTCTCCTGCCAAATAGTCAGAAACACCACAGTAAATTCAGAAGGGGAATGTATGCCGTAAATGACAACAGATTTAAGAAATTAACATGAAAGGAATCCTACAGAGACCTTTCATGGTCATGTAAATAATGAACCATTACAACCTGAATGCAAGAATGTAGACCTCTTTGCTGATACATTGGTTGCCCAGTAATGGGCAGGCTGACGGCACATAAACCGCTATTCTGTCAAAGTTCAAACTAGTCAAAACATATTTCAAATTACATGAAAACAGATGGCTATGAAAGATTATTGTTCTTTTAATGCATACCCTACCCTGAGATAACGTCCGTACCATCCCTGGCTCTATGTGGAACATATACGTTTTGACGATCTTCACATTGAAGTCTGACTGTCTTTCTCGCCTTTTCCAGACGTTTCTGGAATTCAGTTTCCACACTTCTCATAACACAAGACTTATTTCTAGCATTATCACACTTCCAGCGCTTTTGACATTTCTCAATCCTTTCACTAAATTCGTAGCAGCTGTCTGTTCATCTGAAAAATCTTCGACAGTGGGCAACAAAATACACCCTTCGGAAAACGATGTTTCTTCCTTCCATCTGCATCCATTGACAAAGACTCCCTCTCCAGTTATTCTTCAGACAAGAAAAATAAGCCACATCTTAAGACTGCATAAGTCTAGTACCGTTCAGTGGAATGCAAATGAAATTTAAGTTGTTTTCCTCACACAGCCCCATAGTTTTTATTAAGATGTGAGAAGAAGGATTATCTCTAATAATTACTTTCTGTCCTCCTTTCTCTGAGGCAAACAGGAGGAAGTGAGTCTGAAACCAACTGTCAAATACACTCTGTTCTAGCCACTCACTCCAATGTGTTCATTTGCATTCCAGGAGGTGAACTGTGAATCCAGTCTGACCATTTTGGCTTACCTTTATCAATACGATAAGGGGAAGCAATTCTCGTGCTGCCTTCCCAAACAACATGAGAGAGAAGCACGGTTTTGAGGTGTCCTCAGTTTTCTCAGGACGTCGACGTGTTCGACGAAACAAGGTTCAAATGGCTCTGAGCACTATGGGACTTAATTGTTGTGGTCATCAGACCCCTAGAACTTAGAACTACTTAAACCTAACTAACCTAAGGACATCACACACATCCATGCCCGAGGCAGGAGTCGAACCTGTGACCGTAGTGGTCGCGCGGTTCCAGACTGTAGCGCCTAGAACCGCTCGGCCACTCCAGCCGACTACGAAACAAGCGCTTTCTTTTGCAGATATGTCATGAAACCCAGTTTCATCAAAACTAAAAACATTTCAAAAGGAACACCTTCAACTTCGGCTATGTATTTCTCTAAAAAGTTATTGATTACATTCTCATTTACAGCAGCAGCCTTCCTTAAAATACAGACTGTAAATTCTAATGGGCAGGTTCAGAATCTAGCAGTAATTTCGACATAATTTGTAATTGTAGTTAGCAATGGTCTAAAACTGTAATGCTAATTAATTCGGAAGATAATTAGTTTCGGACAGGTTTAGATACCTCGCGGAAACGTTAGAGGTACGGACTTTTAAACGATAGTCGTTAACATTTTGAAATGCACTGGCGTCCCAAATTAAAGCAACAAACAGCTGGCAGTTTGTAGAGATCGAAACTGTATCCCGAAGGCCAGAGCAGGGCCGACCGTGTGTGACATCAGAGAGAGAGAGAGAGAGAGAGAGAGAGAGAGAGAGAGAGACAGAGAGACAGAGAGAGGACCGTCATTTGACTGTGAAGGGGCGACGGTTCCGCCATAGTTCTGCAAGGCAACTGGGATCTGACCTGGCGCCATTGAAAGGTCTCTCTGTACTGCATCGCTATAGTAGTACTTAAATTACCTAATTGTTCACATGCAAAACCTCAATTAGATTTGCATTTAATATATTTTATGCTCCTAGATTTCCAACCTTCTCATTACTGCCCTTGTGAAAGTGCAGGTGTATGTATTTTTCGTGTTTCCATTGGTAGCCAGTAGTATGGAACTTGCTGTGTGCTGTGGTCAGTCTGGCCAATTTTGGGTGTTCAGTCAAAGGAAAGAGGCTTGTGCCTTCTGAGTCGCCTTTATCGACCGTGGGTAGGTTGGTACCGGAAGCAACCCCTTCGGTCTGTTCTGGCTACCTGCGGAGATTCGTTGTTCTCGGGGGTGCTTAAGCACTTGACGCTGGGCAGTCGCTGAGTGTGGTCGGTAGCTTAAGACTGAGCTTAGAGTGAGATGTGTAAGTCTTGAGGCTAGCTGAAGTAGTACAGTTCTACAGCGATAGGTGCGTTATATGATCCACAGTTTACGCAGGATAGACCATGGTGCAATTTACTAGTTTTAGTAAGAGTCTTCTGATACTTGTGTGCAAAGGCTTCCCATCTAGTAATGCTTACTTTGCAAGGGTTTTCCTAAGTGTGCAGGTGTGGATGGTTACATTCTCGTCTGAATGTTTTTATTTGTTATTGCAGTTTGAATTCTTTCGGTTTCACCTGTGATTTGATAAATTTACCTTTATGCATCGCACCACATGGCGCGAACTCGCCTACTGTACTTTTCAGTCATCAGTCATGTTCCCTTGAGTGAATTTAGCTTGTGTTGAATTTTATGTGTAAGTAATGGATTTTAGAGTATTGTGTGAAATTTCAAATGGTTGCTTTGTTAGTCCGAACTAGGTGCTTGGACGAGCCTTCAGCTCACTGTGTCAACAGAGGAACAAATTTCTTGCAGTTCATGTTATCTCTCTTTGCACGTCGCGCACGTAATTTAACTGTTTTGTAAAAATATTCAGGCACGTGGTAAATGTGCTCCTTTTTTTTAATCTAGTATCTCCCCCCCCCCCCCCCCATTCCCCCCTTGCATCGGTTTTATTTGTCTGTGAATGTTTTAAGCAACTGTATTGTCGAAAGATTACCACTTCGGAAGGAACGAATCTCTTTCCCTGACTCTTTGGTGTAGGTGCAATCTGTCTTGAGGTATGTTTATTAGTATGCATCTTACGTAAGTACGTGCATTTATTCATTCCCAGAATTTTCACTTACCTTCCCCTTCATGTGGTCCATCACCATTTAACCATTTGAAACAGTGTTAAATTTAACTTGAGCAACGGCCATTTATTGTATAGTGTTTAATTTGTGTTTGTACTTAAAATAAATTGGTGTTTATGCTTCATGTGTGTCCATCAACGTAGCCACACCCTCCGAAATCGATTTTAGTACATCCATCCTGTCGTTACCAAAGCGCAGTATTCTTGAAGGGCCAAACTTTGAATTTTAATTAGATTCTAAAGAATTATGTTTCAGTTTAACTAACTACTTCCATTCACTATGATCACGCATTTGAGTAAATTAATTTTAGTATCCATTTTATGAGAGTACTGACTTGTAAATGGTTGCTATGCAACAAGTTAATAATTTCATTAATTAATTGTAATTAATTTATTTCCAACTTCGTTGCCTAAATAATTTACTTTAAAAGAAAATATCAGAGTGCTTATTTGCATTAGCATTAGGTGGTCCAGTAAGTTTATAAAGCCATGCACTGCATTTCAGTATAACCCATTTATATGGCCGACCGCTGCCACAGGGTGAGACTACCAGTGGCAGTAATGAGAAGCAGTCAGTAGTTAGGACGTACTAACCGCACACTTCTTGTTCTCTGACGCTCGAACAACTTCGACGTTGTTCAGAGACGAAATTTCTGACCAATTCACAGCGTTGTTTTGTGCCTTATTTTTGTGAAATTTTGGGGTTTCTTTTCATGTTATTGCTGTATGGCGATCTATTGTGTGTGACTGTATGTGCTAGGCTGCGTGTGAAATTTTGAGTAAGACATTGTCTTATACTTTGGAGATACAGGATTTGTTAGTGTTATAGCAATCCTTTTGCGGAAGTAGGATTGTTTATGGAGACGCGTAGCAGGTCTAAGAGCGTTAATAGACGTAATAATTTGAATAACACGATTTTGTAGTGCCGGTCTCTAGTAATGCCACCGCACTCTTCAAACTTCGAAAGTGAGCGGACATCATCCCCAGATTTGTCGCACAGTGCTCGGAAAAATTTACGATGCAGTATTGAAAGCGCGGTTGAAACCAGAATCAGCCCTACAGTTAGCACCCCTTTCGATATGGCACAACTAATGAGAACTGCAGCAGATATGCACAGATACAAAGGAAATATCCGAGGAAAATCAGAATGTTACAAGAACCGTAAAACATACATTATCTGAGGCAAATCAAAACCTAGCAAAAAAAGTTATCTGATCAAAAAATCAAAGGCATTAAAAAAAAACTGGCGGAAATAGAATGAGAATCATGCAGAAAAGTTACCCAAGGATATGGATCAACAGTTTAATAGTCTCGCAGTGAAAATTAGAGAGGATATAGCTACCGAATTGAAAGATCATATTGAAATAGTCGATAGGCGACTTAGTGCACTGGAAGCGAGGCAGGTTCGAGTCGACGAGCAACGTAGGCTGCAGGAAGAGCAGCATCTTGGTGATTTCCAAGCAGTAAGTGAGTGGTCCAGCACAAGGAACTGCAGACAAGAGTCGAAAGGGTAGAGGCGCAGGTATTGGAGGCCATTAAGGTCCAGGTGACGATAACGCACAGGCGATCCATGTGCTGGAGTCCGAAATGCCAAAGATAGTAGTGAATATAGGAAACTTGTCTATCACTGACATGAGTGACGAGACTGGACCGTTTGTGGTGGGCGAGACGTTAGAAGTGCTATCTGTAATGTAATTGCAACGAAGTCAGAATGAGATAAATGGGCAGCGTAAGGAAGTTACACACGACCTTTGTGAACGCGTAAAGCATTTAGAGGAATAAGTGTGACACTGAAGCATGGGAGCGTATACCCAACGGACCCCAACCCTCCCCATCCCTGTCGTGAATGGCGAATGTTAAAAATGATTGTCGGTAGTGTTAGCTCTAATGTCTCCAATTTTTTCCTTGTGGTCATTTCGCGAAATGTTTCAGGGAGGAAGTAACGGGCCGTCCGACTCATCCCTTCTCGAAATTTCAGCCGCAAAACTCTCCGTGGTACGCAGCGCCTCTCTTGTAGCGTGTGCCGCTGGAGTTTGTTGGGCACCCCTGCGACGCTCTCGCGCCGACCAAACGATGACGAGACGAAACGCGCCGCTCTTCGTTGGATCTCCTCTGTCCCTCCTATCAGCCCTACCCGGTAAGCGTCCCAGACTGTTGAACAGCACCCAAGAATCGATCATACAAGATTCTTGTAAGCCACGTGTTTCGTGGATGTGTTACATTTCTTAATCCTTCTCGTTATGAGGCTGCTCATTGGTTTACATGCTCACTCCACATATGGTCGCTCTGGATAGTTACTCCTAGATATTTTACGGTAGATACCGCTTCCATCAATTTGTCATCAATAGTATAGTTGTGCAGCAGTGGATTTCTTTTCCTATCTATGCGCAATATGTTACATTCATTGGCGTTCTGGGTCAACTCACAGAGGCTGCAGCATTCATCAGTCCTCTGCAGGTCATTAAGCAAATCGATACTGTCTTCTGGCGTCGCCACTCTCTTATAGACCGCCGTATCGTCCGCAAACAGTGTCGCAAAGCTTCCAACAATAACACTACGACAAGAGGGCTACAAAAGCTCTTGTTTAATATATGGTTTGCCACTTTAGTCACACATCCACACGCAGAGATGCAAAGAGTAACTCTATCACGACAGACAGGGGAATGAATGTTTGAAATATCGTCTGCCACAATACGTAGACAGGGGTGCACAGTGCCCCTATGTGTGATTCACGTGGAAGTCCAGTGCGTCCTCCCCACACTTCTGGTAACTGATTTGTAGTCGACTTCCTTACCTCGCGTCTCGTAAGAGTTGCCCCAGTAAGTTCCTCCTCCACCGGTCGCGAGCTCTAACGTTTCAGCCGTAAACATTGTATAATAATGTGACGGTTTGGTAGTCTGAATGCTAAGCACAATAAGAATCTCGAAATGTTATGATTCCAACTAAATTTCCAACTTTATTTGACCTACCGTAATACGATTTCTAACGCTACTCTATGGTCAGTATCCATGACAAGATTCCCAGTCATTAATCGTTAGATCCCGAGCACCACTAACGCCTCAAAAATGCTTCAACGATCCAAGAATCAACATGAGAACGCACGGACAAATCTAACAATTGAATCTGTCTTTATGTGGAGGTGCACACACTAGTTCACATGTTGCTGCTTTGGAAGTATCTACATCGTGACGTATTTACGAGCACCGAATATTCACCGTCACGTCTACATCGACATCCCCGTACGTAGACTGCAAGCCACTATGAAGTACATGGATTGGGTACTTGGCACGGTAACAAATCTTGAATTTTTTTCCCGTTCCGGTCGTGAAGGGAGTGCCTTAAGGGCGAGTGCTGAGACGTCTCCATGCTGTGGCCGGCCTGACTCTGCCTTCAGCCTCCTTACGGCAGCGACGCGTAGTGGCTGGAGAGCGCCTCTGGACTCCTCGCTTAGCAGTCGTCTACGACATTTCGTAAGCGGCCTCTCGTGGGATAGGTTGCGTCTCTCATCATTGAGTTGTTTCAACAAATGCGCGACACTCTTCTGTGGGTCAAACAACCTTTCACTATTTCTGCTGCCCTTCTCTGTAGACGTTCATTAGCCGCTGTCGGTTCTGTGTGGTATGGGTCCCACACAGTTGAGCATCGTGCTATAACGTCACCCACACATGTTTCGTAACCGATATCGACTGCAGACCGTCTCCAATATTCGAGTATTCTGCCGGAGGTCCGAAGTCATCGTCACTTTATTTAACCCCAGCTCACTAGTTTACAGTTCGTTAGGATCAGATAAAGGAACATCTAAGATAACATGTAAGAAAAAAAAAAAAAAAAATGATCCCCCAAAACAGCTCTAGGACGAAAACTTTGTTCCAATCGGAAACGGAATTCCTGACGCACACGGTATTTCTGTTGCGTCAAATTTGAACAAAAATGCAAGATTAGGATAATAACCTCCGTCGGCTTTTGCCAGATATCATGTGAAAATTTCTACCATCTATTATCTACTGTATAATCAAATATTCGATAGCAGAAAATAAATGAAGGAGAATCGTTCTCACCGAGAGAGTATATTTTAACTATCGTCCAGTCTTGGAAGCATTATTGATTACTTTCATCAAAAACATATTGGCATTTATGTTTGCGATAGCACTAAAAAATCGACTAAACTATACTTAGTTTTTGGTCAACGTTCAAATGTTTTAGGGAGATTATTATGTATTTTGTTTTTATGTTGACGAATGATACATAATTTTCCACTTTTATAGCTCATTTATACAATATTTTTGAATAACGCTTCTTATTTTAGTAAACCTACCTTACAATTTACAAAGATCGATAATTTATCCATTTACGAAAAAGTAGATTACAGCGGGAGAGAGTGGGGGCGGCGCAGCTGTGGCGGCTCCGCAAGGGCCACAGGGATCAGCCCTGCACCGCTGTGTGGGACGGGTGCGGAGGGAATTGGAGGCGAGGGCAGTGGGTGCTGTTGGATGGTGACGAGGTGTGCGTTCCACATCAGTAATGTGTCCAGAGTTAGTCCTAAACATTTCACCGTCAGAAACAGTGCAACACTGTCGGTTGCAGATGGAGAGTCGGAAACCCGGGCGACGGAGGCGCCGGCCGCTCAGCCACGCAGCCTGCAGAGCTGTGTCGCCAGTCGCGGTGCTGCGTGGAGTGCCGGCAGTGTTCAGGGTGCGCCGCGGTTCCGCGCTGTGCGAATTACGGCGCCGCCAGAGCTCTGAGAGTCTGGGACCTGACGCAGCGCCGCCTCCAAACGAAGCCTCATAGCGCAACGTCTCAGGCAGCTGTGACGTCACACGCAGGGGTCTTAACAAACCGAGGTCTTTGAGACTTTGGCAAGTACCACATGGTGTGTTGTGCTTCGGGTCGAGTGACCGTTTACATTTTATATTGTGCTAAATAAGTTGCTTGCCAAACTGCAGAGGCAATTACGACAATGGGCCAAAAGTTTCTGTATTTTATTTTCCATCTATGAATATCTTGAAATGGATCTTGGCTGTTCACAGACAAGATTGGATGCCCAGTAAACATTCAGTTGTAAGTATCATTGTTTTCCTTTACTACAAAACCATTACATAAATCGTAACACATAATAACTCTTATTCCGACATGTATTACGAATGAAAGCAATCCACAGTCCCACCCATCTCAATGGACGTTTTCATAACATCTTTAACAATCAACTGTACGCTTCATTTAAGGTCTGTGACCTTCATTTCAACGAAGAAGGTATATTAAGCAGTACAAGTATGTACGACCCAAGAACTGGCAAACTATTAACAGCACCATTAGATGGTTGATGCTTAAGAAAATGTAGGTTAAAGAACCAAATGATAGGCAGAGGCCTATATTTGTAAATTACAATGTCATAAGGAGGAAGCTGGTTGCATAGTTGCATCTAGTTTGATGTTCAGCTTTTCTTTTTCAGATGCTATACCTTCAAAATTACTAAAAACAGTGCTCTTGTCATTGACATTCGGGAAGGAGTAGAAACGCAGGGGAAGTTGATAGAAGCGACTTCTTTCTAGTATTTAGAGCAACTAAAAAGTAAAATAAGTGACTGTGATAAGCATAGTGACTGGATCGTAGATCACAAATTAGGCAATCTGTGCTTATTATCAAATGACCACAACACTTACCCAACAGTTGTTGGCTACTCTGTTATAAACAGTGATTTATTTCTCAGAGTTTTTGTTGATGGTGTAGAATTGAAATGTGTTGGAAAGATGAAACTTCCCAAAAAAGTGCACAGCACACAAGAGGTGAGTCATGCTCTTAAGGGAATTTATTTGGTGGGTAGTAAAGATGAGAATACTGTTCACAGTCTTCTGTCGTTCAGTGAAGATAATTTGCAGAATTTAGTGGAGAAGTGCCAGAAAGGGAAACTGAATTTTTTTTTTAAAGTTCCAGGTTTCATTCCTGAAATGTAGAAGTTCATCTCAGTTTAGATACACTCCTGGAAATTGAAATAAGAACACCGTGAATTCATTGTCCCAGGAAGGGGAAACTTTATTGACACATTCCTGGGGTCAGATACATCACATGATCACACTGACAGAACCACAGGCACATAGACACAGGCAACAGAGCATGCACAATGTCGGCACTAGTACAGTTTATATCCACCTTTCGCAGCAATGCAGGCTGCTATTCTCCCATGGAGACGATCGTAGAGATGCTGGATGTAGTCCTGTGGAACGGCTTGCCATGCCATTTCCACCTGGCGCCTCAGTTGGACCAGCGTTCGTGCTGGACGTGCAGACCGCGTGAGACGACGCTTCATCCAGTCCCAAACATGCTCAATGGGGGACAGATCCGGAGATCTTGCTGGCCAGGGTAGTTGACTTACACCTTCTAGAGCACGTTGGGTGGTACGGGATACATGCGGACGTGCATTGTCCTCTTGGAACAGCAAGTTCCCTTGCCGGTCTAGGAATGGTAGAACGATGGGTTCGATGACGGTTTGGATGTACCGTGCACTATTCAGTGTCCCCTCGACGATCACCAGTGGTGTACGGCCAGTGTAGGAGATCGCTCCCCACACCATGATGCCGGGTGTTGGCCCTGTGTGCCTCGGTCGTATGCAGTCCTGATTGTGGCGCTCACCTGCACGGCGCCAAACACGCATACGACCATCATTGGCACCAAGGCAGAAGCGACTCTCATCGCTGAAGACGACACGTCTCCATTCGTCCCTCCATTCACGCCTGTCGCGACACCACTGGAGGCGGGCTGCACGATGTTGGGGCGTGAGCGGAAGACGGCCTAACGGTGTGCGGGACCGTAGCCCAGCTTCATAGAGACGGTTGCGAATGGTCCTCGCCGATACCCCAGGAGCAACAGTGTCCCTAATTTGCTGGGAAGTGGCGGTGCGGTCCCCTACGGCACTTCGTAGGATCCTACGGTCTTGGCGTGCATCCGTGCGTCGCTGCGGTCCGGTCCCAGGTCGACGGGCACGTGCACCTTCCGCCGACCACTGGCGACAACATCGATGTACTGTGGAGACCTCACGCCCCACGTGTTGAGCAATTCGGCGGTACGTCCACCCGGCCTCCCGCATGCCCACTATACGCCCTCGCTCAAAGTCCGTCAACTGCACATACGGTTCACGTCCACGCTGTCGCGGCATGCTACCAGTGTTAAAGACTGCGATGGAGCTCCGTATGCCACGGCAAACTGGCTGACACTGGCGGCGGCGGTGCACAAATGCTGCGCAGCTAGCACCATTCGACGGCCAACACCGCGGTTCCTGGTGTGTCCGCTGTGCCGTGCGTGTGATCATTGCTTGTACAGCCCTCTCGCAGTGTCCGGAGCAAGTATGGTGGGTCTGACACACCGGTGTCAATGTGTTCTTTTTTCCATTTCCAGGAGTGTATTATACTGACTGGTACTGTGATCATTACTAAATACTATTAGCTGACGTGGATGTACGTTTGTCAGAAGCACTGCCATTATTTCTATGCCAAATACAAATACACTATCCGGGCTTTGAAG
The DNA here is from genome assembly GCF_023864275.1 of Schistocerca cancellata. Taxonomy (NCBI): domain Eukaryota; kingdom Metazoa; phylum Arthropoda; class Insecta; order Orthoptera; family Acrididae; genus Schistocerca; species Schistocerca cancellata. The sequence goes on along the minus strand of NC_064636.1, from coordinate 110,051,381 downwards.
TAAGCTTTTCACTAGACCAGTCATTGGAAAACAGGAAGCTGGAACTTAAGCCTCACAGGGTAAAACAGTTCTTCCTTTAATTGATGAAATAAATTTGAAATCCCATCTTAATTACGAAGGTGAACTTTCCTGACACATAAAAGAACTAATTCTTGAATCAGAAACAGCTTGATTTGAGGTGGTTAGGTTAGTGGCAGACAATAATTCAATTTATAGAAAAGCAATATCTAACTTCAGTACTCCGCTAGAAGTAAAGGTAAAGAACTGTCACCCTGCACAAACTTCTTCACATAGCCCACTGTACTATTCAGCGGGTACAGTTCATCTTTTAAAGTGTATCAGTAACAATTGGTTCAATGAAAAGGAGCAGATTCTGTGTTTTCCCGATTTCATTGAAAGCATGGAGGGGGGTTTGCATCAGTCACAGCACTAAAAAGCTACACATGACTGAAAAAGATGATCTATTGCAATATGGAAACTCTCTAGCTTTAAAAACTCAGTTTCCAAATTCAATTGAAAGGCAAGATGATAAACTGGTGCTTCTTGGCTATAATGATATGACAGTTGTTGCTTTGCAGGAACTAGGCTCGAAGAAAGGAATTGAAAATTGGGAAAGGACTGAGACATTTATGAAAATAATAAATTTTCGGTGGTGAACTGTGTATGTGAAAACATTACTTAAGGGCCAGAAGCTAGTAAATGTTTTGCAGGAACCTGCAACTTCTAATTCCCATGACATATTTGATTTCCTGAAGAGCTTTGTGTCTTGGTTAGGTTTATGGCATGAATTGAATGAAGCAGGATACTTTCTAAAGAAACACACTTTGCTCTAAAACATGTGAGCCGTGCTACACCTTGTGTTTAGATTGCATTGGTTTTCCTTTTCTTCCCCTGACATGTTTGTTTGGTATGTTGTCTGTCATTAACTGGCTGCTTGTTTGTCTTTTCCCTCTGCTATCGATATTTGCGTTTGCTTCCGGGAAACTGCTATGGAGGAAGAGAGGTCTTTGACCAGTTGTAACCTCGAGTGGTGGCGCGGAAGTAGGGGCGTTGTGCGCTCAGAGAGTGTGGTGGACACGGGAGGGCAGTGTGGCTCTCCAGGGCGAAGCAGGCGTGGTCGGTTGTGTGTAAAGGCCCGTCCACACGTAACGATCTGTCTGCGCAAATGTCTACATCTACATCTACATTTATACTCCGCAAGCCACTTTACGTGCCACTGTCATTACCTCCCTTTCCTGTTCCAGTCGCGTATGGTTCGCGGGAAGAACGACTGTCTGAAAGCCTTTGTGCGCGCTCTAATCTCTCTAATTTTACATTCGTGATCTCCTCGGGAGGTATAAGTAGGGGGAAGCAATATATTCGATACCTCATCCAGAAACGCACCATCTCGAAACCTGGCGAGCAAGCTACACCGCGATGCAGAGCGCCTCTCTTGCAGAGTCTGCCACTTGAGTTTGTTAAACATCTCCGTAACGCTATCACGGTTACCAAATAACCCTGTGACGAAACGCGCCGCTCTTCTTCTCTATCTCCTCCGTCAACCCGATCTGGTACAGATCCCACACTGATGAGCAATACTCAAGTATAGGTCGAACGAGTGTTTTGTAAGCCACCTCCTTTGTTGATGGACTACATTTTCTAAGGACTCTCCCAATGAATCTCAACCTGGTACCCGCCTTACCAACAATTAATTTTATATGATCATTCCACTTCAAATCGTTCCGCACGCATACTCCCAGATATTTTACAGAAGTAACTGCTACCAGTGTTTGTTCCGCTATCATATAATCATACAATAAAGGATCCTTCTTTCTATGTATTCTCAATACATTACATTTGTCTATGTTAACGGTCAGTTGCCACTCCCTGCACCAAGTGCCTATCCGCTGCAGATCTTCCTGCATTTCGCTACAATTTTCTAATGCTGCAACTTCTCTGTATACTACAGCATCATCCGCGAAAAGCCGCATGGAACTTCCGACACTATCTACTAGGTCATTTATATACACTCCTGGAAATTGAAATAAGAACACCGTGAATTCATTGTCCCAGGAAGGGGAAACTTTATTGACACATTCCTGGGGTCAGATACATCACATGATCACACTGACAGAACCACAGGCACATAGACACAGGCAACAGAGCATGCACAATGTCGGCACTAGTACAGTGTATATCCACCTTCCGCAGCAATGCAGGCTGCTATTCTCCCATGGAGACGATCGTAGAGATGCTGGATGTAGTCCTGTGGAACGGCTTGCCATGCCATTTCCACCTGGCGCCTCAGTTGGACCAGCGTTCGTGCTGGACGTGCAGACCGCGTGAGACGACGCTTCATCCAGTCGCAAACATGCTCAATGGGGGACAGATCTGGAGATCTTGCTGGCCAGGGTAGTTGACTTACACCTTCTAGAGCACGTTGGGTGGCACGGGATACATGCGGACGTGCATTGTCCTGTTGGAACAGTTAGTTTCCTTGCCGGTCTAGGAATGGTAGAACGATGGGTTCGATGACGGTTTGGATGTACCGTTCACTATTCAGTGTCCCCTCGACGATCACCAGTGGTGTACGGCCAGTGTAGGAGATCGCTCCCCACACCATGATGCCGGGTGTTGGCCCTGTGTGCCTCGGTCGTATGCAATCCTGATTGTGGCGCTCACCTGCACGGCGCCAAACACGCATACAACCATCATTGGCACCAAGGCAGAAGCGACTCTCATCGCTGAAGACGACACGTCTCCATTCGTCCCTCCATTCACGCCTGTCGCGACACCACTGGAGGCGGGCTGCACGATGTTGGGGCGTGAGCGGAAGACGGCCTAACGGTGTGCGGGACCGTAGCCCAGCTTCATGGAGACGGTTGCGAATGGTCCTCGCCGATACCCCAGGAGCAACAGTGTCCCTAATTTGCTGGGAAGTGGCGGTGCGGTCCCCTACGGCACTGCGTAGGATCCTACGGTCTTGGCGTGCATCCGTGCGTCGCTGCGGTCCGGTCCCAGGTCGACGGGCACGTGCACCTTCTGCCGACCACTGGCGACAACATCGATGTACTGTGGAGACCTCACGCCCCACGTGTTGAGCAATTCGGCGGTACGTCCACCCGGCCTCCCGCATGCCCACTATACGCCCTCGCTCAAAGTCCGTCAACTGCACATACGGTTCACGTCCACGCTGTCGCGGCATGCTACCAGTGTTAAAGACTGCGATGGTGCTCCGTATGCCACGGCAAACTGGCTGACACTGACGGCGGCGGTGCACAAATGCTGCGCAGCTAGCGCCATTCGACGGCCAACACCGCTGTTCCTGGTCTGTCCACTGTGCCGTGCGTGTGATCATTGCTTGTACAGCCCTCTCGCAGTGTCCGGTGCAAGTATGGTGGGTCTGACACACCGGTGTCAATGTGTTCTTTTTTCCATTTCCAGGAGTGTATATTGTGAAAAGCAATGGTCCCATAACACTCCCCTGTGGCACGCCAGAGGTTACTTTAACGTCTGTAGACGTCTCTCCGTTGATAACAACATGCTGTGTTCTGTTTGCTAAAAACTCTTCAATCCAGCCACACAGCTGGTCTGATATTCCGTAGGCTCTTACTTTGTTTATCAGGCGACAGTGCGGAACTGTATCGAACGCCTTCCGGAAGTCAAGAAAAATAGCATCTACCTGGGACCCTGTATCTAATATTTTCTGGGTCTCATGAACAAATAGAGCGAGTTGGGTCTCACACGATCGCTGTTTCCGGAATCCATGTTGATCCCTACATAGTAGATTGTGAGTTTCCAAAAACGACATGATACTCGAGCAAAAAACATGTTCTAAAATTCTACAACAGATCGACGTCAGAGATATAGGTCTATAGTTTTGCGCATCTGCTCGACGACCCTTCTTGAAGACTGGGACTACCTGTGCTCTTTTCCAATCATTTGGAACCTTCCGTTCCTCTAGAGACTTGCGGTACACGGCTGTTAGAAGGGGGGCAAGTTCTTTCGCGTACTCTGTGTAGAATCGAATTGGTATCCCGTCAGGTCCAGTGGACTCTCCTCTGTTGAGTGATTCCAGTTGCTTTTCTATTCCTTGGACACTTATTTCACTGTCTGCGCACATCACATCTGCGCAGATAGATCGTTGCGTGTGGACAGAAGATTTGCATCGACCTGAGGTGTGTGCAAACCTGGAAGTTGGAGTTGGAGGTTTGAGCGAAACCTCTCAAATCTGTGGGTCCAAACCACATCTGTGCAGACAAGTTGGAGCGTGTGGACGGGAGATCGCCGCAAATCTGGCACGAAACAGCTGTTTGCTCAGTCTAGTGTTTGTATTTGTGCGCACAGGGCATTAAAATGGCCGATACTCGTCAGTGTTCTCGAGAGTTTGTAAGTGAATTCATTGAAATATATACAGAAACCACCCATGTTTGTGGGAGATTAAAAGTAAAGAATATAGTGACCGAGACAAAAAGAGAGCAGCATACAATGCTCTAATTGAAAAATTGCGGGCAGTTGACGCCTCGGCAAACAGAAAACGCTAATAAAAAAAATTCGTTGCGAACTGGCGAAATTATTTGCGGATGGTGGTCGAAACTTATAATTATCTCTTGAAGCTTGTAACCCCTCATAATATGAGAAAAAATACTTGTATGAGAAGGGCAATTTGTCCCCATCAACGGCTGGCGGTAACATTAAGATTCCTAGCAACAGGTAGGAGCTACAAGGATTTGGAATTTTCACCTGCAATATCGAAACAAGCGTTGAGTAAAATAATACCCAACACATGTGAAGCTATTTACGCTGTCCTGAAGGAGGAGTTTGTTGTGGCGTTGCAAGACTGCCACGCCACTCGGAAGTAGCCGAAATGCACGCATACACACACGCCGGCTGGCGTGAGGTGTGAAACAGGATACGTTATGAATGCTATAAAGAAAAGTACGTAGCTTCTTTAATACTTAACTTTAATTTATCCTTGTGGTACATCGCTCTTGATAATACAATTGAGAGTCTTTAAATACAAGCACTGTAAGGCTAATGCGCCTTGCTAGGTCGTAGCCATGGACTTAGCTGAAGGCTATTCTAACTATCTCTCGGCAAATGAGAGAAAGGTTTCGTACGTGTAGTCGCTAGCAAAGTCGTCGTACAACTGGGGCGAGTGCTCGTACGTCTCTCTAGACCTGCCGTGTGGTGGCGCTCGGTCTGCAATTACTGACAGTGGCGACACGCGGGTCCGACATGTACTAATGGACCGCGGCCGATTTAAAGCTACCACCTAGCAAGTGTGGTGTCTGGCGGTGACACCACAGAGTTCATGAAGGCAAGCTAAGTAAATTAAGTCTGTCAGCGAACTGTTTACCGAAAAGAGTTATCCAAAGTTCAGAAATCTAGAAGATCTGGTGCAAGAGTAGATCAAATATACCAGCCAACGTTATGGTATTTTCATCTGCTTGGCTTTCTTAGTGATCAAGAAACGCCAAGACCAAGCAGGAGTACAATTGAAGATGAAATTGGAGTGTCAATGTGCCAGGAAATGAAACACGAGGTAATGTAAAGCAAAACAGGTTCGCCCTGCAACTCTCGCAGTAAAAGTACGTGAGAAAACTGCTTTCGTTTTAGCAACCACTGTCTACACCATTTTGACCGCCTTCTCTGTTTCCTGCGGTTGGTCTGAATGTTTTTGCAACACAAGTTGCGAACACAGACCACAACAGAACTTCATTTCTATATTTCAAAATAACTGAATTAAGTTTTTGTCGTTTATGAGGAGCGTAGTCGCTTGCCACGGATTTTTCTTTTCTACACCGACAGATGGCGGGCGAGTAGTAGATTGGGGTTTGTGTCGTGTGAGCACACCACATTTGCAGCGATCTTTTCCATGTACAGACATCTGCGCCAATGTCTGCTCACAAGGGAACATCCCCATTGCACCCCCCTGAACACAGATCGATCGAGAAAACAGGAAGAAGTTGCGTGGAACTATGAAAAAATAAGCAAAATATACAAACTGGGTCGTCCATGCGTAAGATAGGCAACATTAAGGGCAATGTGAGGCGAGGAGCGCCGTGATCCTGTGGTTAGCATGAACAGCTGCAGAACGAGAGGTCTTCAGTTCAAATCTTCCCTCGACCGAAAATTTTAACTTTTTATTTTCAGTTTATGTGAAAAACTCTTATGTTTTCATCACTTTTTTTGGAGTGATTATTACATCCACAAGAAAACCTAAATCGGGCAAGGTAGAAGAACTTTTCACCCATTCGCCAAGTGTACTAGTTAGGTGGGTCGACAACATATTCCTGTCATGTGACGCACAAGCTGTCACCAGTGTCGTATACAAAATATCAGACGTGTTTTCCTGTGGAGGAATCGGTTGACCTATGACCTTGCGATCAAATGTTTTCAGTTCCCATTGGAGAGGCACGTCCTTTCGTCTACTAATCGCACGGTTTTGCGGTGCGGTCGCAAAACACAGACATTAAACTTATTACAGTGAACAGAGACGTCAATGAACGAACGGACAGATCATAACTTTGGGAAATTAAAGAAAGCAAAATTTTCAGTCGAGGGCAGATTTGAACCAAGGACCTCTCGTTCCACAGCTGTTCACGCTAACCATGGGACCACGGCACTCCTCGCCTCACATTGCCCTTAATGTTGCCTATCTTACGCATGGACGACCCAGTTTGTATATTTTGCTTATTTTTTCATAGTTCCACACAACTTCTTCCTGTTTTCTCGATTGATCTGTGTTCAGTTTTTCAAGGCCTATCCACTGTGCCAACTTATAACTAAATCTGAGGGGGGTGCGATGGGGATGTTCCCTTGTCAGACAGATCGTTGCATGTGGACCGAGCTTAACGAGCGGGTCGAGTTGACGGAAGAGCTCCCCGCGTGTTGCCTGTATACAGAATCGCCCCACGAGTAGTTGCTGTTCATTTCGCCTCGGTGGGACGTTAGCAAGCTTCTTTAAGTCCTCCGTTTCAACACTGGAGTTTAAAAAGGAGACACCTAACATGAAGGAGCGGTCACTACCCGGCGACGTTGCAGAGAAGACGTGAACTCCGGTGGCAGAGCGTGTTGTCGCGTGACCGTGGCGTGTTGGGTACGCTGGCGACGCGTGCGCGGTCGGATGTGTGGATCCTTGCCATCGGAGGTCGTGTACTGCCTGTTCGAGCATAACTGCAAGTTAGTGGGAGGTTTAATCATTAAGTAATAAGTCTGCGTAACCAGAGTCTCTTCTGCCTTGTGGCCTCCGGCGACCGGGTTTCCTGTCCCCGGCACCGGTGTAATTGAAGACAGTGATCTTTCCTCCTCCTCTCGTTACTGTCCGATGGGAGGTGTAGTTTCGGCAGTTTAATTGTTTCGCTATTCTGTCGTGTGTTAGGAGTAAATTCATGCTTCTTGTTGGTTGGTCATGTGGTCGCTCATTCAGGACTGAGTGGTGTAATGTTTCCTTGCACGAGGTTAGCTCTAATTGTGTCAGCAAGTCAAGCCATCTTATTACAAGTTTTCGCTGGCTAAAAGTCGGTGCAGTGACCAGCCTGAGAGTGGCAATTGTGTTTACGGGCGTATTTAAATTGGCCAGTATTCTGTCTAGCCTGAGCATCCCTGAGTGGGTGATTTGTGGCCGCCTTACACGGGTCCGTCATATCTGTTATGTTCTAATGATATTCCAGGACACTTTTGTTTAAAAACCCTTTTTAAATTCCTCCATTCCTTTATTGCCAGTAATAGTGTGTTTGCTGAGACATTTGATTTTTTTTAAAGGACGGTGTTGGTATCTTCATCAACTCAACGTACTTTATTAACAAAGTTCTGTATTTAGTTTAGTAGCCTGTTTACCAATGTTCTTTAAATTTTTTAAGCTGTTGTATTGCTATAAATTACTTGATTGCCGTTATCGGCGTGTTTTGAAAGGCTGTTATTGCCGTACTGTTAGCTTCTGTGTTGTTTTTTTTTTTTTTTTTGTTAATTTAAACTGTTGTATTGCTATAAATGACTTGATTGTCGTATTTTTAAAAAGAATTTTTTTAAATTGTTGTATTGCTGTAAATGATTTGATTGCCGTTAGCGGCGTGTTTAAAAGGCTGTTTATGGCCGTACTGCTAGTTTATGTAAGGTATGAACAAAACATTTGTGTGTGAAAATCTCAACTCGACAGTAAACTACTAGAAATTTGACCCTGTTTCCCACCTTGTGGTGTGGCTTGTAGTAACCGTAATCACTGTGTGTGTGTCAACTCACAACAGCTGCTTTGACTGATTTCAGTAGCTATTGGCTGTCTGACAGAAACAGGACCTATTTTCTCCTTGGAAGAGTACAGACTGACAGTTTGGAAGACAGGTTCAGTAAATACCGCCAATTAAAATAGTGGAAATTACATTTCTCTTAGACAAGTTTTTGCAACTGAGCAAAACTTAGGGCTGGGAGCAGTTTCAGATGAGTAGTTTGAGGAGCTTGTTAAGGTGTCAGATATTTGGGAAACAACTTTTGAAATCCAGGAGTTAAAAGATTTATTAAATGTAGTAGTAAATGAGAATGACTTTTGCACAGCATACAAACCATAGTTACAGGTGTATGAAACTCTAGAATTTTCCAAATCTATTAAAAAACTGTGGAAAAAATTGAGATAATTAACTATAAAACTCAAATTTTTTCTAAATATGAAGTTTAAAATGTAACAGTTCATTCATTTTTTCGTAAATTAAATAACTTCTGGAGTTTCATACACCTGTAACTATGGTTTGTATGCTGTGCAAAAGTCATCGAAGAATCTCTCTTACTTAGGAAGAAAAGTGTACCTATAGCAACAAATGCAGCCAGTAGTAAGTGAAAAAATGATGAAATTTCACATGTAAAAAATATGTGTTTTGTTACATTTTTGAGCTTCCACTGCTATGAGTATGAATCCTGAATCCTTCCTGGCCATGCTGGTAAATTTTTATGAATTTAGTTGTAAAAGTATAGACAGTCGAAATTAAAATGTCCTGTGATGCCTCTCCTGCTCCAAGTCGGCCTGTTTGACGCCCTACGCTCTTTAATGTTTGTTTCGGTGCAAATTACGATTTATGTATCGTCACTCTATGGGGCCATGTTAAAATTACACAGATGCACCTGAAAAAACGTCGAAATATTGCGAATGTGAGATTTGCAGTCATAATAGGCATCAGTGAAGGAAATTATGAACATGTTTACTGTACATTATTTGAAACGACAATTTCTATTTATGCAAGATTCACTTAATTGGACAGTCCGTTTTGCATGGCGTGCCAAAGTGCCGATGCTCCTTGACCCCTGCTGTGGCGTCACGACGCCCGCTGTGAGGCTTTGTTTCCAGGTGGCGTTGCCTGACAACGGCGAGCTATGCGATACAAACTGCAAGTAGAGTAACGATCGCTCACGACAAGCGTAAGACTACCTACCGTGCTGCCATCTTGTGGCACCGGCCTCCAACAGGGGTTAGTTGCGTGGCGCACCGTTCGATGGCAGGACTAGCAGTTGCTGATTTCATTTCGTTTTCTTACGTTTTGCAGGAACGTGTCTTAACAAACTGAAGTTCTCACAGTAGCATCCATTACTTACTTTGTTTTATTTACACAGCTGATATATGTGGCAGTGAAGTGTAATCGTTCGAAATGGTGTAGAAGTGTTGCGTGCCTCGTTGCAGAGGAAATTATGAAAATGAGCCACGAATAGTAAAACTGAAATTAGGAACACTGATGTTTCATATAAGCAAGTGAATTTAATGGGTGTCCAAAAGAAAGATTACAGATACTCGCCAGATTGTATTACGTTTTGTAGTATTTTATTTTCAATATCACCACACACTTAGCAGTACATAAGGAGCACACATTGTCTTGTGCTACCCCATAGTTCCAATCTTTTTTTTTTTTTTAAGTCAGATCTTGTTGCTTCACTAATTAGTCTCTGTTGTTACTGACAAAAATTCAATTAACAGATGGGCCACGCCATTCTTTGCTTCCCTTTCTCAACTGTCAATTGTTTACAATCTCTTTTGTTATGACACCCAACACGTTTTTAGTTTAACATTCCGTTCACATATTAAAATGTGTCACATACAATTAGATCAGTAAAGAAGATCCAGATCAGACAAAGTACCCACACTTTGAAACTAATTCAGAACGTACACAACTAAGTATGGCGAAAATCTCTGCAATTACATCTACATCCATACTCCGCAAGCCACCTGACGGTGTGTGGCGGAGGTTACCTTGAGTACCCCTATCAGTTCTCCCTTCTATTCCAGTCTCGTATTGTTCATGGAAAGAAGGATTGTCGGTATGCTTCTGTGTCGGCTCTAATCTCTCTGATCTTATCCCCATGGTCTCTTCGTGAGATATACGCAGGAGGGAGCAATATGCTGCTTGACCCTTCGGTGAAGGTATGTTCTCAAAACTTCAACAAAAGCCCGTACCGAGCTACTGAGCGTCTCTCCTGCAGAGTCTTTCACTGGAGTTTATCTATCATCTCCGTAACGCTTTCGCGATTACTAAATGATCCTGTAATGAAGCGCGCTGCTCTCCGTTGGATCTTCTCTATCTCTTTTATCAACCCTATCTGGTACGGATCGGACACTGCTGAGCAGTATTCAAGCAGTGGGCGAACAAGTGTACCGTAACCTACTTACTATGTTTTCGGATTGCATTTCCTTAGGATTCTTCCAATGAATCTGTCTGGCATCTGCTTTACCAACGATCAACTTTATATGATCATTCCATTTTAAATCACTCCTAATGCGTACTCCCAGATAATTTATTGAAGTAACTTCTTCCAGTTGCTGACCTGATATAGTGCAGGTAAATGATAAGGGATCTATCTTTCTATGTATTCGCAGCACATTACACTTGTCTACATTGAGATTCAATTGCCATTCCCTGCACCATGCATCAATTCGCTGCAGATCCTCCTGCATTTCAGTACAATTTTCCAATGTTACAACCTCTCGATATACCACAGCATCATCCGCAAAAAACCTCAGTGAACTTCCGATGTCATCCACAAGGTCATGTATGTATATTGTGAATAGCAACGGTCCTACGACACTCCCCTGCGGCACACCTGAAATCACTCTTACCTCGTAAGACTTCTCTCTATTGAGAATGACATGCTGCGTTCTGTTATCTAGGAACTCTTCAATCCAATCACACAATTGGTCTGTTAGTCCATATGCTCTTACTTTGTTCAGTAAACGACTGTGGGGAACTGTATCGAACACCTTGCGGTAGTCAAGAAACACGGCATCTACCTGGGAACCCGTGTCTATGGCCCTCTGAGTCTCGTGGATGAATAGCGCGAGCTGGGTTTCACACGACCGTCTTTTTCGGAACCCATGCTGATTCCTACAGAGTAGATTTCTAGTCCCCAGAAAAGTCATACTCGAACATAATACGTGTTCCTAAATTCTACAACTGATCGACGTTAGAGATATAGGTCTATAGTTCTGCACATCTGTGCGACGTCCCTTCTTGAAAACGGAGATGACCTGTGCCCTTTTCCAATCCTTTGGAACGCTACGCTCTTCTAGAGACCTACGGTACACTGCTGCAACGAGGGGGGCAAGTTCCTTCGCGTACTCTGTGTAAAATCGAACTGGTATCACATCAGGTCCAGCGGCCTTTCCTCTTTTGAGCGATTTTAATTGTTTCTCTATCCCTCTGTCGTCTATTTCGATATCTACCATTTTGTCATCTGTGCGACAATCTAGGGAAGGAACTACAGTGCAGTCTTCCTCTGTGAAACAGCTTTGGAAAAAGACATTTAGTATTTCGGCTTTTAGTTTGTCATCCTCTGTTTCAGTACCATTTTGGTCACAGAGGGTCTGGACATTTTGTTTTGATCCACCTACCGCTTGGACATAAGACCAAAATTTCTTAGGATTTTCTGCCAAGTCAGCACATAGAACTTTACTTTCGAATTCATTGAACGCCTCTCGCATAGCCCTCCTCGCACTACATTTCGCTTCGCGTATTTTTTGTCTGCAAGGCTTTGGCTGTGTTTGTTTGCATTGAAGTTCCCTTTGCTTCGGCAGCAGTTTTCTAACTTGGTTGTTGTACCACGGTGGCTGTTTTCCATCTCTTACAATCTTGCTTGACACATACTCATCTAACGCATATTGTACGATGGTTTTGAACTTTGTCCACTGATCCTCAACACTATCTGTACTTGAGACAAAACTTTTGTGTTGAGTCGTCAGGTACTCTGAAATCTGCTTTTTGTCACTTTTGCTAAACAGAAAAATCTTCCTGCCTTTTTTAATATTTCTATTTATGGCTGAAATCATCGATGCAGTAACCGCTTTATGATCGCTGATTCCCTGTTCTGCGTTAACTGTTTCAAATAGTTCGAGTCTGTTTGTTAGCAGATGGTCTAATATGTTATCGCCGCGAGTCGGTTCTCTGTTTAACTGCTCAAGGTTGTTTTCAGATAAAGCACTTCAAAAAATTTCACTGGATTCTTTGTCCCTGCCACCCGTTACGAACGTTTGAGTCTCCCAGTCTATATCTGGCAAATTAAAATCTCCACCAAGAACTATAACATGGTGGGGAAATCTACTCGAAATATTTTCCAAATTATCCTTCAGGTGCTCAGCCACAACAGCTGCTGAGCCAGGGGGCCTATAGAAACATCCAATTACCATGTCTGAGCCTGCTTTAACTGTGACCTTCACCCAAATTATTTCACATTTCGGATCTCCATCAATTTCCTTTGATACTATTGCATTTCTTATTGCTATAAACACGCCACCTTGTGTTCTTTCTCCTGATAACGATTACTACACCATATCATTAACTCATTGGAAAGACCTACACATACAAACAATGTACAACATTAGTTATCTGGCAAATACGTTCATACAATACAGTACACTTTAGCTTCGTCACCTTCCACAGAATTAAATGTCATTTCTTTGAACTCCATTTTTTGTTGTGAACACTCTCCAAGTGGTATATCAGTTCTTGCCTCTGAGAGCATCAAAACGTATTGCACTCAGTACATGTCATCTAAATAACAAAGAAAACGGGTTTTTGCTTAATATCTTAATATCCTACCGTGATGGAAAAGGAACGTGTAAACAGAATTAATGCACTTATTCATCCATCATGTTTAATACTGCCAATTATGAAGCAGAATCTTCAGGGATGTGGAACAACACAGTGAAGTTGCAGTGAGAAACTAGGGCCTGCATTACTTAAATATCTAAAATAAGTTATTTGTGCTTCATGAAACTACTTTAAAAATTCAGGGGAAACGCCGCACCTCCAACTCTTCGTCAACGATCTATCCAGAGGGCCTACATCACAAGTGACACTTTACTTTGCTTAAGTGTACTAGTTACCTGTTAATTGTCAAAGAGTTCTACAGCAGTTCTGGCATTCGCCTCCCATGACTTGCCTAGTAATTAACCCTCTCAACCCTTTCTTTTATAGCCTTAGCTTGGACCCATTTGTGGGATTTTTGTGATACGTGAACGTTTCTGCTCAGTCTGCAATGCACAGAGGCTACTGCAGACATTCACACTGGTGATATCTCCATAACATTTTTGCTAATATAGCACACTTGACTATAAACAAGCCATCTGGTAACGGCAGTTGTGTTGCATTATTACATTAAGGTTCACGCAGCATTTAAATGGTGACTGAGAGGTAACCAACATTTTTCCTACCTTTCCAGAAGCAGAACTGTGTCTCTTCATGTGTTTGTTTACGTCTGTCACCAGCTTATCAGAAATATGTAATATTTCTTTCCTAGGCTCTACTTGTATATTCTTGCGATGCTTCACCCCCATACGTCACACAAGCCTGCCACACCACCAGTCTGTGCAACATCAGCCATGGTGTAACGTACGGCGAGAAATTAAGAAAAGAACAACGCATTCACACACACACAACAAGATAGCTTCTGGGAAAATCATAATAACGAAGCGTTCAAAGATCTACATACCGGTAGCTACAACTAACTGGCTCTTACGGCCAACCAATGAGACATCGGTGCCAGTTGAAATAGCTACGTATAATACCTTGTGGCTGTAGAAGGTGTAATGACAAGCGGCTCGCAAGCCCTGAGGAATCATGGGGTCAACAGAAGTGTCAGATTCCACCTGTCTGCATTGACGTAAGGGTGTTGTCGTGGGTGATGTCATTACGCCATGGTGTTTATGAGTTGGTTGTGTTTGTAGATGTTGTCTTGTTGTGTTTCATGGTGCCCCCCCGTGTGTGTTTGTTTGTTTGGTTGGTTTTTTTAAAAAAACCTCTTATATTTAGCTTGACCTCTCCCTAAAACCCACAATTTCCCGCAGTTGTCTCGTTAATTTGATGGAAGTTTTGGATGGAGATGTTATTGTCTTATTTATATATATTTTCATGTTTGTTGCCATGTGTATGTAGTAACATCACAGGTGCCATATTGGAGTTTCTTAGAATAGCCATTTCTGCCATATTGATGATGTCATGGGTCAAAGCAGACGGCTGGAATCTGACACTTCTGTAATCCCGGGATCATGACGTCATCTCTCCCGCTAGTCATTATCGCTGGCAGTTTTCAAACCACGGATTTCTTTGAACCTAGCCATCCTTTGCAGAAGCAGCTCGCAGGCCCTCAGGAATCATGACGTTATATCATGACATGAGGTCATCTCTCACGCTAGCCAGTATCGCTGGTAGTTTTTGAACCCCAGATATTCTTTGAGCCAAGCCATTCTTTGTGATGCCGTGTGGGTGTATGTACAGTGCCAGATTTTGTGTTGCATGTGCGATAAAGCCTTTCAATTATGGAAAACTTTGTATCCTTCATTTTCCTTGTGTGTGCAAATAGAGGCAAATATGGAAGTTACTGTGAAGTGCCTGCAGGATGACTGCAATTTTTTTTCAACGTCTTGGCAAATTTGAGAACACATGCTGCAAAAGCACATGCTTGCAGAGGATAAAGGAAAGTTTATATTCCAGACAATGGATGGTAAGTAACTTCGTATAATAATTTTATGATGTGCAAGAAAAGTAAAGTGTCTGGTAAATCTACAGAATTTCCTTCTTTGTGCCTATAGTATTCTGATGCACTGTGTTACCCTGTAAAGTTTCTTTCAGTATAACTATGAGGATTATTTGTGGTAACAGCATATTATCATAATAAATGGCTTCGGTATTTAAGTTGCAATCTTTGTAACTTTTGTTGGTCAGAATTTGTGTAGTAACTGTATTCTAACTTCAGTATCACTCTAATATTTTGTTTCAGTAACATGTTTCTTCACACTTGAAAATTTCTGAATGTTCAAAATGACATCAGTGACCATAGTCAGTATTTTTACAGTAAAATTGCTATGAATTGCAGTGACAGAATCCAAATTTGTGAATGGTGTTACCTATTTTTGTAATGGATGTTTCAGAGTTTCTGAAGTGAAAGTCCAAAGAAGAGAAGACAGCAAGAAGTAGCTATTTATGTTTTTCATGGTTTATAGGCCTACTGGGGAAACTTGCCATGTAAAAAAAATGAGTAACGCATCAACCTTGGTACCTCTATGGTGGTGTGGAAATCCGAGCATTGTTAATAAAGAAATTAATTTTGTGTTTTTTTCGTTTGATTCCTTTATCGTGTTGCCTATAGTTCACAAAATTTAATTGAAATACCAAGTTGATAATTTCAACATAAATTGGACTATGCACATAGCTGTCTCTAATGGCTTTGCTGCTTTTCACAGGTAAAGTATGATTATTCACTGGTCCTTCAGTTTGCATGTTTCTTAATCAAATGTGGCAAAAGAAATCACTGACTCAAAGCATAATTTGCTTGGTACTAATAATTGGAAATTGCTTATTTAGTTGTAATTTTACATTTTTAGATTATAGTATTCGCTGAGAGTTTATCTTGCTGCCTTTCTTGGGTGTGGTTTTTCTATATTTAACAGGTTTACTGATATGGTTAATGACAGATGTTTCACCACCAGGTGAGGTATACAGCATTAAGCGTGCTGTGCTGTTGTCGCTGGTGGCAGCAGCATGGTAGTCAATGTGTTAAGGGGGCACTTAGGAACCCTGAGAGTAAAGTATATGCATCTATAATAGTCTTGGCTAAAAAGATACAGCTAGAATGCTAATTACTATTTGAGCAATTATCCTTTAGACAGTTAATATCTTATGCTAAATATGTATTAAAACTGAATTCGTAAACAACTTTCTAGTCATTTAATCGTTTGGCTTTGTAGAAATTGAAATAAAAATACTGCAGACCCAAAAATCGCCTGGAAATGGTAAGGAATATCAGATACAAGTAAGTATTTTTGCTCAGTAAGAATAAAGTGTAAAAATGCTGCTATCTGGTTATTACCATGAGACCACTGCACACAAAACAGGGCAGTGTAAGACTTTGTTCCCTAGTTCTCATTGGCTGAAGCAACTAAAATTAAATTTCTGAGAAATGCGGAAACTTTGTTATCCGTATATCCCCAGCACGATTTAAAATTTTTGCAGTGAAATGGCACTGATAGTGCATAACATATTTTGCAACTGAGACTAAGTACTTAAAAATTGATGTGGGGTATGTATTTCAAGACACACTTGAGAACCAAAGCTGACATTTGTATTGACACACAAGTAAACACATCTGAAAGGCACACTGGGTTACACAAGCATTAGCTGTAGGTATGGAATGGGTAATTTACTCAGAAAACTTGGTGTATGAATTTTATTGTAAAGCACACTAAAGTTAAGGGAAAGATGCAGTGCACAGATGAGATACACTTGGATGGGCATGAATTGGTTTTGCTTAGATATATGGAAAATTAACTGTAGTATTATATTGACATATTTGGTGCAGTTTCCTGTGATAGCAACATGTGTGAGGTGCAAATTTGTGCATGGTGCACTTTTAGTTGCAGTGCAAGGATGATGCCATCCAGATTTGAAAATTAGGGGCATAGAAATGAAACTCTCATCGGTTTTAATATTTAAAAATAAACATGCATGAAAATGGAAGCTTAATTAGGACTTTCAAATAAATTGCAAAAATTTTCTTGTTTTGCACATTAAGTGCAGCTGACACTTACAAGCACATGGTTAGTGGCTTATGTTGACATTTATGTGTCAGCCACAGCTAACATATTGAAGATTTTAAAGTAACAAAGTAGTTCTTGACATTCTGATATTAATGGATAACAGTAAGAACCACAGCAATGAAATGATGTAAATTACTTAAACCAGGCGTTAAACAAATGTACATAGTCATCACACCCACTTCTTAGTCACTGCATATTTGTGTGCTATAGCTAAGACTGTAACCTTTTGTTTTCTCGTCTGATCTGGGACATGTGTCAGACCTTACTTGTTTTGCTAGATCAACTCCAGGTTTACAAGTTTCACATTTCAGAATTTTGGTAATTTGTAGTCCTACCTCCTGTGGAAAGTGGGGTTGATAGCTGTCTTTTCACATATGGTCTCATCAATTGCCATTTAAGGAACTTTAAGCAAAAATGTGATTATTCAATTTTCTGTCAGTTTAGAATATACCACTTATGTATTTACCAGAGAAATATACATGATGGCACAGAACAGTGAGAGTCCATCTTCTGGGGCACCTGCTGTGTGGAGTAAATTGTGCACTTCACATCCAGTGGCGCATCAATTTCTTCTTAGGTAGTATCACAGTACTCTACTATCTCAGGCTGTTTATTGTGATGCTCAGTGGAGCAGCATTATGCCTTGAAGATACTAAACTAACAGCCTTCTTAAGCTTTTGGATGTAATATATCCAAAAACAAACGACTTTTACATTTAGCTGTCAGGAACTCCTTTGGAAACTTTCTTTTTCTTATTATTGTGTGTGGCCTTTTTGTGTCCTCTTCCCAGTTTGACATGTACATCTGATAAGCTTAATGAGGATATTTATGGCTACAAACAAAAAATAAAAAATTAAAAAATGTGGTGACTATGCAAATTTAGATAACACACAAGTTGGAATTAAATCTGCAGATATGATCCACCAATCCAAATACAGTTTCAAGATTATCCTCCAAAACTTTACAAGCTGAGGAAGTAAGCACAAATATTTGGACACCATAGCATGTGTTAATAAACCAGATGTTTCAGGTATTACAGAGCACAGGTATACCAAAAAAGAACCTTATTAAGCACCCATTAACAAAGCATTTCTGCTCATCATTTAACAGGGAGATCAAGCCTTAAGGTGATGATGCAAAAGTGGCAAAACTTAGGTCCCCAAAGATGTAAGTTCTTTAAGTGTTGAAGGTGACACTGAACTTTCTGCAATTAACTGTAGTTGTGAAAGGACACACAATTTTGGATATAGACAGACCTCCATCTGCAAGTACAGATATTGTTTTAGCTAATCTCCATCAGTTGCTTATAGAGAGAGATAGTAAACACTTAGGGAAAATTGCTGGGTGATTATGCTGATAATTGTTCAGTCTTGTTGTTGTTGTTGTTGTTGTGGTCTTCAATCTTGAGACTGGTTTGATGCAGCTCTCCATGCTACTCTATCCTGTGCTAGCTTCATCACCTCCCAGTACCTACTGCAACCTACATCCTTCTGAATCTGTTTAGTGTATTCATCTCTTGGTCTCCCTCTACGATTTTTACCCTCCATGCTGCCCTCGAATACTAAATTGATGATCCCTTGATGCCTTAGAATATGCCCCACCAACTGATACCTTCTCCTGGTCAAGTTGTGCCACAAATTTCTCTTCTCTCCAACTCTATTCGATACCTCCTCATTAGTTATGTGATCTACCCATGTAGTCTTCAGCATTCTTCTGTAGCCCCACAAAGAAAGCTTCTATCTCTTCTTGTCCAAACTATTTACTGTCCACGTTTCACTTCCATATATGGCTACACTCCATACAAATACTTTCAGAAACGACTTCCTGACATTTAAATCTATACTGGATGTTAACAAATTTCTCTTCTTCAGAAACGCTTTCCTTGCCATTGCCGGTCTACATCTTATATCTTCTTTTTAGTCTTAGAAAAGCTGATCTCACAAAAATCAGTTTTCACTCTTAAGAATGATGAGTGGCACACACAGATCTGTGTGCACTGATATGTAACACAGGGTACCCTCGGCTTTGTACTTTGCTGCCTTCGTTTGTTGATATTTTTTTTTAATGTAAATGACAAAATACTGCTCCCCAAATTCAAAACTAGTTCTGTATACTGATGCTACATTCATTGTGTGCAGGCATAAAGATCACTATGAAACTGTATTACAAATTATATAGTTCAGTATTTAAATGAAAGTACTCTCATTGTCAACACAAGATAACAGCAGTAATGGCTTTTAATCCCACAAGACATATTTTGAAATTCAGCTGTGCTGTGGAACTGATATTGCCATCAAAGCAATATATATCTAAATCATGGGAGTAACAACACTGGGATACGTATGTTCACTCACTGGGAAGTAAACTGGCTTAAAATGTATTTGCGATAAATATGTAGAGCAAATACCGAAACAATACCCACGTATTGTCTGCTTATCATATGTCAATGCATTCTAGTATAAAGTATCGATTAGAAGTATGGGATGCCAAACACGAGAAAATCTTCAAAAGCTTTTAAAGTTGGAGTAGAAGGCTGTAAGAATAATTTGTGGTGCAGAACCAAGAGACTCGTACTGTGTTCAATTCCCTAAAGCTGGGATATTAACTGTTATAAATTTGTACGCTGATCAGCCAGAACGTTATAGCCACCTACCTAATACCCTGTACGATCAGCTCGGGCACGGATAACAGCAGTGACGCATCACGGCACGGAAGCAGTGCGGCATTGGTAGGTCTATGAAGGGAGCTGACAACCCATATGGACACACAGGTCACCTAATTCCTGTAAATTCTGGGGAGAAGTGCAATGAGCTCTGACGCCACTTCCAATCACTTCCCAGATGTGTTCAATCGAGTTCAGGTTTGGCTATTTAGGGAGCCAGCATACCAATTGGAACTCGCCACTGTGTTACTTGAACCACGCCATCACGCTCCTGGTGTTGTAACATGGCACATTATCTTGTTGAAATATGGCTCTTCTAACAACCTTACCACAACAAAGGTCAAAATTTAATAATGATTGTGGTGTTGCTCACACTGCTAAATACTGCATTTTCGGGCAACAACAAAGTTATTATGTGACAGGTGTCATTGGAGCACAGTTAATAAAGTCATTTCACGTAATAATGAATAAACTAGGCACTTATCTTTTCGTATTTCCCACGCTGGTCTCATTGTACAATCGTGGCTCAATTGTCGAAAATCTAGGTGGTGGTGATTCCAAGCTCGGATGCAAAGAGGCCTAGGTTTTATTCTGCTATATTCAAAAGTTTTATAGATGTGTTTCACAAACCATTCTTTGAAGATTAAACCTTTGAAAGTTAGCACAATGATGATGTAAGAAATAATCAGTACTCTGAATTTAAGTTACACTTCCTTTTTATTGCTTTTGTTGCAATATCTCTAACACACAAAACATCACTTCACAATACAAAACATACTTGAAAACATCTTCCTCACTGTTCACATTTTATAAGCTGACTACAACATACATCTTTTCAACATGACGTCCAAGATTTGACTTTCTCAAGGTCTGACTCTCTAACTGATAATCGCTTAGGCGCCCAAAAATCAAGAGTTACAAGTACGTCCAAGATCATAGTGACAAAAGAAAGAATACGCATAAGAATAATATCATTGCAACATAAACATATCAATGTATCAAAGTACCTCTACATTAATGAAATCGAATCTGAATGTTGTCTCAGAAATATGTTAACTACTTTACAGAAACACAGTAGAATCTACATCTACATACATACTCCGCAATCCACCATACGGTGCGTGGCGGAGGGTACCTCGTACCACAACTAGCATCTTCTCTCCCTGTTCCACTCCCAAATAGAACGAGGGAAAAATGAGTGCCTATATGTCTCTGTACGAGCCCTAATCTCTCTTATCTTATCTTTGTGGTCTTTCCGTGATATATAAGTTGGTGGCAGTAAAATTTTACTGCAGTCAGCCTCAAATGCTTGTTCTCTAAATTTCCTCCAGAGACTCCCACCCGAGTTCCAGAAGCATTTCCGCAACACTCGCGTGATGATCAAACCTACCAGCAACAAATATAGCAGCCTGCCTCTGAATTGCTTCTATGTCCTCCCCAGATTAATGCTGGTATCGAGAGGTTCAGGTGAGCTGCCGTAATGGTTACATAATTCAAGTACCATTACACTCTGCATGATTGTCCTAAAGGAGTGTACATGTGCAACCAGTGTACGACACTCCTCGGCCATCGTGGTGCCTCGCACGAGCTCCACTGGACCTATGGATGCCCATAGCATAATGGAGGTGCAGCCAACTTGTTGGATCCTGCAGTACAGGTATCGAGGAGCTGTTCCCCTGGAGGACAACAGATTCGCGCCCATTGCAGTCACACTTACCAATGTTGTGGTGTCAAGATTGGCTTATGCCCGGATTGTCAGCTGCTGCATCCCATCACACACACACACACACACACACACACACACACACACACACGCACAGCCCAGCATTAAATTCCGATGTTCATTCCGCCACAGTCTGCCCAGCCTACACTGTCCGACATCTCTACTGAGGGGTGGTCATCCAACCCCGTGATGCCTGTTGTTAGTTTCACCACCTATTGAAGACACTCACCACAGCACTGCTTAAGCATCCAACAAGTGGTGCCGTTTCTGAAATGCTTATGCTGAGCCTGCAGGCCATCACAATCAGCCCTTGGTGAAATTCAGAAAGGTCATGGGTCTTCCCCATTCTATACACGGACAGCATATTCACTGATACTACAATGCACCATGTGTGTGTCTGACCAGCAGTCATTCCTCACCAGGTGACGCTGCTATTGCCTGGATGGGTTTATACTGATAGTAGGTTCATGATCATAATATTCTTGCTGGTCAGTGTATACTTTTAAACCGATTATGTTACCCCAAGCTCTTAGTCTAAATGTAAACACTGACCTGAACAAGCATAATACCAGAAACATACATCAGTTTCATCTTATAAGCCACCAAACTGCACTTTATCAGAGAAACCTACTATATGCAGGATTGATGCTTGTCAATTAAGTCAGATCACTCTCCACTGCAAAATTTAAAGCCAAACTAGAAAGAATATTTATTGCCAACCCACATTAGCCACTGGATGAGTATCTCGGTTTTGCACTGAATAAAGGCATTTTCGTATAGGCCTCATTATGTACTTTTAGCATCATTTAATAGAAACGCTTTATTATCCAGCATTAGTTTTAAGTTATTTCTTAAATAACTAATGTAATAAATTAGATCTCAGTTGAAATCAAACAGTGGAAACTTCAGGCTGGAATAACAACAATATGAGGAAAAGGCAGATCGCTGCTCACCATAAAGAAGACATGTTGAGTTGTCAACAGGCACAACAAAAGGACGTGAAGCATTACCTTTCTGCCAAAGCCTTATTCAGAAAATTAAACACACATGCACAGTCATTCATTCACTGTGTGTGTGTGTGTGGGGGGGTGTTTTTGTCTTCCTTTTTTAAAACAAAGAAGGCTTTGGTTTAAAGTGTCTTTTTATTATGCCTGTCCTGTCTGTAACTCAATGTGTTGTATTTTTAGTGACTAGTAATCTGTATTTTCCTTATATTGTTGATACACATCTTAGCTGTTACTGTGAAACGCTCTCTTCCTTCAAATGAAGGCTCACCTACAAGTAAATTACTTTGAGACCTGTGCCTTATTGTATCAAAGTTTGTTGTAAAAAATGTGCATATGTTATGAACTCATGAATTAAGCAAAATTATCCTTGTATCATAAGATGATGAATAAAGTTCTTGTCATTATAATTACTATTATTATTATTATTATTATTATTTCTTTTCTTTCTCAGACGTTATGTCTAGTTAAAAATGGAAAGTGAGACGGATCATGATCAAGCGTGACTTTCTTTTAACTGTACAGTATATGTTACATTGCATTTAGGAACTTCCGGGTAATTGAACAGGTATCAATAATTACAGATTTCTGTAGTTGTATATATAAGTTTGGATGTAGCTGTATTGCGTTGATGTACTGGTGGATATTGTGTGGTATGACTCCTGTAGTTGATGGTATAATTGGTATAATGTCGACTTTATCCTGATTCCACATGTCCTTGACTTCCTCAGCCAGTTGGATGTATTTTTCAATTTTTTCTCCTGTTTTCTTCTGTATATTTGTTGTATTGGGTATAGATATTTCGATTAGTTGTGTTAATTTCTTCGTTTTGTTTGTGAGTATGATGTGAGGTTTGTTATGTGGTGTTGTTTTATCTGTTACAATGGTTCTGTTCCAGTCTTCCAGTATAATTTGAATTCATCATTCTCCAGTACATTTTGTGGTGCATACTTGTATGTGGGAACGTGTTGTTTTATTAGTTTATGTTGTATGGCAAGTTGTTGATGTATTATTTTTGCTACATTGTCATGTCTTCTGGGGTATTCTGTATTTGCTAGTATTGTACATCCGCTTGTGATGCGACCTACTGTTTCTATTTGTTGTTTGCAAAGACTGCATTTATCTGTTGTGGTATTGGGATCTTTAATAATATGCTTGCTGTAATATCTGGTGTTTATTGTTTGATCCTGTATTGCAATCATGAATCCTTCCGTCTCACTGCCTTTTCTTAGCCATGTGTTGGATGTGTCTTGATCTATGTGTGGCTGTGTTAGATGATATGGGTGCTTGCCATGTAGTGTTTTCTTTTTCCAATTTACTTTCTTCGTATCTATTGATGTTATGTGATCTAAAGGGTTGTAGAGGTGGTTATAAAATTGTAGTGGTGTAGCCAATGTATTTATATGAGTGATTGCTTTGTGTATTTTGCTAGTTTCTGCTCGTTGTATAAAGAATTTTCTTAAATTGTCTACCTGTCCATAATGTAGGTTTTTTATGTCGATAAATCCCCTTCCTCCTTCCTTTCTGCTTAATGTGAATCTTTCTGTTGCTGAATGTATGTGATGTATTCTATATTTGTGGCATTGTGATCATGTAAGTGTATTGAGTGCTTCTAGGTCTGTGTTACTCCATTTCACTACTCCAAATGAGTAGGTCAATATTGGTATAGTATAAGTATTTATAGCTTTTGTCTTGTTTCTTGCTGTCAATTCTGTTTTCAGTATTTTTGTTTGTCTTTGTCTGTATTTTTCTTTTAGTTCTTCTTTAATATTTGTATTATCTATTCCTATTTTTTGTCTGTATCCTAGATATTTATAGGCATCTGTTTTTTCCATCGCTTCTATGCAGTCGCTGTGGTTATCCAATATGTAATCTTCTTGTTTAGTGTGTTTTCCCTTGACTATGCTATTTTTCTTACATTTGTCTGTTCCAAAACCCATATTTATATCATTGCTGAATACTTCTGTTATCTTTAGTAATTGGTTGAGTTGTTGCTGCCAGTAGTTTTAGATCATCCATGTATAGAAAATGTGTGATTTTGTGTTGGTATGTTCCAGTAATATTGTATCCATAATTTGTATTATTTAGCATGTTGGATAGTGGGTTCAGAGCAAGGCAGAACCAGAAAGGACTTAATGAGTCTCCTTGGTATATTCCACGCTTAATCTGTATTGGCTGTGATGTGATATTATTTGAATTTGTTTGGATATTAAGTGTGGTTTTCCAATTTTTCATTGCTATGTTTAGGAACTGTATCAATTTAGGATCTACTTTGTATATTTCCAATATTTGTAGTAACTATGAGTGGGGTACACTATCAAAAGCTTTTCGGCAATCAAAGTATGCGTAGTGTAGCGACCTTTGTTTAGTTTTAGCTTGATATGTCACCTCTGCATCTATTATCAGTTGCTCTTTACATCCTCGTGCTCCTTTGCAGCAGCCTTTTTGTTCTTCATTTATAATTTTGTTCTGTGTTGTATGTGTCATTAATTTCTGTGTAATGACTGAAGTTAATATTTTGTATATTGTGTGTCGGCATGTTATGGGGCGATATTTAGCTGGGTTTGCTGTGTCTGCTAGATCTTTAGGTTTCAGATAAGTTATTCCATGTGTCAGTTTATCAGGGAATGTGTATGGGTCTGCAATGTAACTGTTAAATAATTTAGTTAGATGTGAATGTGTTGAGGTGAACTTCTTTAGCAAGAAATTTGCTATTTTATCTTTCCCAGGGGCTTTCCAATTGTGGGTAGAATTAATTGCTTGGGTGACTTCATGTTGAAAAATTATCACTTCAGGCATTTGTGGTATCATCTTGTATGTGTCTGTTTCTGCTTGTATCCACCGTGCATGCCTGTTATGCTACACCGGGTTTGACCACATGTTGCTCCAGAAGTGTTCCATGTTTGTTATGTTTGGTGGATTGTCTATTTTAATGTGTGTGTTATTTATTGTCTGGTAAAATTTCTTTTGGTTTGTGTTGAATGTTTGGTTTTGTTTCCTTCTATTTTCACTTTTTTTGTATCTTCTAAGTCGATTGGCCAGTGTTTGTAATTTCTGCTTCTTTTCATCTAATTGCTCTATCGCTTCTTGTTGTGAGATTTTACCTAACCTTTTTCGTTTTTTGTCTGATATTTCATTTCTTATAAATTGTGTTAGCTGTCCGATGTCTTTTCTCAGTTTTTCTATTCTGATCTGTAGCCTGTGTTGCCATGCAGGTTTTGTGGGTTTCTTCTGTGTGTTGGTTTGTTCTGATCTCTGTCTAGTGTGTATATTTAGTGTAGTGAGTGCTACTATATAAACCAGTAGTTGTAACTCTTCCATAGTTGTGTTTTCATTTGTTTTGTTGTGTATGATTGTGTTGACAGTTGTTATTGTTGTTTCGACTTGTGGGTTATTTGGTGGTCTATGCAAGAATGGTCTAATGTCTGTATTTGTGTCTTTGTATTCTACATATGTCAGCTGAAATTTTTCTTCTATATCTAACATGTGCATCACTTCGTGTTCTATTTGTGATTATTCTGGTGGCTGTCTTAAGATTTCGTTTTCCTCTGATTGTTTAATTGATGCATGTTGTTCTTTGTTTGTTTACTCTGGGATGTTTGAGTCCATTACTGTATTTTCTTCTTCTTCTTCTGATTGCACATTATTTTGTTCCAGTATTTGTTGTACTTGTTGTTTGATGTTTTCTAATTCTGACTGTGGTATCCTGTTATTTTTGATTATTACACGGATCTGATCAGCTAGTCATTGTTCTGTTAAAATTTTTAATTCTGGGTATCGGGTAATAAATTTTGTGTATACTTGTGATCTGTATCCAGTTGTGTTGGTTCCTAAGTTTGTTGCTTGGTAATAACCGAACATGAGGTGTCGGTTAACTTCATCTGACCATCTCATCCTCTGTCTTTGTTTTCCTTCTAGGGTGGTTGCAGGAAGCATATCCTGCAAAACACCTCTATTTGGATTTAAATCATTTTCCATGTGGCTAGCAGTGTCATTACCATTGTGGACGGGCATAAGCTTCAAGCGTCGTCCCTGACCATGACAGTGCTTGTCCGAGGCTTCATTAGTTCTGTCCTGAACCAACTATTCACACTAAAAGGGGGGTTAGCCCTATTAGTGGTTTGTTCATTTCATCGCCTTTTATGACTGGCAGATCATACCGGAGGCCTATCCTTTTCCCGGGCCTCTACGGGGGTTATTATTATTATTATCTGTCACAATTATTATTATTATTATTATTATTATTATTATTATTATTATTATTATTATTATTGAAGAGAACCATTTATCTGTCACATTTCTAAATGACGAAACCATTTAGAGAAACCACTGTAGGCTGTCTGTGTTATTGTGCAAGATGCCTTCATTGCATTACTGGCCAGTTTTGGTCTTTGGCCAGTTCCAAATGTTGGTGATGTATGTGTCACTATCTGTAACCAGTTTCATGCTATGTGGACACACATATACAACAGCTTTTGTACATAGAAACACAACCAACAGCAAGCTTCCTGGTCCTCATAAATTCATGTTACACCTCAACATTAACATATCTGTTCACTTACTTTCATTTCATTATTAGAATGTAAGACCACTTCTGTCTGGGAGAGATTTCTTTCAAGCAGTAGGATGGTGTCAGTCTCACCACACTAAAACAAAAAATGGTGTAGTCACAAACTTCCTTGCTGTAAACACGGCCAATCTGGTGGTACTAGTTACAGGTTAAATATGTTAGGCCTGATGAGTTGGCAGGCATTTGTCAAAACAATAAAATACAAGAAAGTGAATTGATGCAGTGAAATAAAAGAACCAAGTGAAAGTAAAGAGTACGGATAATTGAATTCAGATGCACTTTAAAAGCAAATACAGGAAGTAAATTTTGTCTAATAATTGGAATATATTTTCAAATCTCATGTATTCTAAAAACCACTGAACTTACACGTTAAGTCAATAATATATTTGCCTAAATAAACACTGGCATCTCACCAGATACAGTGGTAAACTGCAACATGAGACTTTAAATGATTGTTTAGAGAGTTCTCTGTAAAGTGATCTTAACCACAGTATTAACTCATTCTACAGAATTTCTGGGAGTGCTGTGATTAAACTCAGCTTGCATGAATCACCTGCTATATATTTTTAAATACACTAAAGATAGCAAAAAATTGTAAAATGATTGAATTTTAAAAAAGGTAGAAACAAACAATGGCAGGATCATGAAATAGAACAACTACAGGTGGGTTTTCCAACAACGGAGTACTATTATTTCTAAGTTGTGAGTATTTTTAATTATTTCTTTTTTTAATAAATGCATGAGGAAATGAGGTGGAATGTAAAATTTTAATCACCAGATAGTTGACTAAATGTTAAACAAGCAATAACAGGTAAGTGACAGCTAAATATTGTAACTGGAACACAGAAGCTGTTTTGAGATGCAAGATATGTAATTATAGTGATAATTTATTGCAGTTTCTAGGCCCCGTTTAGTTAAATTTTCAAACTGAAGTCACTCAAGAGGCCCATGACGATTATATGAGTGACTGACCATGTATCTATTACCGTTTTGAGTCACTAACAAGAATAGCACAATTGTAATTTAAATTTTCTTATTAATGCATTTTAGGCAATGCCGATCTTTAGACTGTCAAAAAACAACACAGCTGCCATACGTGCACAAATTATGTGTGACTCATTAAGAGCAAACATATGGGTTCACCAACAAACTAGTTTACATACCACAGAAAAACCTAATTTTAGAATATCATGTCAAGAATTGAAACTTCCATGGCATATTAAAACTGTGTGCCGGACCGAGGCTCTAACTCGGGACCTTTGCCTTTCGCGGGCAAGTGCTCTACCAGCTGAGCTACCCAAGCATGACTCACGCCTCGTTCTCACAGCTTTCCTTCTGTCAGTACCTCATCTCCTAGTGGAAGAAAAGCTGTGAGGACGGAGCGTGAGTCATGCATAGGTAGCTCAGTTGGTAGAGCACTTGCCCACAAAAGGCAAAGGTCCCATGTTCGAGTCTCGGTCTGGCACACAAATTTGCCAGGAAGTTTCATATCACCGCACACTCCACTGCAGAGTGAAAATCTCATTATGTCAAGTATTATCTATTGTAACATTGGTGCTCAACTGACAGTGCTATGCCATTACAAAATTAGCAATCATAACATATAACTAGGTAGCATGATTGTAGGGGTGCTAGGATCTAGTGTCAAATTTTGATGGACAGTTAACAAAATCGACTGTAACACCATAAAATAAATGTAAAGGGTTTTTTCCTTCATGATAACTAAGAGTCATAAAGGCACAAAACATCACATCCCAACAAAAGTTCATCATTAATACGTGTGGTATGAGTAAGGGAGGATGGTTTGGAAAGTGAAGGGAAGGCAGAAGGACAAGACAACACAGTGGGAGGAGTACAAAATAATCTCAGCTTATACATCGTGTACAACTTTGCTTACACCGTTTCCCGATAGGTGGCGACAACGCTAAGTAGCTATACTGTATATGGGCAGGGAAGGGGGGAAAGTTGTTACATATGCCTCGTGACGACAGTGTGCAGGAGGTCGAGTGGACGGGACTTGAGAGTGGGCATCCAGGGCTGCTGTTAGATGACAGCACAGTAAAGATAATATATTTCAGCGTATGGCGTACAAGGGGTGCGCCTACGGTCAGAAGTTAGCAGGTTTATGGCTGGTCTAGGACGTCAAACAATTAACTGATATAGGCAACGGAAGGGGAAGCGGTTCATGTTAACTTACATTGGTAGCTGTTCATGAAAAGCAGAGCCAGAGGCTCTGCCTTCCAAAAAGACGTCTGTTCTGCTCGAGGTCTGGATTGCAAGAGAGTGAGGCAACTGTGTTCCACACCGCAGAACACTCTAGCATCCACACACGTGACCTGTATCCCACACACACTATTGGCTAAAACCAATGGCGTGAATACGTTTCAGCAGAGGTCTCAGGGTGTCTCTTGTCAGCAGCTTTAACTTGACAGAACTGCCTCAGTTTTTACAGACAGGCGACTTGTGTCACGTAGGCACAGCGTAAGTTAATCTAGGAATAAACTTCTAAAGATTTGACTGCGCCTTTGAAATACATTTTTTAAACCAATTTCCTTGACTGGCTGCCACCATGTACATAGCGGTCGAAAGAAACAGATCGCAGATGTCAGGCAGTTAGCTTGGACCTCGGTCAGCGTAACCTCATTCAATCATTACTCTATTTGTGTATGCATCATAAAGTTGTTCTTGATTCAAAATGTCAGTGTACGAGCCTAATTCACGTCATTTGTGGGAGGTGTTACCGTTTTGCTCGAACAGTACACCCGTGGACTGTTCAAGCAAGAAATACACCAGGTGAAACTGAAGAATCATATGTTACTCTCGCAGGAGAGCTTCTGTAAAGTTCGGAAGGTAGGAGACGAGCTACTGGCAGAAGTAAAGCTGTGAGTACCGGGCGTGAGTCGTGCTTCGGTAGCTCAGTTGGTAGAGCACTTACCCGCGAAAGGCAAAGGTCCCGAGTTCGAGTCTCGGTCGGGCACACAGTTTTAATCTGCCAGGAAGTTTCACACATAATATTATTTACAATCGATGAGTGAGTCGGGATAGGAATAAGCATGGATAAATATGCACCGGAATAGGTAGGAGGATTGTGGAGAAGCATTGGGCCCTTGGCAAATTTATCTTTATTGACTTATAATGCCACTGCACTATAGAAGTCATATTACAATAAAGTATCTTAAAATTTACAAACACCAAAAATGCAATGAAGAGAAGCAATAGTTTAAGAGATCATGTACTCCAACATTATATATAAGAAAATGATATGCATTTGAATACACAATGAATAGCATTAAAATTACAGTACTGTTTTTCATATCTGATAAGATGTCATCTATTCTATCTGTTAATCACAAATCACTCATCCTGGTTAAAAGAAACACATCAATTTATTTTTAAAATGATTACCGGTGGGATGCGCAAGTGAGGGTAGGGGAGCAAGAAAAAAAGGTGGAGTTGATTGTGAGTGATTAAATGGAAAGTGATCATGCATGATCAAAGGAAGACGTAAATAGAAAGTACCTGGTACTGGTGACTGCATATGCCAACACTAACAGGTAAATGTAGAGGTCATCTTATAATGACTGGTATTGACAGACATTAGGTGCTGGGTGCAGTTATACAGTCTTTGTGAAACTGGTCTGGCCTGTGGTTTTGCAGACGGGTGAAGGCTTTCTTTCTTCTCCCCGTGTTTAGATATTGTCTACTGTTTTCTATTTTTAATGACTTTTTTTTATCTTCATGAGTAGTATTGAAATAATGTTTGTTTTTGCGTATTCATCCAAGCATGAGATTGTTCGCATTTGTTGAGATATTGTGTAATATAGGTATTGGCTATCTAACAAATTATGTGATGAAAGTGGGGCTGCTATTAATTCGTATAGTACAGTGCTATAAAAATTTCAGTTATGCATTAGGATGTGCATTCCACAGTCTTATCTTAATGTTGTGATATAATCTCTTATGGCTTTGAACATCTCATCACCTCAAGCCCTCACCCTCACCCCTTTATTTCCTATTTAGCTTAGTTCATCCCTTGCCCATGCCTGTTCACCTTTCCATTACTCATGCAAAATCTAACCCACCCCCACCACCGCAGTGCATATTCTGCCTGTGTAATTAGGTCAAATCTGTCAAAGAAAACAAGACTTGACACCATTCAACTGAGTCATGTGGTCCAGCATGTAGAATGCTTCCCATTCTGTGGTGCAACAACAAGTAAGATAAGTAGAGTCTAAACTGGCCACAGAATCAGATCGATCTTTTGGCCAACCAGGAAAATTAGAGAGACACGATCTGTCAAAAATACTCTTAGCCTCAGAGTACTTGTAATTGCGGTATCTGTTATGAAGGGCACTCTATACAGACTGTTGCTAATTGTTGTCTTGAACATTGCCACCTTAAGTACAGGAACACTAAAAGCAGCAGTTTCCAAGAACAGCCTAATGAATAAACAGGCTGTTTGTACAGACGAGGATTCAGGCCCATGACTCCAACTGTGTCTGTGTATAGGGAAGCAGTAGAAATTAGACTGTATGGTCACAGCTTCAAAGACACTGGTAACACACCTAGCTACTTATTTATTTGTTTACTTGCTCTTGGTTTTAGTTTTAGCTAGATACAAGAACAGATCAAATCTCACACACAAGTTAATACATCTGAATATAAAACAATATTTTAAAACAGTTTCAAATTAGCTAGTATAACTAAATCAATACATGGAAACATGCACTTGAGAAAGAAAAATTGCAGAGGAGAACTTTACATAGTTTTACATCTACACACATACTCTGCAAGCCACCATGTGGAGTGTGACAGGGGGTATCTTGTACCGCTACTGGTCATTTTCTTGCCTCGGAGTTTTCAAATTGATGTGGCTTGGAAACCGATGATATTTTACTCATTTCCTTTCCTGTTCCACTCACAAATAGAGAGAGGGGTATATGACTGTCTACATGCCTCTGTAAGAGCCCCAATTTCTCTCATCTGATCTTAGTGGTGAAATGTACATTAGTGGCAGTAAAATCTTTCTGCAGTCAGCTTCAAGTGTCGTTTCTCCAAATTTTCTCAAAACTTATTCCTCAAAAAGAACATTGCTTTCCCTCCACGGATTCCCATTTGAGTTCCCAAAGCATTTCCATAATACTTGCATATTGCTCATAACAAATCTGCAGCCCACCTTTCCTTTAATCCTGGTGGGGATCCCAGACACTCCAGCAGTACTCAAGTACATGTCGCACTACTGCCCTGTGCGCAGAGACCTTTACAGATGAACTACACTTTTCCAAAAATCTCCTAATAAACCAAAGTCTACCATTAATACCTTACCCTAACATGCCTGTTCCATTTCATATCACTTTGCTACATTATGCTGAATTATTTAAAAAACTAAACTTTAATGCAGTATTTCGAACATTACACAACAGTTTCTCCTACTCATCTGCGTTATATACGTTTTTCTACATTAGAGCTAGCTGCCATTCATCACACCAACTGGAAACTTTGTCTAAGTTATCTTGTATCCTCCTAAGGTCACTCAATGAAGACATCTTCACATACACCACAACATCGTCAACAAACAACTGCAAATTGCTGCACACCCTGTCTGCCAAATCACTTACATATACAGAAAATAATAGCAGTCCTATCACACTTCCCTGTGGCACTCCTGATGGAACGCCTGTCTCATCGTTGACAATGTACTGGATTCTGTTACGTAAGAAGTCTTAAAACCACTCGTATATCTGGGTACCTATACTGTATGATAGTCATCATCCGATATGAGTGATGGCACTGCAAGCCACGCTGGACAGCAACACTAATATAGCCTATGAATGCAGAGATTGTCATCTTAGCATATGCCATCTCCATGTTGTCATCATGATGTAATTTAGACAATCATGTGCCATCCACTGGGCGTAAAACTGTGAACCTCACCAGTTTTATGACAGACTTAGTCCATGCTGACGGTGATTGAGGCTATCTGAAAATCTTGGGATTTTATGCAAATTTGATGTGGAAGTTTAACGTAACTTTTTAGCCACATGAGTAAAATTAGTGTGTAAAACTGATAGCTCAGCACCTTACAAAACTCTCTTCAGTGTCCTTCGGAGTCTTACACTTACATGTTAATATATTTACTCACTAATAGTATTTGTTGTTAATAACAGGGATAGTTTTACTATGTTCAGTGAAATGAACTTGCAAAATGCTGGAAGTAAAATTATTGTTCATGTAGACTACACATCCCTGTCTATGATTCAGGATAGAATTTTATATTCTAATACAACAGTCAAACAGGTTGCTGCTAGGTACCAGGCAGAAAACTGGAAATTCTAAGATATTAAAAAAATACAAAGTGAAAAACTATTTTATTAGCCTCTCCTTCTATAATTAATTATAATTAAACATAAAGCTTGGACTGAAGGATGCATATGCTGTTTAACACTAAGGTTCATATTAAACAGGATTTTAATGTTACTGCTATATGTGAGGCTGACAATACTCATTGTAAAATTATGAAATGCTTTGTGTGAAGTATGAGATAAGAACAGCACTACAATAAAATAACATTTTTAATTTTCAGGTCCATTAGTTCCTTCCTCTGGGAAGATGGATATGTTTTGCAAGATTGGGAATGAGGGGAAGACCACTTAGACCACCCATGTAGAGCACTTGTGTGACCCATTCATGAGTACTTACCTAATGTTTGGACATCCACCAGGTCAGATTTGAAGTGACTCAAAGGTGGGCTTCTAGATAGGTTACCAATATTCTTCTTGATGCAATAATTTACCAACAGCCGTATGCATTGTAGAAATTTATTTTATTTTATGAATTTCTATGTGCTACTCACTTTCAGCATTACATTGATGCCATCTTCAGGCCCCAGCCACCATAGTCGTGAAATCTGTATACACGGAAGGAGCCATATAACTTGATCCGTGAATCAATCGTCCTGCAACAGCTCTTGGTGGCCAGGCGACACAGACTCAGGTTTTAAGCTGTTGTAGGACGATTGATTCACAGATTAAGTTATATGGCTCCTTCCGTGTATACCAATTTTACGAGTATGACGAATGGGGCCTGAAGATGGCATCAATGTAATGCCGAAACTGGGTAGAACATGTTGTTGTTGTTGTTGTTGTTGTTGTGTGGTCTTCAGTCCTGAGACTGGTTTGATGCAGCTCTCTACAGTAATGCATGCCCTCGGGAAAAATTACGGCTGTAGTTTCCCCTTGCTTTCAGCCGTTCGCAGTACCAGAACAGCAAGGCCATTTTGGTTAGTGTTACAAGGCCAGATCAGTCAATCATCCAGACTGTTGCCCCTGCAACTACTGAAAAGGCTGCTGCCCCTCTTTATGAACCACAAGTTTGTCTGGCCTCTCAACAGATACCCCTCTGTTGTGGTTGCACCTACGGTACGGCTATCTGCATCGTTGAGGCACGCAAGCCTCCCCACCAACGGCAAGGTCCATGGTTCATGGGGGTGGGGGGGGGGTAGCACATAGAAGTTCATAAAGTAAAATAAATTTCTACAATACATACGGCTGTTGGTAAATTTCCATAATGGATTGACGTAGGTTACCGATAGGTTCAAATAATGTGCGAGTATTATAAAGATGCTTGACAAACTAATTAATATGAGAATGGAGGGAAGACAGAGTTCTTTTTCTACAACACTACTGAGAAAATTTAGAATATATGAGAAATCAGGGCTCGTATGGAAGCATATAGATAGCCTTTCTTCCCTCACTCTACTTGTAAGTGGAACAGGAAAGAAAATGATTTGTAGTGGTACAAGGTACCCTATACCATGTATCATTTGGTTGTTTGTGTAGTATGTATATATATCGAAATACGGAAGAAAATTGTGACTGTCTACCACATAAAAATATTTGTTGAAACTGACCGAAAGCTTAATGATTTATTTAAAATGTTTTGTTTCACATTTATCTCTACCTGAACACTCTGACAATCAGTGACTTGCAACTATAAAAATCATACAATTTGGAGATCTCAGTACTGCTTGGATTCTATTAAAAATCCCTCATTCATCTCTTTTTGTCAAAAGATCACATAAAAATAAACTGGATTTGAAGAAAACATGATTGACATATAGCTGTTTGTTTACAGATCAACAACGATCTAAATTTAAGCATATTGGTAACACAGATTGGGTAAGAGCACATATCTGAGCTAGAGTACTATATTGGATTTCATGCCCCCCTGCCCCCTTTTTCCTTGAATGCTTGGCTGGAGTAACAAGTTTAATTGTAATACAGCCTGAGGCCTACATTAGGTTGAAAAGTGATAACTGGAGTTGTGGAACTCAGTGGATGAGAAATAAAGGTTGTGATAACAGACAGATATCTGTGTTTGCCTAATACTTTGTTTGCGCCATATTTAAATGCACTTTCCCATAACTAACACATTTTCATAATAAAAAATAAAGCTACTAGGTCAAGCCCAAAAACATATATTAGAAAATAAGCAAGCATCCGACGCGTGTTTTGATGCATATTAAGTACAGATATCATACACAAACTGGAAAAATGTAAGAGGCATTTCACTACATATCCCTTACATTTCATCCATTTTCCTACATTTGCTACTGCTCGTATGGGTGCAAAGACAAGTTCTTACTGTAAATGTCTTAGTAAGCTGCACTTAATAAATAAAACATTGTCCTAAATGCATAATATTTGTTATACTATAAAACTCTGCCATTCAACCAATAATTCGTAATCATTTGGCTTCAATCAATCACGTAAGACTATTATGTAATTCCAACGATATTGCGGATTAGTATGTCACCTTAATCGAGATTATTCACATTCAAAGATTGTTTCTACATTTAATTCTTTTTATGGAAGCCTCGTTCAAACAATCTGGAGTGGCTTGACATTCCAAAACGAGAACTGAAACAAGTCTGTGTAAAGGCTGTGGCCAACAGGTGATGATGTCAGTTATGTCAACAGAGCTGCTTACAGGCCTAGATACCAGCCAACACTGTCACGCTTTCTGCCTTTCTGACGACACCACGAAGCGATTCCTGCACGCTCGCGAGACGCACTTCTCACACGTTTGTGCTTTACTGGACGTCTCACGATATACAGCATATGCTTCAGCGTCCCATGCCAAATGCCTACTATCAACATACAGTGTTCTTTTGTCTGACTGCCTGTGCACTTCCACAGCATCCATAATGTCCTATTAAAAACCGTCACATCCTCCATTGCCTCGTCTGAGAAGCGACAAATTACTGCGAACACTGCCAGGTCATACGGAGCAGAAGGCACTGTCAACCCAGACTTACTTTCGGCTGATTCCAACTATGCTGAACCTGACACTTCCCCAGTGTCTACTCACGATTAAGTTCGAACTTTCTCTGCCTCTCGTTCTCAAATTCATGTTTTAACACGAGTAGTCACTGTATTACAGCAGCAACTGCATCCACACTAGTAGTAGCTAGTGTTTCCACCATTTGCATACTCTTACTTCTACCGCAATTCAATTGCCAACTACTATGAAAAGAAAACTCCCCATTTAACCTTTCTCCACACACACTAAAGTCTAACCACTAATTAATTCTTCTGGTGAATCAGTGCTCATCTAGAATCTAGACTGAGTACAGCTCCTAGCCAGATGTTCAGTTTGCTTACACGCAGAACAAGTAGCTACTACAGGTCTGCCACACTGGAAATTGTGCCCGGACAAATTACAGAATGTACAGCTCACTGGCACGGGGCATGCAGAGGCATACAGAGAAGTTTGGCATCGACTTACATTCTGCTGAGGAATACACGGTGCCTCTGTCGATCCCTACGACGGTGGTGCAGTACGTGTACATGTGCCGGCACAAACACCAGTGCTGGATCTGCTGCTACAGCACCTGGCTACTCCATCCTTGTCACGAAATGACTACTGTCCTGGACTGGGTGGCGCGACCAGCAGCACGCGTTGGCCGAGTCGAAATCCCCAGGCTGCTCTACATCTACATCTACATCCATACTCCGCAAGCCACCTCACGGTGTGTGGCGGAGGGTACCTTCAGTACCTCTATCGGTTCTCCCTTCTATTCCAGTCTCGTATTGTTCGTGGAAAGAAGGATTCTCGGTATGCCTCTGTGTGGGCTCTAATCTCTCTGATTTTATCCTCATTGTCTCTTCGCGAGATATACGTAGGAGGGAGCAATATACTGCTTGACTCTTCGGTGAAGGTATGTTCTCGAAACTTTGACAAAAGCCCGTACCGAGCTACTGAGCGTCTCTCCTGCAGAGTCTTCCACTGGAGTTTATCTATCATCTCCGTAACGCTTTCGCGATTACTAAATGATCCTGTAACGAAGCGCGCTGCTCTCCGTTGGATCTTCTCTATGTCTTGTATCAACCCTATCTGGTACGGATCCCACACTGCTGAGCAGTATTCAAGCAGTGGGCGAACAAGCGTACTGTAACCTACTTCCTTTGTTTTCGGATTGCATTTCCTTACGATTCTTCCAATGAATCTCAGTCTGGCATCTGCTTTACCGACGATCAACATTATATGATCATTCCATTTTAAATCACTCCTAATGCGTACTCCCAGATAATTTATGGTATTCACTGCTTCCAGTTGCTGACCTGCTATTTTGTAGCTAAATGATAAAGGATCTATCTTCCTGTGTATTCGCAGCACATTACACTTGTCTACATTGAGATTAAATTGCCATTCCCTGCACCATGCGTCAATTCGCTGCAGATCCTCCTGCATTTCAGTACAATTTTCCAATGTTACAACCTCTCGATATACCACAGCATCATCCGCAAAAAACCTCAGTGAACTTCCGATGTCATCCACCAGGTCATTTATGTATATTGTGAATAGCAACGGTCCTATCACACTCCCCTGCGGCACACCTGAAATCACTCTTACTTCGGAAGACTTCTCTCCATTGAGAATAACATGCTGCGTCCTGTTATCTAGGAACTCCTCAATCCAATCACACAATTGGTCTGATAGTCCATATGCTCTTACTTTGTTCATTAAACGACTGTGGGGAACTGTATCGAACGCCTTGCGGAAGTCAAGAAACACGGCATCTCTGGAGCTCGGCTGGTTATTCCCTCGAGCATTCCTTGCGTTCACCGCGTATAGCACCGAAGTACAGGGTGATTCAAAAAGAATACCACAACTTTAGGAATTTAAAACTCTGCAACGACGAAAGGCAGAGCTAAGCACTATCTGTCGGTGAAGTAAGGGAGCTATAAAGTTTCATTTAGTTGTACATTTGTTCGCTTGAGGCGCTGTTGACTAGGCGTCAGCGTCAATTGATGCTAAGATGGCGACCGCTCAACAGAAAGCTTTTTGTGTTATTGGGTACGGCAGAAGTGAATCGACGACAGTTGTTCAGCGTGCATTTCGAACGACGTATGGTGTTAAACCTCCTGATAGGTGGTGTATTAAACATTGGTATAAACAGTCAACAACCCGAGGCGATGGATCGGCCGCCAGGCAGCCCGTGACAGAGCACTGGCATCCAAGAAGCCCTGATCTTACCCCCTGCGATTTTTTCTTATGGGGGTATGTTAAGGATATGGTGTTTCGACCACCTCTCCCAGCCACCATTGATGATTTGAAACGAGAAATAACAGCAGCTATCCAAACTGTTACGCCTGATATGTTACAGAGAGTGTGGAACGAGTTGGAGTATCGGGTTGATATTGCTCGAGTGTTTGGAGGGGGCCATATTGAACATCTCTGAACTTGTTTTTGAGTGAAAAAAAAACCTTTTTAAATACTCTTTGTAATGATGTATAACAGAAGGTTATATTATGTTTCTTTCATTAAATACACATTTTTAAAGTTGTGATATTCTTTTTGAATCACCCTGTATAACAGCCGGCATCCGTCACTGTAGTAAAGCCTCAGCAGCTCCAGTCGCCCACTCGGGGCAGCTCTTTCAGTGACAGGACAGCCTCAAATCGGGGAGGCCACGATATCGCATCCCAGCTCCGCCCGTGCAGACAGTGGCTCGCAGTCTGTCGGACGATATCGCCCAGAGAGCAGAGGACGGCTGCCCCCTGCTGCCCACACCTCTGCAGTACCAAGTTTGGGACCTGCCTCGCCACGACTGTGGCACATCTCTATAGCAGAGCTGACGGTTCATTCAGCGGGCCAGTTGCTGAAATTCATCAGCAGACGGTTGTTGCGGTTGGCCTCCAACAATCGTTACTCTCTCTGGTTCCAGACACAAAGTTTGGTGACACGACTGCTTGCTTTGAGCCACTGGGCTCCCTTATTTATACTCCTTTCCTTACACCTCCGGTATAGTCTCTCTGGAGGGCACGAGTGGTACGTTCCTTAATAATTATGCAGTTGTAACTGAAACATATGGGATTTTCATGCCATGTCAATGCCCTTTATTCCACCTTATCACTCCACATCTGTATCCAAATTTGTTTATAGTGCCTGTCAGGCTATGCATCCTCACCTGTGAGCAGTGTTGTAATCATGCCTTGCAGAACTGCTTTTTTAGTAACAACATCGCTAGTGTTTGCTACCGGACGTGTCCATCAGTATGTTAACTTCTACTTTCTGGCCACAGTTGTGTAAAATTTTCAAGTATTTCCCAGATCAATGCCTATACTTTTTTTTTAAGCAGCAATTCTTTCTTCTGCCCATTATGGTTTCCAAGAAAATAAAACAGCTACTGATACAAAATTTGAATTTCTTGATACTGCTCTACATATTTTTGATGAAAAATTCCCAGCTATAGGTGTCTTTCTTGACCTCACAGTGGCCTTTCATGCAGTAAACCACAACATACTCTTACAAAATTTGGAATTGCGTGGGTAAGGGGCACTGCCCATGGCTGTCTCAGCAGTTATATTGAAGACTGAATACAATACGTCCACATAAATAAAATCAATCACGACTCCTAGAAGTGGTCACTTTGAGACAAGTCATTAAACATGATGTGCCATGAGGATCAGTTTTTAGTACCTCATTACTTCTACTTGCCCCCACATACCCACTAGTAAAGCGTTTCCATTTGCTGACTATATTGATGTCCTTACATCAAATACAGATGAATCTATCCAGTCAGCAGTAAAAAGGAATACAATCCAACTAGACTCATGGCTTGAAGCGGATGGACTGGACTTCAGTACAAAACAGACAGTATGCCTAACCTTCCACACCATTCAGAACAGAACTCTCCAGGCTCCAACAGTAACACTAAGTGACAGTAACGTCGAATTCTTGAATTCACCACACCAAATTCTTAGGGATCCACATGACTGACACACACACACACACACACACACACACACACATGGAAAAACAACATCAACGCAGTGTGCGATTTGTGCTTTTACCAGAGGGGGGGATGTCTTAGGGGGTTAGTATAATTACATATGTTACTAGCTTGGACCGTGGCGTTACCCGTGGTTAAACAGTTATTTATAAATAGATGTTAGTGCCGAAACTCACTATTCATGCGTATGCATTATCAGAAAAGCCATCCCTTGTTATATCTTTAAAAATACATTATAGGTAAAATTTATTTACAAAATTCTTCTACATACAGGTATACGACGGGAATTCAAAAAGTAAAACTGTGAACACCGAGGCTGAGTCGTGCTTCAGTAGCTCAGATGGTAGAGCACTTGCCCGCGAAAGGCAAAGGTCCCGAGTTCGAGTCTCAGTCAGGCACACAGTTTTAATCTGCCAGGAAGTTTCAGTTCTTGACATGATATTCTGAAATTAGGTTCTTCTGTGGTATGTTAACTAGTTTCTTGATGAACCCACATGTTTGCTCTTAATGTGTCATACAGAATTTGTGCTCTCCACTGCAGAGTGAAAATCTCATTCTGGAAACATCCCCCAGGCTGTGGCTAAGCCATGTCTCCGCAATATCTTTTCTTTCAGGAGTGCTAGTTCTGCAAGGTTCGCAGGAGAGCTTCTGTAAAGTTTCGAAGGTAGGAGACGAGATACTGGCAGAAGTAAAGCTGTGAGGACCGGGCATGCGTCGTGCTTCGGTAGCTCAGATGGTAGAGCACTTGGCCGCGAAAGGCAAAGGTCCCGAGTTCGAGTCTCGGTCGGGCACACAGTTTTAATCTGCCAGGAAGTTCCATACTTCGAATCTCCTTTATTGCGTCGGCTGTCCGTTTGGCAGAATGTGGGCGAGCGTTATGCTGCTGCAGGATGACACCTCTTCACAGTTCTCCACGACG
This sequence comes from Schistocerca cancellata, assembly GCF_023864275.1. NCBI lineage: Eukaryota > Metazoa > Arthropoda > Insecta > Orthoptera > Acrididae > Schistocerca > Schistocerca cancellata. The sequence continues at coordinate 110,010,162 of NC_064636.1, read as the reverse complement.
TTTGAATCTGATTGTAGGTTATAGTTTCGTACGCATCACCTCACATCCATCATACAATACAGACCTGGCTATTGGGCGCTAATGACCATAGAAGTTTTGCGCCCTAAAACCACAAAAAAAAAAAAAAAAAAAGACCTGGCTCTAAAGCCTCGTTTACGCTGGGGCGACGTCTTGTAGCATGCTACAACAGGCAACATCTTGCGGCGTATGTTGCATGCAGCAGGTTAATTTATACCAAAGCAACAGAATTTGTGCCACACGTGTGTCGGTCTTTCAGTATAAAGGATGATAAAGTATCGCAGCGTCGGCCGACTTGGCGCTTGCACATGCAGCTAACAACGGAAATAAAAACCAAAGAAAAAGAAAACGATGGTGGAAGACAAGAGTACTTAAAGAAGATCCACAAAATAGTATCCCAGGAACTAGATGCAGACGGTGGTGCGGTATTTAGTAATGTGTTCTCTCGTCCCAGGCGCGTTAGTCCGCGCCATACCGTTGCCAAAAGGTGGCCTAACGGTAAATGTTCGCACAGGTACCGGGCCGGTCACCACCCTGTGTTAGGGCCTGGGGTGGGACTTTCAGCCCCCAGCTCACCCAACTCTGCGGTACGACTGTTGCGGTATGACTGCCACACAACTTCCCTCGCAAGCTCGCAAGTAAACGGATGACGCACCTTAGACGAAAGCAACAATGACGACATGGGAATGATGATTTAGATCTAAATGTTTTGAAATGGTTAACTACTACGAAACACTTTTTCAAAATTAATAAGGAAACACATTAATAGTAAAACTGTATTAAAAACTTTCAGTGTTCAGCTCCACAAATTTAAATTACATGTAAAGTTTTACTCCAGTGCGTGGGAAATGAACATCCCAGGTTGGGATGCATAAATTAAAGCCAGAGGAGGGGATGGTCTGATACAGAGGGGGTGAAATCCCCTCAATCCCCCCCCCCCCCCATCCTGCAAATCGCACACTGCCTCCTGGAATGCAAATGAACACATTTGAGTGATTGGCTAGAACAGAGTGTGTTTGACAGTTGGTTTCAGACTCACTTCCTCCTGTTTGCCTCAGAGAAAGGACGACGGAGAGTAATTATTAGAGATAATCCCTCTTCTCACATCTTAATGAAAACTACGAGGCTGTGTGAGGAGAACAACACAAATTTCATTTGCATTCCACCGAACTGTACTAGTCTTATGCAGTCTTTAGATGTGGCTTATTTTTCTTCTCTGAAGAATGACTGGAGAGAGATTCTTTGTAAATGGAGGTAGACTGCAAATGGAAAAAAGAAACATCGTTTTGCGAAAGGTGTATTTAGTGGCCCACTGTGGAACATTTTTAGATGAACAGATAGCTTCTACAAATTTAGTGAAAGGATTGAGAAATGTCAAATGCGCTGGAAGTGTGATACTGCCAGAAATAAGCCTTGTGTTATGATAAGTGTCGTAACTGAATTCCAGAAACATTTGGAGAAGGCGAGAAAGACAGCCAGAATTCAATGTGAAGATCGTCAAAACGTATTTGTTCCGCATAGAGCCAGGGATGATATGGACGTTGTTTCTGGGTATGGTACGCATTAAAAGAACAATCATCTTTCATAGCCATCTGTTTTTATGTAATTTAAAATATGTTTTAACTAGCTTGAACTTTGACAGAACAGCGGTTTATGTGACGTCGGCCTGCCCCTTACTGTGCAACCAAAGTATCAGCAAAGAGGTCTACATTCTTGCATACAGGTTGTAATCGTTCATTATTTACGCGACCATGAAAGGTCTCTGTTGGATACCTTTCATGTTAATTTCTTAAATCTGTTGCCATAGGTCGGTGCTGCAAACCAGCATCAGAATTCAATGTGAGGATCGTCAAAACGTATTTGTTTCCCATAGAGCCAGAGATGATATGGACGTTGTTTCGGGGGAGGGTATGCATTAAAACAACAATCATCTTTCATAGCCATCTGTTTTTAAGTAATTCAAAATACGTTTTAATTAGCTTGAACTTTGACAGAAGAGCTTTTTATTTGCCGTTGGCCTGCCTCTTATTGGCCAACCAAAGTATTAGCAAAGAGGTAGACATTCTTGCATACAGGTGTTAATACTACTACTACTACTACTACTACACGTACTGCTGTGAGCCAAGGACCGGCTACCGCTCTGCCATCTCTTGGCGACGCCCCGCAACAGCTGTGTGGCCCGCCGTCCCCGACCAGTAGCAACAGACAGCTGGTAATCGCATTTATTTCCTATTTTGACGTCTTGTCGGATAGTATCTGAAGTGACGCTAATCTCAACAACTGTATATACTTTGTTCTGTAATAACGTTGATGTAAATGAATGAAGATTTACAATCTTCTTCGAAGAATGTTTAACACTCGTTGTCACGGTTTGTGGCAAATGCTATATAGTGTTCAGTAACTTTTTATTGCATCTGGTCATCCTTACTGACATGCTTCGATTAATTTTTGGCAGGCACAGACAGCATTAGAGTCTGTGCTCTACATTATGTGTGAATGATGGTCTTCGTAATCGAAAGTGTAACGGTGTCTTTCACGAAGAAGTGGTGCCGCTTTTTATGATTTACAAGGAAACTGTGTCGTTGCCGTATGCTAAGGTGCAAAATGCATGTTAAGCTAGTTACAATACACTGTGACTTCCTTCTGTTCTGCTGGAGGTCGTATGCAAAGTTTTACTACGTGCGAAGAAAAACGTGGCGACAGAAACAGACACCATAGCCTGTAAATTACACTAACAAAGTTACTGTGGCAGTGATATCTACACTAAAATTTAGTAGATAAGATGTCATAATTGATCTGGTGATCGTAAGTTTAATTACTTCGACAAAAATTTGATTCACTGAGACATAAATGACTCATTCACACAGAGAAAGTAAAATTATGTTCTACTATTTTTTTTAAAAAGCTTCAAATATTTACCGAAAATTGTGAAAAAGAATATAATAGACATACAAATAATAATAAATAAAATATAATAACATAAAATAAATAATAGAAATTCAATAGGAGAAAAGAATATAAAATAAAAATTTCGGCACTCGATAAAGGCGTTTCGATATAAATATGTCGATATGTCGGCGTTGAATTTCTCGTCGTTGAAAATCGATATATTTTGGAAAGGATTTCGATATTTTAGGAACAGCTCTAGATTTTATGGCCGCACTCCCTTACCGATCGACAGCTAGAGCGATACTAGCGCCCCGAGGGGTGAGAAAGCAGTCACATGGGTATTAAGGATAGTGTTTTGTTTTTAGTTATTTTCTACTTAATTCAGGAAACAGCTGTTACATTTTTCGTTCCATGTATTAGGAAGTGATCGAGAGACGTGAATTATCATCAAATACATGTGAAAATAGCCCAACCACACTGGTTCAGTGATGTAAGCTATAACTAATTCATTAAGAAATTCTTTGGAATACGTGTATTTGCAGCGTACTGCGCTGAAAGAAAGAGAATGTAAACGCATATGTCACGCACGAGTAGCATATATTTCTGTTGTTATTGCCGTGGGCACTTTCCAAGCCACTTAAAAAAATTTCATGGTGTCTAGTGATTTGCCCTTTCTAACACTTCACTCGACTTCCTAATACACAAGTATTTTTGTAATTGTAATTACTTTTGCTTCAAAAGTGCACGTGTTGAAGATTCTTGCCGTTCACGGCCCAGGTTTAGCAAATAATTCTTGAAATGAATTTTTCCGTGTCGAGAAACAGTTTTATTACATCTGACGTCTTCCCATAAGCTACAGTTGTGGGGCCTCATTTGTTAGGTTAAATAATGTAGGTATTACATTACATAAACGTCTCCTACGTTCCACATTTACTGATGTGGCTGAAAACGTAGCGAATAAAACTTTGCTTTGTTGGGTAGATATAAGACATATCTCTGCAGAAGGTCATGTCTTCAGGAGTTTACTAGGACTTTCTTGTTACAGGAGAATCGTAAATAAACTGCCCTGTAATGTAGCGCTTCATATCGCCGAGGGTGCTTACAACAGAAACCCCCAATGGCAGCCCCATCAGATTTGGTGGCTCGGTGGATATCCCGTTTAAAAATGAACACAGATCAAGCATGGAAACAGGAAGAAAATGTTCTGACCTGTGAAAAAAAAAATACGAACAGTGAACGGAGAAGTGATTGACCTGAATAGCCACGGTGTTATGGTTAAGTGGTCATGGTGTTGGACTATCAAGTAAACAGGTCATGTTCAAAATCCTCTCGTGCCATTTACTTTTTTTTCTTTTTTTCAAAACATTATGAACTGTCCGTCCCGTCAATGTTTCTTCTCTTTCTGTTGGCTAAGCAGTTGTCATACTATACGTTGGTTATAGAATATGAGTCATGTGGTACGAATACGTTACCGTCGCTAGTAAACGTGAATAGTGAAAGCAGTTGAGATACCACACACACGCCTCACAGAAATGAAAACAACAAATAAACGGGTGTGAACGTGAAACGTCCCCTTAGAACAATTATTACAAGACTGTGCTTAAACTGACACACAAAATTTTTAGTGGAACGCAATCTGACTTTAAAAAGTCCCTACAAAAGAATGGCCCTGACTAACATTAACCTATACCTTTCACAAATCACTTACCTCACAAAAATCTTCGTTACTCTAGCTACAGCAATACAGCGAGCGCCACTACTGCCAGCTAAATAAAATATTCAAACTACCGAAGGCACTAACTACTGATATGCATAGTTAGCAAATGAAAGATTTTGATAGAGTACAAACAATGTATTTACCTTACTAGTGTTCAAAGGTCATAATATATACAGCAGTTCATGACAACCAGTGTTACAAATTTCAGAACTCCGCCATCTCTCTCCCCACATCCACCACTGCTGGCGGCTCACCTCCAACTGCGCAACACTACGCGCTGTTAACATCCAGCTGCCCAACACTACAATGGCAGACAACAATGCAAACTAGCCACAGACTGCACATAGCACAGCCAGTGATTTTCATACAGAGCGTTACGTAACGTTGCCAATAAGAAAACATAAACAGCCTACTTACATAGCCCCCATGCTCCCCACAAAAAATTTTACAAATTGTTTTGTGCACTGGTCAATACATATTTGTTGAAATTTTTTCCCAATTACAATAACAGAGAAATCATATGCACACACTTATTGATACAATGTTGGTCAAAAGCTAAAATTTTCTCACAGTCCATAAAGACAGTCCTGATCGTTCATCACAGTAAAATTGCAGTGTTTTTCTCAAAGTCTCAGCAGTAAAAGAAAATGCACAAGGAAGTAGTGGATTTCCATGTAGTCTTGAAGAAGTAGTGTTGTCCTTTCAACGGAAAGACAGTGCTGACTCTTGACATGCAGACAGGTAATGGTCCTCAACAGAGCAAACCCACCGCAGAGTCAGTCGAAGTTTTGAAGAATATTGGTAGGTAGGTCATCACAGAGTAGACCCACTGTAGTCCTGGTAGAGATTACGGTACTGGTGGGCCACCAGAGGTGCAGACCTACTGCAGTCCTTGTAGAAATAATGGTACTGGTGAGTCAGCAAAAGTGTAGACCCACTGTAGTCCTTGTAGAAATAATGGTCTTGATGGATTATCAAAGGTGCAGACCCACTTCAGTCCTTGTAGAGACGGCCTGCAGCCATCTGTTGCAACTGTGCAGGTGCACAATCACCATCGAAGAGTCTTGCGGACAATACTACAAGTCCATAAACCACCACTTGTGCACTCACAAAGTTTTTTTCTAATTGTACTTAGAACCAGCAATGTTGTTAACAAGTCCCTTGCTGAATTATTAACACACGTGCAAACACTGTCAGTCCTTACTTCTCACATATTGTCGATATACTATGACCAACAGAAACGTGTGCAGTGAAATGTAACTTACAAGTTACTTAATTTGATGAACTGGTGTCAATTACAATTTTATAACATAATAATACAATTACAAAGGTACAAAATACATCATTAGAGAACAAAACAATACAGATGACATTTGTAGTAACATGGGCTTTACAAAAGAATAGAAATAACATATACAGGGTTATTACAAATGATTCAAGCGATTTCATAAATTCACTGTAGCTCCATTCATTGACATATGGTCACGACACACTACAGATACGTAGCAAAACTCATAAAGTTTTGTTTGGCTGAAGCCGCACTTCAGGTTTCTGCCGTCAGAGCGCTCGAGAGCGCAGTGAGACAAAATGGCGACAGGAGCCGAGAAAGCGTATGTCGTGCTTGAAATGCACTCACATCAGTCAGTCATAACAGTGCAACGACACTTCAGGACGAAGTTCAACAAAGATCCACCAACTGCTAACTCCATTAGGCGATGGTATGTGCAGTTTAAACCTTCTGGATGCCTCTGTAAGGGGAAATCAATGGGACGGCCTTCAGTGAGGGAAGAAACGGTTGAACACGTGCGGGCAAGTTTCACGCGTAGCCCGCAGAAAATTGGCTCATGCCACAACTGGTGACCGACAGCGCAGACTTCATCTTTCAACAGGATGGTGCCCCACCACACTTCCTTCATGATGTTCGGCATTTCTTAAACAGGAGATTGGAAAACCGTGGGATCGGTCATGGTGGAGATCATGATCAGCAATTCATGTCATGGTCTCAACGCTCTCCCCACTTAACCCCATGTGATTTCTTTCTGTGGGGTTATGTGAAAGATTCAGTGTTTAAACCTCCTCTACCAAGAAACGTGCCAGAATTGCGAGCTCGTATCAACGATGCTTTCGAACTCATTGATGGCGACATGCTGCGCCGAGTGTGGGAGGAACTTGATTATCGGCTTGATGTCTGCCTAATCACTAAAGGGCACATATCGAACATTTGCGAATGCCTAAAAAAACTTTTTGAGTTTTTGTATGTGTGTGCAAAGCATTGTGAAAATATCTCAAATAATAAAGTTATTGTAGAGCTGTGAAATCGCTTCAATCATTTGTAATAACCCTGTACATCAGTGTCACAGGAATTATGATGTAAGTACATACATAAAAGATCAGAATAACTTTTGAAACATCAACTTCGCACATGAGCAACAAAACAGAACAGATAAATAATGTCTAAACACCTTTACAAAGTAAATAACATATTATTAATACCAATTATATTTGTTGAGAACAGTATTCCTCATCATAGTGAATGTAGCTTAGTATTAGAAGAGAAAAAAATTCTATGAAAGAGTACACAGAGACAGGAAGAAAACAAATACACAAGGGTACACAAACACATAGGGGGATAACACAGTGGAAAGGACAGGGTTCGTTTTCAGTGTAACATTTGGTACTGCAGTATTTTGCAAACAAAACTTTTTTTGTTCTTGGAGATCTCCCTTTGTTCATCATTATTCCCAAAAAGTCCTATCTATACCTCTTTTCTATATTCTAACCATATTTCTTTCAAAATAATTATGGCTCATTGTACAATACTCATTTTGGCCCAAATCGTTTTCATATAACTTCTCAATGCATTTCTTCCAATTCATCGCAACTCATTCACTTATATAGTCTACCCCCTCTTAAGCTAACTTATATCTACTGAGCTCAGATGCTAAACTAAGGGACGAGGCAATGCAGCAGCATAAAACAATTAATACAAACAGCAATGAGAAAAAAAAATGGAAATTGTCAAAGCAAGCAGCAATATTACAACTAATATAAGGCAATGCACAGCAAACAAGAAAAATAAATCCACAGTAAAACTGGCTTAACAGAGTAATACAAAGATAAATTCAGTAACATTATGACTGGCAAACAGTAGCAGCAAATGCTATAACTAATACCTAAGCATGGCAAAGATCAAGCAGAAAAAATATTACACTAAAGACAACAATGCAGATAAGGGAAATGTCTATTCACATCTTAATATCTATGTCATTAAAGTGGTGCACCACAACCTGTTCTACAAAATAAATTACCAAGTACTTGAAAAGAAAATTATGAATACAGTTCCTGTGAAGGTAAATGTCTTTTTTGTGCTCCCTCATTTTTTTTAAAAAAAATTATTATTTTCTCGATCTGTAGACAGAAAATATTTATATTAGTACATCTATAAAATTTTATTTTAACCAATGCTGCAGTGCAGTTAGAAACTAGATATTAAACAAAATAGGCAAAGCAAGGCGTGAAACGTCATTCACTAGCCATATGGCATTTCATAATGCAGTAAACAATGTTTCAACTAGCAAGACAATAGATGTGAAATGTTTCTCATCATTTCATTTCAGTAAATATCATAAATTAAGAACCCTACAGTGTAATCATGTTTTCAAGTTTGAGGGTGTCGTATTTACGATGCTTTCTGCAAAGGAATGTCAACAGCGAGGATAATGGCCTCCTTTTTTTTTCTCCACTTGTGCCTCTGAAAGGCACACACTAATGGCTTTTATCCGGGCATCAGTCGTGCAGCTGGGTGCCCACGACGCATTACGTGACGGTGGTCACTTAGCTTTCTTACCGAAATATTTACGACTGCAGTTTCCGCTACAGTGACAGTCTCATATAAAAATATTTCACAGGTCAAGAATTTGCGTTACAAATCCGTAGAAACAAAATCCTATTGATATAACAGTGTCCAAAAAATTTTCGTCGGCATTGTAATACATTCACGCATTTACATACATTTCATAACTCTTAAAGTACGATTCTTGGTTTCCAACAACCTTTTTCACAAACCACAGTCCCTAACCACCACTCATTATTCCTTACCTTCTTCGTCGACACTTCTTCAATATTTCATCATAACAGATACGTATCATAATCAAATAACTCATATAGCATCAGCTTATTGATCATAAACATACCGCAACAGCATAATACACATAGTCATCATAATAATAACATCATAACACCTCAGTCAACTCTCGAAATCGTCGTAGCTTTCTCCAATAATTTCAAAACCTAAAAAAAATTCTCTGCTCATTTCAATAGTGTCATCTACCTCAAATGTACTTTAAAAATCATGATCCCATACCAAATACATCATTCAACGCTCTCATAGTATCACAATGGTTCCAAAGAAATATGAACAGTTCTCGAAGTACAGACATAATACAATTTCATAAGTGTGAAATTATCCAACTGTGTAACTGCGTAAACATCTGTCACTGATGTAGTAAAATAAATGTTTGTCTCTCTCAGTTAAATGATCAGATAGCTGTGTAATTTGTGTGTTAGAGAAATATGGTACCGATGTGTTAAATTGTATAAGCAAATACCATATTAGCTAGGGCTCCTTGTGCTTGCAAACACATGGTACACAAAGTAGGCGTGTACCCCCCTGAGGATTAACGTAATTATACCCTCAGGTGTTACAGACTATTGTAATGGAATGAAATGTGTCAGGGAAAACTTTCTTTGTAATTCAAAAATCTTGAAAAATAAATGGTTTAAGTATAGAATTAATCACTCAAATGCGTGTCCTGTAGCGATAAATGTGCGTCTTGCTGTAATATAATTCTGTGGAACTGTCGTAGTTATTGTCCTCTGTAAGCAAAGTTCTGCTGAAGTCAATGTAGTTACCTCATCATAAACGAAAGTGAAATGCTTTGCGTATAGATATCGTAGTTATTACGTACCTTACCGTGATCAAGAAAGTACTATAATGTAACGTACTGTTGTGCTACATGAAAGCCTGTCTCATTGTAGCTATACCACAACAGTTACTACTAAAACATGTTTTACTTTCCAGAACAATACAGAAAAACTGTGCAGATATAAAACAGAAACACTGAGAAAGCAACATTGTAAATTGTCACTCATTAGTAGCGTCGTGATAAAATCGTGTAGCTGTCACATAAACTAACCACTGTGTCATCTGGTATCCCACAGAAAATACTTTAAATCCAGAATGTATTTTCAAGTAAACCAAAATGTTGCATTAAAACTCATTAGCAGTACTGGTAAATGTTCAAAGCATGTGAGCCTTATAGTCGTTACGTAATCGTGCAACTAACAAACAAGAATGTACAAATAACAACACTGTGTCGTCTATTCACTATAACAATGCATTCGTAATTTCTGTTGAAATAAATTCTCTTGGTTTTTGACTGGATATTTAACTTCAAACATTGTTGCCTGTTAACAGTTTCTCAGAGTGACAAATTGTACTAGTAGCGTGGAGTGAAAAGTTTTATGGCAAAGACTAAGTTAAAAAGCAGATTATCTCTCAATAAATGGTTTTACATGTGAAATGTGGTGCAACCCTTTGCTCTTCCTAGTACGCAGAGTTTCAACTTTAACGCAATTATCATGTGGTATACGTCGGTAAAGAATACTGTAATTTTTATCAAGGTTAGCGTCTATGTTATTTTTCCCTGAGCCAGCTGGCGCACGTGGCTGCCTGTGGTGTGAGTCATTGTCTGTTTCTTTGTTTTTACTGGGATTAGGAGACCTAACTTCTACAAATTCGCCTTGCCAAGAGGGCCCAGCCGTGTTAGAATCCCGCCAGTTCTGATGAAATTGACGTCTGTCGTTATGATTATATCGTCTGTCGTCATGTCGGTAGTTCCTGTAGTTTCTTTCTTCTCGGTTAAGTGGTGGAGAATTTCTCCCTGAATTATCACTGCACGGTGGACCGTTGCGTCTGAGGTTATTCTGTCTCCCATGATAATAATAGTTCTGGTTGCCAAATTGTCTGTTTCTATGATTGTCTCTGTCATATTCATTACTACGGAAATGTGATCTTTCTCTGTCACTATTACTCTGCCAGTGGTTGTCATACGGGTGGTGTCTGTTTTGGTCACGATTTACGTTCTAAGAATGGCCTTGTCGTGTCCAGTAAGTATTTCTTTCATCGCGGAATCGTGACGGATGTGACCTGTAATTGTTATGTTCCTGTTTTCGCGTCCCGCGATTGTCAGTGTCAATTTCCAATTCTTGTAACAGTCCCTGAAACGCTTCAATGTCATCTTTGCAACGTACTGTCAAAATAATATGTCGTAAATGTTCAGGTAGTTTGATTAAGCAAATTCGGATGAGTTCTGAGGGGCTGTATGGGTTTGACAGGTACTGATTCCTGTGCAACATGTCTTCAAAATATTTGACAAGACTGGAAAATTCAGATTGTTCGAAATGTTTCATCATCATGATGCTATGTTTTACTCGGTCTTGTGTAGCTTGAGACCAATATGCTGAGAGGAAGGCATGGTAAACTTCTCCTTCACTGTGACAATCGTGAATGACCGATCGCATCCTTTCAGCTGGTTCATTCTCTAAGTAGCCACACATAAATTCTAATCTGTGCTCTAACGACCAGTTGGGAGGAACACAATGAGAGAATTGATGAAGCCATGCATGTGGATGAATGTCGTTGCCAGAATTCTTAAATGTTTTGAATTTACGTGTAGTAATGAACAGCTTATAGTCAAAATCATCATGTCGGCGAGTCACATGTCGGTCACCATTACGTCGTTTCAGTGGTTCCAAAAATGGTTCATATGGCTCTGAGCACTAGGGGACTCAACTGCTGAGGTCATTAGTACCTTAGAACTTAGAACTAGTTAAACCTAACTAACCTAAGGACATCACAAACATCCATGCCCGAGGCAGGATTCGAACCTGCGACCGTAGCGGTCTTGCGGTTCCAGACTGCAGCGCCTTTAACCGCACGGCCACTTCGGCCGGCTCGGTGGTTCCATCTCAAAATTTGGTGTGCCTTGCCAATTTCTTTCATAATTTCCGAAGTGTCCTGTGTTATTATTTTGTGGTTGTTCCGTATTTCTAAGTCCCTCTTCCCGTGTTGGAGCGCGAGTGTCCTCTGAAATATGTAATTTTTGTATTACTTGTGCCAACTGATCTAATTTGATTCTGATTTTGTTTGAATTTCTTAATTTGTTCATACTCTTCTGTGTCTGTGATGGCTACAGGTCTTGTGTCATTCAGATCATCATCTACCTTTGTAGATAAGTTAGTGAACCGAATCGGTAGATGCAACTGAGTCAATTTTAGATTGCAGGGTGTCGTGATTTTCATGAACAATAGTTTGCAGTTCTTTTATGGCTGCTTCGTGATTCTGTAATGCATTTTCATGACGCGAAAAAATACGTTGGAAATGCTCACAAATTTGTATTTTTACGTCATTACAGACTTTTTGACATTTCGATTCGATTTTATGTAACTCAGTAGTTAAAATCTTCACGTGTTTGTTCAAGTGTGGTGTCTAACTTTTGAACATTTTGTTCCATTGCCTCTAACTGTTGCTGTGTTTGTCTCTGGTGTTGTTCCATTGTGTCTAACTTTTGAAGCTTTTGCTGTGTTTGTCTCTGATTTTGTTCCACTTGTTGCATTAGCTGTAATAACAATGCATTAGTGTCTGGAATCTGTTCCTCTACGCTTTTCGGCAGTGCATTTGCACCGGCAACATTCACATTTTGACAAGCAGAAAATGTGTCTTGACTTATATGAGAAAATGGTGAGGACGCAAAACCTGAATCTACAGTATTTGCAAAATTGTGTCCTGTCATTTCGGATTCCTGAGGCGAGCTGTTGCCGAGCGATCGATCGATAATGCTTCCCTGTTCACTAATTGTTTCACTGCCTACGCCATTGTTTGCCGCCCGCTCCATTTCCCTATGCACAATTACCAAGTTACTATGTTGAACATTAGTTAATTCATTACACGGTGGCGGTAACACACTGCTTTCGTCTTCACTGTCATTTCTCAGTTTACTTTGGAGCCTAGTGTTACGTTTTTCACACGCCATTATTGTCACAATATTTCACACGACAACACAGAAAAACACAATTTGAAGAGCAAAAATAGGGGAACACATTAATATAGCACTGAAAATAATATCTAGTTAATTGCAAGGGCAGCTGCGAAATACTTGCCGCAAATCTACATGCATGCCACAACTGTTTTAGTGTACAACAATGAAAAACTACAACTACAAAGGAAATTCTCTCTATAATTACGCGCTAGCAATAAACAAAAGCTACACTAATTACACAAACTACAATAAAAAATCAGAAGATTTCAGTGAGGTATCCTCGGCTAAGGGTCGACTTATGAAACGTCGCCTTTGAACAATTATTACAAGACTGTGCTTAAACTGACACACAAAAATTTTAGTGCAACGCAATCTGACTTTCAAAAATCCCTACAAATAATGGCCCTGACTAACATTAACCTATACCTTTCACAAATCACTTACCTCACAAAAATCTTCGTTACTCTAGCTACAGCAATACAGCGAGCGCCACTACTGCCAGCTAAATAAAAGATTCAAACTACCGAAGGCACTAACTACTGATATGCATAGTTAGCAAATGAAAGATTTTGATAGAGTACAAACAATGTATTTACCTTACTAGTGTTCAAAGGTCATAATATATACAGCAGTTCATGACAACCAGTGTTACAAATTTCAGAACTCCGCCATCTCTCTCCCCACATCCACCACTGCTGGCGGCTCACCTCCAACTACGCAACGCTACGCGCTGTTAACATCCAGCTGCCAAACACTACAATGACAGACAACAATGCAAACTAGCCACAGACTGCACATAGCACAGCCAGTGATTTTCATACAGAGCGCTACGTAACGTTACCAATAAGAAAACATAAACAGACTACTTACAAACTATATTACGACAAAGGAGTGAAAACTTCCATAATGGAACGCAACTTAAAAAGACGTTGAAACGTATGTTATGACAGAGCACTGAGAAACTGTGTGACTGTGAAGCTGTTGCGTTCATTTGTTGCAGCTTATGTGACAAATTATTATCAGCGTTTCCTTGGAAGAGACGACATTCATACGAACACCTATACCGGGCAAGGAGGCATATCTCACTCACTCATCAGGCGTACAAATTAGGTGCGTCGGTAAGAGGTTCTTACCACATGACACACGTACTGTCACTAATGCCGTGTATGACACACGAGACGTGTTTTCTGATGGTGGATTCGGTTGACTTGTCGCCTTGTCCTCAAACGTTTGCGGTTCCCATTTGAAAGACAATTCCTTTCCGCTTCTAATAGAGAAGTTGCGCAGAATCAACTGTCAATGTAGGTCCCATTCTTACACCCTGTTGTTGCAAACGTATCTTACAACACGACACAGACACAAATTTGAGTATAGCGAACAAAGAAAAAAGAAGTTGGCTCGAGGTGGGTTTGAACACCACTCTCCCACGTGGCGGCCGATCACCGTGATGCTACTATTTGTTTTACCTTATTGTTCATTGCATTTTTTCGGGGCGGATGTCCCGTGACACCCGTTCAGTTTTATCACAGAGGGCGCTTAACCACGCTGAGCTACCATGCCGGCCCTTGACCACAACGCCGTTGCTACACTACAAGCACTAAATAAACTGGTATATGCATGAGTATTCAAATACAGGGATATGTAAACAGGCAAAACACGGCAATACGGTTGGTAACGCATATGTAAGACAAGCATCTGGCGATGTTGTTAGATCGGTTACTGCTGCTGCAGTGGCAGTGGAAAGATTTAAGTGAGTTTGAACGTGGTGTTACAGTCGGCGCACAAGCAATGGGACACAGCATCTCTGAGGTAGCGATGAAGTGGAGATTTTCCCGTACGACCATTTCACAAGTGTACCGTGAATGTCAGGAATCAGGTAAAATATCAAATCTCCGACGTCGCTACGGCCGGAAAAAGATCCTGCGAGAAAGGGACCTACGACGACTGAAGAGAATCGTTCAACATGACAAAAGTGCAACCCTTCCGCAAATTGCTGCAGATTTTAGTGCTCGGCCATAAACAAGGTTCAGCGTGTGAACCATTCAACGACACATCACTGATATGCGCTTTCGGAGACGAAGGTCCGCTTGCGTATCCCCGATGACGGCACAACACGAAGCTTTATTCCTCGCCTGGGATCGTCAACACCGACACTGGACTGTTGATGACTGGAAACAGGTCGCTGGTCAGGATGAGACTCGTTTCAAATTGTATCGAGCGGATGGACGTGTGTGGGTATGGAGACAACCTCATGAATCCATGGACCCTGCGTGTCAGCAGGGGACTGCTCAAGCTGGTGGAGGCTCTGGAATGGTACGGGGCGTGTGCAGTTGGAGCGATATGGCATCTAGATATGACTCTGACAGGTGACACTGTCCCGGCGGGGTCAGGGATTTTCTCTGCCTCGTGATGGCTGGGTGTTGTGTGCTGTCCTTAGGTTAGTTAGGTTTAAGTAGTTCTAAGTTCTAGGGGACTGATAACCATAGATGTTAAGTCCCATAGTGCTCAGAGCCATTTGAACCATTTTTGAACAGGTGACACTTACGTAAGCATCCTGACTGATCGCCTAAATCCATTCATTCCCAATGTACATTCCTACGGACTTGGGCATTTCCAGCAGGACACTGCGACACCCCAGACAGTGAGGGTCCAGGAACACTCTTCTGAGTTTAAACACTACCGCTGCCCACCAAACTCCCCAGACCTCAACATTATTTCGATATTTGGGATGCCTTGTAACATGCTGTTGACAAGAGTTGTCCAGCCTCTCGTGCTCTTAATGATTTATGGACAGCCCTGCAGGATTTATGATGTCAGTTCCCTCCAGCACTACTTCAGACATTAGTCGAGTCCATGCCACCTCGTGTTGCGGCACTTCTTCTGCGTGCTCGCGGGGACCCTACACGATATTAGACAGATGTACCAGTTTCTTTGGCTCTTCAGTGTAGTTACAAGTAGTTCGAGCTTTCATTGTCCATAGATTATTGGTTCAATTATTAAAGAAATCAATAAAAATGTACCAACTTTTATGTGAATGTCAAATGTACTCTAAATGTAAATATACTGTAAATAATCGGGATTTCAGCTTTGAAAGAAAAAAAAAACGTGTTTTAACAAGTTGAAGATGATGAAAAGAGCGTACACGAAATCCATTTCGCCAAAGATAGCGCTGTAGCTTTCAGTGAGCTTCGTACTATTCATCTCACTGGTAGCCTGTCACTGTCATTCGTCTGTCTCGATTGTCGTTGGGAAGGAATAGAAGTTCTAATGATATCAGCAAATGTTTTGCATGCCTGGTCTGCGTCTAAATCTGGGAGGAATCTTCTAGACGTAAACGTAATGCTCTCGCCATCTAAAGTCCACCTACTCTACGTGTGGGTTCTTCTGCTTTGTCACAATGCGTGGCATGTTGCGAGTCTTAAGGGAGGAAAGGAGGTGGTAAGTAAATTGCGCTTTCTCAAAGTTCGATTGTCAACGTAACTGTTTCGTCTTACGTATCCAAACACCTGAAACGTACATGCGTAAACGTGAAATTCATGTTTAAGATCGTGGAACTGTGACGAATATATAGTCCAATACTGAGTCTGCCATTTTGCACGGAATTAATCAACATCTACAAATTGTAATAAGAAATCAAGTCGTTTCTCAAAGGAGTAACTGATTATGTCGACATCCATCGAGACTTGGCGTAGTTTGGCGATTTGTATTAGAGAATAAGCTTTTTCTTTTATCCGTACCGTTTGTCGTGATGTCATTACAACTACAGTCTAATACAATTGCGACATTCATTACTGTGGAAATTTTTACCGTCTTGAGAGCTGGTGTGATACTAGCGCCCCAAGCGACGAGAAAGCGACCGCAAAAGTAAAGTTGGTTTTTAACTGTTTTTCTAGTCGATTAGCGAAATAATTGTTACATTTTTGCGTTCGAAGCATTAGTAAGTAGTCAAGAGACATGAATGACCATGAAACACATGTAGGAACAACCGAATTTTCCTGGTTCAATGCCGGCCGGAGTGGCCGAGCGGTTCTAGCCACTTCAGTCTGGAACCGCGCGACCGCTACGGTCGCAGGTTCGAATCCTGCCTCAGGCATGGATGTGTGTGATGTCCTTAGGTTAGTTAGGTTTAAGTAGTTCTAAGTTCTAGGGGACTGATGACCACAGATGTTAAGTCCCATAGTGCTCAGAGCCATTTGAACCATTCTAATTATGACAGACGCTTTCCTTGACGCGTAACAACTTCGTAAGCAGCCTCATGTTTCGCATAGTCTTACACGTCACTCGGCTTTCTGATACAAAAATATTTTTGTAAATCTAAGTACTTTTGCTTCAGAATCGAATTTTTTGAAGATTCTAACTGTTTGTGAATCAGACGCAGCAATTATTACGGAGTTGGTTTCATCTGTATTGGGAAACAGTTTTATTACTTCTATTCTTTTATTGTGACTCCAGTCGTGTCTTTCTTGAACTACAGTTGCGGTAGTTTATCTGCTACATTAAATAACGTAGGTATTGCATTCCTTACACGTTTCCTATATTCCACATGTACTGATTTGACTGGAAGTGCAGTGAGGAAAACTTTAGGTTTTTGAGTAGATATATATCTACATCTACACAGTGGCGGATACAGAAAAACCTCAAGGATGGGGCGCTATAAATATCTTGAGCTACCTCTACTTCTACTGTAATAAAAATGCGTTTTTAGGCATTTTCTCGAAAATCGCCATTACCGTAGATTACGAGTTAGGTAAGGGAAACTATTGTTACGTTATTGGTAAAAATGTTGTTACGAGTCTCATAACAATATTTTTACTGAGAAAATACTACGAATTACTATTATTAATACTTCACAATCAATTGATCACTCTCACTCTTGACTGGCCTTCACACTTGCACTTGCTACAACTAGGACTTTTTACTTATTCATTCTTCAGTATTCATATTTCTGCTTCTGAATGTAAACTAGCTTCCTATTCGGCCAATAGTCCGTATTTATAACGCTACGTATCGAAGGTTATCTGTACAAGGAAACAGTAGAATATTCGCGACTTTCTTGAACAAATGCCAAACAGGGTAACGAATCGAGATTACTAGAATGGTCGCGACTTTACTCGTAGGTGTGTGTTAGCTATTTATGTTCCAGGCCTAAACGTATAAAATATGATCGCGCGTGCCACATAGGGAAGTACAACTAAAACTGGGTTATTTTGGAAATCAGCCTTATGCAAGCACAATTATTTTATTTTTAGTACAACTACTTCATATCTCGATTCAGTCGAGTCTACTGCCGAAAGAAACGAACGAATCGGCCCCGCAAGGGGGGGGGGGGGGGGTTCGACCCCGTATGTATCCGCCACTGCATCTACATGGATCCTCTGCAAATCAGACTTAAGTGCCTGGCAGAGGGTTCGTCCAACCACCCTCACAATAATTCTCTATTATTTCAATCTCCGAACAGTGCGCGGAAAAAACGAATACATATATCTTTCCGTGCGAGCTCTGATTTCTCTTATCTTATTACAATGATCGTTTCTTTCTATGTAGGTGGGCGTCAGCTAAATATTTTCGCATTTGGAGCAGAAAACTAGTGATTGAAATTTCGTGAGAAGATTCCGCCTCAACCGAAAATGCCTCTCTGCAAGATGTCACGTCTCCTTCTGTTTACTAGCTATGTTTTTGTTCTTCAAGAACACGACATTCTCTAGGAAATATTTGTAGGTTACAAGAAAATTGTAAATGAACTGTTCCATAATGTAGCAGTTCACATCTGCTAGGTATGCTAGGAAACTAAAAATAGAAAAATGTGGTGTCTTCTTCTTGTTGTTGTTCCAATGTGCAGCGCTACATACGCTTCCGTTTGTGAAAACCATTCTACAGACCAATATAAACAATTACGCAACGCTTTCGCTTTTAAAAGATCTCACCGAACTCAACAGTGTAACTTCCTGGCCGCTTGGTGCGCTGCAACCGCTGTGGCTAACAAGAAAGATATGGAGCGCCGTGACTGTTATGATTAGATTAGATGAGATTAATACCAGTTCCATGGATCATGAATACGATATTTCGTAATGATGTGGAACGAGTCAAATTTTCCAGTACATGACATAATTAAGTTAATTTAACAACATACTTAAGTTAATATAACAACCTTTTTTTCCCTTAATTTATATCTTAAAAATTCCTCTATGGAGTAGAAGGAGTTGTCATTCAGAAATTCTTTTAATTTCTTCTTAAATACTTGTTGGTTATCTGTCAGACTTTTGATACTATTTGGTAAGTGACCAAAGACTTTAGTGCCAGTGTAATTCACCCCTTTCTGTGCCAAAATTAGATTTAATCTTGAATAGTGAAGATCATCTTTTCTCCTAGTATTGTAGTTATGCACACTGCTATTACTTTTGAATTGGGTTTGTTTGTTAATAACAAATTTCATAAGAGAGTATAAATACTGAGAAGCTACTGTGAATATCCCTAGATCCTTAAATATATGTCTCTAGCATGATCTTGGGTGGACTCCAGCTATTATTCTGATTACACGCTTTTGTGCCATAAATACTTTATTCCTCAGTGATGAATTACCCCAAAATATGATGCCATATGAAAGCAATGAGTGAAAATAGGCGTAGTAAGCTAATTTACTAAGATGTTTATCACCGTGTTAAGACTGTGCCGCAGCTGTAGTCTTTCCTTGTTTTGCGGTACTTGGTTCGTTCGCATTTCGATAAATAGTTGAAGTTCTTTTGTGATAATCGTTTTGATTTGCTATTGCTACATACGGAGAGTCCCAGGAGCAACAGCCAATATTCGGATATATTACAGGAATGATCATTAGAAGCAAAAATGTCTAGGAAACATGAGCTCTAACATACATACCTTAACAGCTATGAGCACTTCGTCATCTTAGATGCTAGCTCTTTGCTATCCATATTTTGGGAGGTGGTAAGGGTCAAATGAAAAATGATATAAAACTCGTCATATTTTAGTCATCGATATTTATTTAGTTTCGAATCATAGGTAATAAATCGGTGACTTTCTGTGGCGAAACGTAGTAATTGTAACTAGAAATAAATGAATGTGATACTAACAAGTCGGCCGATGTGGCCGAGCGGTTCTAGGCGCTTCAGTCCGGATCCACGCTGCTGCTACGGTCGCGGGTTCGAATCCTGCCTCGGGCGTGGTCCATTGATAGTGACCGGGCCAAATATCTCACGAAATAAGCATCAAACGAGAAAACTACAAAGAACGAAACTCGTCTAGCTTGAAGGGGGAAACCAGATGTCGCAATGGTTGGCCCACTAGATGGCGCTGCCATAGGTCAAACGGATATCAACTGTGTTTTTCTAAATAGGAACCCCCATTTTTTATTACATTTTCGTGTAGTACGTAAGGAAATATGAATGTTTTAGTTGGACTACTTTTTTCGCTTTGTGACAGATGGCGCTGTAATAGTCACAAACGTATAAGTACGTGGTATCACGTGATACATTACCCCTCTTAAAATGGACCGTTTACCAATTGCAGAAAAGGTCGATATCGTGTTGATGTATGGCTATTGTGATGAAAATGCCCAACGGGCGTGTGCTATGTATGCTGCTCGGTATCCTGGACGACATCATCCAAGTGTCCGGACCGTTCGCCGGATAGTTCCGTTATTTAAGGAAACAGGAAGAGTTCAGCCACATGTGAAACGTCAACCACGACCTGCAACAAATGGTGATGCCCAAGTAGGTGTTTTAGCTGCTGTAGCGGCTAATCCGCACATCAGTAGCAGACAAATTGCGCGAGAATCGGGAATCTCAAAAACGTCGGTGCTGAGAATGCTACATCAACATCGATTGCACCGGTGCCATATTTCTATGCACCAGGAATTGCATGGCGGCGACTTTGAACGTCGTGTACAGTTCTGCCACTGGGCACAAGAGAAATTACAGGACGATGACAAATTTTTTGCACGCGTTCTATTTAGTGACAAAGCGTCATTCACCATCAGCGGTAACGTAAACCGGCATAATATGCGCTATTGGACAACGGAAAATCCACAATGGTTGCGACAAGTGGAACATCAGTGACGTTGGCGGGTTAATGTGTGGTGTGGCATTATGGGAGGAATGGGCCCCCATTTTATCGATGGCAATCTAAATGGTGCAATGTATGCTGATTTCCTATGTAATGTTCTACCGATGTAAACTACAAGATGTTTCACTGCACGGCAGAATGGCGATGTACTTCCAACATGATGGATGTCCGGCACATAGCTCGCGTGCGGTTGAAGCGGTACTGAATAGCATATTTCATGACAGGTGGATTGGTCATTGAAGCACCATACAGTGGCCCGCACGTTCGCCGGACCTGACGTCGCCGGATTTCTTTCTGTGGGGAAAGTTGAAGGATATTTGCTATCGTGATCCACCGACAATGCCTGACAACATGCGTCAGCGCGTTGTCAATGCATGTGCGAACATTACGGAAGGCGAACTACTCGCTGTTGAGAGGAATTTTGTTACACGTATTGCCAAATGGATTGAGGTTGACGGACATCATTTTGAGCATTTATTGCATTAATGTGGTGTTTACAGGTAATCGCGCTGTAACAGCATGCGTTCTCAGAAATAATAAGGTCACAAAGGTACATGTATCACATTGGAACAACCGAAATGAAATGTTCAAACGTACCTACGTTCTGCATTTTAATTTAAAAAA
This sequence comes from Schistocerca cancellata, assembly GCF_023864275.1. Lineage (NCBI taxonomy): Eukaryota > Metazoa > Arthropoda > Insecta > Orthoptera > Acrididae > Schistocerca > Schistocerca cancellata. The sequence goes on along the minus strand of NC_064636.1, from coordinate 109,988,739 downwards.
CTTACCTGTTACCAAATGTTCGTTTAAAATTGTGAGCCATACGTTTGTGACTATTACAGCGCCATCTATCAGAAAGTGAAAAAAGTGCTCCAACTAAAACATTCATATATCTTTACTTACTACACGAATATGCAATAAAAAATGTGGGTTCCTATTTTTAAAAAAACAGTTGATATCCGTTTGACCTATGGCAACGCCATCTAGCGGGCCAACCATAGTGCCATCTGGTTTCCCCCTTCAAGATAGACAAGTCTTGTTCTTTGTAGTTTTTTCGTTTGACGCTTATTTCGTGAGATATTTGGCCCAGTCACGATCAATGGACCACCCTGTATATATGAGTGGGATGCTAGTACTTCCTCCCCCCTCTCTTCACCTCCACACCCTCCATCTCCTTCTTCAGGGCAGTTTCCAGTGCCTCCCCCTCCCAGATGATGAACTTCGCCGTGACATCTACCCATCCTTCCTACTATAGCCTGGCCTTGTTCCCCTCCTCCCCAGGGCCCTCTTTTCACTCCCAGAGAGTATTTTCCTCCTCCCCCCCCCCACTGAGACCCTGCACCCCATCCTCGCCTCTCTCCCTCCCACATCCCTCCCTCCCTTCCTGGCGCTCTTCGGCGCGCCCCCTGCTCATCTCTCCCCTCTCTTCCCCTCCCTACCTCCCTCCCTCATCTCCTTGCGCCTGGCAGATCCTCCATTTTGATCATCATCAGTGTGCCACGTCAGTGTTGTGTTTAGTGCTGCTCTCCTGTGCTTCGAGAGGTGTGATTTTAATTGTGTGCTGGCCTTGTACTTAGTGTTACTGTCAGTGATTGTTATGTGCTACACCATCCATCTATACTTTATACTCCAGTCATACTGCCCCTTGTGTTCTTTTAATTGTACCAGTATATGGTTTTTTGTGTGTGGTATCTTTTTACAGTTTTTAGCTCCATTTTACAGTCGCCCCTTTCTCTCCTATTGTCTTCCATGATGTTTCCGCTTTTTAATATCTATGTACACCATGTTTTCTCGTTTATGTTATTTTTAAATGTCTGCTACTGTTTGTTCTATGTCTTTCGGCTGAAGAACATCGTATATGCTGCTGCCAGCCCGACCCGATGGGGAATTGAAATACAATAAAGGAAAAAAAAATAATAGCACTTCATCGTTTTCGCTAGTACTAGTATTGTATTCTTCTATATAAATTGAAGAATACAATACTAGTACCAGCAAAGGCAATGAAGTACGTATGCGCTGCTGCTACGGTCGCAGGTTCGAATGCTTTCTCGGGCATGGATGATATATATATATATATATATGATGCTAGTACCTCATCAGCTTCACAAGTACTAGTATCATATTCTTCAATTGTATATATATATATATATATATATATATATATATATATGTATAAAATAATAGTACTTCATCGCCTTCTCTGGTACTAGTATCGCATTCTTCAACTGGACTATGTAAGTCATCTGAAGTACAGGATACAAATTTTATGATCGTCCCTTTCTTCGCGTTCGCTAGTACTAGTATCCTATTTTCAGTTGACACTAAAACCAGCGAAGGTGAAAAAAACTCATAAACGTAAAATTCGTATATACACTCCTGGAAATGGAAAAAAGAACACATTGACACCGGTGTGTCAGACCCACCATACTTGCTCCGGACACTGCGAGAGGGCTGTACAAGCAATGATCACACGCACGGCACAGCGGACACACCAGGAACCGCGGTGTTGGCCGTCGAATGGCGCTAGCTGCGCAGCATTTGTGCACCGCCGCCGTCAGTGTCAGCCAGTTTGCCGTGGCATACGGAGCTCCATCGCAGTCTTTAACACTGGTAGCATGCCGCGACAGCGTGGACGTGAACCGTATGTGCAGTTGACGGACTTTGAGCGAGGGCGTATAGTGGGCATGCGGGAGGCCGGGTGGACATACCGCCGAATTGCTCAACACGTGGGGCGTGAGGTCTCCACAGTACATCGATGTTGCCGCCAGTGGTCGGCGGAAGGTGCACGTGCCCGTCGACCTGGGACCGGACCGCAGCGACGCACGGATGCACGCCAAGACCGTAGGATCCTACACAGTGCCGTAGGGGACCGCACCGCCACTTCCCAGCAAATTAGGGACACTGTTGCTCCTGGGGTATCGGCGAGGACCATTCGCAACCGTCTCCATGAAGCTGGGCTACGGTCCCGCACACAGTTAGGCCGTCTTCCGCTCACGCCCCAACATCGTGCAGCCCGCCTCCAGTGGTGTCGCGACAGGCGTGAATGGAGGGATGAATGGAGACGTGTCGTCTTCAGCGATGAGAGTCGCTTCTGCCTTGGTGCCAATGATGGTCGTATGCGTGTTTGGCGCCGTGCAGGTGAGCGCCACAATCAGGACTGCATACGACCGAGGCACACAGGGCCAACACCCGGCATCATGGTGTGGGGAGCGATCTCCTACACTGGCCGTACACCGCTGGTGATCGTCGAGGGGACACTGAATAGTGCACGGTACATCCAAACCGTCATCGAACCCATCGTTCTACCATTCCTAGACCGGCAAGGGAACTTGGTGTTCCAACAGGACAATGCACGTCCGCATGTATCCCGTGCCACCCAACGTGCTCTAGAAGGTGTAAGTCAACTACCCTGGCCAGCAAGATCTCTGGATCTGTCCTCTATTGAGCATGTTTGGGACTGGATGAAGCGTCGTCTCACGCGGTCTGCACGTCCAGCACGAACGCTGGTCCAACTGAGGCGCCAGGTGGAAATGGCATGGCAAGCCGTTCCACAGGACTACATCCAGCATCTCTACGATCGTCTCCATGGGAGAATAGCAGCCTGCATTGCTGCGAAAGGTGGATATACACTCTACTAGTGCCGACATTGTGCATGCTCTGTTGCCTGTGTCTATGTGCCTGTGGTTCTGTCAGTGTGATCATGTGATGTATCTGACCCCAGGAATGTGTCAATAAAGTTTCCCCTTCCTGGGACAATGAATTCACGGTGTTCTTATTTCAATTTCCAGGAGTGTATATCATCATAGGCCCCATGCCAATATAACATATATCGCTTTAGGGTTTTCTACTCTAAGAAAAAGCTATATACATCACATTACATTCGAAATATGGATGTACATGATACAAGTCCCCATTCTGTAGCTTCTGTACTTCAATCGTTTGTTTGTTAAGTTCGTGGAAAGTTTAATCATTAAGTAATAATTTTGTGTAACCAGCGTCTCTTCTGCCTTGTGGCCTCCGGCGACTGGGTTTCCTGTCCCTGGCACTAGTGTAACTGAAGACAGTGTTCCTTCCTCCTCCTCTCGTTATTGGCCGATGGGAGGTGTAGTTTTGGCAATTTAATTGTTTCGCTATTCTGTCGTGGGTTATGAGTAAATTCGTGCTCCTTGTTGGTTGATCATGTGGTCGCTCGTTCAGGACTACGTGCTGTAATGTTCCTTGCACGAGGTTAGCTCTAATTCTGTCAGCAAGTTAAGCCATCTTATAACAAGTTTTCGCTGGCTAAAAGTCGGTGCAGTGACCAACCTGAGCGTGGCAATTGTGTTTACAGGCGTATTTAAACTGGTCAGTATTCTGGCTAGCCTGAGCATCCCTGAGTGGGTGATGTGTGGCCACCTTACACGGGTCCTTCATATCTGTTATGTTCTAATGATATTCCAGGACCATTTTGTTTAAATTTTTTTGAAATTCCTCCAATTTTGTAAATTCCTTTTATGGCCATTAATCGTGTGTTTGCTGAGACCTGTTTAATTTGTTTAATGGTGGTGTTGGTAGCTTCACTACCTCACCGTACTTTATTAACAAAGTTCTGTATGTACTTTAGTAGCCTGTTTGCTAATGTTCTTTAAATTTTGTAAAATGTTTGTATTGCTATAAATTACTTTGATTGGCGTTAGCGGCGAGTTTTAAAAAGTAGTTTATTGCCGTACTGCTAGCTTCTGTATTTTTTATTATTTTTTAAAACTGTTGTATTGCTATAAATTACTTGATTGCCGTTAGCGGTGTGTTTAAAAGGCTGTTTATTGCCATACTGCTAGTTTCTATAAGATACGAATAAAACATATGTGAAAATCTCAACTCAACAGTAAACTACTAGAAATTTGGCCCCGTTTTCCAACTTGTAGTGTGGCTTGTAGTAACCGTAACCACTGTGTGTCTTAGTCTCTAACTTACTTATTTTAAATTGATCTAAATTTCTAAATACTTTGACATATCCTATATCCCTGTAAAAAGAGATTTATGGATGAATAAAGCTACTTCTACTACTAGATTTTGCAAGACGCAGGAAGTAATGGTGCATTCACTTAATTGGACAGTCCGTGTTGCAAGACCCGCGAAATGGCCGATACTGTATGACGTTATGCGCACTGTGTGAGGCTTTGTTGCTAGGTGGCGTTACCTGAAGACGGCGAGCTCTACGCTACAAACTGCACGTCGAGTAACGGTCGCTCACGACAAGCGTGAGGCTGCCCACCGTGCTGCCATCTTGTGGCGACGGCTTGCAGCAGGGGGTAGTTGGGTGGCGCGCCGTTCGGTGGCAGCACCAGCCGTAACTGATTTCGATTCATAATATTATGCAGTTGCATCCATTACTTACTTTGTTTTATTTACACAGCTGATATACGTGTTGTGTGCCTCGTTGCAGAGGAAATTATGAAAATGTGCTGTTTTCTTGTCCTAAATGGACAGAGCTAAATCAGAACTGTATAGCTGACTGCAAGACATCTTCATTATTTCCAGGTTACACAGAATTAGAAGGTGAGGGCATCTCCGGTGGTATTTCGGTTGAATACCGGCCAGTAATTTCGTGGACCACACGAATGTAAGAAACAATTTACTACAGACAGTAGCTTGCAGGAGCGGTAGGACATGTCAAAGCGACGGTAATCCGCCTACTGGCTCTGAGTACTATGGGACTTAACATCTTAGGTCATCAGTCCCCTAGAACTTAGAACTACTTAAACCTAACTAACCTAAGGACATCACACACATCCATGCCCGAGGCAGGATTCGAACCTGCGACCGTAGCAGTCGCGCGGTTCCCGACTGCGGGCCTAGAACCGCTAGACCACCGCGGCCGGCAATCTGCCTACTAGGTGGACTTATACAACCACCAGTAATGGAAGGTTACGTTGCACATGGCGATCCTGCCATGGATTTCGAGTCACAGGTCTTTCTGATCAGTAATTAGGTTGCATTAAATTAACAAAACTGAATGAAATAATAATTTGTTTTTCTTGTATAGTGAAGCACAATTCTGTTTGTGCTGAATACAGCGTTGCTTCTATCTATGTTGTATTCTTGTTGTGTCTTGTCCTACTGTTGACTTTTCGCTTGTTTTGTTACAATCGATCAGTTAATTAGATATTTCTGGGTCATTTTATTGTACGTTGTGTAGTGAGTAGGGGACAGTGATTAAAACCGTAGACATAGGTAATGAGTCAGATTATTACTAGAGCGCACGCGAAAAGCATAGCAGAGATGGATATGTTGCACGACGAAAGCGGTGGTGTGTGCAGCGAGCAGGGATTGCCGGCTGGTGTGGAGTACCAAACCGGGGCGATGAACTTCTAGGGTGAGCTGACTGCGGGCCACGGACAAACAATGGAGTCCAGTGCGTTTGTAACGGGACTCGGGCCCCAGGCAGGTAGTGTGGGGGCGACCTTGGAAGCCGCCAGCACGAGGGATGGAGCGACTCAGGAACGTGCGGCCGTGCCAACTTTCACGGCACAGGTTAGCACGGGAAATATGGGCCAAGACAACCCACTGTTAGCAAGTATTTTGCAGTTCATGAAGCAGCAAGAAGACTCAAACTAGGCATTACTAGACTCAAACAAGGCATTAGAATTTGACCTTACAAATTAATAACTCAAATAAGGCACTACGCGAGGAACTAACAAGAAAATCAGGTGAACAGATAGGCGCAATTAATACCCATTTCGACGAACAAGAACGCAGGCTAGGGCGCCAACAGGAACGCCTAGAAGCGTTAGAAACCCGAGTCGAAACACCGACTGCTGGAAACCAGGCACTGGCTGACTCATGCTAAAGCAGATACAGTCTGTGCAAACCGAAGTCAGTGAGGCCACAAGCAGACTCGGAAATCGGGTCACAGTGCTTGAAAGTGATCTGTCCCTGCGAGAAATAGTGCTTCCTTCCGAGTCGCAATTTAGAGAAGTATTAGAGAGCGTCTGCACAGAACAGAGAGAAGTGGTTGCCCGTATGAGCGAACAGGTGGCCGCTCAGGGTGAGCAGCTAACGGCGCAAGCAGACGAGATTGATAAGGTCATCAATCAGGTAGGTGTCCTGACGAGTGCGGTAGAGAAGATCGCGCTGAATAAGGAAACGGACTCGGATAGGACTCAGCCGGTTCCTGTTGCGGAATCCGCAGAAATTCAGTCTCTTCTGCAGTTTAAAAGGGTGCAGGCGGATATTAACAAACGCAGTCGGGACATGATAGCTGACCTGCATAATAAGCTGCAGGAAAATGAAAGCGCCAACGGCAGTAATTCTGTTAGTAATGGGGCTAGGGGAGCAGAAAGTTCCAGCAGTGAACGTAGATGTAGAGAAGAAGACGAATACCGTGATTTTGAAGAGAGACTCGGTAATTTAAGGCGTAAACCGGAGCCGCCTACTCGGACGACTGATCATGGTATGAATTTTGATACTGATGAGGAAGAATGCAGGAGACACTTCGTCTCAGTGCAATCTTATTTTCTTTTCCCCGACCCGACCCACGACGTAGCGCCCTCGATGTGGCTCAATCAATTTGGACAGTCGCTGCCTCGCTCCTGGGGAAGCGGAATGCAAATAATGGTTATCGACTGTCGAACGTACGAGGACTTCAAGGCGGCTTTCCTCAGCGAGATCTGGTCTCGGAGCATGCAAGAGCGGGTGAAATCGGGCATATTAATACGAGAGAACTACGTTGACAGTACGTTCAGACACCCAGTAGAGTACTACAAAGACATGGTCAAGAGCAATCAGTTCCTTGATGCACTGTATGATCCGTACGAACTCAATAGAATCTGTCTTACTAAACTCCCGAGCGAACTGTGTAAAGAAGTTACAATTGCAGGAAGAGGCAAAGACGAAGTTAGTGGCTTTCAGAACGTGTTGCAAGAGTTGGGTACCGAAAGAAATATAAGTGAGCAGCAAAACGTCGTTAGATTTGAAGGTAACCGCGACGAGAATGTCGGGCACAACCAGAGTTGGAGACCCCATTTTTTTCCGGTAATAATAATCATGGTCGTGGACATGACAGGTGTGAACGTGTCTCTTGGAGCCCACGACAACGCAACAGAGGCTGGGGACGCTCTATGGAAGAGCGGTTCCACCGTAACGAGCAGAATTCACGGCACGCAGCGGACGGGAGACCAGAGGAGCCACGTAATTCCCGCGCTAAAACGGAACGCGAAAACAGGGAATCAATATCTGGCAGACTTCCAAGGAATCCTGAACGAAATTCCATATGGGACGATGAAGCTCAGTCCTACACTGGTCCTGAAGAATCAGGCACCTCCCAACAGAATTAGGGAACTGGTAGACTGGCCACCAGAAAGGCGACAACGACACAGGGTAGTGGTAGAGTTAGCAATTGCAAATATCAGGAAGGAGGCGTTAAGTTGAAAAAGGCGACAAAAGGGACGCATTAGACAATTAGTACTGGAAATTGGCGATAAAGTTCTCATGAGGACTCATAGATTATCCAAAAGACACCGGCATATTAGCAGTAAGTTTTTCAACGTGTATTCAGGACCCTTTAGGGGGAGACGTGTCGCACATCAGAACGCCATTTAAATCGAAACTGTCAGGTCTCGTAAGCCAAGAGGCTTGCACCACATAACCAACATCAAAAAATGGATAGAGTAAGAACAAGGGACAGGAGGGTCATCCTTTACAGGCAACCATTTAGTTTAGTATAATCGTAGTACTCCACAACATCTTAGGCAATGGATTTGGTACTCTTCTTGCTGTTCTTGCCTGGTCATAAGCTAGAAGCTAAGTGGATAAAACGAGTGTCGAAGGAAGATATTCGTACGCTATGGTGGTGATTTGCTCTGGAGAAGCGAGGATCACTCGTAAGCGAAACGAGAAGTAGTTACCCTGGGAAAGGTAACCCTTTGCAAAGTATATGGATGGGGAAACGCGCCATAGATGCGCGTATGTGGTAGTAATGGCTCGCGCCGAGGTAGCGACGGGACCAGTTGTCGGTTGCAAAAGGCACCGAATTTTTTGTGTGCTTGTGGTATTTGTGTTTTAGTGTTGTGCAGAGACGCAGCGCTATGAAGTCTTACAGACTTATGCGGTGATGACTTTGAGAGACCTCGAGAGCGAGCTGAACTTGGTAAGGAGTATGTGACAGACCATAGCAAGGATAATCAGATGAAGGCAAGTTAAGGTTCCTGGAGGTAAACCATCCAGAGGAATGAAGGCAGTACTGAATGGAGAGGAAGCCCCAGAGAGGTAACAGGAGGGAGTACCGGTTGCAGTCATGAATGGCATCTGCTTGACGTAAGATGATGACACCCTAGATATAAGATGTAAAGTGTGCCCTTAGATTTATAAGTATTAGTAGTGGTATGCGGTTTCTGTGCTTGAATGTTTGTTCCCAGGAAATAAATAGCACTAAAAGGGACGAGATTCTGATAAGAATGGCCTCAGATGAAATTGCGAGTAAAGAGGACTGATTTGATGACCGAAAGTTGTTGGTGTAATGTTCTGTGAGTCTTTTCCAAGTAAAAACCAGCCGTAACTTGTTCTTGGCTGACTGAACTTGACAAAACAAAGAGGAAACATCTGAGTCAGGTAAAGTATGAAACTGTAACGAGAGGTAATAACTCAAGGTGGTATCGTTCCAATGAACTTTTATTCTGTGTTTTTCTTGTGATGTGTAACTAGCTACTCAGTGTTTGATGGTGTGCTAAACTGGTCATACCTAATGGATGAGCAGTTACATCGCCTGTGTTGGGTTTGCCTGTGTGTTAAAGGCACAAAAAAAAAAAAAACGTTGGGATATAATGCTTCTAGTTATCTGTCAGTACTGCTAACGATCCCTCATAATAGTAGATTAGAAAATTTTGATGGTGAAAGGAATATCTAAAACGTTGTGGTGACATTTGAATGTCTGGAGTAATACTCGAGTAGTTTGGAAATGAGAGCATGCAAGAAGGAAGGAAGATAGAGAGGTATATCGTGGTGGTGGTGTAGTGATTTACACAACAATCCCCAAAACACAAGATACCTGCCCTGCTCCACAATCGAGACTGAAGGGTTGCTCCTTTATGGGCACTCAAATATGATTAGTATCTAAGGAAGTAACCATAAGAATTTAACAGTTGTCAGAGAGAAGTAAATCACCTGTAACCAAAAAATAGGCTAGCAATTTTTATGAAACGTCTCCCACGCAGTAACGCCTTTTGGAGACGCATTTTTTCCTTTGTCGTAATTATTATTCAAGAATGAAGAAACTTGTATTTGAATTCAGTTACTGTAAATTGCCAAACAGATTAGCGTGAGATTTCAGAGAGGCCTGTGTATAAACGAAATGTAATATGTAGAGGTTAAGAATTATTTTGTATTAGTAACTATTTGCCATCCATTGTAGAGCCCTGGTGAAACCTGTCAATAATTAAGTTTTGTGTACTGTAGGTTAATTGAGAAATGTACTTGGTGTAATCAAGTGAGGAGATGATGACCACTAAAATTTAAGAGAATGACAATTGTTCTGTTGGAAGGTGATGGCGAGAAAAGTGCGGCTTACCGAGTCCAGGTGGCAAGGACACGGGAGAACCTGTCCCGGTGCTACAGCCGAGCGCGGAAGGGCGCGCACGCACGGGCCAGGCGGTATGAATGGAGCCTTGCACCCCCCCCCCCACATGTCACAGCCGGGGCGTGGCTCGTCGTCCACGGAGGCCCGCGCTGACGCAGCACTCTCAGCTGCTGGCACGCGCCGACGGCCTCGGGCAGCTACCTGCGGGGATTCACGGCCAGCCTGAGCGGCTAAGTCATTAACTACTAAAGAGGCCCTGATGTTATCGCTCCGGCGCATCTTGCCAGGCGGCGACTCGCATGACGTTACGACGGGAGGCTAGAGGTGGCGGTCGTAATGACTTTAGCAGAAGCCATTAGCGTCACCGAACTTGTCAGGTGGAGAAGTAGGTTGCTGTTCGGTTTGTTTCCGGAGCTAAGAGATGATGGGGTACAGACTGAAGGCTCCTAGTCTCATAGGTAACCCCTGTAGTGACTATGGACACGGAAATGAGGGAGAACCCGTGAAAGACTGGCAATATAAAGACAGTGGATTGGGGACTTAGAGGTAGGGCATAAACTCGCCGATATTTAATTAGATCATGTTGAAGTACACTAGCAGTTTTAGTGATCCATGATAGGTTTCGGACTCAAAGAGGACATAATCTCGCCGATATTTAACTAAGTAGATGGTATCACGGTGAACTTCACTCGCACTTTTCGTGATAGGTTTTGACGTAAATAGGACATGGACCGACCGATATTTAATTAAGAAAAGTGTGTTGTCATGAACTTCACTTGCATTTTCAGTGATCCATGACGTTGAGGTGTAGACACCGCCAGCAGTGCCTGGTGAGAGAGCTACAAACTGTTCGCCACCGAAAGTTAAGACAATAAACGCTAGTAAACCTGCCACGCAATAACTTAGCAGTTGAATGAGGACAGTTGAAAAACTTCAAGCGATAAAGGGACACAAACGTTCAGAATGAGTGTATGACAGGTGATTTAAGTTGGCTTATGGGAACTGCTGTACCTTTAGTCCACCCCATTCCACTAGTCAGGGTGCTTGCAGGACAACAAAGGCCACCGCTTTAACAGTGTGTTCACTGCCAACGGACGACTAGCTTGCTGCCAGAATCTCGCAGAAGACAATTGCGCTGGGCGCAATAAAACTTAAGGAGACAGCGTGTGAGGAAGGAGAGTCGGCAGAGTGTAATAGGCTACACCCCCCCCCCCCCCCCCAAGTTACTTTGGAAGAAAGCCCTCCCAGAAGATAACCGTAGATTGTGTGCGTGTGACTTAGCAGTGGCGTGTGACTGCTTAAGTAATGACCCTCCCCCTAAGTACGTCCATGACTATTCCCGTGCCAACTGGAATGCCTACCGGGATACCCTATCCACACAGGTCGATAGCCACCCTTTCACCTACCACCACCCCGATGATGTCACCCATGCCGCCTCCTTTCTCCAGCAGACCTTGTCTGAGGCCGTGGAGGCCCACGTCCTTACTGTCGCCATCCACCCCCACCGTCCTACCTTACCCCCACAGGCCGTCCTCCTCCTTCGTGATTCCCGCCGTCTCGACCGTACCTTCCTCCACACGCGTGACCTGGACACACTACGACGCCACCGGAAAACTCCAGCGACACATTCGTAATTTGCTCGCGGCTAAGCAATGCTGGCACTGGCGACAGACATGCACCCGTTTAAATGCTACCCTACCTATCAACTCGTCCCAGTTCTGGTCAGCCTTCCGTCGCCTTACCGGAACTAAACCCTCCCCTACTACCCTCTTCTCCATGATGATCATCCCTACCCTGACTCCCTTAGTAAGGCCAATCACTTTGCCTCCTACCTCAAATTTGCTCGCGGCTAAGAAACGCCGGCACTGGCGACAGACATGCACCCGTTTAAATGCTACCCTACCTATCAACTCGTCCCAGTTCTGGTCAGCCTTCCGTCGCCTTACCGGAACTAAACCCTCCCCTACTACCCTCTTCTCCATGATGATCACCCCTTCCCTGACTCCCTTAGTAAGGCCAATCACTTTGCCTCCTACCTCAAATTTGCTCGCGGCTAAGAGACGCCGGCACTGGCGACAGACATGCACCCGTTTAAATTCTACCCTACCTATCAACTCGTCCCAGTTCTGGTCAGCCTTCCGTCGCCTTACCGGAACTAAACCCTCCCCTACTACCCTCTTCTCCATGATGATCACCCCTTCCCTGACTCCCTTAGTAAGGCCAATCACTTTGCCTCCTACCTCTCCAATGTATTTTCCATTCCCGATGATACCCAGTTCGATTACTTCCTCTTCCTGGATATCCACGATCGAACTGACACCTCTGTCCCTCCCCTAGCTCCTGGTTTCCAGTACTTGGACAACACTGCACACACGGAACTCAATGCCCCTATCACTACACAGGATCTCATTGCTACAGTCTGCACAAAACGCAACACCGCTCCTGGTCACGATCGTGTCACCTACCGTCACCTTCGTGAAGCTCCTGTCTCTTTCCTCTCCACCCTGGCCAGGCTCTAATATGTAGTCCTGTCCACCGGTTACTACCCCGACCTGTGGAAAACCTCCCATATCCTCATGTTCCTTAAACCTGGCAAACCACCGTCCGCCGTTTCCTCCTACCATCCCACCAGCCTTACCTTGGTCTTCAGCAAGGTCCTGTAATCTATCCTCACCCGCCGCATCCACCAGCATCTCCGCCAGCACCGCCTCCTTCCTGTTACCCAGTGTGGCTTTCGGCCGTCCTTCTCTTCCGACGACCTTCTCCTTCACCTCACTCATCTCCTTTCTGACCAGCTTAATTCCTGTCGCTCCACAATCTTCCTCTCCCTGAACCTCGAACGTGCTTATGACCGCATATGGCACTCTGGTCTCCTCTTCAAGCTCCAAACCTTCGCCCTTCCCCTTAACTATGTCCATCTGATCGGCTCCTTTCTCTCCCGCCGTCCTTCCTATGTCACCATCCATAACACAGATTCCTACACCTTTTTCCCCTCCGCCGGTGTGCCCTGTCTGTACATTTTGTACACGGCGGACATGCCGCCGCCGTCACCCCCTGTCCACCTTCTCCAGTTTGCAGATGACACCGCCTTCCTTGCCCTTGCCTCCACCCTGCAGCGCGCCCAACACCTTCTCCAACCCCGTCTTGACCAGTTCACCGCTTGGTGCAACCAGTGGTTGCTCAAGGTCAATCCCTCCAAAACCGAGGCGATCATTATAGGCAAAACCACCCCTTCCTTCTGCCTCCTTGATTTCTATCTCACCATCTATGGCTTTCCTATCGCCCTCACTCCCACCCTTAAATACCTTGGCGTCACCCTCGACCGTCGCCTCTCCTGGACTCCCCACCTCCGGACAATGCAAGCCAGGGTACCCTCCCAACTCAGTCTCCTCAGGCTCCTCTCCGGCCGTACGTGGGGTCTGGAACCCTCCACCATCCTCCACACCTATAAATCCCTCATCCGCCCTATCCTTTGTTACGCCCATCCGGCTTGGATCTCCGCCCCCCCTCCATTTTATAAATCCTTCCAAATCCTTGAACGCCATGCCCTCTGCCTCGCCTATCGCATCCGTCTCCCGTCGCCCATGCGGACCCTGTACGATCTAATCCCCTTCCCCCACCTCCTTCTTTTCCTTGAAAGGATACGGATTCTGTACACCTCCCGTAAACTCTATCCTCCTCACCCGCTAGTCTCCCCAATCCTCTCCCATCCCCGCCCACTGCCGCGCTTGTATTCCCACGTCCCACCCGGTCTCATCTCTCCACCCTCCATACTCTCTCCCAAGGTGGCTTCCGCCAGCTCCCTCTCCCTGATGATGTCCTCCTCCCTTCCATCTACCCCTCCTACCAACTTTGATCCTCCCACCCTCCTCCTGTGTTTGCTCTTCTGGGCACCCTCCCTCCCTTCTCTCCCTCTTCCCTCCCTCCCCCATTTCGCCCCACTCCTCCTCCAGGCTCCCCTCCCCTGTCCCTCTCCTCCTCAGCTATTGGCATCCTTGTTCTCCCCTCTCCCCCACCTCACCCTTGTTCCCCTCTTGGCAGGTCCCCGGACTCGCACACGCTAAGTGGTCATTCGCGCGCCGGAGATCACCGCCATCAGTGTCTCGTGTGTGCCGTCGTGTTTAGTGTTCAGTGTTCACCGTCACACTCCATCGTTCACCAGTGCCATCATCATCTTCAGTGTTTGTGCGTCGTATCAACAGTTTGCAGTGTGGATTATCATCGAGTGTGAACGGCTCCGTGTTTGTCTCAATGTGTCTACTGTTTTACTGCCCACCGTTCTGTAACTTATGTGTCTTCTCACTGTTTTTCTCTTTATGTATTGTATGGCTGAAGAGCAGTGTAGTGTGCTGCTGACAGCCTGCCTGTTGTACAGGTTTTAAAATAACAATAAAGAAAAGAAAAGAAGGATTACAGATACTCGCCAGATTGTATTACGTTTTGTAGTATTTTATTTTCAATATCACCACACACTTACCAGTATATAAGGAGCACACACTGTCTTGTGCTACCCCATCCTAGTACACTGCATAAGATTTGTCCACATTTTCAAACACACTCAGCAGGTTAGAAGCTAGATGACAAATACCTGTTGCATACAAAACAGAAATTCGAATTTTTTTTGTGAATCAGATCATTTTGCTTCACTAATTAGTCTTTGTTGTCAGTGACAAAAATTCAATTAACAGATGGGCCATCCCAATCTTTGCCTCCATTTCTCAACTGTCAATTGTTTGCAATCTCCCTTGTTATGACACCCAACCCGTTTTTTAGTTTAACATTCCATTCGCATATTAAAATGTGTCACATACAATTTGATCAGTAAAGAAGATCCAGATCAGACAAAGTACCCACACTTTGAAACTATTTCAGAACGTACATAACTAAGTATGGCGAAAATCTCTGCAATTAAAAGGCTGCATGATGTGGAGAGTCCACAGATAATAAATTTTTCTAAAAAAACTTAATTTAAAGTCTCATTATACACTCCTGGAAATGGAAAAAAGAACACATTGACACCGGTGTGTCAGACCCACCATACTTGCTCCGGACACTGCGAGAGGGCTGTACAAGCAATGATCACACGCACGGCACAGCGGACACACCAGGAACCGCGGTGTTGGCCGTCGAATGGCGCTAGCTGCGCAGCATTTGTGCACCGCCGCCGTCAGTGTCAGCCAGTTTGCCGTGGCATACGGAGCTCCATCGCAGTCTTTAACACTGGTAGCATGCCGCGACAGCGTGGACGTGAACCGTATGTGCAGTTGACGGACTTTGAGCGAGGGCGTATAGTGGGCATGCGGGAGGCCGGGTGGACGTACCGCCGAATTGCTCAACACGTGGGGCGTGAGGTCTCCACAGTACATCGATGTTGTCGCCAGTGGTCGGCGGAAGGTGCACGTGCCCGTCGACCTGGGACCGGACCGCAGCGACGCACGGATGCACGCCAAGACCGTAGGATCCTACGCAGTGCCGTAGGGGACCGCACCGCCACTTCCCAGCAAATTAGGGACACTGTTGCTCCTGGGGTATCGGCGAGGACCATTCGCAACCGTCTCCATGAAGCTGGGCTACAGTCCCGCACACCGTTAGGCCGTCTTCCGCTCACGCCCCAACATCGTGCAGCCCGCCTCCAGTGGTGTCGCGACAGGCGTGAATGGAGGGACGAATGGAGACGTGTCGTCTTCAGCGATGAGAGTCGCTTCTGCCTTGGTGCCAATGATGGTCGTATGCGTGTTTGGCGCCGTGCAGGTGAGCGCCACAATCAGGACTGCATATGACCGAGGCACACAGGGCCAACACCCGGCATCATGGTGTGGGGAGCGATCTCCTACAGTGGCCGTACACCACTGGTGATCGTCGAGGGGACACTGAATAGTGCACGGTACATCCAAACCGTCATCGAACCCATCGTTCTACCATTCCTAGACCGGCAAGGGAACTTGCTGTTCCAACAGGACAATGCACGTCCGCATGTATCCCGTGCCACCCAACGTGCTCTAGAAGGTGTAAGTCAACTACCCTGGCCAGCAAGATCTCCGGATCTGTCCCCCATTGAGCATGTTTGGGACTGGATGAAGCGTCGTCTCACGCGGTCTGCACGTCCAGCACGAACGCTGGTCCAACTGAGGCGCCAGGTGGAAATGGCATGGCAAGCCGTTCCACAGGACTACATCCAGCATCTCTACGATCGTCTCCGTGGGAGAATAGCAGCCTGCATTGCTGCGAAAGGTGGATATACACTGTACTAGTGCCGACATTGTGCATGCTCTGTTGCCTGTGTCTATGTGCCTGTGGTTCTGTCAGTGTGATCATGTGATGTATCTGACCCCAGGAATGTGTCATTAAAGTTTCCCCTTCCTGGGACAATGAATTCACGGTGTTCTTATTTCAATTTCCAGGAGTGTAAAAACTACCTGTTACATCTGTGCTAAATATTTTCAATGAGACGACTGTTGAGGGTTTCCTAGCATTGGGGAACCATCATGTGACTGAAAGTTTTGACAGCACTGCTAAATTCATCAAAATTAATTTGTACATGGTGGAAAATTTTAAATATTAGCTGATCAGGTAATGTGTTTCAAGGATGCACTGCAGAAACCACTGTCAGATATTTAGAAAAGTTTTTATCATGGCTGGATATATGGAAACGTTGTCCTGATCGCACATTTGGATTATCCCATGACACTCATTTGCGCATATCTCGTACCACTCACGCACTTTTAGAAATGACCAAGTACTGCAATGAGGACTCGAATTTTGAATATCTTTTGTCAGGAAAGTTTCAGACCGATGCTGTAGAAAAACAATTTGGAAAATATCAAACTATGGCAGTATGTCACTATTTGGCATCTCTGGGACAGGTATTTGAAATTGAATCCAAGATAAGAATTCAGGCCACGCTACCCTTCAAAATTCCATCATCTGTTCTTGGAGGAGTTGGAACAGATTTAGATTCTTGGGAAGCTGACTGTGTAGATGATGTCACCTTACCACCACCAGGACCAGACACTGACAGTATAATGGATCTCAGTGAGGATCGAAAGAAGCTGACATGTGAGACATGTAAAACATATTTAGAGCGAGATAAAACATTATCAGCAATAGAAAATGATGAAGCCAATAAGGTTATTAATGTTATCATTTATGCTTATTGGAATGTTAAAAACATGGTCTCTGGAGAACATCAACACAGTTTCATTAGATGCACTTCCCAGAAAAATTTACTTTGAAGATTAGCTGTTGATGGAATTAAAAAAGGAGACATCTTCCTCAGGTAGTTTAGTCGTCGTCAGGTTGATCACACAGATGCCAGAATTCTTGTGTGTAAGAAAATGTAGGGTGTAATATGTTTCTCAATAATTATGTTAAAAAATAACGATAGCCATAACAGTAATAACAGCAGAAAGGGAAAAATGTCAACTGTAAAGCAGTTTGGAATAAATTTTGTGACAGGTTAACAAACATTAACATTTCCCATTTTCCGCTCATTTATAATTTATTTTCTTGATCTGTGTAATTCCATTGTTAAGACTAAAATTGCATAATACTAAGGCTATATTTTACTTACAAAGTTTTCATTTCATTAACGGCAGTATTCTGGTACATATACGACACAGAGAGATGGAGGTGTCAGATTTATGAAATCTCTCATTTTGCTTTGTTAGTTAAAACTTGGTAAGATGACGATTTACTATTAAACCGATTCCGGCGACAATATCGATAATATCTTTGGTGACTCATTTATGTCTCACTGAATTACATTTTTGTCGAGGCGATTAAGCTTACGATCACCAGAATAATTCGACGCGCAAGTCGCCAAAGTGGTGTCAACTCGAAAGACTTGAACCTGGCAAACGGTCTACCCGACATGAGGCCCTAGTCACACGACATTTGATTACCAGAATAATTACTTCATTCTATCTGATAACTTTTACTAAACTATGTCTATCACGTATTGTAAATTACAGGCTGTGTTTTATGTGGTTTCACTCGTAATTTTGTGTATGATCTGAAACACAATAGAAGGAAATCACATGGTATTGTAACCAGTGTAATATGCATTTTGCACTACAGCATACAGGAGCCACATGGTTTCTTTATGAATGATAAAGGGCGGCACTATTTCTCTGCAAATGGCGTACAGATTGATAGTCGAGATGTAAGTCTCGTGATTTTGTTAGGCTTTCACTCTTGCAGTATAATGGAGGTTTGCAGCCACAGCCTAGCGGCGATGACTTCACAGTTGCGCACCGAGGCCTGTGTTTCAGTCCCATTCAATCTTATTACACTGAACAACAAATTTGAAGTGGAAGTGTGTGGTTTCGAGATAGTTATGTTTATTTCAGTATAAAATGATACAAAATCATCATGTTCATAAATATTTAGCTCTAGTTTTTAAAAAACTGGTGTACATTTTTGTATAAGTAGCTCCCTAACTGAATATGATTTCATGTTTCAAGATTCAGCATAACAAATTTTAACATCCAACTTTTATTACACACTATGAATTCTGTAGTCTGTGTGATCTACATTACCAAGAACGCTCCCTTAGATAGAAGTCTTCTCTCTTAATTACATCAACAGTAAATATCTCTGGAAAGAGTTGTGTTCATGTTCTTTAGATGCCATGATTTTAGCAAGGAAATACGTAAAAATAACAGCATTAATAAGCCATTATTAGGACAATACGACCCATTTCTGTCAATCTTTCTTATACGTTCATCATTTTATATTACTAAAAATGTTTTATCTAGCACTAATTATGTTTTAGATGTCTCACATCTCAGCTTCTCAAGAACAGATCTGGCATAATACCTGACAAGTATGTGAAAACAAGCAAGTATTCCTGAACAGACTGAATTTTTTCCTCACTGAATTCCGTTTCACTGTCAAAGTTAGTGGTGGTGGAGGTAAGGCCTCATCAACTACACAGTCAGTTTAGAAAGAATCTGAATCTGTTCCAACTTCTTCAAGGGCAGCCAGGTCTGAATTCTTAGCTTTAATTTGAATATCAAATCCCTGTCTAAAAACACCAAACGTTGGGATCCTGCCACTGTTCGATGTTTTCCAAATCTCGCTTCTAGAGCAGCTATCTGAACCTTTCCTGGCACTTCCTCACTGCAACACTTGGTCATTTCTAGACTGTGAATGGTATCTGATATGGTCAAATGTGTGTTATTGGATAATCCAAACTTGCAATCAGGACAACATGTCTGTATATCCAACCACGATAAAAATCTTTCTAAATATCTGATATTTTCGTCGCTTTTGCTAGAAAGTGGTTACTGCAGAGCATTCTTGAAATGGCTATCTCTACCAGGTGAGGTAAAATTTAAAATCTTCCACCATGTGTAAATTAATTTTGATGAGTTTAGCAGTGCTCCCAAAATTTAGTAAGATGAAGGCCCCTCAAGGCTAAGAAACCTTAAACAGTCATCTCATTGAAACTACACTCCTGGAAATTGAAATAAGAACACCGTGAATTCATTGTCCCAGGAAGGGGAAACTTTATTGACACATTCCTGGGGTCAGATACATCACATGATCACACTGACAGAACCACAGGCACATAGACACAGGCAACAGAGCATGCACAATGTCGGCACTAGTACAGTGTATATCCACCTTTCGCAGCAATGCAGGCTGCTATTCTCCCATGCAGACGATCGTAGAGATGCTGGATGTAGTCCTGTGGAACGGCTTGCCATGCCATTTCCACCTGGCGCCTCAGTTGGACCAGCGTTCGTGCTGGACGTGCAGACCGCGTGAGACGACGCTTCATCCAGTCCCAAACATGCTCAATGGGGGACAGATCCGGAGATCTTGCTGGCCAGGGTAGTTGACTTACACCTTCTAGAGCACGTTGGGTGGCACGGGATACATGCGGACGTGCATTGTCCTGTTGGAACAGCAAGTTCCCTTGCCGGTCTAGGAATGGTAGAACGATGGGTTCGATGACGGTTTGGATGTACCGTGCACTATTCAGTGTCCCCTCGACGATCACCAGTGGTGTACGGCCAGTGTAGGAGATCGCTCCCCACACCATGATGCCGGGTGTTGGCCCTGTGTGCCTCGGTCGTATGCAGTCCTGATTGTGGCGCTCACCTGCACGGCGCCAAACACGCATACGACCATCATTGGCACCAAGGCAGAAGCGACTCTCATCGCTGAAGACGACACGTCTCCATTCGTCCCTCCATTCACGCCTGTCGCGACACCACTGGAGGCGGGCTGCACGATGTTGGGGCGTGAGCGGAAGACGGCCTAACGGTGTGCGGGACCGTAGCCCAGCTTCATGGAGACGGTTGCGAATGGTCCTCGCCGATACCCCAGGAGCAACAGTGTCCCTAATTTGCTGGGTAGTGGCGGTGCGGTCCCCTACGGCACTGCGTAGGATCCTACGGTCTTGGCGTGCATCCGTGCATCGCTGCGGTCCGGTCCCAGGTCGACGGGCACGTGCACCTTCCGCCGACCACTGGCGACAACATCGATGTACTTTGGAGACCTCACGCCCCACGTGTTGAGCAATTCGGCGGTACATCCACCCGGCCTCCCGCATGCCCACTATACGCCCTCGCTCAAAGTCCGTCAACTGCACATACGGTTCACGTCCACGCTGTCGCGGCATGCTACCAGTGTTAAAGACTGCGATGGAGCTCCGTATGCCACGGCAAACTGGCTGACACTGACGGCGGCGGTGCACAAATGCTGCGCAGCTAGCGCCATTCGACGGCCAACACCGCGGTTCCTGGTGTGTCCGCTGTGCCGTGCGTGTGATCATTGCTTGTACAGCCCTCTCGCAGTGTCCGGAGCAAGTATGGTGGGTCTGACACACCGGTGTCAATGTGTTCTTTTTTCCATTTCCAGGAGTGTATTAATCACAGGTTTGGCATTTTGTCGCTCAATATTTTTTATTGTCTTTTTAATAAAAAGCCATAACTCAAATTCTAATCGTGCAATTAATCTGAAAATTTTATTGTCGTTTCCTGAGAAGATTATAAGACCACTGAATTACAGTTATTAATTCGTGGTATAAACTGTATCACTAACAGAGTTTTTAATTTTGCACAACCAGAATTAGTTTTTTTTGCTACAATCAAAAAATGAGAATATAATTGTAGGGTCTCGTAAAGGGAGACAATAACACGTTGCGAACAATTCCTAAAAATTTCATAGCATTAGCGTATGTACCTTTTGAGGGAAGGCTTCTAATGATGTAAAAAATGAGGTTCGAATATTTTCTTCTCATACTTCTACATGTGATAAGCTAAGGTCAATTTTAAAATCCTCCATACTGATACTCCTCATACACCAAGTTTCTCTTCTCTCCTCCTCGAATCTGCCTGGCCTGTATTTGCTGGTAAGACACTGTTCCGTTAGCTTTCTTGACCCTGCTCTCGTCGATGGTGTAAAATGCTTTTGTTGTAAACGTTCCTGGTTCCAAACCAACTCTCTTCAGTACTTCAATTCTGCCTTTATTTCCGTTATTGTAACGTAAAACTGCATCATAGACACCTATTTTTGGTACTTCAAGTCTGCAGAATGTACTTTTTGAGCATCCAATCCAAATTAAATTAGTGAGGCTTTAGTTTTGAATTTTGTGTCTTTCCATAAAGACACTTCCCCAATAAACCAGGGTTTGCAAGAAACCTGAATGTGGGCTTAATTGTATTCATAACAGGTTCTGATAATGAGTATTTATTGTGAATACATTTCGTTTCTGTTGTTGAACTTACACCAATCGTCTTTCAGACACAGAGTGTGCATTGGTGTTTGGTCACTGGATACTTTGTGTAAAAATTTGCCCGCATCGCTTCTAAATTATGTGTGTCTTTCCTGATAGCTCTCCCATAAAATAACTGTAAAGAATCAACTTCTGTTAGAGTAAGCATGCCTTTTCCACCTAGTGGTTTTCCATCATCAAGTACTTTACCTTTCTTCTCTTCCAGCAAGCGACGAAGCCTACCAGCAAGACTCTTATGGATGTGGTCAACGCATTCCAACGTTTCTATTGTTGTGTTTTACAGATTTTTATCCGTTACAGCTTTGAACGTAGAGGAGTCCCTGTCAGCAAGGTATTTAGTATATCTAACACCATGCTGGTCCTCAGGTCTCGAGGACATCCTCAAAACTGCAGCAGCCTCCATGCCCCCATTTGAGCCACTACCATTTTTAGAGCATGCCACTGCATGCTTTTCATGTAACAGTTTCTGACTTTCATTGTTGGATATTTTCTTTGTTCCACACTGGTGGCAGTATTAAGACGTAATTTATACATCTAAAACTGTATCTGAGTCAATACCAAGAACAGATCCAACTCCATAGAGATATGTGCATCCAGGTCCCATCTACAAACACACACTGGTCATTAACATTTGTAGGAGGTTCGCTGTCAAGAATATCTACTCAAGGATCTCTTTGGATCGTTTCCACCAGTGCCTGCACTGCTTTCTTCATAGAAACTTTGGCAGTAACGCATACAGCACCAGACATTTCTTTATTTAATTTTTGCGCCTTGCACAAGGTGGAGGCATGTTCAGAAAACCACACAATAAATTACCTCCTTCCCTGCCCTGTCCAATGTATAGCAGAGCATATGCTAACCTAAAATTGCTTTCATAGGTACCAGTGTCAGTTTTTTTTTGTGAGGAGGAAAATGAAAATTCATCGCCACACGAATTAAAAAATTAAATTCAAATCACAAGCTATTCTCACTCTTCTTTCTTAAACATCAATCATGCATTCCGTATTTTTACAGCAAACACACAAACATGAAAACCTTATAGCCTGGCATAGAAACTCTAAATCAATAAGTCTGAATCCAGTGGAATGGATATCAACATCGTTTACGCACCTGTACAATTCTACTGTCACAAGTTCCAATGCTGAAGCTGAGAGCTTATGCTCTTCATTTCGAGCTGCTTCCTCTTTTTTGTTGGTAAACCGATTTCCATTAAATCTCCGTCTCCCAAACACCGGTTTTCCGCCACCATTTTGCATAAATCTTGACTTCCACGTAAAGGTTTGGAAATTCCACCTTCCACCTACGATTATGTATTAGTATTGTGAAAGCGTTTCAGTCTGGAACCGCGCGACCCCTACGGTCGCAGGTTCGAATCCTGCCTCGGGCATGGATGTGTGTGATGTCCTTAGGTTAGTTAGGTTTAAGTAGTTCTAGGTTCTAGGGGACTGATGACCTCAGATGTTAATTCCCATAGTGCTCAGAGCCATTTGAACCATTTTTTTGTGAAAGCGTAAATGAACCCCATAAAAGAAAGTTTTGAGACAAAGATGTAGATGTCAGCAGAGATGTATATGTGAGCCAAAAATATCTAAAGGAAATAGCCTTCACGCTGACAAGAATTCCGCTGAAGCAAGCAGTTTCCCAAATGTCAGGAAAGGCGGGAGTGGCCGCCGGTGCAGAGTTAATCAGTTTAACAATTTAAATGCATTTTTAAAGCTGCTATGGTGATAAAATTTACACAGAAAATAGATTAAACTGATTAAATCAAGAAAACAATGTTTCTGAAAAATCGATTTTTTGACCCAAAATTCGTTACATTTCTCCTGAAGCGAGGAGTCCAGAGGCGCTCTCCAGCCACTACGAGTCGCTGCCGTAAGGAGGCTGAAGGCAGAGTCAGGCCGGCCACAGCACGGAGACGCCTCAGCATTCACCCTTAACGCACTCCGTACGCGAACGGAATCGGAAAAAAATTTCAAAACTTGTTACCGTGCCAAGTACCCTCTGCCATGCATTTCACAGTGGTTGGCAGTGTACGTATGGGGATGTGGATATAGAGGTGACCGTGAGTTTGGTGCTAGAAAAAAAGTCGCGCAAGTGGATGATTTAATGTCACAACTGTGTACAATCGCGTGCGACAACCAGCCATCAACAGATATACACGGCACTTTTCCAAAGTACATATTTACGTCTCTGTATGCGTTTTAGAATCTGGTCCGACGTTGATGAGTTCTCGCCACCTTGTATGATGTAATCGCTTGCCGATTCATAGAGAGAGATTCGAATATACCGGGTGACCAAAAAGTCAGTATAAATTTGAAAACTGAATAAATCACGGAATAATGTAGATAGAGAAGTACAAATTGACACACATGCTTGCAATGAAATGGGGTTTTATTAGAACCAAAAAAATACAAACGTTAAAAAATTGTACGACAGATGGCGCTTCATCTGTTCAGAATAGCAATAATTAGCATAACAAAGTAAAGGAAAGCAAAATGACGTTCTTTACAGGAAATGCTCAACATGTCCACCATCATTCCTCAACAATAGCTGTAGTCGAGGAATAATGTTGTGACCAGCACTGTAAAGCATGTCCGTAGTTATGGTGAGGCATTGGCGTCGGATGTTGTCTTTCGGCATCCCTAGAGATGTCGGTCGATCACGATACACTTGCGACTTCAAGTAACCCCAAAGCCAATAGTCGCGGTGACTGAGGTCTGGGGACCTGGGAGGCCAAGCATGACGAAAGTGGCGGCTGAGCACACGATCGTCACCAAACGACGCGCGCAAGAGAGCTTTCACACATCTAGCAATATGGGGTGTTTTTTTCGGTTCTAATAAAATCCCATGTCATTCCAAGCATGTGTGCCAATTTTTACCTCTCTGTCTACATAATTCCGTGGTTTATTAAGTTTTGAAATTTATACTGACTTTTTGATCACCCAGTATATTAACCAATATGAAGAAACTAAAAACATACATATGTTTTTGGATGAGGTCTGCCTTTAGCAAAAGAATATTTTTTTTTTATATCCCAAACATGTTTTACTGTAGTTGTAGCATCACCACTGGGTTTTTATTTTGTGGCTGTTAACAACTTAATGTAGACAAATTATTTAGCAAAAATTACGATTTGGAAACTGTTATGGCTATGGATGAAATTATTTAATTCTATGTGGAAGGTTGTGTGTACGCGCACGCGCGAGTGTGTGTGTGTGTGTGTGTGTGTGTGAAGGGTAATTGGGGTGGGGGAGGGGGGGGGGTTCTACAGGTAGGTGTTATCTGATAATTTTTTGAGGGTAGAGAACAGAGTTTCATTGTAAAGAAATGTGTATTTATTTATCACTTGTTTTCCGTCAACTATGGCATTTCGTATTTCACAGTTTTCTTCAGTCATTATATTCAGTGCGCGGCTGTTCCCTCATTTGAGAATTTTGGTCAGTATTGACGTCTGTTGGGCTATGCTTCTCGTCCTTAACGTGTTCAGCAAATGTGCAATGACAGCTGTTAGTTTTTAACGCTCTTCTGTGTATCTGGCATTAAAGTTTCTGCTTGTCTGTGATGGTCCTATGACACCCCATTGGGCCACAGCCGAAGTTTCACTTATGTCTGTCATGTCTGACGGGAACGCTGTGTTCTGTTTGCTGAAACCGTTTGACCACTGTCTCACTGTTGGTATCATATTCCGTACTCTAGTATTCCGTTGACTATCCGGCCGTGGGGAACTGTGTCGAATGCCGTAGAGAAGTGAAGGAACGTGGCTGCCCCTACCTGGGCGTCCGCGTCTGCTGCTCTCTGCGCCTCGTGGACGAACGGAGCGAGCTGGGCTCCACACGGCCGTCGTCTCCTGGGCCCACCTCGGTCGCTACACGGGAGACTTCCAGTCCCCAGAAACGTCACAGTCCGAGAGCATGACGCGTGCTCCAAACTTCTACAAGAGACTCGCATCAGAGGTAGGGGCCTTTAGTTTTGTGCGTCTTTTCATCGACCCTTCTCGAAAATGGTATGCCCAGTGTTTCTGTCCAATCATTAAAAACTCTTCTCGAGAGACTTGTGCTGAGCCACTTTCAGCAGAGGGGCAAGTTGTTTCACGAATTCTGTTTAGACTCGAACTCGTGTACCGTTACGTACAGTGGCGTTCTCTAGGAAAGAGCGAATTTAGTTGCTTTCCTATCCCTCGGTCGCTTACTTCCACATCTTTGATTTTGTCGTTCGTGCGTCGTTTAACGGGAGTAACTGCAGTGTGATCTTCCTCTACAAAGCATATATATGCACAGGCCCACCACATCTTAATCGTGAATCGTAGTAAATGCATCAATTGGCCGAATACGAGAGGCTTCGAGTGGGTAAAGTGGCAAACTGCATTCGCGAGAATACGGTTGCACGAAAATTATCGTGGGTCAAGTTCGTAATCATACGGACGAACTGAATCGACAGTTTGGAGAACAGGAAACCAAACGTATCAACATTTCATCGCTACCTCACTAAACGTATCCATCAGAAGAACAATTTAAAAAAAAAAACAGACCCCTTTGTACCATTCGGCAACCATTCGAAACAATAGGTCGAAATACTAATCGCACCGATTTGTGGAACAACTTTGTTACGTCCGCTACTTAAACTCGTCCCATAGCGCAGTTTATAAGAGTTGATAAAGATGACGATTATTTATTCCTTACTCATAGTTAATAGGAAAACTACTGGATTGTTTTAATATACGAAAGGAATATGGAGCAGTCTAGAGCGGAATTTAGAGACGGAAGATGCTACAGCAATGGCCACATGTACCCAGCACAGGTCACGTGGTCCGCTTTTCGAGTCAAGAATAAAGCGTTACGAAGAAATCGAAAAACAACTTGGTTTCGTCGTAAAAGGATAAATATTTTATAGTACTTAACGTGTTAATGTTGCGGGAGAAACAGAAGGCCAAGTTCATTAGAATATACGTCATGCTGCAGAATCGTCGTATTATTTTCTGCTTCAACACGCTTCATATCTCGATACTGAGGCGGTATCTGTACCGGAACAAGCAGGATTCATAGCCTCTTATTCTGTATGAAAATCGTACAATACGGATGTAAAGCGTGAGAGTTAAACATTGTACACCTATTGCTGACCAAATTGCCAGAAAATTACGCGTTTCCTTCCAAACCTAAATGAATGTTGTATCCTCTCATCCCGTTGTCTCCTTCGACGTAGTCGTCGGTAGTGGTTGTGGTTTGTTTCGTTCTCTCTTCTTTCTTCTTTACACGCTCGGCAAATCCTCAGGGTCGTATGTTCGAGGAAGTGGGGAAGGGGAACATCTTATTATCTTTTCGAAATTATGATATACAACAAAAATTTAAGAACTTCCAACTTATAGCCTTCCTTCGAGTGCGGCAGGAAAATAAAATTGGTAAGCATAACGGTTTGGACCAAAGTGATGACAGCAGTGTGAAATTTTACAGTTGGCCGTCTACTGAAAGGAGACGCAACACATGAATCGTATTTTCATATAAATGTAGTTTATTGAGGTCCCACTTTGACTAAAATAAAATTCACGTTCATTCGGAACTCAATCATAATTAATGCCAATTTTTATGGTGTAACCTGTGTGTGTATGGGATTTTCAGCTCATAACTCCATTCCAGCTACACGTAATCCAAGACTGTTGATACGTTGCTATGCAACCATACAATCAAATCTAATTCCCGAAATTTGTCCTTTCCTTCGCTAATTGACCACCTATAGTAATATTTAATTAGAAACCAGTTCAAAATCATATACTTCCTCAAAACAACATCCGATTTAATTATTATCGGAAACAATTCTTCGTTTTAAGCCAAGTCTACTTGATGCGCCTCACAGATAAAGACCGCAAGATGTGACCTTTATTTGGACAGCTAGCGTATTCCTGTTTGATTCCCTCTCTCTCTCTCTCTCTCTCTCTCTCTCTTCGTTTTACCATTCAAAGGACTCAATAATAAATTACAATTGCCCTCTACGCAATCAATTATGAGCAAAACACGAAATTCACTTATCACTCACCAGAGTAACTTGATAGAGTGCTAACATCTGTGTCTTTTTCAAAGAATTAATATACTTCTTCATTGTCAAGTCTATGTCAAATCACTATTGTATCACTGTGAATACGATATAATAGTCGTATGATTTTTACTCACATCGTACACAATTATTTCAATAGTTTTCAAATAAATAATCAAATTAAAAACCACAAATATTACTATCGGGGTACGTACAATACATTTCGATATATCAAAAAACTTTCAATTTAGCGTGACGTTACGCATTTACACTTGCTGTTTCTCTACCAACCCAACATGACACTTTGCATTTCTCGGAATCCAAACTTTGCTGTTAAATTACGTTCATAGTATTTCTTACTTTTACCACCTTATGTAAAGTTACAATGTGCCGAGTGCAAATCAGCACTGTCAGGAAGCATTAAAATGGTACAGTTAACCAGCCACTAGCAGTTGTGATTCGCATGTAGGAATCGACAAGCATCTCGCACCTGACGGGTGGTTCTGCTGTCGGCAAATTTAAAAAAAACTCCTGTTTTTAATTTACGTCAGAATAACGCCTTTACTCTTGAGAGAGTTAAACTGCAAACATTTCGGAACGCTAGCAGCAACAATCAGTCGCTGAGGCAGCGAGAAAGTTGTGTCAGCTGCAGCATACGGAAAACTGACGGAAAAATAAATTCGGTTTCTGCATTACTGGAATCTGCATTTGTAACTGAATGTGCTCCAAATCAGTACAGTGTCATCATGCGATGAGCTCACGTGGACTAGTAGCTTTTTAATGTACTTACACTTTGTTCTCAAAACGTCGACGGCACATATATACGTAGAGTGTTATGTCAATTTGAAGTTGACAGCAAGATCCTGTGGGAAATAATAATAGGAATTGAGGTCTTAAAATCAAGCGGTCTTGGCTTTCACAAAAAATATGTATAAACAGAGATCATTTGTAAGTTATGCAGTAATATGTCGCTCCTGGCGTTAGGTAAAGTATACAGCGTGTTAAAACTTAAGAAGTTAAATGTAACCTACACATAAAATTTAATTAAGAGTGCCTTAAACATGGCGGTAACCCTAAATACGTTTGATTTACTATGCACTACTCCTCTCAGGTTCCCCAAAAAAGGAAACAAGAAGCAGAGTGAAGGTCGACCACAGCACAAAAAACAGTAGTTTTATAAGCGTATTCACCTCATGACCGCCAAAGTGATAAACATTGAGGACGACTTGAAGAAGATAGTCGTATTATCAGTAGAACAGTTTTGTGAAATGTCAACCACCATTACGGAAAAACTTAACAAAAATGTTAATAGCGTGCAAACTGTTCGGAGTGATAAACTTCGGCGGTTGGTGGAGGCAAAAAAAAAAAAATGCCCTAGTGTCGTTCAGACCCACTGTCCCAATCAATTTTCTGATAGGGCAGACAACATGACTAACATAAAGTTTACGGGTCCAGAACGTGAGTTTCTACAAAACGGATTACACTATAATATACCACGACCTTATACGCATGATTAAGAAAATAGTTGCAGAAACGAAAATCATTTTGGCCTCTTCCTCCAAGCAGAAGTGTGAAAATATAACTGCAACAGTCAAAATAATGCAACAAAAAACTGTCAACGAAAAGCTGGCAAACAATAAACCAATGATTATTAAGGCAGACAAGTGTAATGCATCAGTTGTCATTTATGAAGCCGATTACTTGAAGAAAGTTGAAATTTTTTTAACATAATAGCATAGTGCTGATAGAGAAGAATCCAATCAATAAATTTAATTCTGAAATTAGGAAAAATTCAATCAATCAGACTTTTTGTTGGACGACAGCCAAGCGATCGGTAAAATGATGTCATATTAAGTACTCAGATTACAAACACAAGTTACGACCCACTAATGTAACAAAACAGATGCCACCAGTTGTTGACGGAAGACATTCCCGTTTGCCAAGCTCAACAGATTTATTAATAAAGAAATTAAAGGAATTGTTTGTTTTTGAAAAAGTTTCTAATGTAAAGAATAGAGTATAACTGGCGATTTTTTTTAAACCCTCATGGTACCAGATACGTACACTCTAGTCTCTTTTGATGTAAGAAACCTCTGTACGAGCCTCCCTGTTACAGAAACAACTAATACCATCAGAGGAGCCCTTATTAGACATAAAAGAATTGCGCCTGCAGAAGCAATAGGGTTAATAGAACTTTTAGAATTATCATTGTCTAGCAGCCATTTCCTGCTCAGTGAAAAAGGTTTGGCTAGGGAGAGCTGTCATTCAGGAACCTTATCAGACATTTTCTCCGGCGAGCTTCAGAAAAATTCGTTATTAAATATCAAGTATATGGGAAAACACAGTCTATTTTAAGCGATATGTTGATGACATTGTAGCTCTAACCCAGGGTGATACAAACTATCTCGAGATTTATTTACAGGACATCAACCCTATGCACACAAGCATGCTATTCACTGTTGAATTAGAAGATAATGATAATTAAGTTTTTTGGGTTTGACCATTGACAAATCTAGTGGTATGAATACGTTTCAGATCATCAGGAAACCATGTACTATGATGTGGTAATTAATGTTAACTTGGGTCACCGATCTAGGTATCAAAAAGCATTTTTCCATTCAGTGATACAGAGACTTTTGAATCCTCCCTTAGAACAACAAGCAAATGACGAGGAACTTACTGCTTCCAGATACATTGCCTAAAGAAATGGACAAAGGTAGTCCTTAGTAGATGAATTTTGTAACACATTATATAAAAGGAATAAGATCAAAAATGAACCACATTTGTTAGTTAAAACCAAGTTCATATCAATGACCTATCAAGATACTGTCTCAGACAAGATTGGAAGTAGTTTTCGAAGACCAAATATTTCAGTACTGATAATAAGTTACAATTGAAACTATGCCATTACGTTGGCTCATACATAGATGAATATCAGGAGTGTACAGATTTCATTCTGGGCGGTGTGATGGTTTCTACATAGGTCAAACCAGTAGATTCTTTTTTTTTTGCAAGATTTTGGAAGCATATAGGTAATCATAATAAAATGACTATTGTTGAGAAATTATGGCTTTCCATCCATACAGTCCATGACATGGGACACTACATGAAAATACTGCATAAAGCACCTAAAGGTAAAAAACTTAAAATACTCGAAAGTTTCCATATACACAAAACTTGGAAGCACCATAGGCAACGCATTTTGAACGATCAGGAGACCACAACTTCTTTAATATTTTTGAAGATGAATTGTGGAACTGAGTCCCCTGACTGCACTCCCTTCTTTTCCTTCACAACACATATATCTAGTCCTCTACCAGATTCTCCTCTTTTGCCCCACCTGATCCCCCCCTCTTTACTTCACCAGTTGCGATCCTTCACTGCCCCCACCCCCTTTTGTATTTTTTCATCCCCCCAGGCTCCAGACCACTTTCCCCTCTCACCCTTTCCCCCCACTTTATCTTATATTGCGTGAAGTCTTTGTAGCATGTTTCAGGATAATGCATCAGATTCACACTTTTTTAAGACAAATAGGTTCAGTTGAAAATTAGAATCTTTATATACACCATATCTATGTCACAATTTTGCTATTGTTAGTATGCCTTGGGACCTGTAAGCTTGCTACGTATGAAGGGCTTGTTTCAATAGTGGTACAAGCCCATTACCTCCACTTTTCTGCCTATAATGCTTCTGATGCCCAATAAACAGAGAGAAAGGTTCATCTGTAGAAAGAAGCCATATGGTTGAATATTTCTGGTATCTCAACTGCAGATTTTTCAGCGCTCATTTAGGACTCTGTATCTTAAAGTGAACTAAAAAGGACTTGGACCACTATTGAAGTAAGCCCTTCATATATCTTCTTTAGCAATATGTATTACGCTGTTCATGATCCAACTTTACCTCCTGTGTTATAGTACCTCATATACCACATTTCAGTGCTTCCAGAACTTTCTTCTAGACAATGACTTAGATAATCAGCTCAGATGTAAAACATTTAGCAGAGTTAAATTCAAGTTTCACCTATGACCTCAGTGCAGGACGATATGGTAAATTGGAACTACTACTATAACCTGACGTCTGTACTATAAACCTTGTATGTTTTTCGTATACCGCTCACCCAGCGCTTTCAGTTATTTTGTACCAGCTCTGAGCATGTTTCGATCTCATACTTATTTCACAATGCTTCCACTATTTCATATTCTTTTTAAGAGATGAGTGTGAATAGTTTTACTCTGCACTACCATACTTAGACTCTCAGCACCATTGCTGTTAACCACATATCACTTCTTTATCAACATATAAAATACTACTTTTTATCTCACTTTTAAGTGGTATCACTCAAACATAAACCCTATTATCTGTCCTCCTCCCACAGGACTGCCTACGAGGTGATGTTCTCACTACACCACCAATAACAGTATTCCCTTCATTATTTTAGTATGGTTAGTATGGTTGTTTTAATATAATTTTTTCTTAGTTCCATTAAAAAGAATCTCAGTTTAATTCACTGAGAGGTTGTTGGCGTGGTGTATAGCATTAACTCTGTTCGCACTATGGATGTTACACTTTAACCTCTCATTCATTTGACAACCCATCTTGGAGAATTCTGTATCATAAATTACAAACCATGTGCAGTTTTTAACGTATTTTACTTTGTCACAATATGTCAATGACAGATGTATGTGAACATATACATAAAAAGGATAATGGCTATCTGAAGATGACAAGACGATTCAGTCGAAACTCGTAATTGGAATAAAGTTCTTTAAATCAAGCGATCTTGGGTTTCACAAAAAATATATATTGAGAGATCGTCCAAACAACATGTGTATAAGTTATATGGGTGACTTCCGTGTACTTGAAACAGAGCAGTAAACCCATATCAATCTGAAGAGCAAGCCCAGTATTTTTGGAGCTGTTTGTGACCATTCCCACTGTGTAGAGACTAGAGTAGCTGACCAGCTACTACTCCCAGTAACTCCAACAAAAATGACTGGACAAGGAATGCAGAGATTATAGATTTCTAAGACTGCAATTTTTTGTCTTTGTATGTCTGTATTTTCCAGAAAAGTCGTATTGTTCACCTGTCAAACTCACAGAATAGTGATGTGCTTGAATTACATTTTCCAATAATGATGGAAGCTGAAGAAATGATTTAAAATTTGTATCACAACCACAACTTAAACCGTGCATCTATCTTAGCCATACTGCTATGGTGGTGTAATGGATAGCACAGCTGCCTAGTAACCGAGATACCTGGGTGAAAGTCCCGGCCATGTCACAAATTTTAATTCTCTTCTTCAGCTTCCATCATTAAGACAATTGTTGTTAAAACCTCAGAAACTGCAGAAACTACTAAATCAAGATTCAAAAGCTTACAATTTCTATTAACAATTGTGTTTCTTTCTTAATGTAAATCACATTCGTGTTAGTACCTAGTCCCTCCTTATCATTAAGGTAAATATTGTCAATTGTCTAAACACTGCTTTTCGAAATGTTATTGCAACAAACTGCAACTGCCGATGTATAAATCAACTATTTTAAAAGTAGGCGATAAGTCCCAAAGCGTGTGTTTTGTTTTTTGTTTCATAATGGTGTGATTAGCTAAAAGAATTGAGCATTTATTGTCTTATTCGCCATTGTACCTTTTCTGCAACTACTGCGGACATTACTCACTAAACCACATCGACGACGCAAGAGCTGTAACTTGACCTATGTCATATGTCTTCTGAAACCTTCAAACGCCGATAACTCAGTATCTGACACTTAATATCAATACATTGTACATTTTCGAGAGATCCTCAATGTGCTAGTGTTTTGAAACAGCATTTATTTATAGGACAAAAACTATAATGTGGTTATAATATAAAATACACCAAATACAAGCTTGACGAACTTCGATGTCGCACACCCAGGTGTATGCGCCAAAGCATATCTTCCAAAGGAGTACAGACACAATTCCTCTCGTAATGTACGTATAATTAAAGGAACATGAATACAGCACTGTCGGAATGTCTATGTTACAACGCAAGAGATTATAGCAGAGCGTGTGATCTACTGTCCATTCATAGAAATGAAAGAGGCCCATATAGAACAGACCAGAAGGTGGTTTTTGCAATGATTATTAAAAACTAAAAAGTACTGGAAAACAGGCTAGTTGTCCAAGAAACTGTTTGTTAAGCAAGTCGCTTTTCCACAATCTGTTCTAGTCATCAAATACATAATCGCTGAGAGAGGTTTGTACCTCTCTGTCACTAAGAACATGTTGTCATTGCTGCCACAACTGCTCCCTCTTTCCTCCCCCCCCCCCCTCCCTTGCGCTCTTAGTTTCTTGATAAAGAAAATAGCACACCCACCAGATTTCTTCACGCCACTGAATTGTAGTATTATGTATTAAAAGGGAAGCAAGCAGATTTTCGAATATTTTTCCTGGCCTCACCTGAATTTTTGCCCGTGATTAGTCACTGACATGATGCCTGTTCACCCTTTGCACTTCAGAGCTGAGAGCCCAGTTCATTCCATGCACAAACGCAAATTTTTATGGTGTCTACAAAACGCTTATGTGAAATACACAACACACATGAAGGGAATCTGAGGTTACTAGTAGTATCGTGAGAGTCCAAATTTATAGGACACATCACGGAGAAAACTACGCAGTACCGAGATCAAGTGACCATAGTGGCAATGTGTCAGTGTTGCAATATGGTGATGTACTCCTATGAAAAAGCACTGGAGCACTGCACTTTCACTTATCATCTGAAGGACATGCACTGGATGAGAAATACTGTGGGAAGAGGGAATTTGTTCCACAGAAATTGAGGGGTTTGGGTAAAGAGATATCGGTCTGTCACATGGGCAAACTATGGAGATGATAGGTAAGAGCTGGATAGTGGGAATACAGACAGTGGGGAAGAGATATGTGAGGAGAATTGTGGTGTGCGATCAGATAGTTGTTAGAACAGGCAGCGCCGGCTTTAGGGTGGGGCGACTCGGGCGGTCGCCCAGCGCGCCGGGGTCCAAGGGGCGCCACGTACTAAACGCATGTTTACAATCACCCATTTCGCGAAACTAAAATATTATTCAGTCTCATTCAACATACGTCGCTAATCTCACGAATGCGCGATGAATTCGGGGTAGCAGAAGAGAAATCATGCTGAATGCAATCTTCGTATTGTCTGCAACCATCCATGTTTGACGCGGGCTAGCACGGGCTCTACCAAAGCGCCTCTCTTATTTGTTTCAAGAACTGCAACAAGGAAGAGCCCATGCAGCCGCACCATCTCTCGTTTACAACAGAAACTACCGGTCGCTCCAAATAAAAGAAAATACAGACTGTGAAATAGACATTACATTATGATTTAATTAATACGATTGTATTTATATCGAATATTTGTGACTTAATGACTCATGTACATTAATTAATGGATCATGCAATGCGTGCACTGCATTCATAGAGAATTCTCCCCTAACTTACTGAAATAATACAGCGCCACACAATGTTTGTTAGACTGCATATGTTGGCAGCGCTACGATTTGCACCCGCATGTCAGTAATTGTTAGTAAGAGTCGGAGGCAGCAGTCATGTTTTTGTGGCTGAATAATTGTGAGTGAAACGAGTGTCGTGACTGTGTCAACATTTTAATTTTCTGGTAGGTGCGAAAAACATTTTTATCTTTCAGTTCAGGTTTTTTTCTAGTTACGTCTACTGATAGGTGAATTTCTTTATTTGTTATAGATTGAATATTGTGGTCGCGAAATAGAGCAGTGTCCAAGCAAGAATTTGTCAAATTATTAAATCATGCCAGGAGAGAAGGAAATGATTAAAAAAAAAAGCTTTCTGGTTCAGAAAATCGGAAAAGAAAAGCTGAAAAAGAAAAAGTTCTTGAAGAAACTAAAAAGCACATGAATATTTATAAGTACCTTAAAGGAAATTCTAAGGCATATACTTCAGATATTGAATCAAAAGTCCATGTATCAGCAAATATTTCTTCAGACTGTGAACAATTATACACAAAAAATATACAATCACCTATTGAAGGTGATCAAATTGACCAGCGCAGTACATCTTTGCATGAATCCTCTGATATTTCTCCAAGTCAAAATCAACACATGACATCTGTGGTCGATGAAAGTATCAACATTCTTGCAATAAAAGAATACAATGTTTCTGATGTAGGTACGTGGCCAAAAGTACTTAATGCTAGAGATATAGATCGCATTATAATATGTGGACCCTCACAAGTATGTCTAAATAACTTTCCAAAAGATGAAAATGGGCGTCATTTCTCTTCAACTCATTACACAAGAAAACTATCAAACGAAGAAACTATCAGACGACGGTGGCTAGTTTATTCTGTATCAAACGACAGTGTCTTTTGCTTTTGTTGTCGACTGTTTGATTTAAAGTCAACTACTAATTTGACTACCACTGTGGGTTTCAGAAATTGGAAACATTTAAGTGAAACTGCATGAAAATAGTCCTAACCACAAAAAAGCATTTAGTCAATGGACTGAAGCTGAAATCAAGTTTAAAGCTGGATTAACTATTGACAAGGAAGAACAAAAGCTAATTTCTAAAGAAAGTTTACGATGGAGCAATGTGCTTCAAAGATTGATGCACATTACTTTGTATTTGGCTGAAAATAATATGGCATTCAGAGGGTTATCAGATAAATTATTTACCCCAAATAATGGAAAATTCTTAGGTCTTGTACAGTTATTGGCAAAGTTTGATCCAATCATGGAAGAGCACGTCAGACTGGCATTGAATGGTGATTTGGCTGACCATTATTGCGGCAAAAATATACAAAATGAATTAATAGAACTCATGGCATCACACGTTATGTCTACAATCGTATCCCGCATAAAGGGTTCAAAGTATTATGCAATCATAGCTGACTGTACTCCAGATATAAGCCACAAAGAACAACTTTCCATAACTTTAAGATGCGCCGACATAACAGAGGATGGCGTAAGTGTAAAAGAACATTTCATCTCATTTCTGCAAATAGATGATACAACCGGTGAAGGCCTCACAGAAAGCATTTTAAAAACATTGAGTGATCTTGATCTTAACATTAATGACTGCAGAGGACAGGGCTACGATAACGGCGCGAACATGAAGGGGAAAAATAAAGGCGTCCAGAACAGAATTAAGAAGTTAAATCCACTAGCTTTTTTTGTGCCATGTGGATGACATAGTTATAATTTGGTATTGTGTGATGCGGCAAAATCATCAGTAAAATCCGTGACACTGTTCGGAATGTTACAAAAAATGTTTAATCTATTTGCTGGATCGGTAAATAGATGGAAAATTTTGACCGACCATTTGAAGATATACACCCTGAAAAATGTAAGTGACACACGCTGGGAAGCTCGAATTGATAGCGTCAAAGCGGTTCGTTATCAATTATGTGAAATGCATGACGCTCTGGTTTACTTGACCGATGCTACTGAACAAAGCGATGCTGCGGTGTCACACGAGGAGGACAATTAAAAGACTTCAGCTTCATTGTTTCTCTCGTGACATGGTATGATGTTCTGTTTCAAATTAACGTTGTGAGTAAAGCAAGTCAGTCACCCACAGTCAACTTTGTCGAGTTTATGGGAATCCTTGACAAATTTTGCTCTTATTTGGAAACATATAGACAAACAGGTTTCGAACAAGCTATTGTAACAGCAACTGAACTGGCTTCGGATCTTGATACGCAGCCATTATTTAAACCACAAATGCGATTAAGACGTATTAAACGCAGGCCGGGTGAAGAGGCTGTTGATTATCAAATAAATGACCCAAAAAAGAAGTTTAAAGTAGAGTTTTTCAATGCACTGTTGGACACCGTGCACATATCCATGAAAGAAAGATTTGAACAGATGCAAGAATTTTCTGCGACGTGGAGTTTCTTGTTTGACATTAAAAAAAATCAAAATAAAGAAGAACTAATACAATGCTGTTCTAAATTACAAGAAAAGTTAACTGTCAACATGAAGTCAGATATTGATGGAAATTTGCTGTGCGACGAAATTTTAGGCCTGCAACACTATCTCGAAGACAGCCAGGCAACGCCTATTGAAGCCTTAAACTTCATAAAAAAGCATAATCTTCAAGAGTTATATCCCAACATCTGGATAACGTTACGTATTTTGCTAACAATACCAGTGACTGTCGCAAGCGGCGAACGCAGTTTTTCCAAACTAAAGTTGATAAAAACGTACTTGCGGTCTACAATGTCTCAAACAAGACTAACCAGTTTGGCCTCACTGTCCATTGAAAATGAAGTTGCAGAAAACCTGGACTTTGCTAATCTGATCAGAGACTTTGCCGACAGAAAAGCGAGAGAAGTAAAATTTTAGTCGTTTATAATTGTTTTTCATTAGGCGTAATACGTTTTGTGTTCAGATGACTGACAGAAAATATAGGTTTATGGCTTACAGTTATATTAAATTCAATAAAAATATGGTACCCAATTCAAAATTAGTGTTTTTTTCGTTATACATATTACCTCCTATATATAAAAATCAATTGTTGTGTGTTAGTCTCACCAAAACAAAGAAATGGCTTGACCAATTTGAATAATTTTTGTTTTGTTTTGTTCTCTTTCGTACAGGGGTGCTTCAGAAAAGAAAAGAAATATTTGGGATATACGAGCCTGTTTCAACCACATTTTACGCATGTTTTCTTTGTTTGGAACACGCAAAAACAATTTTCTGGAGTTGTTGTAGATGTACAGTGCAGTACTACGCAATATTTTTAGACAATTTCCCAAAACGTGAATGCCCAAACAATATATCACTGCTATACTGACTGTTACGGCAGCGACAGCAGCATGCTGGACTGACGTCACAGGCTACACAAGACTCACATGGAACGTCTTAGCGGGCTTTCAGATTATTTGGATTTCATTTCCATTTAAAAAAGTAAAATACTCAAATTTACGATGGGAAAAACCATGTTATGATCATAAGATGACGCCATTAACCACTCAAGATGATTTCTAGAAAACAGTCAAATACCGTGTTGCAAAGCACTGCCAGGTTCGCTATTTATACAATAAAGGGCGCCAACTGGACGACTCGCCCGGGGCACCTGGATGGCTAAGGCCGGCCCTGAGAACAGGAAAGGCATAGGAGTGGATGGAGAGGGAAAGGAGCCCTTATATGGGTTGGGACTGGTAGGGAATGGTTGAAGGTGGTATGTAGTATACATGTGTCCTCGGAGTCTTACATGACAGCATACATGAATAAAACGTTCTCGGTTTTCAAGCTGCGTCAATTCGAATAAAATCCGCGAGCTTCTGATGACCATCTTCACCACCGTTGTCAGGAGTTCACTGAATGCTGGGACTGCTTTTCTTTCTTTATTGTTGTTTTGATACCTTATAAAATGTAGGCCAGCAGCGGCCTATCTACGCCGCTCTTCAGCCACAGAAAAATAGACAGTAAACATGGAGACAGAAGAACAGACATACATCAATAGTAAAAACAGGAGACATACATAAGAATGAAATGAAGGCGTTTGCGGAAGGCACTGGTTGTACAACTAAGTTCAGCAGTGCACACAAACGTAGACAAACGGTTTCACACGTGAACAAAGAACAGTGAAGAAGAACACTGACACACTTAGACGAAGAGAATACTATAGCACATTAGTGATGATCTTCGGTGCACTGAACACACTGAGGAGATGGGGAGCTGCCAATGGGTGCAGGTGACAGGCAGGGGAGAAGGAGGGGAGGGGGAAGCCCGGAGAGGGGGGCAGGGAACAGGAAACTGAGAGCAAGGTGGTGGGTGGGACAAAGGAGGGGGAGGAAGGAGAGAGGGAGACCTGGAGGAAAAGGGGGAAGGTAGGAAAGGCAGGGGAGGATTAGAGCTGAGAGGGGGATATGGATGCAACTAGAACATCTTCAGGAATGGGGAGTTGACAACAGCCACCTAGGGCAAGGGTATCGACAGTGTGAAGATGGAGAGCGTGTGGGACACAAGAGTATAGGTGTGTCAGGGGGATGGGCCGGAAGAGGATGGGAGAGACTAGCAGGTGGGGAGGATCGAGCTTGTGGTAGAGGATCCATATCTGTTCAAGGAAAAAGTGCAAGTGCAGGAAACGAATCAAGTTGTAAAGGATCCATGTGGATGATGGGTGACAGATGTGATAGGCGAGGCAGAGTGCATGGCGTTCAAGGATTTGAAGGGACTTATAGCAGGTGGGAGGGGTGGATATACTGGTGGGGTGGCCATAACAAAGGATGGGGTGGATGAGGAACTTACAAGTGTGGAGGACTGTGGAGGGGTCCAGACCCCATGTTGGACTGGCGGAGATGACAGGATTATCAAAGGAGGAGGATGGCCTGTGGATGTAAACTGGGATGGTGAGGATAATAGGCAGTAGTAGGAATGTGAACGTCAATGACCTCAGTCATGGTCTGCTTGAGAAAGGAAATGGCAAGTGTGATGTCATCAGGGTGGTGGTAGGTGAGGGGGTGTCTTTCAACCTGTTTATTAATGGTGTCCTGATAGGCAGTCCAGTTGGCATGGGAGTAGCTGTGGACATATATCGGGGGATGGTCATTGCGGGGAGTGAGGCAGGGGTTACATCTGTCGGGCAAGGTAAGGAGGACAGGAGGGGATGGTCACTACTGATGGGGTCGAGAACGTCCACCATAATGCGCCGAAGGAGTTTGGGGGAGGGCAGGACTAAATAAGGAGTGGTATTGGATTCAGGTCAGGTGTGCTGTGGTAGGGGGAGATCACCTTGCAAGTAGGTGAGGAACCGATGCCACCGCTGGAGCTGGGTGGGGGATGACTATGGATGCTGAGCTTTGTGGCAATCATGTAGGAGGATAAGATACGGTCAATGTGGAAAGGAAGTCAAATGGAATAGGGACTGCAGGACAGACATAGATGCTGTTGCAGATAATGGTAAGGCTAGGAAAGAAAAGACTAAGGAGTAGGTGCTCACACTGGACTCGGGAGGACGACGGTTCAATCCTGCGTCCAGCCATCCTGATTTAGGTTCCCTGTGATTTCCCTAAATCGCTCCAGGTAAATGCTGGGATGGTTCCTTTGAAAGGGAATGGCTGACTTCCTTCCCCATCCTTCCCTAATCTCTTCCCCAAACAACCCCAACCCAGTAGGTGTTCAGTGGGTTAGTGGAGGAGGGGTTGGAGCTTCACAGTGATCTAGCGAAGGTGGCCAATTGCAATTCCACTATGCGCTATTGGGTGGGGACTGTTGGAAAGATAGAGGAAGTATGGAGATGTGCTGATGATATGTGTGGGTTCTAGAAAGGTTTCATTAAGGAGGAAGGCATCCACATGGTGCATTAGGAGGGTGCATATGAGGAGGTTTTTTTGGTAGGGAGGGAGGAGATGTTGTTAAACAAGATACGGTGCTGTCACGCCAAGGTGGGGTTTAAACAATCGTGTCGAAACGGGAGAATGTAAAGTAGGCCTGGTTGTGAGAGTAGGTGGTGAAAGTATTGAGATGGAAGATGGAACGGGTTGCCAGGGAGATCTGTTGGAGGGTATGGAGATGCCGAGAGCGATAGACATTCTGGAGGACAATGGCCACAAAATGGATGATGTCATCGGCTGTAGAGGGGGGGGGGGCGAAGGGAGTTTCCGGGAGTATTGGGGTCATCAAGAGGGCAGATGGGTCAGAGTTGAGGCGGGTCAGGCCTTGCATTTCTGGGAGTAGGTGGGGTGGGAAAGGTTACAAATGTTGCAAGATGGGGGGGACTCTAGGTTGGGAAACAGCTGGAGGAAGTGCACTTTTTTGCAGTGAGGACAAACAGGGCCTCGCGGCACTCGGATGTACAGTGCAAATTGTATTGGAGGTACCTCTGGCAGCAAACAGACTAGGGAGGGGAATATGAGGGGTCAACCTTGTAGCGTTTATGAAACAACAGGGTGCTCTCTTTAAGGAGACGGCCAGTGGAGGGGGCGTGCTCAAAAAACAGCCACATGAGGCGAGTGGGGTTGGCAGAGTTGTGAATGCGTTGGGTGGCACAGATCTCTAGATATGGATGCACCTGGATTTCCGCCAACACCTCCTCCTCCGTGATCATCAGGCTAAGCCAAGTGATCACGGCGGTCATGGTCGGCGTTTGGCCCCCAAGATACAAGGTATGTTGTGCCCTGTTATGGACAACGTTGCTCTTCGAGTGTTTAGTGTGTTTGATGTATCCTGTGAATTTGGCAGCAAGTATATCAGACAGACTATTTGACGATTGCGGAGCATTGTGCTGAGCACAAGAGCCATATAAAACTAAGGCAGCTTGACAAG
This sequence comes from Schistocerca cancellata, assembly GCF_023864275.1. NCBI lineage: Eukaryota > Metazoa > Arthropoda > Insecta > Orthoptera > Acrididae > Schistocerca > Schistocerca cancellata. The sequence continues at coordinate 109,946,920 of NC_064636.1, read as the reverse complement.
TCGGCTAAAGCGGAGCATTGCCTAGAAAACGGACATAAAATACAGTTCGAAAATACAAAAAGTGTTTCCTTGCTTACATATTGGGACTCAGTTATAAAGCATGCGGCCGAGATTCGTTTAAACAACAACAATTTCAACAGAGACGGGGGGCAAACACTCAGCAGGGCATAGGGGTGTGCATTGTACATCGAAAGAGAGCAAATACAGATGCGCAATGTGGGAGCGGCAGTTTCAAACGTGACACCTGCCCCGGCGCCACCTGACGTCAGCGGTGCTGCCACAGGCAATAGCTCTGCTAGTTCCCCGGATCGACTTTCATGCGCATGCGCCACATTGAGTCTATCTGATTGGCTGCTGATGATGTCATCATGCCTATGTCATTCAGAAACTGTAGTAGCCCCAGACCGGTGGAAGACTTCCCACATCCTCTTATTCCTCAAACCCTACAAACCCCCTTCCGCTGCTTCTTCCTATCATCACATCTGCCTCACTGCCTCACTTTCGTCTTCAGCAAGGTGTTTGAACCCATCCTCTTCCGTTGTATCTATCAGCACCTTCATCAACACCACCTCCTCCCCCTTACCCATTGCTGCTTCCAACACTCCTCTGCTGAAGACCAAACTCCTTAACCTAGTTCACCTTTTTTCCTTCCAGCTTACCTCCCATCGCTCAGACATTTTTGTTTTCCTCAGTTTCCAAAATGCCTATGACTGTGTATGGCATCCCCGTCTCCTCTTTAAACTCCAATCCTACGCACTGCCTATCAAATTTGTCCATCTGGCGCTTCCTTCCTCTCATGCCGTCCTTCCTATGTCACCCACCGCAACATCAACTCCCATATCTTTTATCCCACTGCTGGCGTCCCCTAGGGCTTCATCCTCTCCCCTATTCTCCATCTCCTGTTTACCACTGATATGCCAAAGTCACCAAAATCTGTCCACCTTCTCTAATATGCTGATGACACCACCTTCTGGTCTCTCTATCCAACCCACCAATGGTCCCAATGCACCCTCCAAACCCAACTTGACCAGTTCACCACTTGGTGTAACCAGTGGTTACTTCGTCTCAAACTCTCCAAAACCCAGGCAATCGTCATAGATACTAAAATGTAGACTTTCACGGCCGAAAATGTCATGTCCATTATAATTATCCAGGCTTTTACGCTGTGGTCGGTTGATGAATTCTGTGTTAATTCCCAACGTTTCGTCCCCATCTGCAGAGGACATCTTCACAGGGTCTGTAGTTTGATGGAAGGTCCAACACACCCACTGGCTCGGTAATGACTGTCAGTAGCGAGCCATTGGCTGTGTTGGACCTTCCATCGAGTTACAGACCCCCTTGAAGATGTCCTCTGCAGATGGGGACGAAACGTTGGGTATTGACATAGAATTCATCAACTGACAACGGCTTACCAGCCCGGATAATTATAATGCACAATCGTCATAGGCCACACCACCCACTGCTTCCACCTCCATGACTTCTACCTCACCTTTTATGGTCGTCCCAATCTGCTCACCCCCCCCCCCCCACCATGAGATACATTGGCCTCACCCTTGATCGTCACCTCACCTGGACCCCTCACCTCCTGCCCATCCAGCAGAAAGCTCATTCCTGCCTCCTGTCTGGCTGTATAAGGGGATTACATCCTTCCAATATCCTCCACACCTACAAATCCCTCATCCATCCTATATCCTCTGCTATGCCAGCATTGCCTGGATCTCCACACCCACACGCTTTTACTGGGCCCTCCAATTCCTTGAACGCCATGCGGTCTGGCTTGCCTTCCATGCCCCACACGGCTCCTATATGGCATCATCCCCTTCCCCCTCCACCTCTTTCTCCTCCAACATCTCTGCATCCTTTACACTGTCTGCAGGCTTGATCCCCCCGGTTTCCTCCTCTCAACCTCCCGCCAATTGCCAAGCATCTATCGCTGTATCCCTCCCTCTTTCCACGTCCACAGTCTCCATCTCCTTCATCAAGGCCATTTCCACTTCCTACCCATTCTGTAAATGTTGAACATCGCTGTGACATCTATCCTTACTTCCAGCTGTAACCTGGCCTTGTTCCCTCCCCAGGCTCCCCTTTTCCTCTCCCCTCCTTCTCCCCAAGCGAATTTTCCTCCTTTCCAACCCTGAGTCCTTCCACCCCCTCCTCAACTGTGTCCCTCCTAGACCTTCCCCACACAGTGCCTTTCGACACGCCCCTGCCTGTCCCCCCCTCTACCACTCCTCCTTCCCTCCCTCCCACCCTACCTTCTTCCCATTTCCGTCCTCTCTATGCCCCTGAGAGATCTTGTGTTTTGCTCATTGTCATCAGTGTGTGATGTCAGTGACGTGTTGTGTTTGATGCTGTTCTCCTGTGCATCAAGAGCTGTGATTTAAATTGTGTGCTGGGCTTGTACATAGTGTTACTGTCAGTGATCGTCATATGCTATGCCATCCATCGATACTTTTATGCTACAGCCACACTTCACCTTGTGTTCTTTTAATTGTCCCAGTGTGAGGTTTTAGGTACACAACACTTTTGAGGTTTTTATCTGCATTTTACAGCCGCCCCCTTTTTGTCTGTTCTCTTCCATTATGTTCCCCCATTTTTCTACATTTTTGTCTGACATGTTTTCTCCTTTGTAATTTTAAATGTCTTCTGTTGTATCATAACTGTCTTATGGCTGAAGAGCAGCACATATGATGCTGCCAGCAAGCCCCTGATTGGGAATTGCAAATACAATAAAGGAGAAAAAGCAGCCGTGGCAGTCAGTGAACTCCCGACGACGATGGTGGAGATTGTCATCGGAAGTTCGAGGATTTTATTCGAATTGACGCGGCTTGGAAACTGATAACGGTTTATTCATGTGGTAGTCATATCGGGGCAGAGTTAGTTAGTTGAATTTGTATTGGGATAGGCTATGGAGTGTATGTAGGTGTAGGGATGGAGGGATGTGTTTGTGAAGAAGCAACAGCATGGTAGTGCTTTTGATCAAAGGGGATACAACTGGGTTATTGGAATCTAGTTTTTAGATAGTGCAGTAGATGTGAAGGTGTCCAGTATGGTTTAGGATTTGTGGGAATTTGCCAAATGTTGGAGGATCCATGTGGGAAAATATAAATGGATGCAGAAAGCATGGCATCTGAGGATTTGGAGGAACTTTGGTTGGGTTGAGATCCATACAATATTTGCATAGCAGAGGGTGGGATTTTGTATGTGTGGAGAATAGTAAAGGTGTGTAATAATCAAGTTCAACCTGCTAGTAATTGAATTCCTTTATATCTGGTTCCATTTAAAAAGTAATATTTAATTTTCATAAGCAGGTTTTAACACTACTTTGACGCTTGTAGGTCAACTTTGGCTTAATACTTAACCAGGAAGTTCCTTGAAAAATGACGTGATACGTTATTCTGACGCTTGATACAACTGCCACACACCCCCAAAGCCCCTCTATTAGGGGCTTTCTGTTTAATGGTTAGTAGGTGAGGTTCCACGTGACTTGTCATTCTATGGTTAGGCCAAGATATTTTAATGTGTTAGTTAACTGAATGGGATGGTCGTGTGTGGTAGGCTAGAGGTCATGGAGATGGATAATGTGTGTGGTTTGTCCACCAATTATTGCCTGGGTTTTGGTGGGGTTGGTCTTGAGGAATCATGAGCATTCTGAAAGAGGGGACTGGGGGTGGGGAGGGGGGTGAATGGTTTGGGGATATCGGCCATGTAGGGAACTGGTAATGTTAATGCTGACAAAGGATGGGCGATTAGAGAGGAAAGATGCCACAAGGTGGACATAGTTAACTGGAAGTGGGTATATAAGGTCTTTGAAAAGGAGACTAGTATACCATATACGGTTTTAGGCTTCCTCTAGCGCGAGGGCACAAAAATTACAGATTTACGGAAGTTGAGTTGGTGGGATAGGAGCTGGGTGAGGTGCAGAGGAGAAATTGGGAAGGAAGATATGCTGGTTCACTGGCAGATAGTGTTGTTAGTTCAGGTGTTGATAGATGCATCAGGAAAGGATGGATTGGAAGACATTGTCAAACACTGAGGTGTGGCAGATGGGATGGTATCAGGTGGTACAAGTAGAGGTTTTGTGCAGTTTGAGGAAAAGCATGGCTTCGCAGATTTTCCATAGTTGAGGGTAGTAAACAATGCAGTGGATAGTGGTGTGAAGAGTTGCAAGGGTGACTAGAAAGGGGGCACAACATTCTTTGACATGAAGATAGGTAAGGCAGTAGTGACCAGAGGAAGTACCTGAAGTAGAGCTCATCTCAAGATTTGCATATTCTTTGTTCTTTAAAGACCTTGACGTAAGCACATGAGGATTTGCTATACTTATTCCGAGAATGTTTAACACTCGTTTTAATAGTTTAGGACCAATGCTATTTAATCTGTGGCTACATAGAAATGTGTGAAACTTTTGATTGTCAAATTTTACAATCAGGTTTTGAGTGGTTTCATACGCAACCAAACGTTCTGCGCCATACATAAAAAAAGTATAAGAAGGATCGATCGGACTGTAACATTATTGCTGTTAGCACACTGCTTGCCATGATGTGTTTGGAGCAGCGACTTCGTTCCCTACACAAGTCTCACTCAATAAATCTTCATCATTCATAATTCCACACTAATATTACAAACACAAAAGTAACTGATTACATTTTACGTCAAAATGGTTCAACATATTTTGGTGAAATTTGGTGTGCAGAAAGGTTGTAACGCCGGAAATGCATATCCTCCTATTTCCATCTATTGTACTATATTTTTTTTCCTTATTTTTGTTACCTGATTATATGACGTTTCTGTGTCTTTACATATTGTAATTGTTTTACTATTTGTATATATATATATATATATATATATATATATATATATATATATATATATATATTTATGCATTTATGTCGATGTATAATTGGTTTGTTTCGTAAATATTATTTGTATTTTTACGCTGGGTCTTGCCTAGGGAAAACTGCTATCGAACGATTACATCGATAGGTCGTGTGAAGAATCAAAGTGTGTAGGATCTTTGGTAGTGTTAACTCTGCCGCATGGAGCGCGGGCAGAGCAGAGAGGGTCTGGCTGGAGTAGCGAGTGGAGCAGGTGTGTTGGGTGAAGCTCCCGCGAGTTGCCGCGCTTTCGGGGTTTGGCAGCATGAAATTGCGCTCGACTTGCGATGATAGTTTCTGACATGGTGTCGCGGACGGGAAGCATTAGCTGGCGCACATCAAGAGCCCGTTTCGTCTGGTGACCGTGTCGAGAAGAAGGCGCACCAAAATCCAGCTTCTGCAACAGCGACAGCCGACAATGAGTGACTGTCGCCACCTCCTCGATCGACGGCTTCAAACCTTCAATCAACCAACAAGGAAGACTGGAAGCACGTCAAGTTTTAGAACTGTATGGCAGACCTCAGCTTTTAAAACTGTTCAAATCACAAAATTACAGCAACGTAGCATGAACCTTTGTTGCTCATTGTCCCAATTGCATTACCAAGCAGGGTCCCTTCCTTTTCCGGAATGAACCCGAGTGTCGTTGAAATTCAAACGTCAGCATCAGTCTATTTCACTGCTTTAATTTCAAAGTTCAGTTAAGGTATTCATAACTGGCTACAATATTTAGATTACACAAGCACAAATTAAGAGTGCGAGTTTTGTTACCGTATTTTAGCTTACCTGTGACTGCAGCTCAGCTTGGTACGTACTAAATTTTACTATTGTTAATTGTTCAGAATCATTTAATTCAAGTTCAAAGTTAAATTTCTTATTTCTAAATTGCGTAGATTCAAGTAGCTTTTGAAATGATTGTTGAGGTAGTCCAAGACTAACTGTATTTTACTGAATTTCGATGTGCTTCAGAAAGAAAGCTCACTATTAACTTCAGTCACTAAATTAACTTTCAATTTTCCTGTTTTATTAATTCTTTTGCTAAATTAAGTCAGAGTGTAGCGAAATTTATTACTTCTGACAAACTTTCAGTTTTCACACTGCACATGTCAACCTTCAGTTGCCACGCTTCTAGTGCTAATTATATGTGTAATAACCTTTTTTTTCAGTTACTATAGTAATTGTCCTTAGGACTGGTGACCGTAATTTCCCCCAAATCTCATATATCTAATTACCGCTAGTTGATTGTTAACGTAATGGCCGCACATTTACTTTCTTTACTAACTTTACCCCTTTTCCAAAATTAATTTCCACCAGTTCCATTTGCATTTTTCCTTTCATTTAAATGTAACCCTTTCCTCCCTCTTTACCGACAGGTTAACTTCGGTGACGACTGCTTTTCCAAAATTCCCTTTAGGTACACGCGGTTTAATTTTTCACTGTCATTAAGGTCGATAAATGAGGGGGAGGTTGCAAGGTAGCATGCCTTGGAAGGACTTCATTTACTTTAGAAAGTTGTGTTTATTCATCTGAAGAATATTAATGAATTGGGAAGAAATACTTACTCTCCGAAAAAAGCAGTTTACTCTTTGACTGTTGATCTTTATCCGGTTTGATTCTCCCATTTAAAAAACCATAAAATATATTTTTTCCGATATTTATTTTTCATATGTCGAAAAAGCGTGCTTCGGGCTGCGCAGCTCAGAGCATAATAGAAGTGCCAGTAGCTGGTATTTCTGTTCTAAAAGTAACCTTGAAATTAGTCTCAAGTTCCAGACCCCGTTATGTCCATGATCGCCGCAGTTTCAGTAGACGTTAAATCCCGACAACACAGGCCTAAGACCATTATATTTAGTGCATATTTCATGCTTTGAAAAAGATACATATCCAAAACCCATTATTTCAGCACTCTTGTCAAATCGCATTTACAATACATTTTGAACATTACATTAATATCTCTCGTGCGGTAAATGAGACTTTATTCTGTTTAGCTTTCTGTATTTTACATTTTTCATGTTGGTATACCTGTCGAGTTGAACATGGCGCAAACATATTACTGAGTAACAGCGGCTTGCCTGGACTGCAGCACTACCGTGAACCCCAGAGATTATTATGACGTCGACGGAGAGACTGGGTCTATCTACAAACCTGGATCAGAAGTACATATTGCTGACTGGATGACATCTCTTAAACATGCCTTGAAACCTCCCTCTCATGATACATTCAGGTCAAACCTTTAAACAGGATATTAATTATAAACAAAGATTAGTCAACTATTACTATACAATGGGAACACAGCTAGAACACTAGGTAGGGTGTGGCAAAAGTATCTGCAATAAGAGTAAATGCTAGAGAGGAGAGAAACCAGCAGAGATACTTGAAGGTTTTATCAGAAAACCATTTTAAAATGAAAGAGAACAACTATGAGGCAGACTGGATGGACATTAATGAACTTTTATTCTACAAGGATATCTTTAAATACCAGTCTGGAGCTGAACTGGATGTCGGAGAGCTGAATGATGAGGCTGACGAACAGATCACTAACTTATGTATATAAGTAGTTATCTCATAATGGTGTGCTATCTTAATTTAAAGATGATGGACATTCTTCAAAAAAATTTATTTTACACTGTTATTCTTTCAACTGGTAACTAATAGTTTTCAACAGGAATAAATATTATGATATATCTACATTATTTTTCATTTGTATCCATCATTAAAGAAAACGTTCCAGGAAACCATTATGAGCAGATTACAGTTCCAAAAGTCTTTGTATTCGAAGTAAAATTTAGTTATAAATAAAAATATTGTGGCGTCATTTCTGGGAAACATAAATGTAAATACAGAATACAAAAGGGAATTGCAACAAATACTGAATAACAATAAAAACCAAATAACAACTCAGAGACAGCTTTTTCTCGTTTCTGAACATTTTTGTTACGTGGAGATAACCGACTCTGGAAACAGTCTATTCAGTTTTGTGAAAATCTTTTTGGTTGCTGTGTTCTACATAATAGTATTCAAGATGATGAATAAAGCGTTTATAAAATCGTCAACATGTTTAATCCATCCTATAATATAATAATTGCGAAAATAACCTTTTCTGTTACGTTTTCATGACTAACTGAACGGATTTCGGTGAAATTTTGTATGGAGATTGCTGGAAACCTGTGGGATGATGGGGCTTCCTTAAAAAGTTTTAAAAAATGTTGACAGCTTAAAGGGCAGAGTAGAGAATGAAAACGCACAGAGTAGAAAATATGTTTTTGCGACTTCTGACAGACACAAATTCACTCATACAAGTGGACGTTCTTGCAACAGTGTGTTAACACTTAAGTGGTTAACAGATCTGTACTTGCAGTAAGTGTAACACTGACTACCGCGATGTCATCTGTTGGTGACAACAAGAACAGCTGTGTGGCCCACCGACTGTCGGCCAGAAATTGCCGCCAGCTGGAAGTCTCGTTTATCTTACGTTTTGACGTCTCGTCGACAATATTTGAAGTGGGGCTTATCTCAACAACTGTATATTCATTGTTCTTTAATAACATTGATATAAGCGAACGAGGATTACAGTAATGATTGTGAAACTATTTATCACTTGGCCTTACGGCTACAGGCTGTTAAGCTTTTAGCACTTGTAAGATTGATAATGCCAATCCACTCCATCCACAGTGGCAAAACCATCCCCTCCTTCCGCCTCCTTGATTTCTATCTCACCATCTATGGCTGTCCTATCGCCCTCACTCCCACGCTTTAGTACCTTGCGTCACCCTCGACCGTCGCCCCTCCTGGACTCCCCGTCTCCGGACAATCCAAGCCAAGGCACGCTCCCGACTCTGTCTCCTCAAGCTCCTTTCCGGCCATACGTGGGGATCTGGACCCCTCCACCATCCTCCACACCTGTAAATCCCTCATCCGCCCTATCCTCTGTTACGCCCATCCAGGCTGGATCTCCGCCCCCCCTACCTTTTATAAATCCGTACAAATCCTTGAACGCCATGCTCTCTACCTCTCCTATCGCATCCGTCTACCCTCCCCACGCGGATCCTGTATGATCTCATTCCCTTCCCCCACCTCCTCCTTTGTCTGAAAGTATGCGGATCCTGTACACCTCCCGCAATTTCAATCCACCTCATCCGCTTGTCTCACCCATCCTCTCCCACCCCTGCCCTCTGCCGTGCCTGTATTCCCACATCCCACCCGGTCTCCATCTCTCCACCCTCCTTACCCAAGGTGGCTTCTGCCAGGTCCCCCTCCCTGATGATGTCCTCCTCCCCTCCATCTACCCCTCCTATCAACTTTGATCCTCCCCCCCAATTCCTGTGTCCTTTCCTTTAGGCACCCCCCTTCTCTTTCCTTTTCCCCCATCCCCTCCCTCCACTCCTCTTCCCCTGGGCTGCCCCTCCCCCTTCCTCCCTTCCACCTATCTCCCCTGCCCATGGCATCTGCTCTCCCCTCTCCCTCTCCCACCCCCCTCCTCCTCTCTTGGCAGGTTCCCAGACTCGTACATGGTTAGTGAACATTCGCGCGCCAGATATCAACGCCTCGTGTTTTTGTGTGCCATCGTTTTGTGCTTAAGTGGTTCAGTGTTATACGTGCACCTATGTTCACGTGTGACAATTTTCGTCTATGTATGTGTCCAAGTGTCTGAACAAATTTTATCTCGGACTCTACGCCCATGAACGGCTCCTTGTATTTTAAAAAGTGTTGTCTCCGTTTCTTTGTCCACTGTATTTTTATTCTCACATTGTCTTCATTTGTCTCTTTTGTGTTTCTCTGAGGCCAAAGAGCGGCGTAGTATGCTGCTGCTGGCCTGCCTGTAAACAGGTTTAAAAATAACAATAAAGGAAAAAAAAAAAGAAACCATCCACTGTTATCCCAGTCCTGCCTGGATATTGGCCCTCCTCCATTCTATAAGTCCCTCCATATCCTCGAGCGCCATGCACTGCGTTTCTCCTTCCATATATGTCTCCCATCCCCTACGCGCATCCCCGATGACCTGATTCCTTTCCCACATCTGTTCCTTTTCCTCGAATATGTCCACATCCTCTACACCTCCTGTCGCCTTGATCCCCCTCATCCCCTGGTTGCTCCTCTCCACTACCTCTGCCGTGCCTTCACTGTTGTGTCCCAGATACCCTCCACCTCTACACTCTTCATCTCCTTTCAGAAAGTGGCTTCCATCGACAACTTCCCCCCGGATGATGCCCTCTCTCCCTCCATTTATTGCTCGCATTAACTCTGATCCACACCTACCCTCCCTTCCTCTGTCCTTTTCCCAGGCTCCCTATCACCCCCTACCCTCCTGTTGTTTCCCACCTACCCTCCCTCTGCCTCCCTCCTCTCCCCCAAGCCTTTTGCGCTCCCCTCCACTGCCTTTCCCACTCCTTCTCGTGCTGGCCCATCCCACTTTTTTCTATATCCCCTCCCTCTACCAGCTCCCCCATTTTCCTTTGCCTCTCCTTCCCCCCATTTTCTCCCTCATTGGCCTGGATATTCCCCCACCATCTGGCACTTGGTCACTTCTACATTGCTGTTTTACGTTAGTGTTCAGTGTTGTGCATCTCCTGCCAGTGTTGCAAACAGCCACCATACTGTCACCATTTGTGTTTTTATCTTGTGAAAAAAGAAACTAGACTGTCGCCATATTTTTTTAATTATGCGTGACTCCTTCCTGTATGTATTCATCTGCATCGTCAACACCGTGGTTTTGTATTTTAAGTTATGCAACTTTCCGTCATTTTACTGTTATAGTAACTTTCTCTCGGCTGTAGAGCAGCGTATTAAGCTGCTGTCAACCCGACCCTCCCCAGGTGGAGGGGGGGATTCGAAAATCAATAAAGGAAAAAAAACACTGCAACGCCAGTGGCAACTCCAGAGACACATTCGAAATTTGCTCACAGCCAAAGAAAGCTGGGACTGGTGCCAGACCTGCACCCACCTAAATGCTACCCTACCTATAAACACGTCTAAGTACTGGTCAGCCTTCCACTGCCTTACTGGCTCTAAACCCTCCTCACAGTATCCTTTCCTCCATGACGACCAACCTTTTCCGAACAACCTCAGTAAGAGCAACCAATTCGTTTCCTACCTCTCCGATATCCTTACTATCCCTGATGATCCCCTGATGTCTGTGATCTGACTGACACCTCTGCCCCCCAGTTGCTCCTAGCTTCCAGTACTTGGACAACAACACACACACAGATCTCTACATGCCCACCACCATTCAAGACATTGTAGCCATACTTGACACAAAATGCTACACTGCTCACGGTCACCTACTGCCATGTCCGTGAGACTCCCATTTCCTTCCTTACTGTCCTGCTCAGACTTTATAATGTGGTCCTCTCTACTGGTTTCTACCCCAACCTGTGGGAAACCTCTTGGATCCTGATGTTCCCCAAACCCAACAAACCACCTTCTGACATTTCCTCCTACCGTTCTGTCACCCTTACATCAATCTTCAACAAGGTCTGGGAGTCCATCCACACTCAACACACACACCAACACCTCCAAGTGCACCACCTCCTTTCCATTACCAATGTCTCTTCCGATCCTCCTCCTCATCTGCTGATGACCTTCTCCTGCATCTCACCCACCTCCTCCCTGACCAACTCAATTCCCATTGATCCATCATCTTCGTCTCCCTCGACCTAGAAGGTGCCTATGACCATGTCTGGCATTCTGGTCTCCTATTCAAGCTTCAAACCTTCTCATTAATTATGTCTGCTTCATCGCCTCTTTTCTCTCTCATCGTCCTTCATATGTTACCCTACACAATATAGACTCCCATACCTTCTACCCCTCCACTGGCATGCCCTAAGGCTCTGTCTTCTCCCCTCTTCTCTACCTTCTCTATGTGGCGGACACACTGTCGCCCCAAACCCCCATCGAGTTCCTCCAATATCCAATGACACTGCCTTCCTTGATTCACCCCCAACCTCCAATGCTGCCAACGCCTTCTCCAATCCTACCTTGACTAATTCACTGCTTGGTGCAACCAGAGGCTGCTGAAGGCAATCCTTCCAAAACCCAGGCAATCAACGTGGGCAACACCATCCCTTCCTTCCCTGAATTTTTACAACACCATATATGGCCATCCCATCGCCCTTACCCCCACCCTGAAGTACCTTGGTGTCACCCTCGACCACCACCTTTCCTGAACCCCCTACCACCAGACAGTCCAAGCCAAGGCATGTACCCAACTCCACCTCCTTAAACTCCTGTCTGACCGTACATGGGGTCTGGACCACTTCACCATCCTTCGCACTTATAAATCCTCTGCTATGCCCACCCCACCTGGATTTTCGCCCCTCCCATCTACTGCAAGTCCCTCCAAATCCTTGAATGCCATGTGCTCCACCTCATCTATCGCATTTATCTCCCATCCCCCAAGCAGATTCTATAAGACTTGATTCCCTTCCCACATCTCCTCCTTTTCCTCGAATGGATACTTATCCTTTACACCTCCTGCAAGTTTGATCCTCCCCACCTGCTTGTCTCTACCATCCTCTCCCACCACACCCTGCTGCTGCGCCTGTACCATCCAGCCTGCTCTCTATCTTCACACTCTCTATACCTTTGCCCAAGGTGGCTTCCACCAACTCCCCCTCCATGCCGATATCCTCATTCCTTCCATATACCACTCCTATCAGATCTAATCCTCCCCATTCCTCTCCCCCTTCCCCCTTTCCTCCAGCGCTCCCTGTCTCTCCTATCTCACCATCCTTTCTTCCTCACCCCTACCCTCTCCCATTTTCTCCACTTCCTAGAGCTTCCACTCCTACTGGTTTCTAACCCGACCTGTGGGAAACCTAATGGATCCTGATGTTCCCCAAACCCAACAAACCACCTTCTGCCCTCCCCTCTGCCTTCTTTCCTCCCACTGGTTTCTTCCCTCTCCTTCCTCCCCTGCCTGTCCCCTACACCCAGTGGCAGCCCCCCCCCCCCTCATCTCATCAAGTGTGTTCAGTGCTTTCTGTGACAAATATTGCCACCAGTGTTTAGAGCAAAGGTGTTTTCTTCGTTTCTGTGCATCAGTGATATCTTCAGTGGGCTCCTTCGCTCGAGTGTAAGACTGATTATCTTTGTTTGTGTGCACTGTGGACCTTATTTATGAAATCAGTGCCTTCTGACAAACGCTTTCGTCAGTATTATTATGTGTGTCTTCTGGTTTTAACATTTATATATTTCTATTTCTATCTCTCCATGCTAACTACATTTTTTCTGTTGGCCAAAGAGTGGTAATAAAGAAAAATAAAGACAGTGTATTGCTACCTAACCTCAAGCATATCCCTGTCTGGCTAGAAACCATGCCCAATGACCTAAGCAAGCACTTTATTCTCAGAGTCTTTTTTCTGTCCCACGCCATCACCTGTGGCACTATCTATTTTCGTCCCGCAGCTATTCTCCCCCACAACTTCATCTCCCATGTTGACTGCACCCTCTCCATCTATGCAGTTGCCACAAAGCTCAACATCCACAGCAATGAGACTGCCTCCCTTCAGCAGTGGCATAAGTTCCTCGCTGTCCTCCAGGGTGACTTTGTTTTCCTATCACAGCCCACCTATTTCGAAAGTAACTCGACCCTGGATGTTGTTCTTGCTTCCCCCAACCTTCATGGTCGTATTGCCATGAATGTCCTCCAATCCCATTGGTCATGACCACCTCCCAGTTCTTCTTACCATCTCCTCACCCATGGCCCCCCTCTTGCCTCCATCCTGATGTCACCCTGAGGACAGTCCATGACTACCACCGTACCAACTAGGATGCCTACTGGAAATCCATTCGATTTATAGATCGAAAGCCACCCCACTTACCTTTCACTACCCTGCTTATATTGTCTATGTTTCGTCCTTCCTCCATCACTGACGCCTTGGAGGCCCAAGTTCCTAACAAACTCATTCAGCCTCACAGTCCATCCTTCTTGTCTTTGAATCCTGCAGGCTCTACCGCTCCTTCATCCACACCTGTGACCAGAACACATTCTTTCACCAACAGCAAGTAGAATTACACATCTGAAACTTCCCAAGAACAAAGAAACGCCGGGACAGGCACCAGACATGTACACACCTCAACTCCACTCTACCTATCAACTCCATCAAGTACTGGGCTGTCTTCCACCACCTTACTGGTAGCCTTCCCATTACGCATTATCCACTCCTCCATAACGTCCGCTCCTTCTCTGACAACCTCAGTAAGGCTAACCATTTTCCTTCCCATTGCCCGAAGGACTTCTCCATTCCAAATGATGCTCACTTTCATTACTCCTTCTTCCAAATAGTCCTTGAACACTCCAACACACCCATCCCACCACTCGCCATCAGTTCCCAGTACTTAGATCAGTTACCCCCATCAGACATAAACACTCCCATTATCACACATGACATTAAACTCATCCTCCACTCCAAATGCAACACCATCTCTGGTCACGATGTTCAGTAAGGTCTATAAGTCCGTCCTCTCCTGCCTTATTCATCACGACCTTAATCAGCACCACCTCCTTTCCCTTACCCTGCATGGCTTCTGGCCTTCCTTCTCAGCCAATGACCAGTTCATTAACCTTATTAATCTCCTTTCCCTCCAGCATCACTTCCATCACTCCTATGACAGAGTCCTATATCTCGGGCTCCTCTTTAAACTCTAGATCTATATCTTTCCTATGAACTATGTCTGCCTGATTGCAGCCTTCCTCTCCCACCATCCCTCCTATGTCACCATCCATAACACCAATTCCTGCACCTCCTACTCCTCTGTGGGTGTGCTCTAGGTCTCTGTCCTCTCCCCTCTACTCTACCTCCTGTTCACAGCAGAAATGCACCAACCCCCCCTTTCCAGTCCAACACCCGCAGTATACCAATGACACCATCTTCCTTGCCCTTGATCCTACCCTTGAACAGTCCCAATGGCTTCTCCAGAATCACCTCGACCTTTCTGCCACATGGTGTAACTAGTGGCTCCTAAAAATAAATCCTTTCATGACCAAGGCAATCATTGTAGGTCACACCGCTCGCTCCTTCTGGCTCCTTGATTTTTCCCTCACCATCTGTGCCTGTCCAGTCTGCCTTTCCTGCAATCTCACCTACCTTGGACTCACCATTGACCATCACCTCATCTGGATCCCTCATCTGCGCTCTATCTAGTCCAAATCCCACAATCAACTCCATCTCCTTAAACTCCTCTTTGGCTGAACTTGGGGACTGAACCCCTCTGCCATCCTCCACATCTACAAATCCTTGATCCATCCTATCCTCTGTTAGTCTCAGCTGGATATCTGCCCTCCCCACTCGAATTCTATAATTCCCTCCCGATCCTCGAGCATCATGCACTCCGCCTTGCCTTCCATATACACCTCCCGTCCCACACACAGGTCCTCTATGATGTGATTCCTTTCACCCATCTGCTACTTTTCCTTGAACATATCCGAGTCCTCTACACCTCCAGGCCACTTGATGCCCCATATCCGCTGGCTGCTCCTCTCCTCTCCAACCCTGCACACTGCCATGCCTACACCATTGTGTCCCCCCTACCGTCCACCTCTACACCCTTCATCTTCTTTCCCAAGAGACATTCCGTCAACTCCTCCTCCCGAATGATGCCCTCTTTCGCTCCATTTATCACTCTTGCCAACTCTGATCCTCACCTCCTCCTCCTTGACTCTGTCCTTTTCCCGGGCTCTCTCTCCCCCATCCACCCTGTTTTTCCCCTCTACCCTCCATTTGACTCCATTCTCTCCCACGAATCCTTTTCTTTTCCCCTCCTCTGCTTCTCTGCTCCCTCTTGCGTCCGTCCTGCACCCCATTTTATGTGTCCTCTCCCTCCATTGTCTCTCCCCTTTTTGCTTTTCTTCTCCTCCCCCCTTTTTCCACCTCTTCTCTCTGGATCTGCCTTAGGCTGTGATGTGTCTATGGCTTCTCTATAGTGCAGTGTTTAAGTAAGTGTTCAGTGTTGTGTGTCAACATTCAGTGATGCAAACAGACATCACTCTGTCACTAGGTGTGTTGTTTAACTCTTGAAAACAGATGGTCGCCATGTTTCTTTGTCTAATTTCTATGTGTTTTAATCAGCAGTCACTGCGACTGTAAAACTATAACATGGCGAAAAGTTGCGGAAGTATAAAAACAAACATTTGGTGATGCTAACAAACTGCATATGGCGTTCAGGGATGGGGGTAGGACGATAACTGTATTTTGCATAGCAGCGTGTACAGGCGACATCTGTTGGCACCGCCAAGCAACAGAGCTAGACATACGAGTTTTGTATTTCGTTACACACTAAGATGTTTAACAGGAAAACACTGGAAGGAGGAAATGGGTCCTTTGCTGTCTTGGTTATTTGCGTCTAGTCTGTAAACAAAATTTGCCACAAGCACCCATGTCTATCGATCATCTGAGAAGGTATTACTTCATACTGTGCAACGTTCTTGGTAAATTGTTCTCTATATAAACACAGCAATTCTTCAGAAACACACATCTCCGGCGGTAATTCGTTTGAATACCGCCCTTCGATTGTGCTATTACGGTACCAATCGAAGTGATAGGTGTTACAGGTGCCAGCCAGCCCGTCTACGTGCAGCAGTCCAGCCAGCATCAGTCCTCGCCAGCAGCCAGCATCCAGCATCCAGCAGCCAGCAGCCTGCAGCCAGCGTCCAGCAGCCAGCAGCGGTTCCTGCCAGCAGCCAGCGTCCAGCAGCGGTTCCTGCCAGCAGCCAGCGACCAGCAGCGGTTCCTGCCAGCAGCCAGCGTCCAGCAGCGGTTCCTGCCAGCAGCCAGCGTCCAGCAGCGGTTCCTGCCAGCAGCCAGCGACCAGCAGCGGTCCCAGCCAGCAGCCAGCGTCCAGCAGCGGTTCCTCCCAGCAGCCAGCGTCCAGCGTTCAACTGCGGTCCCAGCCAGCATCCAGCATCCAGCAGCAGCAGCAGCAGCAGCAGCAGCAGCAGCAGCAGCAATAGCATCCCCACTGGCCAGCCAGCCAGATAGGTCACCTCGCCCGCCAGCAGCAGCAGAGTGGGGCTTCGGCCCCAGTCTCCTACATAGTTTCCCCATCCCTTCTACTCTATGTTTCTCGTTGCCTTCTTTGTCCTGTCCTGTGCTTTTCTCCTTCCCGTAATGTCGACCCCCACCACCGCCACAACTGCCACCACCACTGCCATCATATACACATCCCCCTCCGCCGCCGCCACCACTATCATGTGGTGTGCCGCATCACACCCCCCTCAGTCCATCCCCCCACTTCTCACTCTCCCATCTCCCTCACTATTTGTCGCCCCATCCCCGGTTCCTCCTTCCCATGCCTCCTCTGATCCCTTATCTCCACCCCTTCCCTTTGTTCCTTCCGTTTCTGCCGCCCCCGCTAGGGTGGTCGCCTGGAGGGCTATGGCCCACGCTCCACTCTCCCCTTCGACTTCATCGTCTATGTCTTCACCGACGCCTTTGCCATCGCCCTCACCACCTCCGGCGCCGCCTCCAGCACCGGGACCTGCCACTCCCCGCCACCTTCCAGTCGCTCCCATCCCCCAAACCTCCTCCATCGCCGTCAAGCGCCCCAGTGGCACCCCTGCCTCCTCTACTCCCAAAAGGGCTCTGCCTCATCCCCATTCCCCCACCCGTGATGCCATGGATGTCTTCCCACCTGTCTTTGCCCCCACCTCCTCCTCCTCTACCCCCTCTTCCTACCGCTACCTCCTCTCCTGTCCTGATCCCTTCCTTCTTGAAGCCCGGAACCTCACCCCCTTCCTTCGCCAGAATTTTCCTGGTGCCCCCATCTCCCTCCTCACTCATCGCTGTGATTCGGTGCTCATCTCCTCCCCCAGGCCTACCCTCCACACAGACCGCCTTTCCCGTATCCCTGTCACCCGCTTTGGCCCTAATGCCGCCCTCACCCCTGCTCCTTCCCAACTCTCTCCCGCCAATCCCAACCCCCACCTCGCCCGCCGACCCTCACCGCCGTGATCACTCGGCTTAGTCTGACGATCACAGAGGAGGAGGTGTTGGCGGAGCTTCAGGCCCATCCCCATCTGGAGGTGCGTGCGGTTCGTCGCATACACAACGCTGCTGGCCCCACCCACCTTCTGCGGGTCTTTTCCAAGCATGCCCCCTCCTGAAGGAGGGTGCACTCCTTTTTAACCAACGTTATAAAGTTGACCCCTCCCGTTCCCTCCTCAAACCCTCCGCTGCCAAAGGTGCTTGCGGTATAATGCACACCCGACATCTGAGTGCCACGAGGCCCCCATCTGCCTGCACTGTAGGCAAGCCCACTTTTTACCGCAGTGCCCCAATGTCCAGGCCCCCCCCCCTCCTGTAATACCTGTAACATCCCTCATCCTACCTACTCCCAGAAATGTAAGGCCCGACCCCCTCCCGAAATGAAATGAAATGTCGTGTGGGTAAGGCCTCCCGTCGGGTAATCTGTTCATCTAGTGCAAGTCTTTCGATTTGACGCCACTTCGGTGACTTGCGCGTCGATGGGGACGAAATGATGATGATTAGGACAACACTACACCCAGTCCCTGAGCAGAGAAAATCTCCGACCCAGCTGGGAATCGAACCCGGGCCCTTAGGATTGAGAGTCCGTCGCGCTGACCACTCAGCTACCAGGGGCGGAGCTTCAGGCATATCCCCATCTGGAGGTGCGTGCGGTTCGTCACATACACAACGCTGCCGGCCCCACCCGCCTTATGTGGGTCTTTGGCCATAATACCTCTGTCACTCCTGCTCCTTCCCCGCCACTCTCCCGCCAACCCCAACCCCCGCTTTGCAGCCGACCCTCACTGCCGTGATCACTCGGCTTCTCCTACCACTCCTGAACTCACCGTTCCTGTCGGCCCTCTGGACGCCCCCAACCCTCCGGGCAATTCCCTTCGCCCACCCCCTACCGCTGAGGACAACATCAGATTCCTCACCATCGTCCTTCAGAATCTTAATTCTTTTCAGCGCCCCCACAGCCTCCAACAGATCTCCCTCGCTGCCCGTTCCGTTTTCCAACTCAATATGTAGGCCACATACTCCAACAACCACGCCCATTTCACCTTCTCCCGTCTTGACACCCTCGTTTAAATCCCTGTCATGGCGCGACAGCACCATATCCGTTCCAGCAACATCCGCTCCGTTCCCGCCAACAAGAACCTCTTCCTGCACACCATTGCCCCCCACCGCATGGATGCCATCCTCCTCAATGAAACCTTCCTCCAAACCCACCACACCATCCACACCTCGCCCTACCTCCTCCACCGCTCCGTTAATCCCCTCCCGATTGCGCTTGGCGCAGTTGCCATTGGTCACCACTGCCAGATCCCCGTTCGGCTCCAACCTCTCCTTCCCGACCCCACAGAACACCTGATCCTTAGTCTCTTCTTCCCTGGACTTACCATCACTTGCGCCACCATCTATGTCCGCCCTAACGCCTGTATTCCTTTTGACTTCCTCTACCACATTGACTGTACCTTCTCCTCCTACGTGATCGCCGCCGACCTCAACATCCATAGTCGTTCCGCTGCCCATTTACGGCGGTGGCATTGGTTCCACTCCTCCCTTCAAGGCAACCTCGTCCCCAATCCCCAGCACACCTGCCCTGAATTCAACTCCACTCCTGATGTCGCCCTCTCCTCCCTTAACCTCCTTGGCCGCATAATGATGGATGTCCTTGACCCCACTGGTAGTGACCATCTCCCTGTCTTCCACACTGTTTCAGACGGTCGTCGCCCCCGCCCCAACCCCATCATGAACCTCCCTCGCAGTACATCCATGATTATTCCTGTGCCGACTGGAATGCCTACCGGGCTACCCTATCCACCCAGGCCGATGGTCACCCGTTCACCTACCGCCACCCTGATGATATTACTCATGTCGCCTCCTTTCTCCAGCAGACCTTGTCTGAGGCTGTGAAGGCCCACGTCCCTTCCGTCGTCATCCTCCCCCACCATCCTACCTTACCCACACAGGCCGTCCTCCTCGTCCGTGAAACCCGCCGTCTCTACTGTGCCTTCCTCGACACGTGTGACCCAGACACACTAAGACACCACTGGCAACTCCAGAGATACTTCCGTAACTTGCTCGCAGCTGACAAACGCAAAAACTGGCGACAGACATGCACCCGTTTAAACGTTACCCTTCGTATCAACTCGTCCAAGTACTGGTCAGCATTCCGCTTCCTTACCGGATCTAACCCCCTCCCCCTACTATCATCTCCTTCACGACAACCAACCCTTCCCCGATAACATTAGTAAGGCCAATCACTTTGCCTCCTACCTCTCCGGTGCCTTTACCATCGCTGACGATCCCCAGTTCGATTACTCCCTCTTCCCGGATGTCCACGATCGAACTGACACCTCTGTCCTGGTTTCCAGTACTTCGACAACATGGCACACACAGAACTCAATGCCCCTATCACTACACAGGATCTCATTGCTACACTCCGCACAAAACACAACACCGCTCCTGGTCATGATCGTGTCACCTACCGCCACCTTCGTGAAGCTCCTGTCCCTTTCGTCTCCACCCTGGCCAGGCTCTACAATGTAGTCCTGTCCACCGGCTACTATCTTGACCTGTGGAAAACCTCCCGTATCCTGATGTTCCTTAAACCCGGTAACCCGCCGTCCGCTGTCTCCTCCAACCGTCCCATCAGCCTTACCTCGGTCTTCAGCAAGGTCCTGGAACCCATCCTCACCTGACGCATCTACCAGCATCTCCACCAGCACCGCCTCGTTCCCATTACCCAGTGTGGCTTTCAATGAGTCCTTCTCTTCTGATGACCTTCACCTTCACCTCACTTACTTCCCATCACCTTCACCTCACTTAATTCCCGTCGCTCCAGTATCTTCCTCTCCCTTGACCTTGAACGAGCTTATGACCACGTGTGGCATTCCAGTCTCCTATTCAAGCTCCAAACCTTCGTCCTTCCTATTAACTACATCCTTTCTTTTCCAACGTCCTTCCTATGTCACCGTCCACAACATGGATTCCTACACCTTTTTCCCCTCCACCGGGTGCCCCAGGGTTCCGTCCCCTCCCCTCTTCTGTATCTCTTGTACATGGCGGACATGCTGCTTCCTTCCCCCCCCCCCCCCATCCACCTTCTCCAGTACGCCGATGACACCGCCTTCCTTGCCCTTGCCCCCACCCTGCAGCACTCCCAACACCTTCTCCATCCCATGTCGACTGGTTCACCGCTTGGTGCAACCAGTGGTTGCTTAAGGTCAATCCTTCCAAAACCCAGTCGATTATTGTAGGCAAAACCACCCCTTCCTTCCGTCTCCTCGATTTTTACATCACCATCTATGGCTGACCTATCGCCCTCACCCCCCCCCCTTAAGTACCTTTGTGTCACCATCGACCGTCACCTGTCCTGGACCCCCCACCTCTGGATGATCCAAGCCAAGGCATGCTCACAACTCTGTCTCCTCAAGCTCCTTTCCGGCCGTAAGTGGGGTCTGGAACCCTTCTCCATCCTCCATCTCCATCCTCCATACCTATAAATCCCTCATTCGCCTTATCCTTTGCTACGCCCACCCTGCCTGGATCTCCGCTCCCTTACCTTTTACAAATCCCTTCAGATGCTAGAACGCCATGCTTTTCGTCTCGCATATTACATCCGTCTCCCATCCCCCACATGGCTCCTGTACGATCTTATTCCCTTCCCTCTACACCTCCCGTAAACTCGATCCTCCTCCTCACCCACTTGTCTCGCCCATCCTCTCCCACCCCTGCCTGCTGTCGCGGCTGTATTCTCACGCCCCACCTGCTCTCCATCTCTCCACTCTCCACACCCTATCCCAAGGTGGCTTCTGCCAGGTCCCCCTCCCTGGAGAATCCCTCCTCCCTCCTCCCCTCCATCTACCCCTCCTACCAACTTTGATCCTCCCTCTTCCTGTGTTTGCTTCTTTGGGCACCCTCTCTCCCTTCTCTCCCCCTTCCCTCCCTCCTCTATTTCTCCCCACTCCTCCCCCGGGCTTCCCCTACCCTATCCCTCCATTCCTCCTCCCATCTCCTCTGCCATTGGCGTCTTTGCTCTCCCCTCTCCCTACCCCTCCCTTCTTCCCCACTTGGCAGGTCCCCGGACTCGCGTGTTACGTGGACATTCGCGCTCTGGAGATCATTGCCATCCGTTTCTCATGTGTGTGCCATCGTGTTTGTGTTTAGTGTTATCCATCACGCTCCAACGTTCACCTGTGCCGTCGAAATCATCAGTGTTTGTGCGCTGTGCCAACGTGTTTCATTGCATTTTTCGTCGAGTGTGAATGGGTCTGTGTTTTTGTGTTCTATGTCTAATGTTTTTTTGCCCGTCAATATGTCTAATATGTATCTTCTTTCTGTATTATCTTTGTGGACTAGAAGGCTGAAGAACAGCGTAGAATGTTGCTGCCAGCCTACTTGATGTACAGGTATTAAAATTACTATAAAGGAAAAAAAACCTCAGAAACGTCCTTTGGATTACACAGACTGG
The DNA here is from genome assembly GCF_023864275.1 of Schistocerca cancellata. Taxonomy (NCBI): domain Eukaryota; kingdom Metazoa; phylum Arthropoda; class Insecta; order Orthoptera; family Acrididae; genus Schistocerca; species Schistocerca cancellata. Next base: position 109,924,607 of record NC_064636.1, on the reverse strand, counting down.
GCTACCCTCAGGGGGTAATCTCCAGTTTCGAAGCATGTGTTGCTGTTGCTGTAGCCGTATTTTTGTCTGGCTGGCTGCCTGCCTGCCTGCCTGTTAGCTGCCGTCCAGGGCTCACCGCAGCCGTCACTGCTGCCTGGTGCTCCCTGCCGCATGTTGTCTGTCTGTTGCGAACCGTCTGTCCGCCCACCACCGTTCATCGTCATACCGCCTGCTGTCCATCCACCACCGTCCATCATCTGCCTGCCTGTTGTCTGTCAGTCACTGTCCATCCATCCGTTGCCACCTATTGTCACTGTCTATCCATCCATTCACCGCCATCCATCTCGCCATCCATCTGTCATGAGTCTTTCTGCCTCATCTGTCTAAACCTCCCCCTCTCCCTCTTCCACTGTCACATCATGGAGTGACCCACTCTTCCATCTCCTCCCCTGCTGTTTACCCTAACATCTTCACCCTTCCCCCTGCCTCTACAACCACAACAGCTCCCACTACTGCCCCTGCCCTCAATTACACCTCCACTGCCCCCTCTCCTGCCACCCTTCAGGTGGTTGGCTTCACCTCTCTCACCCCCATCACTTCATCATCTGTGCCCCCACATGCATCGCATCACGCTGCACTACAATCACCACAATTGAACCAGTTGCTTCTCCTGGCATCTCTACCATGACTACAGGATCTGCCACCTGCCACCTCCCTCTCTTCCCCATATCTCTTTCCTCCTCCTGGCCTACAATCACCAAAACAACCATCAGTGCAATATTGCCGATTCCCCCCACTTCACACAAAAAGTCACTGCTTCCTCCCACTCCTGCCATCAGCTCCATGGACACCACCCCTCCTCCTGCCACCCATACCCCAGTCCCCACCCTCCATACCTTTGTCCTGTCAATCCTGGACCCCAAGTTCCTTTATGCCTGTACCCTCACAATGGAGATACGAAAGTAACTACCTGGTGCTCCCATCTCCCAATTGATTCCCTGCAAGGTCTCAGTCCTCATCAAGTCCCACCATCCCTCCATAAAAATTGACCTCCTCCATAAACTCCCATGCACTATGATTGGTCCCCATGTGTCCCTCACACACTTCCTATCCTCTTCCTCTCCTCGTCAGACCCAGCCTCCCCGTCGCCGATCCACCAACATTGCAATGATCACCAAGACAACCTGGTGATCATGGAGGATAAGGGGTTGGCAGAACTGAACTCACACTGGGATCTAGAAATTCACTCTGGCCGCCATATTCAAAATGCTTCTGGTCCCACTTATCTCATGCATGTCTTTTTGGAGCCCGCCCCCTCCACTGACCACCTCCTCACCCAAGGTGTGCTGATTTTCCATCGCTGCCACCCTGCTGAATCCTCAAAATCCCCTCCCCAATCCTACAACTGCTAGTACAGCCTCATGCACAATGATCACCTGATCCCCAAATGCAAACCACCCATCCCACCTGTCCGCATTGCAGGGTCTCCTACTTTCTTAAAAACAGCCCCAACCCTGCCACCACTCCTTTCTATAACAGATGCAATGGCCCCCATCCCACCTACTCCCACAAGTGTAAAACTAAACTGCCTCCTGCCATCCCCAAGTTTACTGTCCTTGTCCATCCCACTGATCCCTCTGATCCACCTCAACAATTCCCTTTGTCCACCCCCTATTGCTGAAGACATCATCCAGTTCCTCACCATAGTCCTCCAAAATATTCTCCCTTTCTAACGCCCCACACCCACCAACATATCTCCCTCACTGCCTGCTCCTTCTTTCACCTGAACACCTTCGCCACTTACTCCCACAACCAAGCCCACTTCACCTTCACTCGCCTTGACACCCTAGTTTAAGCCTCTGACCTCCTCTCTCCTCACCCCCGTATCTTCCCATCATGGCATGGCATGAGTGTCGCACCCTATTCCACTTCTTCCACACCAACAAATACTTACTGAAGAACACCCTCTTTCAATATTGGATCGACACCTTCCTCCTAAATGAAACCTTTCTCCAGCCCCCATAGTATCTGCTCTTCCTAGTCTGGTTACAGCCCCTCCTCAATGAGCCCACCAAACACCTTATCCTCAACGTCTTCTTCCCTCCTGCACCATTACCTGCACCACCACCTATGTTCTCTCCACTGTTCCTATTCCCTATGACTTTATCTCACACATTGACCCCATGTTCTCCACCTATCTGACTGCCACCAGTATCAACATCCATAGCTGCTCCCCTACCGCACTTTGGTGGTGGCATCAGTTCCTCCTCAAGATCCAAGGAGACGTTTTTACCTTTCTCTGGCACACCTGACCGAAAGCAACACTTCCCTCCAATGTTGTCATTGCCTCTGCCAACCTCCTTTAGTGTATCGCCATCGACATCCTTGACCCCCACAGGTAGTGACCATCTCTCCATCCTTCTCACCATATCTACTCACCACTCCCCTCTGGCTCATTGCCCATCACCCCCTCTCAAGGTAGTTCATGACTACCATTGCGCCAACTGGGATGCCTACTGGGAATCCATCGCCACCCATGTTGAAGACCACCATCATACCTATCACAATCCTGACGACATGATCCACACCACGTCCTTCCTTCAGAAGGCCATTACTGATGCCATGGGGGCCTATTTTCCAACTAATACCATCCGCTCAAACCATCACACTCTCCCTCCACAGGCTGTCCTCCTCCTCTGTGAATCCAGCCACATCTATTGCTCCTTCATGCACACTCGTGACAGGGAAACACTCCAAAAGCACCAGGAAATACAGTGACACTTACAGAACCTTATTGCAGCAAAAAAGCGCCAGGACAGGCCACTCAATAACACCCTCCCTACCAACTCCTCAAAGTACTGGTCCATCTCACTGGCTCCCATTATGCACCCTACTACTTCCTTCTCTATAAGGACCACTCCTTCCAAATAATCTCAGTAAGGCCAACCACTTCGCTTCCCACCTTTCTGAGGTTTTCTCCATCCCTCATGATCCACACTTTGATTATTGTCTTTTCCCCACACAGATACCTCGTTCGTTCCACTTGCTCCAAGTCTCCAGTACTTGTGGCACTTGCCCCTCTCCAATATCAACATTCCAACCACAGCAAACGAAATTAAACTTATCCTCCAGTCCAAATGTAACATGGGCCCTGTCAACACTGTGTCACTTACCACCACCTTACAGAACACCCCTTCTCCTTTCTGACTCTCCTTGCCAATTTATACAATGTCATCCTCTCCACTGTCCTCCTGCGTCCTCTTACTCCTCAAACTCAATAAACCACCTTCTGTCACCTCTTCCATCTGCCTGACCTCCATCTTCAGTAAGGTCTACAAATCCATCCTCTCCCATCACATCCATCAGCACCTTAATCAACACCAACTCCTCCCCCTTACCCAGTGTGGCTTTTGACCCATCTTCTCTGCTGAAGGCCAACTCCTTAACCTCGTCCACCTTCTCTCCCCCCAGCTTAACTCCCGTCACTCTGCTGTTTTCGTTTCCCTCGACCTTCCAAAAGCTGGCTGGAGTGGCCGAGCGGTTCTAGGCACTTCAGTCTGGAACCGCATGACCGCTACAATCGCAGGTTCGAATCCTGCCACAGGCATGGATGTGTGTGATGTCCTTAGGTTAGTTAGGTTTAGTAGCTCTAAGTTCTAGGGAAGTCCCATGGTGCTCTGAGCCATTTGTACCATTTGAACCTCCAAAACGCCTATGACCATGCATGCTATCTTGGTCTCCTCTTTAAATCCCAAACCTCCACCCTGCCTATCAATTTTGTCCAGCTGGTCACATCCTTCCCCTCACGCCATCCTTCCTATGTCACCATCCATGATTCCAAATCCCATATCTTTTATCCCAATACTGGCATGCCCCAGGGTTCTCACCTCTCCCCTCTCCTCTATCTCCTGTACACCACTAATATGCCCAGCCACCTTCCAATACGCTGATGACATCGCATATCTAGCTCTCTATCCTACCTTTCAACGATCCCAATGCGCCCTCCAAACGCACCTTGACCAGTTCACCACTTGGTGTAATGAATGGTTCCTTCATGTCAACCCCTGTAAAACCCAAACAATCATCATAGGCCACACCACCCACTCTTTCTGCCTCCACAATTTCCACCTCACCATTTATAGTTGCCCCATCAACCTTACCCCCACCCTCAGATACATTGACCTCACTGTCGACCATCAACTCACCTGGATCCCTCATCTCATGACCAGCAGAAAACCCATTCCCACCTCCATCTCCTGAAACTCCTGTCTGGCTGGACATGGGGATTGCATCCTTTCACCATCCTCCACACCTACAAATCCCTTATTGGTCCTATCCTCTGCTATTCCAGCATTGCCTGGATTTCCACTCCCTTCCACTTCTATAAGGTCCTCAAATCTTAGAACGCCATCTCCTCCAACTTGCCTTCAATACCTGCCTTCCTTCCCCCATGTGTCTCCTATATGACCTCATCCCCTTCCCCCACCTCTTCCTTTTCCTCCAACATCTCCACATCCCTTACACTGCAGGCTGATCCACCCCACCCCCTGGATTCCTCCTTCCTCTCCACCCCCTGCCTGTTGCTGTGCCTGTATTGCTGTATCCCTCCCTCCCTCCACCTCCACACCCCCCATTTCGTTTATAAGGGCAATTTCCAGCAACACCCCTCATTGACATTGAACTTCGGTATGACATCTACCGTTCCCTTGCAACTGTAGGCTGGCCTTGTTCCCCCCACTCCACAGGCCCCCCTTTTCCTCTCCCCTCCTCCTCCCAGAGTGGATTTTTCTCCTTCCCCCCTGAGTCCCTGCACCCATCCTCGACTATTTCCCTCCCACATCTGCCAGCCAGAGTGGCCGTGCGGTTCTAGGCACTACAGTCTGGAACCGAGCGACCGCTACGGCCGTAGGTTCGAATCCTGCCTCGGGCATGGATGTGTGTGATGTCCTTAGGTTAGTTAGGTTTAATTAGTTCTAAGTTCTGGGCGACTGATGACCTCAGATGTTAAGTCGCATAGTGCTCAGAGCCATATTGAACCTCCCACGTCTTTGCTCCCCAGCCCTCTTCGGCACGCCCCCACCCATCTCCTCCCTCTCCAGCCCTCCTTCCCGTCTTCCCTTGTCCGTCATCTCCATGCCCCTAGCAGATCCTCTGTTTGCTCATCGTCATCTGTGTGCTGCGTCAGAGTTGTGTTTGGTGCTGTTCTCCTGCGTGTCAAGAGCTGTGATTTTAATTGTGTGCTGGACTTATACATAGCGTTACTGCCAGTGATTGTTATGTATTACGTCGTCACTCTTATAATCCTGTGTGTGATTTTGTTTTGTGTGCACTACTTTTATTACGGTTTTTATATCATTTTTACAGTTGCCCCCTTCTTGTCTGTTCTCTTCCATACTTTTCCCCCTTTTTTATATCTATGTACTCCATACTTTCTCCTTTCTATTATTATAAGTGTCTTCTTTTGAATAATTCCTGTCTTTCGGCTGAAGAGCAGCGCATATGCTGCTGCCAGCCTGCTCCAGATGGGGGCATTGAAATACAATAAAGGAAAAACAAAAAGATCTGGAGACAATAGGCAAGTGACCGCTACTGTTCTGTAAAGAATATTTGAAGCGGTGTGATTCACTAGATTCGCGCCGAAGAATGTATTGTAAGAATGGCACAAGTGTTCGTGTCTGTGCACGTCACCAATTTGCGTGTTTATGTATATCTTTATTTCGGGTTGGTACAAAGGCAGTGAGGAACCTGTTCCTATCATGAATTCGCGTCGCTGCAAACGCCATTTTCTTTCTAATTCATTATTTCCTTCCTAGCTGCATTTTCGTCAACTTGAGCAATGTGGTTTCTGGCCCAGTTCTGTGGTTTCTGGCCCATTTCTGTGGTTTCCTTTCTCCCCCCCCCCCTTCCATCACGCATCTTCACATTGCTCTCACTACAACACTCAGCTCTTTGATAAATACTTGTATTTAATGTCCATCATCATATCTCGTTGCTAAAAACCAACAAAATTGCTACTTGAAGTATTTCTAAACTTCCCCTTTTGAACAAATGAGACACTTAGTTTTTGAAGTCCTAAGAGTTTACTTCTTTCCCTGCCCATCTATTCATCACCATCTTCAGTTACCGTAGACCAGTGGTTCCCAACAGGTGGTCTGCAGACCCCCAGGGGTCCGCGAGCTATGCCAGAGGGGTCTGCAAGATGCTATTAGGATAAAAGATATATTAAATATATTTCGTATGATAACAGATTTTTTGTTTTGACCGCTTCCTGCATGAGCAGAGTTTTAGCGAACGCTAACTTCTGCTTCTGGCGTCTTCCTAGAGCCAACTGACACTAGCACACTCTAGCGCAAAACTAGAATTAGATAGAGGCAAATAGTTCTGCTGTATGCCGATTGACTGCGCGTGCTGCCTCTTTGCAGCTGACAACTGCCAGTCACTTTGCACAGAAACACGCATTTCAGACGACGATAGGCCATTGTTAAATTTATTGCCAGTGCTTTCACAGACCATGTTGTTTATATATTCAATATTCTGTATTAAAACAGTAGTGTTTGTAAAGCGTTGTTTTCGCGGAAGCTACAGTTAAAAATGGACCGTTGGTTAAAAAGTGTTTCATTAAAACAGATGAAGAGGAAGATAATGCATTTGATGTTCAAGCAAGTAAGTCAGTGACTCTCGAACCGAAGTTGTCAGTGTCCATTGAACCTAAATCGTCGGCGTCCCTTGAACCTAACCCTTCCTAGATCAGTGTTAAGCTTATTGGAAAAATTAGAAAATACAACTCTGATTACTTGGAAATCGATTTTACGTTTACTGGACCGAGCTACAGCCTATGCTATGAAAGCCTTTCTAATAAATATATGAAACCAGCAAAACTCCGGTGCCATCTTGAAAAAAACCACCCAGAGTACAAATGTAAGTCATTAAATTTTTTGACAGATAAATTAGGAGAGTTGAAAACATCGCATAAAACAATTACCAAACACTGTGGTGCAAATGTGAATGAAAATGCAACACTTGCGTCTTATGAGGTGGCTCAGCTTGTTGCTAAATGTGGGAAAAACCAAACAATTGCTGAGGAACTTATACTGCCATCAGCAATAATACTTTGCAAAAGAATGTTAGGTGATGGAGCTGCTAAGGTAATAAGAACTGTCCCGCTCTCAAATAATACTGTTCGAAGACGAATTACTGATATGGCAGTTAATATCAAAGAAACATTGCTGGATAGACTTTGCATGAGTGACATGTACGCTCTACAATTGGATGAAAGCACAGACACATCAAAAAAAAGTTATAATATTGGTTTTCGCACGATTTTTCTGGGAGGACCAAGTGTTTGATACTTCTCTTTTTTCATGCAAACAACTGCGTACAAGAGCAGACGATATTTTTACTGTATTGAATACTTATTTCAAGGAACACGATGTCACCTGCAAGAAATGTGTGGGCATGTCGACAGATGGAGCAAAGTCAATGGCTGGCAAAAAAACAGGACTTCTAGCTCGTATCAAAGCAGTAAACCCTGAGGTGAAATGGACTGACTGCTGTATCCATCGTGAAGCCTTAGTAGGAAAAAGATTGCAAAAGATATTTACGAAGTACTTCAAGTCATCAACTACATTAAAACTCGACATCTGCAATCCAGATTATTTTCTTTGTTGTGTCAAAAGATCGGCAGTGAGCATGAGCAATTTCTTATTCATACGGAAGTAAGACGGCTTTCTCTAGGGAGGATCTCGTCAAGATTTTTTGAACTTAGAGACGAAGTTTCGTGTCTTCCTTCTTGACACAAAGTACGCGGATTTTCTCACTAACTTCTCTTGGCTTTGCTCAGTTGCGTCCTTAGCTGAAGTGTTTGAACACTTGAATATGTTAAACTTCACAAGGAAAAAATGTACATATGATCAAAGTTGAGGATAAGATTACGGCTATGGTCAAAGAGTGTCAGATATGGGCGTCAAGGAGAGAAAACGAGTCACTCCCTAACTTTTCTATTTTAAAACAATTCTTGGAGTCATCACAGGAGAGTTTGCCTGACCAGATCAAGATCAATGTATCCGAGAATCTACGCAGCCTAGCCACCGCTTTTAAAGAGTATTTCCCTGAACCTGACCCTGACGACAGATGGATTCGAAATCCCTTCAGCTGTGAAGAAATAAACAAAATCCGAGGCTTGTGGATCTGGCCAGCTGTGGTACAATAATAAACATTTTCATCGGCGTTAAATTACAGACTTCTGGGCATCAGCACGCAAGGACTACAAGAAACTTGAAGATAAGCAGTGAAAAAGATCCTTCCATTTGCAACCACGTATCGGTAAAGGTAAGCATTTTCCTCCATGTGTTTCATGAAAAACACATATAGGAATCGGCTCGACATGTGGTCGGATCTCATAGTGAAAGTTTCAAGTCTGGAACCTAATATTTCAGAAATAATGGACCCAAAGGTCAGATTGAACTGATCTCACTAAGAACTGAAAATTAAAACTAACTGTTTATGGATGGAGTACTCCGTTGCAACCGTATTTTTTCAAATAAATAATACCTTGTATGAAATTAGTGTTTCCTTATTTTTCACACATGTCTCCTCAATGCAATCTCAAGAGTAGTACACTTGAAAGACCAATACATTCAGTTTTAAATTTTTCCTGACATTTTCAGTTCATACCCAATTTTTTATTTTTTTAAGGAGTTTGTTATACTAAACACCCAGATCTGAAGACAAAGATTTTGAGCAATAATCAAAAATTTAACGATAGCAATGATGGTTAAATTGAAAAAGTTTTAAGCTCAATATTATTTCAATAATGAATATGTCAGTGTTTTTTCTAAGTTACAAAAATAGGAAACATATAAAAAGACTCTTAATTTGGCTTTTTAGGTACTTGATACTGTGATATGACAAGGTACCAATCATGCTCGATGAGGGGGTCCTCGAGATAATTTTGTTGGGAACCCCTGCCGTAGACATAAAAACTCACGCTTAGTTTCTACGAATTTTATCAATTATTTGCCTGTGCATACTTTTTTCTTAGTCTTGTAATTGAATTTCAAGAGTAGTAATATCTTAGGTTGTTACCCAAATTTCCGGTGTTTTCTGTGCACCAGCCGCAAACAGCACCATACCGTCAAAGAGAGGTGCTACACACAGAATTATTTGACATGTTGCGTCTTATCCAATGAAATTTGCTATGGTATCGGCTACGAACTCCTATTTTCATACCAACTGATTTGGGATCAGTCTTTCTTCGATCCAGTAGTGTAGTGATCATAAACGAGAAAAAAAGGTTGCAGTCTGTCTGACCGTAACGTTCAGCTTTGAAGGAACAGGGCAGCAAAAGACTGCACGTCGTGTAAAGGCGGGGAGTCTGCACAAGGGCGGCTCCACGTGGTGCAAGATACTGATGTCAGAGAATAGCAGCTGGTGGCAGGTGCTCGCAGCCGCACCACGTAGTACGGACTGACACCGACAGAGGGCAGGTCCGAGCTATTCGGCATAAAGCCACAGTATGACATAACAGTTGCGACGCTTTGCCTCGGTTTTGTCGCCTACTACGCCAGAAGCGCGCCAAGCGGCCAGTAAGTTAACTGTTGAGTTCAGCGCGATCGAGAAAACGAGAGCGAATAGTAGTTGTTTATTTTAGTTTGTACAATAGTTTTTACAAATGGGAGCGGTAGCGTAAATTGCAGCAACAGCAAGAAGGAGATAACACATCTGTCTTTTTTTTAGGTATCCTAAGGACCCTGAGAGGTATATACCATCATGTTACAAAACTGCGTCTTCAGGATTTGCTTGCAAATTACATTTATATTCACCATTAATGTTTACTTTTGCACCATTCGTAACACGGATTCCTACACATTCTACCCCTCTGCTGGTGTGCCCCAAAGCTCCGTCCTCTCCCAACTTCTCTACCTTCTGTACAAGACAGACACGCCACTGCCTACACCCCCTGTCCACCTTCTCCAATACACCGATGACACCACCTTCCTCGCCCTCGCCCCCACCCTGCAACGCTTCCAACACCTTCTCCAATCCCATCTCGACCGGTTCATCACTTGGTGTAACCAGTGGTTGCTCAAGGTCAATCCTTCTGAAACCCAGGCGATCATTGTAGGCAAAACCACCCCTTCCTTCCACCTTCTTGATTTATGTCTCACCATTTATGGCCATCCTATCGCCCTCACCCGCACCCTCAAGTACCTTGGCGTCACACTTGACTTTCGCCTCTCCTGGACCCTCCATCTCTGGACTATCCAAGCCAAGGAACGCTCTCAACTACGTCTCCTCAAGCTCCTTTCTGGCCGCACATGAGGTCTGGAACCCCTACACCATCCTCCATACCTATAAATCCGTCATCTACACTATCCTCTGCTATGCCCACTCTGCCCGGAGCTCCGCCCCTCCTACCTTTCACAAATCCCTTCAAATCCAAGAACAACATGCTCTCCACCTCACCTATTGCATCTGTCTCCCCTCCCCCACGTGGATCCTCAATGACCTTATTCTATTCCCACACCTCCTCCTTTTCCTCAAACGGATATGGATCTTCTACACCACCCTTTAACTTCATACCCCTCACCCGATTGTCTCTCCCATCCTCTCTCACCCCTGTCCACTGCCGCGCCTGTATTCCCACGTCCCATCTGCTCTCCATCTCTCCACTCTCCATACCCTCTCTGTAGGTGGCTTGCACCAGCTTCCCCTCCCTGATTATGCTCTCATCCCCTCCATCTCCCCCTCCTATCAACTTTGATAGGTTCCACTTCCTGTGTTTTTTCCCTAGGGCACCCTCTATCCATTCTCTCCCTCCTCCCTTCCTCCCCCTCCTACTCTCAGGCTTCACCTAGACCTATGTAGCTTCTTTCTTCACCCCTTCTCTTCTGCTCTTGGCATCTACACTCTCCCCTCTTCCTGCTCCCCTACCCTCCCCTTTTGGCAAGTCCCCGGACTCGCACACGTCAAGTGAACATTCGTGCACTGGGGATCATCACCATCAGTTCTGTGTGTGTGACATCATGTGTTAGTGCTTCAGTGTTTTCGCTGCCCACGCTCCATCATTCACGTGGGTCATCTCAACCGTCAGTGCTGACAGTTTTTTATTTTTCTACACCTGTGAACAGCTTCATGGTTTTTTCTGCTCCTGTGTCTACTGTTTTTGTCCACCATTATTATTTTGTGTTTCTATGTCTTCCTTGATTCTGTTGGTACTGTCTGTGGCCGAAGAGCGGCGTATTATTGCCGCTGCTGGCCCACCTTTTTATGTAAGGTGTTAAAATAACAATAAAGAAAAAAAATTAGTTTTACGTAGTCTAGGCTCGCTGCTAAGGTGTGACGGCAGCACCATATTCTGTTCAACAATATCCGCTCCCTCCCCACCAACAAACATCTCCTACTCCACACCTTCCCACCCCACCACGTGGATGCCTTCATCCTCAATGAAACCTTGCTTCAGCCTACTCACACAATTAACACCTCTCTGTATACCTTTCACCGCACCAACAATCCCCTTCCTGTTCTGCGTGGTGGAGTTGTCATTGGCCACCTCTGCCATCTCCCTGTTCGACCTGAACCTCTCTTTAATGACCCTACTGTACCCCTGATTCTCAGTCTCATCTTCCCTGGCCTCACCGTCACCTGTGCCACCATTTATATCCGCCCTAATACCCCGATCCCATATGATTTCCTCACCCACATAGACCACAGCTTCTCCTCCTACATGATTGCCGCCGACCTCAACATCCACAGCCTCACATGCACACAGTTATGGCGGTGGCATTGGTTTATTGCCACCCTCCAAGGTGACCTCCCCCCTCTCCTTCAACATACCTGCCCAGAATCCAATACCACTCCCGATGTAGTCTGTGCCCCTCGAAAACTCCTTGGGGGCATTACTACAGACATCCTTGACCCTATAGGTAGCAATCACCTTCCGATACTGCTCACCCTACCAGGCAGACCTCGTCCTCACTCAGCCCATGACCCAGACCCGCCCCCGAGTCTCGTCCATGATGACTCCCGTGCTGACTGGGATGCCTACTGGGATACCTTAAATACCCAGTTCGGACGCCACCCTCTCAGCTACCAGCACGCTGATGACATCATCCATGCCGCTTCCTTTCTCCACTGGACTTTGTCAGAGGCCATTGAGGTGCACATCCGCACCAAAACAAACCACCCTCACCGTCCTACCTTACCACCACAGGCCATACTCCTCCTCCACGAATCCCATCGCTTTTACCGCTCCTTCTTCCATACCTGGAACCGGGACACACTCCTCCACCTCTGGCAACTCCAGCACCATATTAGAAACATGCTCATGGCCAAAAAACGCCAGGCCTGGTGACAGACATGCACCAGTCTTAATGCTTCACTGCATATTAATTCCTCGAAGTACTAGTCAACCGTCCACTGCCCTACTGACACAAAACCTTCTTCCTGGACAATACCAGTAAGGCCAATCATTTTGCATCCCACCTGTCTGACGTCCTTTCCATCCCTGGTGATCCACGATTTGATTATTCCCTCTTCCATGACATCCAGGACCGCACTGACACTTTTCTCCCCCCACTTGCTCCTAGCTTCCAGTACTTGGGGGCCACACCACCAACCAATCTCAATACCCCAATCGTCACCACATTACACACCAAATGCAACACAGCTCCCGGTCACGATCGTATTACATACCACAACCTCAAACAAGCCCCCTCTCCTTAGTTCAGTACTAGCCACCGTCTTTAATGTTATCCTCTCCCCCAATTTCTACCTCGACCTGTGGAAGACTTCCCAGATCCTTATGTTTCCCAAACCTGCCAAACCCCCTTCCAACACCTCCTCCTACCACTCTATCAGTTTCACATCAGTCTTCAGAAAGTCCTGGAATCCATCGTTACCTGCCGCATCCACCACGCCTCCACCAGCACTGTCTCCTTCCATTGACCCCATGTGGCTTTTGACCTTCCTTCTCTGCCGATGATCTCTTCCTCCACCTGACACACTTCCTTTCCACTGACCTCAATTCCTGTTGCTCTGCCATCTTTGTGTCCCTTGAACGTAGCCTTCTTCCTCTCTCACTGCCCCTCCTACGTTACCACCTGCAACTCCACCACTTTTACCTTCTACCTACCTTTTACCTTCCTTCCCACTGACCTCAATTCCTGTCGCTCTGCCATCTTTGTGTCCCTTGACCTTGAACGTAGCGTCCTTCCTCTCTCACTGCCCCTCCTATGTTACCATCTGCAACTCCACCACTTTTACCTTCTACCCCTCGGCAGGTGTGCCCCAAGACTCTGTCCTTTCCCCTCTTCTCTACCTCTTATATGTGGCAGACATGCTGCAGTCCCCACCACCATCCTCTGCAATATGCCAATGACACCACCTTCCTTGATCTTGCCCCCTCCCTCCTACATTCCCAGCGCCTCCTCCCGTCACACCTTGACCTTTTCACCACCTTGTGCAACCAATGGCTCCTTAAGATTAATCCCTCAAAGACTGAAGCAATCATCATAGGCCATACCACCCCCTCCTTCCGCCTTCTGTATTTCTACCTTACCATCTATGGCTGCTCCATTGCCCTCACTCCCACCCTCAAGTACCTTGGCATCATCCTCGACCGCTGCCTTTCCTGGACCCCCCATCTCCTCACAGTGCAAGCCAAGGCATGTAACTGCCTCTGTCTCCTCAAACTCCTCTCTGGTCGAACATGCGAATTAGACCCTTCCACTATCCTACATACCTATAAGTCCCTCATCTGCCCCATCCTATGCTATTCCCACCCAACTTGGATCTCTGCCCCCCCCCCCCCAATCTACTGGAAATCCCTCCAAGTCCTTGAGCACTATGCTCTCCACCTCGCTTACTTCATCCGTCTCCTGCCCCCACATGGATACTTTATGATCTGATTCCCTTCCCACATCTCCTGTTCCTGGAACAAATACATATCCTATACATCTCCTGCAAACTGGATTCCCCCATCCTTTGGTTTCACCCATCCTCTCCCACCCTAGCCCACTGCCCTGCCTGTACCATAGTGTCCTGCCTGGTCTCCATCTCCACACGCTCCATACCCTCGCCCAAGGTGGCTTCCACCAACTCCCCCTCCCAAATGATGTCCTTGTGCCATCTACCCCTCCTACCAGATCTAAACCCTCCTTCTTCCCCCTACTCAGGGCTCCCTCTCTCCCTCCCTCTCCCCCTTCCCTTCTTTCTCCTTTTCCCTAGCCAAACACCTTCTTTTTCCTTTTCACCCCCTCAGGCTTCCAGCTCCTTTCCTTCTCCCCTCCACTGCCCCCTCCTACCCGCCTCCTATTCCCCTAGGGTCTCTCCCTTTTCTTCCCCCATCCTCCCTTCACCCAGTGGTAGGTCCCCTCCAGTACCATGATTTTTAACGTTTTCATTGTGGTGTCAGTGTTACTCCAGTGCCGTGTGCAGTGCTATGTTCCACCAGCACCAACAGTGTCGCCAGCATCATTCATTTGTGTTCCCACAGTGTGGTGTTTCTTTGTTTTTGTGTTGACACAGTGTTGATTCTCTGTATGTGTGTGTGGCTCTCATCTATTTTGTTTCTAAATCTGCCGTTTAACTCATCTATTTTTGTTCATGTTTTTTCATCACTTTATACCATTCTATGTTATGTGTTATTTTCTCATTTGACTATGTTTTTTCTGTAACTCTCTTGGCTGAAGAGCGGCATATTGTGCCACTGTCAGCACGCCCCATTCTGGGGAGCGAAGTGACAATAAAGAAAAAACAAGTTTAGTTCAAAAATGGTTCAAATGGCTCTGAGCACTATGGGACTCAACATCTTAGGTCATAAGTCCCCTAGAACTTAGAACTACTTAAACCTAACTAACCTAAGGACATCACACACACCCATGCCCGAGGCAGGATTCGAACCTGCGACCGTAACAGTCCCGCGGTTCCGGACTGCAGCGCCAGAACCGCTAGACCACCGCGGCCGGCCAAGTTTAGTTTTAGGAGTAGTAAATGGCTAGTGAATAGCAGACAAGAAGTGCCTATGAAGAAAGACCCTATTTTCATTTATAATAATGTTGAGTTTTGTCCACTGCAAGTGGAAAAAAACCAATTCATGAATAAAATACTCTTGTGGAATGCAGTTAACCACACTGTTTGACATTCCAAACACGCCATTTCAACTGATTATGAAGAGGAGACTGCCACAAATATTCGACAATCCGTCTAAAGCTGTGAAACACTCCTATGGCACAAGAGCAATCGGTTCAACTCTCCATATATCAGTGCCAGATTCATCTGAATCGACAACACAGATCTGCGTTGACGATAAAATGGTAAAATTAAGCGCAGTTATTCGTGTTTGTAAAATGTGTGTGGAGAATGAGATTGTGCAGATAGCTAGACTTTGCGAAAAACTGTTATGGTACAAGGACACTGCCTATCATTTTAAGTGCAGACAGTCACAGAAACTGTATAAAAAAGATCAAGTGAAGGGGGAAACAAATTTTGAAGACTGTAGAATCCCAGTGTTTAAAACTAGATGCCATTGGCTTGTTGTAAAACCAGATTAGCATGCCATGTGCAAGATGGAAAGACAAAACTAAGCTGTTCGCTCTAAATTTATTATATTACAGCACTCAGGCATACAGGTTTTGTCAGAATGTTTCATGTTTCCATCAGTGTGCACATTACAGAGGTATATGGAAGGCACACACATAAAATGTGGGATAAGTGACCATATGTTCCACCTTTTAAAGCAGAAGTTACAGCATTTCTCCGACACTGATAAATTAGTGCGTATGTCATTGGATGAAAAGTCTTTAAAGGCAAATTTAATGTATGGTAGCACTTCTGACAGTGTTTTTGGCTTTCAGGGCTTGGAGTTTACACTATTTGACAGTTAATTGCCCCACTCAGAATAAGATAAAGATGAAGTTCGTACTAGTGACAACAGACGACAATGACTAAGACACAGTAGACCTACGGAATGACAAATTGGGCGTCGGTCCCTTTTGCATGTAGAGGTACGCGTCTGTGCTTCGTAAGTGTGAATCTATGTGTTTATATTTCGTGAATATAAAGGCGGTAAGCTGCAGTTCTATGCAACGTCAAAAGCGTTTCTTCACGAGTGTGCTGTAGCTTGCCACTGGATTCATGAGTTTTATCCCTACTTGCACTTATTTTAGAATCATTTTCAGTGGCGTAGAGTGAGGGGAGACTTTGAGACTTAGTGTCCCCTGTATTCGTGCTTAAAAAAGATGCAATATTAATTTATAACAAAAATATAAACCACTTTCTACTAAGAGCTCTAAATGTGTGAAGACAACAGTTTTGTACCCCGCGCCGCACCCTGAGTATTGGTGTATCTGCCTGCTTGAGACTCGACTGCTCTCAGTCCCCGCCTCCCTTCCCTCACCTGGCTGTGTTAGTGGCATTCTCGGCTCCCCTCCAGTTCCCCTCTTCCCCGAAGGCCGGTGCGCTGCACTTGCTAGCAGGTATCGAGACTAGTCTCTGCCGCTTCTATGTTGGCTTTTAACACGGAAGTGAAAAGTCGCGCCGTTTGTGTTCATAGACAGTCCTGTGCGATTTTAGTGCATATTTTCGTTGTATCGCCAACATGAGTGAGCCAGCAACTGAATAACTTATAGAACTTTTATTAAAGACGCCTTTTTCTACAGTAACGTACGAAAAAAAGTGCGACGACCTACTCCTATAGTCAGTTTAGTTTTAAGTGAAGCCATACAAAAACGCACTTTTCAGACAGCCTGGTACGAAAAGTATACTTGACTGTCTGCGAATGCAGTTAATAACAGATTATATTTTATATATGTCTTCTGTTTGGTGGTGAAAGTAATGGTGCAATGAGGGCATTTGTATAATAAAGAACTTTGACAGGAAAGCACAAAAGAATCGGATATCAAAACGTCACCTGCAGAACAAAGAATCATTTCAGTTATTGGGCAAAAGTAGAATTGAACACGTCCTTTCTGAAACCGCTCCTCTGACAGCAATAAAATACAACGAACAAGTTGCATCCAACAGGAGAGTATTGGCTCGTCTTATTCAGGCAATTGTATTTCTATGTAAACAAGAACTAGCCTTTCGCGGCCATCGAGAAGACGAATCCTCCAGCTACAAAGGAAACTACCTGGAATTGTTGGATTTACTAGCTCAGGGAGAGCAGTTAATCCGAGACCATCTATCATCATCTTCAACCTTTAAAGGAACTTCTCCAGACATACAGAATGATGCAATAGAAATGATAACTCTGGCAGTTAATGAGAAAGTAAAATCTAAAATTCTGAACTGCAATTTCATTTCGATTCAGGCTGATGAAACATTAGATGAGTCATGCAAGAGTCGAATGAGTATAATATTCAGGTACTGTATTGCAGACAAAATTGAGGAAAGATTCGTAGGATTTTACGATGTTGCTGGAGATAAAAGTGCTGAAGGTTTGTCAAGCATTATTCATGCAGTATCCAAAGAACGGAATGTGGAAGGAAAAGTGGTTAGTCAAACATATGATGGCGCTTCAGTAATGATGGGCAGAGAAAGAGGACTACAACAATTGGTGAAGCAGTTCTGGCCCTATGCGCTGTTTATTCATTGTTACGCACACCATCTAAATTTGGTACTGTTACATGTCTCGTAAATCATACGACAAGTACACATGTTTTTAAGTGATCTTACTGCAATCCATTCGTTTTTCAGCAAATCATCGAAAAGAACTGTATTGCTAACTGAGAAAGGATTTAAACTGCCATATGCAAGCAACACTCGCTGGAACTTTCGTTCCAGGGCAGTTTCAACAATATCTAGTAATTCCTCAGAGCTATATAGTGTTTTTAATTATATGTTTGACGATACAGACTCTCAGTGGTACCCAGAATCTTTGAGCTGTGTTGTGGCAATGAGACGACGGATGGACGATCCTATGTTTGTCTACTTGCTTTGATTCTACCGAGGGTGCTTTGTTTATGTTGATCATCTCTTTAATGTTCTTCAGTAAAAATCTGTCAGTATAACTGATTGCCACGACGAAATAAGAACTGTTTTGAGAAACTTGCGACAACTAAACAGGGAAGCATTCGTTGATGAATGCATTAAATGCATGCCAAATCATTCTGTGATAGTCAAAAGACATCTCTCAGGGCACTAGCTTACGAGATACTGGATTTGCAAATTGTTCAGATGTAAACAAGATTTCAAGACATTCCCCAAATTCAGTTGTTGAACTTTTGAACGAAAAGTGTTTCCCGACCTATCAAAAAGAATTCTCAAAGTTGATACTGCTTCAGTTATTTGAACAGTACCCTTTTTTTAAAACAAGAAAAACTTAAAAATGAATTGTGTAATATATACGCTGATGCGAAAAACACTTATCTATAAGAATCCTCTTAAAGTACATTGTCAACAATGATTTAGACTCTGTTTATGAAGAAACAACGAAGTTTCTGCGTTTCGTTTTGACCCTACCCGCAACGACAGCAAGCAGGTGAATGAAGCATGAATACTCTTAAACGAGTGAAGAATTATTTAAGGAATTCAGTGTCCAACACCCGGCTCTCGTGTTTGAGCACGTTACCAACAGAGAAGACACCACTTGGAGTTTGTCGTCGTTTCTTGAACAACTTATTATTATTATTATTACTGTTACTATTATTACTAGCGGTAGTAGTGGTAGTGGTGGTAGTGGTAGTAGTAGTAGTAGTAGTAGTAGTAGTAGTAGTAGTTGTTTAATTTGATGCCTTTTGTTTCATTTGTTTAAATTATTGTTTATTGTACTCTTTTGTCTCCCTATAACTGTAGAGTCTCCCCAACCTTTACAACCACGCTACGCCACAGATCATTTTTAGAAACATATATGTCTTCTGATGTTACACAAACTCTTGGAGGCAAAAAAAATTATTCAAATATTTCTTAAATCACATAGCAAAGGGATGCAAAAGAAGATTATGCTTACGAGGCATCTTAAGTTCTGCTTCCTCGCCGCTTTGAGTGCTAGTGTCGCTCCACTTGTCAAACGGTAATAACTTTTACACCAGTGAGTGTCGCGGCTGTTATGTTAGACTGTGATAAAGCTCTGAATAAAAAAAGTCTCCTTCTTTATTGTGATTTCAACTCCTCTCAAAGTGGGCGCACTGACAGCAGATTAAAACCGCACTTCAGCCAGAAGTTACATGAACTGTATTTAAAAGGTAGTTAAAATATGTAAAGGTTCTATACAAAGTCATCCCCTCTGCTGGCTTCTGCCCCAACCTGTCGACAACTTCCCGCATCCTCTTATTCCTCAAACCCAAAAACCCCCATCTGTTACCTCTTCCTATCATCCCATCTGCCGCAACTCCGTTTTCAGTAAGGTCTTTGAATCCAACCTCTCCTGTTGTATCCATATCCAACTCCATCAACACCACCTCCTCGCCCGTAGCCAGTGAGGTTTCCGACCCTCATTCTCCACCGATATCAACTCCTTAACCTTATCCACCTTCTCTCCCTCCAGCTTAATTCCCATCGCCGGGCCTTTTTTATTTCCCTCGTCCTCCAAAATGCCTACGACGGCATGTAGCATCCCGATCTACTCTTCAAACGCCAAACCTACGCCCTGCCAATCAATTTTCTCTGTCTGGTCGGTTTCTTCCTCTCATGCTGTCCTTCCTATTTCACTCTCCAAGCCACCAAATCCTATCTCTTTTATCCCACTGCTGGCGTCCCCCAGACCTCCATCCTCTACATACTCCTCTGTCTCCTGCACACTGCCAATATGCCCTTATCACCTCCTCCTGTCCACCTCCTACAATACGCTGATGTCACCACGTTCCTGCCTCTCTATCCTACCCTTCAATGGTCCTAGCACACTCTCCAAACCCACTCTTTTGATTTGTACCTCACCATTTATGGTTATCCCATCCAGATCACCCCCACCCTGAGATACTTTTCCCTCACCCTCGATCATCAGCTCAACTTGACCCCTCATCTCCTGACCATCCAGCAGAAAGCCCATTCCCACCTCTGCCTTCTGAAACACCTGTCTGGCTGGACATTGGGACTGCAAACTTACACCATCCTCCACACCTACAAATCCCTCATACATCCTATCCTCTGCTATGCTAGTAGTGCTTGGATCTCCACCCTCTCCCCCACTTCTATAAGGCTGCCCAGATGCTACAATGCCATGCACGTTGCCTTGCCTTCCGTATCTGCCTTCCTTCCACTACATGACTCCTGTATGGCCTCATCACCTTCCCCCACCTCCTCTTATTCCCCCAACATCTTCACATCCTTTACACTGTCCACAGGCTTGATCCCCCCACCCCCTAGTTTCCTCCTTCCTCTCCACCCCCCCCCCCTCCCGACCCCACCTGTTGCTGCAACTCTATTGCTGTATCCCTCCCTCTCTCCGTGGCATGGACCTGGGCGCTGATGTTTAGTGGAGGAACAGAGCAAGCTGAATTTCGCAAAGTCCCTGTTTTTGGAATCGGTGTGCATTTTTACAGAAGATATTTTCGTTACGCAAAAACGTATTAATACATGCATGCAGAATATCTCCCATAACAGATTGACATCAACAACAGAGTCTATAATTGTGTGCATCTTTCGTAAGACCCATCTTGGAACTGCAATGACCTGTGCTTTTCTCCAACACTACATACCCTTCGTTGCTCCAGCGATCTACAAAGATAAACTACTTGTAGAAAGGAGACGAGGCAGATGCCAGACTGAGATTCATTGGAAGAATCCTCAGGAAATGTAATCCATCAACAAAGCAGTAGTGTACAAGACAGTCGTTTGACCAATACTTGAGTACTGCTCATCAGCGTGGGATCTGTATCTGTGAAAGAAAATAGGCACTATAAAAAAATAATCTCTCACCAAAAAGTATGAATATATAACTTTATGTGTTCTTCAAAAAAAACGTAATATTGCAAATAGCAAAGAACATTCTTTATGAAACAGCCATGAAATAAAAGTCCACTGATGATGCTGCAATTGTAGTGAAACACGTTTCGGATATGAAACAAAATGGTGTTTTGCTAAATGCGGATCCCATCCAAAAACATTTATATGTTCAGTTTCTTAATATTCACATTTTTCTCTATGAATCGGCAAGCGATTACATCACACCCGATGGTAAGAATACGTCAACGTCGTCCAGATTCTAAAACACATAGGGAGACGCAATAGTGAACTTTGGAAATGTGCCGTATATTTCCTTTGATGGCTGCATGTCTCACGCGATTGTTCACAATTGTGCCATTAAATCGCCCACTTACGTGACGTATTTACAAGCACCAAATTCACCGTCCCATCTGCATTCCCGTACTACATTGCAAACCACTGTGAGGTACATGGCAGAGTACTTGGCACGGTAACAAGTTTCGACATTTTTTCCCGTTACTTTCGCGTACGGAGTGCGTTAAGGGCGAGTGCTGAGACGACTCGGTGTTGTGGCCGGCCTGCCTCTGCCTTCAGCCTCCTTACAGCAGCGACGCGTAGTGGCTGGAGAGCGCCTCTGGACTCTACATCTACATCTACATTTACACTCCGCAAGCCACCCGACTGTGTGTGGCGGAGGGCACTTTACGTGCCACTGTCATTACCTCCCTTTTCTGTTCCAGTAGCGAATGGTTGGCGGGAAGAACGACTGTCTGAAAGCCTCCGTGCGCGCTCGAATCTCTCTAATTTTACATTCGTGATCTCCTCGGGAGGTATAAGTAGGGGGAAGCAACATATTCGATACCTCATCCAGAAACTCACCTTCTCGAAACCTGGCGAGCAAGCTACACCGCGATGCAGAGCACCTCTCATGCAGAGTCTGCCTCTTGAGTTTGTTAAACATCTCCATAACGCTATCACGGTTACCAAATAACCCTGTGACGAAACGCGCCACTCTTCTTTGGATCTTCTCTATCTCCTCCGTCAACCCGATCTGGTACGGATCCCACACTGTTGAGAAATACTCAAGAATAGGTCGAACGAGTGTTTTGTAAGCCACCTCCTTTGTTGATGGACTACATTTTCTAAGGACTCTCCCAATGAATCTCAACCTGGTACCCGCCTTACCAACAATTAATTTTATATGATCATTTCACTTCAAATCGTTCCGTACGCATACTCCCAGATATTTTACAGAAGTAACTGCTACCAGTGTTTGTTCTGCTATCATATAATCATACACAAAAGGATCCTTCTTTCTATGTATTCGCAATACATTACATTTGTCTATGTTAAGGGTCAGTTGCCACTCCCTGCACCAAGTGCCTATCCGCTGCAGATCTTCCTGCATTTCGCTACAATTTTCTAATGCTGCAACTTCTCTGTATACTACAGCATAATCCGCGAAAAGCTGCATGGAACTTCCGACACTATCTACTAGATCATTTATATATATTGTGAAAAGCAATGGTCCCATAACACTCCCCTGTGTCACGCCAGAGGTTACTTTAACGTCTGTAGACGTCTCTCCATTGATAACAAGATGCTGTGTTCTGTTTGCTAAAATCTCTTCAATCCAGCCACACAGCTGGTCTGATATTCCGTAGGCTCTTACTTTGTTTATCAGGCGACAGTGCGGAACTGTATCGAACGCCTTCCGGAAGTCAAGGAAAATAGCATCTACCTGGGAGCCTGTATCTAATATTTTCTGGGTCTCATGAACAAATAAAGCGAGTTGGGTCTCACACGATCGCTATTTCCGGAATCCATGTTGATTCCTACAGAGTAGATACTGGGTTTCCAAAAACGACATGATACTCAAGCAAAAAACATGTTCTAAAATTCTACAACAGATCGATGTCAGAGATATAGGTCTATAGTTTTGCGCATCTGCTCGACGACCCTTCTTGAAGACTGGGACTATCTGTGCTCTTTTCCAATCATTTGGAACCTTCCGTTCCTCTAGAGACTTGCGGTACACGGCTGTCAGAAGGGGGGCAAGTTCTTTCACGTACTCTGTGTAGAAACGAATTGGTATCCTGACAGGTCCAGTGGACTTCCCTCTGTTGAGTGATTCCAGTTGCTTTTCTATTCCTTGGACACTTATTTCGATGCCAGCCATTTTTTCGTTTGTGCGAGGATTTAGAGAAGGAACTGCAGTGCGGTCTTCCTCTGTGAAACAGCTTTGGAAAAAGGTGTTTAGTATTTCAGCTTCACACGTGTCATCCTCTGTTTCAATGCCATCATCATCCTGGAGTGTCTGGATATGCTGTTTCGAGCCACTTACTGATTTAACGTAAGACCAGAACTTCCTAGGATTTTCTGTTAAGTCTGTACATAGAATTTTACTTTCGAATTCAATGAACGCTTCACGCATAGCCCTCCTTACGCTAACTTTGGCATCGTTTAGCTTCTGTTTGTCTGAGGGGTTTTGGCTGCGTTTAAACTTGGAGTGAAGCTCTCTTTGCTTTCGCAGTAGTTTCCCAACTTTGTTGTTGAACCACGATGGGTTTTTCCCGTCCCTCACAGTTTTACTCGGCACGTACCCGTTTAAAACGCATTTTACAATTGCCTTAAACTTTTTCCATAAACACTCAACATTGTCAGTTTCGGAACAGACATTTTCGTTTTGATCTGTTAGGTAGTCTGAAATCTGCCTTCTATTACTCTTGCTAAACAGATAAACCTTCCTCCCTTTTTTTATATTCCTATTAACTTCCATATTCAGGGATGCTGCAATGGCCTTATGATCACTGATTCCCTGTTCTGCACTTACAGAGTCGAAAAGTTCGGGTCTGTTTGTTATCAGCAGGTCCAAGATGTTATCTCCACGAGTCGGTTCTCTGTTTAATTGCTCGAGGTAATTTTTGGATAGTGCACTCAGTATAATGTCACTCGATGGTCTGTCCCTACCACCCGTCCTAAACATCTGAGTGTCCCAGTCTATATCTGGCAATGTATTCCAAATTTTCTCTTAGTTGTTCTGCAACTAATGCTGCTGAGTCGGGAGGTCGGTAAAAGGAGCCAATTATTAACCTAGCTCGGTTGTTGAGTGTAACCTCCACCCATAATATTTCACAGGAACTATCCACTTCTACAACACTATAGGATAAACAACCACTAACAGCGACAAACACGCCACCACCGGTTGCATGCAATCTATCCTTTCTAAACATCGTCTGTGCCTTTGTAAAAATTTCGGCTGAATTTATCTCTGGCTTCAGCCACCTTTCTGTACCTATAACGATTTCAGCTTCGGTGCTTTCTATCAGCGCTTGAAGTTCCGGTACTTTAGCAATGCAGCTTCGACAGTTTACAATTACTATACCGATTGCTGCTTAGTCCCCGCATGTCCTGACGTTGCCCCGCACCCTTTGAGGCTGTTGCCTTTTCTGTACTTGCCCGAGGCCATCTAACCTAAAAAACAGTCCAAGCCACACAACCCCTGCTACCCGTGTAGCCGCTTGCTGCGTGTAGTGGACTCCTGACCTATCCAGCGGAACCCGAAACCCGACCGCCCTATGGCGCAAGTCGAGGAATCTGCAGCCCACATGGTCGCAGAACCGTCTCAGCCTCTGATTCAGACGCTCCACTCGGCTCTGTACCAAAGGTCCGCAGTCAGTCCTGTCGACGATGCTGCAGATGGTGAGCTCTGCTTTCATCCCACTAGCGAGACTGGCAGTCTTCACCAAATCAGATAGCCGCCGGAAGCCAGAGATGACTTCCTCCGATCCATAGCGACACACATCATTGTTGCCGACATGAGAGACCACCTGCAGATGGGTGCACCCTGTACCCTTCATGGCATCCGGAAGGACCCTTTCCACATCTGGAATGACTCCCCCCGGTATGCACACGGAGTGCACATTGGTTTTCTTCCCCTCTCTTGCTGCCATATCCCTAAGGGGCCCCATTACGCGCCTGACGTTGGATCTCCCAACTACCTGTAAGCCCACCCTCTGCGACTGCGCAGATCTTGCAGACTGAGGGGCAACCTCTGGAACAGAACAGGCAGCCATCTCCAGCTGAACATCAGTATCATCTGGAGACAGAGCCTGAAATTGGTTCGTCAGACAAACTGGAGAGGCCTTCCGTTCAGCCTTCCGGAATGTCTTTCGCCCCCTGCCACACCTCGAGATGACCTCCCACTCTACCACAGGTGAGGGATCAGCCTCAATGTGGGCAGTATCCTGGGCAGCCACAGTCGTAGTCCGATCGGGGGATGCGTGGGACGAGCTGGCCGTCCCCGACAAACCCCCATCCGGACCCCCAACACTGTCTGAAGCTGGGAGTGAAGGGATGCCAACTCAGCCTGCATCCGAACACAGCAGTTGCAGTCCCTATCCATGCTAAAAACTGTTATGCAAAGAACGTCTGAACTAATCTACAGAGAACACAAAAAAATTAACACAAAATTTAATCGGTTATTAAAATACAAGATTGCCTAGTAAATGCAGTAATGCTGCTACTTTCGCACTGCTGACACACTGCTTGGCGGCAGAATGAGACTACGCGATTTTACACTATTCAGGTACTAAAACGCGATGCTACAACTCTCAAATACTATAATACGCCTGAAATTTATTAATTTAAACAATGCAAGTACCAAAAACACGCAAAGAAATTAAGAATTAAACTGTGTAACAAATGAGTGAGCTAGGAGTATACGACTTTTTGCTGGCAGCTGCTTATCCAACGGCGGCAGGGAGCACACTGGCTGTGACCAACCGACACTGGCCGTTCAAAACAAAAACAGAAGACTCCTCGCTTAACAGTCGCCTGCGAAATATCGTAAGCGGCCTCTCGTGGGGTAACTTGCGCCCTCTTCAAGTGTCTGCCGATTGTGTTGTTTCAACACTTGGGTGGCACTCTCACGTGGGTCAACCACACCTGTGATTATTTGTGCTGCCCTTCTCTGTAGACGTTCAGTAGCTGCTGTCGGTGCTATCTGGTATGGGACCGACACACTTGAGTATCATGCTATGACGGGACACACAAGTAACCAATATCGACTGCAGTTGGCTCCACTGTCCGAGCATCCTGCCAGAGGTCCGGAGCCATCGTCACTACATGTCACCCCAGCTCACCATACAGTTCGTCAGGATCAGATAACGGAACAACTAAGATGGCTTGTAACAAAAAAGAGAGTGCCCCCAAAACAACTCCGGGTTAAAATTTTGTTAGAAATGGGAACGGAATTTCGGACACTCACGTTCACGGTATGTCTGCTGCGTCAAATCTGAGTAAAAATTCGAAATTAGGACGGAAACCTCCATCGGCTTCTGCCGCAACATCTGACTGCAATCCTACTGTTGATGACTGCGACTCACTTTCCGCACAGTGAGACATAAATATTTCAAATTCCTGTATAGTCTCTTAACGCTGAAACTGTTCCCGCCCTGACAGTTAAAATTATTGCTGACCTTACCCCTAATTACTACTCTCTATGAGATCAGAGATTTACAGTATGTAAACTATGATAGCTTACTAATTTCTGTATCCTCAATATAGGCAATTATTCTGACTGCAAAAGTTACAGAACCTAGTCGCCTTAGAAGATCTAAAATACTTTCCAATTAAGATTGTGATTTATACGTACACCCAAAAATTTAGTATGCTCTACCCTGTCTACTGACTTCTGTTGGTGAGTTATATTTATTGAAGTAACTGTAATTTTTACAGAAGAAAACTAGGTGTACTGGGTTCCTTCAGAGTTTAAAGTAAACCCATTTGCAGGAAACCAATTAATGTCTTTTCCAGAGACTTTATTTATATCATTTTGAAATGTATATTCTTTTAACGGAGTAATAATGGTGCTCGTATCATCAACAAAGAGTGTCTGTTCAGCTTCTTGTTTCAGATAAGAAAGAAGGTCGTTCACATATATCAGAACAAAAGGTGCCCCATGATTGAACCCAGTGGAACACCTAATTAATTTTACCCCAGTTAGATGAAGTGGGAAACTTCCATAAATCACTTGACCCATACAAAGAAACTTTTTGTTTGCTGTTCTGTAGGTATCACTTAAACCACTCTTATGCTATTCCATTTACACCACAGTATTGTACTTTCTGTAACATAATGTCATGGTTCACACAATAACATGCTTTGGACAAGTTACAGAAATTCCTACTGGTGACATTTTACTATTAAAGACTCTATTATGTGGACACTGAATTTGTATATTGCTGTCTCGGTGTAACAGCATTTTCGAAATCCGAACTGTGATTTACTCGTATCTCATTACTGTTGAGATGGCTAACCACTCTTGAGTACATTACTTCCTCTTAGAATTTTGAAAATGCTGTACGCAAGGATACTGGCCAATAATTATTGACATGTGTGGTGTCCCCCTTTCTGCAGAGAGGCCTGAAAAGTGTATATTTTCACCTGTCTGGGAAAATACCTTGAGTTAGTAATGCATTACATATGTGACTCAGGACATCAGTTATAATTGCTCCACATTGTTTTAATATCTTATTTGAGATGTCATTTACTCCAACAGAACATTTATTTTTGAAAGATTTAATAACTTTACTATTTCACAAGAAGTTGTTAGGTGAAACTCAATCTGACTAAAATTGTTCAAAACTGACTCTTCTATATACTTTAATAATAATATTACTTCCCCCGGTGGTTACTTTTCCTGTCTCCCTTCTAACAATATTCCAGATTGATTTGATTTTATTACCAGAGTTGTTAATTTCTTCTCTAACATACATATTTCTTGATTTCCTTACAAATTTTCTCAGAGTGTTACAATAATTGTTATAATGTAAAACTACTTCTGGATGTTTATTAGTTCTTGTTGCCTCATACGGTTTTCTTTTTCTTTCTGAAGACATTGTAATACCTGTAATAATCCAAGGTTCTTTGTGAAACAATGTTCAAAAATGCATAAAATTTATCAAGAAATATGTTGCATTAATCATTACCATTTGGCTCACTATATACATCTCCCCAATTAACATTTCTTAAACTTTCTCTGAAGTGATCTATAGATACCACGTTGAGCAACCTAACACTTTTACTTAATGGCTTCTCAACTGGACACCCTGTTAGGATTTGTAAGTTAATCAATTGTGCGTCATGGTCTGACAATCCATTTACCACAGGGAAAGCATGTGTTTGTTTTACATCTTCTTTCTGTACAAATACATTATTTATTACAGTGCTATACGTGTAGGGAAATTGATCACTGATTCTAAGTTATATGTTGTTAATAACACTTCTAGTTCACTTTTCCTATCAGAATTACTCAGAAAGTTTGGACTGAAATCACCACATATTAATAAATTCTCCTTTTTGTCTGACAGACAGCAAAATAGTGAGTCAAACTTTATAATGACTAGCTCCCAGTCTCCTAATGGGGACCTGTACACTGTTGCTAATATCAATACTACACTATCTAGGTGAAGTTCACATGCAGAAACCTCAAAGTGCTGATCAACACAGAATTTGCTTACTTCTATAGTTTTGTATTTAATGTTTCAAATGGCTCTGAGCACTATGGGACTTAACTTCTGAGGTCATCAGTCCCCCAGATCTTAAAACTACTTAAACCTAACTAACCTAAGGACATCACACACATCCATGCCCGAGGCAGGATTCGAACCTGCGACTGTAGCGGTCGCGCGGTTCCAGACTATAGTGGCTAGAACAGCCTGGCCACTCCAGACGGCGTTTTGTATTTATACCCTTGTTTTATGAAAATGGCAACTCCTCCTTTATCCATCCTACATCTACAAGTCTAAAATGCTAAATTATACCAATTTATATTGACACTATCCATCCCTACAGTTACATGGTGTTCAGACAGACAGAGTATATCAACCACACTCTTATTTTTGAGACCATCTAAACATGCTAATAGTTCATCTACTTTATTTTTTATTCCCTTGATATTTTGATGAAGTAAGTTGATACTGCCCTTAGCTTTGCCCCTATTTACTGTACATGAAGTTTCTTTTATTATATTTATTTTGATTGTTGTCTGTCTGGACTTTGACTTTAAGCTAAAAAACCTGTCTGCCTGGACCCATTCACCATGGGTATCACCTCTTGTGTGACTGTCCCCCCCCCCTCCTTACGATTTGTGCTAATAGAGAAGCCAACTTATGTTTCCCCTTCCTAATCAGGTGGAGGCTGTATGTAGTGTATCCCCACGTACCAATAGCATTAACTGGAACAACACTTACGTGAGATTTGGTCGGTGTCTGGAGCAGCACATTCAACTCACTGTTAACATGCCTTAAGGCAGTGTTTACCCAGGGCTGATCATAGCGCTGAAAGACCTCCACAGACGCCACATTTGTGTGCCCAGTCTCTGCTCCTATTTTATCCAGGTCACTTCTAATACTGTATCTTGGATTCATAGCCAGGGTGTTTCCCGCTCCCACAACTATAATTACCTGATGTTCCTTCTCAAAGTCATTGCATAGCTGATCTTTCTGTCACCTGCCTAAGGCTAGCACTTTGTTTCACAAAACTTGTTTCCTAGTACCCCGCACCTAATTTCTCACACTCCTTCCATGAGAGCTCCCCATAAGCAGACTTCTTCTTTTCTATTCTAGTTTGATCCTGACCTGTCTTTCTTCTTTAAGCTAATATTCTGCCTCAACCTACTTTCAACTACATCTGGATGAGGCCCTTCCTCCACTTCAGATAGCAACCCAAACTGATTTAGTATTTGAATTTCTGGAGTCTTTTCAAGTGTTTCCCTTTTTCGCCCTTTGCTTTCTACTTTTTCCAAGTTCTCAGTCAATTTTTCCTTCCTAAAAATTACATAATTCCTAGTCTGCGTGTTCTAGTTCAGCCTTAATGGCACAACTTTTTGCCTCATGTTCAGCGATTTTTCTGTCCTTTCTACATAACCTACACTGCCATCGAAGAGCCTCATTTTCTTCCCTTCATGAAACCATAACTTACAGTCCACACAGAGCACCCTTTCAAATTCCTATGCAAACAGCACATTTGTCACATATGGTTTGATGTTGTTGTTGCTGTGGTCTTCAGTCCTGAGACTGGTTTGATGCAGCTCTCCATGCTACTCTATCCTGTGCAAGCATCTTCATCTCCCAGTACCTACTGCAACCTACATCCTTCTGAATCTGTTTAGTGTATTGATCTCTTGGTCTCCCTCTACGATTTTTACCCTCCACGCTGCCCTCCAATGCTAAATTTGTGATCCCTTGATGCCTCAAAACATGTCCTACCAACCGATCCCTTCTTCTAGTCAAGTTGTGCCACAAACTTCTCTTCTCCCCAATCCTATTCAATACCTCCTCATTAGTTACGTGATATACCCACCTTATCTTCAGCGTTATTCTGTAGCACCACATTTCGAAAGCTTCTATTCTCTTCTTGTCCAATCTAGTTATCGTCCATGTTCACTTCCATACATGGCTTCACTCCATACAAATACTTTCAGAAACGACTTCCTGACACTTAAATCTGTACTCGATGTTAAAAAATTTCTCTTCTTCAGAAACGATTTCCTTGCCATTGCCGGTCTACATTTTATATCCTCTCTACTTCGACCATCATCGGTTATTTTACTCCCTAAATAGCAAAACTCCTTTACTACTTTAAGTGTCTCATTTCCTAATCTAGTTCCCTCAGCGTCACCCGACTTAATTTGACTACATTCCATTATCCTCGTTTTGCTTTTGTTGATGTTCATCTTATATCCTCCTTTCAAGACACTGTCCATTCCGTTCAACTACCCTTCCAAGTCCTTTGCTGTCTCTGACAGAATTACAATGTCATCGGCGAACCTCAAAGTTTTTACTTCTTCTCCATGAATTTTAATACCTACTCCGAATTTTTCTTTTGTTTCCTTTACTGCTTGCTCAATATACAGATTGAATAACATAGGGGAGAGGCTACAACCCTGTCTCACTCCTTTCCCAACCACTGCTTCCCTTTCATGCCCCTCGACTCTTATAACTGCCATCTGGTTTCTGTACAAATTGTAAATAGACTTTCGCTCCCTGTATTTTACCCCTGCCACCTTCAGAATTTGAAAGAGTATTCCAGTCAACATTGTCAAAAGCTTTCTCTACGTCTACAAATGCTAGAAACGTAGGTTTGCCTTTTCTTAATCATTCTTCCAAGATAAGTTGTAAGGTCAGTATTGCCTCACGTGTTCCAACATTTCTACGGAATCCAAACTGATCTTCCCCGAGGTCGGCTTCTACCAGTTTTTCCATTCGTCTGTAAGGAATTCGCGTTAGTATTTTGCAGCTGTGACTTATTAAACTGATAGTTCGGTAATTTTCACATCTGTCAACACCTGCTTTCTTTGGGATTGGAATTACTATATTCTTCTTGAAGTCTGAGGGTATTTCGCCTGTCTCGTACATCGTGCTCACCAGATGGTAGAGTTTTGTCATGACTGGCTCTCCCGAGGCCATCAGTAGTTCTAATGGAATGTTGTCTACTCCCGGGGCCTTTTTTTGACTCAGGTCTTTCAGTGCTCTGTCAAACTCTTCACGCAGTATCTTATCTCCCATTTCGTCTTCATCTACATCCTGTTCCATTTCCATAAAATTGTCCTCAAGTACATCGCCCTTGTATAGATCCTCTATATACTCCTTCCACCTTTCTGCTTTCCCTTCTTTGCTTAGAACTGGGTTGCCATCTGAGTTCTTGATATTCATACAAGTGGTTCTCTTCTCTCCAAAGGTCTCTTTAACTTTCCTGTAGGCAGTATCTATCTTACCCCTAGTGAGACAAGCCTCTACATCCTTACATTTGTCCTCTAGCCATCCCTGCTTAGCCATTTTGCACTTCCTGTCGATTTCATTTTTGAGACGTTTGTATTCCTTTTTGCCTGCTTCATTTACTGCATTTTTATATTTTCTCCTTTCATCAATTAAATTCAATATTTCTTCTGTTACCCAAGGATTTCAATTAGCCCTCGTCTTTTTACCTACTTGATCGTCTGCTGCCTTCACCACTTCATCCCTCAGAGCTACCCATTCTTCTTCCACTGTATTTCTTTCCCCCATTCCTGTCAATTGTTCCCTTATGCTCTCCCTGAAACTCTCTACAACATCTGGTTCTTTCAGTTTATCCAGGTCCCATCTCCTAAAATTCCCACCTTTTTGCAGTTTCTTCAGTTTCAATCTGCAGTTCATAACCAATAGATTGTGGTCAGAAACCACATCTGCCCCAGGAAATGTCTTACAATTTAAAACCTGGTTCCTAAATCTCTGTCTTACCATTATATAATCTATCTGAAACCTGTCAGTATCTCCAGGCTTCTTCCATGTATACAGCCTCCTTTCATGGTTTGATAGACAAACTTAACACAATACCAGACAACAAGTTGGCACAAGACCTGTACTAATCCGTAAACAAACACTAATGTATACAAACTTTTAAACTTATTTCCGAAAGTTTTATCTACACAAACACTGAATGAGAGAAACGAATTAGTTAGGATTTGAAGGAATAACTCTAGTCAAAAACGAAAATCTACACTCGTGCCAAATTTACGGCAAAAAAACGTAAACAAACTAGCGACTACCAGCCTTTACCAATTACTTCTTTTAGATCGAAATACAGTCAGAAAACCGATACCTTCAATAGATAGACTACTGGAGAAGTAAGTACATTAATCTAAAATTTAATATTAAGAAAACTAGCTCTTAATTCAATATTAATCACTTAGTGAGATCTTTATTATAATAAATACTGACCAGAATATGCAGTTGGTAAAAGTGAAACCACAAAACTTGGTACAAGGAGTTTCCCAGTAACTGTAAACCATTTAAAAGACTTGATTGACTGTATTGATAACTTGGGAAATTTCACCAGAAAGAATGATGATTGTTCACAACAGACCACTCACTCACTATTCATAACCAAATATTTGAAAATATGGTAAATTTTTTTGAAGAAACTGAAAGTAGCAACATTAATTTCTTATGTGAGGAAGTGAATTTAATGGGTGAACAAAAGGAACATTACAGATATTAGCTAGATTTTATTATATTTTGTAGTATTTTATTTTCAATATCATGAGTGTCTTGTGCTACCCTGTCCTAATACACTGCATAAGTTTAGTCGATATTTTGAAACACACCAAACAGGTGAGTAGCTAGGTGGCAATTTTCTGTTGTACAAAACAGAAGATACAGTTCCTTTGTGAACCAGATTATGTTGTTTCACTAATGGTTGACAAAACTCACTTGAAACTTTATTTGGACTACACAGGAGGTAACATTTTGGAGACTGGATTCAGTTCTAAAATTGTGGCAACTAGTGCTCAGGTTTTTATACCTCCAGTTAGGAACGTAAATGGTGAAGAACACTCTAATTAAGGAAATATTTCATAGGCTACACATAATTTGTTTTAATTAGCCTGTGTTGTTGGTGATAAGATTTCAATTAACACACGTCCCACATGGTTCCCCTCCTCAACTGTCAAATTTTTACAAACACCTCTGTGATGACACAAAACCCCTCTTTGTGTTTTATGTTCTGTTCAGATATTAAAATGCGTCACAAACTGAATCAGTAACAAAGATACTGATGAGAAAATAAAGTACCCACAGTTTGAAACAATTTCAGAAAGTATACAACTGCTTGTGACCAAGTTCTCTGCAGTTAAAAAGGTACATGATGGAGTGCATCCACAGATAATAAAATCTGCCAACAAACTTAATTTAAAGGCTCTTTGTAAAAGCAACATTGAGCAACAAAAATGCCAAACCTGTGCTTTATAGTTTCAGTGAGATCGCTTATCAAGATTTGTTAGCCTTGGAGGAACATTATTTTGCTGAAAGTTTTGTGAGCACTGCTAAATTCATCAAAATTAATTTCTACATGGTGGAATATTCTAAATGTTTGATGTCCTGGTAGATTATCCCTTTCAAGGATGCACTGCAGAAACCACTTTCCGGAACAAACGGCCTAAATATCAGATATTTAGAAAGTTTTTCATCGTCGTTGGATATATGGGAATGTCGTCCTGAACACACATTTGAATTATAAAATAACACACATTTGGCCATTTCAGATTCCATTCGCAGTCTAGAGACGACCAAGTATTGCAGCGAGGACACACGAGATTTTGGAAACAGCGAACAGTGGAAGGATCTCACTGATTGGTATCTTTGGTATCTTGAGACAGATTTTGACTTTCAATTCAAGGTTAGGTTTCAGACGCTGCTGTCCCTGAAAATTCGATGATCCGCTCTTGGAGAAGTTGGAATAGATTCAGATTCTTTTATAACTGACTGTGAAGATGATGTGACCTTACCTCCAACAAACATTTACGGTATAATCGATATCAATGAGGAACAAATTCAGTCTGTTCAGGAATACTTGCCTGTTTTCACATACTTGTCAGGGTATTATGCCAGATCTGTTCCTAAGAAGCTGATATGTGAGACGTCTAAAACATATTTAAAGCTAGATAGTCTTTTAGTAATAGAAATGATGAACATATAAGAAACACAGACAGAAATAGGTCGTATTGTCATAATAATGAGGTTATTAATGCTGTTATTTTTACTTATTTGGTTGCTAAAATCTTGATGTCTAGAGAACATGAACACAGCTGCTTGAGATACTCTCCCCAGAGAAATTTGCTGTTGATGCAATTAAAAGAGACTGCTACCTAAGGGAGTTGTCTTGTAGTAAGGTAGATCACGCAGACTACAGATTTCTTTAGCGTGTACCGGTTGTAAAAGTAGGGTGTAATATGTTACTCAATAATTATGTTAAAAAAATTAACGATAGCCATAACGGTACTAACAATAAAAAGAGAAAGTTTTCAACTGTTAACTAGTTTGGAATAAATTTTGTGACGGGTTAACAAACACATTTGTCATTTTCCCCTCAGTCCTAATTTTCTCTTCTCGATATGCGAAATTGCAGTTTTAACACTGAATATGCATAATACTAAGCCTATATTTTACTTACAAGGAATCTGTAAAGAGGTCGACATCTTGAATACAGTTGTTAATACTACATAGTTAACCAACACGTACTGCCGTGAGCAAAACATTGGCTACCGCGCTGCCATCTATTGGTGACGACAGGCAACAGCTGTGTGGCCGCCGTTCGCCATCCAGTGGCAGCCGATAGCTGGCAGACACATTTATTTCGCATTTTGGCGTCAAATCGGAAAGTATTTAATGTAGAGCTCAAACCAACAACTGTATATCTCTTGTTCTTTAAAGACCTTTATATAAGCGAGCGATTGTTTACACTACTGACTCTAAGAATATTTCATACTCGCTCTTATAGTTAGTGACAAATGCATATAGTTTACACCTCTTCTCAGAACAATATTTTCAAATTGCAAATCTTATGGTAATTTTTGGGAGAGGTTTAACCAACAACGGTTTGTGCCTCTTAATCAGTGCTCAACAATCGCTGTGCATGCGCGTTGGCGCCAGAATGCTGAACGTGAAGAGGTGAAGGAGTAGTATATCAACTACGATGCGGAATAACGTCAATAGGTCATTCATTTCCCAATCGAGAAGCACTAATACTGATGGGTCTCGAACTAGCAAGACGGAATTACTCTGCAAGAAATATTAAGGCGCTACAAAATATTTTTATTTGATTATATTCCGTTTCTTCCCACCCCCTTGCTTCCTGTGTGTGTGTGTGTGTGTGTGTGTGTGTGTGTGTGTGTGCAGTTTTTTCCTGTCTGCATGTGTGTGAGTGAAAATTACATGTAACAAAATGTCTCAATTATTTTAAAGAGTTATGAATGTGTGTTTCCTTACTAATTCATGATATTACACGAATCAATAGATTTCAAAATATTTGCACTAATTTCTGCGCTGTTTCTTTAAATGTGTATTTGTATGAAACAAAATTTTGTGTCTAGGTTTTAGCGAATTCGGTAATTTTTCAGTAACGGAAAATGAACATGGTATGCTCTAGCTATATTTTAACAATTAGTAGTTCACATCCGCACTTGTTTTCCATTAAAAGGTGTTAATGCTTTTTGTGATCAAATATATAACATAAAACATTCACAGACGTAGATCTCTAATTGTTGCACAAAAAGGTACAAATTACAAATGATGTGTTGTCACTCTAAGAGCCTATGTTAAAACTACAAAGCTGCTTTTTAAAAAAGTCGAAATATTGCAAATATGAGACTTGCAGTGATAATAGGCATCAGTGAAGGCAATTGTGACCACATTTATTTTACGTTATTTAAAATGATAATTTGTTTCTAGGTGGCATTGCCTGACGACGGCGAGCTCTACGCTACAGACTGCCCGTCGAGTATCGATCGATCGTGACAAGCGCGAGGCTGTCCACCGTGCTG
This sequence comes from Schistocerca cancellata, assembly GCF_023864275.1. Lineage (NCBI taxonomy): Eukaryota > Metazoa > Arthropoda > Insecta > Orthoptera > Acrididae > Schistocerca > Schistocerca cancellata. Next base: position 109,888,408 of record NC_064636.1, on the reverse strand, counting down.
CCATCTTGGGGCGCCGGCTTGCAGCACGGTGTAGTTGCGTGGCCCGCCGTTCGATGGCAGGACCAGCCCTAATAGTAACATGTCTTAACCCATTGAAGTTCTCACAGTCGCATCCATTACGTACTTTGTTTTATTTACACAGCTGATATATGTGTTGTGTGCGTCGTTGCAGAGGAAATTATGAAAATGGGCCACGAGTAGCGGTGTTTTCTCTCTTAAATGAGCAGAGTTCCAACAGAACTGGATAGCTGACTGCAATACATCGTGAAAATTTCCAGGTTACACAGAATTAGAAGGTAAACTCAGAATCTTACAAGTCACTTAGATTGTGTCACAGCGCGTGTGCTTTAATATAGAGAGCATGACCAACTTGCTGTGTATTCATGTTAGCATGATGTCCAGTTATTCAGGAACAAGGTAATTTCAGTTCACCTGATGCCAATGTATGGCAGAGCAAGTTCACTGTATACAGTACTGAATCACTAGCAGACTGTAATTTACTTATGCAGCGTTATAACTCAAAATTCCGAGTCGATATTGATCGATTTGTTCTGAAGGTCACCGACGCTAATCGCATGTTTGCGTTAGTATTAGTGGCAACCTAGCCTTTGGGCATTATCATATGTAGCTATTAAAAATATTTTTGTCATTATTTCAAGGTCTGCGAGCTCCATTTCACTGAGGACCTCATTCTGAGACTTGGTGAATACTTCGACAGATCCGCAGGACAGAAATATTCTGTGCCTCTTCTGAAACCTCGCCTTAAACCAGCAACTGTACCATTGATTCTGCCTCTCTGGAATACCTTTCGTCACCTTCTTGTTCAATGGAACTGCGTGGAAAACAGAAACGTAGAACGAGCTATTGCAGCTCATGTAACAACTTATGCCCATTATGAACAGGAAAGACATTTCGTGGACTTGAATGGCTTTCTTTAGTACATGGAGGGGATCAAGGTGCCCGAAGACTGCGTACTGTAAAGTCAAGAAGTGTCATTAGTTTTGCTCTAATAGAAACGACACATACTCTTACACTTTCATATCCTGTTGTGGTGAATACTGGCCCGAGTATGCAGTTACTTGTTGGTAAAAGTGTAACCACAAAATTTGATACATGGAAGTTCCCATTAACTATAAACCATTTGACTCTGGTATGTGTAACCTGGGTGCTACCGACCTGCAGGCAGTTTTAACTTTTAATTACTATAAAAATTGTGGTACACGCTCTTGCAGTATTCAGTAACACATTAGTCTGTGTCATTAGTTTTTAGTGTTACTTACATTTTCGTCTTTATGCCACACACTTACATAACCTGGGTCCTTGGAAACCTATGGTTTATTTTGTAGCGTTATCAAATTAGACTGGGTTGTAATCAATTACATTTTGTTGAAATTCAGAGAATGCATTATTGGTACACCTAGACATTGTTGTCACTGCGGAAAGTGTATTGTTATGACTTGCAACAGATAGTGAAACGTCCCCTTTGAACAATTATACAGGACTGTGCTTAAACTGACACACAATATTTTTTAGCGCAACGCAATCTTACTTTCAATAATCCCTACAAAAGAATGGCCCTGACTAACATTAACCTATACCTTTCACAAATCAGTTACCTCACAAAAATCTTCGTTACTCGAACTACTGCAATACAGCGAGCGCCACTACTGCCAGCTAAATAAAAGATTCAAACTACGGAAGGCACTAACTACTGATAGGCATAGTTAGCAAATGAAAGATTTTAATAGAGAACAAACAATGTATTTACCTTAATAGTGTTGAAAAATCATAATATACATAGCAGTTCATGACATCCAGTCTTACAAATTTCAAAACTCCGCCATTTCTCTCCCCACATCCACCACTTCTGGCGGCTCACTTCCAACTGCGCAACACTGCGCTCTGTTAACATCCAGCTGCCCAACACTACAATGGCAAGTATTACAACAATGCCAACCAGCCACAGACTGCACACAGCACAGCCAGCGACTCTCATACAGAGCACTACGTGGCGTTACCAATAAGAAAACCTAAACAGCCTACTTACATAGCCCCCATGCTCCCCACAAAAAATTTTACAAATTGTTTTGGGCTCTGGCCAATACATATTTGTTAAAATTTTTTCACAATTACAATAACAAAGAAATCAAATGCACACACTTATTGATACAATGTTGGTCAAAAGCTAAAATTTTCCCACAGTCCATAAAGACAGTCCTGATCGTTCATCATAGTAAAATTGCAGTGTTTTTCTCAAAGTCTGAGCAGTAAAAGAAAATGTACATGGATGTAGTGGATTTCCATGCAGTCTTGAAGAAGTAGTGTTGTCCTCCCAACGGAAAGACAGTGCTGACTCTTGACATGCAGACAGGTAATGGGCCACACCAGAGCAAACCCACAGCAGACTCAGTCGAAATTTTGAAGAATATTGGTAGGTAGGTCATCACAGAGCAGACCCACTGTAGTCCTGGTAGGTAGTATGGTATTGGTGGGCCACCAGAGGTGCAGACCCACTGCAGTCCTTGTAGAAATAATGGTACTGGTGAGTCATCAAAGATGTAGACCCACTGTAGTCCTTGTAGAAATAATGATATTGGTGGGTCTGAAAGATGCAGACCCACTGTAGTCCTTGTAGAGATGGCCTGCAGCCATCTGCTGCGACTGTGCAGGTGCACAATCACCATCGAAGAGTCTTGCGGACAATATAGTAAGTCCATAAACCACCACTTGTGCACTCACAAAGTTTTTGGAATTGTCCTTAGAACCAGCAATGCTGTTATCCAGTCCCTTGCTAAATTATTAACACAGGTGCAAACACTAACAGTCCCTACTTCTCACATATTGTCCATATACTATGACCAACAGAAACGTGTGCAGTGAAATGGAACTTACGAGTTAATAATATGATGAATTGGTGTCAATTACAATTTTATAACATAAGAATACAATTACAAAGGTACAAAATATATCATTAAAGAACATAACAATACAGATAACATTTGTAGTACAAGCTTTACAAAAGAACCGAAATAACATATACATCAGTGTTACAGGAATTATGACATGAGTACATACATAAAAGATCAGAATAACTTTCGAAACATCTTCACATGTGAGCAACAAAACAGAATAAATAATGTCTAAACATCTTTACAAAGTAAATAACATATTATCAGAAAAATTCTGCAACGTAACTCTTATTAGCTAAACACATTAAGACAGGAAAAACACAAATTCACATAGTGTAATAACACAAAAATACAGGACAGGGTTTGTTTTCAGTGTGACATTTGGTACTGCAGTCCAACCCAAAACTTCATTCTGTAGATCTTTCCTCTTATTTCAACATTTATTTCCGCCAAAAAATCCTACCCAAGCATGCTTTCTGTATTCTGGTCACATCCTCTTTCAAAAATAGTTTTTCTCCACCGTGCACTACTTTTTTGGCCAAACCATTTTCTTATAGCTTCTCAATGCATTTCTTCCAATTTATCACAACTTGTTCTCTTATATTGCCTACCCATCTTAAGCTAACTTAAATCTACTGAGCTCAGATGCTAAACTAAGAGACGAGGCAATGCAGCAGCACAAAACAATTGACACAAACAGCAATAACAAAAAAATGCAGATTTGCAAAGCAAGTGGCATTATAGAAATTAGCAAAGCAATTGCAATATTACAACTAATATAAGGCAATGTGCAGCAAAATGTAGTAAAACTGGCTTAATAGAGTTATACAAAGTGAAATTTAGTAGCACTATGCCTGGCAAACAGCAGCAGCAAATGCAATAACTTATATCTAAACATGACAAAGCTCAAGCAGAAAAAATATTACAGTAAAAATGGCCATGTTTAATACCTATGTCACATCTTAACACTAGAGTGATGCATCACAATTTATTCTACAAAAGAAATTACCAAGTACTTGAAAACAAAATGATGTATGCAGTTACTGTTATTAATCCCTTCTTATTGTTCTTTCCAGTCCAAGTGCTCCTTTTTCGAAGAATATGGATCATAAAATAATTATTTAATAGATCTGTTGACAGAAAGTGTTCACATTAGCAAATGCATTTAAGTTTATTTTATAAAACCAATGCTGCAACACAGCTGGAAAACAGATATCAAATGAAATAAGCAACTATGTACAAAGCACAAAAATATCTTTCAATAGTCATGTGACATTTCATAAGTCAGTAGAAATTCTCTCAATTCTCGTAGAAAGACGTCATAATCAGGTGTGCAGATGTACGAATATTTCCCATCAATTCATAAGCATTTCAGTAAGTAGCACAAAGTACGGGTAATCATGTTTCCAAGTAATGAGCGTGTCGTATTTGCGATGCTTTCTGCAAAGTAATGTCAATAGCAAGGATAATGGCCTCTTTGTTTTAAACCTGTGCCCCTGAAAGGCACACACTAATGGCTTTTTTCCAGGCAGGTGGTACAGCTGAGCGTCCACGATGCATTACGTGAAGGTCACTTAACTTTCTTACCAAAATATTTACGACAGTAGTGACAGTCTCATACAGAAATTTCACAGGTCGAGATTTTGCATTACAAATGTGTAGAAACAAAATCCTATGAATATAACAGCGTTCAAAAAGTTTTCATCGGCATTGTGATACATTCACGCATTTACACACATTTCATAACTCTTAAAGTACGATTCTTGGTTTCCAACATCCTTTTTCACAAACCAGGGTTCCTAACCACTACTCATTATTTCTTACCTTATTACACATATACATATTCGTCGACACTTCTTCAATATTTCATCATAATAAATACGTAGCATAATCAAATTCCTCAACAACATAATACACATCGTCGTCGTAATAATAACATGAAAACACCTCAGTCAAATCTCAAAAACGTCGTAGCTTTCTGCAATAATTTCAAACCCTAAAAAATTCTCTATTCCTTTCAATAGTGTCATCTACCTCAAACGTACTTTAAAATCACGATCCCATACCAAATACATCATTCAAAGCTCTCATAGCATCACAATGGTTCCGAAAAAAATATGAACAGCTCACAAAGTACAGACAAAATACAATTTCATAAGTGTGAAGTTATCCAACTGTGTAATTACGTAAACATCTGTCACTGATGTAGTAAAATAAATGTTTGTCTCTCTCAGTTAAATGATCAGAGAGCTGTGTAATTCTGTGTTAGAGGAATATGGTACCGATCTCTGAAGTTGTATAAGCAAATACCACATTAGCTAGGGCTCCTTGTGCTTGCCAAACACATGGAACACAAAGTAGGCGTGTACCCCCTGAGGATTAATGTATTTATACCCTCAGGTGTTACAGATTACAGCAATGGAATGAAATGTATCACGGAAAACCTTTGTATCATTGTAATTAAAAAATCTTTAAAAATAAATTTTTGAAGTACAAAATTAATCACACAAATACGTGTCCTTTGGCGCTAAATATGTGTCTTGCTATAAGATAATTCTGTGGAAGTGTCGTAGTTATCGTCCTCCGAAAGCTAAGTTCTGCAGAAGTCAATGTACTTACCTCATGATAAACAAAAGTGAAATGCTTTGCGTATAGATATCTTAGTTATTACGCTTATTGTTGTGATGAAGAAAGTACTGTGCTGTAACATATTGTTGTGCTATGGAAAAGGCTGTCTCATTGTAGCTATAGCACAAAAATTACTACTAAAACATGTTTTACTTTCCAGAATAATTCAGAAAAACTGTGCAGATATAAAACAGAAACACCGCAAAAGCAACATTGTAAATTGTCACTCATTAGTAGCGGCGTGATAAAATCGTGTAGCTGTCACATAAACTAACCACTGTGTCATCTGGTATCTCACAGAAAGTACTTTAAATCCAGAATGTACTTTCAAGTAAACCAAAATGTTGCATTAAAATCTCATTAGCAGTACTGGTAAATGTTCTAAGTATGTGAACCTTATAGTCGTTACATAATCGTGCAACTAACAAGCAAGAATGTACAAATAACAACACTGTATCGGCTGTTCACTACAACAATGCATTCGTAATTTCTGTTGAAATAAGTTCTCTTGGTTCTTGACTCGAACTTCAAACATTGTTGTATGTTAACAGATAAGTCTGACAAAGCATACTAGCAATGTAAAGTGAAAAGTTATATATCAAAGACAAAGTTAAAAAGCAGATTATCTTTCAATAAACGGTTTTACATGTGAAATGTGGTGCAAGCCTTTACTCTTACTACTATGCAGAGCTCCAGCTTCAACGGAATCATCGTGTGGTATATGTCGGTAAAGAATACTGGAATTTTTCTCAAGGTTAGCATCTATGTTATTTTTCTCTGAGCCAGCTGGCGCACGGGGCTGCCTGCTGTGCGAGTCATTGTCTCTTTGTTGGCGCACGTCGTTATTAGGATTAGGAGACCTAACTTCTACAAATTCACCTTGTCGAGAGTGCCCTGCTCTGTATGAATCCCGCCAGTTCTGATAAAATTCAGGTCTATCGTTATGATTATATCGTCTGTCATCATGTCGGTAGATTCCACAGTTTCTTTCTTGTTGGTCACATGGTGGAGAATTTCTCCCTGAATCGTAACTGCGCACTGAACTGTTGCGTCGGAAATTATTCTGTCGCCCTTGATAATAATAGCTCTGGTTACCATATTGTCTGTTTCTATGATTGTCTCTGTCATATTCATTACTACGGAAATGCGAACTTTCTCTGTAACTATTACTCTGCCAGTGGTTGTCATACGGGTGGTGTCTGTTTTGGTCACGATTTGTGTTGTGATAATAGCCTCGTCGTGTCCAGTTATTATTTCTTTCATCGCAGAATTGCGACGGATGTGACCTGTAATTGTTGTGTTCCAGTTTTCGCGTTCTGCGATTGTCAGTGTCAATTTCTAATTGTTGTAAGAGTCCCTGAAAAGCTTCAATGTCGTCTTTGCAACGTCCTGCCAAAATAATGTGTCGTAAATGTTCAGGTAGTTTGATTAAGCAAATGCGGATCAGTTCTGAGGGGCTGTATGAGTTTGACAGATACTGATTTTTATGCAACATGTCTTCAAAATATTTCACAAGACTGGAAAATTCAGATTGTTCGAAATGTTTCATCATTATGATGCTATGTTTTACTCGGTCTTGTGTAGCATGAGACCAATATGCTGAGAGGAAGGCATGATAAAATTCTCCTTCACTGTGACAATCGTGAATGACTGATCGCATTCTTACAGCTGGTTCATTCTCCAAGTAGCCACACATAAATTCTAACCTGTGCTCCATTGACCAGTTGGGAGAAAAACAATGAGAGAATTGATGAAGCCATGCTTGTGGATGAATGTCGTTGTCAGAATTCTTAAATGTTTTGAATTTACGTGTAGTAATGAACAGCTTATAGTCAAAATCATCGTGTCGGCGAGTCGCATGTCGGTCATTGTTACGTCGTGTCGGCGGTTCCATCTCAAAATTCGGTGCACTTTGCCAATTTCTTTCATAATTTCCGAAGTGTCCTGTGTTATTATTTTGTGGTTGTTCCGTATTTCTAAGTCCCTTTTCCCGTGCTGGAGGCGAGTGTCCTCTAAAGTATGAAATTTTTGTATTACTTGTGCCAACTTATCTTGTACTTCCCGAATTTCTCTTTTGTGTTGCATATTAATTTGACTCTGATTTTGTTTGAATTTCGTAATTTGGTCATACTCTGCTGTGTCAGTGATGACTACAGGTCTTGTGTCATTCAGATCATCATGTACCTTTGTAGATAAGTTAGTGAACTGATCCGAAAGTTCGGCTACTTTCTCCGATACTGTACTTATTTCTTCAGTGTGTTTCTCTGAACCAAGTTTCAGAGTATCTACTGTGTCCTTTAAGTTTTCCTGAGTTTTTGCAAGTTGCGTAGCCGAATCGGTAGATGCAACTGAGTCAATTTTAGCTCGCAAGGTGTCGTGATTTTCATGAACAATGGTTTGCAGTTCTTTTATGGCTGCTTCGTGATTCTGTAATGCATTTATATGCTGCGAAAAAATAGGTTGAAAATGCTCACAAATTTGTGTTTTTACGTCATTACAGACTTTTTGACATTTCGATTCAATGTTATGTAACTCAGTAGTTAAATCTTCACGTGTTTGTTCAAGTGTGGTGTCTAATTTTTGAAGCTTTTGCTGTGTTTGTCTCTGATTTTGTTCCATTGTGTCTAACTTTTGAAGCTTTTGCTGTGTTTGTCTCTGATTTTGTTCCATTGTGTCTAACTGTTGCTGTGTTTGTCCCTGGTGTTGTTCCATTCTGTCTAACTTGTGATGATTTTTTTCCATTGTGTCTAACTTTTGAAGATTTTGTCCCATTTGTTTCTGATTTTGTTCAAGCGTTGTGTCTAACTTTTGTAACCTTTGTCCCATTTGTTGCATTAACTGTAATAACAATGCATTGGTGTCTGAAACATGTTCCTCAGTGCTATGAGACAGTGCATTTGAACCGGCAATATTCGCATTTTGAAAAGCAGAAAATGTGTCTTGATTTATTTGAGAAAACGGTGGGGACGCAAAACCTGAATCTACAGTATTTGCAAGATTATGTCCTGTCATTTCGGAATCCTGAGGCGAGCTGTTGCCGACCGATCGATCGATAATGCTTCCCTGTTCACTAATTGTTTCACTGTCTACACCATTATTTGCAGCCCACTCTATTTCCCTATGCACAATTACCAAATTACTACTCTGAACATTAGTTAATTCATTACATGGTGGCGCTAACACACTGCTTTCGTCTTCACTGTCATTTCTCAGTTTACTTTGGAGCCTAGTATTACGTTTTTCACACGCCATTATTGTCACAATATTTCACACGACAACACAGAAAAACACAATTGGAAGAGCAAAAATAAGAGAACACATTAACATAGCACTGAAAATAATATCTAGTTAATTGCAAGCGCCGCTGCGAAATACTTGGTGCAAATCTACATGCATGCCACAACTGTTTTACTGTACACTGTATAACAATAAAAAACTACAACTACAAAGGATATTCTCTCTATAATTACGTGCTAGCAATAAACAATAGCTACACTAATTACAAAAACTGCAAGAAAAAATTAGAAGATTCCAGTGAGGTATCCTTGGCTAAGGGTCGACACATGAAACGTACCCTTTTGGAAAAATTATACATGACTGTGCTTAAACTGACACACAATATTTTTTAGCGCAACTCAATATGACTTTCAATAATCCCTACAAAAGAATGGCCCTGACTAATATTAACCTATACCTTTCACAAATCACTTACCTCACAAAAACCTTCGTTACTCGAATTACTGCAATACAGCGAGCGCCACTACTGCCAGCTAAATAAAAGATTCAAATTACGGAAGGCACTAACTACTGATAGGCATAGTTAGCAAATGAAAGATTTTAATAGAGAACAAACAATGTATTTACCTTAATAGTGTTGAAAAATCATAATATACATAGCAGTTCATGACATCCAGTCTTACAAATTTCAAAACTCCGCCATTTCTCTCCCCACATCCACTACTGCTGACGGCTCACCTCCAACTGCGCAACGCTACGCGCTGTTAACATCCAGCTGCCCAACGCTACAATGGCGAGTATTACAACAATGCCAACCAGCCACAGACTGCACACAGCACAGTCAGTGATTTTTTATACAGAGCGCTGCGTGGCGTTACCAATAAGCATACCTAAACAGCCTACTTACAATAACATACTGCTGTGTTGCTAACAGAGCGAAATATTGTAGTGGATTATTATGAGTATGTGAAGAAACAATGTAATGTTGTGGGAGTTAGTTGCAACAACAGTGTGGTGTCTGATATTCGTTATAAACTCAGAAGAAAGGTATGTGTCCTTTGTAACAATAAACAATAAAATGAACAGCAATTACAGTCCTACAGTCGACCAAAGAAGAGACATTATTTCTTCACATTATTTTTTTCAGATATAATGACAGAATCTACATCTAAAAAAATGAGCAGGAAGAAGGTAGCATATGCTTAAAAGCCGAGATTTTGAATCTGTTGTTAGTCAATGGGTAGCTGAAGATGATGATTTCCTTTCAGAAATAAGTAATGCTTCAGATGAAAACCATGAAATTGTTCATAAGGCACTGGCATGCAGATCTATGAGTGAAGAACAAAGTTGTGGTGGTGGCGATGATGACGTTAGTGATGATAATGATGGTGACGATGATGTAGGCAATAATGTCTCTGAAAAATAAGCAGTGAAAATGCTAACAAACATATTGCTCCAAATGGTATGCAGTGGAGTAAGTGCCCCCCAGTGCCAAATGAAATGCCTTCACACAATTTGGTGAAATTTATTACAGGACCAGCAAGGGGCATAATCACTTACACCTCCAAAGATGGATGGATTTTATTTATTCCTCTAGCCATTGATGATGGAATTGAGATATGCACAAACCTAGAAGGAAGAAGAGTTTATGTACCAAGAAAAATAAACCTAGAATGATGTAGCTTGAGACGAAATGTTCGCCTTCTGGGTAATTTTACTTCATAATGAAGGAGATAAGGGTTGGGATGTTCCAATCAGGGAACTTTTCTGGGAAGGTACTGCAATCCAATATATAGAGCTACAATGTCTGAGAGATGGTTCGAGGCAATAATAAGATTAATTAGATTTGATGGCAAATGAACAAAGACCCTAGGTGACAAACCAGTAAACCTGCTGCTGTATCCTATGCATGGAAAATATTTACCAGACAGTGCAAGAAAATGATGACACCCAAAAGTAATGTTACGATGGATGAACAGCTATTTCCAGTTAGGAGCCATTGTGAATTTGTGCAGTATATGACATACAAGCCTGGAAAGTGTAGAATGAAAATATTCTGAATGCCTGAAGGTAAACTGGTTATGCCGTTGACAGGAATGTATACACTGGAAGAGAACCAGGGGAGCTCCGCCAGAAAAAATTGGGCTTTTCCACAGTGAAGACCCTTGCAGCCAACATTGCCATTGCTGGTACAGCCAGAAATGTTACTGATTGTTATGAGAACAATGAGGATGAATAAAAGAGAAATTCCAAAAGAGATGAAGCACAATTGGTGCAGAGCAGTAAATTCAAGGCCGTTGGCAATTAGAAAAGAAATGAAGATGATTAGTTTTTCATCAAAGAAAAACATGTGCTTAGCACTCTTACGCACCATACATCATAATGAATCAATAGAAGAGCAGTATCCGAACCTGAAGCCTGAGATTGTGAAATTTTATAACCGCACGAAGCATGGGGTGGATTATACAAGCAAAAGACAAACTAAACGGTGGCAAATGGCTCTCTGTTGCAACATAAGGGATGTATACTGTCTGAATGCCTTTATTCTTTACAAAACACAACACCCCATGTATCACATAGGGATTTTGCACAAGAGGCCACTTCATCAAATACCTCTCAGTCAAGATGATCCAACAGTTTCTGACCAGAAAATTGCCTAATCCCCTTCTATAGAAATCCATATACTTCGATGTGGAAAAGTTCATTACTGTTCCTAAAACACAAAACAGCAGTAGTAACAACAGCACAGTGAGTCATCAGAAGATACGGCGTTCATTGTGCCCTGCGTCGAAGGACAGAAAAAGAAATACAGCGTTCTGTAAATGTAGAAAACGTGTGCCAGGACTGTAGCTGTGTGGTGCATAACAATTGTAAAATTATTGTCATCCTTCCAGAATGAGATTTTCACTCTGCAGCGGAGTGTGCGCTGATATGAAACTCCCTAGGCATATGTCATATCAGCGCACACTCCACTGCAGAGTGAAAATCTCATTCTGGAAACATCCCCCCGGCTGTGGCTAAGCCATGTCTCCGCAATATCCTTTCTTGCAGGAGTGCTAGTTCTGCAAGGTTCGCAGGAGAGCTTCTGTAAAGTTTGGAAGGTAGGAGACGAGGTACTGGCAGAAGTAAAGCTGTGAGTACCGGGCGTGAGTCGTGCTTCGGTAGCTCAGTTGGTAGAGCACTTGCCTGCGAAAGGCAAAGGTCCCGAGTTCGAGTCTCGGTCGGGCACACAGTTTTAATCTGCCAGGAAGTTTCATATCAGCGCACACTCCACTGCAGAGTGAAAATCTCATTCTGGAAACATCCCCCAGGCTGTGGCTAAGCCATGTCTCTGCAATATCCTTTCTTTCAGGAGTGCTAGTTCTGCAAGGTTCGCAGGAGAGCTTCTGTAAAGTTTGGAAGGTAGGAGACGAGGTACAGGCAGAAGTAAATCTGTGAGTACCGGGCGTGAGTCGTGCTTCGGTAGCTCAGTTGGTAGAGCACGTGCCCGCGAAAGGCAAAGGTCCCGAGTTTGAGTCTCGGTCGGGCACACAGTTTTAATCTGCCAGGAAGTTTCATATCAGCGCACACTCCGCTGTAGAGTGAAAATCTCATTCCGGAAACATCCCCCCGGCTGTGGCTAAGCCATGTCTCTGCAATATCCTTTCTTTCAGGAGTGCTAGTTCTGCAAGGTTCGCAGGAGAGCTTCTGTAAAGTTTGGAAGGTAGGAGACGAGGTACTGGCAGAAGTAAAGCTGTGAGTACCGGGCGTGAGTCGTGCTTCGGTATCTCAGTTGGTAGAGCACTTGCCTGCGAAAGGCAAAGGTCCCGAGTTCGAGTCTCGGTCGGGCACACAGTTTTAATCTGCCAGGAAGTTTCATTGTCATCCTTGTTTGCTTATTAATTTGTTCTTCATGAATATCATTATCACTGATCTGTGAACATTTTGTGATAATACTGGTGGCTTATGTTTCAGTGAAAGTGTTACAAATGATCTCAGCTGTCTTATATTATACTGATAAACTTTAAAACAAAATATTTCTGTATTTTAATATCCACAAAATAGTTTTTCCATTTTAATTTTCGAATTAGACACAACCGGTCCATTGGACCTGGGTTATTTAAATGTGCAGAAAACATAGGTAATGCACACAAGGAATAAATGACTAAATTGACATCATAGATAACTTGGAAAACTTCACCAGAAAGAACAATAATACTTCAGTAACAATCTAATTTCTATTCTGAACCAATTATTTGAAAAAATTGTAAATTTTTTTGATAAAACTGAAATTAGCAACATTAATTTTTTATGTGAGCAAGTGAATTTAGTAGGTGTCAAAAGAAGTATTAGAGATACTCGCCAGATTGTATTATTTTTTGTAGTATTTTATTTTCAACATCACCACACACCCTCGAGTTTATAAGGAGCACAAATTGTCTTGCACTACCCCTTCCTAATGCACTGCATGCTGTACGTGTGCATTTTCAAACACCCAGCAGCTAGTATACAAATCAGCACTTCAAATTTCTTTGTGAATCAGTTCACGTTGTTCACTGATGGCTCTGTGTTCTTAGTGACAAAAATTCAATTAACAGGTGGGCTACATCACCTTTGCTTCGCCTTCTCAACTGTCAATTGCTTATAGTCTCCTTTGTAATGACAGACAACCCCCTTTTTAGTTTAACATTCCGTTCCTATATTAAAATGTGTCACATACAACTAGATCGATAAAGATGATCCAGATCAGACAATAAAGTACAATTTTGGTGAATATTTTTGGAACAGTGATCAGTAAAATATTATATTTTAACTAAAGTTCAGTCTTGATCACAACACTTATCTCCCAATAACGTAGGTGACCAGTTTCGGTTATATTTATATAAACATCTTCAGACCCATGGCCTCCTTGGAGGATGGTAGGCGGAGCTCTCTCTCCTCAGTTACTTTGTAACAGCTGAGGAGAGCTCCTCTTACCATCCTCCAAGGAGGCCATGTGTCTGAAGATGTTTATATAAATATAACCGAAACCGGTCACCTACATTATTGAGACATAAGTGATGTGATCAAGACTGAACTTTAGTTAAAATATGACAATAAAGTATCCACAGTTTGAAACTAATTATGACGAAAATCTCTGCAGTTAAAAAGCATATGACGTGGAGTGTACACAGATGATAAATTTTTGTCATGAAACTTAATTTGAAGATTTTTTTATATAAAAGCAACCTGGAGTGCAATATGTCATACTTGTGCTGAATGAGAGGACTGTTCAAGGTTTGTTAACCTTGGGGGAACATCATTTTACTGAAAGTTTTGCGAGCACTGTTAAATTCATCAAAATTAATTTGAGCATGGTGGAACATTTTAAATAGTAGATGACTTGGTAGAGATATCCGTTCAAGGATGCACTGCAGAAACTACATTTCAGTACAGTATCATATATTTCCAAAGAATTTTTCCATGGTTGGATGTATCAAAACGTTGTCCTGATTTCACATGCGAATTATCCAATTACACTCATTTGTGCATATCTTGTATCACTCATGCTCTTCTACAAATGACCAAGTACTGCACTGAGGACTCGAATTTTAAATATCTTTTGCTAGGAATGGTTTAAACAGAAAGAAATGGAAAATATCGAATAATGGCAGTGTGTTACTATTTGCTATCTCTGGGACAGGTATTTAAAATTGAATCCAAGCTAAGAATTCGGGCCCCACTACCCTTGAAAACTCCATCTGAAACAGATTTAGATTCTTTGGAAGCCTACTGTGTAGATGATGTCACCTTACCCCCACCATGACCAATCTTTGACAGTATAATGGATTTCAGTGAGGATCAAATTCAGTCTGTTCAGGAATACTTGCCATCTTTCACACAAACTTGTCAAGGTACTGTGCCAATGATGTTCTTAAGAATATGAGATGCGACACATGTAAAACATATTTAGAGTAAGATAAAATATTTTCAGCAATAGATAATAATGAAGGAGAAGGAGGTTATTAATGTTGTTATTTCTGCTTATTTGGTTGGTAAAAACTGGGTCTCTGGAGAACACCAACACGGTTTCATTAGATGCTCTTCCCAGAGGAATTTACTTTTAAAGAGTAGCTGTTGATGTAACTAAAAAAGAAGACTTCTTCCTAAGGGAGTTTTCTTATAGTCACTTTTATCATACAGACGACAGTAATATTCAGTGGGTAGTATACTGAAACTGTAACTACTGTAGTTTATGCATATGGGTGGATACGATTATGGAATTATTGAAATTTATGCTTCGGGTAGTGCGGATTGTTGCGCAGAGTTGCGCAGAACGTGCCGATAGTCCGTTTATTAGCGTAGTTTAGTTTTCCACGGTCTTTAGTACGGACAGGGACTGTGATAGTTGTGTGCGGATGCGAGCCCAGTTGGTGACACTTCGCTCTCAGCTTCAGGCTGTGATGGCCTCGGTTACACAGCTTGAGGCCACAGTGGATGGGCACCACTCATGTGGGCCGACCGTGGGGATCCAACGGACGTCCAGCATGAAACTTCCTGGCAGATTAAAACTGTGTGCCGGACCGAGACTCGAACTAGGGAGGTAGGAGACGAGGTACTGGCAGAAGTAAAGCTGTGAGGACGGGGCGTGAGTCGTGCTTGGGTAGCTCAGTTGGTAGAGCACTTCCCCGCGATAGGAAAAGGTCCCGAGTTCGAGTCTCGGTCCGGCACACAGTTTTAATCTGCCAGGAATTTTCATATCAGCGCACACTTCGCTGCAGAATGAAATCTCATTCTGGACGTCCAACATGTCTGATACCGATTTGTCCTCACTGGTGGCCAACCCAGTTAATGCTGGCACTGAGGTTGACCCCTCACCTGTGGGCGAGTGGGAGGTCACCCTGGGGCGAAGCAGGCTGTGAAAGACTTCCCCGGCCGTCGCACGTAAGGCCTCACCGGACTGTCTGAAAAACAGGTTCCAGGTGCCGTCTGTGGCTGACACTGTCGCCGAGCCAGATGGTGTCGCCTGTCCTGTTTCAGAGGAAACCACTCAGCCTGCAAGATCCGGGCAGTCGCAGAGGGTGGGATTATTGGTATTTGGGAGCTCCAACGTTAGGCACTTTGTGGGGCCCCTTATGGACTTGGCTGACAAGAAGGGAAAGGAAACCAATGTGCATTCCACGTGCTTACTGTTTGGAGTCATTCCAGATGTGGAATGTGTCCTACCAGATGCCATAGAAGAGCATAGGGTGCATCCAATTGCAGGTGGTGGCATACGTCGGTACCAATGATGTGTGTCACTGTGGATCAGAAGATATACTCTCTGGCTTCGAGCAGCTAACAGAAGTGGTGAAGGCTGCCAGTTTTGCTTGCAAGATGAACGCAGAGCTGACCATTTGTCACGTAGTGGACAGGACCGACTGCAGACCTCTGGTACACAGCCGAGCGGAGGGTCTGACGGTTCTGCGACCGTTTAGGTTGCAGATTCTTCGACTTGCGCCTAAGGGCGGTTGGGTTTCGGGTTCTGCTGAATAGGTGTGGTGTCCACTATACACAGGAGGCGGCTACACGGGTAGCAGCAGCTGTGTGGAATGGACTGGGCGGTTTTTAGGTTCCAGGGTCTCAGGAAAACACAAGAAGGGTTTCAGTCACAAAGGGTGCAGGCTGAACACAGGAAACACGTAGATACAGGAACCACTGGTATAACAGTTGTAAATTCTCGTAGCTGTGTTGGGGAAGTACCAGAGCTCCAAGCACTAATAGAAAGCACTGATGCTCAAATCGTTATAGGCACTGAGAGCTAGCTAAAGCCGGATATAAGCTCAGCCGAAACTTTTGCGACGAACCTAATGGTGTTCCGAAAGGACAGGCTAAACGCGGTTGGAGGTGGCGTGTTTGTTGCTGTCAGAAGTAATTCAACTTGCCGTGAGACTGAAGTAGATACTTCCTGTGAGATAGTATGGGCAGAGGTCATCGTTGGCAACCGGAATAAAATAATAATTTACCGATCTCCCAATTCAGATGATGCAATTGCTGAAAGGTTCAAAGAAAACTTGAGTTTGATTTCAAACAGATACACGACTCATACGATAATACTTAGCGGGGACTCCAAATTACCCTCGACATGTTGGCGAAAATACAATATTAATTCCGGAGGTACGCATAAAATATCATCCGAAATTGTACTAAACGTATCCTCTGAAAATTATTTCGAGCAGTTACTTCATGAGCCAACGCGAATAGTAAACCGTTGTGAAAACACACTTGACCTCTTAGCAACAAATAATCCTGAGTTAATAACAAGCATCAAAACTGATTCAGAGATTAGTGAACACTTGGTTGTCGTAGCGAGGCTGAATATTGTAATCCCCAATTTTCGAAAAATAAGTGAAAAATAAACCTATTCAAAAAACCAGATAAAAATTCACTTGACACCTTCCTGAGAGACAATCTTCACTTATTTCAAATTAACGATAGAAGTGTAGACCAGATGTGGCTTAAATTCAAAGAAATAGTATCAGCAGCAATCCAAAGATTTATACCAAATAAATTAAAAAACGACGGAGCCGATCCTCCTTGGTACACAAAATGGATTAGAACACTGTTGCAGAACCAACGAAACAACATGCCAAATTTAAACAGACCCAAAATCCCCAAGATTGGTGATCTTTTCCAGAAGCTCGAAATTTATCGCGGACTTCAATGCGTTATGCTTATAACAGTTACAATAACGAAACTTTGTCTCGAAACCTGGCATAAAATCCAAAGAGATTCTGGTCTTATGTGAAGTATGTTAGTGGTAAGAAACAATCAATGCCTTCTCTGCACGATAGCAATGGAGATACTATCGAAGACAGTGCTGCCAAAGCAGAGTTACTAAACACAGTCTTCCGAAATGCCTTCATAAAAGAAGACGCAGTAAATATTCTAGAATTCGAATCGAGAACACCTGCCAACATGAGTAACGTAGAAGTAAATATCCTCCGAGTAGTGAAGCAACTAAAATCACTTAATAAACCAAGTCTTCCAGTCGAGTCTGTATACCAATTACTTTCGGAGTATGCTGATCCATTAGCTCCATACTTAACAATCATATACAACCGTTCGCATGATGAAAGATCCGTACCCAGAGAGTGGAAAGTTGCACAGGCCACACCAATATTTAAGAAAGGTAGTAGCAGTAATCCACTAAATTACAGGCCCATACAGTTAACGTCGTTATGCAGCAGGATTTTGGAACATATATTGTGTTCGAACATTATGAATTACCTCGAAGAAAATGGTCTAATCACACATAGCGAACATGGGTTTAAAGAAACATCGTTTCTATGAAACACAACTAGTTCTTTATTCTCATGAGGTGTTGAGTGCTATTGACGAGGGATTCCAAATCGATTACGTATTTCTGGATTTCCAGAAGGCTTTTGACACTCTACCACACACGTGGCTCGTAGTGAAACTGTGTGCTTATGGAATATTGTCTCAGTTAATTGACTGGATTTGTGATTTTGTGTCAGGGAGGTCACACTTCGTTGTAATGGACGGAAAGTCATTGAGTAAAACAGAAGTGATTTCTGGCGTTCCCCAAGGTAGTGTTATAGGCCCTTTGTTATTCCTTATCTATATAAACGATTTGGGAGAGAATCTGAGCAGTCGTCTTCGGATATTTGCAGATGCCGCTGTCGTTTATCAACTAATAAAGTTTTCAGAAGATCAAAACAAACTACAAATCGAAAAGTGTGAGGTCATCCACATGAGTGCTAAAAGGAACTCGTTAAACTTCGGTTACACGATAAATCAGTCTAATCTAAAAGCCGTAAATTCAACTAAATACCTATGTGTTACAACTGTGAACAACTTAAACTGGAGGGAATACATAGAAAATGTTGTGGGGAAGGCTAACCAAAGGCTGCGTTTTATTGGCAGGACACTTAGAAAATGTAACAGATCTACTAAGGAGACTGCCCACAATACGCTTGTCCGTCCTCTTTTAGAATACTGCTGCGCAGTGTGGGACCCTTGCCATATAGGACTGACTGAGTACATCGAAAAAGTTCAAAGAAAGGCAGCTCGTTTTGCATTATCACGAAATGTGGGAGAGAGTATCAGAAATGATACAGGATTTGGGCTGGACATCATTAAAAGAAAGGCGTTTTTCGTTTCGACGGAATCTTCTCACGAAATTCCAATCACCAACTTTCTCCTCCGAATGCGAAAATATTTTGTTCACACCGACCTACATAGGGAGGAATGAGAACCACGATAAAATAAGGGAAATCATAGCTCATAGGGAAAGATATAGGTGTTCATTCTTTCCGCGCGCTATATGAGATTGGAATAATACAGAATTGTGAAGGTGGTTCGATGAACCCTCTGCCAGGCACTTAAATGTGATTTGCAGAGTATCCATGTAGATGTAGATGTAGATGAACAATAAACTGCAGTTGATTATCTGTTATGTTAATGATATCGCTGCATATCCTTTAACCATTTGTGTCTCAACGGTACACAATTATGTCCATCGAAAAACTTAGAAGCCGATTATCATAGTAAATTTATGAAAAACCTGTATCTCGGCACTTTTTAACCGTGTTCCACACGTGTGTTTCACTACGCAACAGGAAGCAGCCTCAGCAATTTTCATACTGCGCATTGACAGCGCGACAATCAGAGCACAACAATGCAGAGGCTGTGACAATACACGATGTTTGAAATGTAAACTACGTGGCTAAAGCGTGACTATGAAAAACGTTGATGGCTGTTACCACATTTCTGTATCTTAACGTTTCATTTAACGTAACTTAGCAATACTATATGTAACACATATGTAAATATGACCTACTTCGAAGAACGTAACACCACCAGTCCACGTGTGCTACGGCCTCTGACCAATCATCGCGTTTGTGTTTGTTTACACCAGGTTTATTCTTATTATGAACAGAGTATAGTGAAGAGTTCTAAAATGCATAACTCAAAATGCTGTGTGCACTTGTTCGGTAGGACAGATCATTTCACAGTAGCGAAGATGAAAAAGTGTGAGAATATTGGAGAATGGGATACAACCCGTTGGCTTTGATCAACGACGCCATGTGTTACCACACATCTTGCATTGCAGAGATTTAAAAGCATAGACGAATGTTGAGAAACAAACGATTGAAGTACAGAAGCAACAGATTGTAGACATGTATCCTGTACATCCATAGTACCTAAGTTGGGGTCAACTGAAGAGTGGGATACAACCGGTAGGCTTTACCAATGACGTCATAGTTTACTCATAGATACTAATATCTTTATTTTCGAGCCATAGATAATAAATCGGTTACCTGCAGTGGATAAGCGCCATCATTGTAAATTGAAATAAATGAATGTGTTTTCTAAAGACAACGCTTGATATTGAGTGACATTTTTTTTGTTTGAATTCCTTTAAATTATTTGTACTTTCCAATTCCTTCGCTATTTAATTTCATTCTTTGTGAGTTTGAGATAATTTGGAAAAAATACTTTTTCATTTAGAAGAATTTTTACTTTTTGATTTTCGTTTGTTGGTATGTATTTATCTGTTCCCATAAATATGGAAGACTTAAAGTAGGCCTTGGGCATAGTCATGATGGCAACCATTCGATTTTTGCAAATGTGTGAACTTGTTGCTGATTACGTTCGATGACGTGAGTGCGGTGAACGTATGGGCCTGATAAGTTTGTCTGCTTGTCGTACTCACGATTCATTCATATGGATGTGTAGCAAGGATGGACTATGGCGCTAAACTAGACGAGGAGTGTGGTTTGAGAAATCAAAGCTGGCGTTGAGGGATTTCTCTAAAATTATATACTGTTGATGTTTGACATATCCTGAATGGTGTGTGTGCACGAATGTCGTGTGAATGAGGGTACCGTTTTAGAGTGGTATTCGTTTTGCAGGGACGTTTGTGGGGGTATATAAAGTACAGGTGACCTTTGGTGGAGGTCAGGTGTTGTAGTCAAAATCTATGAGTCTCATTTGGGCAAAAACAATGCGTAATAGGGCGGGGGGAGGGGGGATGCAGTGCGACAATGGGCTTTAGGGGGCTGTAATTTCAGTTCCAGAATGTGATGATGTAGTGTCTAAAGTAGTTCATAATCGAAAGAAAAAGTGTTGGTGAAATTAATTGAAGACTATGTTGCAGAGAGTTATGTAGTTAGTTCCCTTAGTTTTTCTTCATATAGAGAGCTGGAGAATAGGGGTCTTCAGCATCTTGTCGTCAATCATAATATTGAATTCAGGTCTTCATCAACTGGGACTGGGGCTTGTACCAATAGTATAGAAGGTTACTGGTCAGCCATAACATCTGTTGTAGGGAGGAGGACATTTCTACACTACACAGCCATTCAGACGAATGTTCAAGGAGGCATAGTGTACCCGATACATACTGCCCACTACCGTGTTTCCTTCAATGTGTTTGGCAAATGTATTCTCCAAAATTTATTGGTTAATTTCCGGTTGGGATAGGGATGGGGGAGTGGGGGATATGTTAATTAAGGTAAATGGTGGCTTTGGTTGGGATGGTGAAAATATTGATTTTTTGGGATTAATCCATTATTTTTCATTTTCTTAAGTTGGGTAATTTTCTTCTGTGGATAGTTTTTTTATTATTTTAGTTCATGTCGTTGATGTGAACTTCTGGGTTTGTATGTTTGTATGTATGTGTGTTTTTTGTGATGCTGTGTCTCTTGAGAATGTGGTTATGTGAATTTTATTGACGTCATTCAAGGCGAGCTTTTGGTTTTTGCTTAGGAGTTTGCATCTGGTAACTTTAGTTTTTTTCATGTTGTACTGAATTTGTCTGTTTTGATGTATTTCTTTGTCGTATTGCACTGTTCTGCATTAAGTATGGGTTCGTCAGCTGCAGTACAGAATACAAATTTTACAGTTGTTGCTCTTTTTCCCTTTCCTAATACTAGTATCACAACGATTTTTTCGAATCTTTATTAGCCCCACTGAAGGGGAAAAGACCAACATACAAAAAATTAGTATCCCGTCCTTCAGTTGACGTATATAGTTCAATTGAAGTACGTTATACTGTTGCTAGCTAGATGAAAAAAGCGACATATGTAACATTGGTAGCATTTACCTATATAGGTCAACTAAAGAACAGCATACAAATGTTATTTATGTCGCTATTTTTCACCTTCGCTAGTGCTAGAATCCTATTCTTCACTTGACCTATATAGGTCAACTGAAGTATGGAATGCAAATATTATGTATGCAGGTCTTTTCACCTTCGCTAGTAATAGTATCTACGTAAGAACAGAACGCTAGTAGTAGCGGAGGCAACACCAGTAAAATTTGTATCCCATACTTCAATTAACCTATATACGTCGATTGAAGAATAGGTTATTAATGGTTATGAAAACGAAAAAATCGACATAGGTTAAATTTGTTTCCCGTACTGCAGTTAACCTATTCAGATCGACTGAAGGTTCTGATACAAATCATAAATATGTCAACTGAAGTATTCCAAGCTAACGTTACTTTTATACCTTTTATCTGTATTTTTTTACAGAAGTACTGGGTCTGAAGCAAGCGATATACTTAACATTATGTTGTAAATATTAATGGATGTGGTATATGTTTACTCTCTGTTTTCCTTCTCCAGCATTTCTTCGTTACGAACACTCGTCTTTGCTGTTAAATATGTTTACTAAATCATCTCTGGCAATTTCTGACGTCATTGATCAAAGCCGACGGGTTGTATCCCATCCTTCAGTAGTCCCCTATGTTGATACATATACACGAATTTTACGTTTATCGGTTTTTCACCTTCGATGGTGCTTGTTTCAACAGAAAAATGGGATACTAGTACTAGCGAAGGCGAAAAAAGCGACAAATGTAAAATTGCCTATGTAAAAAGTAATGTTAAATGTAAAATTATGGAACAATTTATTTACGATTTTCTTGTCATCTACAGATATTTACTAGAAAATTCTGTGTTCTTTAAGCACAAAAAAATCGCTAGGAAACACGAGGAGACCTGACCGTTTGCAGAAAGGCGTTTTCGGTTGCGGCGGAATCTTCTCACGAAATTTCAGTCGCTAGCTTTCTCCTCTAAATGCGAAAATATTTTGTTAAGTCCGATCTACATAGGGAGAAACGATCATTATAATAAGGTAAGAGAGATCAGAGATCGCACGGAAAGATATAGCCCCCCCCCCCCCCTCAAAGAATTATCATATTACACTGGATAAAATTATTTCAGAAATCAGCAGATATATTACTTATACAGATTGAATCATTTTCTCAATAATTATGTAGCAATATAGGTTGCAATGTGTTTCAAACACATTTTAACAAAAGAATAAGAGCTCCAAATAGCTTACTATACAAACCAATAAATATCATTTAACTTCAAATGGGCGTCTTATTATTTATTAGTATACACTGGATGTATATTTATGTACGAGTATCACTTACAATAATCAAGAAATGTAAATATGCCAGTATGCCTACCAACACTTAAATTTCTGACTCCAGACAAAAAATTCGAAATCGTCACATATCTGGATCAGATTATATTATTTTCCCGAGCACATACATTCTGTAGACCCGTATTTACCCTGAACTCCAAAACAGTTACCAAAACCTTCTTCTAGCAACTCCAAATTTTACCAATTTGTCGGTGGAGGACCCCAACTCTCCCTATGTTAAGCAATATTCCATTCCCCCAACACCCCCGCCACCCTGCCATTAGCCCCCACCCCTTGACAGACTTCTAAAATCTACCTGATGTAGGTGTATATCTACTGAAAAACGTGACGTTTTCTTCAATACACCTCTAGTCAAATCAGTGAATGTGGAATATAATAAACGTGTAAACGTGTAAGGAATGCAACACCTACGTTATTTTAAGTAGCAGATAAAGTACTGCAACTGTAGTTGAAGTAAAAACCAGACTGGAGTGGCAATAAAAGAATAAAAGCAATAAAACACTTTCTCAACACAAAATAAACCAACTTCACAATTGGTGCTGCTTCTGATTCTGAAACAGCATGAATCTTCAACACATTTGCTTTTGAAGAAAAAGTAACTAGATTTACAAAAATATTTATGTATTAGAAAGCCGAGTGACGTGTAAGACTATGCGAAACATTCGGCTACTTAGAAGGTCGTTACGTGTCAAGGAAAGCGCCTGTTGTAAGTAGAAAAGTCAAGATGGATGAAATATATATTTCTGTTCTCTTGTTTTCTGCAGAGTAAGCTACAGTTATACACACAGTCGACAGTATCACTTCATCATTAAAATGTAGCTTATGTCATTGAACCAGGAAATTTCGGCAGTTTCTGCATGTGTTTTACGGTCATTCATGTCTCTTGATAGCTTACTAATGCATCGAACGCAAAAACGTAACAATTATTTCGCTAATTAACTACAAAAGCAGTTAAAAGCAACTTTACTTTTACGGCTGCTTTCTCGTCGCTTGGAGAGCAAGTGTCGCACCAAGTGTCTAGACAGTGAAAATTTTCACAATAATGA
The DNA here is from genome assembly GCF_023864275.1 of Schistocerca cancellata. Lineage (NCBI taxonomy): Eukaryota > Metazoa > Arthropoda > Insecta > Orthoptera > Acrididae > Schistocerca > Schistocerca cancellata. Next base: position 109,864,168 of record NC_064636.1, on the reverse strand, counting down.
AAGTCGCTATTTTATTATACTGTGGTTGTAATGACATCACGACAAACGATAGGAATGAAAGAACAAAGTTATTCTCTAATACAAATCGCTAAACTACGCTAAATTGCGATAGATGTCCACATAATCAGTTACTCCATCGAGAAACGACTTGATTTCTTAATATTATAATTTGTAGACCTTGAGAAACTCCGTGTGGAATGACAGACTCAATATTGCACTATATATTCGTCACATTTCCACGATCTTAAACGTTAATTTCACGTTTATACATGTACGTTTCTTGTGTTTGGATACGCGAGACTAAACTGTTACGTTGACAATCAAAATTTAAGAAACCACAATGTACTTACCACCTCCCTTCCTCCCTTAAGACTCGCAACATGCCAAGCATTGTGACGAAGAAGAAGAACTCACATGTAGAGCAGGTGCACTGTACATGGCGAGAGCATTACGTTCCCGTCTAGAAGATTCCTCCCAGATTAAGACGCAGACCAGCCATGCAAAATATTTGCTAATATCATTAGAATTTCTATTCCTTCCCAGCAACAGTCGAGACAGATCAATGACAGTGAGAAGCTACCAGTGAGCTACGGAGCTTACTGCAATGGTGAAATGGATTTCATGTGCACACTTTACATCGTCTTCAACTTGACAAAAGTTTTTTTCCTTTGAAAACTGAAATCCCGACCACTTACAGTATAATGACATGCAGAGTACATTTGCCATCTGCATAAAAGTTGATACATTTTTATTGATTTCTTTAATAATTGAACCAATAATCTACGGACAATGAATGCTCAAACTACTGCTAAATACACTAAAGAGCCAAATAAACTGGTACACCTGCCTAATATCATGTAGAGACCCCGCGATCACGCAGAAGTGCGGCAACACGACGTAGCATGGACTGGACTAAGATCTGGAGCAGTGCTGGAGGGAACTGACACCATGAATCCGGCAGGGCTGTCCATAAATGCGTACGAGGGGGTGGAGATCTCTTCTGAACAGCACCTTGCAAGGCATCCCAGATATGCTCAATAATATACCTGGGGAGTTTGGTGGCCAGCAGAAGTGTTTCAACTCATAAGTGTGTTCCTGGAGACACTCTGTAGCAGTTCTAGACATATGGGGTGTCACACTGACCCGCTGGAATTGCCCAACTCCATCGCAATGCACAATGGAAATGGATGGATGCAGGTGATCATACAAGATGCCTAGGTATGTGTCACCTGTCATAGCAGTATCTAGACGTACCAGGGATCCTATATCCCTTCAGCCACACACACACACACACACTATTACAGAGCCCCCACCAGCTTGAACGCTCCGCTGCAGACATGCAGGGTCCATGGTTACATGAGGTTGTCTCCATACTCGTACACGCCCAACTGCACGATACAACTTGAAACAAGACTCGTCCGACAAGAGAACATGTTTCCAGTCATGAGCAGTCCAATGTCCGTATTGACGAGCCCAGGCAAGGCGTAAAGCTTTATGTAGTGCAGTCATCAAGGGTACACAAGCTGGCCTTCGTCTCCGAAATCTCATGTCGATGATGTTTCGTCGAATGGTTCACACGCTAACCCTTGTTGATTGCCCAGCGTTGAAATCTGCATCAATTAGCGGAAGGGTTGCATTTGAATCACGTTGAACGATTCTCTTCAGTCGTCGTTGGTCGCCTTCTTGCAGGATCTTTCCCTACCGCAGCGATGTCGGAGATTTGATGTTTTACCGGATTCCTGATATTCACGGTACACTCGTGAAATGGTCGTACGGGAAAATCCCCACTTCTTCGCTACCTCGGAGATGCTGTGTCCCAAACTCACATAAATCTTTATAACCTGCCTTTGTAGCAACGGTAACTGGTCTAACAACTGCGCCAGGCGCTTGTCTTGCATAGGCGTTGCCAACATAGCGCCGTATTCTGCCTGTTTACATATGTCTGTATTTGAATAAGAATGCCTATACCAGTTCCTTTGGCGCTTGCAGTGTAGTAACGGAGTTGATGAACTTGAATGGGCGTCATGGGACATCCACCCCGAAAAAATGCAATGAACAACAACGGAAAAAATAGTAAGGTCACGCTAGGCATAAACTAAAGACACGTATAGCGCGTGTGGCAGGGCGCAGCGCATCGCGCGTGTTTGTAACTTCACAGGTTCAAATGGGGCCGCGCAGATTGGGACGCGACGCGACACAACCCTGCGCCAGCAGTTTCTCGCCTCGCGGGTCCTGCAGGAGTGGTGTGGCGAGGAGCGGTGAGGGGGGGGGGGGGGGGGGGAGCAGTGTGTGCTCGCTTAGGCACGGCGCATATGGGCAGTGGAAATATACGGCCTTACTGTGTACTGCATTTTATTTTCACTGAGTAATGTTTCGATTTTCGACGTTTAATCGCTCCATCCTTTTCGTTAGTACGTAATAGTTTTCACTTACACATATCTGTGCAGTTCTTTTCTTTTGTTTACTCTTTTCGCAAGAACAATGTACAGTTCACTAAGTGGTGAGCCATTAGCCACTGGGATTATATCTTCTGCCTCCACAATGTTTTCAGATGGTAAGAAGGGACAGACGATTCATTGTAAGGGTAGTTAATTAGGAAGTAAGGAACATTATAAAATCATGTGATCTGGAAGCAAGGCAGGAAAGTAAAACAAGGTTATGTACTTGTCGCCTGTGCTGACGTATCTCTACGATCTGTTACAAAAAGTCGAAGAGCCGTAATTGCCACAGATATGACCCCTTTCTGCTCCTGGCGAAAATCGTCCGAGACTGACGTAAGTTCCACTATCATTATCTGGATACGGCTGTAATAAGAGACATTAGACTTTCACGACAATGTTTTTCGAACGACGTGAACCCTTCCTCTCACAAAGCACACTTGGCTAACTTCCGCATTCTGTCGCGCGCGCTATTCTCGGCTGCTGATCGATACACGGACCATTGTGTTGTGCCACGCAGAAAAATGGCTCTGAGCACTATGGGACTTAACTTCTGAGGTCATCAGTCTCCTGCGACGTAGCAATTGTTTACCTTTCTCAGTAACTACTACTGTATTCGCGAATCACACAGTCAGTTCGGCAAGGCATAGGTGAGTAACCAGCATCTGGCATGTGCCTATCATTCTGGCTGAAGGATAAGTTCGTCATTATTTTAATACTGCTCAGATGAAGAAAAGAAAGAAAATCCTTTCGTAAGTTTCTGTCCTAGTCGTTCAGGGTTAAAAATACGATTGGTTACGGGGATTCAACCAAATTTGCAGCAGAATTGGCAGTTTATTTCTGGCAGTTTTCTCATTCGAAGGAGCATCACCATTTATGAGTAACGGTCACATTTCTCTTGTTGACAGATTTAACTGGACTTACTTTGCCAAAACACAGCACAATTTGCACAAACTCATCTCACGGCAGCTATTGCGGCTGAATTCTTAAACAGAGTGACTCATTCGTGATTCCCTGTCAGGAAGGTCGCAGTTCGTAGTAATAGACGGCAAATCATCGAGTAAAACTGAAGTGATATCAGGTGTTCCCCAGGGAAGCGTCCTGGGACCTCTGCTGTTCCTGATCTATATAAATGACCTGGGTGACAATCTGAGCAGTTCTCTTACGTTGTTTGCAGATGATGCTGTAATTTACCGTCTAGTAAGGTCATCCGAAGACCAGTATCAGTTTCAAAGCGATTTAGAAAAGATTGCTGTATGGTGTGGCAGGTGGCAGTTGACGCTAAATAGCGAAAAGTGTGAGGTGATCCACATGAGTTCCAAAAGAAATCCGTTGGAATTAGATTACTCGATAAATAGTACAATTCTCAAGGCTGTCAATTCAACTAAGTACCTGGGTGTTAAAATTACGAACAACTTCAGTTGGAAAGACCACATAGATAATATTGTGGGGAAGGCGAGCCAAAGGTTGCGTTTCATTGGCAGGACACTTAGAAGATGCAACAAGTCCACTAAAGAGACAGCTTACACTACACTCGTTCGTCCTATGTTAGAATATTACTGCGCGGTGTGGGATCCTTACCAGGTGGGATTGACGGAGGACATCGTAAGGGTGCAAAAAAGGGCATCTCGTTTTGTATTATCACGTAGTAGGGGAGAGAGTGTGGCAGATATGATACGCGAATTGGGATGGAAGTCATTACAGCAAAGACGTTTTTCGTCGCGGCGAGATCTATTTACGAAATTTCAGTCACCAACTTTCTCTTCCGAATGCGAAAATATTTTGTTGAGCCCAACCTACATAGGTAGGAATGATCATGAAAATAAAATAAGAGAAATCAGAGCTCGTACAGAAAGGTTTAGCTGTTCGTTTTTCCCGCGCGCTGTTAGGGAGTGGAATGGTAGAGAGATAGTATGATTGTGGTTCGACGAACCTTCTGCCAAGCATTTAAATGTGAATTGCAGAGCAGTCATGCAGATGTAGATGTAGATTAAACAAGTAACTAGCTGGTGTGTTGGCAGAAGAGCCAACACCGTGTTGCTAAAGGAGGCCGAAATGCACCCGTTAAGCTCACGCAGACTGGCATGAGGTCTGGAACAAGTAAAGGAGTTGAGTCTAATAAATAAAGTACGAAGTTGATGTAATACTTAACATTAATCCACAATTGGTGAACATCTCTCTTCACTGTACATGCTTCACAATATAAATAGCAAAGGATATGGCGCCTTGCTAGGTCGTAGCAAATGACGTAGCTGAAGGCTATGCTAACTATCGTCTCGGCAATTGAGAGCGTATTTGTCAGTGTAGCTTCGCTAGCAAAGTCGGCTGTACAACTGGGGCAAGTGCTAGGAAGTGTCTCTAGATCTGCCGTGTGGCGGCGCTCGGTCTGCAATCACTGACAGTGGCGACACGCGGGTCCGACGTATACTAGCGGACCGCGGCCGATTTAAAGGCTGTCACCTAGCAAGTGTGGTGTCTGGCGGTGACACCACACTAGCAGTCAGAGAGCTCAACAGCTTACGAAAAACTTCATAGCGTCCGTTTGCAGTAATATAAGAGATATCATGTTTATTATCATACACGGAAACTCTTGTTTCAGTGGCTGGCGATAGCTCTTAAAAAAATTCACTGGAGTGAAAAAAATAAGAAAGGAAGTGTAACTACTGATATATCGCCACAGATAAGAAAGTTCTGTGTGTTTACTAATTGGCGAGACACTCTCCCGTTCATGTAACGTCATTCTCCAAACTCTCGTTTCGATGTCTCCATCGTTTAGAAGATATCAGGGATGTTTTAAATATTTCATTATCGCGGGCGTGGGTGTGCTACACAGGATCCATTTTCTCGAGATCGGAGGCAGATAGAGACCTCCTCCCAAATCCAAAGAAAAACTCTTCATGTTAGCTAAATTTCATACGCAGCAACATATGGTGTAATACGCACAGAACGTAAAATCATAGCGACCCCTAATTTTTATTGCAAGCTTTTCGAACTTTGCGTAGCCTCGTACTAAAGTGTGTATACCACAAGTATGAACGTTAGCGAGATGATGTGCACTTCGCCACGAAGCTGACAAATAAGCAGAGCGTCACCAACCGGCGCGTGCAAATTATGTGTACGCGTCTCAGTATGCGTAGGATCCGCGCGACGCATGTGGAACGTGCGCGTCGCGCTGTAGTGTCGTGTGACGTCACACGTGCTGTACGAGTCTCAGTTTGTGCTCACCGTCACGGTGATGGACAGCCACGCGGCCGAGTTGTGTTCAGACCTACGTCGGGATAACTTTTTTTTTTCCCGCTGTTCGCTATATTCAAATTTGTGTCCGTATCGTGGTGTAACGTCCGTTTGCAACAACAGGGTATAAGAAAGGGACAGTCGATTCCGCACAACTACTCTATTAGAAGCGGAAAGGAACTGGCTTTCGAATGGGAACTGGAAATGTTTGAGGACAAGGAGACAAGGCAACCGAATCGTCCATCGGAAAACACGTCTGGTGTGTCATACACGGCATTAGTGACAGTACGTGTGTCATGTAGTAAGAACCTCTTACCGACGCACCTAATTTGTATGCCTGATGAGTGAGTGAGATATGCCTCCTTGCCCGGTATAGGTGTCCGTATGAATGTGATCACTTCCAAGGAAGTGATGAAAATATAATACTTTGTAACACAACCTGCAACAGATGAAAGCAACAGTTTCACAGTCACACAGTTTCTCTGTGATCTGTCAAAACATACGTTTTAACGTTTTTTTAAGTTCCGTTCCATGTTGAAAGTTTTGACTCTTGAATTCTTTTGTTGTAATATAGTTCACACCCGTTTATTTGTTATTTTCATTTCTGTGAGACGTGTGTGTGGTATCTCAACTGCTCTCACTATTCATCAAGTTTACTTGCGACGGTAACGCATTCTTACCACATGACTCATATTCTATAACCAACGTATATTCTGCTTAGCCAACAGAAAGAGAACAAACATTGATGGGACAGACAGTTCATAATGTTGTAAAAAAAATTAAACAAAAGTAAATGGCACGAGGGAGTTTTGGACATTACCCGTTTACTTGATGGTCCCACGCCAGGACCACTAAACCACGACACCGTGGCTATTGAGGTCAATATTGCACTTGTTCGTTCACTGTTCGTATTTTTTTTCATAGTTCAGAACACTTTCGTCCTGTTTCCATTCTTGATCTGTGTTTTTTTTAGACGGGCTATCCACTGAGCAACTATATCTGATGGGGGTGGCATTGGGAGTTTCTGTTGTAAGCACCCACGGCGGTATGAAGCGCTACTTTACAGGGCAGTTTATTTACGATTCTCCTGTAACAAGAAGGTGCTAGTAAACCTCCCGAAGACCTGACCTTCTGCAGAGATACGTCTTATATATACCCAACCAACCAGCGTTTTATTTGCTCTGTTCCCAGCCACATCAGTAAATGTGGAACGTATGAGACCTATATGGAATGCAATACCAACATTATTTAATGTAGCAAATAAGCCCCCACAACTGCAGCTTAAGGGAAAACCACGCAGACGTAACAGTAAATCGTCAGAAGTAATAAAACTGTTTCTCGACAAGGAAAAATTCATTTCAAGAATTATTTGCTAAACCTGGGCCACGAACGGCAAGAATCTTCAACATGTGCACTTTTGAAGCAAAAGTAATTACATTTACAAAAATACTTGTGTATAAGGAAGTCGAGTGAAACAACAGAAAAATATGCTACTTATACATGACATATGTGTTTACATTCTCTTTCTTTCAGTGGAGTACGTTGCAAATACACCTATTCGAAAGAATTCCTTAATAAATATGTTTATATCACTGAATCAGTGTGGTTCAGCTGTTTTCACATTTATTTAATGATACTTCACGTCTCTTGATAAGTTCCTAATACATAAAACGCAAAAATGTAACAACCGTTTCCTGAATTAAGTAGAAAATAAGTAAAAACAGACATTATCCTGAAGACCCATTCATTGCTTTTCACCCTCAGGGCGCTAGTATCGCTCTAGGTGTCAAACGGTAAGGGAGTGCTGCCATAAAATCTAGAGCTGTTCTTAAAATATCGATATCTATTCCAAAATATATCGATTTTCAATTACATGAAACTGAACACCGAAATATCGATATATTTATATCAAAACGGCTATATTGAGTGCAGATAGTTTTATTTTATATTCTTTTTTTCTATTATATTTCCATTATATATTATTTTGTTTTATTTTTTATTTTATTTTATTTATTATTATTTGTATGTTTATTATAATCTCTTTTCGCAATTTTCGGTAAATATTTGAAGCTTTTTTTTAATTATAGTGGAACATAATTTTACTTTCACTGTGTGAATGAGTCATTTATGTCCAGGGAACCACATTTTTGTCGAAAGAATAATTACGACAGCTTATCTACTAAATTTTAGTGTAGATATCACTGTCACAGTAACTCTGTTAGTGTAATTTACATGCTAACGTGTTTGTTTCTGTCACAACGTTTTTTCTTAGCAAGTAGTAAAGGTTTGCATACGACCTCTAGCAGAATAGAGGGAAAGCACAGTGTATTGTAACTAGCTTAAAATGCAATTTGCATCTTAGCATATGGCAACGGCACAGTTTCTTTGTAAATGATAAAGAGCGGCTCCATTTCTTCATAAGTGACACATCGATTGATAGTCGAGAACAAAGTCGTTACACTTTCGGGAAAGAAGTAAACGATCTTGCGCTGATGCTGGTTTGCAGCAGCGACCTAGAGGCAATGACCTCACAGTTGCGCCGTGAGTCCTGTGTATCAGAGGGTGTGGCTTGAGCCCCCTGCTGTCTTCTGCAGGCCTGGCTGTCCAGAGTTGAAGGCGACGTTGGGCTGCCTGGTTGTCTAGTTCCAGCCTCGCCCTAAAACGGACATTATGTTAATGCGCCGAAGTTCTCCATTCATCAAATTACTTTCCAATACCGAATATTCTCTGCTCCAGCTTCATTCAAATATCACATAAATCTTGAAACATATGTTATAAATTCACTGTTTCTGAGGTTAGTGACAACCTATAGAAAACAAAATCATCATTCGCATACATTGCGAGGCACAGATTTTTACTCGATCTGTGCCTGCCAAAAATTGGTGGTTATGCAGAACCCTACTATGCCTCATATTGAAGTTGCTGTAAACTGTATAGCATTCGCCACAAACCATGAGAACGAGTATTAAACATTCTTGGAGGAAGTATTGTAAATCTTCGTTCATTTACATCAACGTCATTACAGAACAAAGTATATACAGTTGTTGAGATTAGCGGTACTTCAGATACTATCCGACAAGACGTCAAAATTCGAAATAAATGCGACTGCCAGCTGTCTGTTGCTACTGGTCGGCGGACGGCACCCCACACAGCTGTTGCGGGGCGTCGCCAAGAGATGGCAGAGCGGTAGCCGGTCCTTTGCTCACAGCTGCACGTGTTGGTTACCTAAGTAGTACTAACACCTTCTAACAATACCACCACTTGCAAAGTAGGTCGGAAATCAGATTAATAATGTTGCTCACGCAGCATATGTTCGCTTCATTGGGCAACAACAAAGTTATTGACTATGGACAGTATCGTCATAATGGAAATAATGAAGTCACTGTAAAAAAGTCATTAATTTTGGCACTTATCTTGAATGGATTCCCACGTAGATTTCGTCGAAGTTGTTATGGCTCATTTTTTCGATTCTAGGGTGATTCCACTTTGACTGCTAGAAGGTCCAGATCTGTATTTTAGCAATATTTGAAGACTTAACAAATGTGTCTTTCAGGAAATTCTTAATGATCAAACAATCCCAGATCAGAAAATGGTATGGTAGAAATAATTTTTGACTTGGTGTTCACGATTCACATTTTTATTTGACTTCTTGTAAATTCACATATACGTCTTCTTAATTGTCACATCATCAAGACAACAGTTTTGTATCTGTCTTCATACATTTAATTTCCACTTTAACCAAACACAAGACTTGTCTGTTCTTTTTCAAAGCGAAATAACAACTTAACTTCTACAAAGTGAAACACAGACTGCTCTGTGCGCATTCGCGCCAAAACGGTTACAAGTGAGACAAAGTTTATGACTGTCTCACAGAAATGAATACACACAAGAACCATATCACTGTAATATATCGATACATTGGAGTACCTATACATTAATAAAACCAGATGTGAATACTGCCACAAAAATATGTCTGTTACTTCGCAGAAAAGTAGTACGATATTAGCGGTATCGAGAACTGGGGTTGGAATGCCGTAATGGACGTAATGTTGATGCAATAAGTTGTTCTGAAAGCGGTGCTGATATTCAAGACAATAAAAGCGGGTTAAAAGCTGTGAGTCATCTGGGGAAGTTAACCTTTCATTACTGAGCAACTGTTTAACCAGGTATCCAGTCTAACTTACCAAATTCCCAACCAGACTAACATTAATTATAATCTTTTAATAGTCATCTTACGACAACCAGTGATATGTATATAGAAAGAGAATTTAAATAAAAAGAAATAAATCAGTTTATATTTGGTCATTTATATTAACATTTATCATTATTCCGTTAAAATTTCAGCATATTAAACTTGATACATAACTAAACTGGTGCCTTATTTAGGGTTGTGAAAATGTGAGTTTGAGCACATCAAATATAGAGCCAAGACTGGGAGACTGCATACAGCACTGCATTCATAAAATAACACACGAAGAACGTTGAAACATATGCAAGACGAAATGAAGTACAACCAACTGATAAAATTTTCACCCAAAGAAGTTATGGTCATAGCGCAGTCCTGTCCGTCATGAAATTACACTCACTGGTATACTAAATTCATACTAATTGTCTGTGAAATCTTCTCGAAAAGAATAGCTGAGGGCTACTTTGATGCTTACACCACATGCTTCACGTGGTCAACTTAGTTTACACAAAGAGTGTAACTCCACAATAATTTTGAGAAATACAATAAATTACATCGAAAAGAAAAACCTTCAACTTGTTACTATCGTCATACTATTAACCTGATGGGTCAAACAATTATATAAGCACGTGGTACTGGTCTCACAAAGTACAAGCCACGTGGGTATAACATAAAGAGAAGTTGCTATATTGCAAAAATGTTTTCAAGACGAGACATTATAATCTCACACACATTCACATTTAAGACTGATGATCTTAGAGTTACAGATCATCAACACGTGGTTCCACTTTGCTTACAGAGTAGTGACTGAGCAACTACTGGAAAATATTCTGAACTTCACACTCGAATTACATTGCATTGCAAATTTAAGGTAACATAAGATATTTTAGGTCTAAACCTGAAACAAAGGTGATTAAATTTTCAGTTAGGCTGAAGTTAAGAAATCCATTGTCCTACAGACTTAGCAGAGACGCGCTTAGCCGGAGATCTTACCACTTCAGACGCTCACCACAGACAGACTCCCGTGGGCCCCTGCCGAGGGTGCTTCACAGATACAAACAGAAGTGACCAGAGAGGCAGCTTCCTATACCAACTTTACAAGGGACAGACAGGACCATGCTAAGAATAGAAACCTCTTTGCTTTTAGAAAGCGTAGCTACCTGTTCCGACGTTGGTCCTACTGTTCTCTAGCAGACAGGCTAGTCTGCTACCATCAAGCATGCAACTAGAAATACATTTGCTCATTCATCCTTTCACACAGAAGGGAAGGGGGATGACAGTATCTTATCGTATACACTATATAAAAAAAGCGCATGTAGGTTCCATATGAGACTGCGTGGCATGAATTACATATAAATTGTGTTTTAAAGTGTAGTAGTGTGACAGATCGTTCTTGTTTATGTGCAAAAGTAACACGTTTCACTGCTCAGTCTCCTCCCAGAAGGAGTCAGAAACACCACAGTAAATTCAGAAGGGGATTTAAGAAATTAACATGTAAGGTATCCAACAGAGACCTTTCATGGTCGCGTAAATAATGAACCATTACAACCTGTATGCAAGAATGTAGAACTCTTTGCTGATACTTTGGTTGCCCAGTAAGGGGCAGGCCGACGGCACATAAACCCCTGTTCTGTCAAAGTCCAAGCTAGTTAAAACATATTTTAAATTACTTAAAAACAGATGGTTATGAAAGATCATTGTTCTTTTAATGCATACCCTACCCTGAAACAACGTCCATACCATCCCTGGCTCTATTTGGAACATATACGTTTTGACGATCTTCACATTGAAGTCTGACTGTCTTTCTCGCCTTCTCCAAATTTTTACTGAATTCAGTTTCCACACTTCTCATAACACAAGACTTATTTCTAGCACTATCACACTTCCAGCGCATTTGACATTTCTCAATCCTTTCATTAAATTTGTAGAAGCTCTCTGTTCATCTAAAAAATCTTCGACTGTGGGCCACTAAATACACCCTTCGGAAAACGATGTTTCTTCTTTCCATCTGCAATGTTCATCCATTGACAAAGAATCTCTCTCCAGATATTCTTCAGAGAAGAAAAAAAAGCCGCATCTAAAGAGTGCATAAGACTAGTACCGTTCAGTGGAATGCAGATGAAATTTATGTTGTTTTCCTCAAACAGTAGCATAGTTTTTATTAACATGTGAGAAGAAGGTTTATCTCTAATAATTACTCTCTGTCCTCCTTTCTCTGAGGCAAACAGGAGGAAGTGAGTCTGAAACCAGCTGTCAAACACACTCTGTTCTAGCCACTCACTCCAATGTGTTTATTTGCATTACAGGAGGTGAACTGTAAATCCAGTCTGACAAAATTTGCTTACCTTTATCAATACGATAAGGAAGAAAGAATTCTCTTGCTGCCTTCCCAAACAACATGAGAGTGAGGCACGGTTTTGAGGTGTCCTCAGTTTTCTCAGGACGTCGACATGTCCGACGAAAAAAGAGCTTTCTTTTGCAGGTATGTTACGAAACCCAGTTTCATCAAAACTGGAAATATTTCAAAAGGAACGCCGTCAACCTCGGCTTTGTATTTCTCCAAAAAGTTATTGATTACATTCTCATTTACAGCAGCAGCCTTCCTTGAAGTACAGACTGTAATTTTGTGAGACAGTTCAGAATTATGTCCCTAGAAATTACCTTTCCCCAGGCCCATCGAAAGCATATTATCAGCAAGGCAGTATACTTTTCTTATACAGGTATCAAGATATGATTTAATCATGCATCTCAAGTCAAAGACTGGTATTGGAAGACCCACGTCACTGACACTGATACAGTGATCAACAAACGATCTTTCTCCAATTTCGGTAAGAGTGGTGGGCCTTCCAGCCTTGCAGCTGCTCTTCCTTCTCAATTTGTTCTCAAATGGTCTGTGTTGGAATGTCATATCTCCTTGCAGCTTCCCTCTGTCCACTTCGTCCAGACGTATTTTCTTCAAATATCTTATTTAGAATTTTCATTCGAGTAAGAGGTTTCCTGCCATATCACCAAATACCCGGGTTTCAACCTTTCTGCCATGCCATGGTACGTAGAAGAAAAACGTAGTAAGCCTACAGCACTATTTAAATTCGTGGCTAACTAGAGTCTTAGAATGAATATTTAGGCTTGTTTGTTATTGAACCTACAACAATTTTTGAATAATTCGCAAGAGTGTAGAACGATCCTGCTTCCTTCTGCATAAGTCTCTACTGTTCTTCTCGGTAGCTGTGCGGCTCCAGAATTGGCTGAAAGATGTTAGTTCTACTAATAGTCTACAGCGGTATTTTGGTGGACATTGGACATAGATTTAAAACATTATAATTACACTCTCACTGAAAATTATTCACCGATATGGCCAGATTTGTGTCTCAAAAGCAAAGCAGACAACTACCTACTACACTGGCTCGCATATTGTTAAACTGTCCTGGTGTTAGTAATAACACAGAACGGTCCAGTGGGTGAAACAGTTGAAAAATGGTTCAAATGGCTCGTAGCACTATGGGACATAAAATCTGTAATCATCAGTCCCCTAGACTTGGAACTACTTAAATGTAACTAACCTAAGGACATCACACACAGCCGTGCCCGAGGCAGGATTCGATCCTGCGACCGTAGCAGCAGCGTGGTTACGGCTGAAGCTTCTAGAAGGACTCGGCCCCAGCGGGCGGAGGAACAATTCTTATGTGACAATAATTTAACGTATCAGTTCGCCATGTCACTGCCCTCATACACTTTTAAGGAACTCTGAACAATTAAGATAGTGCAAAACAATAATCAAGTCCCTTAACACTGCCCTGCTAAGTGGTGATTGTTCATAGGAGACAATGATCAACGTGTAAAAAGTTCTCGCTCAGAATTAATTATTAATTACTGTCAGAAAAGTCACGAATAAAGCCCACGAGTGAAGACAACGAACTGTACACAATATACGCGAATATTTCAGAATGTTTGTTATCGGTCTACGGCACACAGCTCACGACAAGGGACAGAGGTGTTGCTCCATTCACCCTCAGCCGCAGACTGCCTGACCTCAGCTGTGCTAGGTCCATATATAGCTTCGACTGTGAGCAATATGTTCTACACTACTCATTATTGACGGCAGCCATCTTGCTTAAAATATTTTATAATCCTTAAAATAATGAGCTTTCTTATTAGCTACTTAATTAACAAATACTGCACGTCAAGTGGAACATAAAAATTTATTAACAAAAATATAATGGGCAAGCTCAGGATCTAACAGTAAGTTCGACATAATTTGTAATTGTAGCTAGCAGTGTCTAAAACTGTAATGATAAATAATTCGGAAGATAATTAGTTTTGGACAGGTTTAGATACCTTGCGGAAACGTTGGAGGTACGGACATTTATAGTCGTTAACATTTTGAAATACACTGGTGTCCCAAATTAAAGCAACAAACAGCTGGCAGTTTGTAGAGATCGAAACTGTATCCCGAAGGCCAGAATAGGGGCGACCGTGTGTGACATCAGAGAGAGAGAGAGAGAGAGGACATTAACTTGACTGTGAAGGCACAACGGTTCCGCCATGGTTTTGCAAGGCAACTGGGATCTGACCTCGCACCATTCAAAGGTCTCTGTGTACTGCATCGCTATACAAGTACTTAATTTATCTAATTGTTCACATGCAAGCCGTCAATTAGATTTACACTGAATATATTTTATGCTCCCAGATTTCAATCCTTTTCATTACTGTCGTGTCAAGGTGCATGTGTACGAATTTTTCGTGTTTCCATTGGAAGCAGTAGTAGGGAACTTGCTGTATGCTTTGGTCAGTCTGGCCAACTTTGGGTGTTCAGTCAAAGGAAAGAGGCTTGTGCCATCTGAGTCGTGTTTATCGACAGTGGGTAGGTTGGTACCGGAAGCAACCCCTTCAGTCTGTTCTGGCTACCTGCGGAGATTCGTTGTTCTGGAGGGTGCTTAAGCACTTGACGCTGGGCAGTCGCTGAGTGTGGTCGTTAGCTTAAGACTGAGCTTAGAGTGAGATATGTAACTCTTGAGGCTAGCTGAAGTAGTATAGTTCTCCCTTTATTGCAGCGATAGGTGCATTATATGATCCACAGTTTACGCAGGATAGACCATGGTGCAATTTAGCAGTTTTAATAAGTGTCTTCTGGTACGTTCTTTGTGCTACCAGACCTTCAAATGTGCAAAGGCTTCCCATCTAGTAATGCTGACATTACTTTGCAGAAGATTTTCCTAAGTGTGTAGGTGTGCATGGTTACATTCTCGTGTGAATGTTTTCATTTATTACTGCAGTTTGAATGCTTTCGGTTTCACCTGTGATTTGATAAATTTACCTTTATGCTTCGCACCACATGGCGCGAACTCGTCTACCGTATTTTTCAGTGATCAGTCGTGTTCCCTTGAATGAATTTAGTTTCTGTTGAATTCTCTGTGTAATTAATGGATTTTAGAGTATTTTACTGTGTGAAATTTCAATTGGTTGCTTTGTTAGTCTGAACTAGGTGCTTCGACGGGGCAGTTGAGCCCTCAGCCCTCTGTGTCCACCGAGGGACAAATTTTTTGCGGTTCATTTTGTCTCCTTGCGCGTCGCACATGTAATTTAACCGTTTTGTGAAAATATTCAGACACCTCGTAAATGTGATCTTTTCTTTAACTCTAGTAAGTCCCCCCCCCCCCCCATTCCCCCCTTACATCGGTTTTATTTGTCTGTGAATGTTTAAGCAACTGTATTGTCGAAAGGTTACTACTTCGGAAGGCACGAATCTTTTTCCCTGAGTCTTTGGTGTAGGTGTAATATGTCTTGATCATCGTTCATTAGTATGGATCTTACGTAAGTACGTGCATTTATTCGTTCCCCTTCCAAGAATTTTCACATACCTCCCCCTTCATGTGGTCCATCACCATTTAACCATTTGAAACAGTGTTAAATTTAACTTAGGCAACGACCAGTGTTATTACAATCTTTTTATTGAATAGTGTTTAACTTGTGTTTGTGCTTAAACTAAATTGTGTTTATGCTTCAAGTGTGTCCATCAACGTAGCCACACCCTCCGAAATCGATTTTGGTACACACAACCTGTCATTACCAAAGCGCAGTATTCTTGCAAGCCCAAACTCTGTATTTCAATTAGATTCTAAAGAATTATGTTTTAGTTTAACTAACTGCTTTCATTCAGGCTGATCACGCATTTGAGTAAATTAATTTCAGCATCCATTTTATGAGAGTACTGAGTTGTAAATGGTTGCTGTGCAACAAGTTAATAATTTCATTAATTAATTGTAATTAATTTATTTCCCACTTCGTTGCCTAAATAATTCACTTTAAAAGAAAATATCCGAGTGCTTATTTGCATTAGCATTCGGTGGTCCAGTAAGTTTAAAAAGCCACGTACCGCGTTTAAGTATAACCCATTTATATGGCCGACCGCTGCCACAGGGTGAGACTACCAGAGGCAGTAAAGAGAAGCAGTCAGTAGTTAGGACGTACTAACCGCACGCTTCTTGTTGTCTAGCGCTCGAACAACTTCCACATTGTTCAGAGACGAAATTTCTGATCAATGCACAGCGTTGTTTTGTGTCTGATTTTTGTGAAGTTTTGGGGGTTCTTTTCAGTTCATTGCTGTACGGAGATCTGTTGTGTGTGACTGTATGTGCAATGTTTTCCCTTGTACTACAGTTTCAAGGTGTTGTACATGTGGTTATTAAGGAATCAGATACTTTTGAGACAACTTTTCAAATCCAGGAGTTAAAAGAAATCCCAGTGCCAGATTTATTTAATGTGGTGGTAGATGAGAATGACGTTGAAGGGATAGTAGAGGACACCTGGCCATTTTTGCACTACATATCAGGATATTGGTCACACCAAGTGCTGAAAAATCTCACTGTGAGTATTTCAAAGTATTTCTCATTTCAGATTAAGTAAAGCAGGATTATCATTTGATAATGGCAAAGGATCGAGGAGTCTTGGCATATCCCAAAAATATGTAGTGGCATATGTAACTTGTGCTTATTTAACTTTTCAAAAAATTGTAAAATAACATGAAATTTTGTTTCTGCAACAAGCAAATTAAATGTGTGTGCTCTTGGAGGTAGCATCCTGTAATATTCCCAGTGTTTTGTTTAGTAGATTTCAATGTACAAACAGACATAGTCTTGAATCTATCAGTGCTTCCATACTGCTCCATTGTGTAAATATTGTATTAAATAATTATACTAAGAGAAGTGATGCAACTATGAAGGTAAATATTAATCTTTTTAAAACAATGAAAAAATGTAACTTAAGTGCACATTAATTTCTTAATGACATTTAGAATAGTGTAACGGATTTAATATTATGAGGTGAAATATAAAGTCACTTTTATAATTTTAATTAATTACATTCCTTTTCTTCCCACACCCTTTCTTTCTTTATGTGCTTGTGTGCTTTTTTTGTTGTGTCTGTCTGTGTGAAAATTACATGTAAGAATTTCTCAATTATTTTGAAGAGTCATGAAGTGTTCTTACTCGTTGACCACATGACATAAATCAATAGATTCCACGATATTTGCATTAATTTGTGTGCTCTTTCTTTAAGTGTGTATTCGAATAAAACAAAATTTTGGTGGCTAGGTTTCAGCTAATTCGGTAATTTTCCAGTAATAGAAAATGAGCATAGTATGCTCCTGCTACATTTTACAATTGTGATTCACATCTGCCCTTGTTTGCCATTAGAAGTTGTTAATATGTTATTCTGATCATATACACGGGGTGGTCCATTGATAGTGACCAGGCCAAATATCTCACGACATAAGTATCAAACGAAAAAAGTACAAAGAACGAAACTCGTATAGCTTGAAGGGGTAACCAGATGGCGCTATGATTGGTCCACTAGATTGGCACTGCCATAGGTCAAACGGATATCTGCTGCGTTTTTTTAAAATAGGAACCCCCATTTTCATTACATATTCGTGTAGGACGTAAAGAAATACGAATGTTTTAGTTGGACCACTTTTTTCGCTTTGTGAGAGATGGCGCTGTAGTATTCACAAACGTATAAGTACGTGGTATCACGTAACATTCCGCCAGTAACGACGGTATTTGCTTCGTTATACATTACCCGTGTTTTATGGACCGTTTACCAATTTCGGAAAAGGTCGGTATGGTGTTGATGTACAGCTATTGTGATCAAAATGCCCAACGGGCGTGTGCTATGTATGCTGCTCGGTATCCTGGACGACATCATCCAAGTGTCCGGACTGTTCACCGGATAATTACGTTATATAAGGAAGCAGGAAAATTTCAGCCACATGTGAAACGTCAGCCACGACCTGCAACAAATGATGATGCCCAAGTTGGTGTTTTGGCTGCTGTCGCGGCTAATCCGCACATCAGTAGCAATCAAAATGCACGAGAATCTGGAATCTCAAAAACGTCGGTGTTGAGAATGCTACATCAACATCGATTGTACCCGTACCATGTTTCTATGCACCAGGAATTGGATGGCGACGACTTTGAACGTTGTGTACAGTTCTGCCACTGGTCACAAGAGAAATGACAATCCACCAACAGCACTAACGTAAACCGGCATAATATGCACTATTGGGCAACGGGAAATCCACGATGGCTGCGACAAGTGGAACATCAGCGACCTTGCCGGGTTAATGTATGGTGCGGCATTATGGGAGGAAGGATAATTGGCCCCCATTTCATCGATGGCAATCTAAATGGTGCGATGTATGCTGATTTCCTATGTAATGTTCTACTGATCTTACTACAGGATGTTTCACTGCATGACAGAATGGCGATGTACTTCCAACATGATGGATGCCCGGCACATAGCTCACGTGCGGTTGAAGCGGTACTGAATAGCATATTTCATGACAGGTGGATTGGTCGTCAAAGCACCATACCGTGGCCCGCACGTTGACCGGATCTGACGTCGCCGGATTCCTTTCTCTGGGGGAAGTTGAAGGATATTTGCTATCGTGATCCACCGACAACGCCTGACAACATGCGTCAACACATTGTGAATGCATCTATGAACATTATTGAAGGCGAACTACTCACTGTTGAGAGGAATGTTGTTACACATTGGCAAATGCATTGAGGTTGACGGTCATCATTTTGAGCATTTATTGCATTAATGTGGTATTTACAGGTAATCATGCTGTAACAGCATGCGTTCTCACAAAAGATAAGTTCACTAAGTTACATGTATCTTTTTTTTTCTTTATTGTAATTTCATGCCTCAGCTGAGGCGGGCCCGCAGCGGCCTACATACACTGCGCTTAGGCGAAAAGACACAGACGGCATGGAAAACATAAAAAACATAGCAAACACAAGATGAATACTGCACAAGTGACCAAAAGTCGTTCGACAGAAGACACTGTAGTGAAAGGCGGCACCAGTTCAAAACAGACGAAGACGTCCGGGTGGAGACACGAACGTAGGAGAAAACACTGATGAAGACACTGTACACAAACGGAGAGACACTGAAGCACCTAAAACACTGGCGACGATCATCAGCGAAGCACTCACACTGACAAAGGGGGGGGGGGGGCTGCCTCTAGGTCAACGGGAGAGGTAGGAGGGCGGAAAGGGTGGATGGAGCCAGTGGGAAAGAAAGGATGAGTGGAGGGAGGAGAGAGGGGGGGTTGGAAGCCGAGGAAGAGGGGTGGAGGTGGGAGATGTGGGAGAAAGGAGGCGGGTGGAAAGGAAGGTGAGGAAGGAGAGAGGGAGGCCTGGGGGGAAAAAGAGGGGGAGTGGGAGGGGAGAGTCAGAGCTGGTAGGAGGGGTAGATGGACAGGACAAGGAGATCATCAGGGAAGAAGAGTTGGCAGAAGCCACCTTGGGAAAGGGTATGGAGGGTGTGAAGATGCAGGTGGGATGCAAGAATACAGGTACAGCAGCGGGCAGCGACGGGTGTAGATGGGAGAGACAAGTGGGTTCGAGGGATCGAGTTTGCAGGAGGTGTAAAGGATCCGTATCTGAGGAAAAGGAGAAGGTGCAGGAAGGGAATCAAGTCGTATAGGATCCATGTGGCGGATGGAGGACAGATGTGATAGGTGAGGTGGAGCATGTGGTGTTCAAGGAATTGGAGGAGGGGGTGGTGATCCATGTGGCATAATGACGGATTTATAAGTGAGGAGGATGGTGGAGGGGTCCAGACCCCATGTGCCACCAGAAACGAGTTTGAGGAGATGGAGTCAGGAACGTGCCTTGGTTTGGATCGTCCAGAGATGGGGATTCCAGGAAATGCAACAGTCAAGGGTGACACAAAGGTACTTGAGGGTTGGGGTGAGGTGAATGGGACGGCCATAGATGGTGATATAAAAATCAAGTAGGCGGAAGGAAGGGGTGGTTTTGCCTACAATGATTGCCTGGGTTTTGGAAGGACTGACGTTGAGCAGCCATTGGTTACACCAAGTGGTGAACCAGTCAACATGGGATTGGAGAAGATGCTGCGAGCGTTGCCGGGTGGGGGCGAGGGCAAGGAAGGTAGTGTCATTGGCATACTGGCGGAGGGGAATGGGAGGTGAAGGCAGTGGCATGTCCGCCGTATACAGAAGGTAGAGAAGAGGGGAGAGGACGGAACCTTGGGGCACACCGGCGGAGGGGTAGATGAATAAAAGAGAAATTCCAAAAGAGATGAAGCGAAATAGGAGCAGAGCAGTACATTCAAACCTATTTGCATTTACAAAAGAAATGACGATTTTTCGTTTTTCACCAAACAAAAACAAGTATGTAGTCCTCCTATGTACCATGCATGTCCGCCCCTGGTAGCTGAGTGGTCAGTGCGACGGAATGTCACACTTAATGGTCCGGGTTCGATTCCCTGCTGCGTCGGAGATTTTCTCTGCTCAGGGACTGGCTGTTGTGTTGTCCTTATCATCATCCTTTCATCCCCATCGGCACGCAAGTCGTCACAGTGGTGAAACACTTGAACCAGGCAATCGATCCACCCAACGGGAGGCCCTAGCCACATTTCCGTTTCCATTACCATCATGATAAATCTATAGATGAACAGTATCCAAACGTGGACCCTGAGATTGCGAAATTTTCTTTAATTTTATATCTGAAAATTTATTAAGGAAGGATGGTGTGGATGTATGAACCAACTAGTCAGTGATTATTCATGCAACAGCGAACTAAACGGTGGCCAATTGCTCTCTGGTAAAACATAATTGATGTACGGGCTCTAAATGCCTTTATTATTTACAGAACGCAACATCCCTTGAATCACGAAGGGATTTTGCACAAGAAGAGACATTTCATTGAGGATCTTTCAGTTGAGATGCTCCAATAGTTCATGACGAGAAGACTGCGTACTCACCTTCTACAGAAACCTATATACCCGGATATGGGAAAGTTCATTACAATTCCTAAAACAGAAAACAGCAGTAGTAACAACAACAGCACAGTGAGCCATCAGAAGAGAAGGTGTTCATTGTGTCCTGCTTCAAAGGCCACAAAAAAAAAAACAAGACAGTGTTCTGTAAATGCACAAAACCTGTGCCACGACTGTAGCAGTATGGTGTGTAACAACTGTAAAAATTAATGTTATCCTTGTTTGCTTAATGATTTGTTCTTTATGAATATCATAACCACCAATATAAGAACAGTTTGTGATAATAATAATGGCTTATGTTTCAGTTTTTATAATGTAATATATCTATCGAAAATTATTTACGATTGTGATGTACTCCTTTTAATTTAATAAATGTGTTAAAAATGATCACATCTGTTATACTGAGAAACAGTAAAACAAAATATTTCATACTCTTTGTCCGTTAAATTCTCGAATTAGACATAATGGTTCGAATGGACCCAGGGTATGTAAATGTCCAGAAAATATCGGTCATGCACAGAAGCATTAAAGGACTTAATAGACGTTATAGGTAACTTGCATAACTTCACCAGAAAGAACAATGATAGTTCAGTAACAGACTACTTATTATTCATAACCAATTATTTAAAAAATATGGTAAATTTTTTTGATAAGACAGAAAGTGGCAAAATGAATTTTTTATGTGAGCAAGTGAATTTATTGGGTGTCCGAAAGAAGCATGACAGATACTCGCCATGTAGTTTTATGTTTTGTTGTATTTTCTTTTCAATATCATCCCCCCCTCCCCCCCCACACACACACGAGTAGGTAAGGAGCATACACTGTCTTGTTCTACCCCATCCTAATACAATGCATAAGATTTGTTCGCATTTTCATAATCAGCAGGTTAGCAACTAGGTGGCAATTAAGTGTTGTATACAAAACAGACGTTCCAATTTCTTTGTGAATCAGATCGTGTTGCTTCACTAATTAGTCTGTGCTGATACTCACAAAAATTCAATTAACAGATGGACCACGTCATTCTTTGCGTCCCCTCCTTAACTGTCAATTGTTTACAATCCCTTTTTATATTTTACGTTCCATTCACATATTAAAATGTGTTACATACAACTGGATCAATAAAGAAGATCCAAATAAGACAGTAAAGTACCACAGTTTGAAACTATTTCAGAAAGTACACAACTGCTTATGGCGAAATTCGCTGCAGCTAAAAAGCTGATGTCGTGGAGTGTACACAGATAATAAATTTTTGCCAAAAAACTTAATTTAAAGTCTCTTTATAAAAACAACCTAGAGCGACAAATCGTCAAACTTGTGCTTAATATTTTCAATCAGAGGACTGTTCAACATTTGTTATCTTTGGGGGGAAAAACATCTTACTGAAAGTTCAGAGAGCACTGCTAAATTCATCATAATTAATTTGTACATGGCGGAACATTTTAAATATTCGTTCACCTGGTAGACATATCCGTTTGAAGGATGCACTACAGAAACCACTGTCAGATATTTAGAAAAGTGTTTATCATGGCTGGATAATTATATGGAAACGTTGTCCTGATCGCACATTTGGATTATCCAGTGACACTCATTTGCGCATATCTCGTACCACTCACGCTCTTCTAGAAATGACCAAGTACTGCAATGAGGACTCGAATTTTAAATACCTTCAACTAGGAAAGGTTCAGACAGATGCTGCAAAAAAAAAAAAAAAAGATTTGGAAGATATCGAACAATGGCAGGACGTCACTGTTTGTTATCTCTGAGACAAGTATTTGAATTTGAATTGAAGCTAAGAATTCAGGCCCGCTACCCTTAAAAATTCCATCATCTGCTCTTGTTGAAGTTGGAACAGATTTAAATTTTTAGGAAGCTGACTGTGTAGATGATGTCACCTTACCACCACCACCACGATCAAACACTGACAGTATAATAGATTGCAGTGAAGATCAAATTCAGTCTGTTCAGGAATACTTGCCTTCTTTTACACATACTTGTCAGGGTACTGTTCCAATGCTCTTCTTGGATCTGAGGTGCGAGACATGTAAAACATATTTAGAGCGAGATATAACATTATTAGCAATTAAAAATGAGGTTATTGATGTTGTCATTTCCGCTTACTGGGATGTTAAAACATGGGCTCTGGAGAACATCATCACAGCTTCATTAGATGCTCTTCCCAGAGAAATTTACTTTTAAGATTAGCTGTTGATGCAATTAAGATAAGAAGACATTTTCCTACGAAAGTTTCCTCGTAGTCTGGTAGTTTACACAGACGGCAGAATTCTTCACGCTGTAATAAAAGCGGGTGTAATATTTTTCTCAGTATTCATATTAAAAAAAATGATTGCCATACTTATAATAACAGCAACAAGAGAAAACTGACAACTGTAAAGTAGTTTGGAATAAATTTTGTGACAGGTAAACAAACATTTACTTTTGTCATTTTCCCTTCATTTTTAATTCTTTTCTTCTTGATCTGTGTAATTGCATAATAATAAGCCAATATTTTACATATAAATATTTCATTTCATTAACGGCGGTATTCTGGTACATATTTGACAGTTCTGCTGACACAGACAGACTGAAGTGCCATATTTATGAAATCTATTTTTTTACTTTGTTGGTTAAAACATGGTTACATGATTATTTACTATTAAACTGATCCTGGAGACAATGCAGATTTCAGAGTACCTGACAGCTCAACACAAAAATTTTGCCTCAAGTACAGATAGTGTTGAGGATCAGTGGACAAAGTTCAAAACCATCATACAGTATTCGTTAGATGAATATGTGCCAAGCAAGATCATAAGAGATGGAAAAGAGCCACCGTGGTACAACCACCGAGTTATAAAACTGCTGTGGAAGCAAAGGGAACTTCACAGCAAACACAAAAATAGCCAAAGCCTTGTACACAAACAAAAATTACGCGAAGGGAAAAGTAGTGTGAGGAGGGCTATGCGAGAGGCGGTCAGTGAATTCGAAAGTAAAGTTCTCTGTTCTGACTTGGCAGAAAATCCTAAGAAATTTTGGTCTTATGTCAAAGCGGTAGGTGGATCAAAACAAAATGTCCAGACACTCTGTGACCAAAATGGTACTGAAACAGAGGATGACAGACTAAATGCCGAAATACTAAATGTCTTTTTCCAAAGCTGTTTCACATAGCAAGACTGCACTGTAATTCCTTCTCTAGATTGTCCCATAGATGACAAAATGGTAATTATCGAAATAGACGACAGAGGGACACAGAAACAATAAAAATCGCTCAGAAGAGGAAAGGCCGCTGCACCTGATGGGATACCAGTTCGATTTTCCACAGAGTACGCGAAGGAACTAGCCCACCTTCTAGCAGCGGTGTACCGTAGGTCTCTAGAAGAGCGTAGCGTTCCAAAGGATTGGAAAAGGACACAGGTCATCCCCGTTTTCAAGAAGGGACGTCGAAAAGATGTGCAGAAGTAAAGACCTATAACAATAACGTCGATCAGTTGTAGAATTTTGGAACACATATAATGTTCGAGTATAATGACTTTTGTGGAGACTAGAAATCTACTCTATAGCAATCGGAATGGGTTTCGAAAAAGACGATCGTGTGAAACCCAGTTCGCGCTATTCGTCCACGAGACTCAGAGGGCCATAGACACGGGTTCACAGGTAGATGCCGTGTTCCTTGACTTCTGCAAGGCATTCCATACAGTCCCCCAGAGTCGTTTAATGAACAAAGTAAGAGCATATGGACTATCGGACCAATTGTGTGATTGGATTGAAGAGTTCCTATATAATAGAACGCAGCACGTCATTCTTAATGTAGAGAAGTCTTCCGAAGTAAGAGTGATTTCAGGTGTGCCGCAGGGGAGTGTCGTAGGACTGTTGCTATTCACAGTATACATAAATGACCTTGCGGATGACATTGGAAGTTCACTGAGGCTTTTCGCGGGTGATGCTGTGATATTATCGAGAGGTTGTAACAATGGAAAACAAGTGTAATGTGCTGCGAATACATAGAAAGAAAGATCCCTTATCATTTAGCTACAATGTAGCAAGTCAGCAACTGGAAACAGATAATTCCATAAATTATCTGGGAGTACGCGTTAGGAGTGATTTAATATGGAATGATCATATAAAGTTGATCGTCGGTAAAGCAGATGCCAGACTGAGACTCATTGGAGGAATCCTAAGGAAATGCAATCCGAAAACAAAGGAAGTAAGTTACAGTACGCTTGTTCGCCCACTGCTTGAATACTGCTCAGCAGTGTGGGATCCATATGAAATAGGGTTGATAGAAGAGATAGAGAAGATCCAACGGAGAGCAGCGCGATTCGTTGCAGGATCTTTTAGTAATCGCGAAAGCGTTACGGAGATGATAGATAAACTCCAGTGGAAGACTCTGCGGAAGAGACGCTCAGTAGCTCGGTACGGGCTTTTGTTGAAGTTTCGAGAACATACCTTCACCGAGGAGTCAAACAGTGTATTGCTCCCTCCTACATATATCTCGCGAAGAGACCATGAGGATAAAATCAGAGAGATTAGAGCCCACACAGAAGCATACCGACAATCCTTCTTTCCACGAACAATACGAGACTGGAACAGAAGGGAGAACCAGTAGAGGTACTCAAGGTAGCCTCCGCGACACACCGTCAGTTGGATTGCGGAGTATGGATGTAGATGTAGATGTAGATGTAGAAGTACGTCAGTTTCACTCGCAACGTTTTTCTTAACGAGCAATAAAATTTTGCATATGATCTGAAACACAATAGAAGGAAATCACAGAGTATTGTAACCAGCGTAACATGCATTTTGCACTACAACATACAGGAACCACATAGTTTCTTTACAAAAGTACAATTTTATTGTAAATGGCATAGCGATTGATACTCGAGATGTAAGTTGTTTCGAACCAAGACACGAATCACGAAGTAACCTATGTAGTCCAACGTGTTCAGCCTACCACCCGACATATGTGAACTCTATTGCACACCGCTATTTACTACACATTTTCGGACACAGATACCGACTGGATCTGCACCCTTCAAAAATTGCTCATTTCAAAATTAAAGACAAATAGCGTCAATAACAACAGAGTTGTAAACTATATAACATTTGTCACGAACTATAGGAACGAGTATTAAATATTCTTAGCATAAATACCGCAAATCAACGTTCTCTTATATCAAAGTCTTTACGAGAAAGAGACATATTATTGCTGAGATGAACTCTACTTCAAATACATTCCGACAAGACGTCGAAATTTGAAATAAACGTGACTGCCAGCTGTCGGCCGCTATTGGAAGGCGAAGGGCGGGCCACACAGCTGTTGCCGGCCGTCGCCAACAGATGGCAGAGCGGTAGACAGTCTTTTGCCCATAGCAGTACGTGTTGGTTACCCACGTAGTATTGACACCTGTATGCAAGAATGTCGACTTCTCTGATACATTAGTTCCCCAATAAGTGGAAGGCTGACGGCACGTAAACCAGTCTTCAAAGTTCAGGGTAAATAAAGGATATTTTAAATTAAATATAAACATTGCTATGAAAGCTATTTCTTCTTTTAATGTTTTTTTTTCCTTTATTGTAAATTTTAATACCTGTACATCAGGTAGGCTGGCAGCAGCATTCTACGCTGCTCTTCAGCCTTAGAGTAGACAATGAGAAAACGGAAAGAATACACATAATATACATAATGGCGGGTAAAAAACAGTAGACACAGAATACAATAACACGGAGCCGTTCACACTCGACGAAAAATACACTGAAACACGTTGGCACGGCGCACAAACACTGATGATTTCGATGGCACAGGTGAACGTTGGAGAGTGACGGCGAACACTAAACAAACACAATGGCACACACACGAGAAATGGATGGCGATGATCTCTGGCGCGCGAATGTCCACGTAACGTGTGCGTGTCGGGGGACCTGCCAAGAGGAGAAGAAGGGGGAGGGGGAGGAGGAGGAAGAGGGGAGAGCAAAGATGCCAATGGCAGAGGAAATGAGACAGGAATGGAGATATGGAGGTAGGGGAAGCCCGGGGGAGGAGTGGGGAGAAAGGGAGGAGGGAGGGAAGGGGGAGAGAAGGGAGAGAGGGTGCCCAAAGGAAATAACACAGGAAGAGGGAGGAAGGATCAGAGTTGGTAGGAGGGGTAGATGGAGGGGAGGAGGGCATCATCAGGGAGGGGGAGCTGGCGGAAGCCACCTTGGGAGATGGTGTGGAGAGTGGAGAGATGGAGAGCAGGTGGGATGTGGAAGTAAAATCGCGGCAGCAGATGGGGGCGGGAGAGGATGGGAGAGACCAGCGGGTCAGGAGGATCGAGTTTACAGGAGGTGTAGAGGATCTGTAGCTGTTCGAGGAAAAGGAGGAGGTGGGGGAAGGGAATAAGGTCGTACAGGATCCACATGGGGAAGGGGAGACGGATGCGATAGGTGAGGCGAAGAGGATGGCGTTCAAGGATCTGAAGGGATTTGTAAAAGGTAGGGGGAGCAGAGATCCAGGCAGGGTGGGCATAGCAAAGGGTAGGGCGAATCAGGGATTTATAGGTATGGAGGATGGTGGAAGGGTCCAGACCCCACGTACGTCCAGGAAGGAGCTTGAGGAGACAGAGTCGGGAGTGTGCCTTGGCTTGGATCGTCCGGTGGTGGGGAGATAGGAGGAGGAGGAGGCAGAGGGAGCAGGGCCAGGTGGGGATACATCCATTGCATCCTGGGGGGATAAAGGAGGAAGGGGCAGGGCCTTTTTGGGAGCTGAGGAGGTGGTGGTGCCACTAGGGTGTCTAAGGGCAGGGGAACAGTGAGTGGAGATATGTGGGACGGGAGCAATAGGAAGGTGGCGGGAAATGGCATATCCCGGCGTGGACGCAGGAGCCAGTGCCGGAGATGGCGATGGTGAAGGTAACAGCGACGGTGATGTTGGAGAAGACAGTGATGGCGAAGGCGAGGGGGAAACCTGGGTATGGGCAGAGGCCTATCGGGCCACCACCTTAGTGGGAGCTGCAGTGACAGGCTGGGGGAATGGGGGGAAAAGATCAGAGGTGGAGGTGCGGGAGGAAGAATCTGGGGAGAGGCCGATGGAGAGCGAGGGCGAAGGGAGTGTGAGAAGAGTAGGGATGGAAAAAGGGGAGGCGACTGGGTACACCATGTAATGGTGGTGGTGGCGGCAGAGGAGGAATTATAAACTATGGCAGTGGTGGTGGTAATGGTAGTGGTGGTGGGGGCTGACATGATGACATGTAGGAACTAAGACAGTGCAGGACGAAAAACGAGAGAGGAAAACTGGGGAGGGACGAAGACAGACAGAGATGGAAGAAAATGGACGACAACTGGGGCCAAAGTCCCACGCTGTTGGCGCTGGCGACTGCTGGGAGGAACGCTGGCTGGCAGGAACGCCGCAGCTCCTGCTGGCTGGACCGCTGCTGCTGCTGCCTGGCTGGACCACTGCTGCTGGCTGGCTGGACTTCTTTTAATGCATATCCTGTCCCCAAATAACCATCTCCGGCGGTACCTCGTAACGAGTAGCGCCCTTCGATTCGTGTTTTCTGTCACTAATCGAAGCATTAGGTTTGCAGGGGCCAGCCAGCCAGCCGGCCAGCCAGCCAGCTAGTAGCGGTCCAGCCAGCCACCAGCGGTCCACCCAGCAGAAGCAGCAGCGGTCCAGCCAGCAGGAGCTGCGGCGTTCCTGCCAGCCAGCGTTCCTCCCAGCAGTCGCCAGCGCCAGCATCATGGGACTTTCGCAACAGTTGTCCTCTGTCTTCGTCCATCATCGTCCGTCCCCTGTTTTCCTCTCTCGTTTTCGTCCTGTACTGTCTTAGTTCCTACTTGTCATAATGTCAGCCCCCACCACTACTACCAGTACCACCACCACCGCAATAGTTTATACTTCCCCCTCTGCCACCACCACCACCACCACCATTACATGGTGTGCCTAATCGACCCCCCTCTTTCCATCCCCCTCTTCTCACTCTCCCTTCGCCCTCGCTCTTTGTCGCCCCCACGCCCGGGTATCCGGGTTCGATTCCTGGTGGAGTCAGGGATTTTCTCTGCCTCGTGATGACTGAGTGTTGTGTGCTGTCCTTAGGTTAGTTAGGTTTAAGTAGTTCTCTTCTAGGGGACTGATAACCATAGATGTTGAGTCACATAGTGCTCAGAGCCATTTGAACCATTTTTTTTTCTTCGTCGCCCCCTCCTCAGCTTCTTCCATCCTCACCTCTGATCCTTTCCCCCCACTCGACCTGCCTGTCACTGCAGTTCTGCTAGGGTGGTGGCCTGATGGACTCCTGCCCATGCACAGCTCTCCCCATCGCCTTCGCCTTCACCGTCATCTCCGTCATCGCCATTGCCATCGCCTTCACCATCGCCATCTCAGGCGCTGTCTCCTGCGTCCAGTCCGGGACCTGCCACTTCCTGCCACCTCCCTGTTATTCGTCCCGCATGTCACCACCCACTCTTCCGCTGCCCTCAAACGCCCTAGTGGCACCACCACCTCCTCAGCTCCCAAATACGCCCCACCCTGTCCTCCTTCCCCTCCCCCAGAATGCCACGGATGTCTCCCTGCCTTGCCCTGCTCCCTCCGCCTTCCCCCTCCTCCTCCCCCCTCTTCCTACAAATACCTCCTATCTCATCCTGATCCTTCCCTCATGAAGGCCCGAATCCTCTCCCTCCTCCTCCGCCAACACTTCCCTGGAGCCCCCATCCTCCTCACTCCCCGAAGAGACTCTCCTTCCAAGCCCCTTCCTTTGTACTGACATCATTTCCTGCATCCCCGTCACCTGATTTGGCCCCAACGCCTCCCTAATCCCCGCTCCTTCCCCATCTCCTACCCGCCAACCCCAACCCCTGCATCGCCCACTGATCCTCACCGATGTGATCACTCGACTTAGTCCGACAGAGATGGAGGTGTTGGCGGAGCTCAAGACACATCCCTCGCTGGAGGTCCGGGTGGTCCGCCACATTTTTAACTCTGCCGACCCCAACTGCCGTATGTGGGTATTTTCGGAAGACGCCCCCTCCATTGACCGCCTCCTGAAGGAGGGTGCTCTCCTCTTTAACCAATGATACAAAGTCGACCCCTCCCGTTCCCCTACTGTGTCTGCATTACAACGCACATACAACATCTGTGTGCCGCGATGCTCCCACCTGCCCGCACTGAAAGCAAGCACATTCCCTCTGACAGTGCCCCAACCTTCAGTCCCCTCCCTACTGTAACACCTGTAATCTCCCACATCCCACGTACTCCCAAAAATGTAAAGCCCGACCCCCTCCCACCACTCCTGAACCCACTGTCCTTGTCCGCCCTCTGGACGCCCCCACCCCTCCTGGCAATTCCCTTCGTCCCCCCCCCCCAACTGCTGAGCACATCATCAGGTTCCTCACCATCGTACTCCAAAATGTCCAATCTTTCCAGCGCCCTCACGCCCTCCAGCAGATAGCCATCACCACCTGTTTCATCTTCCACCTTAAAATGTATGCCACCCACTCCCACAACCAGGCCCATTTTACCTTCTCCCGTCTCGACACCCTCATCTGTCGTGGTGTGTCAGCACTGTATCCTGTTCAACAACATCCATTCCCTTCCCACCAACAAGAACCTCTTCATGCACACCCTCGCTACCCACCGTGTGGATGCCTTACTCTGCAATGAAACCTTTCTTCACCCCACCACACCATACACACCTCGCCCTAACTCCTTCACTGCTCCAATAATCCCTTCTTAATAGCGCGTGGCAGAGTTGCCATAGGTCACAACCACCAGATCCCAGTTCGGCACCAACCTCTCCTTCCCGACCCCACCGAACACTGGATCCTAAGGCTCTTCTTCCCTGGCCTTACCATCACCTGCGCCACCATGTATGTCCGCCCTAACACCCCTATTCCTCTTGACTTCCTCTCCCACATTGACCGGACCTTCTCCTCCTACGTGATCGACGCCGACCTCAACATCCATAGTCATTCCGCCACCCAGTTATGGCAGTGGCATCGGTTCCTCTCCTACCTCCAAGGCGACCTCGTCCCCATTCCCCAACACATCCTTCCCGAATCCAACTCCACTCCCGATGTCGTCCACTCCTCCCCTAACCTCCTTGGCTGCATAACAGTGGATCTCCTGGTCCCCACTAGTAATGACCATCTCCCTGTCCTACTCACCGTTTAAGAGGGTCGTCGCCCCCACCCTGACCCCTATCATGAACCTCCCCTGAAGTACATCCATGATTATTTCCGTGACGCGGCTAAGAAACGCCGGGACTGGCGACAGACATGCACCCGTTTAAACGCTACACATCCTATAAACTCGTCCAAGTACTGGTGAGCCTTCTGCCGCCTTACCAGATCTAACCCCCCCCCCTCTACTATTCTCTCCTTCCTGATAACCAACTGTTCCCTCACAATCTTAGTAAGGCCAATCACTTTGCCTCCTTCCTCTCCGATGTCTTTACCATCCCTGACGATCCCCAATTCGATTACTCCCTCTTCCCGGGTGTCCGCGATCGATCTGACACCTCTGTCCCTCCCTTCCCACCTGGTTTCCAGTACATGGAAACCGCACACACCGAACTCAATGCCCCTGTCACTGCACAGGATCTCATTGCTACACTCTGCACAAAATGCAACACTGCTCCTCGTCACGATCGTGTCACCTATCGCCACCTTTGTGAAGCACCTGCTTCTTTCCTCTCCACCCTGGCAAGACTCTACAATGTAGTCCAGTCCATCGGCTACTACCACAACCTGTAAAAAACCTCCCATATCCTGATGTTCCTTAATCCCGGTAAACTGCCGTCCGCTGTCTCCTCCTACCGTCCCATCGGCCTTACCTCAGTCTTCAGCAAGGTCATGGAATCCATCCTCACCCCACACATCCACCAGCATCTCCGCCAGCACCGCCTCTTTCCTGTTACCCAGTGTGGCTTTTGGCAGTCCTTCTCTTCCGATGACCTTCTCCTTCACCTCACTCATCTCTGTCGCTCCGCTATCTTGCTCTCCCTTGTCCTTGAATGAGCCTATGACCGCATGTGGCGTTCCGGTCTCCTCTTCAAGCTCCAAACCTTCGCCCTTCCTGTTAACTACGTCCGTATGATCGATTACTTTCTTTCCCAACATCCTTCCTACGTCACCATACACAACACGGATTCCTACACCTTTTTCCCCTCCACCGGTGTGCCCCAAGGATCCATCCTCTCCCCTCTTCTGTACCTTTTGTATACGGCCGACATGCCACCGGCTTCACCCTCCATCCACCTTCTCCAGTACGCCGATGACACCGCCTTCCTTGCACTTGCCCCCACCCTGCAGCACTCTCAACACCTTCTCGAATCCCATCTTGTCCGGTTCAGCACTTGGTGCAACCAGTGGTTGCTTAAGGTCAGTCCTTCCAAAACCCAGGCGATCATTGTAGGCAAAACCACCCCTTCCTACCACCTCCACGATTTCTACATGACCATTTATGGTTGACCTGTTGCCCTCACCCCCACCCTTAAGTATATTGGTGTCACCCTCGATCGTCGCCTTTGAAGTGAAAATGTGTAAATTGCATGCATATTCAAATGTGGCAGTATCTTGATGAAATCGCTCCCCATGTTCATCACTTACTGCACCACAATCACAAGTTTTTCATAAGATGACAACAGGTTAGCTACATTTTCCTTGTAATTTATTGCTCGTTTATTGCCTAAGAACTGTAAACAGACTGTCTTAAAACAGTCCTATGCATGCTTCTCATCACCTTGTATGATTCCATCAAACGTATGATCTCCAAAAAGCTCCCGAATTTTTGGGCCTAGGGCATCACTTAAGTAAGGGAATTTTTGACTTAAGTAAACGCATCACCATCTTTGTTCATTCCTTTAACAAAGTTTTTCATGAGAGCCAACCTGATGTGCAATGGCGGGAACAAAATTTTTTTACGGTCTACTAGAAATTCACTCTTTTTGGGAAGCAAATGTCACTTATCCACACACGTGGCAAAATGTGTCATCAGCACTGTTAACACAAACTCATGGTATTTTTCTTCACTTCAGTAGCAGTCAACTTGAACAACTGGTAGTTAATCTGGAAATAAATGTGCAAAAATTATTACACGCATTAATAATGTCAATGAAGTTGAAGAGAGGGGAGACAAAAAGACCACTAAAACTGATATCAAATTGTGTATACCCAAAATATAGCACAAGTAAGACCAGCGACAATAACACAATCCATTGTTACTAGTTATTATGACTTTGACAAATCATTATAACATTTGATTTTAAACTTAACATAAAATCCGTATATAATTATCTCACTGTAGTAAAACTGTGTATAATGAAAACTAGAGCTAATTTTGAACTGTCTTTATGATATTCGCGATCAGCACATTAGAATAAGAACTGGCTATTTTCATTCTATTTATATTTTCATTGCTGCACAGTAATATCAGCAAGGCAGTCTACTTTTCTTTTATAAGTATCAAGACATGATTTAACCATGCACCTCAAGTCAAAGACTGATTTTGAGAGACTCACGTCACGGTCACTAATACAGTCTTTTACAAAAGACCTTTCTCCAATCTCTGTAAGAACTGTGGGCCTTCCAGCTTTCCTGTTATTCTGGTTTCTCAATTTGTTCAAAATGTTTTTTGTCTTGGAATATCATACTCCCCTGCAGCGTGTGGGGTTAGTGTAACGTCACGTTTGCGAGAAGTAGTGCGAAACGAGTTTTACCGCATTTGCTGTGAAGACAGCTTAATATAAGCAGAGATTTCAATGCAATGACCTCCTTCGTAATGTTTGATTTTCAAGCAGTCAAATAATTCTTTCAGTTCACAGTGGTGTAATGTTATTTCAAACGATTAATTACTGTATCGAAATCAACACTGTGACACAGCTAGTTGCAGGTTCATGCTTCGTCCAGAAGTAATCTCTTCTAATATCATCTTGGTTTTCGTTCGAATAACAGGTTTCGTGTCGTATCCCTGACTACCTGTTTTGCACGTTTATGTCATCCCGTAGTCTGTAGAAGAAAAACTTAGTAAGCCCACCGTACCATTTAAATTCATGGCTAATTGGAGGCTTAGAATG
Organism: Schistocerca cancellata; assembly: GCF_023864275.1. Taxonomy (NCBI): domain Eukaryota; kingdom Metazoa; phylum Arthropoda; class Insecta; order Orthoptera; family Acrididae; genus Schistocerca; species Schistocerca cancellata. The sequence continues at coordinate 109,829,966 of NC_064636.1, read as the reverse complement.
AATATTTAAGCTTATTTATCACAGAACATGCAGTACTTTCCGAATAATTTTGAGGAGTATAGATGGTGTAGAACGCTTTTGTTGTAAATGTACCAGGATCTAAACCAAACTCTCTTCTGTACTTGAATTCTGCCATTATTTCCGTTACTGCAACATAAAACTGCATCATAAACACCTGTTTTTAGTACTTCAAGTCCACAGAATGTCCTGTTTGAGTATCCAATCCAAATTAAATAACAGAGGATTTCATTTGCATTTTGTGTCTTTCCATGAAGACACTTCCTCAATAAATGAGGGTTTACAAGAAAGCTGAATGTGGGCTTCATTGCATTCATAACAGGTTTTGGTACTGAGTGTTTATGTGAATATGTCTCGTTTCTGTTGTTGAACTTACATCATTCGCCTTTCAGACCCAGATTGTGCGTTACTGTTTGGTCAGTGGGTAGTTTGTAGGGAAAAATCTGCACACACAGCACGCCTCATTGCTTCTAATTTTTGTGTGTCTTTCCTGAAAGCTGTCCCATAAAATAACTGAAGTGAATCAACTTCTTTCAGAGTAAGCCCGACTTTTCCTCCTTGTGCTTTTCCCTCCTTAATTACTTTATCTTTCCTTTCTTTCAGTAAGTGACGAAGCCTACCACCAAGCCTCTTTTGGATGTCGTCATCGTATTCCAAATTTTCTGTTGCATTTTACAGATTTTTGTCTGTTACAGCTTTGAACGAATAGGACTCCCCATTAGCAAGGTATTTATTATATCTAACGTCATACTGGTCCTCAGACCTGGAAGACATCCTCACAACTGCAGCAGCCTCCATGCCCCCACTTGAGCCACTATAATTTTTAGAGCATGCTCCTGCATGCTTGTCATGCCTCAGTTTCTCAATTTCATTGTTGGACATTTTCTTTGTAGCACACTGGTGGCAGTATTTAGACATAATTTCTACATCTAAAAGTTTAACTGAGTCAATACCAAGAACAGATATGTGCATCCGGATATCATCTACAAACACATTAACATTTGTAGGAGATTCACTGTCATGGTCATGGACTCCTGGATCTCTTTAGGTTTTTTCCACCAGTGTCTGCACTGTTTTCGTCATAGAAACTGTAGTAGTATCGCATACAGCATCAGATATTCCTTTATCTATTGTTTCACATCTTGCACACGGTGGAGGCATGTTCAGAAAACCACACAATAAATTACGTCCTTCCCTGCTCCGTCCTACGCAAGTGAGAGCATATGCTAACCTGAAATTGCTGTCGCAGGTAACACGGTCAGTTTTTTTCGAGGAGGAAAATGAAAAATCATTGCCACACAAATTACAAATTAATTTAAAATAACATGCTATTCCCATTCTTCTTTCTTCATCAACAATAATGCATTCCGTATTTTTACAGCAAACACATGAACATGAAAATTTTATAGCCTGGCATAGAAGATCAAAATCAATAAGTATGAATCCAGTGGAATCCATATCAATAGCATTCACGCACCTGTACAATTCTCCTGTCCCAAGTTCCGATGCTGAAGCTGAGAGATTATGTCCTTCATTTCAAGCTGCTTCTCTATTTTGTTAGTAAACCGATTTCCATTAAATCTCCGTCACCCAAACACAGTTTTTCCACCCACATTATGCATAAACTTTGACTTCCACGTAAAGGTTGGCGAATTCAACCTACTAATATGTGTTAGTATTGTCGAAACGTAAATAAGCTACGTGCAAGAACGTTTTCAAGCAAAGATGTAGATGTCTGCCAGAGATATAGACGTCAGCCAAAAATATCGAAAGAAAATAGCCTTCACACTGACAAGAATTCAGCTGAAGCAAGGTGTTTCTCAAATGTCAGGAAAGGTGGGAGTGACCGCCGGTGCAGAGTTAATCAGTTTAAAAATTTCAAGGCGGTTTTAAAGCTGCTATCGTGGAAAAATTCACACACAACACAGATTAAACTGCGTATATCAAGAAAACTATATTTTTCAAAAAACGATTTTTTGGACGAAAATCCATTAATTTCCCCAGAAGCGAGGAGCGCAGAGGCGCTCTCCAGCCACTACTCGTCGCTGCCGTAAGGAGGCTGAAGGCAGAGTCAGGCCGGCCACAGCACGGAGACGTCTCAGCACTCGCCCTTAACGCACTCCGTTCGCGAACGGAACGGGAAAAAATTTCAAAACTTAATACCGTGCCAAGTACCCTCTGCCATGCAGTTCATAGTGGTTTTCAGTGTACGTATGGGGATGTAGATACAGATGTGACGGTGGACTTGGAGCCTTAAGACGTCGCGTAAGTGGGCGATTTAATGTTACAATTGCGTACAGTTGCGTGAGACACTCAGACATCAACCGAAATACACGGCACGTTTCCAAAGTACACTTTTACGTCTCTGTATGCGGTTTACAACATGGTACGACGTTGAGAAGTTCTACCCACACTGTATAATGTAATTGCTTGACGATTATTAGAGACAGATGTGAATATACACCAGTCAAAGAAAGTTTTGCATCAGCTAGGGTTCCAGAACTTCTGAAGGCAGATGCTGACTGTGGATATTGGCGCCAAACTCTTAAGACAGCTGACGACTGGTCTACGATCGGTCTCCAAAGCGGCAACACGCGAACTAGAGTGAGAAGTGCAGCTCCACATATTGGCAGAGTAAAGTGTTTCATTTGTCTGTACGATCTCACGCTGATTCTAGGATCGTTGAAGCATTTTTTACACGATAGCAATGCTCGGGACCTAATGCTTAATGAGCAGGAATCTTGTTATGGATGTTAACGACAGACTGGCTTTAGAAATCGTCTTTTTAACTTTGGGATTGGTGAAATAAAACAAAATTAGTCGCCATCCTAACATTTTAAGATGCTTGTCATGCTTAGCATTTAATCCTACAGAATAGTCACATGATTATGGACTGTTTACGGTTCGAGCGCTGAAGCGCGCGACAAGTGGACGAGAAACCGACTGGGGCAACTCTTACGAGACGCGAGGTAAGAAAGTCGACTAAAAATCAGTTACGAGAAGTGTGGCGAGGACGCACCGGTCTTTCATACGTAAATCACACGTAGCAGCACTGTGCGTCCCCATGTACGTCTCGTGGCAGTCATCAAAGGCACACGATTCTGTCTTTGGCGCCGAAACCCCATATCGATGATGCTTGGTTGAACGGTTCTCACACTGACACTTGTTGATGCCCCAGTATTGGTGTCTGCAGCAATTTTCGGAAGTTTTGTAATTCTGTCACGTTGAATGATTCTCTTTAGTCGACGTTGGTTCCGTTCTTGTAGGATCTTTCACTGGCCGCAGCGAAGTCAGAGATTTGATGTTTTAATTTTAATTTTAATAACTAACAGACTCAGTTGCACCGTTTGCCTTGAATTTACGTAGGTTTCAGTAGGCGTAACCCAACCTTCTTCAGAATAACAGTAACTACCGTCTTTACACAGTGGACATCGTCCAGCTAAAACTACAAATCCATAAATTAATACACTGAAACCTAGGTAAATTCTAGGCAAACTGTGCAACTGAAGCTGTTAATTATTAAAATTAAAATTAATACTTACGCAGTTGCTGACAGGGCCGCGAAATGTATAATATATATAAATTTGATGTTTTACCGGATTCCTCATATTCACGGTACACTCGTGAAATGTTTGTACGGATAACTCCCCACTGCATCGCTACCTCGGAGGCGGTTCATCCCATCGCTCGTGCGCCGACTATAACATCATAGCAACCGCGCCAGTCTCTTGTTGTCTTACATTCGAGATGCCGACCGCTGCCCCGTGTTCTACCTGTTTACATATGTCTATATTTGAATACGCATGCCTACACCAGTTTCCTTGGAACTCCGGTTATCCCATCAGACATTATGTCTGTTTTTGTAATCGTCAGCTCTCTTCAGAGGCTCTGGCTCTGAGCACTATGGGACTTAACATCTGCGGTCATCAGTCCCCCAGAACTTAGAAGTAATTAAACCTAACTAACCTAAGGACATCACACACATCCATGCCCGAGGCAGGATTCGAACCTGTCGCGCGGTTCCGGAGTGAGCGCCTAGACTCTCTTAAGAGGTTGGCGCTTACCCTTCGGTCCGTCAATTCCATTAATAAGCCCTGACAGCAACTAAAATTTGTACTTAGCAATTCCTGAAGAATGAGTGATTTTGAAATTCTTATTAACTTGTTCTCGCTGCAAGTAACGTCATCAGCACCGCTGTAGCTGTTTATTAATATTCATGCAGTAAATGTAGGTGATGAAAGACTCGGTTCTTGGAGCAAAATCTTCCTATACCGTGCATTAAAACACAGCAACAAAAATGTAATAAACATCGGCAGGGATGTGACATGAACGTTACATCAAGCATCCAACTACACCATTTACATACCTTGTAAACAGCAAAGGCCTATCACACTTCCTTGTGGCACTGCAGAAATAACCGTTACATCTGTCCATTTTGTGCCGTTAAGAGCGACGTATTGAGTTCTGTGTACTTTGGAAAAGCGTCGTGTATTACCCTTGATGGCTGCATATGTCACGCGATTGTACAAAACTGTGCTATTAAATCGTCCACTTAGGCAACGTCTTTACAAGCTCCAAATCCACCGTTATGTCTATATCTACATCCCCATACGTAGATCTACATCTACACGGATACTCTGCAATTCACACTTACGTACTCGGCAGAGGTTCATCGAACCATTTTTCTACTAATTGTCTACCATTCCACTATCGAATGGCGCGTGGGAAAAAGGAACACCTTAATCGTTCTGTTCGAGCTCTGATTCCTCTTATTTTATTGTGATGTCTCCCTACGTAGGTGGGTGTCAACAAAATATTTTCGAATTCGGAAGAGAAAGTTGGTGATTGAAATTTCACAAATATATTTCACCGCAAAGAAAACCGCCTTTGTTTCAGTGACTGCCACCCCAACTCGTGTATCATATCAGTGACACTCTCACCCCTATTGCGCGATACACGAAACGAGCTGCCCTTCTTTGCACTTTTTCGATGTCCTCCGTCAATCCTACCTGGTAAGGATCCCATACCGTGCAGCAATATTCCAGCAGAGGACGGACAAGTGTAATGTAGGCTGTCTCTTTAGCGGGTTTGTCGCATCTTCTAATTGTTCTGCCAACAAAGTGCAATCTTTGTTTCGCCTTCCGCACAACATTATCTATATGGTCTTTCCAATTTAAGTTGCTTGTAATTGTAATTCCTAGGTATTTAGTCGCATTGACAGTCCTTAGATTCGTGCGATTTATCATGTACCAAAAACTTATCGGATTTCTTTTAGTACCCACGTGGATGATCTCGTACTTTTCTTTGTTTAGTGCCAATTGTCACTTTTCGCACCATACATAAATTCTCTCTTGGTCATTTTGTAATTGGAATTGATCGCCTGATGATTTTACTAGACCGTAAATTACAGCGTCATCTGTTGACAATCTTGGGGAGCTGATCAGATTGTCACCTACTGGTAGATCATTTATGTAAATAAGGAACAGCAGGGGGCCTATGACACTACGTTGCGGAACACCAGATGTCAACTCTGCTCTACTCGATGATTTACCGTCTATAATTACGGACTGTGACCTCTCTGAGAGGAAATCACGAATCCAAACTGAGACGATACTCCATATGCAAGCAATTTGATTAATAGTCGCTTGTGAGGAACGGTATCAAAAGCCTTCTGGAAATCTAGGAATATGGAATCGACCTGAAATCCCTTGTCGACAGCACTCATTACTTCATGGGCATAAAGCTGTGTTGCACGAGAACGATATTTCTGAATCCGTGTTGGTTATGTATCAATAAGTCATTTTCTTCAAGGTGATTCATAATGTTCGAGTACAGTGTACGCTCCAAAATCTTACTGCAAATTGAGGTCAGTGATATGGCTCTGTAATTCAGTGGGTTACTCCTATTTCCTTTCTTGAATATTTGTGTGACCTGTGCTACTTTCCAGTCTTTAGGAACAGACCTTTCGTCAAGTGAGCGGTTGTATATGATTTCTAAAAAAATGGTTCAAATGGCTCTGAGCACTATGGGACTCAACTGCTGTGGTCATAAGTCCCCTAGAACTGAGAACTACTTAAACCTAACTAACCTAAGGACATCACACACATCCATGCCCGAGGCAGGATGCGAGCCTGCGACCGTAGCGGTCGTGCGGTTCCAGACTGTAGCGCCTTTAACCGCTCGGCCACTCCGGCCGGCTATATGATTTCTAAGAAAGGCGTTATTGTGTCTGCATACTCTGAAAGGAACCTGATTGGTATACCATCTGGACCTGAAGACTTGCCTTTCTTAAGTGATTTGACTTGTTTCGCAACGCCTAAGATATCTACTTTTATTTCACTCATGCTAACAGCTGTTCTGGTTTCGAATTCTTGAATATTTACTTCGCCTTCTTTCGTGAAGGAATTACGGAAAACTGTATTTAGTAACTCCGCTTTAGTGGCACCATCATCGGTAACATTTCCATCGCTATCGCGCAGTGACGGTATTGACTGTTTTTTGCCACTGGTGTACTTTACATACGACCAGAGTCTCTTTGGGTTTTCTACCATGTTTTGAGACAATATTTCTCTGCGGAAATTATTAAAGGCATCTCGCATTGTTGTTCACAGTAAATTTCGAGCTTCCGTGAAACTTAGCCACTCTCGGGGATTTTGCGTTCTTGTGAATTGGCATCTTTTTTCGTTGTTTCTGCAGCAGTGTTCTGACGTGTTTTGTGTACCATGGTGGATCAGTCCCGTCTCTTATTAACTTATGCGGTATGAATTTATCTACTGCGGTCGATAGTGTATGTTTGTATTTGAGCCATATCTGGTCTACACTTACGAAATTAGCTTGCGAGGAATGGAGACTCTCTATTAGGAAGGCATCAAGCGAATTTTTATCTGCGTTTATTTTTAGAGATTTTCGGTTGATATGGTTCTGAGCCTCGCTACCATGACCTTGTGTTTACTAATCCCTGTATCCTTCATGACCCTCTCTATTAGATCAGGATTATTTGTGGCTAAGAGGTCAAGTGTGTTTTCGCAACCATTTACAATTCGTGTGGGCTCATCAACTAATTGTTCAAAGTAATTCTCTGAGAAAACATTTAGTACAATTTCGGAAGATGTTTTCTGTCTACCACCGGCTTTCAGCATGTATTTTCACTAACAAATCGAGGGTAGATTGAAATTTCCACCAATTATAACTGTATGAGTGGCGTACTAATTTGTAATGAGAGTCAAGTTTTCTTTGAAGCGTTCAGCTATTATATCATTTGAGTCGGAGGTCGGTAGAAGCAGTGAATTATTATTTTGGTACAGATGTTGAGTATAACCTCTGCCCATTGTAATACGCTGGATCTATCTATTTCAACTTCACTACGAGATAAACTACTGCCAACAGACACAAACAAAACACTACCTACTTTAATCTATACTTTCTGAACACGGTTTGCGCCTCTGTAAAAATTTCGGCAGAATTTATCTCCGGCTTCAGCCAGCTTTCTATTCCTGTAACGATTTCATCAAACCACTATGAAGTGCATGGTAGAGGGTACTTGGCACTGCAACAAGGTTTGCAATTCTTTCCCGTTCCGTTCTCGAACGGTGTGCCTTAAGGGCGAGTGCTGAGACGTCTCCGTGCTGTGGCCGGCCTGACTCTGCCTTCAGCCTCCTTACGGCAGCGACGCGTAGTGGCTGGAGAGCGCCTCTGCGCTCCTCGCTTCAGGAGAAATGTAGTGGATTTTCGCCCAAAAGTGATTTTCCAAAAATATTATTTTCTTGATATTCGCAGTTTAATCTATATTGTGTGTTAATTTTATCACGATAGCAGCTTTAAAAAGGCCTTTAAACTGTTAAACTGATTAACTCTGAACTGGCAGCCACACCCGCATTTTCTGAGATTTGGGTAACTGCTTGTTTCAGCGGAATTCTTTTCATTGTGAAGGCTATTTTCTTTCGATAGTTTAGGCTCACATCTATATCTCTGACTGACATCTACATCTTTGCCTGAAAGCTTTCTTGCAGTGGTTTGTTTACGTTTCGACAGTACTAGGTGGACGGTTGAATTTGCAAACCTTTACATGGAAGTAAAGATTTATGCACAACGGTGGTGGAAAAACTGTGTATGGGAGACGGAGATTTAATGGGAATCGGTTTACCAACAAAAAAGAGGAAGCAGCGCGTAATGAAGAATATAAGCTCTCAGCTTCAGCATCGGAACTTGGGACAAGAGAATTGTACAGGTGCGTGAATGATGTTGATATGGATTCTACTGGATTCAGGCTTATTGATTTAGAGCTTCTATGCCAGGCTTTAAAGTTTCCATGTTGGTGTGTTTGTTGTAAAAATGCGCAATGCATGATTGTTGCTGAAGAAAGAAGAGTGGGAATAGCTTGTGACTTTAAATTAATTTGTAATTCGTGTGGCTATGAATTTTCATTTTCCTCCTCCAAGAAAACTGACACTGGTTCCTATGAAAGCAATTTTAGGTTAGCATATGCTCTGATATGCATTGGACAGGACAGGGAAGGAGGTAATTTATTGTGTGGTTTTCTGAACATGCCTCCCCCTTGTGCAAGGCGCGAAAATTAAATAAAGAAATGTCCGATGTTGTATGTGATACTGCTACAGTTTCTATGAAGAAAGCAGTGCAGGCACTGTTGGAAACAATCCAGAGAGATCCTTGAGTAGATATTCATGACAGTGAATCTCCAACAAATATTAATGACCAGTGTGTGTTTGTAGATGTGAGCTGGATGCACATGGATACAACATGGAGTTGCATCTGTTCTTGCTATTGACTCAGGTACACTTTTAGATGTAGAAATTACGTTTAAATACTGCCATCAGTGTGCAACAAAGAAAATATCCAACAATGAAAGTGAGAAACTGTGGCACGAAAAGAATGCAGTAGCATGCTCTAAAAATTATAGTGGCTCAAGTGGGGCATGGAGACTGCTGCAGTTGTGAGGATGTTCTCCAGATCTGAGGAGGAGTATGGTGTTAGATACACTAAATACCTTCCTGATGGCTACTTCTTTACTTTCACAGCTGTAACAGATATAAAGCTGTACAATACAACAATAGAAAGGTTGGAATGTGATGACCACATCCAAAAGAGGCTTGGTGGAAGGTTTCGTCGCTTGCTAGAAGAGAAGAAAGGTGAAGTACTTGAGGATGGAAAACCACTAGGGGGAAAAGGCATGGTTACTCTGAAAGAAATTGATTCTCTACAGTTATATTATGGGAGAGCTATCAGAAAAGACACACATAATTTAGAGGCAAGGTGGCGCGCAGTGTGGGCAATTTCTTTCCACAAACTATCCAGTGACCAAACACGAATGCACACTCTGTATACGAAAGACGATTGGTGTAAGTTCAACAACAGCAACGAGATGTATTCACATAAACATGTAGTGGTTAATAAAAAAAAAGGAAATGAGAAGAAAAGAAAAGAAAGGGGTGAAAATATGGGAAGAAATGGTGAGTAAAAAGGTGTTTTTAAAATCGTTAATGGCCGTGAAAAAGGGAAAGAATGAAATGCAAATCATACTTCGCATAACAGAAAAGTTACCGGACTTCGTGATTCGGAAAAGCTATTGTTGGGGTGGTCCTTGTGGCGTTCCTGAGCAAAAGTCAAACAATTTCCACTACAAAAATTATTTGCAGGAGAACAGAGAATAACAAAATGTGACTAACAGGAGGAAAGGGCGTAGATAAGAGTTCATCCTTTAACATGTTAACATGTCTTCTCTCATGCGGCGTCCAGGTCTTCAAAAATCTCCTACTTCATTTCTGCGTGAAAAGTATTGGCTGCTCCGAAATCTTGCAATCGTCCAGGAATCACTTATTTATACAAATCAAAATCATCTTGATACTGAATGCTAATTATTTTACGTTGCTACTTCCCTCCTCCGAATTTCATACCAACTTCCACAATACGTCTGCACATCAATGAGTTTTTTCGTCTTAATCCGACCAAGAATAGCTAATAAGTAAGTTAAGCTTCCGCTCTCAAAGACAAAAGCGGGTAGCAAAACAAAAGGAGTTACAATTTCTTGTACCTTCATATTCTTATCTTATCTGCCGTCGAGCGCTCATACCGCTGTGACGGTGTAATTTATGTCTGAGCGAACGAGTGCAGCGCAGCAAAATTCAAAGTCCCTCTACAAACACTCACTACCAGAACCAGTTATGAATGCAATGATGCCCACATCCAGGTTTCTTGCAAACCCTGGTTTATTGGGGAAGTGTCTTCATGGAAAGACACAAAATTCAAATGAAAGTCTCACTAATTTAATTTGGATTGGATGCTCAAATAGGACATTCTGCAGACTTGAAATACTAAAAATAAGTGTCTATGATGCAGTTTTATGTTACAATAACGGAAATAATGGCAGAATTGAAGTACTGAAGAGAGTTGGTTTAGATCCAGGAACGTTTACAACAAAAGCATTTTACACCATCGACGAGCGCATGGTCAAGAAAGCTAACAGATCAGTGTCTTATTGTCAAATATAGACCAGGCAGATTCGAGGAGGAGACAAGAGAAACCTGGAGTATGAGGAGTATCAGTATGGAGGATTTTAAAACTGAGGTAAGCTTATCACATGTAGATATATGAGAAGAAAATATTCGAACCTCATTTTCTACGTCATCAGAAGCCTTTACTCAACAGGTCCGCACGCTAATGCTATGAAATTTTCAGGAACTGTGCGCAACGTGTTGTTGTCTCCTTGGAACTAAAAAATACGAGATCCTGCAATTATATTCTCATTTTTGGATTGTAGCAAAAAAAGTTAATTTTCGATGCGCAAAATTAAAAACAATGTTAACGATAAAGTTTATACCATAAATTAATAACTGTAATAACTGTCTTATAATTTTCTCAGGACATGACAATAAAATTTTCAGATTAATTGCTTGATTAGAATTTGAGTTATGGCTTTTTATGAAGAATAAAAAAATAAAATTCAATTTCTGTCAAAATATTAATTTTGCATATTTATTATATTTTTCCGTTAAAACAAAGCTCTTTTGCTTTACACATGTATAATTTTAGGTTTGTACATTAATAAATAAGGCTGAAATGATTTTTTAAATAAATGTTAACTTTTTCGTTATATACCCCCTTAATAATCGCCTTGCGAAATATCATATGTGGCCTCTCGTGGGGTAACTTGAGGCTCTCTTCAAGCGTCTGCCGGCTGAGTTGTCTCAACACCTGCGTGACTCTCTCCCGTGGGTCAGCCACACCTGTGACAATTTCTGATACCCTTCTCTGTATACGTTCAGTAGCCGCTATCAGTGCTGTCTGGTGTGGGACCCACACACTTGAGTTTCGTGCTATGACGGGACGCACTAGTGTTTCGTAACCAACATCGACACCAGACTGGCTCCACTCTCCGAGTGTCCTGCCAGAGGTCAGAAGTCATCGTGACTGCATTTCACCCCAACTCACTAGTTCTCATTTCTTCAATATCAGATAATGGAACAACTAAGATGACATGTAACAAAAAAGAGTGCCATGAAAACAGCTTTGGGTTACAATTTCGTTGCAACCGCGAACGGAATTTCGGACACTCACGCTCACGGTATTTCTGCTGCGTCAAATTTGAGTAAAAATGGAATATCAGAACGGAAACCTCCATCGGCTTCTGCTGCACCATCTGACTGCAGTCCTACTGTCGATATCTGTTACTCTCTTTCCGCACAGTAAGACATAAATATTTCTAATTCCTGTGTTATCTCTTAACGCTGAGACAGTACCCGCCCCGACAAATATAATTATTGCTGATCTACATAGAATGACAGCCTTTCTGCTCACGAAAACGTAAAGCACGAGTGCCGACCGCAGGATCAAGTTGTAGTAAAGTAAATACCTTAGCCTAAAAGTCAAAAGCGAATATGAATGGCTATCTTAAGTACTCAGAGGGCATGAAGCTGACCAAAAATTAGGATATTATGAAGTCAGATGGTGCTATTGGTTTTGTTCTAATAGAAGCGACAGATATTCCTACACTTTTGCGTTCTTTTGTGATAAACACTGACCAGAGTATGCAGTTGGTAGAAGTGAAACCACAAAACTTGGTACAAGGAAGTTCCCATTAACAATTAACCATTTGGAGGACTTACTTGACGTTATTGATAACTTGGAAAACTTTTCCAGAAAGAACAATGGTAGTTCACAACAGACCACTTGCTACTCATAACCATTTATTTGAAAAAATATGGTAATTTTTTGAAGAAACTGAAAGTAGCAACCTTAATTATTTTTGTGAGCAACTGAATTAAATGGGTGTGCAAAAGAAACATTATAGATACTTCCTAGATTGTATTATGTTTTGTAGTATTTTATTTTCAGTATCACTACAAGTTTAAAAGAAGCAGACAGTCTTGTGCTACCACATCCTAATACACTGCATAATATCTCTCCTCATTTTGAAACGCACCCAGCAGGTGAGCAGCTAGGTGACAATTTTCTGTTGTATACAAAACAGAATATCCGTATCCTTTGTGAATGAAATCATGTTGTTTCACTAATAGTTGACGAAATTAACTTGACGCCTTATTTGGACTTCACAGGAGGTTTTGGAAACTGATTCAGTTCTAAAAATGCGGCAACTAGTCCTCAGGTTTTTATCCCTACAGTGAGAAACATAAATGGTGAAGAACTCTTCACTCTAATTAAGAAAATAGTTTCTAGACTACATGCAATTGGTTATAATTAGCTTGTGTTGTTAGTGACGAGAATTCAATTGAAGGGGCCACATCATTCTCTGCTTCCTTTCCTCAACTGTCAATAGTTTATAAACACCACTGTGATGAATCACAACCCCTCTTAAAGTTTTGTATTTTTCGCATATTAAAATGTGTCAGAAACAACTGAATCGATAAAAAAGATACTGATGAGGCAATAAAGTAACTACAGTGTTAAACAGATTGAAAAAGTATACAACTGGTTATGGCCAAGTTCTCTGCAGCCACATGATGCAGGGTGTATACAGATAATAAAATCTGCCAATCAACTTAAAGTATGTTTATAAAAGCCACCTAGAGTGACCAAATGTCAAACCTGTGCTTAAGAGTTTCAATGAGATGACTGTTCAAGGTTTCTTAGCCTTGAGGGGACATCATCTTACTAAGTTTTGGGAGCACTGCTAAACTCATCAAAATTAATTTACACATGGTGGAAGATTTTGAATTTTACCTCACCTGGTAGAGATAGCCATTTCAATAATGCTCTTCAGTAACCACTTTCTAGCAAAAGTGACGAAAATATCAGATATTTAGAAAGATTTTTATCGTGGTTGGATATACAGACAGGTTGTCCTAATTGCACATTTGGATTATCCAATAACACACATTTGGCCATATCAGATACCATTCACAGTCTATAAATGACCAAGTATTGCAGTGAGGAAGTGCCAGGAAAGGTTCAGATAGCTACTCTAGAAGCGAGATTTGGAGGACATCGAACATCGGCAGGATCTTAACGTTTGGTTTCTTGAGACAGGGATTTGATATTCAAATTAAAGCTAACAATTCAGACCTGGCTGCCCTTGAAAATTCTGACATGTGCTCTTGAAGAAGTTGGAACAGATTCAGATTCTTTTTAAACCGACTGTGTAGTTGATGAGGCCTTCCCTCCACCACCACCAACTTTGACAGTTAAATGGATTTCAGTGAGGAACAAATTCAGTCTGTTCAGGAATACTTGCTTGTTTTCACATACTTGTCAGGGTATTATGCCGGATCTGTTCTTAAGAAGCTGAAATGTGAGACATCTGAAACGTAATTAGTGCTAGATAAAAGACTTTTAGTAATAGAAAATGATGAACACATAAGAAAGGTGAACAGAAATGTGTCGTAGTGTCCTAATAATGGGCTGTTAAAGCCATTATTTTTACTTATTTTGTTGCTAAAATCATGGCATCTAGAACACCTGTATTCCCACGTCCCACCCCATCTCCATCTCTCCACCCTCCTTACCCTCTCCCAAGGTGGCTTCCGTCAGCTCCCCCTCCCTGATGATGTCCTCCTCCCCTCCATCTACCCCTCCTATTAACTTTGATCCTCCTCCCCCACTTCCTGTGTCCTTTCCTTTATGCACCCTCCCTTCTCTTCCCTTCTCTTCCGTTCCTTTCTCTTTTACTTTTCCCTCGTCCGCTCCCCCGTGCTTCCCCTCCCCCTTCCTCCCTTCCCCCTATCTCCTCTGCCCTTGGCATCTGCTCTCCCCTCTCCCTGTCCCACCCCCCTCGTCCGCTCTTGGCAGGTCCCCGGACTCGCACACGCTCAGTGAACATGCGCGAGCCGGAAATCATCGCCATCAGTATCTCGTGTGTGTGCCTTCGTTTGTGTTTACTTTTTGTTCGCCGTCACGCCACCACTGTTTACGTGTACCGTCGCCATCATCCATGTTATGTACGCCGTGTCAACTAGTGTTCGTGATGTTTCTCGTCCAGCGTGAACGGCTCCGTGTTTTTTGTTTTTTAGTGTCTACATTTTTTGCCCGCCGTTTTGATTGTATTCTGTGTGGCACCAATATTTATTACTTATTGTAAAACTCAAGGCTGAAGAGCGGCGTACTCTGCTGCTGACAGCCCGCCATGTGTAAGGTGATCAAAATCACAATAAAGAAAAAAAATTAATAATAATAGAAAAGGTATTATAAAACAATAATATTCAAAATTGGTGTCATTTCCCTTGTAAACTGTGACTTCATAAAACTTGTTTCTACTTTTTTCTGTTGGTTGAATATAGCTGGAGGAGAGCGTGTTCATACTGGAACATATTTCGATGAATAGAGAACTTCCGCCCATTAAAAAAATTTTCGACTGAGGACAAGGCTGGAACGACATATCCAGGCAGTCCGACATCACATTCAACTGTCGACAGTCAGCCGCCCAGAAAGCTGCAGTGGGTTGAACCCACAGCGTTTGATACACAGGCCTCACGGCGCAACTGTGACGTCATCGCCGCTAGGCTGTGGCTGCAAACCTCCATCATACTGCAAGAGTGAAAGCGTAACAAAATCACGAGACTTACATCTCGACTATCAATCTGTACGCCATTTACAAAGAAACTGTGCCGCCCTTTATCTTTTGTAAAGAATCTAAGTGGTTCCTGTATGCTGTAGTGCAAAATGCATGGTACGCTGGTTACAACACTCTTTGATTTCCTTCTATTGTGTTTCAGGTCATTCGCAAAATTACGAGTGAAACCAACATACAACACAGCCTGTAATTTACACTACGTGAGAGAGATAGTTTTAGTAAAATTTATCAGACGGGATGAAGTAATTATTCTGGTAACAAAATGTCATGTGACTAGGGCCTTCCGTCGGATAGACCGTTCGCCGGGTGCAAGTCAAGGCGACTTGCGCAGTGAATTATTCTGGTGATCGTAAGCTTAACACTTGGCCAAAAATGTAATTCAGTGAGACATAAAGATCTTATCGATATTGTCGCTGGGATCGGTTCAATACTAAATCGTCATCTTACCAAGTCCTAACCAACAAATCAAACAGAGAAATTTCATACATCTGACACCTCCATCTGTCTGTGTCGTCAGAATTGTCAAATATGTACCAGAATGATGCCATTAATTAAATGAAATCTTTTTAAGTAAAATGTAGGCTTAGTATTATGCAGTTTCTGTGTTAACAATGCAATTAAAGAGATCAAGAAAAAAAATTATGAATGAGGGGAAAAGGACAAACGTTAATGTCTATTAACCAATCACGAAATTTATTCCAAACTGCTTTACGGTTGAAATTTTTCCCTTTCTGCTGTTATTACTGTTATGCCTATCGTTACTTTTTAACATAATTATTGAGAAGTATATTACACCCTACATATTATTACACACCGAAGAATTCTGTTATCTGTGTGATCTACCTGACTACGACAAAATTACCTTAGGAAGAAGTCTTCTTTTTTAATTGCATCAACAGCTAATCTTAAAGAAGGAAATTTCTCTGGGAAGAGCATGTAATGACACTTTGTAGATGCTCTCCAGAGACCACGTTTTTAACATCCCAATAAGCAGAAATGACAACATTAATAACCTTATTGGCCTTTATCATTTTCTGTTGCTCATAATGTTTTATCTCGCTCTAAATATGTTTTACATGTCTTACATGTCAGCTTTTTTCGATCCTCACTGAAATCCGTTATATTGTCAATGTCTGATCGTGGTGGTGGTTAGGTGATATCATCTACACAGTCAGCTTCCAAAGAATCTAAATCTGTTCCAACTCCTTCAAGAACAGATGATGGAATTTTCAAGGGTAGCGGGGCCTGAATTCTTAGCTTGGATTCAATTTCAATTGCCTGCCCCAGAGATGCCAAATAGTGACATACTGCCATTGTTCGATATTTCACAATTCTTTTTCTACAGCATCTGAAACTTTCGTGACAAAAGATATTCAAAATTCGAGTCCTTAGTACAATACTTGGTCATTTCTAGATGAGCGTGAGTGGCACAAGGTATCTGCAAATGACTGTCATTGGATAATCCTCTCCTTGAAAATATTTAGCACAGATTTGACAGGTAGTTTTTATAATGAGACTATAAATTAAGTTTTTTTTTTTTACAAAAATTTATTATCTGTGGACTTTCCACGTCATGCAGCTTTTTAATTGCAGAGATTTTCGTCATACTTAGTTGTGTACATTCTGAAATAGTTTCAAAGTGTGGGTACTTTGTCTGATCTGGATCTTCTTTACTGATCCAATTGTATGTGACATTTTAATATGTGAACGGAATGTTAAACTAAAAAGAGGGTTGGATGTCATAACAAGTGAAATTGTAAACAACTGACAGTTGAGTAAGGGAAGCAAAGAATTGCATGGTCCATCTGTTAATTGAATTTTTGTCACTAACAAGGGAACCTCCCCATCGCACCCCCCTCAGATTTAGTTATAAGCTGGCTCAGTGTATAGGCCTTGAAAAACTGAACACAGATCGATCGAGAAAACAGGAAGAAGTTGTGTGGAACTATGAAATAATAAGCAAAATATACAAACTGAGTAGTCCATGTGAAAGTTATGCAACATCAAGGACTGTGTGAACTCTAGAGCGCCGTGGTCACGTGGTTACTGTGAGCAACTGCGGAAAGTGAGGTCATTGGTTCAAGTCTTTCCTCGAGTAAAAAATTTACTTTATTTTTGCAAAGTTATGATCTGTCCGTTCGATGATTGACGTCTCTGTTCACTGTAATAAGTTTAGTGTCTGTGTTTTGCAACCGCACCTTAAAACCGTGCGATTAGTAGACGAAAGGACGTGCCTCTCCAATGGGAACCGAAAATATTTGATCGCTAGGTCATAGGTCAACCGATTCCTCCACAGGAAAACACGTATGATATATTCCATACGACACTGTTGACGGCATGTGCGTCACATGACAGGATTATGTTGTCGACCCACCTAACTTGTACACTTGGCGAATGGGTAAAAACATTCTTCTACCTTGCCCGATTTAGGTTTTCTTGTGGATGTGATATTCACTCCCAAGAGAGTGATGAAAACGTAAGGGTTTGTCAGATAAACTGAAAATAAAAAATTAAACTTTTCACTCAAGGGAAGACTTGAACCAAGGACCTCTCATCCCGCAGTTGCTTACGCTAACCACGGGACCGCAGCGCTCGTGAGGTCGGACGGTCCTTGGGTGTTAACTATGTTGCATATCAACTACTCAGTTTGTATATTTTACTTATTTTTTTCATAGTTCCACACGACTTCTTCCTGTTTTCTCGATTGATCTGTGTTCAGTTTTTCAAGGCCTATCCACTGTGCCAACTTATAACTAAATCTGAGGGGGGTGCGATGGGGAGGTTCCCTGGTAAAAACAGAGACTAATTAGTGAAGTAAAATTATCTGCTTCACAAAAAAAGATTGGAACTTGTGTTTTGTATACAACAGGTATTTGTCATTGGGCTTCTAACCTGCTGAGTGTGCTTGAAAATGTGGACAAATCTTATGAAGTGTACTAGGATGGGGTAGCACAAGACAGGGTGTGCTCCTTATATACTGATAAATGTGTGGTGATATTGAAAATTAAATACCACAAAACGTAATACAATCTGGCGAGTATCTGTAATCCTTCTTTTGTACACCCATTAAATTCACTTGTTCACATGAAACATTAATGTTTTTTCCCCTTTATTGTCATTTTGAAACCTATATACAGGCAGGCCTGTAGCAGCATACTACGCCGCTTTTTGGCCGCAGAGAAACACAAAGATACAAATGAAGACAATTACAGAAAAAAAGGTGGTGGACATATAAACGGAGACAAACGTTTTTTTAAAATACTAGCTGCCGTTCATGGGCGTAGAGTCCAAGATAAAGGTGGTCAGACACTTGGACACAGACAGAAACGAAAATTGTCACACGTGAACGTAGGTGCACAAAACGAATAACACTGAACCATTTAAGCACAAAACGACGGCACACACAGAACACGAGGCTTTGATCTCCGGCGCGCGAATGTTCACTAAGCGTGTACGAGCCTCGGGATCTGCCAAAAGAGGAGGATGGGGGGTGGGAGAGGGAGAGGGGAGAGCAGTTGCCATGGGCAAGGGAGACAGGGGGAAGGGAGGAAGGGGGAGGGGAAGCCTGGGTGAAGAGGGGTGGAGGGAGGGAATGGGGAAAAGGAAAGAGAAGGGAGGGAGGGTGCCTAAAGGAAAGGACACAGGAAGTGGGGGGGAGGATCAAAGTTGATAGGAGGGGTAGACAGAGGGGAGGAGGACATCATCAGGGAGGGGGAGCTGGCAGAAGCCACCTTGGGAGAGGGTGAGGAGGGTGGAGAGATGGAGACCGGGTGGGACGTGGGAATACAGGCATGGCAACGGGAGGGGGTGGGAGAGGATGGGTGAGACAAGCGGATGAGGAGGATCGAGTTTGCGGGAGGTGTAGAGGATCCATGTCCTTACAAGGAAAAGAAGGAGGTGGGGGAAGGGGATGAGATCGTACAGGATCCGCATGGGGGAGGGGAGACGGATGCAATAGGCGAGGCGGAGAGCATGGCATTCAAGGATTTGGAGGGATTTATAAAAGGTAGGGGGGGGGCGGAGTTCCAGGCCAGATGGGCATAACAAACGATAGGGTGAATGAGGGATTTATAGGTGTGGAGGATGGTGGAGGGGTCCAGACACCACAGTCAGCCGGAATGGAGCTTGAGGAGATGGAGTCGGGAGCGTGCCTTGGCTTGGATTGTCCGGAGATGGGGAGAGGCGACGGTCGAGGGTGATGCCAAGATACTTAAGGGTGAGACTGAGGGTGATAGGACGGCCATAGATAGTGAGATAGAAATCAAGGAGGCGGAAGAAAGGGGTGGTTTTGCCTACAATGATCGCCTGGGGTTTGGAGGGATTGACCTTGAGCAACCACTGGTTGCACCAAGCGGTAAATCAGTCAAGATGGGATTGGAGGAGGTGTTGGGAGCGTTGCAGGGTGGGGGCAAGGGCAAGGAAGGTGGTGACATCGGCAAACTGGAGACGGTGGTCAGGCGGTGACGGCGGAGACATATCCGCCATATACAAAAGGTACAGAAGGGGGGAGAGGATGGAGCCTTGGGGCACACTGGCGGAGGGGAAAAAGGTGTAGGAATCTGTGTTATGGACGGTGACATAGGAAAGCCAGCGGGAGAGAAAGGAGCCGATCAGATGGACGTAGTTAATGGGAAGGGCGAAGGTTTGGAGCTTGAAGAGGAGACCGGAATGCCATACGCGGACATAAGCTCGTTCAAGGTCCAGGGAGAGGAAGATTGAGGAGCGACGGGAATGAAGCTGGTCGGAAAGGAGATGAGTGACGTGATGGAGAAGATCGTCGGGAGAGAAGGATGGCCATAAGCCACACTGGGTAACGGGAAGAAGGCGGTGCTGGCGGAGATGCTGGTGGATGCATCGGGTGAGGATAGATTCCAGGACCTTGCTGAAGACCGAGGTAAGGCTGATGGGACGGTAGGAGGAGACGGCGGACGGCGGTTTGCCAGGTTTAAGGAACATGAGGATACGGGAGGTTTTCGACAGGTTGGGGTAGTAACTGGTGGACAGGACTACATTGTAGAGCCTGGCCAGGGTGGAGAGGAAAGAGACAGGAGCTTCACGAAGGTGACGGTAGGTGACACGATCGTGACCAGGAGCGGTGGTGCGTTTCGTGCGGAGTGTAGCAATGAGATCCTGTGTAGTGATAGGGGCATTGAGTTCCGTGTGTGCAATGTTGTCCAAGTACTGGAAACCAGGTGCGAGGGGAGGGACAGGTGTCAGTTCGATCGCGGACATCCGGGTAGAGGAAGTAATTGAACTGGGGATCATCGGGGATGGAAAAGACATCGGAGAGGTAGGAGGCAGTGATTGGCCTTACTAAGGGTGTCAGGGAAGGGGTGATCATCATGGAGAAGAGGATAGAAAGGGGAGGTTTTAGTTCAGTAAGGCAACAAAGGCTGATCAGAACATGGACGAGTTAATAGGTATGGTAGCATTTAAACAGGTGCATGTCTGTCGCCAGTCCCGGCGTTTCTTAGCCGCGAGCAAATTACGAATGTGTCGCTGGAGTTGCCAGTGGCATCGTAGTGTGTCCGGGTCACGCGTACGGAGGAAGGCACGGTAGAGACGGCGGGATTCACGGAGGAGGAGGACGACCTGTGGGGGTAAGGTAGGACGGTGGGGATGGATGGCGACAGTAGGGACGTGGGCCTCCACAGCCTCAGACAAGGTCTGCTGGAGAAAGGAGGCGGCATGGGTTACATCATCAGGGTGGTGGTAGGTGAAGGGGTGGCTATCGACCTGGGTGGAAAGGGTATCCCAGTAGGCATTCCAGTTGGCATGGGAATAGTCATAGACGTACTAAGGGGGAGGGTCATTACGAGGGTCGGGGCAGGTGCGACAACCGTCTGAAACGGTGAGGAGGACAGGGGGATGGTCGCTACCAATAGGCTCCAGGACATCCACCATTATGCGGCCAAGTAGGTTGGGGGAGGAGAGGATAACATCTGGTGTGGAGTTGAATTCAGGATGGGTGTGCTGGGGGATGGGGATGAGGTCGCCTTGAAGGGAGGAGAGGAACCGAGAAACATTAATGTTGCTAATTTCAGTTTTACTACTTGTGGCTCATTTTCATAATTTCCTCTGCAACGAGGCACACAGCACTTCTACATCATTTTGAAAGATTACACTTCACTGCCACATATATCAGCTATATAAATAAAACAAAGTTAGTAATTGATGCTACTGTGAGAACTTCAGTTGGTTAAGACACGTTCCTGCAAAACGTAAGTAAACGAAATGAAATCAGCAATGGCTAGTCCTGCCATCGAACGGTGCGTCACGCAACTAATCCCTATTGCAGGCTGGTGCCACAAGATGGCAGCACGGTAGGCAGCCTCACGCTTGTCGTGAGTGATCGGTTCTGCCCACCACTACAGCTTGAGTTTGTAGCGTAGAGCTCGCCGTCGTCAGGCAACGCCACCTGGAAACAAAGCGTCACAGCGGGCGTCGTGTTGTCACAGCAGGGGTCAAGCAAATATCGGAACTTTGGCACGCCCAGCAAAACGGTCAGTCCAATTAAGTGAATGTATCATTACTTAATGCGTCTTGCATACATGTAAATTGTCATGTGAAATAACGTAAAGTAAACATGTTCATAATTTCCTTCACTGATGCGTATTATGACTGCAAATCTCATATTCGCAACATTTCGACTATTTTTAGGTGCACCTTTCTAATTTTAACATAGCCTTATAGAGTGACAATAGAGTGACAATACATAAATCTTAATTTGGACCTTATAAATATTTGATCAGAAACAAACATTAATACATTTTGATGGAAAACAAGTGCACATGTGAATCACTAATTGCAAAATATAGCAGTAGAATACTGTTACTGGAAAATTACCGAACTAGCTGAAACCTAGCCGCCAAAATTTTGTTTCATACGAATAAACATTTAAAGAAGCATTACACAAATTACTGCAAATATTACGGAATTTATTGATTCATGTCATCAATGAGTAAGGAAACTATTTAAAATAATTGAGAAATTCTGTTGCGGACAGATGGGAAAAACACCACACATAGAAATTGAGGGGTGGGAGGAAACGGAATATAATTAATTAAAAATGTAAAAGCGAATTTTTATTTCACCTCATAATACGATTTCCAAAACACTCTTGTACATGTCAATAAAAAAATTAAAGTACACTTTAGTGACATTTTTCATTCTTTTGAAAACATTTATGTTCTTCTTCAAAGTTGCATCATTTATTTTCTTAGTATGTTTATTTAATACGATATTTACACAACAGAGCAGCATGGAACACCTGATAGATTCAAGACTATGTATGTTTTTAGATTGGAAACTACTAAATAAATCACTGGGAATATTACAAGGTGCTATCTTCAAAAGCACATACCTTTGATTTGCATACTGGAGAAAAAAAGTTTCATAATCTTTTACAATTTTTTGAAAGTTTAAGTAAAAGTAAGTTACACATGCCACTATATCTTGTTTGGGGTACGCCAAGCCTCTTTGATTCTATGCCATTATCAGATGATTATCGTGCTTTACTTCATCTGAAATGAGAAATACTCAGAGTGAGTTTTTTTCAGCACTTGGTGCGAGCAATACCCTGGTATGTAGGGCAATAATGGCTAGCCGTCCTCTACTATCCCTTCAACATCATTCTCATCTACTACTACATTTAATAAATCTTTTAACTCCTGTATTTCAAAAGTTGTTTCATAAAGATCTGACTCCTTAAGAAGCTCATCTCAAACTACTTTACACTGTGCTCCAAGCCCTAAGTTTTTGCTCAGTTTCAAAAACCTGTCTAAGAGAAATGTAGTAATTTCCCCGACTTAAGTGGTAGTATTTACCGAACCTATCTTCCATATTGTCAGTCTGTACTCTTCCAAGGAGCAAATAGGACCTGTTTTTGTCAGAGAGCCAATAGCTACTGAAATCAGTCAAGGGAGCTGTTGTATGTTTTAGAGCAAAGTGTGATTCTTTAGATGCCATAAACCGAACCAAGACACAAAGCTGTTTAAAAAAATCTAATATGTCATGGGAATTAGAAGTTACAGGATCCTGCAAGACATTTATTAGCCTCTGGCCCTTAAGTAATGTTTTCACATTCACTTTTCACCATCTAAGATTTATTATTATTATAAACGTCGCAGTGCTTTCCCAATTTTGAGTTCCTTTCTTCGAGTCTAGTCTCTGCAAAGCAACAACTGTCTCATTATTTAAGATACGAGGCACCAATTTAACATCTTGTCTTTCAATTGAATTTGGAAAGAGTTTTTAAAGTTAGAGAGTTTCCATATTGCAATAGATCATGTTTTTCAGTCATGTGTAGCTCTTTTAGTGCTGTGACTGATGCAAAACCTCCCTCCATGCTGTCACTGAAATCAGAAAAACACAGAATCTGCTCCTTTTCATTGAACCAGTTGTTACAGATACACTTTGAAAGATGAACTGTATTCACAAAAGAGTACAGTGGGCGATCTGCAGAAGTTTGTGCAGGGTGACAGTACTTTTTTCTTTACTTCTGGTTGAGTGCTAAAGTTTGATATTGCTTTTCTATAAATTGAATTATTGTCTGCCACTAACCTAACCACCTCAAATCAAGCTGGTTCTGATTTAAGAATTACTTATTTTATGTATCACGAAGAAAGTTCACCTTCGTAATCAAATTAGGATTTCAAATGTGCTGTATCAGTTAACACAAGAAGTGCTTTGCCCTGTGAGGCTAAAGTTCCAGCTTTCTGTGAGATATGACTACTAACTGATCACTATGTTTTTCAATGAGTGGTCTAGTTAAAAGCTTACCACGAAGTCTGGACAGTGTATTTGTATTTGGCATAGAAATAATGGTAGTGCTTCTGACAAACGTACATCCACGTCAGCTAATAGTATTTACTACTGATCACAGAATCAGTCAGTATAATATCTAAACTGAGATGAACTTCTACATTTCAGGAATGAAACCTGTAACTTTAAAAATTTTTTTCAGTTTCCCTTTCTGGAAACTTCTCCACTATATTCTGCAAATTATCTTCAGTGAACGACAGAACACTATCAACAGGAATCTCATCTTCATTACACACCAAATAAATTTCGTTAAGAGCTTGACACACCTCTTGTGTGTTGCAGACTTTTGGGAAGTTTCACCTTTCGAACATATTTCAATTCCACACCATTAATAAAAACTCTGAGAAATAAATCACTGTTTATAACAGAGTAGCAATCAACTCTAGGGTAAGGATTGTGGGTAATTAACAATAAGCACACACTGTCTAATTTGTGATCTGCGATCCAGTAGCTATGCTTATTGCAGACACTTATTTTACTTTTTAGTTGCTCTGTCAACTTCTCCTGCGTTTATACACTTTCTCGAATGGCGATGTGAAGGTCACTGTTTTCTAGTCGCTCCCTGCGACTTTTGGGGTCCCCTCAGTCTGATGTTGACGTATTGGACAAATATGAAAGGTATACCGGTAATTTTGAAGGTACAGCATCTCAAAGAGAAAAGCTTAACATCAAACGAGATGCAACTATACAACCAGCTTCCCCCTTATGACATTGTAAATTACAAATGTAGGCCTCTGCTTAACATTTGGTTCTTTAACCTACCTTTTCTCAAACATCGACGATCCAGTGGTGCTGGTAACAGTTTGCCAGTTCTTGGGTCGTACATACTTGTACTGCTTAATATACCTTCTTCGCTGAAATGCAGCTCACATACCTTAACAGAAGTGTACAGTTGAATGATAAATATGTTATGAAAATGACCGTTAAGATGGGTGGGACTGTATATTGCTTTCGTTCGTAATACATTTCGGAATAAAAGTTATGCGTTACGATTTATGTAATGGTGTTATAGTACTTAAGAAAAACAACGATACTTACAACTGAATGTTTATTGGCCATCCAAATGGTTCAAATGGCTCTGAGCACTATGCGAATTAACATCTGAGGTCATCAGTCGCCTAGAACTTAGAACGAATTAAACCTAACTAACCTAAGGACATCACACACATCCATGTCGAGGCAGGATTCGAACCTGCGACTGGAACGATGGCATCCAATCTTGTCTGTGAACAGCCCAGATCCATTTCAGAGACTCATAGATGGACTGCCGAAAGAAACGAACGAATTGACCCCTGCAAAATGGGGGGGTGGGGGGGGGTCGCCCCCGTATGTATCCGGCGCTGCATCTACATGGATCCTCTGCAAATCAGACTCAAGTGCCTGGCAGAGGGTTCGTCCAACCACCTTCACAATAATTCTCTATTATTTCAGTCTCTGAACAGTGCGCGGAAAACACGAACACATATATCTTCCCGTGCGAGATCTGATTTCTCTTATCTTATTATAATGATCGTTTCTTCCTATGTAGGTGGGCGTCAACAAAATGTTTTCGCATTTGGAGCAGAAAACTAGTGATTGAAATTTTGTGAGAAGATTACGCCTCAACCGAAAATGCCTCGATGCAAGCTGTCACGTCTCTTTCTGTTTACTAGCGATGTTTTAGTTCTAAAAGAACACGACATTCTCTAGGTAATATCTGTAGGTTACACGAAAATTTGTAAATAAACGGTTCCATAATGTAGCAGTTTACGTCTGCTATGGTTAATATGAAACTAAAAAAAGAAAAATGTGGTGTCTTCTGTTGTTCCAATGTGCAGCGCTACATACACTTCCGTTTGTGAAAACCATTCTAAAGACCAATATAAACAATTACGCATCAGTTTCGCTTTTAAAATATTTCACTGAACTCAACAGTGTAACTTCTTGGCCGCTTGGTGTGCTGCAACCGCTGTGGGTAACAAGAAAGAGACGGAGCGCCGTTGACTGTTATGTTAAGACTGTGCCGCAGCTGTAGTCTTTCCTTGTTTTGCGGTACTTGGTTCGTTCCCATTTCGATAAATAGTTGAAGTTCTTTTGTGATAACCGTTTTGATTTGCTACTGCTACATACAGGGAGTCTCAGGAGGAACAGTCAATATTCGGATATATGACAGAAATGACCATTCGAAACAAACATGTCTAGCAAGCATGAGCTCTAACATGCATACCTTAGCAGCTGTGAGCACTTGGTCATCTTAGATGCTGTGAAACAAATCTCTTCTACTGCAGCTCTTTGCTTTCCATATTTTGGGAGGAGGTAAGGGTCAAATGAAGAACGGGATAAAACTCGTCGGCTTTGAACAATGGCGTCATATTTTAGTCATATATATTAATTTATTTTCGAATCATACGTAATAAATTGATTACCTTCTGTGGCGAAACGTAATAATCGTAACTAGAAATGAATGAATGTGTTATTAAGAAATAAATAATGTGTACGAGTTTTGATGGTGGTGGTAATTTTGAATCACTTGCGTAGATCTTGTGAATTGTACCTGTGTCTGATAGTGAGTCGTTCTAATTGCTGTTTCCTATGCAGTCGATTCGTATCTTGTACTATTTAGGTCAACTGAAGAAGTACTGGCGTAAGAAGAAGAACCGACGTACGCATAACTGGCATCACGTACCTCAGTTGAATTACGATGGTTGTATTCTGTTCTTCAGCTGACCTATATATGTATATAGGATACAAATACTTTATCGCCTTCGCGAGTACTAGTATCGTATTCTTCAACTGGACTATGTAGGTCACCTGAAGTACAGGATACAAATTTTATGTTTCTCCCTTTTTTCGTGTTCGCTAGTACTAGTACCGTATTTTTCAGTTGACGCTAGTACCAGCGAAGGTGAAAAAACTGATAAACGTAAAATTCGTATATATATCAACATAGGCACTCCATGCCATTGTCACATATATCACTTTATACTATGGTTCTCAACTGTAAGAGAAAGTGATATACGTCACGTTAAGTCCGAAATGTGGATGTACATGATACATGTCCACGATCTGTTGCCTCTGCTTTTCAATCGTTTGTTTCTCAACATTCGTCTATGCTTTTAAATCTTTGCAGTGCAAGATGTGTGGTAACGTGTGCCGTCATTGATCAAAGCCGACGGGTTGTATCCCATTCTTCAATATTCTCAACTTTTTCTTCTTCGCTACTGTGAAATGGTCTCTACAACTGAACAAGTGCTCATAGCCTTTTCAGTTAAGCATTTTAGAGCTCATGTTTACTATATTCCTTTCATCATCATAAGAATAAACCTGATGTAAACAAACACAAACACGGTGATTGATCAGAAGTCGTAGCACATGTACACTGGTGGAGTTACGCTCTTGGAACTAGGTACTAGTTATGTATTAGATACAATAGATATGTATTATTGCTAAGTTACGTTAAATGAAGCTTTAAGATATTCAAATGTAGTAACAGCCATCAATGTTTTTCCTGATCACGCTTTAGCTACGTAGTTTTCATTTCAAAAATCGTGTCCAGTTACAGCCTCTGCATTGTTGTGCTCTGATTGTCGCGTTGTTATCGAGCAGTAGGAAAATGGCTGAGGCTGCTTCCTGTTGCGCAGTGAAACACGCGTGTGGAATACGGCTATGAAGTGTAGTGCCGAGAAATTTTTCATAAATTTACAGACAATCGGCTTCGAGGTTTTTCGATGGAGTGTATTGTACAGAGTTGAGGAACGAATGGTTAGAGGATCTGTAACGAAATCGTAAGCATGACAAAAAATCAACTGCAGTTTATGGTTAGCTGGTTCAAAACTCGTATGAGCTATTTTTTTCTCGTTCAATTTGAGATAGCTACATCTCATAATTGTAAAATTCATCAGCACTTTTTGGGAATAATGCAGGTCTTCTTGTTTCTAATTATATACAGCACGCGAAATTGCTGTTTTCATATTAAATACAAATACTTAATTATCGATATTTCATGAAAGACTGTTAATAAATGTTGCTTGAATTAAGAAAACATAACAATGTAATTTTTTAAGGTAGAAATGAAAAACCGAATACTCTTCATTTGGACTATGTCCATCGTTTTATACCACATATGTATATAAGTATCGTAGAAACATAAAAAACAATCATTTTCGCAGCATACAACACATCATACAAATGCTGCATTTTTACATTTGCCACTGTACCATCACAATATGAACCCAACAGAACTGACCTCGAGACAAGGTGCGGGATTTGGACCGAGAAGTAACAAGACTGTTTTGCTGCCAGACGTACTGGAACTAACGCACGCGGCTTTTCCACACGTCACTGCCGAACGCTGGCGGGATATACAGAACGGCACGTGATAAAAGAAGAAGAGAAAATGTGGCTCCTGGTTGACGTCGTGGTTCTCTTGTTGACAGGTTCGTTATTGACGTAGCAGGTGACACTTCAAAAAATGAAATTCATTTCTCGGATTCGGATGAAGAAGGAGCTAGGAGATTACCAGACGACTGACTGTAATTAATACCTTCAGTGGCTTCAGTATTCAACAGTACGGTGAAATCCCTGCAGTATGCTTTTGAACCATACACAGCTCGCTCAGAAAAATTACGCTATTTTCCCAAGTTAGAAATTTCATCGCTCTTGTCTGTAAGTGGAATACAGAACTAGAGCATTTTATGCTATCCGTATGGTCGCGTAAGACGCGCTCGGTGGTGCTGGAGTTTTTCCGAATATTATTTCATTCTCTTTTAAAAATTAAATGGCAGTCGAAGCTGTATTGTTTCTTTGATCGTCTTTTTTTTTACGTCTGAACTGCAACTGCTCACATCATTGCAGGTTAGTTGGCCAGTGGTGTCCAAGTTTAATGCGCCGGTAAAGCTGTTGTCCCGCATTATCTCTCCGTCTATGTGCGTGTAACGCAGCATAAAACTTATCTTTATGATCGTACTTGACTGTACTGGTCACAGCTTGGCTTCCGCTATACGTGAAATGAAATCCAATGATAGTCAAGCGAAGGTGGAAGAATACATGGCGTTACGTCTACATCAGGTTTATTCTTATGATGAAGAGAGTATAGACTCCCTTTTCTCGTTTTCGCCCATACCACCTCCTCCATAAATACCGTAAGCCGAACACCTGCAGTGTAAGAGATTTGTTTCACGGCATCGAAGATGAAAAAGTGCTCATAGCTGTGAAGGTACGAATTTTGGAGCCAATGTTTACTAGACTTCTTGGCTTGGAATTATCGTTCCCGCCATATCGCCGAGTACTGACCACTCCTTCTGGGACGCCCAGTCTATCTGTAACTACGTGTCGCGGTCTCCACTTGTGACAGACAAATTAAGTTTATTTTTCGATACTAGTGTCGATATCTTAAAGATACGTATTTAATTTTTAGTTACTACTGTGTATCCAAGTCCCCCATATAGCTGTAGATGTTTTCACGATACACCTGTCGTTTGCTTTCCAACAGGTTTTTAGGCCTATTATTTCCCGTAATAAAGTAGAAATCCAACGAGGATTGAAAAATTTTGACTCACTCAGTTTCAAGATGTATGGAAACAAAATATTAAATTGAAAGGGCAAATAAAAGAAAACTTACTCCGCCCACAAATCGTCGCTTTTCTCGAGAAGTGGCATGTGGTTGAGTAATGCAAGAAATCTCCACCATTCTCCTGTTAATTCTCTTTTTTTTCTGTCTCTACTGTCTCTTCTCAAAACTCGTGCTGTAATCGGAGATCAAACCACAATTTGAACTTTACGAAAAGTGGATGCTAAAGGGTCAAAACTGAGGTGACTACACTCCTGGAAATGGAAAAAAGAACACATTGACACCGGTGTGTCAGACCCACCATACTTGCTCCGGACACTGCGAGAGGGCTGTACAAGCAATGATCACACGCACGGCACAGCGGACACACCAGGAACCGCGGTGTTGGCCGTCGAATGGCTCTAGCTGCGCAGCATTTGTGCACCGCCGCCGTCAGTGTCAGCCAGTTTGCCGTGGCATACGGAGCTCCATCGCAGTCTTTAACACTGGTAGCATGCCGCGACAGCGTGGACGTGAACCGTATGTGCAGTTGACGGACTTTGAGCGAGGGCGTATAGTGGGCATGCGGGAGGCCGGGTGGACGTACCGCCGAATTGCTCAACACGTGGGGCGTGAGGTCTCCACAGTACATCGATGTTGTCGCCAGTGGTCGGCGGAAGGTGCACGTGCCCGTCGACCTGGGACCGGACCGCAGCGACGCACGGATGCACGCCAAGACCGTAGGATCCTACGCAGTGCCGTAGGGGACCGCACCGCCACTTCCCAGCAAATTAGGGACACTGTTGCTCCTGGGGTATCGGCGAGGACCATTCGCAACCGTCTCCATGAAGCTGGGCTACGGTCCCGCACACCGTTAGGCCGTCTTTCGCTCACGCCCCAACATCGTGCAGCCCACCTCCAGTGGTGTCGCGACAGGCGTGAATGGAGGGACGAATGGAGACGTGTCGTCTTCAGCGATGAGAGTCGCTTCTGCCTTGGTGCCAATGATGGTCGTATGCGTGTTTGGCGCCGTGCAGGTGAGCGCCACAATCAGGACTGCATACGACCGAGGCACACAGGGCCAACACCCGGCATCATGGTGTGGGGAGCGATCTCCTACACTGGCCGTACACCACTGGTGATCGTCGAGGGGACACTGAATAGTGCACGGTACATCCAAACCGTCATCGAACCCATCGTTCTACCATTTCTAGACCGGCAAGGGAACTTGCTGTTCCAACTGGACAATGCACGTCCGCATGTATCCCGTGCCACCCAACGTGCTCTAGAAGGTGTAAGTCAACTACCCTGGCCAGTAAGATCTCCGGATCTGTCCCCCATTGAGCATGTTTGGGACTGGATGAAGCGTCGTCTCACGCGGTCTGCACGTCCAGCACAAACGCTGGTCCAACTGAGGCGCCAGGTGGAAATGGCATGGCAAGCCGCTCCACAGGACTACATCCAGCATCTCTACGATCGTCTCCATGGGAGAATAGCAGCCTGCATTGCTGCGAAAGGTGGATATACACTGTACTAGTGCCGACATTGTGCATGCTCTGTTGCCTGTGTCTATGTGCCTGTGGTTCTGTCAGTGTGATCATGTGATGTATCTGACCCCGGGAATGTGTCAATAAAGTTTCCCCTTCCTGGGACAATGAATTCACGGTGTTCTTATTTCAATTTCCAGGAGTGTATTTTCCGTGTTGATGTGTCTCTTTCCATGGGCTACAAGCAGATAGGGGCATATTATGAAGGCACAGGCAGCAGATTAGTTATTTCATATTTTCATTGTATACTTGTCAAGTTTTTAATTTATTGTTGTAACGATAATTTCCTTCCTGTTTTTCTGATTTCATTGAAATCTCTTATCTCTTAAAGCAAATGAAGCATTAGCAATCACTTTGTGTCAACGTATTTCGAGACCAAAGTTGGTGCCAACCTGCAACACAAAGAACGTCTGCCGACGACAGCGAGAGACCGCCGTACAGACGGGGTGCGGGCAGGTCTCGCGTGCTGCCCGTGCACGCCTGCCTTCAGCTGCGGCGTCCGGTAACAGGGACGTTATTGCCTCAGCCGTGCTGCACCAGTCCTTATGCCATGTGTTTGTTGCTCACTTCTGTCAGCATTGTTATTAAAATATCACCGATGGCTTTCCCTGTTTTCTATTATACAGAAATATTTCAAACCAATGCAAATTTTACGGATAAAAATTACTCCTATTTTTAAAAACTGATTACTTAAAGACGAAAAGTTTTAGCAATACTGCTGCGGCTAATTGATATTTCGCGATTTTTTATTGGGTTATTACTAAAGAACACCTGTTACAGTCGAAATGAAACAAATACCGAAAAGTACCGACCATTCGAAACGAACACTGGTAGCGGTTTTACCCTGTCAGTTTCCTCCTTAACTAATCGCAATCTCCCAATAAGCAATGTTGGTAAAGTGTATTGTTCGATACAAAGCAACGATTTATTTACGGCAAATACTATGTAGAGGACTGTTGTTGCTTCAAACACGTTTTAGACTCAGCCTATAGCCGCCCCTGGAATAGAAGTTTTACAGGATGTATCAAAAAGAGTCATCCGATTATAAAAAGTTGTAACTGTTATGTTATTTGAGGTACGTGAATGAACAACGTCTAGTTGGGAAGAGCAAACTCTCGACATTTAAATGGCTCCTGCTAGGTAGCAGCAGTGTGGGCCAATTTTAGTTCTATAATTCGTTAATCATAAGAATAAACCTGATGTAAACATTGCACTATGTGTTCTTCCGCTTTAGCAGGAACCCTATTGAATTTCCGTGCCACGTGGGACTGTAGCCAAGCTGTCTCGAGTACTGTCAAGTACGAAAATAAGGGTACGTTTTGTGCTGTGCGTTATGGGCTCATCGACTTCAGCGATAGTACGGGATAACAGCTTTACCGGAGCATTTAACTTGGACAGCACAGGCCGGTCACATCGTACAGCCAGCCTGCAGTGACGTGGCCAGCTGCAGTTCACACGTAAAAGGAGACGAACACAGGAGCGTAAAACTTCGAATGTTATTTAATTTTTAAACAGAATGGAATAATACACTGCAAGTCTCCAACAATACTCTCCTTAGACGAAAACCACAATACCTTAAAGTTTTTAGTTAATGTACTATTGTAATTAAAAACAAGAATGATGAAAATTCCAGATTTAGCCACAACGTATTTTTCTGCATAAGCTGTGTGTAAGGTAAGAGTATTGAAGGATTTCACAGTATAGTTCCTCATCCGAATTCGAGAAACATATTTCAGTTCTGGAAGTGTAACCTACTAGGTTGATATCGAGCCTATCAACAACAGAATCTACGAAGCCACCCAGGGGCAGCATTTTCTCTTCTTTTATGACAAGCCGTTCTATATCCCGCCAGCGTTCGGCAGTGGCGTGTGAAAAAGCTGCGTGCGTTAGTTTCAGTTAAGTTTGGCACCGTAAGAGTTTTGTTAATTCTCGGGCCAAATCCCGCAGGTTGGCTCGAGATCAGTTCTGCTGTAAAAATGCAGCATTTTTATGATGGCTCGATGGTGTGAGAATGAATGTTTTTCATGTTTCTACGGTACTTATCTACCTCTGGGGTATAACATGATGGAAATAGTCCAAATGAAGAGTATTTCGTTCTTCATTTTTGCCTTATAAATTAAACTTATGTTTTCTTATATCAGTCAACTCTTATGAACGGTCTTTCATAAAATATCGATAATTAAGAATTTTTATTTGACATGGAAACCGGAATTTTGCGTCCAATATGCAATTGTAAACAAGAAGACGTGCATTATTCATAGAAAATTATGATGAGCTTTATAATTAAGAGAGCTAAGTATTTGAAATTGAAAGAGAAAAAAAAAGAAAAGCACGGGGATGATTTGAAATAATGCACATACAATCTCATGTGATTCATACATATTCCACTATGCTGTCAAATGCACTATACGTTCAATGTTAGGATCATTGCAACTACAATTTATACAACCCTGGGAAAACTTTAAAGCCGATTACCTCCGTAAATTTATGAAAAACATTAAGAACTGCCCATTTCTCGGCACTATTTAACCATATTCCACACGCGTGTTTCACTACAGAACAGAAAGCAGCCTCAGCCATTTTCATACCGCGCGTTAACAGCGCGACAATAAGACCAGAACGCTGCAGATCCTCTGAAATAAAGTCTACGTAACTAAAACGCGATTAAGGAAAACATTGATGACTGTTAATACATTTGAATATCCTACAGTTTCATTTAAAGTAACTCAGTAATAAGATACCTAATAGTAAGTAGGACCTAGTTCAAAGACCGTAACAACACCAGTGTGCGTGTGCTACGGCTTCTGACCAATCATCGAGTTTGTGTTTGTTTACACCAGGTTTATTCTTATGTTGAACGGATTGTAGCAAAAATGGTTTGGGGACAACAGACAGCGTTTTGTGTTCTCCGTTTTGGGCATTACGGGTCAGTGGTAGCTGTTCAGCGTGACTTTGGTACTGGGTACGGTGTGGATCCTCCTACAGCACAGAGCATTAGACGACGGCACGAACAGTTCCGAGAAACAGGCCGTTTGTGTGAAGGCAGATCGCCGGGCCGCCCCCCGAGTGTCTGACACAGGCGTCGAACGCATCCGCCGTAGTTCCACGAGGAGTCCGCGGAAATCCGTTCGCCGTGCAGCTCGGCAGCTCAACATGCCGTCGAGGCCTACACACGAAACCGAACAACATTGAGCTACCGCAAGCTCTTCTTTAAGGTGACAACAACGCGCGGATTCTGTAATTTCGTTATTGGCAAGTTGGAGGATGACAGTTTTCATCCACACTTAGTATTTAGTGACGAGGCAACATTCCATTAAAATGGAAAGGTAGAATGGAAGTGAGCGTATGGCATTTTTGGCAGGGAGGCCCCAGCCGGGGACATTCGGCCGCCGAGTGCGAGTCTCACTGCAGCCGACGCCACACTGGGCGACTTGTGTGCCGGTGATGAGGATGAAACTGTGATGAGGACAACTCTCAGTCCACGAGCGGAGGAAATCTCCAACCCAGCCAGGAATCGAACCTGGCCCCGCTCGATGGGAGGCAAGCACGTCACCACCCAGCTAAGCAGGAGGACAATGGAAAGCCGAACCGTTATTGCATGAGAATATGAATGAACTGAGACATTACATAACAGCAGCTGTGCTAGCTGTAACTCGAGACAAGCTCGCTGCAATGTGGTAAGAATCTGAATACAACATTGACGCATGCGGTGCATCCCAAAAGGGGCATATTAAATACCTATGAAAAGTTATGAAAGGGTTTCCTGTTCACTGTTTATGTTTATTAGTTTCAGAAATCTGCCAAAACGAATGATTCTTTTTGATGCACCCTCTATTTTGTCATTCTATTTTGAAACGACGTCATTCATAAAAATGTGTGACGTCCATTTTTTTCTGGAATTACAAAAATTACTCCAGAAAAATGAGGCCTTTTTTCCAAATTTGAAAAACTGCGTTGCGAGGTGCACGGTCATACACTTACTACCAGATTGTTTTTATTATGGAGACTCGAGTTTATGACTATTACAAGCGAACCGGCCTAACGTAAAATGAGTTAAGCCAATATTTTTCTTGTTATATTCCCGTTAGGATGTATGGAAAAATTTGATTTTCAAAGTTTAGGATATATATTTTATTTTAGATTGTCATAAAAATTGTCTGGCACTCGACATCTTCGCTACTAACTGCTTACTGCAAAACTATATAACTTGAAAGATACACACATCAAACAAAGTTTGGCGTCACCCTGATTCCCAGAACTCCTGAAGACAGCTGTTGACTGTGGATATTGTATCAAACACACAGTCCCTTTGACTATTCAGAGGTGTCACTAAACCCACCCAAAGATGTAAACAACCGTGCATGAGCAGCGCCTGATAGACGGAAGTGGTCGGACAGCCCATCAGTCCAGTCATTCCACTAGGATGGAGGTACGTGTCTCGTGTTGTCTGTAGTTCAAACATACCTAGATGGTTGATGCCGCGGTTAGACCGCGTCCACATTTTTACTTTGTGACAGGAAGGGCTCTCAACAGGGGAAGTGTCCAGGCATCTCGGACTGAACCAGGCGATGTGGCTCTGACATGGAGGAGATGCAGAGAGAGAGAGGAACTGTCTATGACATGCCTCGCTCAGGCCGACCGAGGGCTACTACTGCAGTGGATGCTCGCTGCGTGCGGATTATGACTCGGAGCAATCCTGATAGCAACGTCAGCATGTTGAATAATGATTTTCGTTCAGCCTTCGGACGTCGTGTTACGATTCAAACTGTGCGCAATAGGCTGCATGTTGCGCTACTTCATTCCCAACGTCCATGGCGAGGTCCCTCTTTGCAACCACGACACCGTGCAGCGCGGTACAGATGGGCTCAACGACATGCCGAATGGACCGCTCGGGATTGGCATCACATTCTCCTCACCAATGAGTGTCGCACATGTCTTACAATCGTCGGAGACGTGTTTGGAGGCAACCTGGTCATGCTAAATGCCTTAGACACACTGCACAGCGGCTGCAGCAAGGTGGAGTTTCGACGCTGTATTGGGGTGGCATTATGTGGGACGCTGTAAATTCTGTACGATACGTGAATGCCATCCTCCGACCGGCAGTGCAACCATTCGTCTTCATGGACGACAATTCGCTCCCCCATCGTACACATCTTGTGAATGATTTCCTTCAGAATGACGACATCGCTCGACTAGAGTGGGCAGCATGTTTTCCAGACACGAACCCAATCGCACATGCCTGGGATAGATTGAAAACGGCTGTTAATGGACGAGGTGACCCATCAACCATTCTGAGGGATCTACGCCGGATCGCCGTTGAGAAGTGGGAGAATCTGGGCCAACAGTGCCTTGATGAACTTATGGGTAGTATGCCACGACAAATACAGGCATACAAGAGGACGTGCTACTGGGCATTAGAGGTACTGTTGTGTACAGAAATCTGGACCATCACTTTTGAAGGTCTCACTGTATGGTGGTACAACATGCAAGGTGTGGTTTTCATGAGTAACAGAAAGGGCGGAAATGATGTTTATATTGATCTCTGTACCAATTTTCTGTATAGATTGCGGAAATCTCGGAACCGAGGTGATGCAAAACTCTTTTTGATGTGTGTATTTGTCCGATGTTAAAGACATTTTAATAGGTTATATTCACATATATTGGCAGTGGAAATCTCATGTTACAAATTTTTTAACCACCCAAAAAAGTTATGTTTTTTTCTAAAGTGACTTTTTCTGTGACCGTATGAATTTTGTAATGAGTGATATATAAGTCTGGTGCTGTTGCGTGGACCGCGGTAAATGGGAATAACAGTGGGCCCAGTGGCGGCATCAGGTGTTATGTTGTGTCACAGGGAAACTCTTTTCCAACAGCACAGGGTTTGTGGCATACGCACGCTGTTAATCGCGAGGTCCAGTATGCACACAACTAGTCTTAAATATCACTCTTTATACCATCCCTATCACACTATATAGTCGCAGTGTTTGTAGCGTCTTACAGATATTCTAAACGAACCCATGCTTTCTGTTGTGTTTGTCCTGGACTGAGAAAAAGTTACTTTAGAAAAATCATATGAACTTTTTTTTTTGAGATGCTGCAAAATTCTGTAACTTGAGATTTCCACTGCGAATATATGTGTCCATAACCTATTAAAATTTCATAAACATCAAGCATGGTGTGGGTTCCTGTAGTCATGTCCTAGTTCATGAACCACGGGCAATGTATGAGTGGCCAAGTAAGTGGTTCCGACAGTCGGGATACCAGTTACTTTGGAATAAGGCTGGGCATCTCGGACATATTCTGAGTTGTGGTCACCTTTGTGCTCATACGGCAAAGACTACCAAATCCACCGGTTAGTCCTCAGCCGTTAGGGGTAAAACCCAATGGGACTCCGGGCAAGTAAGGCTAGCAACCTGCTTCCCTGGTACTTTAAACATGATGCTGGCAACAATCAGAGCAAAATGCCTCGGACCTTTGGAGTCCCACCTCTAACTGACAAACCAGGGACTCCTAAGAAACGACTTGGCAAACAAATGGTAATGAGATGGGGAGCTATTAATATCAATGGGGGCTACTCTGGGAAGAAGGTAGAGCTGGCAACGGCTTCAAGTAAGATGGGGCTGGACGTTTTAGCTGTTAGTGACATTTGGGTGAGGGGTGAGAAAGAAGAGAAGTGGGAGAATACAAGGTCTACCTGTCAGGAGTCAAAGCAGGAATAGCACAATGGGGTGTAGGGCTTTACATCAGGAAAGAAATGGAACCCAGCGTAGTTGCAATAAGGTATGTAAACGAACGACTGATGTGGATAGATTTGACGGTGTCTAGCAAGAAAATTAGGATTGTGTCAGTATATTCGCATTGTGAAGGGACAGATCAAGATAAGATGGATAGTTTTTATGAGGCGCTCAGTGATGTAGTTGTTAGAGTAAAGGACAAGGACAGTGTTCTGCCCGTGGGTGATTTTAACGCCAGGATTGGAAATCGAACAGAAGGGTATGAAAAGGTTATGGGTAAATTTGGAGAGGATATGGAGGCCAACAGGAACGGGAAACAACTCTTGGATTTCTGAGCCAGTATGGGCTTAGTAATCAAACTCCTTTTTTAAACATAAGAACATTCACCGGTATACTTGGGAAGGCAGGGGAACCAGATCTGTCATTTACTATATAATAACAGATCAGGAATTCAGGAAGGCTGTGAGGGACACACGTGTATTCAGGGGATTCTTTGATGACACTGATCATTATTTAATCTGCAGTGAAATTGGGATTGTGAGGCCGAAAGTTCAGGAGGTCAGGTCCATATGTAGGAGGATAAGAGTGGAGAAACTTCAGGATAAGGAAATCAGGCACAAGTACATAACAGCGATCTCAGAAAGGTACCAGTTAGTTGAATGTAGTCAATTACAGTCATTGGAAAAGGAATGGACAAGGTACAGGGACACAGTACTAGAAGTGGCTAAAGAATGTCTTGGAACAGTAGTGTGTAAAAGTAGGATGAAGCAAACAGCTTGGTGGAATGATACAGTCAAGGCAGCCTGTAAAAGGAAAAAGAAGGCGTATCAAAAATGGCTACATACCAGAACCCAGGTAGACAGAGAAAGTTATGTTGAAGAAAGAAACAAAGTCAAACAGATAATTGCAGCATCCAAGAAGAAATCGTGGGAAGACTTTGGAAACAGGTTGGAGACTATGGAAAACCATTCTGGAGTGTAATTAGCAGTCTTCGAAAGGGAGGTAAGAAGGAAATGACAAGCATTTTGGACAGGTCAGGAAAACTGCTGGTGAATCCTGTGGATGCCTTGGGCAGATGGAGGGAATATTTTGAAGAGTTGCTCAATGTAGGCGAAAATACGATCAGTAATGTTTCAGATTTCAAGGTAGAATGGGATAGGAATGATGATGGAAATAGGATCACATTTGAGGAAGTGGAAAAAATGGTCAATAGATTGCAGTGCAATAAAGCGGCTGGGGTAGATGAAATTAAGTCGGAACTCATCAAATACAGTGGAATGTCAGGTCTTAAATGGCTACACAGGATAATTGAAATGGCATGGGAGTCGGGACAGGTTCCACCAGACTGGACAAAAGCAGTAATCACAGCAATCTTTAAACATGGAAACAGAAAAGATTGTAACAACTACAGAGGTATCTCTTTAATCAGCGTTGTGGGTAAAATCATCTCAGGTATTGTTGAAAGGAAAGTGCAAGTATTAGTTGAGGACCAATTGGATGAAAATCAGTGTTGGTTTAGGCCTCTTAGAGGTTGTCAGGACCAGATCTTTAGCTTACGGCAAATAATGGAGAAGTGTTATGAGTGGAACAGGGAATTGTATCTATGCTTTATAGATCTAGAAAAGGCATATGACCGGGTTCCTAGGAGGAAGTTATTGTCTGTTCTACAAGATTGTGGAATAGGAGGCAAACTTTTGCAAGCAATTAAAGGTCTTTACATGGATAGTCAGGCAGCAGTTAGAGTTGACGGTAAATTGAGTTCATGGTTCAGAGTAGTTTCAGGGGTAAGACAAGGCTGCAACCTGTCTCCACTGTTGTTCATATTATTTATGGATCATATGTTGAAAACAATAGACTGGCTGGGTGAGATTAAGATATGTGAACACAAAATAAGCAGTCTTGCATATGTGGATGACTTAGTTGTGATGGCAGATTCGATTGAAAGTTTGCAAAGTAATATTTCAGAGCTAGATCAGAAATGTAAGGACTATGGTATGAAGATTAGCATCTCCAAAACGAAAGTAATGTCAGTGGGAAAGAAATATAAACGGATTGAGTGCCAAATAGGAGGAACAAAGTTAGAACAGGTGGACGGTTTCAAGTACTTAGGAGGCATATTCTCACAGGATGGCAACATAGTTAAAGAACTGGAAGCAAGGTGTAGCAAAGCTAATGCAGTGAGCGCTCAGCTACGATCTACTCTCTTCTGCAAGAAGGAAGTCAGTACCAAGACTAAGTTATCTGTACACCGTTCGATCTTTCGACCAACTTTGTTGTATGGGAGCGAAAGCAGGGTGGATTCAGGTTACCTTATCAACAAGGTTGAGGTTACAGACATGAAAGTAGCTAGGATGCTTGCAGGTACTAGTAGATGGGAACAATGGCAGGAGGGTGTCCACAATGAGGAAATCAAAGAAAAACTGGGAATGAACTCTATAGATGTAGCAGTCAGGGCGAACAGGCTTAGATGGTGGGGTCATGTTACACGCATGGGAGAAGCAAGGTTACCGAAGAGACTCATGGATTCAGCAGTAGAGGGTAGGAGGAGTCGGGGCAGACCGAGGAGAAGGTACATGGATTCGTTTAAGAATGATTTTGAAGTAATAGGTTTAGCATCAGAAGAGGCACCAATGTTAGCACTGAATAGGTGATCATGGAGGAACTGTATAAGTGGGGCTATGCTCCAGACTGAACGCTGAAAGGCATAATCAGTCTTAAATGATGATGATAACATCAAGCAAATACATTTCAGGCGATATATAGTATTGAAGTGAGAAGTTGGTAGCGAAGACGCTGAAAGCTGGAATCTTTACTACAATTTAAAATAAAAAATATATAATGAACTTTAAAACTAAATTGCTTCTGCACCTTACCGACATCGCTCTGTCTTTAGACGTGCATTTTGACCTTCACAGATTGGGACAACATCTCGACCTGACCACACCTGTCAATCTGGTTAGTGCTGTTGATTACCTAACCAGAAAAATCCAAAAGGCGTTGAA
This sequence comes from Schistocerca cancellata, assembly GCF_023864275.1. NCBI lineage: Eukaryota > Metazoa > Arthropoda > Insecta > Orthoptera > Acrididae > Schistocerca > Schistocerca cancellata. The sequence continues at coordinate 109,789,275 of NC_064636.1, read as the reverse complement.
GGCCTCTACTTGCATTGTCCCCAGGGCCTTAACCCCCACTAGATGAATTGCCTTCCCTATTGCCAAACAGAGGACCTGTTATTGTTCTGCATCTGCTCCTCAGCAGCAGCTACTCTTTCTACTCTCTCTGAATGTTCAATGAGGCTACTCACATTTTCTCTAGTTGTGGAAATGATTCTCTTATGCCAGTGCCAAGGTAGCTTACCTGCCAGTCTAATTATAACAATTTCCGGTTTCATCTTTTCTGTCAAATGTGACAGCCGTGAAACCCACTTTATAGAGAACCCTTTTATGGAGTCATGATGCGGAGAAAATTTTTTACCATTTCTGAACTTTCTTAAAATATCGTTTTGTTTGTTGCTTGATCAGTACTCGTTAAGCAATGCAGTTTTAAATTCAGAAAGAGTTTTGCATCGTGTCATTACGTTAGCCGACCACCGGAAAGCACTTCAGACAAATGACTTCCTATGAAAGAAATTTTCTCTCGTTCCGACCACGCGCTAGGCAAAACATCGGCAAAATTAGCGATAGATGCGAGCAGACCAAGGATTCAAATCAATACGAGAGATCCACGAGACAGAAAATTACATAGAAATGTACTCAACTCTGCACTGGAACTGTACTTCAGATGCTATAATTCTCCACCTGAAAGATGGAATCTGGCAAAGTGCCAACATAACCCAAGATGTAAAGCAGAGGACAGGGAATTAAATACCTCTCTGCCCCCATGGTGCTCTGCTCCCAGTGTGCTCGCGTCGACCGCTGCCAGTTACCTGTAACACAACACATCAGCGGTAGACAATACTCTGAGACATAAACTACACAATCTTATCTAGAGAACAGGTGATCAGTACAACTGAATAGAAACAAATAAGCCTCGGTGAGTTACTTGGCCAGTGCCAGCCCTTAAACTTTGATTAATAAGATCGCCAAAAATCATACCCTAAAGTTAGGATGACAAGAATTATCTCGGCGCACATTTACACGCCAAACTACGAAATGAACTACGAGGCAGAGTAGAGGACGTATCTCGGTGTGTCTTGAAACGCCAGAGCCGAACTTACTCATTCCTCGTTGCACTTCTAGCTACGTCTTTAACCAGGCTTCGTGTCGGTTGGTTGGGCGTAGCCACACTTCCTCAACTGCCGTCAGGATACTTAGTCACGACACCGAGGTAAGTGATAAGCAACTGAAACAATTCCAAAGGACTTTTAGTACACTGGCATATTCAATTATGCCGCATGCAACCCACCGAAGCAACTCGGCGACTCCCATGCAGTCGGCCGGCGTAGCTTGTAACAGACTCGAAGGAGCTTGTCCTTCCGACCTCTAGGAAGACCAAACCACCGTGGGCGGTGGATCTGCCCTCACGACTCAACACGCCGCAGCCGCTGTCCCCGCTCCTCCGTTGTCCGACTCGTCCTCGCGCCGCCCTGCCTACGTACACAGCCCCACGTGACTCTCGCTCACCGCCGATCCCGACACACCTCCCCAGCAGAGCCAACGATGAGCAGAAGACAAACAAGCACCGAAGTCGACTCAAAGACCAAACTGACGATCGATGGAAACTGGCGCCAGAAACGCACCAGTTCAGTAGCTAATGACGAAGCTCAGTGTTTTGACGATCATAAAATATTTTTTTCAAGATGGCTGCTGTCATAACGAGTAGTTCAGAACATATTGTTCGTAGATGAAAGTACATATAGACCTAGAACATCTGGGGCCAGGCTGTCTGCGGCTGAGGGTAAATGGAGCAACACCTGTGTCTCTTCTCGAGAGCAGTGTGCCGTAGTGCGATGACAAACATTCTGAAATATTCGCTTGTATTGTATATGGTTCGTTTTCTTCAATCATGGGCTTCAGTCGTGACTTTTGTGACAGTGATTAATAATTAATTCCGAGTGATAACTTATTAGAGGAACTGGGTGATTATTGATTCCCATGAACAGTGACCGCTTAGCAGGGCAGTGTTGACGGACTTGATTACTTTTGTGCACTATCTTAATTGTTTCGTGTTCCTTAAATGCATATGAAAGCACTGTTATAGTGAATTGATACGTAAAATTTTTGTCACATGTGAATTGTTTTCAATTGCTGGACTGTGTTGTGTGATTACTAACACTGGGACCATTTAACCATCTATGAACCTGTGCAGTGGGTAGCACTCTGCTTTCCTTTGTTTCGAACTGTATGTGAGACACAAATCTGGCCATATCGGTGAATACTTTACAGTGAGAGTGTAATTAAAGTGGTATAAATCTACCTCCAGTGTCGACCACAATATCGCTGTAGACTGTTAGTAGAAGTAACATCTTTCAGTCAATTCTGGAGCCAGAGCACCTATCGAGAAGAACAATAGAGGCTTACGCAGAAGGAAGTAGAATTGTTCTACATTCTTCCAAATTATTCCAAAAGTGCTTCACGTGCTATTATAAATAAGCTTAAATATTCATTGTAAGCCTCCAATTAGCCCCAAATTATGTAGTCTTACCATGTTTTTCTTTTGCAGACCATGGGATGACAGAAACGTCCAACAACAGGTAGTCAGGAATATGGCGCGAAACTGGTTATTCGAATGAAATTCAAGAGGATATTAGAAGAAATTACTTCTGGTCGAATTGGACACAGCGAAGCTGAAAGGAAATGTGACATTCCAAGACAAACCATTGTGAAGAAATTGAGAAACAAGAATAACTTGACAGCTGGAACGCCCACTGTTCTTACCGAGACTGAAGAAATATGTTTTGTAAAATACTGTATCAGTGTCAGTGACGTGGGTCTTCTAGTATCAGTCTTTGACTTCAGGTGCATGGTTAAATCATATCTTAAGACATGAAAAACAAAAGTAGACTGCCTTGCTGATAATATGCTTGGATGGGCCTGAGGAAAAGCATTTTTAGAGAGTCATATTTCTGAACTGTCTCACAAATTTACAGTCTGTATTTCAAAGAAGGGTGCTGCTGTAAATGAGAACGTAATCAATATCTTTTTTAGAGAAACACAAAGCCGGGGTTGAAGGCGTTTCTGCTGAAAAGTTTACACTTTTGCTGAAAATATGTTTACTGGCCTACCAGCAAAAGAAAGTGCTTGTTTCGTCGGACATGTCGACGTCCTGAGAAAACAGGACACCTCACTCTCATGTTGTTTCGTAAAGCAGCAGGAGAATTCCTTCCGCCTTATCTTACTGATAAACGCAAACGAAAATGGACTGACTGGATATACAGTCACCTCCTGGAACGCAAATAAACACAGCAGATTGGGTGGCTAGAACAGAGTTGAATGGCAATTGAATTGAAACTCACTTCCTCATGTTTGCCTCAAATAAGGAAGGGAGGAGATTAATTATTGAGATATTCTCTCTTCTCAAATCTCAATGAAAACTTCAGAGTCTTGTGAGAAAAAAAAACATATATTTCATTTGCATTCCACCGAACGCTACTAGTCTTCTGCGATCTTGAGATATTGTTTATTTTTCTCCTCTGAAGAAATTCTTTGTTAGTGGAGGAAGACAGAAAATGAAAACAAGAAACAGCGTTTTCTGAAGGGTACATTTAGTGGCGCATTGGCGAATATTTTGCGTTTAGGTGAACAGGCAGCGTCTACAAATGTAGTGAAAGGATTGAGAAATGTGAATTGAAATGCGATGGGAGTCTTATAGTATCTCCCTGATATGCTAGAAACAAAACAAGTCTTGTGTTATGAGACGTGTGGTAACTGAATTCCAGAAAAATTTGGAGACGGCGAGAAAGTCATAGTTCAATGTGAGGATCGTCGAAACGTAATGTAGCCCATAGAACCAGGGATGATATGGATGTTATTTCAGGAGAGGATATGCATTAAAAGAACAAACAACTTTCATAGCAAAGTTTTTATTTAATTTAAAATACGTTTTAATTCCCCTGAACTTTAAAGAGTGGTTTATGTACCATCAGCCTGCCCCTTATTGGGGAACTAATGTATCAGTAAAGAAGTGGACATTCTTGCACACAGGTGTTAATGCCGGTCATTGTGGCCAAGTGGTTCTAGGCGCTTCAGTCCTGAACGGCACGAATGCTACAGTCGCAGGTTCGAATCCAGCCTCAAGCATGGAAGTGTGTGATGTCCTTAGGTTGGTTAGGTTTAAGTAGTTTCAAGTTCTATCGGACTGATGACCTTAGATGATAAGTCCTACAGTGCTCAGAGCCATCTGAACCCCTTTTGAACAGATGTTAATACTACGTGGGTAACCAACACCGACTGCCGTGAGCAAAAGACTGTCAACCGCGCTGCCATCTGTTGGCGACGCAAGGCAACAGCTGTGTGGCCCGCCGTTCGCCGTCCAGCAGCAGCCGACAGCTGGCAGTCACGTTTATTTCGCATTCTGTCGTCTTGTCGGAAAGTATTTGAAGTAGAGCTCAACCCAGCAACAGCGTATGTCTTGTTCATTAAAGACTTTGACATAAGGGAACGAAGATTTGCAGTAATTATCACAAGGATATTTAATACTCGTTCTCTTAGTTCGTGGCAAAAGCCATATAGTGTACGGCTCTTTCGTTGTAGGCTGAGCATATTGAAATATTTATATATGAGATCAATTTTTGACAGGGGTGTACCTTATTGTGGCTAACGCCTCTCAATGTCTATATGCAAATCGTGTTGTATGCGTGTACGAGTCGAGCAACATCATTTTTTTGCTGTTTCGTTTTCTACAATTCGATTTTCATCGCATATCGGTTCATGCGGTTCGTTCACGATTCATTCTGCGATGGCACGATACTTAAGATATGCAAAAAGTTCTACATCTTAGTCAAATGTGGCAGGACATGTCTGAAATTGTTAATGGGGTTAGAATCGAACTGTGTCATGATAAGATATGCCAGAAATAGTTCATTTATGAGTAAACATGCATATGACGTTACAAGTGTGACTATCGATTCATACATGTAATACCTTAATTGCTGAAATGTCGCGTTTGATTTGATTGCATGTATTGTTTTATTTCAGTATGCCAGGAAAGAGGAGTCGATTTGTGCGAAAGGTGGTGCAAAATTACGTGGTATGCCAGTTTGGTTATGTGGCTGTGGAATTTGAAAGAGCACAGAAAAACGTAGGGTGATACCAATCCGCGCACGTGCAGTATATAGAGGTAACTCGCGCATGCGCACAAGGGGGTACTACAGTCAGTTTTCTGCTCATTTGTTTATCGTTTACTGTTGTTATTAACCTCTGTGACCAGATCCCAACTTGAAGTTTTTATATTGAAGATTTTTGTCCATTCCTCAAATTTTCATAAATACAGCAACTAAACAATTCTTTTATTCCAGCAGACTTTCTTTACGCAAGCTATTTTCGAAAAAGATTCGTTGTACTTTGATTGCTTCGTATTCTAGAAATAGAATGGATCAAACAAGCATTAATCGTCTTAATTCAGGCATATTGCGAGGAAAGGTGTTTGTATTCCTCTCACGATCCACTGTATCGTGATAAGATACACGATAACTACTATTTGTTTATTTCTGAGTAATCATGCATATGACTTCACAAGTGTCATTTTTCGATTTGTATGAGTAATGTCTTAAAATTGACGAAAGGTCACGTTAGATTTGATTGCACAGTTTGCTTTATTTTAGTACGCCAAGAAAGAGAAACTGACAGAAGTCGGTGAGATGGTCGATCAGCAAATGAATGAATAAACTGTGCGGACTTCATTGATAGTATGATATGAGCCACATCACGTCTGCCTTCGTCCCTTCTTCCCAGTCATGGTTTAACCCAACAACGTCTGGCTTTTCGTTATCGTCATCCTGCCATAATCTTAAGGGTTACAGGCCAGCAGCTCGAATAACAATGCGTCCTCCACGGGCGAAATGCTGTATAAATGTAAATTTAGATAAATATATGCTTGTGCAACTTAAGTGCCATAAAATAAAACGAATAGTTGAGACCATAAGTCAGAACACTAATACTGTAGCATAATTCGGTGATAGCTATATGAGAGAACAATTCCTCAATAAAAATGACAATAAAAAAGTATAACGACTACTTGACAAATATGAACTGTAAGCTCTCAGAAAATATAATTAAAATGAACGTCTTCACAATAAATGACATGGTTCCCTAAGAGTTTCGCATGGTATTGTCATCTAGTGTGGATGCACGTATTCGTGTGAGGACTATCACCCGAGCATCGTCTGTCTGATCGGGCAACGTGAACCCGTCTGCAGTTCCCGATGTTTACGATTAGGGAGCTGATACGTAGGTGAACGCGATAGGCGTATAGTGTAATACGGCCTTAAGAGCGTGGACGAGACAGTGCTACACATATTACAATATCTCGAATAGCGATATCTTAACCTCGGCTATGAATGAAAGATTTATCCAGTCAAACCATTGGTAGCGAATCTCGTGAAAAACATACAACCAAGAGTTTGCAATCTATACCTCATTTCAATTACGCTATACTTATCTTCGTTACATCATTAAATACATCTTTGTTTCCACAAAGCAGGATATTTCTAACAAACAAAAACTCTGCCGAACATTAAAAAAGGAACAAAAAAGTCGAACATATCTGGAAAAAGCCGGACGGTTGGTAACCCTGTAAAAGCGTAATGATTTAATGGCTACGTGTTTCAACTTTACTGAGTTCATAACAATCGACATTTATTCTAGGGTTGGATCAAATAAGTTATACATGATTTTAAAAGTGTTGCAAATATTCGGAAACTACAGTAAACATACTATAATTCGTTGAAAAAGAAAATGATTGCCTAAGGACTGAGAGGAAAGGGCAGAAAACAGGAATGTTTATATACTTTCATCTATTGAGTTACTTGCGTCGTCGTAAACATAAGTGATTGTCGTTTTCTTTGTGTATGTGCATGTTAAAGTGTTAGTGTATGTTACTAAAATGGATCGTGATAAGCGAAAAAAAGTGTTATCTGGAAATATTTTCTAGAAATTAACCCTGGTCGTGCAAAATGCGAAATATTTTCTAGTATTTATTCCTTCAAAGCTGGAACGACTTCCAATTTAGCAAGACACTTAGGAACACAGCATCCTACTGCTGTTCTCACACCCGAAGATTCTCAGTTGGTTATTGAAGACGAAGTGGAGAGTGTTACTGAAGTAAAAACATCATCATTTTCAACGTCTGTCATAGTGCCCTCAACATCGTATTCTATACCCTCGACGTCGAGCAAGCAACCGATTCAGCCAGCAACAAGAAAACAGAGGACAGGACAAAGCACAATTAGTGATTTCGTCACGAGACCCCTACCAGTGTCGAAGGTCAAAATTTTGGACGGAATTGTTCTGAAATTAATTGTGAAGCAGTTTCACGCATTCAGAATAGTTGAACAGCCAGAATTTAGAGAACTGATACACAATCTAAATGAAAATTATGTATTACCTTCGAGAAAGACTCTCTCGAACGCACTGTTGGATTCACCGTACAATAGTATGAAAGAGAGAGTAAAAGCAAACATGCCTCAAGCTGTTGCGTGTTGTGTTACTACAGACAGTTGGACTTCGGATGCTGGCGAAAATTATGTCGCAATAACTGTGCACTATTTAGATGAAACCCCTAAATTATGCAGCGCGTTACTTGATTGTTTTGCGTTCAATGAAAAACACAATGCCGAAAATATCTCCCATGAAATAAGGAGGGCTTGTCAAGAGTGTGAAATTGACTATAAAATTGTCGCAATTGTGATTAAAAATAAAATTGTCGCAATTTTGACTGACAATGCCGCTAATATGATTTGAGCTGCGAGATATTTGCAGTGGCAAAGTATTCCATGAAGTACAAAAACAAATGGGTCTTCCGGAGCAGAGTGTGAAACAAGACGTTCAAACAAGGTGGAATTCAACCCTGGCAATGTTTGAAAGTGTAGTGAAGAGCAGCGATGCTATTGTTGCAACTTTAGCAATAATGAATCCTGCAATAGTAATTACTGAGAAAGACTTTGAAATGCTCAAAGAAATGTGTAAAATTTTAAAGCCTTTTTTATATATCACTAAGGATGTGAGTTCTGAGAAACAAGTAACTATATCTAAACTAATTCTATTTTCTCGGTGCTTGAGAAAACATTTTGAGAAATACGATACTGCCAACAAACCTAGACAGGTATTATCTGTTATTAGAAAAATCAAGGACGAACTTGACAGACGTTGGCTGAAGCTACCTTGCTTGATCCAAGATTTAAAAAGCAAGCATTTCTGTCTACAAATTCGTGAAACAAAGCAAAACAGTCTGTTATACAAAAAGCTGCAGTATTAAGAACATTCAGCGATGATGAGACAAAACAGCCTGAAGAACAGGAACAATCAGCAGACACAGAGGAAGATTTATTTTGGGAAGATTTTGACTCCAGTGTTCAACGCTCTTCGAGTCAAACTATTACACCCATGACGTCTACAATAATACAATTCGACAAGTATATCGAAATTCAGTCTTTAGGAAGAAAGGCAGACCCTTTTTGATGGTGGAGTGAACATAAGATATACTACCCGAGACTGTACCAGCTCATGTTACGCTTGTGTGTGGTGGGAAGCTCAGTTCCTTGTGAGTGTGTTTTTTCAAGGGCTGGAAATACTCTCACATACTTACGACGACGTCTAACATCGAGTCAACTAAGAAAGATAATGTTTTTGAACTATAATTTATAAACTCAGTGTGAACTGATCCTGAACTGTATATGTTTGTGACAATACTTGCTTTGAACTGTGTTTATACAAGAAACTTTGATACAGTTATGCAAGTAATCAGTAACCTAATGCCGTTATGTGCATATTACTGTTGTTATTACTATAATGTGTGGAAGACCGAGCTTAGCTATGTTTCTTTTTGTAAAATCGTATTTTTTTGGGGAAGCTACTTATTCAAATAATGTCGAAAGCAAACAGTTAACTAAATATAAATTTTCATTTGCGAGATACCAGCGATCAGAGGAAACCATGTCTAACCTAAAACATTTCTAGGATAATTGTTACTATTGGATGTACGGTGAGTCCAATGTGTTCGTATTCGAATAATGTTATACCGCCATCTCACAAAATTTCGATACACCTCTACTGTAACATCCAATAGTAACAAAGACTTACGAAATTGCGATTTAAATACTTATTGTGTAAAATCGAATTTTTTCAAGAAACACAGGAATATAGATAAACTAAAAAATAAAAATCCGTATCTAAATATAAAATTTTATCCAAACTGTTTAAGCCGTTTCCAAGAAACACGAAATTCGCGTTTTTATTTAAAAAAATTCTTTTGTGTAAAATCTTGTGCTCTAAGGAAAGATAAACATAAGAACCAAAACCTTAACTACATTAAATACGTACTAGCAAAGCTTTAGAAGATGGTGTTATAAAAACATGTGAAATAGCGTTTTTATAATATAAATGTCAAGTAATGAGTTGACAGTGTTTGAAGGTTTCAAAAGCCATATGATGTAGGACAAGTTACAGCTCTTGAGTCATCAATATGGTGTTGTGAGTAATGTCCTCAGTAGTTGCTGAAATGTACAATGGCGAATAACACAATTATGATAAATGATAAGTTCTTTTTCTTGTTTTAGCTAATAACACCATTGGGAAATAAAACCCAAAACACATGCTTTGGGAATTGTCGTCTACTTTTAAAATATTCCATTTATGCAACCACAGTTGCAGTTTGCTGCAAAAACATTTCTAAAAGCACTGTTTAAACATTTAATAATATTTACTGTAATGATAAGTAGGAACCAGGTACTAACACGATTGTGATTTACATTAAGAAACAAAACTTTTAAAAGTAATTATAACCTTTAGAATGTTGTTATAGCAGTTTCTGAGATTTTAACAACAGCATTCTGAATAATAGAAGCTGAAGGAGTGAATTAAAAATTGCGCCATGGCCGGGACTGGCACCCAGGTCTCATGCTTACTAGGCAGCTGTGCTAACCATGACACCACCATAACAGTACAGCTAATATAGATGCATGGTTAAAGTCCTGGCTGTGACACAAATTTTTCTTCATTTTTTCAGCTTCTCTCATTACTGGTAAATGTAATTCAATCACATCACTTTTCTGTGTGCTTGGAAGGTCTTCAATACGACTTTTATGGAAATTACAGACAGACAGAAAAATAATTGCAGCCTTAGAAATTTCTAATCTCAGGATCCTATGGGCAGTCATGCATGTTGAAGATACTGCGAATAGTAGCTGGTCAGCTATTCTAGTCTCTACACTGTGGGTATAGTCACAGCTCCTAAAATACTGGGCTTGCTATTCAGATTGATATTAGTTTATTTGTCTGTGGAAAGTACACATAAGTAATTCATATAATTTACGGATATTGTTGGAGCGATCTCTGCTTATATTTGTTTTTTGTGAATCCCAAGATCGCTTTATATTAAGACCTTTTTCCAAGTACTAGTCTTGAGAGAATCGTGTTGTCATCTTCAGACTGACATTATCCTTTTTATGTATATGTTCACATACATCTCTCATTGACATTTTGTGAACAAAATGTAAATATGTTAAAAAACTGCTCATGGTTTGTCATTTATGAAACAGAATGCTCCAAGATAGGTTGTCAACTGAATAAAAGGAAAAAGTACAACGTCCCTACCACCAATAGAGCTAAAGCTACACACCATGAAAACAGCCTCACAGTGGATTAAACTGAGGTTCTTTTTAATTGAACTAAGGAAAAATAATATTAAACTGATTATACTAACTATACTAAAATAATTAAGACAACGTTATTATTGGTGGGATAGTGAGAAGATCACCTCATAGGCAGTCCTAAGGGAGGAGGACAGATAATAAGGTTTATGTTTGAGTGATACAAAGTGAGATAAAAGGTAGTATTATATACCTTTAAAGGAAAGTGATATGTAGCTAACAGCAAGGGTGCCAAGAGGTTAAGTAGGGTAGTACAGAGTAAAATCATTGACAAACATCTCTTAAGAGAAGTATGAAATAGAGGAAGCATTGTGAAATAAGTATGTGATCGAAACTTGCTCAGAGCTGGTACAAAGTGATTGAAAGTGGTGGGTGAGGAGTAGACAAACAACATGCAAAACCTCCTAGGGTACAGCGAACGTTTGTAGTGCGCCTTTCAGATTATAGTAGTAACTCCAGTTTACAGTATGTTCCTGCACTGAGGTTATTGCTGAAATTTGAATTTAACTCTGCTGAATATTTTAAATCTGATCTGATTATCTAAGTCAATGTCTAGAAGAAAAGTTCTGAAAGCACCTTAAGGTAGTATATGAGGTACTATAACATAGGAGGTAAAGTTGGAACACTAGTAGCATAATACATATTGTCAAAGATATATGTAGCTATCTCACATTTCCCAGTGCATAATAACAATAACCAATTTTGTGACATTGATATCATACTGTGGTGTATATAATGCATCTAATTTTCAACTGAACCTATTTTCCTCTTTATTAAAAAAACCAACTAAGTTAAAAGGGTGAATCTGATACGTTAACACTGGACTCGCATTTGGGAGGACGATGATTCAATCCCGCGTCCAGCCATCCTGACTTAGGTTTTCCGTGATTTCCCTAAATCGCTCCAGGCAAATGCCGAGATGGTTCCTTTCAAAGGGCATGACCGACGTCCTTCCCCATTCTTCCGTAATCCGATTAGGCCGATGACGTTTCTGTCTGGTCTCCTCCCACAAAAAACCCCAACCCTGATATGTTATGCTGAAACATGCTACAAAGCCTTCATCCCTTATCAGATAAAGAGGGGGTGGAAGGGCGACAGGGGTAAAGTGGTCTGAAGTCTGGGAGGGATGGAGGTATTGAATGATGGCAGTTGGGGAACAAAATAGGGTGATCAGGTAGAAGAAAAGAGGAGAATCTGATAGATATAGGTGTCGTGAAGGAAAATAAGGGAATGCGGTAAAGGGATTCAGTTTCACAATTCACCTTGGAAAATATTAAAGAAGCTGTTGTCTCCTGCTTCCAATTGATCGTTCAAAATACGTTATGTGTGGTGTTTCCAGGGTTTATTTATTCCTGAAATATCGTGTATGTTAAGTTGATTACATTTAGGTGCTTTATGCGGTATTCTCATACAGTGCCCCATAACATGGATTGTATTGTAGGAAAGCCACAAATGCTCACCAATGGTTGTTTTATTGTGATTACGTATATGGTCACAAAATCTTCCAAAAAAGGATGTACTGGTCTGGCCTACGTAGAAAGTACCACACTCCACACAATGTAATCAGTATACCTCTGAATTGCTATGATCATTTCTGTGCAATCGAACATAATGGCATGTGTTAAATTGTAAATTATTATTTGTGCTAAAGGTCACTTTAATATTTGTTCTCCAAAGACTTCCTTCAATCTTGTCTGAGACAGTATCTTGGTAGGAAATTGATATGATCTTGGTTTTAACCAGCAAATGTGGTTTACTTTATATCTTATTCCTTTTATATAACCTGTTATATAATTCATCTACTAAGGATTACTCATATTCATTTCTATAGGCAATCGATCTGAAAATAGTAAATTCCTTAATTTGCTTATTGTTGTAAGGAAGGATTCAAAAGCCTCTGTATCACAGAAAAGAAAAATGCTTTTTGATACCTGGATCGGTGACCTGAGTTGACATTACCACATCGGTGGTACATGGTTTCCTGATGATCTGAAACGAATGCATACCACCAGATCCCCAATGTGAAACCAAAAATTTTTATTTATCATTATCTCCTAATTCAACAGTGAACAGCATCTTTCTGTATATACTGTTGATGTATTGTAAATAAATCTCTACATATTTCCTATCGCCTTGGATTAGAGCTATAATGTCATCAACATATCGCTTGCAATAGCCTGTTTTCCCATATACCTGGTATTTAGTAAAGATGTTTTCCTCAAGTTCGTTGAAAATGATATCTGACAAGGTTCCTACAAACAGTTCCCCCTAACCAAACTTTCTTCTTGATAATAATACTTATCATCGAATTGGAAATAGTTGAAAGACAATTAATATTCTGAAAATTCTATTAATCCTATTGCTTCTGCAGGGTCATTCCTTTTATGCCTAATAAGGTTTGCTCTAATGGTATTAATAATTTCTGTAACATGGAGATTCGTATACAAGTTTCTTATATCAAAAGAGGCTAGAGTGAACGTATCTGGCACCATGATGGTTTTAAAAAAATTCGCCAATACTACACTATTCTTTGCATTTGAAAGATTTTGAAAAACTAACAGTTCTTTTAATAAAGAAATTAAAAGAACTCAGCTTGGCAGTGGGGAATGTCATCTGTCAACAATTGGCATCATCTGTTTTATTATGTTTATGGGTATTAATTTGTGGGTAATTAACATGACATCATTTTAGCGAACGCTTGGCTTTCCTCCAACAAGAAGTGTGACTGATCATTTTTCTTTCCAAATTTCACAACTAAATTTGTTGATGGAGTTCTTATCTATCTGCACTATGCCATTATCTTAAAAAAAATTTCAGTTTTCTTAAAGCAATCGCCTTTATAAATAACAACCGCTGCAATATTCTTGTCTGCCTTAATAATTATTGCTTTATGGTTTGTCAGCTTTTCGGTGACAGTTTTGACAATTTTTGTTACATTATTGTTGTCATGCTAGGCTACAAAACTCAGTTCCAAAAACTTGAGCTATACTGACTGCCGCAGTTATATTTTCACACTTCTCGCTGGAGGAAGAGTGCAAACCAATTATCGTTTCTCTAACTATTTCATTAGTCATTCGTTTATGGTCGATGGTATATTATACTGTAATCCGTTTTCTAGCAGCTCAGGTTCTTGGTCCGTAGCCTTTATATTAGTCATGTGGTCTATCCTATCAGCAAATTGAATTTATCACTCTGAACAGTTTGCACGCTATCAAAATGTTTGTTAATTTTTTCCCAAATGATAGTTTCACAAAACTGCTCTAACGATAGCATCCTCTTCAAGTCATCCTCTATGTTTATCACTTTGGCGGTCATGAGGTAATTGCGTTTATAAAAGTTCTGTATTTGTGCTATGATCACTCTCCACTTTGCTCTTTGTGTCATTTTTCGGACAATCTGAAAGGAGTGCTTCATAGTAACCCAAACGTATTTAGGGGTACCGCGCTGTTTAAGGCACTCTTATTAATAGTTTACGTGTAGTCACATCTAATTATCTTCTTATTAAGTTTTAACATGCTGTATACTTCACCTAACGCCTGGAGCGGCATATTACTACGTAACTTACAAATGTTTCTGGGGCGATCTCTGCTTATACATATTATTTTGTGACAGCCAAGATCGCTTGTATTTAAGACCATTATTCCAGGTATTAGTTTCGAAAGAATCATGGTATCCTCTTCACACTGACATTACACATTGCGTGTATGTTCACATACATGTGCCGTCGACGTTCTGAGAACAAAGTGAAACTACATTAAAAATCTACTAGACCGCGTAGCACTGTACTGATCTGGAGCACATTCAGTCACAAATGCAGAGCCCAGTAATGCAGAAGCCGAATTTAATTTTGCGTCAGTTTGCCGTTTTCTGCGGCTGACAGAAATTTGTCGGTGCCTCAGGGAATGATTGTTGCTGCTGGCGCTCCGAAATGTTGGCAGTTTAACTCTCTCGCGAGTAAAGGCTGTTTTATGATATAAGATTGTTCTTCTGATCACAGCAGAATCCCGCGTATCCCCTCAGTTGCGAGAAGCGTGCCGATTCCTACATGTGAATCACAACTGTTAGTTGCTGGCCAACCATTTTAATGCTTCCAGACTGTGCTGTTTTCCACTCCGCACATTGATAACGGTTTGGCAAGGAATCGTGTACTCTTCTGGGAATTTGGTCAGAATATGTGTACAATGTTTAATTGCCATGCAGTACATCCGTACTGTACGATTTTCATACAGAGTAAGAGGCTATGAATCCTGCTTATTCTGGTACAGACACCGCCACAGTATCGAAATATGAAGTGTGACGTATCAGAAAACGTTGCGAACGATTCTCCAGCATGACGTGTACTCGAATGAAGTTGGCCTTCTATTTATCTCACTACAGCAAAACATTTATTACACGAAAAGATTTTTTCTTTGATGACGTAACCAAGGCGCTTTTCGATTTCAATGTGTCTACTATTTGCTATAATACAGGTCTTCTACACGTTGAGAACAGTTGATGGACGTCTGTCAGACCGCTTCTTACGCTCTGGGTCAGAAGCGCCGAACTTCCCGCTTTATTCTTGACTCGACAGGCTGACCACGTGACCTGTGCTACCTACATGTTGCCATTGTTGTAGCATCTTCCGTTCGAAATTCCGCTCTAGTCTGCTCCATATTCCGGCTGTATATTTAAACAAACCAGTAGTTTTCCTGTTAATTTTGAGAAACGAATAAATAATCGTCATTTTCATTTCCTGTTATAAATTGCGCTTTGCGACGTGTTGAAATCGGCGCGATTTGTATATCTAACGAATGTTTCGAATCGTTGCCCAGTGGGACAAAGGCATCTGCTTTTTACTCAAAATTGTTCTTCTGACACACGCATTTAGTGAGGTAGTGATGAAATGTTATTACGTTTGCTTTCCTGTTATCCAAACTGGCTACTCAGTTTGTCGGTATGATTACGAACTTAACCCACGGTGATTTTCGTCTGATAATATACAGCAGTATTCCACCGAATGCAGTTTGCCACTGCAAGGGAGGTGCCAGACTGAGGCAGTAGCTTACGAAACGCTCGTTCGACCAGTACTTGACTGCTGCTCATCGATATGGGATCCATACCAGACAGAACCGATAGAGGAAACAGAAAAGATCCAGAGAACAACAGCACGTTTCGTCACTGATTCTTTTAGTGAGACAACTCCTGTGGCAGACGCTGCAAGAGAGGCGTTCTGACTCACGACACGGTCTAGTGTTAATGTTCCGAGAGCGTACATTACTAGAAGAGTCAATCAATGGAACCATAGAAACAGAAAACGACAAAATGTCACATTTCTTTCAGTTCACAATTTATAGACGCAACAACCAACACCAATTCTCCATTTTCATAAAAGTGAACACATCAGCACAGCCATTCAGAAACATTCTAATAATCCGAATGCTCACAAACTAGTCGGTTTCCAATATACGCTGCACAGCCTGAACAAAACATCACTCAGTGAAAACAACTAAAACATTGAACTACAGATAGACAAATAGCTGTACAGAATGGATACGATACAAACACTATAGATAAACTGGACCACAAAATTAAAACACAATCAAAAAGGACACCCAACACAAAAAAACAAAAGCCTCCTCACCAACTTACAAACACACAGAACACACATGTAAGCATACATGAACAAGAAACACCAACAACAATAAACAATTGATTCACTCTCACCTACAACAAAGGAGAGCACAGAATAGGCAACATACTCAAAAAAGGGGCTAAAAGCAGACTACAGGGCAGACAAACTCAACACAGAGAAAACTGGGACAACCAACACAAGCCCAGACAAACACAACACATCTGGTATTTACCAACTAACATGACAGGATTGTAAATCACTGTATATAGGACAGACAAGCAGAAACATTAATACCAGATGCACAGGAAACAGAGGAACATCAAAAAGTGACAGTTGGCATTCCACATTTTCTCAATACCATATGGACAAGAAAATTAGGCCCACAGACATGAATACTCACTTGAAAATTCTCAAATGCAGCAACAGCCCCCAAAAAATTTGATAATTGAGGAAAACTATCAAATATGATAAGCCATAGTTGAAGGAAAACAAGTAATAAGTGAATACACAGTCCTCTACAATGGACCTCTGTTCTCTGCCCTCAAAGAATTATTAGATTATTAGAGAGCACCAACCCTTCGCACACACACACACACACACACACACACACACACACGCACACACAAAACCTTCCACACAGAATTAATTAATTTCAGGCATAGCCATAACAGTTCCCAAGTAGTAGGTTTTGCTAAATAACTTGTCTACATTAAGTTCTATATGGCTGCAGATGAAAAAACTTTGAAAGAAAACAGGCACAATAAATACATAATATGTGGTGTCACCGCCAGACACCACACTTGCTAGGAGGTAGCCTTTAAATCGGCCACGTTCCGTTAGTATACGTCGGACCCGCGTGTCGCCACTATCAGTGATTGCAGACCGAGCGCCGCCACACAGCAGGTCTAGTTTAGAGAGACTCCCTAGCACTCTCCCAGTTGTGCAGCCGACTTTGCTAGCGATGGTTCACTGTCTGCATACGCTCTCCTTTGCTGAGACGACAGTTTAGCATAGCCTTCAGCTAAGTGATTTGCTACGACCTAGCAAGGCGCCATATTCAGTTACTATAAGTAATAACTTCAAGAATGTATTCTGAACAGACAAAATTGTGAAACATGTACTGTCAAGAGCGACGTTCATCATTAATGGATTAAAGTTAAGTATCAAACTAATTAGGTCCGCTTTCTGAATTCTAATTCCTTGTCATGTTCCAGACCTCACGTCAGTATAGTTCTTCCCTCCTCACGCCAGGCTGCGTGAGCTAAAACGCGTGCATTTCGACCTCCTCTAGTAACACGGTGTTGGCTATTCTGCCAACACAACATAATACCTCAGGAATATCACACCATGTGGTAAAAATGTAGGACTACAAAACGATATGCGTTCTTCAAAAATTTGTAATTGCGATTTTAAAATCTAATATTTACATAGGTACAAACAGCATAGAACGTTCTTTATGTTTAACAGCCATAAAATAAAAGCCCGCTGCTGTTGCTGCAACTGTAGTGAAATAAGTTTTGGTTGTGAAACAAAATAGTGTTTTGCTAAAGATCGATCCCATCCAAAACATTTGTATGTTCATTTTCTTAATATTCACATTTTTCTCTCTTAATCGGAAGCGACTACATCACACACGGTGGCGAGAATACATCACCGTCGTACCAGATTCTAAAACGCATACGGGGACGTAAAAGGGTGCTTTGGAAAATTGCGGTATATTTCCGTTGATGGCTGCATGTCTGACGCGATTGAACATAATAGTGCTATTCAATCGTTCACTTAGGCGACGTATTTTGAAGCACCAAATTGACCGCCCAATGTACATTCCCGTACTACACTGCAAACAGCTGTGAAGTGCCTGGCAGAGAGTACTTGGCACGGTAACTACTTTCAAAATTTTTTCCCGTTCCGTTCGCGTACGGAGTGTGTTAAGGGCGAGTGCTGAGACGTCTCCGTGCCGTGGCCGGCCTGACTCTGCCTGCAGCCTCCTTACGGCAGCGCCGCGTAGTGGCTGGAGAGCGCCCCTGGACACCTCGCTTAACATCCACCTGAGAAATATTGTAAGCGGCCTCTCGTGGGGTAACTTGCGGCTCTCTTCAGGCGTCTGCCGATTGAGTTTTTTGACGCTTGCGTGACACACTCCCGCGGGTCACCCACACCTGTGACAATTTGTGCTGCCCTTCTCTGTATACGTTCAGTAGCCGCTATCGATGTTATCTGGTACTTGAGTATCGTGCTATGACGGGACACACAAGTGCTTCACAGGAGGTAGCATTCTGGAAACTGCATTCAGTTCTAAAGATGTGGCAACTAGTGCTCAAGTTTTTATCCCTCATGTGAAGAACGTAAATGGTGAAGAACTGTTCACTCTAACTAAGAAAATAGTTTCTAGACTACATGCAATTTGTTTTAATTAGCCTGTGTTGTTAGTGACAAGAATTGAATTAGCAGATGTGCTACACCATGCTTTGCTTCCCTTCCTCAAATTTTTACAAACATCCCTGTGACGACACAAAACCCCTCTTTATGTTTTATATTCTGTTCACATATTAAAATGTGTCAGAAACTACTGAATCAAAAAAAAAATTACTGATGAGACAATAAAGTACCTACTGTTTGAAACAGTTTCAGAAAGTATACAACTGCTAGTGGCCAAGTTCTCTGCTGTTAAAAAGTTGCATGACATCGAGTCTACACAGATAATAAAATCTGCCAACAAACTCAAAATCTCTTTATAAAAGCAACATTGAGTGACAAAATGTCAAACCTGTGCTTAATAGTTTCAGTGGAACGACTGTTCAAGGTTTCTTAGCCTTGGGGGAACATCATCTCACTAAGTTTTTAGTTTTGAGAAAACTGCTAAATTCATCAAAATTAATCTACACATGGTGGAGCATTTTAAATGTTACCTTCCCTGTTAGAGATAGCCATTTTAAGGATGCACTGCAGAAACAACTTTCCAGCAGAAGAAAATATTAGATATTTAAAAAGTTTTTCATCATGGATGGATAAATGGAAATGTTGTCCTGATCGCAGAATTTGGATTATCCAATAACACTCATTTGGCCATATCAGATACCACTCACATTCTAGAAATGATCAAGTATTCCACTGAGGACTCGAATTTTAAATATGTTTTGCCAGGAAATGGTGGGACAGATGCTTTAGAAGCGAGATTTGGAAAATATCGAACAATGGCAGAATCTCAATGATTTGTATCTGGTATCATGAGACTGGTATTTGATATTCAATCCAAGCATAGAATTCAGACCTTGCTGTCCTTCAAAATTCCATCATTTGCTCTTGGAGAAGTTCTAATAGATTTAGATTCTTTTAAAACTGACTGTGTAGATGATGTGACATTAACTCCAACAAACATTTACGGTATAATGGATTTCAGTGAGGAAGAAATGCAGTCTGTTCAGGAATACTTGACTGTTTTCACATACTTGTCAGGGTATTATGCCAGAGCTGTTCTTAAGAAGACATCTAAAACATATTTAGAGCTAGATAAAAGATTTTTGGTAACAGAAAATCATAAACATATACGAAAGGTGGACACAAGTAGGTCGTATTGTCCTAATAATGAGGCTATTAATGCTGTTATTTTTACTTATTTGGTTGATAAAAACTTGGTGTCTAGAGATCATGAACACAGCTTCATGAGATGCTCTCTCCAGAGAAATTTACTGTTGACGTAATTGAAAGAGAAGAGTGCTATCAAAGGGAGTTTTCTTGTAGTAAGGTAGATCACACAGACTACAGAATTCTTTAGTGTATAGCAAAAGTAGGGTGTAAGATGTTTCTCAATTATAATGTTAATACTTAACGATAGCCGTAACGGTATTAACAGACAAAAGAGGAAATTGTCAACTGTAAAGTAGTTTGGAATAAATTTTGTGAGAGCTTAACAAACATTTACATTTGTCATTTTCCCATCAATCTTAATTTTCTCTTCTCGATATGCGTAATTACATTTTGAACACTGAATGTGTACAATATTAAGCCTATATTTTACTTACAATGTATCTGTAAGGACGTTGACATCCTTGCATACAGGTGTAATACTACATAGTTTACCAACACGTATTACCGCGAGCATAAGAGTGACTACCGACCTCCCATCTGTTGGCGACGCCGGGCAACAGCTGTGTGGCCCGCCATTCGCCATCCAGTAGCAGCAGACTGCTGGCAGTAACGTTTATTCCGCATTTTTACGTTTTGTCGCAAAGTATTTGATGTTCAACTCAACAAGTACGTATCTCTTGTCTTTTAAAGATCTTGGTATAAGCGAACGAGGCTTTGCAGTACTTATTCCAAGAATACTTAAAACTCGTTCTCGCAGTTTGTGACAAATGCGATATGGTTTACAGCCCTTACCTGTGATAAATTTCTGATTCTAGTTTTTCGCTTAAAGTAGATAATTTTTGGCAGAGGCACATCCAAGTGAGGTGTGTGCCTTTTACCGAATACTCAAACCAGTAGTGCGTGCGTCAGTTTCTAGAACAGGATGAGATGAACTAGCGGTGCTATGGAGAGGTTGTTCCTGTTTGAGAAAGCTAGTTGTTATTACGACAGATCAATGAGCAATCAGAACTAGAGGATTTGTTTTACGTTTTATTTAAAAACTAGGTAATCGTGCTTAACATCCAAAGTTTCATCTGATCACACTTGATTCGTAGCTCACTTTCAAGGCAGCGAAAGCTTTCTGTGGCAGTATAGCACCGGACATTCAATAAACTGCTTGACCGCACCTCTGAAGTCAGTACGGCACCTCTCATATTCTGAACGCTTCAAGGAATGTATGTCAACTAAGAAGCGTAATAATGTCAATAGGTCGTTCATTTCACAATCTAGAAGCACTATAACTGATGCGTTTCGAACGTTCAAGACAAAATTACTCTACAGGAAATAATACAGGCGCTATAAAATAATAACATTCAACATTGGTGATCATTTCCTTTGTAACGCGTAACTTAATAAAGCGTGCTTCAACTTCTTTCTTTTGGAGCAGAGCACTATTTTTTTATTATTGTTATTAAACGTCAGGTTAGCGAGAACGCAATCCAGACTTCCAAAACTTATGCTTTCGATACTGGAACATAATTCCATGAATGGAGAATTTCAGCCCATTAAAAAATGTAGGGTTCAGGCTGGAACTACATAACCAGGCAGTGCTACGTCACATTAACTCTCACAGCCAGGCGCGCAAAGGACTGCAGGGGGTTGAGCCCTCCCTCACCTTCTGATACACTGGCCTTACGGCCAACTGTGACGTCATCGCCGCTAGGCCGTCCCTGCATTACCGCAAGAGCCTGCACTTCTTTCGTGGAAGCCTAACAAAATCACCAGACTTAGTTCTCGTATATCAATCAGTGTGCCACAATTTACAATGAATTGTGCCGCCTTTTATCATTTAAAAAGAAACTATGCCGGTCCTCTCTGCTGTACTCCGAAATGCATGTTACGCTGGTTACAATGCTCTGTGATTTCCTTCTATAGTGTTTGAGATCATTTGCAAAATTTTACTGCTGGTTAAGGGGCTCCGGAAAGGCTCAAAATCATGAAAAGTTCAATTTTTACTTTTTTGCGTTTTCTGAATCTGCAGACTATTACCTTTTAATAGATATATAATTTATTCAATTCCGAAGACTACAGCAATTTTTAAATTATTTTTGATATATGTTCTACATGGGCGTGACCCACTGTGGCGCTGTTAAACTGCTGTCAAATGGTGTTATTATTAACGTCCGTGTTCATCAAGTACATTTTAGTGATGTGAGATAAAGTATGTGTTGTGGCTAACCTGTGATGGTTCAATATATATCGCTGGTGGAAAAACTCAAAACCCCAATGAAAGTGTAAATACTGTTATATGGTCGAGAATCCCCAAGACTGTATTTGTTGGAATAGAAACACTTCACTTTGGTGTGTATGATGCTGTTGCGACTTTCAATGATGGCAACATTGTAAGGTGCAAGGTATCTAGAAATATGGGAATGAAGATAGGTTCTAACATGGTACGAGCGATGCTTGCTTTAGACAAGGAACGCCTTCGGGCTGCAGACAGGGCTGTAAAGAGTCTAGAAATACAAGCAAGAGTAAACAGGAGGAGGAACAAGAGGAAGCTGGAGGAGGAGTTTGCAGAGGATGAAGATAATCCATCCTATGGACCTGGAATGCACTAAAAAGTTAATCCAATCTTTGTCGCTCGATTCCCAAAACTTTTATTTTCTCATACTAATTACATGTTTTCTAAGGATCTTCCAAACATATTTGTTTCAAACTTTCAGTAAATGTTACACAGTACCTTCTGCATAATTTAACACAGCCGTTTTCCAAAAAACTGTATATTTTTGAAGATATAAATAAAAAATTGCAAAAAATGTTGTGAATTTTCATTACAATTGAAAAAAAAATCATCTTTAATAACTGAACTAAAATTTTGTAAAATCCCTGTGTTAAGTTGTAGCCCATATTCCAATAAATAATCTGTAAAAAGTTCAACTTCCTACCTCAAATACTTTGTGAGGAAAGATGTAATTTATAAGCGTTATTTTAACATTGCAAGTATAGGGCGTTCCGGAGCCCCTTAAGAAAAACGTTGTGAGTGAAAGCGACTTACACCACAGCCTGTAAATTACATTATTAAAGTTACTGTGATAGAGATAGTTGTAGTAAAAGATAGCAGACAAATTGCAGTAATTATTCTGGTGATCATAATTTTAATTACTTTGACACAAACGTAGTTCAGTGAGACATAAATGACTGACCAAACATCGTATCGATACTGTCACCAGGATTAGTGTAATACTAAACCCTCACGTAACCAAGTTGTAACTAACAAACCCAAAATGGAGATTTCATAATCTGACACCTCCGTCTGTCGGTGTCGCCAGAACTGTCAAATATGAACCAGCATACTACCATTAATGAAATGAAGTCTTTCTAAGTAAAATATAGGCATAGTATTATGCACTCTCAGTGCTAACTATCCAATTGCTTGTATCAAGAAGAGAAAATTAGGAATGACAGGAAAATGACAAATGTAAAAGTTTCTTAACCTGACACAAAATTTATTTCATACTACTTTACAGTTGACAATTTGCTCTTTTTTCTGTTATTACCGTTATGGCTATCATTAATTTTTTAACATAGTTATTGAGAAATATATTACACGGTACTTTTACTACTATAATATTGTGCCCTGCCCGCGACGTAATAACATAGCCTACTATTTTTTTTTCTATTGAAGTCTTAAGATTTAACGATATAATTTAAGCACTAAGTCAATGAACTGCACTGGAAGTCAGCGAATATGTACGCCCAGAATAATGTGAACAGCGTATCATTATTATCTGTGTTTTGTTCTATATAAGAATGCGCGCCCGTCTTTTCTCTCTCTTCTTCTTCTCTTCTTCTTCTTTAATCGCGCGACTTTCCGACAGCATCTTACGCTATCAGACTCCTATTTTCTTCCATTTTGTTCAAATGAACTTAACTTGTATTCCTGTTAGGAATTTATTCAATCATTCCATTATTATCGCCAATTGCGGCTACTGATAGAATCTTATTATGAATACTTTATCCTTTCGCTCCAGAGTTGAGCTAAGATTATTGTAACTTCCAAGTATTTTGCTGAAATACGGCACAATTTTTGTTATGTTCAAAACTGTGACAATTATTCACAAAATGTTGG
This sequence comes from Schistocerca cancellata, assembly GCF_023864275.1. Classification (NCBI taxonomy): domain Eukaryota; kingdom Metazoa; phylum Arthropoda; class Insecta; order Orthoptera; family Acrididae; genus Schistocerca; species Schistocerca cancellata. Next base: position 109,765,313 of record NC_064636.1, on the reverse strand, counting down.
ATTTAAGTACAAAAAACTTATTTTGTTAAATAATTATTGTTTAATTTAACATTTCTAGTTTCATTTCGAAGTAGCAAACACAAATTCCCAGTTTATAAAAGTTATAGATTGTTTCTTTACATTTTTTCTTATGACGCCAACACGATCACCACGAGATGAAACTAAATCGTTCTGAATCTCTTGTGAGGCGAGAAGCTACTTAGAAACTTCTTTGACGTCACAAAAACACAAATTAAACGCTTTTCGGCATGCTACAAGTCTACTGACCTTCACTTCAAGCAATAATAGGTAAGAAAGAGTAGAATAAACTAATAAGTGAAGTGATCATCTTATGCATTAGATAGTATTGTGTGCATTGTCTGATAAAAATAATTTTTGTTCTAAGAACTAAAAAGTGGCGTGTGTGAAATACTTAATCCAATTACTTTTAGTTAATGATAAGACGTGATACCTCTAATTAATCGATGTACTAAATATTGTGTGTGATATTTAAGTAATAAAAATAACCAATATCATGCTGATATTGAAAAATAAATAAGAATAATTGGGATACATTAAATTGAAGCAATTACGCTTAATAATCACAAAATGCTAATTTGTTCGAATTACGATAAGAACTTGAGCTTTTGTCAAACTGCTACTTCGAGACATAATTTGAAATATTTCTTCAGTTATTGAATTATTACAAATATACAAATATACTTAAGCTTATTTTACATCCATTACAATCTACGCTAGCTCTAGCATAAATTTCAATAATTACATAATCGTATCCACCCATATGCATAAACTACAGTAGTTACAGCTTTAGTATACTCTACCCACTGAAGAATTCTGTGTGATATACGTGACTATAAGAAGACTCCCTTAGGAAGAAGTCTTCTTTTTTAGCTACATCAACAGCTAATCTTAAAAACTAAATGCATCTGGGAAGAGCATCTAATAAAGCTGTGTTGGTGTTATCCAGATACCAAGATTTTACCAATCGAATAAGCAGAAATAACAACGTTAATAACCTGATTGACCTTCATTATTTTCTCTTGCTGATAATATTTTAACTCGCTCGAAATGTGTTTTACATGTCTCACATGTCAGCTTCTTAACAACAGCATTTGCACAGTACCCTGACAAGCATGTGTAAAATAAGGCAAGTATTCCTGAATAGACTGAATTTGGTCCTCACTGATATCCGTTATACTGTCAAAGTTGGGTCGTGCTGGAGATAAGGAGACATCATCTACACAGTCAGCTTCCAAGAATCTAAATCTGTTCCAACTTCTCCAAGAACAGATGATGGAATTTTCAAGGATAGTGGGGCCTGAATTCCTAGCTTGGATTCAATCTCAAATACCTGTCACAGAGATGATAGTGACATACTGACATTGTTTGATATTTTCCTTATCTGTTTTCTGCAGCATCTGTTTAAACCATTCCTGGCAAAAGATATTTAAAATTCGAGTCCTCAATGCAGTACTTGGTCATTTCTAGAAGAGCATGAGTGGTACAATATATACGCAAATGAGTGTCATTGGATAACTCAAATGTGCAATCAGGACAACGTTTACATACATCCAGCCATGACAAAAATCTTTGGAAATATCTGATACTGTGCTGGAATGTAGTGTTTGCAGTGCATCCTTGAAATGGATATCTCTACCAAGTCAGCTAATATTTAAAATGTTCCACCATGTTCAAATTAATTTTGATGAATTTAACAGTGCTCTCAAAACTTTCAGTAAAATGATGTTCCCTCAAGGTTAACAAACCTTGAACAGTCCTCTCATGGAAAATATTAAGCACGACTTTTTGTACTCCAGGTTGCTTTTATAAAAAAAAACTTTCATTTAGGTTATGTGGCAAAAACTTATCATCTGTGTACACTACACGTCATATGATTTTTAACTGCAGAGATTTTCGCCATAATCAGTTGCGTACTTTCTGAAAGGGTTTCAGACTGTGAGATTGTCTGATCTGGATGTTCTTTATTGATCTAGTTGTATGTGACACATTTTAATATAGGATCGGAATGTTAAGCTAGAAAGGGTGTTGTCTGTCATTATAAGGGAGACCGTAAGCAATTGACAGTTGAGAAGGCGAAGCAAAGGATGATGTGGCCCGTCTGTTAATTGAATTCTTGTCACTAACAACACAGAGTAATCAGTGAACAACGTGAACTGATTCACAAAGAAATTGGAATTCCTGATTTGTGTACAACAGTTAATAGCCCCTAGCTACTGAGTGTTTGAAAATGCACACATACATCATGCAGTGCATTAGGAAGGGGTAGTGCAAGACAATTTGTGCTCCTTATAAACTCGTAAGTGTGTAGTGATATTGAAAATAAAATACTGCAATAAATAATAAACTCTGGCGAGTATCTGTAATACTTCTTTTGGACACTTATTAAATTCACTTGCTCACATAAAAATTTAATGTTTCTACTTTCAGTTTTATCAAAAAAATTTACAATTTTTTCAAATAATTGGTTCTGAATAGTAATTAGATTGTTACTGAAGTATTATTGTTCTTTCTGGTTACGTTTTCCAAGTTATCTATGATGTGAATTTAGTCATACAACCCTTCTTTGCATTACCTATATTTTCTGCACATTCACCTACCCTGGATCCAATGAACCTGTTATGTTTAATTCGAAAATTTAAATGGAAAAAGTATTTTGTGGATATTAACATAAAGAAATGTATTGTTTTAAAGTTTATCAGTATATTATAAGACAGCTGTGATCATTTATAACACTTTCACTGAAACATAAACCACCAGTTGTTCTCGGATCAGTGGCTATGATATTTCTGCATTTACAGAACATTGTCTTTGTTTTTCTGTCCTTCGAAGCAGGAGATAATGGACGCCGTCTCTTCTGACGACTCACTGTGCTGTTGTTTTTACTATTGCTGTTTTGTGTTTTAGGAATAGTAACGAAATTTTCCATATCGACGTATATGGATTTCTGTAGAAGGGGGTTAGGCGATCTTCTCGCCATAAACTGTTGGATCATCTCGACTGAGAGGTCTTTGACGAAGTCTCCTCTTGTGCAAAATCCCTTTGTGATACATGGTGCGTTGTGTTTTGTAAAGAATAAAGGCATTTAGAGTGTGTACATCCCTTATGTTGCAACAGAGAGACATTGGCCACCGTTTAGTTTATCTTTTGCATATATAATCACGCATTAGTTGATCCACAACATCCACACCATGATTCCTTTGGTTATAAAATTTCACAATCTCAGGCTTCAGGTTTGGATACTGTTCTTCTATTGATTTATCATGATGTATGGAGCGTAAGAGGGCTACACACATGCTTATCTTTGATGAAAAATTAACCATCTTCATTTCTTTTGTAATTGCAAATGGACTTGAATTTACTGCTCTGCACCAATTGTACTTCATCTCTTTTGGAATTTCTCTTTTATTCATCCTCATTGTTCCCACAACAATCAGCGTTTTACACAACAGATGTTCTGCCAAGGTACACTTGTGAAATAATTATCTATGGTAACATTTCTATAAAGTAACAGTGCTGTACCATCAGTGTTGCCTGCAAGGGACTTCACTGTGGAAAAGCCCAAATTTTTCTGGCATGGCTCACCTGGTTCTCTTCCTGTCTACTCAAACCTGTCAACTGCATTATCAGTTTACCTTTAGACATTCCGAATATTTTCATTCCACACATTCCAGATTTCTTTGTCATATACTGCACAAATTCACAATGACTCCTAAATTGAACTACCTGTTCATCCATCGTAACATTACTTTTAGGCGTCATTATTTTCTTGCACTGTCCAGTAAATATTTTCCATACATAGGATATAGCAGCAAGTTATCGGTTTGTCACCTAGGCTCTCTGTTCATTTGTCATCAAATCTAATGAATCTTCTTATTGCCTCAAACTATCTCACAGACATTGTAGCTCTATATAATGGATTGCAATACCTTCCCAGAAAAGTTCCCTGATTGGAACATCCCATACCTTATCTGCTCCATTATGAAGTAAAATTCCCCAGTAGCCGAATATTTATTCTCTAGCTATATGATTCCAGGTTTATTTTTCTTGGTACACATACTCTTCTTCCTTCTAGGTTTGTGCATCTCTGAATTCCAGCCTCAATGGCTAGAGGAATAAATAAATTCCAAGCATCTTTGGAGGTGTAAGTGATTATGCTCCTTGCTGGTGCTGTGATAAATTTCACAAAATTGTGTGAAGGCATTTTATTTGGTACTGGGGGGCACTTACTCCACTGCATACCGTTTGGAGCAATATGTTTGTTAGCATTCACACTGCCTATTTCTCAGAGACGTTATTACCTACATCATTGTCGCCATCATATCATAATCATCACTAACTTCATCATCGCCGCCACCACCACAACTTTGTTCTTCACTCAGAGAGCTGCATGCCGCTGCCTAACGAACAATTTCATGTTTTTCATTTGAAACATTACTTAAATCTGAATGGAAATCATCATCTTCAGCTAGCCATTGACTAACAACTGATTCAAAATTTCGGCTTGATAAGCATATACTATCTTCTTTCCTGCCCCTTTTTTTTAGATGTACATTCTGTCATTATATCTGGAAAAAATAATGTGAAGAAATAACGTCTTTTCTTTGGTCGACTGTAGGACTCTAATTGCTGTTCATTTGATTGTTTATTGTTACAAATGACTCTTACCTTTCGTCTGAGCTTATATCGAATATCAGACACTCCACTGCTGTGCAGGAAACTCCCACATCATTACTATATTTCTCCCCATACTCGTAATAATCGACCACAATATTACGCTCTGTTACCAACACAGCAGTATGTAACAATACACTTTCTGGAGTTACAATATCTAGGTGTACCGATAATGCATTCTCTGAATTTCAACAAAATGTAATCGATTACAACCCAGTCTAATTTGATAACGCTACATCATAAACCATAGGCTTCCTAGTCCCAAGTTATGTATGTATGTGGTATAAAGACGAAAATGTAAGTAACACTTAAAACTAAAGACACAAATTTCTAATGGTACATTTAATGTGTTACTGAATACTGCAAGAGAGCGTACCTTATTAGCTGGGCCCCAATTTTAAGTCTTTCATATAGTATTTAAAAGTTTGTCTGCAGGTCCATTGGACCCAGGATACGCATACCAGGGTAAAATGGTTTATAGTTAATGGGAACTTCCTTGTACCAAGTTTTGAGGTTACATTTTTACCAAGATGTAACTGCATACTTGGGCCAGTATTCACCACAGCAGAACATGGAAGAGGATCTATCGTTTCTATTAGAGCAACACTAATGACACTTTCAGACTTTATAGTACGCAATCTTTGGGCAACTTCATCCCCTCCAAGGACTGAAGAAAGCCATTCAAGTCCACTAAATGTCTTTCCTGTTCATAATGGGCATAAGTTGTTACATTGGCTGCAATAGCTAGGTCTAATTTTCTGTTTTCCACGCACTTCCATTGAACAAGAAGCTGACGAAAGGTACTCCAGACAGTTAGGCAGAATCAATGGTAGAGTTGCTGGTTTAAGACGAGGTTTCAGAAGAGGCACAGAATATTTCTGTCCTGTGGATCTGTCGAAATATTTACCACGTCTCAGAATGAGGTCCTCAGTGAAATGGAGTTCGCAGACCTCGAAATAATGACAAAAACATTTTTTATAGCTACACATGATAATGCCCAAGGGCTAGTTTGCCACTAATACTAACGCAAACATGTGATTAGTGTCCGTTACTTTCAGAACAAATCGATCAATGCTGACTAAGAATTTTTAGTTATAAAGCTCCATAAGTAAATTACAGTGACTTTTTATTTCACCTCATTATATGATTTCCAATACACTCTCCTACATGTCAATAAAAAATTGAAGTACACTTTAGTTACATTTTTCATTCTTTTAAAAACAGTAACGTTCTTCGTAGTCGTATCATTTCTTCTCTTAGTACGATTATTTAATATGATATTTACAAAACAGAGCAGTATGGAACACCTGTTACATTCAAAGCTATGTTGGTTTTTACACTAAACAAATCACTGAGTATATTACAGGATGCTACCTTCGAAAGCACACGCCTTTGATTTGCCTATTGGAGAAACAAAATTTCATGTTCTATTAAAATATTTTGAAAAGTTAAATAAACTTAAATTACACATGCTACTACACTGTCTGTGGGATTTGCCAAGCCTTCTCGATCCTTTGCCATTATCAAATGACATCCTGCTTTAAATAATCTGAAATGAGAAATACTCACAGTGCAATGCTCACAGTGAGATGTTTTTCAGTACTTGTTATGAGCAATATCCTAATATGTAGTGAAATAATGGCCAGGTGTCCTCGACTATCCCTTCGACATCATTCTCATCTACCACCAGATTTAATAAATCTGGTACTGGGGTATCTTTTAACCCCTGGATTTCAAAAGTTGTTCCAAAAATCTATGACACCTAAATAACCACATCTCCAACAACTTGAGACTGTGCTCTCAACGCTAAGTTTTTGCTCAGTTTCAAAAGCCTGTCTAAGAGAAATATGGTATTTTCCCCCACTTAATTCCAAACTGTCAGTCTGTACTCTGTCAAGGAGCATATAGAACCTGTATTTGTCAGGAAACCAATAGTTACTGAAATCAGTCGAAGCTGCTGTTGTATGTCTTAGAGCATAGTGTGTTCCTTTAGAAAGTATCCTGTATCATTCAACCCATGCCATAAACCGTACCAAGACACATAGCTCTTTAAAAAAATCAAATAGGTGATGAAAATTACAAGTTCCAGGTTCCTGGAAAACATTTCTTACCCTCTGACACGTAAGTAATGTTTTCAAATTCACAATACACCACCAAAGATTTACTATTTTTATAAATGTTGCAATTTTTTCTCAATTTTGAATTCCTTTCTTCGTGCCAGTCTCTGCAAAGCAACGACTGTGAAATCATTAAAGATATGAAGCACCAGTTTGACATTTTGTCTTTCAGTTGAATTTGGAAACTGAGATTTTGAAGCTAGAGAGTTTCCATATTGCAATAAATCATCTTTTTCAATGGTGTGTGGCTCTTTTAGTGCTCTGAATGATGCAAAACCTCCCTCCATGCTGTCTTTAATATCAGGGAAATACAGAATCTGCTCCTTTTAATTTAACCAGTTGTTACATATACTCTTTAAAAGATGAACTGTATCCCCAAATTAGTACAGTGGGCGATCTGGAGAAGTTTCTGCTAGGTGACAGTACTTTATCTTTACTTCTGTTGGAGTGCTAAAGTTTGATATTGCTTTTCTATAAATTCAGTTATTGTCTCCCATTAACGCAACCACCTCACACTGAGCTGCTTATAGTTTAAGAATTACTTATTTTATGTATGAGAAAACTACATCAGCCTTAATTGCTTTAAGTGGGAGAATGTGTACCACATCCTTGTAACGTGAATCTAAAATTTGTATCATAAAAACATAAGTGCTGGTTGCACACAAAAATTAGTCACTGTTGAAGGCACCACCTACGATATTCCCACCTTCTTTATCAAGCTGTGATTTCAAATGCATGTAATCAATTAACATAATAACTGGTTTATCCTGTGAGGCTAATGTTCCAGCTTTCTGTGAGATATAACTCATAAGCTGATCAGTTTATTTTTCAATGACTGATCTAGTTAAAGCTTACTACAATGCCTGAACAGTGTATTTGGATTTGGAATAGAAATAATGCCAGTGCTTCTGAGAAACTTACGTCCAGGTGTACTAACAGTATTTACTAATGAGCACATAATCAGACAGTCAGCATAATATCTAAACTGAGATGAACTTTTACATTTCAGGAATGAAACCGATTCCTATAAAAATATACTTCAGTTTCCCTTTCTGGCAACTTCGGTACTAAATTCTGCAAATTATCTTGAATGAACGATAGAACATTATCAAGAGGAACAACTTATTTGGGAAGTTTAATCTTTCGAACACATTTCAATTCCGTGCCGTTAATAAAAACACTGAGAAATAAGTCACTGTTTATAACAGAGTAGCTAACAACTCTTGGGTAAGGGTTGTGGTTAATTAATAATAAGCAGACACTGTTTACTTTGTTAACTACGATCCACTCACTATGCTTATCATAGTAGCAATTTTACTTTTTAGTTGCTCTAAATTACAGAAAGAAGTCGCTTCTATCAACTTCTTCTGCGTTCCTACACTTTCTCGAATATCAGTGTGATGGGCACTGTTTTCTAGTCGCTCGCTGCTACTTTCGGGGTCCCCTTGGGCTGACGTTGGCGTATTGGACAGAATTGAAGGGCATCCCGATGACTTTGAAGGTACAGCATCTGAAAAAGGAAAGCTTAACACCAAACGAAATTGAACTAATCAAGCAGCTTCCTCCTTATCACATTGTAATTTACAAATATAGGCTTCTGCCTAACATTTGGTTCTTTAACCTACCTTTTCTTCAGCATCGACGATCCAGTGGTGCTGTTAACAGTTGGCCAGTTCTTGGGTCGTACATTCTTCTACTGCTTAATGTACCTTCTTCGCTGAAATGCAGCTCACATACCTTAAAAGAAGCGGGAAGTTGATTGTTAAAGATGTTATGAAAATGACCGTTAAGATGGGAAGGACTGTGTATTACTTTCATTCGTAATACATTTCGGAATAAAAGCTATTATGCATTACGATTTATGTAATTGTGTTATAGTAATTTAAAAAAACAACGATATTTACAATTGAATGTTTACTGGGCATCCAATCTTTTCTGTGAACACCCAAGATCCATTTCAGTCTTAGAGATGCAACAAACTGAAAATAAAACAGCGAGACTTTAGGCCCAATGTCGCAATTGCCTCTGCAATGTCGCGCGCAACAACTCCATGTCATTCTGATCAGCGCTGTAACTTATGTAGTACAATCTGAGTTGTAAAGGTTTACTCGATCTGAAGCACAACACACCATGTGGTAATTGCAAAAGACTAAAAGGGTTCAGTTTGTTATGACACGTGCGTGTGACGTCACAGCTGCCTGAGACGTGCACTGTAGGGCTTCGTTTGAAGGCGGCGCTGCGTCAGGTCCCAGACTCTCAGAGCTCTGGCGGCGCCGTAATTCGCACAGCGCGCAACCGCGGCGCACCCTGAACACTGCCGGCACTCCACGCAGCACCGCGACTGGCGACACAGCTCTGCAGGCTGCGTGGCTGAGCGGTTGCCAATATTTGAACGACAGACGTCTATTGCAAAGTATCGCTATCCGAGATGTCCACGACGACGTCATCCAAGATGGCGGCGATGACGTCATCCAAGATGACGGTGGTGATATCATTCAAGATGGGTGATTTTGGCGGGAAGTTTGAATTTTGGTGGGAAAGTGCCATGCGCCCTACCCCAGAAAAATGGCTCGAATTTCAAATTCCAATATGATAATGCGTCGCACCAAGAAAAATGGAGGGGAAAAAGGTACATGTCTTTATTATTTAACCAAATTCAAGCATATGTGTTTGCCACGAGTTCTAGACCCCAACTGGCTTAGTTGATATTGTCGCCACCAGAGAGTTCCACTGTGACATCATCCAAGATGGCGGATTTTGGCGGGAAGTTTGAATTTTGGCGGGAAGAAGATCAATTGGGCTACCTCCACTAACCTAACCCCTCATACCCCAGGAAATGGCTGGAAGTTCAAATTCCAACATGATGATGCGTGACACCTAGGAAAATGGCGGTAAAAATGGACTTGTATTTTTTATTTAACCCTGCTCTCAAGATACACAAATGTTGTCACCACTCCTATATCCCACCATAATCAATCGAACATTTTCTTTCTAGGGCTTTCTGTCGTTATTTTGCAAACATTGCTAAATTGAACTGACAGATCCCCCAATCTATACAGCCACAACCTGTTCTTTCTTTGTACAGACGCTACACTCAGTGGTAATAAACTATTTTACACTGATCACCATTTGGCACCGACAACTAAGCATCGCAAAGTTGTCTACTGGTCATCAAATACACACGGTACTCGCAAGAATATTGGAGCGTCAAACCAATCTCCAAGCAGGAAATATATCACCGAGTACTGTCTCGATCTAGTAAACATGCAATTCATATATGCCACCGTACCAAATCACCCCCTTTACATCAGCAAACCAATGTCACTCTCTGAGAACTGGTGTGAAAGACAGGCTCGTTACACCGGCACAAACGCGTTACTGTTTCCGCTTTCTTGCTCGCATTTCTACAGACACCTCCAGACTCATAGATTAAAGGAACAACCGTATTTACGCCATAATATTATACAATTTTCGCCGTACTTCTCGATATCTAGCACACAGCAGTAGCCTCCCCATGGCAAACGCAACACAGTGCACAAGATATAGACTGTAAAGTATTTCTCCACAAACACCCAACTCTAGCGATGTGCAGCGTGCTGTAAACCATTGACTAACTAGAAACAAGTTGAGTAAATTGATATTGGGACTCTCGAATACCGAAGTCGGTTATGTAACAGATTCCAAATGATCAAAATTGTTTAAAAACCAACTAGGGTTTTTCTCAAGTCTAGAGAACAGGCAAACGTATGTCCAACACACCACAATCCATACTCCCTCAACTAAATAAAGACACCGAATGTGCAGAAGCAGTCGACAGAACAATTTACTTGGGAGGGAATAACGCTCCATCGCAATCGCACAATCTCCCCAAAGTTGCACTTGATCACGAAAGCCACCCAGCACATTCTAAGTATTATTTCGCTATTCGGTCGTCTAGAAGATGGTTAAGTTAACTCTGATACATTCCTACACTCCAATAGGCCTCTGCATTCGGAAAACTGCTACCAATTACATGGGAACCCAATCAGTACCACCACAGACTTTGCATACACGTACACATTCTAGAAAACCCCTCACATATATCATCTACCATTATACTTACAATTAAATCTAACTATCGGGGTCTCAACTGAATGGTATTCGGCAATGACCGAAGTATCGGAAATACACTCTGTTGACCGCTGTGGCTCTGGAAATACCTGTAACGTCCTTACCACTAGACATACTCTTCCCTTCAGTATCACAGTACTCCAAGTCAAATCCATACCCTCCCTACAACAGCACATAGACATTTCCTTTACACAAACAGATATACTTTATAAACCTGATGCTCAAATGCTGACATATCACACACCCAAACACTAATACTAAGTATAATACTACCTCCTCAATAACTGTATGCATACGACACCAAATAATACTGACCGAAATTAACGATGGGTGTGCATGTCTCTTACGTTCTTCCCACGAGTCATAGCACTGTGTCATAGACGTAATCGAGCAGATGTTAAAGAAGAAATCTCGATCCCAACAACTACTGCATGTTACTCTCACCTTCGCTCTTCCTTCTACAGGTGCACCCAAGTATCCATGTTAAACCCTATAACCACTTTACGAATAGAAGTACGACATTACCTCTGAATGAGGTTGTGTTTTCCGGACAAATACCGTGACGGTGATCGTAGAAATGAGTGTATTCGAGCCAACGATGCAACCTCGCGATAAACGCAATGAACTTTAAACGTGGTATGCAAGAGCTATTTGCTCCATCACACCGTTCGCAACTACATAATCCATTAGTTTTTCCAACGCATTCTGTCTCGAGACCATATCAGACGTTCCGTGATATATCCGCTGAGTTATAGGCGATGACAGACAGTAGTAGTAGATGATGTGCTGATTGAGGTCCTAAGAAGAAAAATATACACCAACTTCTCAGATCTCTAGCCATACGCTATATATTTACAAATTACGTCCATTCAAACACATACTTGCATAGGCTCACACCCACAAGTCAATCATATTCCACGCTCTCTCATATCTGTAAACGAGTCCCATTCCTCGAATCTGTCTGTTACAGTAAAATTACAACCTCCTTTTAATCACACTCTACACATCCTCCAGTCGCACCCATTTTTACAGCTTTCCACAAGTTCTAGTTCCAATTTAAGTTGGAGAAAGACACATCCTACACCTTCTGCAACCTGTGTAGAAACAGATCGAGCTGAGTTACTGCTGCAGTACCGTGTTTTGAGCATTCTGTGGAAATGCGCGCAATGTAGTGCGTACCCAAACTAGATACTAGTCCTACAGGTCCCCAACATGCTATCTTCGTTATCCTATACCCACCCCAACATAGAAAAAATACGAACTACAAAAGCTAGACGTCGATGCGTGCGCAATGACACAAAGCTGCGGTCATCCTCCAGCGTGAAGAAAGAGACTTCACAGTACTTCTGCAGAATAGCGTAGCGTGCAGCCATCCAGGCATTCCTAACGGTTCACCAAGTCCGACACCTCAAGCCACAGCTGCCTAGGTGGAGACGAACATACTAAATATACAAACACACAGAGACTCCTTTAGACTTTCATCACTTATTCTCTAAGCGAATTATCGTATGAGACGCTCCCTCTGGCCCTGATTCAAACACTATTTCCCAACACGCTTTTGTACATTGCCAAACATTTCGTTTTCTGCCATGACTTCGAGGTCTGTGTCAGATTCTAAGCCGACATAAAGACGCTCTGACCCACGACCTCTCACAGAAAACTAGACATCACACCGTGTAAATCATACTTTTATGGCGGAAAAGCATAACACTGGATGATTTTTAGATAAGACACACTTACAATATAAGGAAACTAGAAGAGTTTGGCAGCGTTGTGGAGAGTTTCCAAAGTACCGTCCAAAAGTGATTCATGACCTTTACAGTTAAACTCATGTGTCATGGTGATGGAATAGATGATGGCTCCGCATTCCATTTCCAGTTATTTCTAATTTTGCACTCATGTACATGATCGCTGTATAGTTACTAGCAACCCCCAGAAGTTGTCACCCATCCACAAAACTTGTTCCCCAACTCAAACAAGCCAGGTCACTCAATGATTATGTGGTAACCAATGCGAGGATGTGATGGAAAAGACACCATCGATGTACTGTAATATTAAGCAACAGACTTGATAGCGCGAAGAATTTTACACTAAGTTCATCACCGGCCAACGATGTGACAGCATGTTTCTTCAGTTTCAGCATCCACATTGCGATTATGACTGCGAACATAGATATATGACTGAGCCAACATCGATATATGACTGAGCCAACATCCACTAACTCTTAATTCTTGAACACATAAATCATCAAAGTATGCGAGACAGTGCTCTACATATTTCTATCACCTCGAGCATAGTGTTTATTAATTTACGATCTATCTCTCAGCGTATGGGAGTCACAGAGCATTCTCGCCGTCTTAGGGTAAAAGACCATCCTCACACTGTCATTGACCAACCAGCACTGCAGCACAGTTAGCGAATTAATCTGCATCCGACCATAAGAGAACCTCTACACTCCATGTCTCGTGAATTAATGAGCTTTCCGAGTCCTAACCCGTCCAAGTGCACGAGATTTCTCAAGATGTCGGGGAGCGTAACACCCCTTACTGATGTATAGCAACGGACTCCAAAGTGCGGTCATATAATAGAAGACAGTTAAGAATAAAACCAAAGGATTGATTTTTATACGCAATGGAGCTCCAGACGGATGGAGCTCAATACATTTTTACGTAAATCAACCAAGCTATCAACTCTAAAGTATTGTTCTAGTGTAGGATCCGCACCTGGAAGGTATTCGTAAGAGAGAGAACATAAACACACGCACTCTTAAGACTACAACGTTCTGCACTTAAAAACTGGCTATAATGTTAGATAGCATACGTTTCCGACCTATCAGAGACACATCCTTCTTCCCCATTTGTCTACGCTAAACTATCTTGTCGAACCATAAATCATTTGCGTTGCCTGATACGAGCACAATATAGCTTTGCGGAGACGTCTAGTGTCCACGGTCCACACCCGATCACGGTTCAGAAATTATACGATGCCTGCTTAAGGCCTACGTAGAATGATAGTTACTTCCTACAAGGAAACAGTTAAACGCAAAGCAGCAGCGTCCGACATGTGAAAATTACAAGTCATTCCGTCACTAACTCTGTAAACAGAGAATCAGTCAGGCAAATGTGTACACAGGGTTGCAGCGCATCACAAGCTCTTACCGCTAAGTTAGTTATGACCCTGAAGTCTCGTTTTTACATCCAAGATGCGACAGGGGGATCGCATAAAATCAAACTTCGCTTAGACGAATGTTTCAAGTTTCATCACACATGAGATGGAAGTCCTCTGATGACCGACAGGTTTACCGTTAACGATCGCAAGTTGACACTGCTTTAAACCATATACGGAACACGTGGCTGTATACGAGTAGAACGCAGGCTGTGTCACATGACTCATGCATCCTCGTGAAGGAGGAGAGAAGAGAAACTTGGTGTATGAGGAGTATCAGTATGGAAGATTTTAAAATTGAGGTTAGCTTATCACATGTAGAAGTATGAGAAAAAAATATTCGAACCTCACTTTTTATGTTATCAGAAGCCTTTCCTCAAAAGGTACAAACGGTAATGATATGAAATTTTCAGGAACTGTTTGCAACGTGTTGTTGTCTCCCTGGAAGTAAAAAAAAACGATATCTTCCACTTACATTCTCATTTTTAGATTGTAGCAAAAAAAGTTAATTCTGGATGTGCAACATTAAAAACACTGTTCAGATTGTTTGCATGATTGGAATTTGAGTTGTGGCTTTTTATGAAAAAGACAATAAAAAAAATAAAATTCAAATTTCTGTCAAAATATTAATTTTGCATATTTTATTATATTTTTCCGTTAAAACAAAGCTCTTTTGCTTTACACCTGGAAAATTTTAGGTTTGTACATTAATAAATATGGGTGTAATGATTTTTTAAATAAATACCCCCTTAATAGTCACCTGCGAAATATCGTAAGCGGTCTTTGGTGGGGAAACTTGCGGCGATCTTCGAGCGTCTGCCGATTGAGTTGTTTCAACAGCTGCGTGACACTCTCCCGTGGACCAGCCACACCTGTGACAATTTGTGCTGCCCTTCTCTGTATACGTTCAGTAGCCGGCATCGGTGCTTTGTGGTTTGGGTCCCACACACTTCAGTATGGTGCTTTGACGGGACGCACAAGTGCTACGTAACCAACATCGACAGCAGACTGGCTCCATTGTCCGAGTCTCCTGCCAGAGATCCGAAGTCGTCGTCACTGCATTTCACTCCAGCTTATTAAGTTACTGTTCCTCAGGATAAGTTAATGGATCAACTAAGATGACATGTACCAAAAAAGAGTGCCCCCAAAACAGCTTTGGGGGAAAATTTTGTTGCAACCGGGAACGGAATTTCGGACACTCACGCTCACGGTATTTCTGCTGCGTCAAATTTGAGTAAAAATGGAAAATCAGGGCGGAAACCTCCATCGGCTTCTGCCGCACCATCTGACTGCAATCCTACTGTCGATATCTGCGACTCTCTTTCCGCACAGTGATACATCAGTATTTCGAATTCCTGTGCTATCTCTTAACGCTGGGACAGTTATGCCCTGACTGATATAATTATTGATGATCTTCATACGTTGACAGCCTCTCTGTTCATGAAAATGTAAAGCACGAGTGCCGACCGCTGGATGAAGTTGAAGTAAAGTAAATACCTGTGCCTAAAAGTCAACATCGAATGTGGCTATCTTAAGTACTCAGAGGGCAGCAAGCTGACCAAGCATTGGCATATTATAAAGTCAGATGGTGCTATTGGTTTTGTTCTAATAGAAGCGACAGATATTCCTACACTTTTGTGTTCTGTTCTGATAAATGCTGACCAGAGTATGCAGTTGGTAGAAGTGAAACCACAAAACTTGGTACAAGGAAGTTCCCATTAACAATAAACCATTTAGAGGACTTACTTGACTTCATTGATAACTTGGAAAACTTCTCCAGAAAGAACAATGATAGTTCACAACAGACCGCTTGCTACTCATAACCATTTATTTGAAAAATATGGTAATTTTTTTTTTTTTGAAGAAACTGAAAGTAGCAACGCTAAATTTTTGTGTGAGCAAGTGAATTAAATGGGTGTGCAAAAGAAACATTATAGATACTTGCTAGATTGTATTACGTGTAGTAGGTAGCACACTGCTTTGCTTTCGAGACACAAAAATCTGGCCATATTGGTGAATAATTTTCAGTGAGAGTGTAATTAAAGTGTTTTCAATCTACCTCTAGTGTCGACCACAATATCGCTGGTGACTATTAGTAAAACTAACATCTTTCAGTCAGTTCTGGAGCCAGCGCAGCTACCGAGAAAAACACTGTAGACTTATGCAGAAGGAAGCAGGATCGTTCTAAACTCTTGCTAATTATTTAAAAATTATTCAAAGGCATTTTTAGAGAGACATAGTTCTCAACTGTCTCATAAATTTACAGTCATTATTTGAAGGAAGGCTGCTGCTGTAAATCGGAATGTAATCATAACATTTTTA
Source organism: Schistocerca cancellata (assembly GCF_023864275.1). Taxonomy (NCBI): domain Eukaryota; kingdom Metazoa; phylum Arthropoda; class Insecta; order Orthoptera; family Acrididae; genus Schistocerca; species Schistocerca cancellata. The sequence continues at coordinate 109,748,907 of NC_064636.1, read as the reverse complement.
GAGAAATACAAAGCCGAGTTTGAAGGTGTTCCTTTTGAAATGCTTTCAGTTTTTAAGAAACTGTGTTTTATGACATACCTGCAAAACAAAGCCCTTGTTTCGTCGGACATGTCGACGTCCTGAGAAAACTGAGGACACCTCAAAACCGTGCCTCACTCTCATGTTGTTGGGGAAGGCAGCACGAGAATTCCTTCCTCCTTATCGTATAGATAAAGGTAAGCCAAAATGGTCAGACTGGATTCACAGTTCACCACCGGGTAAGCAAATGAACACATTTGAGTGAGTGGCTAGAACAGAGTGTGTTTGACAGTTGGTTTCAGACTCACTTCCTCCTGTTTGCCTCAGAGAAAGGACGACGGAGAGATTAGAGATAATCCCTCTTCTCACATCTTAATGAAAACTATGGGGCTGTGTGAGGAAAACAACACAAATTTCAATTGCATTGCACTGGACGGTACTAGTCTTATGCAGTCTTTAGATGTGGCTTATTTTTCACTCTGAAGAATAACTGGAGAGAGATTCTTTGTCAATGGATGTAGATTGCAGATGGAAAGAAGAAACATCTTTTTCCGAAGGGTGTATTTAGTGGCCCACTGTCGAAGATTTTTTTAGATGAACAGACAGCTTCTACAAATTTAATGAAAGGATTGGAAGTGTGATAATGCTAGAAATAAGTCTTGTGTTCTGAAAAGTGTAGAAACTGAATCCCAGAAACATTTGGAGAAGGCGAGAGAGAGGGTCGTCAAAACGTATATGTTCCACATAGAGGCAGGGATGATATGGACGTTGTTTCAGGGTAGGGTATGCATTAAAAGAACAATCACCTTTCATAGCCACCTGTTTTTATATAATTTAAGATATGTTTTAACTAGCTTAAACTTTGACAGAAGAGCGGTTTATGTGCCGTCGGCCCGCCTCTTATTGGCCAACCATAAGTATCAGCAAAGAGGTCGACATTCTTTCTTACAGGTTGTAATGGTTCATTATTTACGCGACCATTACGGCATTCCAACCCAGTTCTCGATACCAGTAATATCGTACTACTTTTCTGCGAAATAACAGACACATTTTTGTGACAATATTCACATTTGGTTTTTATTAATGTATAGGTACTCCGATGTATCGTTATATTACAGCGATATGGTTCTTGTGTGCATTCGTTTCTGTGAGACTGTCATAATCTTTGACTTACTTGTAACCGTTTTGGGGCGAATGCGCACAGAGCAGTCTTTGTTTCACTTTGCAGAAGTTAAGTTGTTATTTCGCTTTGTAAAAGAGCAGTCTAGTCTTGTGTTTGGTTTGAAGTGGAAATTCAATGTATTAAGACTGATACAAAGTTGTTTTCTTGATGATGTGACAATTAAGAAGAAGTATATGTGATTATACAAGAAGTCAAATAAAGATGTGAATCGTGAACACCAAGTCAAAAATTATTTCTACCATACCATTTTCTGATCTGAGATTGTTTGATCATTAAGAATTTCCTGAAAGACGCATTTGTTAGATCTTCAAATATTGCTAAAATACAGATCTGGACCTTCTAGCAGTCAAAGTGGAATCACCCTAGAATCAACAAGATGAGCCATAACAACTTCCACGAAATCTACGTGGGAATCCATTCAAGATAAGAGCCAAAATTAATAAGTTTTTTACAGTGAGTTCATTATTTCCATTCTGCCGATACCATCCACAGTCAATAACTTTGTTGTTGCCCAATGAAGCAAACATATGCTGCGTGAGAAACATTATTAATCTGATTTCTAACCTACTTTGCAAGTGCTGGTATTGTTAGAAGGTGTTAGTACTACTTAGTTAACCAACAGGTGCTGCTGTGAGCAAAGGACCAGCTACCGCTCTGCCATCTCTTGGCGCCGTCCGCCGACCAGTAGCAACAGACAGCTGGCAATCGCATTTATTTCCAATTTTGACGTCTTGTCAGATAGTATCTGAAGTAATGCTAATCTCAACAACTGTATATACTTTGTTCTGTAATGACGTTGATGTAAATGAACGAAGATTTACAATACTTCTTCCAAGAACGTTTAATACTCGTTCTCATGGTATGTGGTAAATGCTATGAACTACAAATGCCCTCGACATTCTCTGACACATTCGAGGGTTGGATTCCCTGACTTCCTCATCGAGGACTCGCACTGCCTGGGCGACTCTCAGAGTGTATCTTCGACGTGGAAGAGCCCCAACCGTGCCTGTCGCGTTGTTGCCCATTTGCACGCCGTCACTGCTGCCCGCCGCCGCCATCGTCTGTTCGCTGCCGCCCGGTGCTTGCCGCCGCCACGCCGCCGCTGTCGCCGTCTCTTGGTGCTCGCCGCTTCTGCCGCCGCCGCCGCCGCCGCCGCCGTCTCTCGGTGTTAGCTGCCGCCTGAAATCATGGACGCCCCAACTACCACCATCATCTACACCTCCCCTTCACCTGCCCCCACTGTAACGTCATGGAGTGCTTCCTCTGGGATTCACCCGTCTCATGCACCCCCCCTACTCACAGTCTCCTCCCCATCTGTCTCCTCTGCATCGCTGTATCCCCACCTGTACGTCACTCCTGCTCCTACCCCTGCTACTGCCCCTGCTGCTGCTCCCGCTCCTGCCTCTGTCCCTGCTCCCAACTCCCCTCCCGCTCCTGTCGCCCGCCGAGACGACTTTCCCCCTCTCCCCCCTGCGACTACTGCTGCTTCCCCTGCCATAGTCTCTGCCCTCCGCGCCACAGTCGCCGCCACAGAGCACCCTACCCTCTCATCCGGTGCTACTGCCTCACAGGAGGGCCCTGCCTCCCACCACCTCCCCATCCATCCAGTCCCTCATCCCTCCTCCCAGGCAACACCCGCCAAAAAATCCTCCAAACGGCCCAGTGGCGACCTCTCCTCTACTCCCTCATCCAAAAAGCCACTGCCTGCCCCACCTCCCACCGACCCCACTATGGATACCACCCCACCTCCCTCCTCTCCAGGCCCCTCCCTGTATACCTTTGTCCTAGCCAACCCTGATCTGAAACTCCTGGATGCCCGCACCCTCACCCTTGAAATTTAGAAGTACGTCCCTAGTGCACCCATCACCCAACTTATCCCTCGCAGAAACTCTGTTCTCATCAAGTCTCCCTCTCCGTCCTTCCATACTGATCTCCTCCGGAGCCTTCCCCACATCACCTTTGGGCCCCACGCATCCCTCACCCCATTCCTTACATCCTCCTCTCCTCGTCAGCCCCAACCGCATCGTCGTCAGCCGACCCTCACTGCCGTCATCACAAAACTCAGCCCTGTGGTCACGCAGGCTGAGGTGGTGGAACTGAATGCCCACCCCTCCCTGGAAGTCCGCTCTGGCCCTACTTTCCTCATGCGTATATTTACAGAGTCCGCCTCGTCCATCGACCACTTCCTAACGCAGGGAGCCCTGATTTTCAACTGCCGCCACCCTGTTGACCCGTCTCGTTCCCCTCCTCAATCCTACCGCTGCCAGCATTGTCTTCTGTACAATGACCACCTCACCCAAAACTGCAAGAACCCACCCACCTGCCCCCATTGTAAAGCCTCACACTTCGTCCAACAGTGTCCCAACCTCACCTTCCCCCCATCCTGCAACACCTGCAATGAACCTCACCCCACCTATTCCTCCAAATGCAAAGCCAAGTCCCCTCCCACCAACCCTGAACTCACTGTCCCCGTTCGCCTCATTGACCCACCCATCCACCCTAACAATTCCCTCCGCCCTCCCCTTACAGCAGAAGTTATCATCCGGTTCCTCACTGTCATCCTGCAGAACATCCACCCCTTCCAGCGCCCCCACATACTCCAGCAGATTTCCCTTGCCGCCTGCTCAGTTTTCCACTTAAACACCTATGCCACATACTCCCACAACCAGGCCCACTTTACCTTCAACTGCGTAGACACCTTCGTTTAAGCCCCTCTCTCCCACCCTCTCTCCCACCCTTCCCACCCCCAACCTCATGGCGTGTCAACAGTATCGTCTCCTCTACCTCAACATTCACTCCCTCCCTGCAAACAAATACCTCTTCATGCATACCCTCCCAGCACTAGGTTGACTCCTTCGTGCTTAATGAAACCTTCCTCCAACCCCACCATGTAGTCCGCATATCCCTTTATCTCCTTCACCGCACTGACAATCCCCTTCCCCTAGCTCGAGGTGGGGTCGCTATAGGCCACCTCAGGCATCTCCTTGTCCGGCCACAACCCCTCCTCAATGACCCAAACTTCTCCTCAGCCTATTTTTTCCCTCCCTCACCGCCACCTGTGCCACTATGTATATCCGCCCTCATCTCCTCTCCCCTTTGACTTCATTTCCCAGGTTGACCGTACCTTCTCCACCTATGTGATCGCTGCTGACCTCAACATCCACAGCCATGACCCTGCCACCCTTCGGCGGTGGCATCAGTTCCTTGCCACCCTTGATGGTGACCTTGTTCCTCTCCCACAGCACACCAGTCCTGAAAGTAACTCCACCCCCGATGTTATCCTCGCTTCCCCAACCTCCTTGGTCGCATTGCCATTGAGGTCCTCGATCCCGTCGGTAGTGACCATCTCCCTGTCCTCACCATCTCCTATACCCGTCCCGCCACTGCAGCCATCCGCCCAGCTGCCCCTCCAAAGTCTGTCCATGACTACCACCATGCCAATTGGGATGCCTACCGGGAATCCATTGCCTTACAGGTCGAAAGCCACCCCCTCACTTTCCACCACCCTGATGACATCACCCATGCCTCTTCCTTCCTTCAGAAGACCATCACTGACGCTGTGGAGGCTCATGTCCCTACAAAACTCATCCACCCTCACCGCCCTACGCTTCCTCCACAGGCCGTCCTTCTTCTGCGTGAATCCCACAGGCTCTACCGCTCCTTCCTCCGCACTCATGACCGGGATACTCTCACCTGCCACCGGCAATTACAGCGACATATCCGAAACCTCCTTACAGCAAAGAAACGCCGGGACTGGCGTCAGACATGCACACGCCTCAACTCCACCCTCCCTGTCAACTCCTCCAAATACTGGTCAGCCTTCCACCACCTTACTGGTAGCCATCCCACCCCTCATTACCCCATCCTCCATGACGATCGACCCTTTCCTGACAACCTCAGTAAGGCTAACCATTTTGCCTCCCACCTATCTGAGGTCTTCCCCATTCCTGACGATCTCCATTTTGATTACACCCTTTTCCCACCATCCTTGACTGTACTGACACCTCTGTCCCACCGCTCGCCCCTAGCTTCCAGTACTTGGATCAGTTACCCCCCTCAAACATCAACACTCCCATCACCACGCAAGACATCACACTTGTCCTCCGCTCCAAACGCAACACCGCCCCTGGTCATGATGGCGTCACCTACCGTCACCTCAAGGAATCCCCTCCATCCTTCCTGTCTGTCCTTGCTACCCTGTACAATGTCCTCCTCTCCACTGGATTTTATCCTGACCTGTGGAAGACTTCCCGTGTCCTGCTGTTCCCTAATCCTAACAAACCCCCCTCTGCTACCTCTGCCCTCTACCCAACTGCCTTGCCTCCATGTTCAGTAAGGTCTTTGAGGCCATCCTCTCTCGCCGTATTCACCGCCACCTTAACCAGCACCGCCTCCTTCCTCTTACCCAATGTGGCTTCCGGCCTTCCTTCTCTGCCGATGACCAGCTCCTTAACCTTACCAATCTTGTTTCCCTCCAACTTAACTCCCGTCGCTCTGCTATCTTTGTTTCCCTTGATCTCCAGAACGCCTATGACCGTGTCTGGTATCCCGGGCTCCTCTTCAAACTCCAGACCTATGCTCTCCCCATCAACTTCGCCCATCTCGTTGCTTCCTTCCTCTCCCATCGTCCCTCCTATGTGACTATCCACAATTCCAACTCCCGTACTTTATACCCCTCTGCCGGCGTGCCCCAAGGTTCTGTCCTTTCCCCTCTCCTCTATCTCCTGTACACTGGTGATATGCCCAAACCTCCCCCTCCTGTTCATCTTCTCCAGTTCGCTGATGGCACTGCCTTCCTAGCCCTTTATCCGACCCTTCATCGGTCCCAACGTACTCTCCAAACCCACCTTGACCAATTCACCGCTTGGTGCAACCAGTGGTTCCACCGTGTTAATCCCTCCAAGACCCAGGCGATCATCATAGGCCGCACCACCCGCTCCTTCCACCTCCATGATTTCTACCTCACCATTTATGGCCGTCCTATCCACCTCACTCCTACCCTCAAATACCTTGGCCTCACAATCGGCCGCCACCTCACTTGGACTACCCACCTCCTTACCATCCAAAACAAAGCTCACAACCGCCTCCGCCTCCTGAAACTCCTGTCCACCCGGACGTGGGGTCTGCATCCTTCCACCATCCTTCACACCTACAAATCCATGATCCACCCCATCCTTTGTTATGCCAGCATCGCTTGGATTTCCGCCCCTCCCCAGTTCTATAATGCCTTCCAAATCCTCGAACGCCATGCACTCCGCCTCGCCTTCCGCATCCGCCTTCTGTCCCCCACGTGCATCCTCTACAACCTCATCCCCTTCCCCCACCTTCTCCTTTTCCTTGAACACATCCGCACACTATATATTGTCCGCCGTCTTGATCCCCCTCAACCCCTGGTGTCTGCCTTCCTCTCCATTCCCAACCAGTGCCGCACCTTTACCGTTGTGTCCCTCCCTCTCTCCATCTCCACACCCTCCATATTCTTTCCCAGCACAACTTCCACCATCTACCCCTCCCGGATGATGAGCTTCGCCCTGACATCTACCCTTCCTACCAACTCTAACCCCGTCTTCCTGCCTCCTCCTCAGGGCTCTCTCTCCTCTCCCTCCCTCCTCCTGTGCGGCTTTCCCCTCCTACTCCCCCTCCATCTCTTGTGCCTCCTTTCAGTGTCTCTGCACTCCCTCCTGCCCTGTCTTCCGTTTTCCTCTCCTGCCCCGCGTGTCTCCTGCCTCTTCGTGAACCCACGGTTGCCCCTCCTCTCTTCATCCCGCCGCTTCCTCAGCTGCCCCATGCTCTCCCCTCTTTTCCATCCTCTCTTACCTTTCCCTCGGCAGGTCCCACCTGGTAGTTTTACTCTTCGTCGTGTGTGCTCCAAGTGGGTTTTAAGTGTGTTGTTTCAGAGTGTTTTGAATACTGTGGCCAACCTTTAACCTGTGCATTCGCATTCAGTGTCTTCTCTGTGTTTCAAGAATCGCCAACTGTGTTTTTTAACACTCTGGTGAGTTTTTTTAACTGTCCCCCATGAATGTCTACATGTCCATGTCTTTTTACCTCCATTTTCTCCCCTTACTCTATTTTATGTTCCCCTTTTTTATCTCCTTATGTATGTATCATTTTATTCTTGTTTTAGTTGTCGTATCTCTCGGCTGAAGAGCGGCGGATTGTGCCGCTGACAGTCCTCCCCTGCCCATATGGGGCAGGGGAATGAAATCACAATAAAGAAAAAAAAAGACATTCTCTGAAATACAACTGCCCACTGCAACCTCTTAACTACTACCAAATTTTGACAGGCACAGATCGAGTAATAATTTGTGTCTCACAATGTATATGATCTTAATATTCAACATCTTGTTACTTCCCTCGGAATCTGTGATTTCATAAACTATGTTACAAGATATATGTGGTTTTTGAGTAAAACTGGAGCAGAGCATGTTCGGTATTGGAACTTGGAAGGTAATTTGATGAATGCAGAACTTCGCCACGTTGACATAATGTTCATTCGAGGGCGAGGCTGGAATTACACAACCAGGCAGCCCGACGTCGCCTTCAACTCAGGACAGCCAGGCTCGCAGAAGACAGCTTGGGGCTCAACCCACACCCTCTGATACACAGGACTCACGGAGTAACTGTGAGGTCATTGCCGCTAGGTCGATGCTGCAAACCAGCATCAGCGCAAGAGCATTTACTTCTTTCCCAGAAGTATAACGACTTTGTTCTTGACTATCAATTGTGGGGCCATTTACGAAGAAATGGTGCCGCATTTTATCATTTAAACAGGAACTGTGCCATTGTCGTATGCTAAGGTGCAAAATGTATGTTAAGCTAGTTATAATACACTGTGATTTGCATCTGCTGGTAGTCATATTGCAAACTTTTACTACTTCCTAAGAAAAACGTTGTGACAGAAACAGACACCATAGCCTGTAAATTACACTAATAAAGTTACTGTGACAGTGATATCTACACTAAAATTTAGTAGATAAGATGTCGTATTCATTCTGGTGATCGTAAGTTTAATTACTTCGACAAAAAAGTGGTTCACTGGGACATAAATTACTCATTCACACAGTGAAAGTAAAATTATGTTCTACTATAATTTCAAAAAACAGCTTCAAATATTTACCAAAAATTGGGAAAATAGATAATAATCGACAGACAAATAATAATAAATAAAATAAAAAATAAAACAATAATAATAAATAATGGAAATATAATACAAAAAAGAATATAAAATAAAAATATCTGCACTCGACATAGCCGTTTTGATATAAATATATCGATATGTCGGCGTTCAATTTCATGTCACTGAAAATCGATATATTTTATAAAATATATCGATATTTAGGAACAGCCCTAGATTTTATGGGCGCACTCCCTTACCGTTCGACAGCTAGAGCGATACTAGCGCCCCGAGGGGTGAGAAAGCAATGAATGGGTCTTAAGGATAATGTTTGTTTTTACTTATTTTGTACTTAATTCAGGAAACCGTTGTTACATTTTTGCGTTTTATGTATTACGAACTTATCAAGGGATGTGAAGTATCATTAAATACACGTGAAAACAGCTGAACCACACTGATTCAGTGATATAAACTATAACATATTTATTAAGAAATTCTTTCGAATAGGTGTATTTGCAACGTACTCCTTTGAAAGAAAGATAATGTAAATACGTATGTCATGCATAAGTAGCATATATTTCTGTTGTTATTGCCGTAGGCAATTTCCAAGACACTTAAAAAAAGCCAGCCGATGTGGCCGTTGGGTTCAAGGCGTTTCAGTCTGGAACCGCGTGATCGCTACGGTCGCAGGTTCGAATCCTGCATCGGGCATGGATGTGTGTGATGTTCTTAGGTTAGTTAGGTTTAAGTAGTTCTCAGTTCTAGGGGATTGATGTTAAGTACCATAGTTGCCAGAGCCATTTGAACCATTTGAACTTAAAAAAATTTATATGGAGTCTAGTGATTCGCCCTTTCTAACAATTCACTCGACTTCCTAATACACAACTATTTTTGTAAATGTAATTACTTTTGCTTCAAAAGTGCACGTGTTGAAGATTCTTATCGTTCGTGGCCCAGGTTTAGCAAATAATTCTTGAAATGAATTTTTCCGTGTCGAGAAACAGTTTTATTACTTCTGACGTTTTCCCTTAATCTACAGTTGTGGGGGCTCATTTGTTACGTTAAATAATGTAGGTATTACATTCCATATAGGTCTCCTACGTTCCACATTTACTGATGTGGCTGGGAACGTAGCGAATAAAACTCTGGTTGGTTGGGTATATATAAGACGTATCTCTGCAGAAGGTCAGGTCTTTTGGAGTTTAACTGCACTTTCTTGTTACAAGAGAATCGCAAATAAACTGCCCTGTAATGTAGCGCTTCATAGCGCCGAGGGTACTTACAACAGAAACTCCCAATGGCAGCCCCATCAGATTTGGTGGATCAGTGGATATCCCGTCTAAAAATGAACACAGATCAAGCATGGAAACAGGAAGAGAGTGTTTTGAACTGTAAAAAAAAAATACAAACAGTGAACGTACAAGTGCAATATTGACCTGAATAGCCACAGTGTCGTGGTTAAGTGGTCATGGTGTTGGACCATCGGATAGACGGGTCATGTTGAAAACTCCCTCGTGCTATTTACCTTTGTTTTATTTTTTTCAAAACATTATGAACTGTCCGTCTCATCAATGTTTGTTCTCTTTCTGTTGGCTAAGCAGTTGTCATGCAATACATTGGTTATAGAATATGAGTCGTGTGGTAAGAATACGTTACCGTCGCAAGTAAACGTGATGAATAGTGAAAGCAGTTGAGATACCACACACACGTCTCACAGAAATGAAAATAACAAATAAACGGGTGTGAACTATATTACAACAAAAGAATTCAAGAGTGAAAACTTTCAACATGGAACGGAACTTGAAAAAAACGTATGTTCTGACAGATCACAGAGAAACTGTAGGACTGTGAAACTGTTGCGTTAATTTGTTGCACCTTGTGTGACAAATTATTATATTTTCAGCACTTCCTTGGAAGTGATCACATTCATACGGACACCTATACCGGGCAAGGAGGCATATATCACTCACTCATCAGGCATACAAATTAGGTGCGTCGGTAAGAGGTTCTTACCTCATGACACACATGTTGTCACTAATGCCGTGTATGACACACCAGACGTGTTTTCTGATGGAGGACTCGGTTGCATTGTCGCCTTGTCCTCAAACGTTTGCGGTTCCCATTCGAATACCAATTCCTTTCCGCTTCTAATAGAGTACTTGTGCGGATTCAACTGTCCCTTTCTTATACCCTGTTGTTGCAAACGGACGTTACACCACGACACGGACACAAATTTGAATATAGCGAACAGCGAAAAAAAAAAAAAAGAACGTTATCCCGAGGTAGGTTTAAACAAGACTCGCCCGCCGTGACGGTGAGCGCAAACTGAGACTCGTACAGCACGTGTGACGTCACACGACACTACAGCGCGACGCGCACGTTCCGCATGCGTCGCACGGAACCTACGCATACGGAGACGCGTTCACATACTTTGCACGCGCCGGTTGGTGACGTTCTGCGCTGGCAGAAACGAAACGCGCGCACACTGTATTGTTCCACGAACGATTTTACAGAAACTATTCGTAGTGTTATTTGTCAGCTTCGTGGCGAAGTGCACATCATCTCCGACCCTGGAACCTAAAAACCGCCCAGTCCATGCCACACAGCTGCTGTTACCCGTATAGCCGCCTCCTGTGTATAGTGGACACCAGACCTATTCAGCAGAACCCGAAACCCAACCGCCCTTCGGCGCAAGTCGAGGAATCTGCAGCCTAAACGGTCGCAGAACCGTCTGAGCCTCTGACTCAGACCCTCCGCTCGGCTCTGTACCAGAGGTCTGCAGTCGGTCCTGTCCACTATGCTGCAAATGGTCAGCTCTGCGTTCATCTTGCAAGCAAAACTGGCAGCCTTTACCATTTCTGTTAGCTGCTTGAAGCCAGAGAGTATATCTTCTGATCCACACTGACACACATCATTGGTACCGACGTGTGCAACCACCTGTAATTGGCTGCACCCTATGCTCTTCTATGGCATCTGGAATGACTCCACACAGTAAACACATGGAGTGCACATTGCTTTTCTTTCCCTTCTTGTCAGCCAAGTCCCTAAGGGGCCCCACAAAGCGCCTAACGTTGGAGCTCCCAAATACCAATAATCCCACCCTCTGCGATTGCCCGGATCTTGCAGGCTGAGTGGTTTACCCTGAAACAGGACAGGCGACACCATCTGGCTCGGCGACAGTGTCAGCCACAGACGGCACCTCTAACCTGTTTGTCAGACAGTCCGGTGAGGCCTTACGTGCGACGGCCGGGGAAGTCTTTCGCAGCCTGCTTCGCCCCAGGGTGACCTCCCACCCGCCCACAGGTGAGGGGTCAACCTCAGTGCCAGCATTAACTGGGTTGGCCACCAGTGAGGACAAATCGGTATCGGACATGCTGGACGTCCGGAATGAGATTTCAGTCTGCCACGGAGTGTGCGCTGATATGAAACTTCCTGGCAGATTAAAACTGTGTCCCGGACCGAGACTCGATCTCAGGACCTTTGCCTTTCGCGGGCAAGTGCTCTACCAACTGAGCTACCCAAGCACGACTCACGCCCCGTCCTCACAGCTTTACTTCTGCCAGTACCTTGTCTCCTACCTCCCGAGTTCGAGTCTCAGTCCGGCACACAGTTTTAATCTGCCAGGAAGTTTCATATCAGCGCACACTCCGCTGCAGAGTCAAAATCTGATTCTGGGAACATCCCCCGGGCTGTGGCTAAGCCATGCCTCCGCAATATCCTTTCTTTCAGGAGTGCTAGTTCTGCAAGGTTTGCAGGAGAGCTTCTGTTAAGTTTAGATGATTGTGTAGGTTTAAATGCTAAGCATAATAATAATCTTAAAAATGTTAGGATGCCAACAAATTTTGTTTTATTTCACCAATCGCAAACTTAGTAAGACGATTTCTAAAGGCAATCTATCGTTAATATCCATAACAAGATTCCTGCTTATTATCCATTAGTTCTCTAGCATCGCTAACGTATGAAAAATGCTTCAACGATCCTAGAATCAACATCATTTGCATTATTTGTTAATTAAGTATCTCGAATGTGTAATGGTAGTGACACACCAAAATCACAATAATAATCAGTTGTAGATGCTACATATTTTATCACAATCAGAAGTGTTATAAAATCACAATCACAATAATACAGGAGACTGCCTTACAAGGCCAGATCACCTGGACAATTAACAAATAAATTTCTTTAACCGGAACAAGGTCCGTAAAACTTGAAATTTGGATGTGACTAGGTAAATGTACTCAGCTAAAGCTTTACTTGAATAGTACCAATGTCCATACAATTCCCATCCGAACTCTCATTACTTCCAATCAGCTGAGGAACAGATTAAGGGTAAGAACACAGATCTTGTAAGGTTTGGCTATCCAACTTTTCTAAACAAAACTATATACAAATGACTAAAACAATGAAGGAGGTGCTTTAATTTCGACCAAACCAATTTTCAAACTTACTTACTCAGTTGCTTAATCCACAATATTCTTAGAATGATTACAACGAGAACATGACCATATGTTTGCTTCAATGGTGCGTGTGACGTGGGCAGGCCAAGGATTCGATGGAAAATGGCGCCAGAAACGCACCAGCTCAGTAGCTAATTAGGAATCTCAGTATTTTGAGGATCATAAAATATTTTATGCAAGATGGCGGCTGTCATAATGAGTAGTATAGAACATATTGTTCGTAGGTGAAAGTACATATAGACCTAGCACATCTGGGGCCAGGCTGTCTGCGGCTGAGGGTAAATGGAGCAACACCTGTGTCTCTTCTCGAGAGCAGTGTGCTGTAGTGCGATGACAAACATTCTGAAATATTCGCTTGTATTGTATATGGTTCGTTTTCTTCAATCATGGGCTTCAGTCGTGACTTTTGTGACAGTGATTAATAATTAATTCCGAGTAATAACTTATTAGAAGAACTGGGTGATTGTTGACTCCCATGAACAACGACCGCTTGGCATGGTAGTGTTGACAGACTTGATTATTTTTGTGCACTATCTTAATAGGTTCGAGTTCCTTAAATGCGTATGAGAACAGAGTTACAGTGAACTGATACATAAAATTTTTTCACACGTGAATTGATTTCAGTTGCTGGATTGTGTTGTGCGATTAATAACACTGGGACAATTTAACCATCTATGAACCTTATTAGTAGGTAGCACTAAGCTTTCCTTTGATTCGAACTATATGTGAGACTCAAATCTGAAAATATCGTTGAATACTTTACAGTCAGAGTGTAATTAAAGTTTTATAAATGTACCTCTAGTGTCGAGCGCAATAATGCTGTGGACTATTAGTAGAACTAACATCTTTCTGCCAATTCTGGAACCAGTGAAGCTACTGGGAAGAACAGTAGAGGCTACGGCAGAAGGAAGCAGGATTGTCCTACACCCTTCCAAATTATTATAAAAGTGCTTCAGATCCAATTATAAATAAGCTTAAATATTCATTCAAAGCCTCCAATTAGCCACGATTTATGTAGTCTTACAACGTTTTTCATTTGCAGACCATGGGATGACAGAAACGTTCAACAATAGGTACTCAGGAATATGGCGCAGAACTTGTTATTTGAATGAAATTCAAGAAGATATTAGAAGAAATAACTTCTGGTTGAACTGGACACAGCGAAGCTGCAAGGAAATATGACATTCCAGGACAAACCATTGTGAACAAATTGAGAAACAAGAGTAATGGGAAACCTGGAACGCCCACTGTTCTTACTGAAACTGAAGAAATATGTTTTGTAAAAGACTGTATCAGTGTCAGTGACGTGGGTCTTACAGTATCAGTCTTTGACTTCAGGTGCATGGTTAAATCAAAAGTAAAGTAGACTGCCTTGCTGATAATATGCTTGGACAGGCCTGGGGAAAAGCATTTTTAGAGAGACATAGTTCTGAACTGTCTCACAAATTCACAGTCAATATTTCAAGGAAGGGTGCTACTGTATATGAGAATGTAATCACTATCTTTTTGGAAAAATACAAAGCCGAGGTGGAAAGCGTCCCTGCTGAAAGGTTTACAGTTTTGATCAAAATGTGTTTCATAATGTACCAGCTCTTGTTTCATTTTACATGTCGACATCCTGAGAAAACGGAAGACACCTCAAGACCGTGCTTCACTCTCATGTTGTTTGGGGAAGCGGCAGTAGAATTCCTTCCCCTTTATCTTATTGATAAAAGTAAACGAAAATGGACTGACTGGATATACAGTCACCTCCTGGAACGCAAATAAACGCAGCAGAGTGGGTGGCTAGAACAGAGTTGATTGACAATTTAATTCAAACTCACTTCCTCATGTTTGCCTCAAATAAGGAAGGAAGGAGATTAATATTTGAAATATTCTCTCTTCTCAAATCTCAATGAAAACTTCAGAGCCTTGTGAGAAAAAGAACATATAGTTCATTTGCATCCCACCGAACGCTACTAGTATTCTTGCGATCTTCAGATGTTCTTTATTTTTCTCCTCTGAAGAGATTCTTTGTTAGCGGAGGAAGACTGCAAATGAAAAGAAGAAACAGCATTGGCGAATATTTTGCTTTAAGGTGAACAGGCAGCATGTACAAATTTAGTGAAAGGATTGAGAATTGTGGATATTAAATGTGATGGGAGTCTTATAGTATCTCCCTGTTATGCTAGAAACAAAAGAAGTCTTTTCTCATGAGACGTCTGAGAACTGAATTCCAGAAAAATTTGGAGACGGCGAGAAAGACAGAGTTCAATGTGCGGATCGTCAAAACGTATATGTAGCCCATAGAACCAAGGATGATATGGACGTTATTTCAGGAGAGGATACGCATTAAAAGAACAAACAACTTTCATAGCCATGTTTTTATTTAATTTAAAATACGTTTTAATTCCCCTTAACTTTAAAAAGTGGTTATGTGCCGTCAGCCTGCCCCTTAGTGGGGAACTAATGTATCGGTAAAGAAGGTGTTAATGCCGGCAGCTGTGGCCGAGCGGTTCTAGGCGCTTCAGTCCTGAACCGCACGTCTGTTACGACAGCAGGTTCGAATCCTGTCTCAGGCATGGATATGTGTTACGTCCTTAGGTTGGTTAGGTTTAAGTAGTTCCAAGTTCTAGGGAACTGATGATCTTAGATGTTAAGTCCCATAGTGCTCCGACCTATTTGAAACATTTTTGAACAGGTGTTAATACTACATAGTTAACTAACACAGACTGCCGTCAACAAACGACTGACTACCGCACTGCAATCTGTTGGCGACGCCAGGCAACAGCTGCGTGGCACGCCATTCGCCATCCAGCAGCAGCCGACATCTGGCAGTCACGTTTATTTCGCATTTTGACGTCCTGTCGCAAAGTATTTGTAGTAGAGCTCAACTCAGCAACAGCGTATTTCTTGTTCATTATGGACTTCGATATGAGGAAACGAAAATTTGCAGTACTTATCACAATGATACGTAATACTCGTTCTCTTCGTTAGTGGCAAATGCCACATAGTGTACAGCTCTTTCTTAATAGGATATTCCTCACCATTGTCCTGCAAAACGTCCACCCTTTCCAGCGCCCTCACACCCTCCAACAGGTCTCCCCCCGTTCCACCTAAAAATGTATGCCACCTACTCCCACAACCAGGCCCATTTCATCTTCTCCCGTCTCGACACCCTCGTCTAAAACCCTGTCATGGCGCGACAGCACCGTATCCTGTTCAGCAACATCCATTCCCTTCCCACCAACAAGAACATCTTCATGCACACCCTTGCCACCCACCTCATGGATGCCTGCTTCTTCAATGAAACCTTCCTCCAACCCCACCACACCGTCCACACTTCGCCCTACCTTCTCCATGGCTCCAATAATCCCCTCCCGATTGCGCGTGGCGGAGCGCCATTGGTCAGCATCGCCAGATCCCGGTTCGGCTCCAACCTCTCCTAACTGACCCCACTGAACACCTGATCCTTAGTCTCTTCTTCCCCGGCCTTACCGTCACCTGCACCGCCATCTATGACCGCCCAACGCCCCTATTCCTTTCGACTTACTCTCCCACATTGACCGTACCTTCTCCTCCTACGTGATCGCCGCCGACCTCAATATCACTAGTCGCTCCGCCACCCAGTTACGGCGGTGGCATCGGTTCCTCTCCACCCTCCAAGGCGACCTCGTCCCCATTCCCCAGCACACCTGCACCACCACCACCACCCTGATGATGTTACCCATGCCACCTCCTTTCTCCAGTAGACCTTGTCTGAGGCCGTGGAGGCCTACGTCCCTACTGTCGCCATCCAGCCCCACTGCCCTACTTTACCCCCACAGGCCATCCTCTTCCTCCATGAATCCCGCCGTCTCTACCGTGCCTTCCTCCGCACGCGTGACCCGGACACACTACGACGCCCCCGGCAACTCCAGCGACACATCCGAAACTTGCTCGCGGCTAAGAAACGCCGGGACTGGCGACAGACATACACCCGTTTAAATGCTACCCTACCTATAAACTCGTCCAAGTACTGGTCAGCCTTCCGTCGCCTTAATGGAACTAAACCCTCCCCATACTATCCCCTTCTCCATGATGATCACCCCTTTCCTGACACCTTTAGTAAGGCCAGTCACTTTGCCTCCTATCTTTCCGATGTCTTCTATATCCCCGACGATCCCCTGTTCGATTACTCCCTGTTCCCGGATGTCCACGATCGAACTGATACCTCTGTCCCTCCCCTCGCTCCTGGTTTCCAGTACTAGGACAACATTGCACACACACAGGATCTAATTGCTACACTTCGCACAAAACGCAACACCGCTCCTGGTCACGATCGTGTCACCTACCGCCACCTTCGTGAAGCTCCTGTCTCTTTCCTCTCCACCCTGGCCAGGCTCTACAAAGTAGTCCTGTCCACCAGCTACTACCCTGACCTGTGGAAAACCTACTGTATCCTGACGTTCCTTAAACCCGGTAAACCACCGTCCGCCATCTCCTACTATCGTTCCATCAGCCTTACCTCGGTCTTCAGTAAGGTCCCGGAATCCATCCTCACCTGAAGCATCCACCAGCATCTCTGTCACCAAAGCCTCCTTCCTGTTACCCAGTGTTGCTTTTGGCCTGATCTTCCAATGACCTGTCCTCCACCTCACTCATCTCCTTTCCGAACAGCTAAATTCCCGTAGCTCCGCAATCTTCCTCTCCCTGCCCCTCGAACGAGCCTATGACCATGTATGGCATTCTGGTCTCCTCTTCAAGCTCCGAACCTTCGCCCTTCCCATTAACTACGTCCATCTGATCAGCTCCTTTCTATCCCACTGTCCTTCCTACGTCACCATCCATAACACGGATTCCTACACCTTTTTTCCCTCCGCCGGTGTGCCCCAAGGTTCCGCTCTCTACCCCCTCTGTACCTGTTGTATACGGCGGACATGCCGCCGCCGTCACCCCCCGTCCACCTTCTCCAGTTTGCCGATGCCAGTGCGTTCCTTGCCCTCGCTCCCACCCTGCAGCGTTCCCAACACCTTCTTCAATCCCATCTTGACCGGTTCACCGCTTGGTGGAACCAGTGGTGGCTCAAGGTCAATCCCTCCAAAATCCAGGCAATCATTGTAGGCAAAACCACCCCTTCCTTCCGCTTCCTCGATTTCTGTCTAACCATCTATGGCCGTCCTATTGCCCTCACTCCCACCTTGGCTTCACCCTTGACTGTCGCCTCTCCTGGACCCCCCATCTCCGGCCAATCCAAGCCTAGGCATGCTCCCGACTCCATCTCCTCAATCTCCTTTCTGGCCGTACGTAGGGTCTGGACCCCTCCACCATACTCCACACCTATAAATCCCTCATCCGCCCTATCCTCTGTTATCTGTCTGGATCTCCGCCCCCCCCCCCCCGACCTTTTACAAATCCCTTCAGATCCTTGAACGCCATGCTCTCCGCCTCGCCTCTCACATTCATCTCCCCTCCTCCACGCGGATCCTGTACGACCTCATTCCGTTCCCCCACCTCCTTCTTTTCCTTGAATGGATACGGATCCTGTACACCTCCCGAAAACTCGATCCTCCTCGCCCGTTTGGTTCCCCCCTCTCCCAACCCCACCCACTGCCACGCCTGTATTCCCACCCGGTCTCCATCTCTGCAACCTCCTTACCCTCTCCCAAGGTGGCTTCCGCCAGCTCCCTCTCCCTGATGATGCTCTCCTCCCCTCCATCTACCCCTCCTACCAGCATTGATCCTCCCTCCCTCTTCCTGTGTTTGCTCCTTTTGGCACCCTCCCTCCCTTCTCTCCCTTTTCTCCCCCATCTCCATTTCTCCCCACTCCTCCCCTGGGCTTCCCATCCTATCCCTCTACTCCCCCCATCTCCTTAGCCATTGGCATCTTTGTTCTCCCCTCTCCCCCACCTCATCCTTCGTCCCCTCTTGGCAGGTCCTCGGATTCGCACATGCTACGTGGACATTCACGCGCCAGATATCATCGCCATCAGCGTCTCGTGTGTGCTGTTGTGTTTAGTGTTCAGTGTTCACCGTCGCACTCCATCGTTCACCTGTGCCATCGCCATCTTCAGTGTTTGTGCATCTTGTCAATAGTTTGTAGCGTGGATTATCGTCGACTGTTAACGGCTCCGTGTTTGTCCTCACGTGTCTACTGTTTTATTACCCACCGTTATGTCACTTATGTGTATTCTTTCTGTTGTTTATTTATCTATTCTATGGCTGAAGAGCGGCGTTACATGCTGCTGACAGCCTGCCTGTTTGTACGGGTTTGAAAATATCAATAAAGAAAAAAAACTTAGGATACTCGATTTTACAGCGATCACAGTTTTTGTTAATTTTTGGGACAGGAACATCCAAATGTGATTTGTGCCTCTTAATGTTTGGTCAACCATGTGCTTGTTGCTGTTACTGTAAGCCGGTCACAGTACCAGCACAGCAAGGCCATTTAGGTTAGTGTTACAAGGCCAGATCAGTCAGTCATCCAGACTGTTGCCCCTACAACCACTGAAAAGTCTGCTGCCCCTCTCCAGGAACCGCACATTTGTCTCGCCACTCAACAGATACTCCTCCGTTGTGGTTGCACCTACGGTACAGCTATCTGTATCACTACTAAGGCATCTTTTGAATTCGATAGTATTGTGCGCATTTTCTGATAAAAATAATTTTTGTTGTAAGAACTAAAAAGTGGCGTGTGTGAAATACTTAATTAATTTACTTTTTGTTACTGATAAGGAGTGATATCTCTAGTTAATCCATGTATTAATAGTTGTGTGTGATATTTAAGTAATAAAAACAACCAATCTCCTACTCATATTGAAACATAAATGATAAAGAATAATTGGGATACATTAATTGAAGCAATTTAGCTTATTAAAAAAACAGAGATGTGGCCCCTCCACGCCCGCACCAACATGGTGACCAAACCAAAAGTTCTACTGTCACCTCCGTAAACATGATAGTTATCTAGTAAGTGAATCACAGGATGCTGGGCTGTGATGTTATCCGTGTGTCTGGGTAAGACTACGCATTAACACTGTCCATCAGGTGATAGATAGTGGACGAAACGCGAGTGAGGGTAGCGATTTGAAGAGCAGAGGGAAAAACGTGCCATGGTTCGTGCCATGGGAAAAAAACCTCTACGACAGTGGGATGGGTAGTAAGAGCAGTAGTGGCTTACTAGCTGCGATAGTTCACGCAAGGTTGATTTGTTAGTATGGGTATCATGCATCATTACCATGGCAAGCGATGGCGATGTATCCCAGTTGCTGCGGCCGCTACATTCCTGGAACAATCGAGATCGTTATACAGTAGTGGGAGATCGGCCATCGCTGTGTGGGGGATGTGTGGAGCTTGTCTGCATGCAGTGCACGGTACGGCTTCCCTGCGTGGTGCCAGTTATTCGGCAGTGTCTTCCAGCTGTATATCCAGTAATGGCGTCTGATTAAGAGGGAATCGCCTGTACTGTTATGTTTGCGTATGCTTGGCCATAGATGTTAGGTCCTTACAAGTATGTCTTTTGGTCTTTTATGTTTCCATTTATGGTTGTGGTCGTAGTTCCCCATATTCAGAATAAACGGGTTCTGCAAATGTCTGGAGTTTCTGTATAGTCTTGTGGTGAGTTTGTAGATTACCTCCGTGAAAGTCTCAAGTCAGTATTCCCAGTGAAGGTCCGCGATGCGTTTGTATCGTGGAGCATTGCTTATGATTTTGAGTACTTTGTTTTGTATGAGCTGCAGACGGCGCAGGCGTGTAGGCGCAGCGTATCCCTAGACAGGAGCTGCGTACGTCATCAGGGATCGGATAAGTATCATGTACATGGACCTCGACACCCTTCTGTTCAGTGTGGTACGCCTGTTGAGCATAGGGTAGAGCTGTTCGAGCCTCGCGCTAGCTCGGTTGGTCATGTGTTGTATGTGGTCCCCCCAGAGTAACTTCCGGTCCAGCAAGACACCGAGGTATTGACTTACTCGCGGAAACGTATTGGGCGTGCATGTAGAGTTATTAGTCTGCAGTATCGGTGTTTGCGCAGTTGCTTCGGTCTTCTAGTGAACAGAACGGCTTCGCACTTGTCGACGTGTACTCTAACACGCCATTTCTCCAACCAAGGCTCAGCCACTCTGAGTGCAGTCTGTACTAGGCGTGACATAATGTTTGATGGTTTCCAATCTTGCGCAAGGACGGCTGTGTCATCCGCGTAGATTGCCAACGTTGTGTTGTGTGTGGTTAGGTGATCGTTTATGTAGAGGCTAGACAGTAGGGGCCCTAGGATGCTTCCCTGAGGTACTCCTGCGTGTATACCGTGTCGTGTTGATTGTTTTCCCTGCACGTCAGTGTTGAAACTCCTGTCTGTGAGGTATGAGTGTATTAGACGCACCAGCCCGTCGGGGAATCCCGCGTCGCTGAGTTTGCGAATGAGGCCGTTGTGCCATAGACTGTCGAAAGCCTTTTCGATATCTAGGAACACCGCCCCTGTAGCTTTTTTTATGTTGAAGCCATATGTTATATGTTCAACGACCTGTAAGAGTTATTGTGTTGTGGAGTGGTGATTCCTGAAGCCGAATTGCTCCGGTCTCAGGATGTCATTTGTTATGCAGTGCCTAGTGATGCATTTGAGAATCATCTTCTCAACAATCTTACTGAGCGAGCTCAGAAGGCTGATGGGTCGGTAATTTTGTGGAGGCTGCGGTCTTTCCCCGGCTTCCTGAACATCAGGACCTTGGCCGTCTTCCAAAAGGCGGGGAAGTGTTGGTGTTTTAGTATGGCATTCGTTGTGTGTGTTCGGTACTCAGTTGCTTTATCCGTGAACTCCTGGAGGATACAGTTTTGAATGCCATCATGACCAGGGTCTTTCCTAGCAGCGGAAATCATTATAGCCCAGGAGACTTCGGCTGTGCAAGCATGTCGAATGTCGTCGCGCGATGGTTGGGCTAGAATGCGTGTAACCTCTTGGTCAGTAGCAAGTGCGAACACTGGATCTGATGGTACCGGGTTCGGTGTGAATGACGCTGCGAGCGTGTGCGCCATTAGTTCTGCTTTCTCTTCCGCTGAGTATGCAGGTCCGTCAGGCTGTTGAAGCGTTGGGGTGTATATTTTCTCCATGGTGAAGTGTCAGGCTAGTTGCCACACGCCAGCTCGTGCGGTGTCCAGATCTTCCAGTTTTTGGTTCCACTGTTGTGTTCTATGCGTTTGTATTTTGTCGTGTATGATGCCCTGTAGCCTGTTAATGTGTCGTTTGAAGTACTGACGCCTGGTGCGCTGCCATTGTCTCCTGAGGCGATTCCTCATTGAGATTAGGCCCCAGATATCCTGGGGCAGGGCCGCACTGTGAAGTTGTGAGGTGCGATCAGGTATGGCGCCTGCCATTGCGTCCTGGACGGCGTTAGTGAGGGTTTCTACTGCCTCGTCAATTTGTGCTGTTTCATTAATTTCGTATATGGGTGGGATGTGGCTATCGAGCGTTTCCTTCAACAATGTCGTTCGCACGCCCGTAGTCCAACATCTTGCATTGTTCCGTGTGCTGCAGTGTTTCCTCAATGTATAGTATTACAGGTTGGTGGTTTGAGGGTAGATTGTTTTCAACGGCAACGTTGAGTGTCGCTTTAATGCCCTTGATGAGGGCCATGTCTATCACGTCTGGCCTGTGTCCCCTCTGATAGGGAATGTGCGTCGTTTCGGTCGGCGCTAGTATAATGTACACTCCTGGAAATTGAAATAAGAACACCGTGAATTCATTTTCCCAGGAAGGGGAAACTTTATTGACACATTCCTGGGGTCAGATACATCACATGATCACACTGACAGAACCACAGGCACATAGACACAGGCAACAGAGCATGCACAATGTCGGCACTAGTACAGTGTATATCCACCTTTCGCAACAATGCAGGCTGCTATTCTCCCATGGAGACGATCGTAGAGATGCTGGATGTAGTCCTGTGGAACGGCTTGCCATGCCATTTCCACCTGGCGCCTCAGTTGGACCAGCGTTCGTGCTGGACGTGCAGACCGCGTGAGACGACGCTTCATCCAGTCCCAAACATGCTCAATGGGGGACAGATCCGGAGATCTTGCTGGCCAGGGTAGTTGACTTACACCTTCTAGAGCACGTTGGGTGGTAGGGGATACATGCGGACGTGCATTGTCCTGTTGGAACAGCAAGTTCCCTTTCCGGTCTAGGAATGGTAGAACGATGGGTTCGATGACGGTTTGGATGTACCGTGCACTATTCAGTGTCCCCTCGACGATCACCAGTGGTGTACGGCCAGTGTAGGAGATCGCTCCCCACACCATGATGCCGGGTGTTGGCCCTGTGTGCCTCGGTCGTATGCAGTCCTGATTGTGGCGCTCACCTACACGGCGCCAAACACGCATACGACCATCATTGGCACCAAGGCAGAAGCGACTCTCATCGCTGAAGACGACACGTCTCCATTCGTCCCTCCATTCACGCCTGTCGCGACACCACTGGAGGCGGGCTGCACGATGTTGGGGCGTGAGCGGAAGACGGCCTAACGGTGTGCGGGACCGTAGCCCAGCTTCATGGAGACGGTTGCGAATGGTCCTCGCCGATACCCCAGGAGCAACAGTGTCCCTAATTTGCTGGGAAGTGGCGGTGCGGTCCCCAACGGCACTGCATAGGATCCTACGGTCTTGGCGTGCATCCGTGCGTCGCTGCGGTCCGGGCCCAGGTCGACGGGCACGTGCACCTTCCGCCGACCACTGGCGACAACATCGATGTACTGTGGAGACCTCACGCCCCACGTGTTGAGCAATTCGGCGGTACGTCCACCCGGCCTCCCGCATGCCCACTATACGCCCTCGCTCAAAGTCCGTCAACTGCACATACGGTTCACGTCCACGCTGTCGCGGCATGCTACCAGTGTTAAAGACTGCGATGGAGCTCCGTATGCCACGGCAAACTGGCTGACACTGACGGCGGCGGTGCACAAATGCTGCGCAGCTAGCGCCATTCGATGGCCAACACCGCGGTTCCTGGTGTGTCCGCTGTGCCGTGCGTGTGATTATTGCTTGTACAGCCCTCTCGCAGTGTCCGGAGCAGGTATGGTGGGTCTGACACACCGGTGTCAATGTGTTCTTTTTTCCATTTCCAGGAGTGTAGTTTCTGCCTAGTGAATGTTCGTACAGTTTTTTGCCGTGGGATTTTGTATGCGTGAATTCCATTCTGGGTGTTTTGCGTTCAGATCTCCAGCGACTATTACTCGCGCTGAAATGTTGAGTAATGTGCTGATATCGCGTGTTGAAATGGCTACAGGGCTGTTGTATACCGATATCAGTGTGGTGTAGGCTCCGTTGAACTTGACTCTGACGGCCTCGATTTTTCCCAGTTCAGGGAGCTCTATGTTTGTGTGCTCAATGTCTTTGTGTATGACGATTGCAGTTTCACCTGCCACGGCGTCGCCCGGTCGGTCGGTACGATAGACGCAGTAGCCACGAAAGTTTAATTGTTTGTGCGGTTTAAGCTTAGTCTCGCTCAGTAGCGCGGCAAGGATTCCCTTGTGCTCCATGAACGCGGCAAATTCTGCCCTTTTGTTGTGGATCGAGTCTGCTTTCCAGAACAGGATCTGTGATAGTGTGTGTGGGTTTGCGTTATGGGCCGGGTGTGGTATATTATTCATGTAGAGTGGGAAAGAGTGTTGTGATGGCAGTGTGTATGACAGCCCAGTATTGCCCGGGTTCGGCGCTCATGAGCTGGGTGATGAGTGTAGTGACGGCCGTCAGTACTTCAGTAAGGATTTGAACTGTCGTGTATCGAGGGAATAGTGTTTCCAGTATTCCTCCAGGTGATCTGTTGGTGTTGGGTTGGCGGCCGCTTGTGCGGGTATTGGTGTGTTGTTAGGAGTGGCATTTGTGTTTATGTTTTGTGACAGAGTTTGTGGCACCTGTGTTACTTCTGTGGTAAGGGGGATGGTAGTGTGAGTTACAGTCTCGGTGTCTTGTTGACTGTTTTCCTGTGTGTTGTTGGGTGGCCTGTTGTGGTGATTTCATGTTGCCCGCCCTGTGTTTACGTGTACATCTATTCCTCATTTGGGCTTGGGGTTCTGGGGGTTCTTGTGTGGATGTGTTTTCTTGTATAGCGTGCGAAAAAATGGCTCTGAGCACTATGGGACTTAACATCTTAGGTCATAAGTCCCCTAGAACTTAGAACTACTTAAACCTAACCAACCTAAGGACATCACACACACCCATGCCCGAGGCAGGATTCGAACCTGCGACCGTAGCAGTCCCGCGGTTCCGGACTGCAGCGCCAGAACCGCACGGCCACTGCGGCCGGCTATAGCGTGCGTTTCTTCGCAGTACGTTATTTGCGGGAGTGGGGTCGTGTTGTTTGGGGGAATAGGTGTTGGTACCGATACTTGTTGGTTTTCGGGTGTTGTCTGTGGCTGTTGTGTAGGTGTCGCAGCGGTTGTTTCACGTGTGTGTGAAGGGTGGTGAGGTTCCGCGGCCTGTGCCGTTCCGCCAGGGCGTGCAACCGTGGCAAACGTTACGCCGTTCCCTACTGGGTCCGCCGCTGGCCTCGGGCGTGGTATGTCGTACAGTACCCTGCTCTTGTCTTATTTTCGCTTCAGCGCCTCTTTGTATGCACTGCACTGCGTGAAGTTTGCCGCATGGGGTCCACCACAGTTGGCACAGAGTCGCTGGTTTGGCTGTGTTTGTGTGCAGGTGTTGGATCTGTGACTGCGAGCGCATTGTTACATTGTTGGGGGACGTTGGGTGGTTCGTAAAGTTCTACACGTACGTCCATCCTCAGAAAGCTCTTTATCTGCAGGATGGCGCGGGAATCAGCCGTGTCGGCTATCTCAACCGTGTTGTGTGGTAGCGGTTCGTGTGTGCGGAACCCTGTCATCCGGGAGGCACTTTTACAGCCGGATCCCAGATAACAGAGCGCCGCCTGTACTGTCTCGTTGGGGCTACTGGGATCCACTCCCTTGATCACGTACTGCTGGGTTCTCTCGTCCAGCGTTCTGTACGTGTAGTGTTTGATCTTCCGATCTTTGAGGAAGGTCAGAAGATCTTTATATTCGTTGTCTGTGGCAACGTACAGTGAGGCCCTATCGCCCGAGTACTTTGCGTGTAGTGTACTGTTTATGTGCCTTTCCGCGAATGCAGTGTCAAGGGCATTAAGGTTCCCATAGTTTTGTATAACGACTGGGGGGAAACCACTCTTGTGTTGTGTGGGCACCGCTGTGGCTTTTTGTGCTTTGTTGTTGTTCGCCACAGCTGTGTTTGCGTTCTGTTTAGTGTTAATATTGTTGCTAGCCTGAGATGAGCTAGTGGGTGTAGGCAACAGCGCCTTTCGGTTGCCTAGCGAGTTTGGTTGCTCGCTTGTTTGTGTTTGTGTTGGAGTTTTTCTGGGTCCGCGTTTCGGGCCCTCCACCTGCCAGGGCTCTGTGTAGTGGTTTTCTGTGTCCACATCCGCCGCCGCTGCCTCGATGTCTTGAGGCTGCGGCGTCGGTGGGACAGTGGTACGTGACTGTCCAGTGACAGAGGAGTGTAAGGTTATGTTAAGTGTTGCTGTTTTGGTGGGTGAGGCGTCAGCCCCGAATAGTTCGGTGATTAGTCGGCGAGACTCGAGCTGGTTTTCCGCTTTCGCGCCGAGCAGTCGAACGTCGCCAGCCGCTCCCTCGCCTTCGGTAGCGGGCGGGGCGCGAGTTTCGGCGGGTGCAGTCGACCCTCGCGCCTCGTGCGTTGCAGTCTTACTGCGGGTAACAGCAGGGGAAGTGCTAGCAGCGTCCGCCAACTCGCACTTAAGATTATTTATTAGGTGGGAGGGGGAAACGACAATTTTGCTTTTCTCGATAAGCGAGAGAAGTGTCTCTTGTTCCCTATTGAAGTGGGTGTTCTCTACGTTATGCTACCGTGCGCTGTTGGTGGAAGCGCGGCACCTAAAGGAGGTGCGGAAGAAGATTGGCCTGCAGCACGCGGGCGTGGTCCCGTGAAGGAGGCCTGGTACTGGACTAAGAGAACGTGAGAATCACGTTGGGGGCGTGGGGTAACCGGAGGCTCCCGGGAGCTGCGAGCCGAAGCTCTTTCGCGGCAGTCCGCAACTGGTTGCGCGGCTTTGTGTCGGAGGGGAGCGCGCTCAACCCTCCGCCACTCGGCCGGTTGCCGCTGGGCAGCGGCGCCGGTAGCGGCTGAGGCGCACTCCCCGGGCGACTGGCTGCGGAGCGCTGGTAGCGGCCGGGTGGAGGCGGCGGCGGGCGAGCTACGGCTGCTGGCGACCGGCGGCTGCGCTGCGAGGTCCTCTCCGCTCGACGTCCACGCTTATTAATCACAAAATACTAATTTGTTAGAATTATGGTAAGAACTTGAGCTTTCGTCAAACTGCTACTTCGAGACATAATTAGATTGAAACATTTATTCAGTTATTGAATTATTACAAATATATGGCCGCCAAGGTTGCCGATCCGTTCTAGGAGCTACAGTCTAGAACCGCGCGATCGCTCTCTCACAGGTTCGAATCCTGCCTTGCGCATGGATGTGTGTGATGTCCTTAGGTTAGTTAGGTATAAGTAGTTCCAAGTTCCAGGGAACTGATGACCTCAGACGTCAAGTCCCATACAGCTTTGAGGCATTTGAACCATTTTGAACAAATATATGAATTTACTTAAGCTTATTTATATCCATTACAATCCGCACTACCCAAAGCATAAATTTCAATAATTCCATAATCGTATCCACCCATATGCATAAACTACAGTAGTTACAGTTTCAGTATACTACCCACTGAAGATTTCTGTCGTCTGTATGATAAAAGTGACTATAAGAAAACTCCCTTAGGAAGAAGTCTTCTTCTTTAGTTACATCAACAGCTACTCTTTAAAGGTAAATTCCTCTGGGAAGAGCATCTAATGAAGCCATGTTGGTGTTCTCCAGAGACCCAGTTTTTACCAACCGAATAAGCAGAAATGACATTAATAACCTCCTTCTCCTTCATTGTTATCTATTGCTGATAATATTTTATCTTACTCTAAATATGTTTTACATGTGTCGCATCTCAGATTCTTAAGAACATCATTGGCACAGTACCTTGACAAGTTTGTGTGAAAGATGGCAAGTATTCCTGAACAGACTGAATTTGATCCTCACTGAAATCCATTATACTGTCAAAGATTGGTCATGGTAGGGGTAAGGTGACATCATCTACACAGTAGCCTTCCAAAGAATCTAAATCTGTTTCAGATGGAGTCTTCAAGGGTAGTGGGGCCCGAATTCTTAGCTTGGATTCAATTTTAAATACCTGTCCCAGAGATAGCAAATAGTAACATACTGCCATTATTCGATATTTTCCATTTCTTTCTGTTTAAACCATTCCTAGCAAAAGATATTTAAAATCCGAGTCCTCAGTGCAGTACTTGGTCATTTGTAGAAGAGCATGAGTGATACAAGATATGCACAAATGAGTGTAATTGGATAATTCGCATGTGAAATCAGGACAACGTTTTGATACATCCAACCATGGAAAACTTCTTTGGAATATATATGATAGTGTGCTGAAATGTAGTTTCTGCAGTGCATTCTTGAACGGATATCTCTACCAAGTCATCTACTATTTAAAATGTTCCACCATGTTCAAATTAATTTTGATGAATTTAACAGTGCTCGCAAAACTTTCAGTAAAATGATGTTCCCCCAAGGTTAACAAACCTTGAACAGTCCTCTCATGGAGAATATCCAGCACAAGTATGACATTTTGCACTCCAGGTTGCTTTTATAAAAAAAAAAAAAACTTTAAATTAAGTTTCATGGCAAATATCATCTGTGTACACTACACGTCATATGCTTTTTAACTGCAGAGATTTTCGTCATAATCAGTTTCAAACTGTGAGTACTTTATTGTCTTATTTTAACTAAAGTTCAGTCTTGATCACATCACTTATGTCTCAATAACGTAGGTGACCGGTTTCGGTTATATTCATATAAACATCTTCAGACCCATGGCCTCTTTGGAGGATGGTAGGAGGAACTCTCCTCAGCTGTTACAAAGTAACTGAGGAGAGAGAGCTCCGCCTACCATCCTCCAAGGAGGCCATGGGTCTGAAGATGTTTATATAAATATAACCGAAACCGGTCACCTACGTTATTGAGAGGTAAGTGTTGTGATCAAGACTGAACTTTAGTTAAAATATAATATTTTACTGATCACTGTTCCAAAAATATTCACCAAAATTGTACTTTATTAACTGATATGGATCATCTTTATCGATCTAGTTGTATGTGACACATTTTAATATAGGAACGGAATGTTAAACTAAAAGGGGGTTGTCTGTCATTACAAAGGAGACTGTCAGCGATTGACAGTTGAGAAGGCGAAACAAAGGATGATGTAGCCCGCCTGTTAATTGAATTTTTGTCACTAAGAACACAGAGTAATCAGTGAACAACGTGAACTGATTCACAAAGAAATTTGAAGTGCTGATTTGTATAGTAGCTGCTGAGTGTTTGAAAATGCACACGTACATCATGCATTGCATTAGGAAGGGGTAGTGCAAGACAATTTGTGCTCCTTATAAACTCGTAAGTGTGTGTTGATATTGAAAATAAAATACTACAAAAAATAATACAATCTGGCGAACATCTCTAATACTTCTTTTGACGCCTATTAAATTCACTTGCTCACATAAAAAATTAATGTTGCTACTTTCAGTTTTATCAAAAAAATTTTAAATTTTTTCAAATAATTGGTTCAGAATAGAAATTAGATTGTTACTGAAGTATTATTGTTCTTTCTGGTGAAGTTTTCCAAGTTGTCTATGATGTCAATTTAGTCATTTAATCCTTCTGTGCATTACCTATATTTTGTGCACATTTACATACCCTGGGTCCAATGGACCGGTTGTGTCTAATTCGAAAATTTAAATGACATTCTATTTTGTGGATATTAACATAAAGAAATATTTTGTTTTAAAGTTTATCAGTATAATATAAGACAGCTGAGATCATTTTTGACACTTTCACTGAAACATAAGCCACCAGTATTATCACAAACTGATCTCAGATCAGTGGTCATGATATTCATGTAGAACAAATCAATAAGCAAACAAGGATGACAATAATTTTACAATTGTTACACACCACACTGCTACACTCCTGGCACAGATTTCCTACATTTACAGAACACTGTCTTTCTTTTTCTGTCCTTCGAAGCAGGCTACAATGAACGCCGTATGTTCTGATGACTCACTGTGCTGTTGTTACTACTGCTGTTTTGTGTTTTAGGAACAGTAATGAACTTTTCCATATCGAAGTATATGGATTTCTATAGAAGGGGATTAGGCACTTTTCTGGTCATAAACTGTTGGATCATCTTGACTGAGAGGTATTTGATGAAGTCTCCTCTTGTGCAGAATCCCTGTGTGATACATGGGGTGTTGTGTTTTGTAAAGAATAAAGGCATTCAGACAGTATACATCCCTTATGTTGCAACAGAGAGCCATTTGCCACCGTTTAGTTTGTCTTTTGCTTGTATAATCATATATTAGTTGATCCACAACATCCACCCCATGCTTCGTTCGGTTATAAAATTTCACAATCTCAGGCTTCAGGTTCGGATACTGCTCTTCTATTGATTCATTATGATGTATGGTGCGTAAGAGGGCTAAGCACGTGTTTTTCTTGGATGAAAAACTAATCATCTTCATTTCTTTTCTAATTGCCAATGGCCTTGAATTTACTGCTCTGCACCAATTGTACTTCATCTCTTTCGGAATTTCTCTTTTATTCATCATTGTTCTCACAACAATCAGTAACATTTCTGGCTGTACCAGCAATAGCAATGTTGGCTGCAAGGGTCTTCACTGTGGAAAACCCCAAATTTTTCTGGTGTAACTCACCTGGTTCTCTTCCAGTGTATACATTCCTGTCAACGGCATAACCAGTTTACCTTCAGGCATACAGAATACTTTCATTCTAACTTTCCAGGCTTGTATGTCATATACTGCACAAATTCACAATGGCTCCTATCTGGAAATAGCTGTTCATCCATCGTAACATTACTTTTGGGTGTCATTATTTTCTTGCACTGTCTGGTAAATATTTTCCATGCATCGGATACAGCAGCAAGTTTATTGGTTTGTCACCTAGGCTCTTTGTTCATTTGTCATCAAATCTAATTAATCTTATTATTGCCTCAAACCATCTCTCAGACATTGTAGCTCTATATATTGGATTGCAGTACCTTCCCAGAAAAGTTCCCTGATTGGAACATCCCAAACCTTATCTGCTCCATTATGAAGTAAAATTACCCAGAAGGCGAACATTTCGTCTCAAGCTACATCATTCTAGGTTTATTTTTCTTGGTACACAAACTCTTCTTCCTTTTAGGTTTGTGCATATCTCAATTCCATCCTCAATGGCTAGAGGAATAAATAAATTCCATCCATCTTTGCAGGTGTAAGTGATTACACCCCTTGCTGATCCTGTAATAAATTTCACCAAATTGTGTGAAGGCATTTTATTTGGCACTAGGGGGCAGTTACTCCATTGCATACCATTTGGAGCAATATGTTTGTTTGCATTTTCACTGATTATTTTTCAGAGACATTATTACCTACATCATCGTCACCATCATTATCATCACTAACGTCATCATCGCCACCACCACTACTTTGTTCTTCACTCAGAGACCTGCATGCCACTGCCTAACGAACAATTTCCTGGTTTTCATCTGAAGCATTACTTACATCTGAAAGGAAATCATCATCTTCAGCTACCCATTGACTAACAACAGATTCAAAATCTCGGCTTGATAAGCATATGCTACCTTGTTTCTGCTCATTTTTTTAGATGAAGTTTCTGTCATTATAGCTGAAAAAAAATAATGTGAAGAAATAATGTCTCTTCTTTGGTCGACTGTAGGACTGTAATTGCTGTTCATTTTATTGTTTATTGTTACAAATGACACATACCTTTCTTCTGAGTTTATAACGAATATCAGACACCACACTGTTGATGCAACTAACTCCCACAACATTACTATGTTTCTTCACATACTCGTAATAATCCACTACAATATTTCGCTCTGTTAGCAATACAGCAGTATGCTATTGTAAGTAGGCTGCTTAGGTTTTCTTATTGGTAACGCCACATAGCGCTCTGTGCTGTCTGCAGTCTGTGGCTGGTTGGCATTGTTGTAATACTCACCATTGTAGCGTTGGGCAGTTGACTGTTAACAGCGCGTAGCGTTGCGCAGTTGGAGGTGAGCCGCCAGCAGTGGTGGATGTGGGGAGAGAAATGGCGGAGTTTTGAAATTTGTAAGACTGGATGTCATGAACTGCTATGTATATTATGATTTTTAACACTATTAAGGTAAATACATTGTTTGTTCTCTATTAAAATCTTTCATTTGCTAACTATGCCTATCAGTAGTTAGTGCCTTCCGTAGTTTTAATCTTTTATTTAGCTGGCAGTAGTGGCGCTCGCCGTATTGCAGTAGTTCAAGTAACGAAGATTTTTGTGAGGTAAGTGATTTGCGAAAGGTATAGGTTAATGATAGTCAGGGCCATTCTTTTGTAGGGATTATTGAAAGTCAGATTGCGTTGCGCTAAAAAATATTGTGTGTCAGTTTAAGCACAGTCATGTACAATTGTTCAAAGGGGACGTTTCACTATCTGTTGCAAGTCATAACAATACACTTTCTGCAGTGACAACAATGTCTAGGTGTACCAATAATGCATTCTCTGAATTTCAACAACATGTAATCGATTACAACCCAGTCTAATTTGATAACGCTACAACATAAACCATAGGTTTCCAAGGACGCAGGTTATGTAAGTGTGTGGTATAAAGACGAAAATGTAAGTAACACTTAAAACTAATGACACAGATTTAATGTGTTACTGAATACTGCAAGAGAGCGTACCACAATTTTAGGCCTTTCATATAGTAATTAAAAGTTAAAACTGCCTGCAGGTCGGTTGCACCCAGGTTACACATACCAGAGTCAAATGGTTTATAGTTAATGGGAACTTCCATGTATCAAATTTTGTGGTTATACTTTTACCAACAAGTAACTGCATACTCGGGCCAGTGACACCACAACAGGACATGAATGTGTAAGAGTATGTGTCGTTTCTATTAGAGCAAAACTAATGACACTTCTTGACTTTACAGTATGCAGTCTTCGGGCACATTGATCCCCTCCATGTACTAAAGAAAGCCATTCAAGTCCACGAAATGTCTTTCCTGTTCATAATGGGCATAAGTTGTTACATGAGCTGCAATAGCTTGTTCTATGTTT
This sequence comes from Schistocerca cancellata, assembly GCF_023864275.1. Taxonomy (NCBI): domain Eukaryota; kingdom Metazoa; phylum Arthropoda; class Insecta; order Orthoptera; family Acrididae; genus Schistocerca; species Schistocerca cancellata. The sequence goes on along the minus strand of NC_064636.1, from coordinate 109,715,914 downwards.
CTGTTTTCCACGCAGTTCCATTGAACAAGAAGGTGACGAAAGGTACCCTAGACAGGCAGAATCAATGGTACAGTTGCTGGTTTAAGGCGAGGTTTCAGAAGAGGCTCAGAATATTTCTGTCCTGTGGATCTGTCGAAGTATTCACCAAGTCTCAGAATGAGGTCCTCAGTGAAATGGAGCTCGCAGACCTTGAAATAATGACAAAAATATTTTTAATAGCTACATATGATGATGCCCAAACGCTAGGTTGCCACTAATACTAACGCAAACATGCGATTAGTGTCGGTGACTTTCAGAACGAATCGATCAATACCGACTCGGAATTTTGAGTTATAAAGCTGCATAAATAAATTACAGTCTGCTAGTGATTCAGTACTGTATACAGTGAACTTGCTCTGCCATATATTGGCATCAGGTGAACTGAAATTACCTTGTTCCTGAATAACTGGACATCATGCTAACACGCATACACAGCAAGTTGGTCATGCTCTCTATATTAAAGCACATGCGCTGTGACACAATCTAAGTGAATTGTAAGATGTTGAGTTTACCTTCTAATTCTGTGTAACCTGGAAATTTTCACGATGTATTGCAGTCAGCTATCCAGTTCTGTTGGAACTCTGCTCATTTAAGAGAGGAAAACACCGCTACTCGTGGCTCATTTTCATAATTTCCTCTGCAACGAAGCCACAACACATATATCAGTTGTGTGTAATAAAACAAAGTACGTAACGGATGCGACTGTGAGAACTTCAATGGGTTAAGACATGTTACTATTACAGCTGGTCCTGCCATCGAACGGCTGGCCACGCAACTACACCGTGCTGCAAGCCGGCGCCCCAAGATGGCAGCACGGTGGGCAGTCTCGCGCTTGTCACGATCGATCGATACTGGATGGGCAGTCTGTAGCGTAGAGCTCGCCGTCGTCAGGCAATGCCACCTAGAAACAAATTATCATTTTAAATAACGTAAAATAAATGTGGTCATAATTGCCTTCACTGATGCCTATTATCACTGTAAGTCTCATATTTGCAATATTTCGACTTTTTTGAAGAGCAGCTTTGTAGTTTTAACATAGGCTCTTAGAGTGACAACACCTCAATCGTAATTTGTACCTTTTTGTGCTACAGTTAGAGATCAACGCCTGTGAATGTTTTATGTTATATATTTGATCACAAAAAGCATTAACACCTTTTAATGGAAAACAAGTGCGGATGTGAACTACTAATTGTAAAATATAGCTAGAGCATACCATGTTCATTTTCCGTTACTGGAAAATTACCGAATTTGCTAAAACTTAGATACTAAATTTTGTTTCATACAAATACACATTTAAAGAAACAGCGCATAAATTAGTGCAAGTATTTTGAAATCTATTGATTCGTGTAATATCATGAATGAGTAAGGAAACACACATTCATAACTCTTTAAAATAATTGAGACATTTTGTTACATGTAATTTTCACTCTTACACATGCAGACAGGAAAAAACCGCACACACACAAACATAGAAAGCAAGGGGGTGGGAAGAAACGGAATATAATCAAATAAAAATATTTTGTAGCGCCTTTATATTTCTTGTAAAGTAATTCTGTCTTGCTCGTTCGAGACCCATCAGTAACTGCTTCTCGATTGGAAAATGAATGACTTATTGATGTTATTCGGCATCGTAGTTGAGATACCACTCCTTAACCCCTTCACGTTCAGCATAGTGGCGCCAACGCGCATGCACAGCGATTCTTGAGCAATGATTAAGAGGCACATACCATGTTCGGATGAACCTCTGCCAAAAATTACTACATGATTAGTGATCAAGATGAGAAATAAATCCTGTGAAGAGTTGTAAACTATATGCATTTGTCACGAACTATAAGAACGAGTATGAAATATTCTTGGAATAAGTAGTGTAAACAATCGCTCGCTTATATAAAGGTCTTCAAAGAACAGAAGATATGCAGTTGTAGGTTTGAGTTCTACTTCAAATACTTTCCGATTTGACGCCAAAATGCGAAATAAACGTGCCTGCCAGCTGACGGCTGCTACTGGGTGCCGAACGGCTGCCACACAGCTGTTGCCTGTCGTCGCCAACAGATGGCAGTGCGGTAGTCAATGTTTTGCTCACTGCAGTACGTGTTGGTTAACTATGTAGTATTAACACCTGTATTCAAGATGTCGACCTCTTTACAGATTCCTTGTAAGTAAAATATAGGCTTAGTATTATGCATATTCAGTGTTAAACCTGCAATTAAGCATATCGAGAAGAGAAAATTAGGACTGAGGGGAAAATGACAAATGTAAATGTCTGTTAAACTGTCACAAAATTTATTCCAAACTAGTTTACAGTTGAAAACTTTCTATTTTTATTGTTAGTACCGTTATGGCTATCGTTAATTTTTTAACATAATTATTGAGTAACATATTAAACCCTACTTTTACAACCGGTACACGCTAAAGAAATCTGTAGTCTGTGTGATCTACCTTACTACAAGACAACTCCCTTAGGTAGCAGTCTCTTTTAATTGCATCAACAGCAAATTTCTCTGGGGAGAGCATCTCATGTAGCTGTGTTCATGTTCTCTAGCAACCTAATAAGTAAAAATAACAGCATTAATAACCTCATTATTATGACAAGACGACCTATTTCTGTCTGTGTTTCTTATATGTTCATCATTTCTATTACTAAAAGACTTTATCTAGCTCTAAATATGTTTTAGATGTCTCACATCTCAACTTCTTAGGAACAGATCTGGCACAATACCCTGACAAGTATGTGAAAACAGGCAAGTATTCCTGAACAGACTGAATTTGTTCCTCACTGAAATCGATTATACCGTAAATGTTTGTTGGAGGTAAGGTCACATCATCTTCAAAGTCAGTTATAAAAGAATCTGAATCTATTCCATCTTCTCCAAGAGCGGATGATGGAATTTTCAGGGACAGCAGAGTCTGTAACCTAACCTTGAATTGAATGTCAAAATCTGTCTCAAGATACCAATAATTGAGATCTTTCCACTGTTCGCTATTTACCAAATCTCGCTTCTACAGCACCTGTCTGAACATTCCATGGCAAAACATATTTAAAATTCGTGTCCTCGCTGCAGTACTTGGTCGTCTCTAGACTGTGAATGGAATCTGAAATGGCCAAATGTGTGTTATTTTATAATTCTGATGTGTGTTCAGGACGACATTCCCATGTATCCAACAACGATGAAAAGCTTTCTAAATATCTGATATTTTGGCCGTTTGTTCCGGAAAGTGGTTTCTGCAGTCCATCCTTGAAAGGGATAATCTACCAGGAGATCAAACATTTAGAATATTCCACCATGTACAAATTAATTTTGATGAGTTTAGCAGTGCTCTCAAAACTTTCAGCAAAATAATGTTCCTCCAAGGCTAACAAACCTTGATAGCGATCTCACCGAAACTATTAAGCACAGGTTTGGCATTTTTGTTGCTCAATGTTGCTTTTACAAAGAGCCTTTAAATTAAGTTTGTTGGCAGATTTCATTATCTGTGTATGCACTCCATCATGTACCTTTTTAACTGCAGAGAACTTGGTCACAAGCAGTTGTATACTTTCTGAAATTGTTTCAAACTGTGGGTACTTTATTTTCTCATCAGTATCTTTCTTACTGATTCAGTTGTTTGTGACGCATTTTAATATGTGAACAGAACATAAATCACAAAGAGGGGTTTTGTGTCATCACAGGGGTGTTTGTAAAAATTTGACCGTTGAGGAGGGGAATGATGTGGCACGTGTGTTAATTGAAATCTTATCACTAACAACACAGGCTAATTACAACAAATTATGTGTAGCCTATGAAATCTTTTTTTAATTAGAGTGTTCTTCACCATTTACGTTCCTAGCTGGAGGTATAGAAACCTGAGCACTAGTTGCCACAATTTTAGAACTGAATCTAGTCTCCAAAATGTTACCTCCTGTGTAGTCCAAATACAGTTTCAAGTGAGTTTTGTCAACCATTAGTGAAACAACATGATCTGATTCACAAAGGAACTGTATCTTCTGTTTTGTACAACAGAAAATTGCCACCTAGCTACTCACCTGTTTGGTGTGTTTCAAAATATGGACTAATCTTATGCAGTGTATTAGGACAGGGTAGCACAAGACAGTCGGGATACTGAAAATAAAATACTACAAAATATAATTAAATCTAGCTAATATCTGTAATGTTTCTTTTGTTCACCCATTAAATTCACTTCCTCACATAAGAAATTAATGTTTCTACTTTCAGTTTCTTCAAAAAAATTTACCATATTTTCAAATATTTGGCTATGAATAGTGAGTGAGTGGTCTGTTGTGAACAATCATCATTTTTTCTGGTGAAATTTCCCAAGTTATCAATACAGTCAATCATGTCTTTTAAATGGTTTACAGTTACTGGGAAACTCCTTCTAGCAAGTTTTGTGGTTTCACTTTTACCAACTGCATATCCTGGTCAGTATTTATTATAATAAAGATCTCACTAATTTAAGTGATTAATATTGAAATAAGAGCTAATTTTTTTAATATTAAATTTTAGATTAATGTACTTACTTCTCCAGTAGTCTATCTATTGAAGGTATCGGTTTCCTGACTGTATTTCGATGTAAAAGGAAGTAATTGGTAAAGGCTGGTAGTCGCTAGTTTGTTTACATTTTTTTACCGTAAATTTGGCACGAGTGTAGATTTTCGTTTTTGACTAGAGTTATTCCTTCAAATCCTAACTAATTCGTTTCTCTCATACAGTGTTTGTATAGATAAAACTCTTGGAAATAAGTTTAAAAGTTTGTATACATTAGTGTTTATTTACGGATTAGTACAGGTCTTGTGCCAACTTATTGTCTGCTATTGTGTTAAGTTTGTCTATCAAACCATATGTGAGAAATGTGCTGTTTGCATAGGAATTTGAAAGAGGGGGTGCTCTGTGTGGACTGTAAGTTATGGTTTCATGGAGGGAAGAAAATGAGGCTCTTCGATGGTAGTGTAGGTTATGTAGAAAGGACAGAAAAATCGCTGAACATGAGGCAAAATGTTGTGCCCTTAAGGCTGAACTAGAAAATGCAGACTAGGAATTATGTAATTTAAGGAAGGAAAAAGAGACTGAGAACTTGGAAAAAGTAGAAAGCAAAGGGCGAAAAAGGGAAACACTTGAAAAGACTCCAGAAATTCAAATACTAAATCAGTTTGGGTTGCTATCTGAAGTGGAGGAAGGGCCTCATCCAGATGTAGTTGAAAGTAGTTTGAAGCAGAATATTAGCTTAAAGAAGAAAGACAGGTCAGGATCAAACTAGAATAGGAAAAGAAGAAGTCTGCTTATAGGGAGCTCTCATGGGAGGAGTGTGAGAAATTAGGTGCGGGGTACCAGGAAACAAGTTTTGTGAAAAACTTAGGCAGGTGACAGAAAAATCAGCTATGCAATGACTTTGAGAAGGAAGATCAGGTAATTATAGTTGTGGGAGCAGGAAACACCCTGGCTATGAATCCAAGATATAGTATTAGAAGTGACCTGGATAAAACAGGAGCAGAAACTGGGCACACAAATGTGGCGTCTGTGGAGTTCTTTCAGCGCCATGATCAGCCCTGGGTAAACACTGCTTTAAGGCATGTTAACAGTGAGTTGATGTGCTGCTCCAGACGCCGACAAAATCTCACGTAAGGGTTGTTCTAGTTAATGCTATTGGTACGTTGGGATACACTACATACAGCCTGCACCTGATTAGGAAGGGGTAAAATAAGTTGGCTTCTCTATTAGCACAAATCGTAAGGAGGGGGGGGGAGGCAGTCACACAAGAGGTGATACCCGTGGTGAATGGGTCCAGGCAGACAGGTTTTTTAGCTTAAAGTGAAAGTCCAGACAGACAACAATCAAAATAAATATAATAAAAGAAACTTCATGTACAGTAAATAGGGGCAAAGCTAAGGGCAGTATCAACTTACTTCATCAAAATATCAGGGGAATAAAAAATAAAGTAGATGAGCTATTAGCATGTTTTGATGGTCTCAAAAATAAGAATGTGGTTGATATACTCTGTCTGTCTGAACACCATGTAACTGTAGGGATGGATAGTGTCAGTATAAATGGGTATAATTTAGCATTTAAGACTTGTAGATGTAGGATGGATAAAGGAGGAGTTGCCATTTTCATAAAACAAGGGTATAAATACAAAACGCCGCCCGATGTGGCCAAGCTGTTCTAGCCACTATAGTCTGCAACAGCGCGACCGCTACAGTCGCAGGTTCGAATCCTGCCTCGGCCATGGATGTGTGTGATGTCCTTAGGTTAGTTAGGTTTAAGTAGTTCTAAGATCTGGGGGACTGATGACCTCAGAAGTTAAGTCCCATAGTGCTCAGAGCCATTTGAAACATTAAATACAAAACTATAGAAGTAAGCAAATTCTGTGTTGATCAGCACTTTGAGGTTTCTGCATGTGAACTTCACCTAGATAATGTACTATTGATATTAGCAACAGTGTACAGGTCCCCATTAGGAGACTGGGAGCTATTCATTATAAAGTTTGACTCACTATTTTGCTGTCTGTCAGACAAAAAGGAGAATTTATTAATATGTGGTGATTTCAGTCCAAACTTTCTGAGTAATTCTGATAGGAAAAGTGAACTAGGAGTGTTATTAACAACATATAACTTATAATCAGTGGTCAATTTCCCTACACGTATAGCACTCTAATAGATAATGTATTTGCACAGAAAGAAGATGTAAAACAAACACATGCTTTCCCTGTGGTAAATGGATTCTCAGACCATGACGCACAATTGATTAACTTACAAAACCTAACAGGGTGTCCAGTTGAGAAGCCATTAAGTAAAAGTGTTAGGTTGCTCAACGTGGTATCTATAGATCACTTCAGCGAAAGTTTAAGAAATGTTAATTGGGAGATGTATATAGTGAGCCAAATGGTAATGATTAATGCAACATATTTCTTGATAAATTTTATCCATTTTTGAACATTGTTTCACAAAGAAAATTACTAAATGTAACATCACAAACTTTTCAAAGAACCTTGGATTATTACAGGTATTACAATGTCTTCAGAAAGGAAAAGAAAACCGTATGAGGCAACAAGAACTAGTAAATCTCCAGAAGTAGTTTCACACTATAACAATTATTGTAACACTCTGAGAAAAGTTGTAAGGAAATCAAGAAATATGTATGTTAGAGAAGAAATTAACAACTCTGGCAATAAAATCAAAGCAATGTGGAATATTGTTAGAAAGGAGACAGGAAAAGTAACCACTGGCGGAAGTAATATTACTATTAAAGTACATAGAAGAGTCAGTTTTGAAAAAATTTAGTCAGATTGAGTTTCACCTAACAACCTCTTGTGAAATAAGTTAAGTTATTAAATCTTTCAAAAATAAATGTTCTGTTGGAGTAAATCACATCTCAAATAAGATATTAAAACAATGTGGAGCAATTATAACTGATGTCCTGAGTCACATATGTAATGCATTACTAGCTCAAGGTATTTTCCCAGACAGGTGAAAATATACACTTTTCAGGCCTCTCTGCGGAAAGGGGGACACCACAGATGTCAATAATTATTGGCCAGTATCCTTGCTTACAGCATTTTCAAAAATGTGAGAGGAAGTAATGTACTCAAGAGTGGTTAGCCATCTCAACAGTACTGAGATACGAGTAAATCACAGTTCGGATTTCGAAAATGCTGTTCCACCGAGACAGCTATATACAAATTCTCTGTCCACATAATAGAGTATTTAAATAGTAAAATGTCACCAGTGGGAATTTCTGTGACTTGTCCAAAGCATCTTACTGTGTGAACCATGACGTTATGTTACAGAAAGTACAATACTATGGTGTAAATGGAATAGCATACGAGTGGTTTAAGTGATACCTACAGAACAGCAAACAAAAAGTTTCTTTGTATGGGTCAAGTGATTTATGGAAGTTTTCCACTTCATCTAACTGGGGTAAAATTACATTAGGTGTTCCACTGGGTTCAATCATGGGGCACATTTTGTTCTGATATATGTGAACGACCTTCTTTCTTATCTGAAACAAGAAGCTGAACAGACACTCTTTGTCGATGATACGAGCACCATTATTACTCCGGTAAAAGAATATACATTTCAAAATGATAGAAATAAAGTCTCTGGAAAAGACATTAATTGGTTTCCTGCAAATGGGCTTACTTTAAACTTTTAAAAAAACCAGTACTCCTAGTTTTCTTCTGTAAAAATTACAGTTACTTCAATACATATAACTCACCAACAGAAGTCAGTAGACAGGGTAGAGCATACTAAATTTTTGGGTGGACATATAAATCACAATCTTCATTGGAAAGTATTTTAGATCTTCTAAGGCGACTAGGTTCTGCAACTTTTGCAGTCAGAATAATTGCCTATATTGAGGATACAGAAATCAGTAAGCTATCATAGTTTACATACTGTCACTCTCTGATCTCATAGGGAGTAGTAATTAGGGGTAAGGTCAGCAATAATTTTAACTGTCAGGGCGGGAACAGTCTCAACGTTAAGAGACTATACAGGAATTCGAAATATTTATGTCTCACTGTGCGGAAAGTGAGTCGCAGTCATCGACAGTAGGATTGCAGTCTGATGTTGCGGCAGAAGCCAATGGAGGTTTCCTTCCTGATCTCGCATTTTTACTCAGATTTGACGCATCAGACATACCGTGGGCGTGAGTGTCCGAAATTCCGTTCCCATTTGTAACAAAATTTGAACCCGGAGTTGTTTTGGGGCATCCTTTTTTTTGTTACATGCCATCTTAGTTGTTCTGCTATCCGATCCAGACGAACTGTAAACTAGTCAGCTGGGGTGGCATGTAGTGACGATGGCTTCGGACCTCTGGCAGGTTGCTTGGACAGTGGAGCCAACTGCAGTCGATATTGGTTACTTGTGTGTCCCGTCATAGCATGATACTCAAGTGTGTGGGTCCCATACCAGATAGCACCGACAGCGGCTACCGAACGTCTACAGAGAAGGGCAGCACAAATAATCACAGGTGTGGTTGACCCACGTGAGAGTGCCACGCAAGTGTTGAAACAACACAATCGGCTGACACTTGAAGAGGACGCAAGTTACCCCACGAGAGGCCGCTTACGATATTTCGCAGGCGACTGTTAAGCGAGGAGTCTTCTGTTTTTGTTTTGAACGGCCAGTGTCGGTTGGTCACAGCCAGTGTGCTCCCTGCCGCCGTTGGATAAGCAGCTGCCAGCGTAAAGTTGTATACTCCTAGCTCACTCATTTGTTACATAGTTCAATTATTAATTTCTTTGCGTGTTTTTGGTACTTGAGTAATTTAAATTAATAAATTTCGGGCGTATTATAGTATTTGAGAGTTGTAGCATCGCGTTTTAGTACCTGAATAGTGTAAAATCGCGTAGTCTCATTCCGCCGCCAAGCAGTGTGTCAGCAGTGCGAAAGTAGCAGCATTACTGCATTTACTAGGCAATCTTGTATTTTAATAACCGTTTAAATTTTGTGTTGATTTGTTTGTGCTCTCTGTAGAATAGTTCAGACGTTCTTTGCATAACAGTTTTTAGCATGGATAGGGACTGCAACTACTGTGTTCGGATGCAGGCTGAGTTGGCATCCCTTCACTCCCAGCTTCAGACAGTGTTGGCTATGGTCACACAGCTTGAGGCTGTTGCCAATGGGCATCACTGTGGGCGTCTGGGTGGGGGTTTGTCGGGGACGGCCAGCTCGTCCCACCCATCCCCCGATCGGACTACGACTGTGGCTGCCCAGGATACTGCCCACATTGAGGCTGATCCCTCACCTGTGGTAGAGTGGGAGGTCATCTCGAGGTGTGGCAGGGGGCGAAAGACATTCCGGAGGGCTGAACGGAAGGCCTTTCCAGTTTGTCTGACGAACCGGTTTTAGGCTCTGTCTCCGGCTGATACTGATGTTCGGCCGGAGATGGCTGCTTGTCCTGTTCCAGAGGTTGCCCCTCAGTCTGCAAGATCTGGGCAGTCGCAGAGGGTGGGCTTACTGGTAGTTGGGAGATCCAACGTCAGGCGCATAATGGGGCCCCTTACGGATATGGCAGCAAGAGAGGGGAAGAAAACCAATGTGCACTCCGTGTGCATACCGGGGGGAGTCATTCCAGATGTGGAAAGGGTCATTCCGGATGCCATGAAGGGTACAGGGTGCACCCATCTGCAGGTGGTCGCTCATGTTGGCAACAATGATGTGTGTCGCTATGGATCGGAGGTAGTCCTCTCTGCCTTCTGGCGGCTATCTGATTTGTTGAAGACTGCCAGTCTCGCTAGCGGGATGAAAGCAGAGCTCACCATCTGCAGCATCATCGACAGGACTGACTGCAGACCTTTGATACAGAGCCGAGTGGAGCGTCTGAACCAGAGACTGAGACGGTTCTGCGACCGTGTGGGCTGCAGATTCCTCGACTTGCGCCATAGTGTGGTCGGGTTTCGGGTTCCGCTGGATAGGTCAGGAGTCCACTACACGCAGCAAGCGGCTACTCGGGTAGCAGCGGTTGTGTGGCGTGGACTGGGTGGTTGTTTTAGGTTAGATGGCCTCGGGCAAGTACAGAAAGGGCAACAGCCTCAAAGCGTGCGGGGCAAAGTCAGGACATGTGGGGACCAAGCAGCAGTCGGTATTGTAATTGTAAACTGTCGAAGCTGCATTGGTAAAGTACCGGAACTTCAAGCGCTGATAGAAAGCACCGAAGCTGCAATCGTTATAGGTACAGAAAGCTGGCTGAAGCCAGAGATAAATTCAGCCGAAATTTTTACAAAGGCACAGACGATGTTTAGAAAGGATAGATTGCATGCAACCGGTGGTGGCGTGTTTGTCGCTGTTAATGGTAGTTTATCCTATAGTGTTGTAGAAGTGGATAGTTCCTGTGAAATATTATGGGTGGAGGTTACACTCAACAACCGAGCTAGGTTAATAATTGGCTCCTTTTACCGACCTCCCGACTCAGCAGCATTAGTTGCAGAACAACTGAGAGAAAATTTGGAATACATTGCCAGATATAGACTGGGACACTCAAATGTTTAGGACGGGTGGTAGGGACAGAGAATCGAGTGACATTATACTGAGTGCACTATCCGAAAATTACCTCGAGCAATTAAACAGAGAACCGACTCGTGGAGATAACATCTTGGACCTGCTGATAACAAACAGACCCGAACTTTTCGACTCTGTAAGTGCAAACAGGGAATCAGTGATCATAAGGCCATTGCAGCATCCCTGAATATGGAAGTTAATAGGAATATAAAAAAGGGAGGAAGGTTTATCTGTTTAGCAAGAGTAATAGAAGGCAGATTTCAGACTACCTAACAGATCAAAACGAAAATTTCTGTTCCGACACTGACAATGTTGAGTGTTTATGGAAAAAGTTTAAGGCAATTGTAAAATGCGTTTTAAACGGGTACGTGCCGAGTAAAACTGTGAGGGACGGGAAAAACCCATCGTGGTTCAACAACAAAGTTGGGAAACTACTGCGAAAGCAAAGAGAGCTTCACTCTAAGTTTAAACGCAGCCAAAACCTCTCAGACAAACAGAACCTAAACGATGTCAAAGTTAGCGTAAGGAGGGCTATGCGTGAAGTGTTCAGTGAATTCGAAAGTAAAATTCTATGTACAGACTTAACAGAAAATCCTAGGAAGTTGTGGTCTTACGTTAAATCAGTAAGTGGCTCGAAACAGCATATCCAGACACTCCGGGATGATGATGGCATTGAAACAGAGGCTGACACATGTGAAGCTGAAATACTAAACACCTTTTTCCAAAGCTGTTTCACAGAGGAAGACCGCACTGCAGTTCCTTCTCTAAATCCTCGCACAAACGAAAAAATGGCTGACATCGAAATAAGTGTCCAAGGAATAGAAAAGCAACTGGAATCACTCAACAGAGGAAAGTCCACTGGACCTGTCGGGATACCAATTCGTTTCTACACAGAGTACGTGAAAGAACTTGCCACCCTTCTGACAGCCGTGTACCGCAAGTCTCTAGAGGAACGGAAGGTTCGAAATGATTGGAAAAGAGCACACATAGTCCCAGTCTTCAAGAAGGGTCGTCGAGCAGATGCGCAAAACTATAGACCTATATCTCTGACATCGATCTGTTGTAGAATTTTAGAACATGTTTTTTGCTTGAGTATCATGTCGTTTTTGGAAACCCAGAATCTACTCTGCAGGAATCAACATGGATTCCGGAAACAGCGATCGTGTGAGACCCAACTCGTTTTATTTGTTCATGAGACCCAGAAAATATTGGATACAGGCTCCCAGGTAGATGCTATTTTCCTTGACTTCCGGAAGGCGTTCGATACAGTTCCGCACTGTCGCCTGATAAACAAAGTAAGAGCCTACGGAATATCAGACCAGCTGTGTGGCTGGATTGAAGAGTTTTTAGCAAACAGAACACAGCATCTTGTTATCAATGGAGAGATGTCTACAGACGTTAAAGTAACCTGTGGCGTGCCACAGGGGAGTGTTATGGGATCATTGCTTTTCACAATATATATAAATGACCTAGTAGATAGTGTCGGAAGTTCCATGCAGCTTTTCGCGGATGATGCTGTAGTATACAGAGAAGTTGCAGCATTAGAAAATTGTAGCGAAATGCAGGAAGATCTGCAGCTGATAGGCACTTGGTGCAGGGAGTGGCAACTGACCCTTAACATAGACAAATGTAATGTGTTGCGAATACATAGAAAGAAGGATCCTTTAGTGTATGATTATATGATAGCGCAACAAACACTGGTAGCAGTTACTTCTGTAAAATATCTGGGAGTATGCATGCGGAACGATTTGAAGTGGAATGATCATATAAAATTAATTGTTGGTAAGGCGGGTACCAGGTTGAGATTCATTGGGAGAGTCCTTAGAAAATGTAGTCCATCAACAAAGGAGGTGGCTTACAAAACACTCGTTCGACCTATTCTTGAGTATTGCTCAACAGTGTGGGATCCGTACCAGATCGGGTTGACGGAGGAGATAGAGAAGATCCAAAGAAGAGCGGCGCGTTTCGTCACAGGGTTACTTGGTAACCGTGATAGCTTTACGGAGATGTTTAGCAAACTCAAGTGGCAGACTCTGCAAGAGAGGCGCTCTGCATCGCGGTGTAGCTTGCTCGCCAGGTTTCGAGAGGGTGCGTTTCTGGAAGAGGTATCGACTATATTGCTTCCCCCTACTTATACCTCCCGAGGAGATCACGAATGTAAAATTAGAGAGATTCCAGCGCGCACGGAGGCTTTCAGACAGTCGTTCTTCCCGCGAGCCATACGCGACTGGAACAGAAGAGGGAGGTAATGACAGTGGCACGTAAAGTGCCCTCTGCCACACACCGTTGGGTGGCTTGCGGAGTATAAATGTAGATGTAGATGTAGAGTCCAGAGGCGCTCTCCAGCCACTACGCGTCGCTGCTGTAAGGAGGCTGAAGGCAGAGGCAGGCCGGCCACAACACCGAGTCGTCTCAGCACTCGCCCTTAACGCAATCTGTACGCTAAAGGAACGGGAAAAAATGTCGAAACTTGTTACTGTGCCAAGTACTCTGCCATGTACCTCACAGTGGTTTGCAGTGTAGTACAGGAATGTAGATGTGATGGTGAATTTGGTGCTTGTAAATACGTCACGTAAGTGGGCGATTTAATGGCACAATTGTGAACAATGGCGTGAAACATGCAGCCATCAAAGGAAATATACGGCACATTTCCAAAGTTCACTATTACGTCTCCCTATGCGTTTTAGAATCTGGACGACGTTGACGTATTCTTACCATCGGGTGTGATGTAATCGCTTGCCGATTCATAGAGAAAAATGTGAATATTAAGAAACTGAACATATAAATGTTTTTGGATGGGATCCGCATTTAGCAAAACACTATTTTGTTTCATATCCGAAACGTGTTTCACTACAATTGCAGCATCAGTGGACTTTTATTTCATGGCTGTTTCATAAAGAATATTCTTTGCTATTTGCAATAATAGGTTTTTTTGAAGAACACATAAAGTTATATATTCATACTTTTTGGTGAGAGGTTATTTTTTTATAGTGCCTATTTTCTTTCACAGATAGAGATCCCAAACTGAAGAGCAGTTCTCAAGTATTGGTCAAACGACTGTCTTGTACACTACTGCTTTGTTGATGGATTACATTTCCTGAGGATTCTTCCAATGAATCTCAGCCTGGCATCTGCCTTGTCTCCTTTCTACAAGTAGTTTATCTTTGTAGATCGCTGGAGCAACGAAGGGTATGTAGTGTTGGAGAAAAGCACAGGTCATTGCAGTTCCAAGATGGGTCTTACGAAAGATGCACACAATTATAGACTTATGTTCTTGATGTCAATCTGTTATGGGAGATATTCTGCATGCATGTATTAATACGTTTTTGCGTAACGAAAATATCTTCTGTAAAAATGCACACCGATTCCAAAAACAGGGACTTTGCGAAATTCAGCTTGCTCTGTTCCTCCACTAAACATCAGCGCCCAGGTCCATGCCATGGAGAGAGGGAGGGATACAGCAATAGAGTTGCAGCAACAGGTGGGGGGGGGGGGGCTGGAGAGGAAGGAGGAAACCAGGGGGTGGGGGGATCAAGCCTGTGGACAGTGTAAAGGCTGTGAAGATGTTGGGGGAATAAGAGGAGGTGGGGGAAGGTGATGAGGCCATACAGGAGTCATGTAGTGGAAGGAAGGCAGATATAGAAGGCAAGGCAATGTGCATGGCATTGTAGCATCTGGGCAGCCTTATAGAAGTGGGGGAGAGGGTGGAGATCCAGGCACTACTAGCATAGCAGAGGAGAGGATGTATGAGGGATTTGTAGGTGTGGAGGATGGTGTAAAGTTTGCAACCCCAATGTCCAGCCAGACAGGTGTTTCAGGAGGCAGAGGTGGGAATGGGCTTTCTGCTGGATGGTCAGGAGATGAGGGGTCAAGTTGAGCTGATGGTCGAGGGTGAGGGAAAAGTATCTCAGGGTGGGGGTGATCTGGATGGGATGACCATAAATGGTGAGATACAAATCAAAAGAGTGGGTTTGGAGAGTGTGCTAGGACCATTGAAGGGTAGGATAGAGAGGCAGGAACGTGGTGACATCAGCGTATTGTAGGAGGTGGACAGGAGGAGGTGATAAGGGCATATTGGCAGTGTGCAGGAGACAGAGGAGTATGTAGAGGATGGAGGTATGGGGGACGCCAGCAGTGGGATGAAAGAGATAGGATTTGGTGGCTTGGAGAGTGAAATAGGAAGGACAGCATGAGAGGAAGAAACCAACCAGACAGAGAAAATTGATTGGCAGGGCGTAGGTTTGGTGTTTGAAGAGTAGATCGGGATGCTACATGCCGTTGTAGGCACTTTGGAAGACGAGGGAAATAAAAAAGGCCCGGCGATGGGAGTTAAGCTGGAGGGAGAGAAGGTGGACGAGGTTAAGGAGTTGGTTGGGAGTTAACTTGGAGGGAGAGAAGGTGGAGAATGAGGGTCGCAAACCTCACTGGGTACGGGTGAGGAGGTGGTGTTGATGGAGGTGGATATGGATACGACAGGAGAGGATGGATTCAAAGACCTTACTGAAAACGGAGTTGTGGCAGATGGGATGATAGGAAGAGGTAACAGATGGGGGTTTTTGGGTTTGAGGAATAAGAGGATGCGGGAAGTTGTCGACAGGTTGGGGCAGAAGCCAGCAGATGGGATGATTTTGTATAGAACCTTTACATATTTTAACTACCTTTTAAATACAGTTCATGTAACTTCTGGCTGAAGTGCGGTTTTAATCTGCTGTCAGTGCGCCCACTTTGAGAGGAGTTGAAATCACAATAAAGAAGGAGACTTTTTTTATTCAGGGCTTTATCACAGTCTAACATAACACCCGCGACACTCACTAGTGTAAAAGTTATTACCGTTTGACAAGTGGAGCGACACTAGCACTCAAAGCGGCGAGGAAGCAGAACTTAAGATGCCTCGTAAGCATAATCTTCTTTTGCATCCCTTTGCTATGTGATTTAAGAAATATTTGAATAATTATTTTTGCCTCCAAGACTCTGTGTACCATCAGAAGACATATATGTTTCTAAAAATGATCAGTGGCGTAGCGTGGTTGTAAAGGTTGGGGAGGCTCTACAGTTATAGGGAGACAAAAGAATACAATAAACAATAATTTATACAAATGAAACAAAAGGCATCAAATTAAACAACAACAACTACTACTACTACTACTACTACTACTGCTGCCACTACCACTACCACCACTACCACTACTACCGCCAGTAATAATAATAAAAGTAATAATAATAATAATAATAACTTGTTGAAGAAACGACGACAAACTCCAAGTAGTGTCTTTTCTATTGCTAACGTGCTCAAACACGAGAGCCGGGTGTTGGACATTGAATTCCTTAAATAATTCTTCACTCGTTTAAGAGTATTCATGCTTCGTTCACCTGCTTGCTGTCGTTGCGGGTAGGGTCAAAACGAAACGCAGAAACTTCGTTGTTTCTTCATAAACAGAGTCTAAATCATTGTTGACAATGTACTTTAAGAGGATTCTTGTAGATAAGTGTTTTTCGCATCAGCGTACATATTACACTATTCATTTTCAAGTTTTTCGTGTTTGAAAAAAGGGTACTGTTCTAATAACTGAAACAGTATCAACTTTGAGAATTCTTTTTGATAGGTCGGGAAACACTTTTCGTTCAAAAGTTCAACAACTGAATTTGGGGAATGTCTTGAAATCTTCTTTACATCTGAACAATTTGCAAATCCAGTATCTCGTAAGCTAGTGCCCTGAGAGATGTCTTTTGACTATCACAGAATGATAAGTTGGCATTCAAACACAAGCTACATTTAATGCATTTAATGCATTCATCAACGAATGCTTCCCTGTTTAGTTGTCGCAAGTTTCTCAAAACAGTTCTTATTTCGTCGTGGCAAGCAGTTATACTGACAGATTTTTACTGAAGAACATTAAAGAGATGATCAACATAAACAAAGCACCCTCGGTAGAATCAAAGCAAGTAGACAAACATAGGATCGCCCATCCGTCGTTTCATTGCCACAACACAGCTCAAAGATTCTGGGTCCCACTGAGTCTGTATCGTCAAACATATAATTAAAAACACTATATAGCTCTGAGGAATTACTAGCTATTGTTGAAACTGCCCTGGAACGAAAGTTCCAGCGAGTGTTGCTTGCATATGGCAGTTTAAATCCTTTCTCAGTTAGCAATACAGTTCTTTTCGATGATTTGCTGAAAAACGAATGGATTGCAGTAAGATCACTTACAAACATGTGTACTTGTCGTATGATTTAGGAGACATGTAACAGTACCAAATTCAGATGGTGTGCGTAACAATGAATAAACAGCGCATAGGGCCAGAACTGCTTCACCAATTGTTGTAGTCCTCTTTCTCTGCCCATCATTACTGAAGCGCCATCATATGTTTGACTAACCACTTTTCCCTCCACATTCCATTCTTTGGATACTGCATGAATAATGCTTGACAAACCTTCAGCACTTTTATCTCCAGCAACATCGTAAAATCCTACGAATCTTTCCTCAATTTTGTCTGCAATACAGTACCTGAATATTATACTCATTCGACTCTTGCATGACACATCTAATGTTTCATCAGCCTGAATCGAAATGAAATTGCAGTTCTGAATTTTAGATTTTACTTTCTCATTAACTGCCAGAGTTATCATTTCTATTGCATCATTCTGTATATCTGGAGAAGTTCCTTTAAAGGTTGAAGATGATGATAGATGGTCTCGGATTAACTGCTCTCCCTGAGCTAGTAAACCCAACAATTCCAGGTAGTTTCCTTTGTAGCTGGAGGATTCGTCTTCTCGATGGCCGCGAAAGGCTCGTTCTTGTTTACATAGAAATACAATTGCCTGAATAAGACGAGCCAATACTCTCCTGTTGGATGCAACTTGTTCGTTGTATTTTATTGCTGTCAGAGGAGCGGTTTCAGAAAGGACGTGCTCAATTCTACTTTTGCCGAATAACTGAAATGATTCTTTGTTCTGCAGGTGACGTTTTGATATCTGATGCTTTTGTGCTTTCCTGTCAAAGTTCTTTATTATACAAATGCCCTCATTGTACCATTACTTTCACCACCAAACAGAAGACATACATAAAATATAATCTGTTATTAACTGCATTCGCAGACAGTCAAGTATACTTTTCGTACCAGGCTGTCTGAAAAGTGCGTTTTTGTATGGCTTCACTTAAAACTAAACTGACTATAAGAGTAGGTCGTCGCACTTTTTTTCGTACGTTAACGTAGAAAAAGGCGTCTTTAATAAAAGTTCTATAAGGTATTCAGTTGCTGGCTCACTCATGTTGGCGACACAACGAAAATATGCACTAAAATCGCACAGGACTGTCTATGAACACAAACGGCGCGACTGTTCACTTCCGTGTTAAAAGCCAACACAGAAGCGGCAGAGACTAGTCTCGATACCTGCTAGCAAGTGCAGCGCACCGGCCTTCGGGGAAGAGGGGAACTGGAGGGGAGCCGAGAATGCCACTAACACAGCCAGGTGAGGGAAGGGAGGCGGAGACTGGGAGCAGTCGAGTCTGAAGCAGGCAAACACACCAATACTCAGGGTGCGGCGCGGGGTACAAAACTGTTGTCTTCACACATTTAGAGCTCTTAGTAGAAAGTGGTTTATATTTTTGTTATAAATTAATATTGCATCTTTTTTAAGCACGAATACAGGGGACACTAAGTCTCAAAGTCTCCCCTCACTCTACGCCACTGAAAATGATTCTAAAATAACTGCAAGTAGGGATAAAACTCATGAATCCAGTGGCAAGCTACAGCACACTCGTGAAGAAACGCTTTTGACGTTGCATAGAACTGCAGCTTACCTCTACATGCAAAAGGGACCGACTCCCAATTTGTCATTCTGTAGGTCTACTGTGTCTTAGTCACTGTCGTCTGTTGCCACTAGTACGAACTTCATCTTTATATTATTCTAAGTGGGGCAATTAACTGCCAAATAGTGTAAACTCCAAGCCCCGAAAGCCAAAAACACTGTCAGAAGTGCTACCATACATTAATACATTAAATTTGCCTTTAAAGACTTTTCATCCAATGACATACGCACTAGTTTATCAGTGTCGGAGAAATGCTGTAACTTCTGCTTTAAAAGGTGGAACATATGGTCACTTATCCCACATTTTATTTGTGTGCCTTCCATATACCTCTGTAATGTGCACACTGATGGAAACATAAAACATTCTGACAAAACCTGTATGCCTGAGTGCTGTAATATAATAAATTTAGAGCGAACAGGTTAGTTTTGTCTTTCCATCTTGCACATGGCATGCTAATCTGGTTTTACAACAAGCCAATGGCATCTAGTTTTAAACACTGGGATTCTACAGACTTCAAAATTTGTTTCCCCCTTCACTTGATCCTTTTTATACAGTTTCTGTGACTGTCTGCACTTAAAATGATAGGCAGTGTCCTTGTACCATAACAGTTTTTCGCAAAGTCTAGCTATCTGCACAATCTCATTCTCCACACACATTTTACAAACACGAATAACTGCGCTTAATTTTACCATTTTATCGTCAACACAGATCTGTGTTGTCGATTCAGATGAATCTGGCACTGATATATGGAGAGTTGAACCGATTGCTCTTGTGCCATAGGAGTGTTTCACAGCTTTAGACGGATTGTCGAATATTTGTGGCAGTCTCCTTTTCATAATCAGTTGAAATGGCGTGTTTGGAATGTCAAACAGTGTGGTTAACTGCATTCCACAAGAGTTTTTTATTCATGAATTGGTTTTTTTCCACTTGCAGTGGACAAAACTCAACATTATTATAAATGAAAATAGGGTCTTTCTTCATAGGCACTTCTTGTCTGCTATTCACTAGCCATTTACTACTCCTAAAACTAAACTTGTTTTTTCTTTATTGTTACTTCGCTCCCCAGAATGGGGCGGGCTGACAGCGGCACAATATGCTGCTCTTCAGCCAAGAGAGTTACAGAAAAAACATAGTCAAATGAGAAAATAACACATAACATAGAATGGTATAAAGTGATGAAAAAACATGAACAAAAATAGATGAGTATAAACGGCAGATTTAGAAACAAAATAGACGAGAGCCACACACACATACAGAGTATCAACACTGTGTCAACACAAAAACAAAGAAACACCATACTATGGGAACACAAATGAATTATGCTGGCGACACTGTTGGTGCTGGTGGAACATAGCACTGCACGCGGCACTGGAGTAACACTGACACCACAATGAAAACGTTAAAAATCATGGTACTGGAGGGGAAGAAAAGGGGGAGAGACGCTAGGGGAATAGGGGGCGGGTAGGAGGGGGCAGTGGAGGGGAGAAGGAAAGGAGCTGGAAGCCTGAGGGGGTGAAAAGGAAAAAGAAGGTGTTTGGCTGGGGAGAGGGAGGGAGAGTGGGAGCCCTGAGTAGGGGGAAGAAGGAGGGTTTAGATCTGGTAGGAGGGGTAGATGGCACAAGGACATCATTTGGGAGGGGGAGTTGGTGGAAGCCACCTTGGGCGAGGGTATGGAGTGTGTGGAGATGGAGACCAGGCAGGACACTGTGGTACAGGCAGGGCAGTGGGCTAGGATGGGAGAGGATGGGTGAAACCAAAGGTTGGGGGAATCCAGTTTGCAGGAGATGTATAGGATATGTATTTGTTCTAGGAACAGGAGATGGGGGAAGGGAATCAGATCATAAAGTATCCATGTGGGGGCAGGAGACGGATGCAGTAAGCGAGGTGGAGAGCATAGTGCTCAAGGACTTGGAGGGATTTCCAGTAGATTGGAGGGGGGGGGGCAGAGATCCAAGTTGGGTGGGCATAGCATAGGATGGGGCAGATGAGGGACTTATAGGTATGTAGGATAGTGGAAGGGTCTAATTCACATGTTCGACCAGAGAGGAGTTTGAGGAGACAGAGGCGGTTACATGCCTTGGCTTGGACTGTGAGGAGATGGGGGGTCCAGGAAAGGCAGCGGTCGAGGATGATGCCAAGGTACTTGAGGGTGGGAGTGAGGGCAATGGAGCAGCCATAGATGGTAAGGTAGAAATACAGAAGGCGGAAGGAGGGGGTGGTATGGCCTATGATGATTGCCTCAGTCTTTGAGGGATTAATCTTAAGGAGCCATTGGTTGCACAAGGTGGTGAAAAGGTCAAGGTGCGACGGGAGGAGGCGCTGGGAATGTAGGAGGGAGGGGGCAAGATCAAGGAAGGTGGTGTCATTGGCATATTGCAGAGGATGGTGGTGGGGACTGCAGCATGTCTGCCACATATAAGAGGTAGAGAAGAGGGGAAAGGACAGAGCCTTGGGGCTCACCTGCCGAGGGGTAGAAGGTAAAAGTGGTGGAGTTGCAGATGGTAACATAGGAGGGGCAGTGAGAGAGGAAGGACGCTATGTTCAAGGTCAAGGGACACAAAGATGGCAGAGCGACAGGAATTGAGGTCAGTGGGAAGGAAGGTAAAAGGTAGGTAGAAGGTAAAAGTGGTGGAGTTGCAGATGGTAACATAGGAGGGGCAGTGGGAGAGGAAGGACGCTATGTTCAAGGTCAAGGGACACAAAGATGGCAGAGCGACAGGAATTGAGGTCAGTGGGAAGGAAGGTAAAAGGTAGGTAGAAGGTAAAAGTGGTGGAGTTGCAGGTGGTAACGTAGGAGGGGCAGTGAGAGAGGAAGAAGGCTACGTTCAAGGGACACAAAGATGGCAGAGCAACAGGAATTGAGGTCAGTGGCAAGGAAGTGTGTCAGGTGGAGGAAGAGATCATCGGCAGAGAAGGAAGGTCAAAAGCCACATGGGGTCAATGGAAGGAGACAGTGCTGGTGGAGGTGTGGTGGATGCGGCAGGTAAGGATGGATTCCAGGACTTTCTGAAGACTGATGTGAAACTGATAGAGTGGTAGGAGGAGGTGTTGGAAGGGGGTTTGGCAGGTTTGGGAAACATAAGGATCCGGGAAGTCTTCCACAGGTCGAGGTAGAAATTGGGGGAGAGGATAACAGTAAAGACGGTGGCTAGTACTGTAACTAAGGAGAGGAGGCTTGTTTGAGGTTGTGGTATGTAATACGATCGTGACCGGGAGCTGTGTTGCATTTGGTGTGTAATGTGGTGACGATTGGGGTATTGAGATCGGTTGGTGGTGTGGCCCCCAATCAGTGCGGTCCTGGATGTCATGGAAGAGGGATTAATCAAATCGTGGATCATCAGGGATGGAAAGGACGTCAGACAGGTGGGATGCAAAATGATTGGCCTTACTGGTATTGTCCAGGAAGAAGGTTTTGTGTCAGTAGGGCGGTGGAGGTTGACTAGTACTTCGAGGAATTAATATGCAGTGAAGCATTAAGACTGGTGCATGTCTGTCACCAGGCCTGGCGTTTTTTGGCCATGAGCATGTTTCTAATATGGTGTTGGAGTTGCCAGAGGTGGAGGAGTGTGTCCCGGTTCGAGGTATGGAAGAAGGAGCGGTAAAAGCGATGGGATTCGTGGAGGAGGAGTATGGCCTGTGGTGGTAAGGTAGGACGGTGAGGGTGGTTTGGTTTGGTGGGGATGTGCACCTCAATGGCCTCTGACAAAGTCCAGTGGAGAAAGGAAGCGGCATGGATGATGTCATCAGCGTGCTGGTAGCTGAGAGGGTGGCATCCGAACTGGGTATTTAAGGTATCCCAGTAGGCATCCCAGTCAGCACGGGAGTCATCATGGACGAGACTCGGGGCCGGGTCTGGGTCATGGGCTGAATGAGGACGAGGTCTGCCTGGTAGGGTGAGCAGTATCGGAAGGTGATTGCTACCTATAGGGTCAAGGATGTCTGTAGTAATGCCCCCAAGGAGGTTTCGAGGGGCACAGACTACATCGGGAGTGGTATTGGATTCTGGGCAGGTATGTTGAAGGAGAGGGGCGAGGTCACCTTGGAGGGTGGCAATAAACCAATGCCACCGCCATAACTGTGTGCATGTGAGGCTGTGGATGTTGAGGTCGGCGGCAATCATGTAGGAGGAGAAGCTGCGGTCTATGTGGGCGAGGAAATCATATGGGATCGGGGTATTAGGGCGGATATAAATAGTGGCACAGGTGACGGTGAGGCCAGGGAAGAAGAGACTGAGAATCAGGGGTACAGTAGGGTCATTAAAGAGAGGTTCAGGTCGAACAGGGAGATGGCAGAGGTGGCCAATGACAACTCCACCATGCAGAACAGGAAGGGGATTGTTGGTGCGGTGAAAGGTATACAGAGAGGTGTTAATTGTGTGAGTAGGCTGAAGAAAGGTTTCATTGAGGATGAAGGCATCCACGTGGTGGTGCGGGAGGGTGTGGAGTAGGAGATGTTTGTTGGTGGGGAGGGAGCGGATATTGTTGAACAGAATATGGTGCTGCCGTCACACCTTAGCAGCGAGCCTAGACTACGTAAAACTAATTTTTTTCTTTATTGTTATTTTAACACCTTACATAAAAAGGTGGGCCAGCAGCGGCAATAATACGCCGCTCTTCGGCCACGGACAGTACAAACAGAATCAAGGAAGACATAGAAACACAAAATAATAATGGTGGACAAAAACAGTGACACAGGAGCAAAAAAAAAAAAAAAACATGAAGCTGTTCACAGGTGTAGAAAAATAAAAAACTGTCAGCACTGACGGTTGAGATGACCCACGTGAATGATGGAGCGTGGGCAGCGAAAACACTGAAGCACTAACACATGATGACACACACACAGAACTGATGGCGATGATCCCCAGTGCACGAATGTTCACTTGACGTGTGCGAGTCCGGGGACTTGCCAAAAGGGGAGGGTAGGGGAGCAGGAAGAGGGGAGAGTGTAGATGCCAGGAGCAGAAGAGAAGGGGTGAAGAAAGAAGCTACAGGGGTCTAGGTGAAGCCTGGGAGTAGGAGGGGGAGGAAGGGAGGAGGGAGAGAATGGAGAGAGGGTGCCCTAGGGAAAAAACACAGGAAGTGGAAGAGGAGGATCAAAGTTGATAGGAGGGGGAGATGGAGGGGATGAGAGCATCATCAGGGAGGGGAAGCTGGTGCAAGCCACCTACGGGGAGGGTATGGAGAGTGGAGAGATGGAGAGCAGATGGGACGTTGGAATACAGGCGTGGCAGTGGACAGGGGTGAGAGAGGATGGGAGAGACAATCGGGTGAGAGGGATCAAGTTAAAGGGTGGTGTAGAGGATCCATATCCGTTTGAGGAAAAGGAGGAGGTGTGGGAACAGAATAAGGTCATTGAGGAGCCACGTGGGGGAGGGGAGACACATGCAATAGGTGAGGTGGAGAGCATGTTGTTCTTGGAATTGAAGGGATTTGTGAAAGGTAGGAGGGGCGGAGCTCCGGGCAGAGTGGGCATAGCAGAGGATAGTGTGGATGACGGATTTATAGGTATGGAGGATGGTGGAGGGATCCAGACCTCATGTGCAGCCAGAAAGGAGCTTGAGGAGACGTAGTTGAGAGCGTTCCTTGGCTTGGATAGTCTAGAGATGGAGGGTCCAGGAGAGGCGATAGTCAAGTGTGACGCCAAGGTACTTGAGGGTGTGGGTGAGGGCGATAGGATGGCCATAAATGGTGAGACATAAATCAAGAAGATGGAAGGGAGGGGTGGTTTTGCCTACAATGATCGCCTGGGTTTCAGAAGGATTGACCTTGAGCAACCACTGGTTACACCAAGTGATGAACCGGTCGAGATGGGATTGGAGAAGGTGTTGGAAGCGTTGCATGGTGGGGGCGAGGGCAACGAAGGTGGTGTCATCGGTGTACTGGAGAAGGTGGACAGGGGGTGTAGGCAGTGGCGTGTCTGTCTTGTACAGAAGGTAGAGAAGTTGGGAGAGGACGGAGCTTTGGGGCACACCAGCAGAGGGGTAGAATGTGTAGGAATCCGTGTTACGAATGGTGCAAAAGTAAACATTAATGGTCAATATAAATGTAATTTGCAAGCAAATCCTGAAGACACAGTTTTGTAACATGATGGTATATACCTCTCAGGGTCCTTAGGATACCTAAAAAAAAGACAGATGTGTTATCTCCTTCTTGCTGTTGCTGCAATTTACGCTACCGCTCCCATTTGTAAAAACTATTGTACAAACTAAAATAAACAACTACTATTCGCTCTCGTTTTCTCGATCGCACTGAACTCAACAGTTAACTTACCGGCCGCTTGGCGCGCTTCTGGCGTAGTAGGCGACAAAACCGAGGCAAAGTGTCACAACTGTTATGTCAGACTGTGGCTTTATGCCGAATAGCTCGGACCTGCCCTCTGTCGGTGTCAGTCCGTACTACGTGGTGCCAGCTGCGAGCTTCTGCCACCAGCTGCTATTCTCTGACGTCAGTATCTTGCACCATGTGGAGCCGCCCTTGTGCAGACTCCCCGCCTTTACACGACATGCAGTCTTTTGCTGCCCTGTTCCTTCAAAGCTGAACGTTACGGCCAGACAGACTGAAACCTTTTTTTCTCGTTTATGATCACTACACTACAGGATCGAAGAAAGACTGATCCCAAATCAGTTGGTATGAAAATAGGAGTTCGTAGCCGATACCATAGCAAGTTTCATTGGATAAGACGCAACATGTCAAATAATTCTGTGTGTAGCAGCTCTCTTTGACGGTATGGTGCTGTTTGCGGCTGGTGCACAGAAAACACCGGAAATTTGGGTAACAATCTAAGATATTACTACTCTTGAAATTCAATTACAAGACTAAGAAAAAAGTATGCACATGCAAATAATTGATAAAATTCGTAGAAACTAAGCGTGAGTTTTTATGTCTACGGCAGGGGTTCCCAACAAAATTATCTCGAGGATCCCCTCATCGAGCATGATTGGTACCTTGTCATATCACAGTATCAAGTACCTAAAAAGCCAAATTAAGAGTCTTTTTATATGTTTCCTATTTTTGTAACTTAGAAAAACACTGACATATTCATTATTGAAATAATATTGAGCTTAAAACTTTTTCAATTTAACCATCATTGCTATCGTTAAATTTTTGATTATTGCTCAAAATCTTTGTCTTCAGATCTGGGTGTTTAGTATAACAAACTCCTTAAAAAAATAAAAAATTGGGTATGAACTGAAAATATCAGGAAAAATTTAAAACTGAATGTATTGGTCTTTCAAGTGAACTACTCTTGAGATTGCATTGAGGAGACATGTGTGAAAAATAAGGAAACACTAATTTCATACAAGGTATTATTTATTTGAAAAAATACGGTTGCAACAGAGTACTCCATCCATAAACAGTTAGTTTTAATTTTCAGTTTTTAGTGAGATCAGTTCAATCTGACCTTTGGGTCCATTATTTCTGAAATATTAGGTTCCAGGCTTGAAAATTTCACTCTGAGATCCGACCACATGTCGAGCCGATTCCTATATGTGTTTTTAATGAAACACATGGAGGAAAATGCTTACCTTTACCGATACGTGGTTGCAAATGGAAGGATCTTTTTCACTGCTTATCTTCAAGTTTCTTGTAGTCCTTGCGTGCTGATGCCCAGAAGTCTGTAATTTAACGCCGATGAAAATGTTTATTATTGTACCACAGCTGGCCAGATCCACAAGCCTCGGATTTTGTTTATTTCTTCACAGCTGAAGGGATTTCGAATCCATCAGTCGTCAGGGTCAGGTTCAGGGAAATACTCTATAAAAGCGGTGTCTAGGCTGCGTAGATTCTCGGATACATTGATCTCGATCTGGTCAGGCAAACTCTCCTGTGATGACTCCAAGAATTGTTTTAAAGTAGAAAAGTTAGGGAGTGACTCGTTTTCTCTCCTTGACGCCCAGATCTGACACTCTTTGACCATAGCACTAATCTTATCCTCAACTTTGATCATATCTACATTATTTTCCTTGTGAAGTTTAACATATTCAAGTGTTCAAACACTTCAGCTAAGGACGCAACTGAGCAAAGCCAAGAGAAGTTAGTGAGAAAATCCGCGTACTTTGTGTCAAGAAGGAAGACACGAAACTTCGTCTCTAAGTTCAAAAAATCTTGACGAGATCCTCCCTAGAGAAAGCCGTCTTACTTCCGTATGAATAAGAAATTGCTCATGCTCACTGCCGATCTTTTGACACAACAAAGAAAATAATCTGGATTGCAGATGTCGAGTTTTAATGTAGTTGATGACTTGAAGTACTTCGTTAAATATCTTTTGCAATCTTTTTCCTACTAAGGCTTCACGATGGATACAGCAGTCAGTCCATTTCACCTCAGGGTTTACTGCTTTGATACGAGCTAGAAGTCCTGTTTTTTTGCCAGCCATTGACTTTGCTCCATCTGTCGACATGCCCACACATTTTTTGCAGGTGACATCGTGTTCATTGAAATAAGTATTCAATACAGTAAAAATATCGTCTGCTCTTGTACGCAGTTGTTCGCATGAAAAAAGAGAAGTTTCAAACACTTGGTCCTCCCAGAAAAATCGTGCGATAACCGATATTATAACTTTTTTTTTTTGATGTGTCTGTGCTTTCATCCAATTGTAGAGCGTACATGTCACTCACGCAAAGTCTAGCCAGCAATGTTTCTTCGATATTAACTGCCATATCAGTAATTCGTCTTCGAACAGTATTATTTGAGAGCGGGACAGTTCTTACAGCTCCATCACCTAACATTCTTTTGCAAAGTATTATTGCTGATGGCAGTATAAGTTCCTCAGCAATTGTTTGGTTTTTCCCACATTTAGCAACAAGCTGAGCCACCTCATAAGACGCAAGTGTTGCATTTTCATTCACATTTGCACCACAGTGTTTGGTAATTGTTTTACCCGATGTTTTCAACTCTCCTAATTTATTTGTCAAAAAATTTAATGACTTACATTTGTACTCTGGGTGGTTTTTTTCAAGATGGCGCCGGAGTTTTGCTGGTTTCATATATTTATTAGAAAGGCTTTCATAGCAAATTATACATTGAGGTTCAGGCTGTAGCTCGGTCCAGTAAACGTAAAATCGATTTCCAAGTAATCAGAGTTGTATTTTCTAATTTTTCCAATAAGCTTAACACTGATCTTGGAAGGGTTAGGTTCAAGGGACGCCGACGATTTAGGTTCAATGGACACTGACAACTTCGGTTCGAGAGTCACTGACTTACTTGCTTGAACATCAAATGCATTATCTTCCTCTTCATCTGTTTTAATGAAACACTTTTTAACCAACGGTCCATTTTTAACTGTAGCTTCCGCGAAAACAACGCTTTACAAACACTACTGTTTTAATACAGAATATTGAATATATAAACAACATGGTCTGTGAAAGCACTGGCAATAAATTTAACAATGGCCTGTTGTCTTCTGAAATGCGTGTTTCTGTGCAAAGTGACTGGCAGTTGTCAGCTGCAAAGAGGCAGCACGCGCAGTCAATCGGCATACAGCACAACTATTTGCCTCTATCTAATTCTAGTTTTGCGCTAGAGTGTGCTAGTGTCAGTTGGCTCTAGGAAGACGCCAGAAGCAGAAGTTAGCGTTCGCTAAAACTCTGCTCATGCAGGAAGCGGTCAAAACAAAACATCTGTTATCATACGAAATATATTTAATATATCTTTTATCCTAATAGCATCTTGCAGACCCCTCTGGCATAGCTCGCGGACCCCTGGGGGTCTGCGGACCACCTGTTGGGAACCACTGGTCTACGGTAACTGAAGATGGTGATGAATAGATGGGCAGGGAAAGAAGTAAACTCTTAGGACTTCAAAAACTAAGTGTCTCATTTGTTCAAAAGGGGAAGTTTAGAAATACTTCAAGTAGCAATTTTGTTGGTTTTTAGCAACGAGATATGATGATGGACATTAAATACAAGTATTTATCAAAGAGCTGAGTGTTGTAGTGAGAGCAATGTGAAGATGCGTGATGGCAGGGGGGGGGGGGGGGGGAGAAAGGAAACCACAGAAATGGGCCAGAAACCACAGAACTGGGCCAGAAACCACATTGCTCAAGTTGACGAAAATGCAGCTAGGAAGGAAATAATGAATTAGAAAGAAAATAGCGTTTGCAGCGACGCGAATTCATGATAGGAACAGGTTCCTCACTGCCTTTGTACCAACCCGAAATAAAGATATACATAAACACGCAAATTGGTGACGTGCACAGACACGAACACTTGTGCCATTCTTACAATACATTCTTCGGCGCGAATCTAGTGATTCACACCGCTTCAAATATTCTTTACAGAACAGTAGCGGTCACTCGCCTATTGTCTCCAGATCTTTTTGTTTTTCCTTTATTGTATTTCAATGCCCCCATCTGGAGCAGGCTGGCAGCAGCATATGCGCTGCTCTTCAGCCGAAAGACAGGGATTATTCAAAAGAAGACACTTAAAATAATAGAAAGGAGAAAGTATGGTGTACATAGATATAAAAAAGGGGGAAAAGTACGGAAGAGAACAGACAAGAAGGGGGCAACTGTAAAAATGAGATAAAAACCGTAATAAAAGTAGTGCACACAAAACAAAATCACACACAGGATTATAAGAGTAACGACGTAATACATAACAACCACTGGCAGTAACTCTATGTATAAGTCCAGCACACAATTAAAATCACAGCTCTTGACACGCAGGAGAACAGCACCAAACACAACACTGACGTAGCACACTGATGACGATGAGCAAACAGAGGATCTGCTAGGGGCATGGAGATGAGGGACAAGGGAAGATGGGAAGGAGGGCTGGAGAGGGAGGAGATGGGTGGGGGCGTGCCGAAGAGGGCTGGGGAGCAAAGACGTGGGATGTTCAATATGGCTCTGAGCACTATGCGACTTAACATCTGAGGTCATCAGTCGCCTAGAACTTAGAGCTATTAAACCTAACTAACCTAAGGACATCACACACATCCATGCCTGTGGCAGGATTCGAACCTGCGATTGTAGCGGTCGTGCGGTTCCAGACTGAAGTGCCTAGAACTGCTCGGCCACTCTAGCCAGCTTTTGGAAGGTCGAGGGAAACAAAAACAGCAGAGTGACGGGAGTTAAGCTGGAGGGAGAGAAGGTGGACGAGGTTAAGGAGTTGGCCTTTGGCAGAGAAGGTGGGTCAGAAACCACACTGGGTAAGGGGGAGGAGTTGGTGTTGATTAAGGTGCTGATGGATGTGATGGGAGAGGATGGATTTGTAGACCTTACTGAAGATGGAGGTCAGGCAGATGGAAGAGGTGACAGAAGGTGGTTTATTGAGTTTGAGGAGTAAGAGGACGCAGGAGGACAGTGGAGAGGATGACATTGTATAAATTGGCAAGGAGAGTCAGAAAGGAGAAGGCGTGTTCTGTAAGGTGGTGGTAAGTGACACGATGTTGACAGGACCCATGTTACATTTGGACTGGAGGATAAGTTTAATTTCGTTTGCTGTGATTGGAATGTTGATATTGGAGAGGGGCAAGTGCCACAAGTACTGGAGACTTGGAGCAAGTGGAACGAACTAGGTATCTGTGTGGGTAAAAGACAATAATCAAAGTGTGGATCATGAGGGTTGGAGAAAACCTCAGAAAGGTGAGAAGCGAAGTGGTTGGCCTTACTGAGATTATTTGGAAGGAGTGGTCGTTATAGAGAAGGAAGTAGTAGGGTGCATAATGGGAGCCAGTGAGATGGACCAGTACTTTGAGGAGTTGGTAGGGAGGGTGTTATTGAGTGGCCTGTCCTGGCGCTTTTTTGCTGCAATAAGGTTCTGTAAGTGTAACTGTATTTCCTGGTGCTTTTGGAGTGTATCCCTGTCACGAGTGTGCATGAAGGAGCAATAGATGCGGCTGGATTCACAGAGGAGGAGGACAGCCTGTGGAGGGAGAGTGTGATGGTTTGAGCGGATGGTTTTACTTGGAAAATGGGTCTCCATGGCATCAGTAATGGCCTTCTGAAGGAAGGATGTGGTGTGGATCATGTCATCAGGATTGTGATAGGTGAGATGGTGGTCTTCAACATGGGTGGCGATGGATTCCCAGTAGGCATCCCAGTTGGCGCAATGGTAGTCATGAACTACCTTGAGAGGGGGTGATGGGCAATGAGCCAGAGGGGAGTGGTGAGTAGATATGGTGAGAAGGATGGAGAGGTGGTCACTACCTGTGGGGTCAAGGATGTCGATGGCGATACACTAAATGAGGTTGGCAGAGGCAATGACAACATTGAAGGGTCGTGTTGCTTTCGGGCAGGTGTGCCAGAGAAAGGTAAAAACGTCACCTTGGATCTTGAGGAGGAACTGATGCCACCACCAAAGTGTGGCAGGGGAGCAGCTATGGATGTTGATACTAGTGGCAGTCAGATAGGTGGAGAACATGGGGTCAATGTGTGAGATAAAGTCATAGGGAATAGGAACAGTGGAGAGAACATAGGTGGTGGTGCAGGTAATGGTGCAGGAGGGAAGAAGACGTTGAGGATAAGGTGTTTGGTGGGCGCATTGAGGAGGGGCTGTAACCAGACGAGGAAGTGCAGATAGTATGGGGGGCTGGAGAAAGGTTTCATTCAGGAGGAAGGTGTCGATCCAGTATTGAAAGAGGGTGTTCTCCAGTAAGTATTTGTTGGTGTGGAAGAAGTGGAATAGGGTGCGACACTCATGCCATGCCATGATGGGAAGATACGGGGGTGAGGAGAGAGGAGGTCAGAGGCTTAAACTAGGGTGTCAAGGCGAGTGAAGGTGAAGTGGGCTTGGTTGTGGGAGTAAGTGGCGAAGGTGTTCAGGTGAAAGAAGGAGCAGGCAGTGAGATATGTTGGTGGGTGTGGGGGCGTTAGAAAGGGAGAATATTTTGGAGGACTATGGTGAGGAACTGGATGATGTCTTCAGCAATGGGAGGTGGACAAAGGGAATTGTTGAGGTGGATCAGAGGGATCAGTGGGATGGACAAGGACAGTAAACTTGGGGATGGCAGGAGGCAGTTTAGTTTTACACTTGTGGGAGTAGGTGGGATGGGGGCCATTGCATCTGTTATAGAAAGGAGTGGTGGCAGGGTTGGGGCTGTTTTTAAGAAAGTAGGAGACCCTGCAATGCGGACAGGTGGGATGGGTGGTTTGCATTTGGGGATCAGGTGATCATTGTGCATGAGGCTGTACTAGCAGTTGTAGGATTGGGGAGGGGATTTTGAGGATTCAGCAGGGTGGCAGCGATGGAAAATCAGCACACCTTGGGTGAGGAGGTGGTCAGTGGAGGGGGCGGACTCCAAAAAGACATGCATGAGATAAGTGTGACCAGAAGCATTTTGAATATGGCGGCCAGAGTGAATTTCTAGATCCCAGTGTGAGTTCAGTTCTGCCAACCCCTTATCCTCCATGATCACCAGGTTGTCTTGGTGATCATCGCAATGTTGGTGGATCGGCGACGGGGAGGCTGGGTCTGACGAGGAGAGGAAGAGGATAGGATGTGTGTGAGGGACACATGGGGACCAATCACAGTGCATGGGAGTTTATGGAGGAGGTCAATTTTTATGGAGGGATGGTGGGACTTGATGAGGACTGAGATCCTGCAGGGAATCAATTGGGAGATTGGAGCACCAGGTAGTTACTTTCGTATCTCCATTGTGAGGGTACAGGCATAAAGGAACTTGGGGTCCACGATTGACAGGACAAAGGTATGGAGGGTGGGGACTGGGGTATGGGTGGCAGGAGGAGGGGTGGTGTCCATGGAGATGATGGCAGGAGTGGGAGGAAGCAGTGACTTTTTGTGTGAAGTGGAGGGAATCGGCAATGTTGCACTGATGGTTGTTTTGGTGATTGTAGGCCAGGAGGAGGAAAGAGGGATGGGGAAGAGAGGGAGGTGGCAGGTGGCAGATCCTGTAGTCATGGTAGAGATGCCAGGAGAAGCAACTGGTTCAATTGTGGTGATTGTAGTGCAGCGTGATGCGATGCATGTGGGGCCACAGATGATGAAGTGATGGGGGTGAGAGAGGTGAAGCCACCACCTGAAATGTGGCAGGAGAGGTGGCAGTGGAGGTGTAATTGAGGGCAGGGGCAGTAGTGGGAGCTGTTGTGGTTGTGGAGGCAGGGGGAAGGGTGAAGATGTTAGGGTAAACAGCAGGGGAGGAGATGGAAGAGTGGGTCACTCCATGATGTGACAGTGGAAGAGGGAGAGGGGGAGGTTTAGACAGTTGAGGCAGAAAGACTCATGACAGATGGATGGCGAGATGGATGGCGGTGAATGGATGGATAGACAGTGACAATAGGTGGCAATGGATGGATGGACAGTGACTGACAGACAACAGGCAGGCAGATGATGGGCAGTGGTGGATGGACAGCAGGCAGTATGACGATGAACGGTGGTGGGCGGACAGACGGATCGCAACAGACAGACAACATGCGGCAGGGGGCACCAGGCAGCAGTGACGGCAGCGGTGAGCCTTGGACGGCAGCTAACAGGCAGGCAGGCAGCCAGCCAGACAAAAATACGGCTACAGCAACAGCAACACATGCTTCGAAACTGGAGATTACCCCCTGAGGGTAGCCCAGTCTGTGTAATCCATACACTTCAAAGGACGTTTCTGATTTTTTTTCCTTTATAGTAATTTTAATACCTGTACATCAAGTAGGCTGGCAGCAGGATTCTACACTGTTCTTTAGCCTTCTAGTCCACAAAGATAATACAGAAAGAAGACACATATTAGACATATTGACGGGCAAAAAACAGTAGACATAGAACACAAAAACACAGACCAATTCACACTCGACGAAGAATGCAATGAAACACGTTGGCACAGCGCACAAACACTGATGATTTCGACGGCACAGGTGAACGTTGGAGCGTGATGGCTAACACTAAACACAAACACGATGGCACACACACGAGAAATGGATGGCAATGATCTCCAGAGCGCGAATGTCCACGTAACATGCGAGTCCGTGGGGAAGAAGGGGCTGGGGTATGGAGAGGGGAGAGCAAAGACGCCAATGGCAGAGGAGATGGGAGGAGTAATGGAGGGATAGGGTAGGGGAAGCCCGGGGGAGGGGAGAAATAGAGGAGGGAGGGAAGGGGGAGAGAAGGGAGAGAGGGTGCCCAAAGGAGCAAACACAGGAAGAGGGAGGATCAAAGTTGGTTGGAGGGGTAGATGGAGGGGAGGAGGGAGGAGGGATTCTCCAGGGAGGGGGACCTGGCAGAAGCCACCTTGGGATAGGGTGTGGAGAGTGGAGAGTGGAGAGATGGAGAGCAGGTGGGGCGTGGGAATACAGCCACAGCAGGCAGGGGTGGGAGAGGATGGGCGAGACAAGCGGGTGAGGAGGAGGATCGAGTTTACGGGAGGTGTAGAGGATCCGTATCCATTCGAGGATAAGGAGGAGGTGGGGGAAGGGAATAAGATCGTACAGGAGCCGTGTGGGGGATGGGAGACGGATGCAATATGCGAGACGAAAAGCATGGCGTTCTAGCATCTGAAGGGATTTGTAAAAGGTAAGGGAGTAGAGATCCAGGCAGGGTGGGT
Source organism: Schistocerca cancellata (assembly GCF_023864275.1). Lineage (NCBI taxonomy): Eukaryota > Metazoa > Arthropoda > Insecta > Orthoptera > Acrididae > Schistocerca > Schistocerca cancellata. The sequence goes on along the minus strand of NC_064636.1, from coordinate 109,681,580 downwards.
GTAGCAAAGGATAAGGCGAATGAGGGATTTGCAGGTATGGAGGATGGAGGAGGGGTCCAGACCCCACTTACGGCCGGAAAGGAGCTTGAGGAGACAGAGTTGGGAGCATGCCTTGGCTTGGATCATCCAGAGGTGGGGGGTCCAGGACAGGTGACGGTCGATGGTGACACAAAGGTACTTAAGGGGGGGGGGTGAGGGCGATAGGACAGCCATAGATGGTGATGTAAAAATCGAGGAGACGGAAGGAAGGGGTGGTTTTGCCTACAATAATCAACTGGGTTTTGGAAGGATTGACCTTAAGCAACCACTGGTTGCACCAAGCGGTGAACCAGTCAACATGGGATGGAGAAGGTGTTGGGAGTGCTGCAGGGTGGGGGCAAGGGCAAGGAAGGCGGTGTCATCGACGTACTGGAGAAGGTGGATGGGGGGGGTGAAGGAAGCAGCATGTCCACCATGTACAAGAGGTACCAAAGAGGGGAGGGGACAGAACCCTGGGGCACACCGGTGGAGGGGAAAAAGGTGTAGGAATCCATGTAGCAATGAGATCCTGTGTAGTGATAGGGGCATTGAGTTCTGTGTGTGCCATGTTGTCCAAGTACTGGAAACCAGGTGCGAGGGGGGGACAGAGGTGTCAGTTCGATCGTGGACATCCGGGAAGAGGGAGTAATCGAACTGGGGATCGTCAGCGATGGTAAAGACACCGGAGAGGTAGGAGGCAAAGTGATTGGCCTTACTAATGTTATCGGAGAAGGGTTGGTTGTCGTGAAGGAGATGGGAGAGGGGGTTAGATTCGGTAAGGAAGTGGAATGCTGACCAATACTTGAACGAGTTGATACGAAGGGTAACATTTAAACGGGTGCATGTCTGTCGCCAGTTTTTGCGTTTGTTAGCTGCGAGCAAGTTACGGAAGTATCTCTGGAATTGCCGGTGGTGTCTTAGTGTGTCTGGGTGACACGTGTCGAGGAAGGCACAGTAGAGACGGCGGGATTCACAGAGGAGGAGGACGGCCTGTGTAGGTAAGGTAGGATGGTGGGGGAGGATGGCGACGGAAGGGACATGGGCCTCCACAGACTCAGACAAGGTCTGCTGGAGATAGGAGGCGACATGAGTAATATCATCAGGGTGGCGGTAGGTGAAGGGGTGACCATCGGCCTGGGTGGATAGGGTAGCCCGGTAGGCATTCCAGTCAGCACAGGAATAATCATGGATGTACTGCGAGGGAGGTTCGTGATGGGGGTTGGGGCGGGGGCGACGACCGTCTGAAACAGTGTGGAGGACAGGGAGATGGTCACTACCAGTAGGGTCAAGGACATCCACCATTATGTGGCCAAGGAGGTTAAGGGAGGAGAGGGCGAAATCAGGAGTGGAGTTGAATTCACGGCGGGTGTGCAATTCAGGGCGGGTGTGCTGGGGATTGGGGACGAGGTTGCCTTGAAGGGAGGAGTGGAACCGATGCCACCGCTGTAACTGGGCAGCGGAACGACTATGGATGTTGAGGTCGGCGGCGATCACGTAGGAGGAGGAGGTACAGTCAATGTGGTAGAGGAAGTCAAAAGGAATACAGGCGTTAGGGCGGACATAGATGGTGGCGCACATGATGGTAAGGCCAGGGAAGAAGAGACTAAGGATCAGGTGTTCTGTGGGGTCGGGAAGGAGAGGTTGGAGCCGAACGGGGATCTGGCGGTGGTGACCAATGGCAACTCCGCCACGCGCAATCGGGAGGGGACTATCGGAGCGGTGGAGGAGGTAGGGCGAGGTGTGGATGGTGTGGTGGGTTTGGAGGAAGGTTTCATTGAGGAGGATGGCATCCACGCGGTGGGGGGCAAGGGTGTGCAGGAAGAGGTTCTTGTTGGCGGGAAGGGAGCGGATGTTGTTGGAGAGGATACGGTGCTGTCGCGCCATGACAGGGATTTAAACGAGGGCGTCAAGACGGGAGAAGGTGAAATGGGCGTGGTTGCTGGAGTAGGTGGCCTACATATTGAGTTGGAAAACGGAACGGGCAGCGAGGGAGATCTGTTGGAGGCTGTGGGGGCGCTGAAAAGAATGAACATTCTGAAGGACGATGGTGAGGAATCTGATGTTGTCCTCAGCGGTAGGGGGTGGGCGAAGGGAATTGCCCGGAGAGTTGGGGGCGTCCAGAGGGCCGACAGGAACGGTGAGTTCAGAAGTGGTAGGAGAAGCCGAGTGATCCACGGCAGTGAGGGTCGGCGGGCGAAGCAGGGGTTGGGGTTGGCGGGAGAGTGGCGGGGAAGGAGCAGGAGTGACAGAGGTATTATGGCCAAAGACCCACATAAGGCGGGTGGGGCCGGCAGCGTTGTGTATGTGACGAACCGCACGCACCTCCAGATGTGGATGTGCCTGAAGCTCCGCCCCCGGTAGCTGAGTGGTCAGCGCGACGAACTCTCAATCCTAAGGGCCCGGGATCGATTCCCAGCTGGGTCGGAGATTTTCTCTGCTCAGGGACTGGGTGTAGTGTTGTCCTAATCATCATCATTTCATCCCCATCGACACGCAAGTCACCGAAGTGGCGTCAAATCGAAAGACTTGCACTAGATGAACAGACTACCCGACGGGAGGCCTTAGCCACATGACATTTTATTTCATTTCAGAAGGGTGTCGGGCCTTACATTTCTGGGAGTAGGTAGGATGAGGGATGTTACAGGTATTACAGGAGGGGGGGCGGCCTGGACATTGGGGCACTGCCGTAAAAAGTGGGCTTGCCTACAGTGCGGGCAGGTGGGGTCCTCGCGGCACTTAGATGTCGGATGTGCATTATACTGCAAGCACCTTTGGCAGCGGAGGGATTGAGGAGGGGAATCGGAGGGGTCAACTTTTTAACGTTGGTTAGAAAGGAGTGCACCCTCCTTCAGGAGACGGTCTATGGAGGAGGCGTGCTCGGAAAAGACCCACAGAAGGTGAGTGGGGCCAGCAGCATTGTGTATGCGACGAACCGCATGCACCTCCAGATGGGGATGGGCCTGAAGCTCCGCCAACACCTCCTCCTCTGTGATCGTCAGACTAAGCCCAGTGATCACGGCGGTGAGGGTCGGCGGGCGAGGCGGGGGTTGGGATTGGCGGGAGAGAGTTGGGAAGGAGCAGGGGTGAGGGAGGCATTAGGGCCAAAGCGGGTGACAGGGATGCGGGAAAGGAGGTCTGTGTGGAGGGTAGCGCTGGGGGAGGAGATGAGCACCGAATCACGGCGATGAGTGAGGAGGGTGATGGGGGCACCAGGAAAATTCTGGCGAAGGAAGGGGGTGAGGTTCCGGGCTTCAAGAAGGGAGGAATCAGGACGGGAGAGGAGGTAACGGTAGGAAGAGGGGGTAGAGGAGGAGGAGGTGGGGGCAAAAACAGGCGGGAAGACATCCATGGCATCGCGGGTGGGGGAATGGGGATGAGGCAGAGCCTTTTTGGAAGTAGAGGAGGCAGGGGTGTCACTGGGGCGCTTGAAAGCGATGGAGGAGGTGTGGGGGATGGGAGCGACTGGAAGGTGGCGGGGAGTGGCAGGTCCCGGTGCTGGAGGCGGCGCCGGAGGTGGTGAGGGCGATGGCAAAGGCGACGGTGAAGACAATGACGGTGAAGTCGAAAGGGAGAGTGGAGAGTGAGCCATAGCCCTCCAGGCGACCACCCTAGCGGGGGCCGCAGAACCGGAAGGAACAAAGGGAAGGGGTGGAGGGAAGGGATCAGAGGAGGCATGGGAGGGAGGAACCGGGGATGGGGCGACAAATAGTGAGGGAGATGGGAGAGTGAGGAGTGGGGGGATTTACTGAGGGGGTGTGATGCGGCACACCACATGATAGTGGTGGCGGCGGTGGAGGGGGATGTGTATATGATGGCAGTGGTGGTGGCAGTTGTGGCGGTGGTGGGGGTCGACATTACGGGAAGGGGAAAGCACAGGACAGGACAAAGAAGGCAACGAGAAACATAGAGTAGAAGGGACGGGGAAACTATGTAGGAGGCTGGGGCCGAAGCCCCACGCTGCTGCTGCTGGCGGGTGAGGCGACCTATCTGGCTGGCTGGCCGGTGGGGATGCTATTGCTGCTGCTGCTGCTGCTGCTTGTGCTGCTGGATGCTGGATGCTGGCTGGGACCGCAGCTGGACGCTGGACGCTGGCTGCTGGGAGGAACCGCTGCTGGTTGCTGGCTGCTGGCTGGGACCGCTGCTGGTTGCTGGCTGCTGGCAGGAACCGCTGCTGGACGCTGGCTGCTGGCAGGAACCGCTGCTGGCTGCTGGACGCTGGCTGCAGCCTGCTGGCAGAAACCGCTGCTGGCTGCTGGCTGCTGGATGCTGGCTGCTGGCGAGGACTGATGCTGGCTGGACTGCTGCACGTAGACAGGCTGGCTGGCACCTGTAACACCTATTACTTCGATTGGTACCGTAATAGCACAATCGAAGGGCGGTATTCAAACGAATTACCGCCGGAGATGTGTGTTTCTGATTTTTTTTTTTTTTTTTTTTTTTTACTTTATTGTCATTTTAATGCCTATACAATAAGCAGGCTGGCAGCAGCACACTACGCTGCTCTTCAGCCAAATGAGACATAAGCACAAAAAAACAGGAGGAAAACAGAAAAGTCACAAAATGGTGGGCGATAAAATAGGAGACACAGAGAGACAAACACGGAGCCGTTCACACTTGACGATAAACCACACTGCAAACTGTTGAGACGACGCACAGACACTGAAGAAGACGATGGCACTGGTGAACAACGGAGCGTGACGGGAAACACTGAACACGAAACACGACGGCACACACAAGACACTGATGGCGGCGATCTCCGGCGCGCGAAAGTCCACGTAGCGTGTGCGAGTCCGGGGACCTGCCAAGAGTGGAACAGGGGGGAGGTGGGGGGAGAGGGGAGAATAGGATGCCAACGGCGGGGGAGACGGGGGAAAGAGGGAGAGGGACAGGGGGGGGGCCCGGGGGAGAAGGGGAGAGAAAAGGAGGAGGGAGGGAAAAAGGGAGAGAAGGGAGGGAGGGTGCCCGAAGGAGCAAGCACGGGAGGAGGGCGGGAGGATCAAAGTTGGTAGGAGGGGTAGATGGAGGGGAGGAGGGCATCATCAGGGAGGGGGAGCTGGCGGAAGCCACCTTGGGAGAGGGTAAGGAGGGTGGAGAGATGGAGACCGGGTGGGACATGAGAGTACAGGCGCGGCAGCGGGCGGGGGTGGGAGAGGATCGGGGAGACGAGCGGGTGGGGAGGATCGAGTTTACGGGAGGTGTAGAGGATTCGTATCCTTTCGAGGAAGAGGAGGAGGTGAGGGAAGGGGATAAGATCATACAGGATCCGCGTGGGGGAGGGGAGACGGATGCGATAGGCAAGGCGGAGAGCATGGCGTTCAAGGATTTGGAGGGATTTATAAAAGGAAGGGGGGGCGGAGATCCAGGCGGGATGGGCGTATGTGTTTCTGAAGAATTGCTGTGTTTATATAGAGAACAATTTACCAAGAACGTTGCAGAGTATGAAGTAATATCTTCTCAGATGATCAATAGACATGGGTGCTTGTGGCAAATTTTGTTTACAGACTAGACGTAAATAACCAAGACAGCAAAGGACCCATTTCCTCCTTCCAGTGTTTTCCTGTTAAACATCTTAGTGTGAAACGAAATACACAGCTCATATGTGCAGCACTGTTGCTTGGTGGTGCCAACAGATGTCGCCTGTACACGCTGCTATGCAAAATACGGCTATCGTCCTACCCCCATCCCTGAACGCCATATGCAGTTTGTTAGCATCACCAAATGTTTGTTTTTATACTTCCGCAACTTTTCGCCATGTTATAGTTTTACAGTCGCAGTGACTGCTGATTAAAACACATAGAAATTAGACAAAGAAACATGGCGACCATCTGTTTTCAAAAGTTAAACAATACACCTAGTGACAGTGTGATGTCTGTTTGCATCACTGAATGTTGACAAACAACACTGAACACTTACTTAAACACTGCACTATAGCGAAGCCATGAAGGACACATCACAGCCTAAGGCAGATCCAGAGAGAAGAGGTGGAAAAAGGGGGGAGGAGAAGAAGAGCAAAAAGGGGAGAGACAATGGAGGGAGAGGACACATAAAAATGGGGTGCAGCACGGACGCAAGAGGGAGCAGAGAAGCAGAGGAGGGGAAAAGAAAAGGATTTGTGGGAGAAAATGGAGTCAAATGGAGGGTAGGTGGGAAAAACAGGGTGGATGGGGGAGAGAGAGCCTGGGAAAAGGACAGAGTCAAGGAGGTGGAGGTGAGGATCAGAGTTGGCAAGAGTGATAAATGGAGGGGAATAGGGCATCATTCGGGAGGAGGAGTTGACGGAATGTCTCTTGGGAAAGAAGATGAAGGGTGTAGAGGTGGACGGTAGGGGGGACACAATGGTGTAGGCATGGCTGTGTGCAGGGTTGGAGAGGAGAGGAGCAGCCAGCGGATATGGGGCATCAAGTGGCCTGGAGGTGTAGAGGACTCAGATATGTTCAAGGAAAAGTAGCAGATGGGTGAAAGGAATCACATCATAGAGGACCTGTGTGTGGGACGGGAGGTGTATATGGAAGGCAGGGCGGAGTGCATGGTGCTCGAGGATTGGGAGGCAATTATAGAATTCGAGTGGGGAGGGCAGATATCCAGCTGAGACTGACATAACAGAGGATAGGATGGATCAAGGATTTGTAGATGTGTTGGATGGCAGAGGGGTTCAGCCCCCAAGTTCAGCCAAAGAGGAGTTTAAGGAGATGGAGGTGGTTGTGGGATTTGGACTAGATAGAGCGCAGATGAGGGATCCAGATGAGGTGATGGTCAATGGTGAGTCCAAGGTAGGTGAGATTGCAGGAAAGGCAGACTGGACAGGCACAGATGGTGAGGGAAAAATCAGGGAGCCAGAAGGAGCGAGCGGTGTGACCTACAATGATTGCCTTGGTCTTGAAAGGATTTATTTTTAGGAGCCACTGGTTACACCATGTGGCAGAAAGGTCGAGGTGATTCTGGAGAAGCCATTGGGACTGTTCAAGGGTAGGATCAAGGGCAAGGAAGATGGTGTAATTGGTATACTGCGGGTGTTGGACTGGGAAGGGGGGGGTGGTACATTTCTGCTGTGAACAGGAGGTAGAGTAGAGGGGAGAGGACAGAGACCTAGAGCACACCCACAGAGGAGTAGGAGGTGCAGGAATTGGTGTTATGGATGGTGACATAGGAGGGATGGTGGGAGAGGAAGGATGCAATCAGGCAGACATAGTTCATAGGAAAGATATAGATCTAGAGTTTAAAGAGGAGCCCGAGATATAGGACTCTGTCATAGGAGTGATGGAAGTGATGCTGGAGGGAAAGGAGATTAATAAGGTTAATGAACTGGTCATTGGCTAAGAAGGAAGGCCAGAAGCCACGCAGGGTAAGGGAAAGGAGGTGGTGCTGATTAAGGTCGTGATGAATAAGGCAGGAGAGGATGGACTTATGGACCTTACTGAACATCGTGACCAGGGATGGTGATGCATTTGGAGTGGAGGATGAGTTTAATGTCATGTGTGATAATGGGAGTGATTATGTCTGATGGGGGTAACTGATCTAAGTACTGGGAACTGATGGCGAGTGGTGGGACGGGTGTGTTGGAGTGTTCAAGGACTATGGGGAAGAAGGAGTAATGAAAGTGAGCATCATTTGGGATGGAGAAGTCCTTCGGGCAATGGGAAGGAAAATGGTTAGCCTTATTGAGGTTGTCAGAGAAGGAGCGGACGTTATGGAGGAGTGGATAATGCGTAATGGGAAGGCTACCAGTAAGGTGGTGGAAGACAGCCCAGTACTTGGTGGAATTGATAGGTAGAGTGGAGTTGAGGTGTGTACATGTCTGGTGCCTGTCCCGGCGTTTCTTTGTTCTTGGAAAGTTTCAGATGTGTAATTCTACTTGCTGTTGATGAAAGAATGTGTTCTGGTCACAGATGTGGATGAAGGAGCGGTAGAGCCTGCAGGATTCAAAGACAAGAAGGATGGACTGTGGAGAGAGAGTAGGGCAGTGAGGTTGAATGAGTTTGTTAGGAACTTGGGCCTCCAAGGCGTCAGTAATGGAGGAAGGACGAAACATGGACAATATAAGCAGGGTAGTGAAAGGTAAGTGGGGTGGCTTTCGATCTATGACTCGAATGGATTTCCAGTAGGCATACTAGTTGGCACAGTGGTAGTCATGGACTGTCCTCAGGGGGACATCAGGATGGAGGCAAGAGGGGTGCCATGGGAGAGGAGATGGTAAGAAGAACTGGGAGGTGGTCATGACCAATGGGGTTGGAGGACATTCATGGCAATACGACCATGAAGGTTGGGGGAAGCAAGAACAACATCCAGGGTCGAGTTACTTTCGAAATGGGTGGGCTGTGATAGGAAAACAAGGTCACCCTGGAGGACAGCGAGGAACTTATGCCACTGCTGAAGGGAGGCAGTCTCATTGCTGTGGATGTTGAGCTTTGTGGCAATTGCATAGATGAAGAGGGTGCAGTCAACATGGGAGATGAAGTTGTGGGGGAGAATAGCTGCGGGACGAAAATAGATAGTGCCACAGGTGATGGCGTGGGACAGAAAAAAGACTCTGAGAATAAAGTGCTTGCTTAGGTCATTGGGCATGGTTTCTAGCCAGACAGGGATATGCTTGAGGTTAGGTAGCAATACACTGTCTTTATTTTTCTTTATTGCCACTCTTTGGCCAACAGAAAAAATGTAGTGAGCATGGAGAGATAGAAATAGAAATATATAAATGTTAAAACCAGAAGACACACATAATAATACTGACGAAAGCGTTTGTCAGAAGGCACTGATTTCATAAATAAGGTCCACAGTGCACACAAACGAAGATAATCAGTCTTACACTCGAGCGAAGGAGCACACTGAAGATATCACTGATGCACAGAAACGAAGAAAACACCATTGCTCTAAACACTGGTGGCAATATTTGTCACAGAAAGCACTGAACACACTTGATGAGATGAGGGGGGTGACTGCCACTGGGTGTAGGGGTCAGGCAGGGGAGGAAGGAGGGGGAAGAAGCCAGTGGGAGGAAAGAAGGCAGAGGGGAGGGCAGAAGGTGGTTTGTTGGGTTTGGGGAACATCAGGATATATTAGGTTTCCCACAGGTCGGGTTAGAAACCAGTAGGAGTGGAAGCTCTGGGAGGGGTAGAGGAAGTGGAGAAAATGGGAGAGGATAGGTGAGGAAGAAAGGATGGTGAGATAGGAGAGACAGGGAGCGCTGGAGGAAAGGGGGAAGGGGAGAGGAATGGGGAGGATTAGATCTGATAGGAGTGGTATATGGAAGGAATGAGGATATCGGCATGGAGGGGGAGTTGGTGGAAGCCACCTTGGGCAAAGGTATGGAGAGTGTGAAGATAGAGAGCAGGCTGGATGGTACAGGCGCAGCAGTAGGGTGTGGTGGGAGAGGATGGTAGAGACAAGCAGGTGCGGAGGATCAATCTTGCAGGAGGTGTAAAGGATAAGTATCGATTCGAGGAAAAGGAGGAGATGTGGGAAGAGAATCAAGTCGTATAGAATCTGCTTGGGGGATAGGAGATAAATGCGATAGATGAGGTGGAGCACATGGCATTCAAGGATTTGGAGGGACTTATAGTAGGTGGGAGGGGCGAAAATCCAGGTGGGGTGGGCATAGCAAAGGATTTATAAGTGCGAAGGATGGTGAAGTGGTCCAGACCCCATGTATGGTCAGACAGGAGTTTAAGGAGGTGGATGCCTTGGCTTGGACTGTCTGGAGGTAGGGGGTTCAGGAAAGGTGGTGGTCGAGCGTGACACCAAGGTACTTCAGGGTGGTGGTAAGGGCGATGGGATGGCCATATATGGTGTTGTAAAAATTCAGGGAAGGAAGGGATGGTGTTGCCTACGTTGATTGCCTGGGTTTTGGAAGGATTGCCTTCAGCAGCCTCTGGTTGCACCAAGCAGTGAATTAGTCAAGGTAGGATTGGAGAAGGCGTTGGCAGCATTGGAGGGTGCGGGTGAATCAAGGAAGGCAGTGTCATTGGATATTGGAGGAGGTGGATGGGGGGTTGGGGCGACAGTGTGTCCGCCACATAGAGAAGGTAGAGAAGAGGGGAGAAGACAGAGCCTTAGGGCATGCCAGTGGAGGGGTAGAAGGTATGGGAGTCTATATTGTGTAGGGTAACATATGAAGGACGATGAGAGAGAAAAGAGGCGATGAAGCAGACATAAGTAATAGGAAGGTTTGAAGCTTGAATAGGAGACCAGAATGCCAGACATGGTCATAGGCACCTTCTAGGTCGAGGGAGATGAAGATGATGGATCAATGGGAATTGAGTTGGTCAGAGAGGAGGTGGGTGAGATGCAGGAGAAGGTCATCAGCAGGGGAGGAGGAGGATGGGAAGAGACATTGGTAATGGAAAGGAGGTGGTGCAGTTGGAGGTGTTGGTGTGTGTGTTGAGTGTGGATGGACTCCCAGACCTTGTTGAAGATTGATGTAAGGGTGACAGAACGGTAGGAGGAAATGTCAGAAGGTGGTTTGTTGGGTTTGGGGAACATCAGGAGCCAAGAGGTTTCCCACAGGTTGGGGTAGAAACCAGTAGAGAGGACTACATTATAAAGTCTGAGCAGGACAGTAAGGAAGGAAATGGGAGTCTCACGGACATGGCAATAGGTGACCGTGAGCAGTCTAGTACTTTGTGTGAAGTGTGGCTACGATGTCTTGAATGGTGGTGGGCATGTTGAGATCTGTGTGTGTGTTGTTATCCAAGTACTGGAAGCTAGGAGCAACTTGGGGGGCAGAGGTGTCAGTCAGATCACAGACGTCAGGGAAAAGGGACTAATCGAACAGGGGATCATCAGGGATAGTAAGGATATCGGAGAGGTAGGAAACGAATTGGTTGGTCTTACTGAGGTTGTTCAGAAAAGGTTGGTCGTCATGGAGGAAATGATACTGTGGGGAGGGTTTAGAGCCAGTAAGGCAGTGGAAGGCTGACCAGTACTTAGACGTGTTTATAGGTAGGGCAGCATTTAGGTGGGTGCAGGTCTGGCACCAGTCCCAGCTTTCTTTGGCTGTGAGCAAATTTCGAATGTGTCTCTGGAGTTGCCACTGGCATTGCAGTGTTTTTTTTCCTTTATTGATTTTCGATTCCCCGCCTCCACCTGGGGAGGGGCGGGTTGACAGCAGCTTAATACGCTGCTCTACAGCCGAGAGAAAGTTAAACAAAACAATGGTGAGAGAAAAAACAATATATAACAGTAAAATGACGGAAAGTTGCATAACTTAAAATACAAAAACATGGTGTTGACGATGCAGATGAATACACACAGGAAGGAGACATGCATAATTAAAAAATATGGCGACAGTCTAGTTTCTTTTTTCACAAGATAAAAACACAAATAGTGACAGTATGGTGGCTGTTTGCAACACTGACAGGAGATGCACAACACTGAACACTAACGTAAAATAGCAATGTAGAAGTGACCAAGCGCCAGATGGTGGGGGAATCTCCAGACCAATGAGGGAGAAAATGGGGGGAAGGAGAGGCAAAGGAATATGGGGGAGCTGGTAGAGAGAGGGGACATAGAAAGAAGGGGGATGGGCCAACACGAGAAGGAGTGGGGAAGGCAGTGGAGGGGAGCGCAAGAGGCTTGGGGGAGAGAAGGGAGGCAGAGGGAGGGTAGGTGGGAAACAACAGGAGGGTAGGGGGTGATAGGGAGCCTGGGAAAAGGACAGAGGAAGGGAGGGGGAGGTGAGGATCAGAGTTAATGCGAGCAGTAAATGGAGGGAGAGAGGGCATCATCCGGGGGGGGGGGGTCGATGGAAGCCACTTTCTGAAAGGAGATGAAGAGTGTAGAGGTGGAGGGTATCTGGGACACAACAGTGAAGGCACGGCAGAGGCAGTGGAGAGGAGCAACCAGGGGATGAGGGGGATCAAGGCGACAGGAGGTGTAGAGGATGTGGACATATTCGAGGAAAAGGGAGAGATGCGGGAAAGGAATCAGGTCATAGGGGATGCGCATAGGGGATGGGAGACATATATGGAAGGGGAAACGCAGTGCATGGCGCTCGAGGATATGGAGGGACTTATAGAATGGAGGAGGGCCAATATCCAGGTAGGACTGGGATAACAGTGGATGGTTTCTTTTTTTTTCCTTTATTGTTATTTTTAAACCTGTTTACAGGCAGGCCAGCAGCAGCATACTACGCCGCTCTTTGGCCTCAGAGAAACACAAAAGAGACAAATGAAGACAATGTGAGAATAAAAATACGGTGGACATAGAAACGGAGACAACACTTTTTAAAATACAAGGAGCCATTCATGGGCGTAGAGTCCGAGATAAAATTTGTTCAGACACTTGGACACATACATAGACGAAAATTGACGTGAACGTAGGTGCACGTATAACACTGAACCACTTAAGCACAAAACGACGGCACACAAAAACACGAGGCGTTGATATCTGGCGCGCGAATGTTCACTAACCGTGTGCGAGTCTGGGAACCTGCCAAGAGAGGAGGAGGGGGGTGGGAGAGGGAGAGGGGAGAGCAGATGCCAAGGGCAGGGGAGATAGGGGGAAGGGAGGAAGGGGGAGGGGCAGCCTGGGGGAAGAGGAGTGGAGGGAGTGGACGGGGGAAAAGGAAAGAGAAGGGAGGGGGGTGCCTAAAGGAAAGGACACAGGAATTGGTGGGGAGGATCAAAGTTGATAGGAGTGGTAGATGGAGAGGAGGAGGACATCATCAGGGAGGGGGAGCTGGCAGAAGCCACCTTGGGTAAGGAGGGTGGAGAGATGAAGACCGGGTGGGATGTGGGAATACAGGCACGGCAGAGGGCAGGGGTGGGAGAGGATGGGTGAGACAAGCGGATGAGGTGGATTGAAATTGCGGGAGGTGTACAGGATCCGCATCCTTTCAAAGAAAGGAGGAGGTGGGGGAAGGGAATGAGATCATACAGGATCCGCGTGGGGGAGGGTAGACGGATGCGATAGGAGAGGCAGAGTGCATCGCGTTCAAGGATTTGTACGGATTTATAAAAGGTAGGGGGGCGGAGATCCAGCCTGGATGGGCATAACAGAGGATAGGGCGGATGAGGGATTTATAGGTGTGGAGGATGGTGGAGGGGTCCAGACCCCAACGTTTGGCCGGAAAGGAGCTTGAGGAGACGGAGTCGGGAGCGTGCCTTGGCTTGGATTGTCCGGAGACGGGGAGTCCAGGAGGGGCGACGGTCGAGGGTGACACAAGGTACTAAAGGGTGGGAGTGAGGGCGATAGGACGGCCATAGATGGTGAGATAGAAATCAAGGAGGCGGAAGGAGGGGGTGGTTTTGCCACTGTGGATGGAGTGGATTGGCATTATCTATCTTACAAGTGCTAAAAGCTTAACAGCCTGTAGCCGTAAGGCCAAGTGATAAATAGTTTCACAATCATTACTGTAATCCTCGTTCGCTTATATCAATGTTATTAAAGAACAATGAATATACAGTTGTTGAGATAAGCCCCATTTCAAATACTGTCGACGAGACGTCAAAACGTAAGATAAATGAGACTTCCAGCTGGCGGCAATTTCTGGCCGACAGTCGGTGGGCCACACAGCTGTTACTTGTTGTCACCAACAGATGACATCGCGGTAGTCAGTGTTACACTTACTGCAAGTACAGATCTGTTAACCACTTAAGTGTTAACACACTATTGCAAGAACGTCCACTTGTATGAGTGAATTTGTGTCTGTCAGAAGTCACAAAAACATATTTTCTACTCTGTGCGTTTTCAATCTCTACTCTGCGCTTTAAGCTGTCAACATTTTTTAAAACTTTTTAAGGAAGCCCCATCATCCCACAGGTTTCCAGCAATCTCCATACAAAATTTCACCGAAATCCGTTCAGTTAGTCATGAAAACGTAACAGAAAAGGTTATTTTCGCAATTATTATATTATAGGATGGATTCAACATGTTGACGATTTTATAAACGCTGTATTCATCACCTTGAATACTATTATGTAGAACACAGCAACCAAAAAGATTTTCACAAAACAGAGTCGGTTTTCTCCATGTAACAAAAATTTTCAGAAACGAGAAAAAGCTGTCTCTGAGTTGTTATTTGGTTTTTATTGTTATTCAGTATTTGTTGCAATTCCCTTTTGTATTCTGGATTTACATTTATGTTTCCCAGAAATGACGCCACAATATTTTTATTTATAACTAAATTTTACTTCGAATACAAAGACTTTTGGAACTGTAATCTGCTCATAATGGTTTCCTGGAACGTTTTCTTTAATGATGGATACAAATGAAAAATAATGTAGATATTTCATAATATTTGTTCCTGTTGAAAACTATTAGTTACCAGTTGAAAGAATAACAGTGTAAAATAAATTTTTTTGAAGAATGTCCATCATCTTTAAATTAAGATAGCACACCATTATGAGATCACTACTTATATACATAAGTTAGTGATCTGTTCGTCAGCCTCATCATTCAGCTCTCCGACATCCAGTTCAGCTCCAGACTGGTATTTAAAGATATCCTTGTAGAATAAAAGTTCATTAATGTCCATCCAGTCTGCCTCATAGTTGTTCTCTTTCATTTTAAAATGGTTTTCTGATAAAACCTTCAAGTATCTCTGCTGGTTTTTCTCCTCTCTAGTATTTACTCTTATTGCAGATAATTTTGCCACACCCTACCTAGTGTTCTAGCTGTGTTCCCATTGTATAGTAATAGTTCACTAATCTTTGTTTTTAATTAATATCCTGTTTAAAGGTTTGACCCGAATGTATCATGAGAGGGAGGTTTCAAGGCATGTTTAAGAGATGTCATCCAGTCAGCAACATATACTTCTGATCCAGGTTTGTAGATAGACCCAGAGTCTCCGACGACGTCATAATAATCGCTGGGGTTCAAGGTAGTGCTGCAGTCCAGGCAAGCCGCTGTTACTCAGTAATATGTTTGCGCCATGTTCAACTCGACAGGTATACCAACATGAAAAATGTAAAATACAGAAAGCTAAACAGAATAAAGTCTCATTTACCGCACGAGAGATATTATTGTAATGTTCAAAATGTATTGTAAATGCGATTTGACAAGAGTGCTGAAATAATGGGTTTTGGATATGTATCTTTTTCAAAGCATGAAATATGCACTGAATATAATGGTCTTAGGCCTGGGTTGTCGGGATTTAACGTCTACTGAAACTGCGGCGATCATGGACATAACGGGGTCTGGAACTTGAGACTAATTTCAAGGTTACTTTTAGAACAGAAATACCAGCTACTGGCACTTCTATTATGCTCTGAGCTGTGCAGCCCGAAGCACGCTTTTTCGACATATGAAAAATAAATATCGGAAAAAATATATTTAATGGTTTTTTAAATGGGAGAATCAAACAGGATAAAGATCAACAGTCAAAGAATAAACTGCTTTTTTCGGAGAGTAAGTATTTCTTCCCAATTCATTAATATTCTTCAAATGAATAAACACAACTTTCTAAAGTAAATGAAGTCCTTCCAAGGCATGCTACCTTGCAACCTCCCCCTCACTTATCGACCTTAATGACAGTGAAAAATGAAACCGCGTGTACCTAAAGGGAATTTTGGAAAAGCAATCGTCACCGAAGTTAACCTGTCGGTAAAGAGGGAGGAAAGGGTTACATCTAAATGAAAGGAAAAATGCAAATGGAACTGGTGGAAATTAATTTTGGAAAAGGGGTAAAGTTAATAAAGAAAGTAAATGTGCGGCCGTTACGTTAACAATCAACTAGCGGTAATTAGATATATGAGATTTGGGGGAAATTACGGTCGCCAGTCCTAAGGACAATTACTATAGTAACTGAAAAAAAAGGTTATTACACATATAATTAGCACTAGAAGTGTGGCAACTGAAGGTTGACACGTGCAGTGTGAAAACTGAAAGTTTGTCAGAAGTAATAAATTTCGCTACACTCTGACTTAATTTAGCAAAAGAATTAATAAAACAGGAAAATTGAAAGTTAATTTAGTGACTGAAGTTAATAGTGAGCTTTCTTTCTAAAACACATCGAAATTCAGTAAAATACAGTTAGTCTTGGACTACCTCAACAATCATTTCAAAAGCTACTTGAATCTACGCATTTTAGAAATAAGAGATTTATCTTTGAACTTGAATTAACTGATTCTGAACAATTAACAATAGTAAAATTTAGTACATACCAAGCTCAGCTGCAGTCACAGGTAAGCTAAAATACGGTAACAAAACTCGCACTCTTAATTTGTGCTTGTGTAATCTAAATATTGTAGCCAGCTATGAATACCTTAACTGAACTTTGAAATTAAAGCAGTGAAATAGACTGATGCTGACGTTTGAATTTCTACGACACTCGGGTTCATTCCGGAAAAGGAAGGGACCCTGCTTGGTAATGCAATTGGGACAATGAGCAACAAAGGTTCATGCTACGTTGCTGTAATTTTGTGATTTGAACAGTTTGAAAAGCTGAGGTCTGCCATACAGTTCTAAAACTTGACGTACTTCCAGTCTTCCTTGTTCGTTGATTGAAGGTTTGAAGCCGTCGATCGAGGAGGTGGCGACAGTCACTCATTGTCGGCCGTCGCTGTTGCAGAAGCTGGATGTTGGCGCGCCTTCTTCTCGACACGGTCACCAGACGAAACGGGCTCTTGATGTGCGCCAGCTAATGCTTCGCGTCCGCGACACCATGTCAGAAACTATCATCGCAAGTCGAGCGCAATTACATACTGCCAAACCCCGAAAGTGCGGCCACTCGCGGGAGCTTCACCCAACACACCTGCTCCACTCGCTACTCCAGCCAGACCCTCTCTGCTCTGCCCGCGCTCCACGCAGCAAAGTTAACACTACCAAAGATCCTACACACTTTGATTCTTCACACGACCTATCGATGTAATCGTTCGATAGCAGTTTTCCCTAGGCAAGACCCAGCGTAAAAATACAAATAATATTTACGAAACAAACCAATTATACATTGACATAAATGCATAAATATATATATATATATATATATACAAATAGTAAAACAATTACAATATGTAAAGACACAGAAACGTCATATATTCAGGTAACAAAAATAAGGAAAAAAATTTTTAGTACAATAGATGGAAATAGGAAGATATGCATTTCCGGCGTTACAACCTTTCTGCACACCAAATTTCACCAAAATATGTTGAACCATTTTGACGTAAAATGTAATCAGTTACTTTTGTGTTTGTAATATTAGTGTGGAATTATGAATGATGAAGATTTATTGAGTGAGACTTGTGTAGGGAACGAAGTCGCTGCTCCAAACACATCATGGCAAGCAGTATGCTAACAGCAATAATGTTACAGGTTGATCGATCCTTCTTATACTTTTTTTATGTATGGCGCAGAACGTTTGGTTGCGTATGAAACCACTCAAAACCTGATTGTAAAATTTGACAATCAAAAGTTTCACACATTTCTATGTAGCTACAGATTAAATAGCATTGGTCCTAAACTATTAAAACGAGTGTTAAACATTCTCGGAATAAGTATAGCAAATCCTCATGTGCTTACGTCAAGGTCTTTAAAGAACAAAGAATATGCAAATCTTGAGATGAGCTCTACTTCAGGTACTTCCTCTGGTCACTACTGCCTTACCTGTCTTCATGTCACAGAATGTTGTGTCCCCTTTCTAGTCACCCTTGCAACTCTTCACACCACTATCCACTGCATTGTTTACTACCCTCAACTATGGAAAATCTGCGAAGCCATGCTTTTCCTCAAACTGTACAAAACCTCTACTTGTACCACCTGATACCACCCCATCTGCCACACCTCAGTGTTTCACAATGTCTTCCAATCCATCCTTTCCTGATGCATCTATCAACACCTGAACTAACAACACTATCTGCCAGTGAACCAGCATATCTTCCTTCCCAATTTCTCCTCTGCACCTCACCCAGCTCCTATCCCACCAACTCAACTTCCGTAAATCTGTAATTTTTGTGCCCTCGCGCTAGAGGAAGCCTAAAACCGTATATGGTATACTAGTCTTCTTTTCAAAGACCATATATACCCACTTCCAGTTAACTATGTCCACCTTGTGGCATCTTTCCTCTCTAATCGCCCATCCTTTGTCAGCATTAACATTACCAGTTCCCTACATGGCCGATATCCCCAAACCATCCACCCCCCTCCCCACCCGCAGTCGCCTCTTTCAGAATGCTCATGATAGTAGTTTCCTAGCAGTGTATCCCACGTTTGAGAAATCCCAACAGCCCCTCCGAAACCACCTCTGTAGGTTTTCATCCTGATGCAACCAAGGGTTCCTCAAGACCAACCCCACCAAAACCCAGGCAATAATTGGTGGACAAACCACACACATTATCCATCTCCATGACCTCTAGCCTACCACATACGACCATCCCATTCAGTTAACTAACACATTAAAATATCTTGGCCTAACAATAGAATGACAAGTCACGTGGAACCTCACCTACTAACCATTAAACAGAAAGCCCCTAATAGAGGGGCTTTGGGGGTGTGTGGCAGTTGTATCAAGCGTCAGAATAACGTATCACGTCATTTTTCAAGGTACTTCCTGGTTAAGCATTAAGCCAAAGTTGACCTACAAGCGTCAAAGTAGTGTTAAAACCTGCTTATGAAAATTAAATATTACTTTTTAAATGGAACCAGATATAAAGGAATTCAACTACTAACAGGTTGAACTTGATTATTACACACCTTTACTATTCTCCACACATACAAAATCCCACCCTCTCCTATGCAAATATTGCATGGATCTCAACCCAACCAAAGTTCCTCCAAATCCTCAGATGCCATGCTTTCTGCATCCATTTATATTTTCCCACATGGATCCTCCAACATTTGGCAAATTCCCACGAATCCTAAACCATACTGGACACCTTCACATCTACTGCACTATCTACAAACCAGATTCCAATAACCCAGTTGTATCCCCTTTGATCAAAAGCACTACCATGCTGTTGCTTCTTCACAAACACATCCCTCCATCCCTACACCTACATACACTCCATAGCCTATCCCAATACAAATTCAACTAACTAACTCTGCCCCGATATGACTACCACATGAATAAACCGTTATCAGTTTCCAAGCCGCGTCAATTCGAATAAAATCCTCGAACTTTCGATGACAATCTCCACCATCGTCGTCGGGAGTTCACTGACTGCCAGGGCTGCTTTTTCTCCTTTATTGTATTTGCAATTCCCAATCAGGGGCTTGCTGGCAGCATCATATGTGCTGCTCTTCAGTCATAAGACAGTTATGATACAACAGAAGACATTTAAAATTACAAAGGAGAAAACATGTCAGACAAAAATGTAGAAAAAAGGGGGAACATAATGGAAGAGAACAGACAAAAGGGGGACGGCTGTAAAATGCAGATAATAACCTCAAAAGTGTTGTGCACAAAAAACCTCACACTGGGACAATTAAAAGAACACAAGGTAAAGTGTGGCTGTAGCATAAAAGTATCGATGGATGGCATAGCATATGACGATCACTGACAGTAACACTATGTACAAGCCCAGCACACAATTTAAATCACAGCTCTTGATGCACAGGAGAACAGCATCAAACACAACACGTCACTGACATCACACACTGATGACAATGAGCAAAACACAAGATCTCTCAGGGGCATCGAGAGGACGGAAATGGGAAGAAGGTAGGGTGGGAGGGAGGGAAGGAGGAGTGGTAGAGGGGGGGACAGACAGGGGCGTGTCGAAAGGCACTGTGTGGGGAAGGTCTAGGAGGGACACAGTTGAGGAGGGGGTGGAAGGACTCAGGGTTGGAAAGGAGGAAAATTCGCTTGGGGAGAGGAAAGGGGGAGCCTGGGGAGGGAACAAGGCCAGGTTACAGCTGGAAGTAAGGATAGATGTCACAGCGATGTTCAACATCCACAGGATGGGGAGGAAGTGGAAATGGCCTTGATGAAGGAGATGGAGACTTTGGAGGTGGAAAGAGGGAGGGATACAGCGATAGATGCTTGGCAATTGGCGGGAGGTTGAGAGGAGGAAACCAGGGGGATCAAGCCTGCAGACAGTGTAAAGGATGCAGAGATGTTGGAGGAGAAAGAGGTGGAGGGGGAAGGGGATGAGGTCATATAGGAGCTGTATGGGGCATGGGAGGCAAGCCAGACTGCATGGCGTTCAAGGAATTGGAGGGCCCTGTAAAAGCGGGTGGGTGTGGAGATCCAGGCAATGCTGGCATAGCAGAGGATATAGGATGGATGAGGGATTTGTAGGTGTGGAGGATAACGGAAGGATGTAATCCCCATATACAGCCAGACAGGAGGCAGGAATGAGCTTTCTGCTGGATGGGCAGGAGGTGAGGGGTCCAGGTGAGGTGACGATCAAGGGTGAGGCCAATGTATCTCATGGTGGGGGGGGGGTGAGCAGGTTGGGACGACCATAAAGGGTGAGGTAGAAGTCATGGAGGTGGAAGCAGTGGGTGGTGTGGCCTATGACGATTGTGCATTATAATTATCCGGGCTGGTAAGCCGTTGTCAGTTGATGAATTCTATGTCAATACCCAACGTTTCGTACCCATCTGCAGAGGACATCTTCAAGGGGGTCTGTAACTCGATGGAAGGTCCAACACAGCCAATGGCTCGCTACTGACAGTCATTAGCGAGCCAGTGGGTGTGTTGGACCTTCCATCGAACTACAGACCCTGTGAAGATGTCCTCTGATGATGGGGACGAAACGTTGGGGATTAACACAGAATTCATCAACCGACCATGGCGTAACAGCCTGGATAATTATAATGGACATGACATTTTCGGCCGTGAAAGTCTACATTTTAGTATCTATGACGATTGCCTGGGTTTTGGAGAGTTTGAGACGAAGTAACCACTGGTTACACCAAGTGGTGAACTGGTCAAGTTGGGTTTGGAGGCTGCATTGAGACCATTGGTGGGTTGGATAGAGAGACCAGAAGATGGTGTCATCAGCATATTAGAGATGGTGGACAGATTTGGGTGACTTTGGCGTATCAGTGGTAAACAGGAGATAGAGAATAGGGGAGAGGATGAAGCCCTAGGGGACGCCAGCAGTGGGATAAAAGATATGGGAGTTGACGTTGCGGTGGGTGACATAGGAAGGACGGCATGGAGGAAGGAAGCGCCAGATGGACAAATTTGATAGGCAGTGCGTAGGATCGGAATTTAAAGAGGAGACGGGATGCCATACACAGTCATAGGCATTTTGGAAACTGAGGAAAACAAAAATGTCTGAGCGACGGGAGATACGCTGGAGGGAAAAAAGGTGAACTAGGTTAAGGAGTTTGGTCTTCAGCAGAGGAGTGTTGGAAGCAGCAATGGGTAAGGGGGAGGAGGTGGTGTTGATGAAGGTGCTGATAGATACAACGGAAGAGGATGGGTTCAAAGACCTTGCTGAAGACGAAAGTGAGGCAGTGAGGCAGATGTGATGATAGGAAGAAGCAGCGGAAGGGGGTTTGTAGGGTTTGAGGAATAAGAGGATGTGGGAAGTCCTCCATCGGTCTGGGGCTACTACAGTTTCTCACTGACATAGGCATGATGACATCATCAGCAGCCAATCAGATAGACTCAATGTAGCGCATGCGCATGAAAGTCGATCCGGGGAGCTAGCAGAGCTATTGCCTGTGGCAGCACCGCTGCCGTCAGGTGGCGCTGGGGCAGGTGTCACGTTTGAAACTGCCGCTCCCACATTGCGCATCTGTATTTGCTCTCTTTCGATGTACAATGCACACCCCTAAGCCCTGCTGAGTGTTTATCCCCCGTCTCTGTTGAAATTGTTGTTGTTTAAACGAATCTCGGCCGCTTGCTTTATAACTGAGTCCCAATATGTAAGCAAGGAAACACTTTTTGTATTTTCGAACTGTATTTTATGTCCGTTTTCTAGGCAATGCTCCGCTATAGCCGACTTGTCAAGTTGCCTTAGTTTTATATGGCTCTTGTGCTCAGCACAATGCTCCGCAATCGTGCAAATAGTCTGTCTGATATACTTGCTGCCAAATTCACAGGATACATCAAACACACTAAACACTCGAAGAGCAATGTTGTCCATAACAGGGCACAACATATCTTGTAAATTGGGGGCCAAACGCCGACCATCACCGCCGTGATCACTTGGCTTAGCCTGATGATCACGGAGGAGGAGGTGTTGGCAGAAATCCAGGTGCATCCATATCTAGAGATCTGTGTCACCCACCGCATTCACAACTCTGCCAACCCCACTCGCCTCATGTGGCTGTTTTTTTAGCACACCCCCTCCACTGGCCATCTCCTTAAAGAGAGCACCCTGTTGTTTCATAAACGCTACAAGGTTGACCCCTCATATTCCCCTCCCTAGTCTGTTTGCTGCCAGAGGTACCTCCAATACAATTTGCACTGTGCATCCGAGTGCCGCAAGGCCCTGTTTGTCCTCACTGCAAAAAAGTGCACTTCCTCCAGCTGTTTCCCAACCTAGAGTCCCCCCCCCCATCATGCAACATTTGTAACCTTTCCCACCCCACCTACTCCCAGAAATGCAAGGCCTGACCCCCATCAACTCCCAAACTTATTGCCCCATCTGCCCTCTTGATGACCCCAATCCTCCCGGAAACTCCCTTCGCCCCCCCCTCTTCAGCCGATGACATCATCCATTTTGTGACCATTGTCCTCCAGAATGTCTATCGCTTTTGGCATCCCCATACCCTCCAACAGATCTCCCTGGCAACCCGTTCCATCTCAATACCTTCAACACCTACTCTCACAACCAGGCCTACTTTACATTCTCCCATTTTGACACGCTTGTTTAAACCCCACCTTGGCGCGACAGCACCGTATCTTGTTTAACAACATCTCCTCCCTCCCTACCAAAAAAACCTCCTCATACGCACCCTCCTAATCCACCATGTGGATGCCTTCCTCCTTAATGAAACCTTTCTAGAACCCACACATATCATCAGCACATCTCCATACTTCCTCTATCTTTCCAACAGTCCCCACCCAATAGCGCATAGTGGAATCGCAATTGGCCACCTTCGCTAGATCACTGTGAAGCTCCAACCCCTCCTCCACTAACCCACTGAACACCTACTGGGTTGGGGTTGTTTGGGGAAGAGATTAGGGAAGGATGGGGAAGGAAGTTGGCCGTGCCCTTTCAAAGGAACCATCCCAGCATTTACCTGGAGCGATATAGGGAAATCACAGAGAACCTAAATCAGGATGGCTGGACGCGGGATTGAACCGTCGTCCTCCCGAGTCCAGTGTGAGCACCTACTCCTTAGTCTCTTCTTCCCTAGCCTTACCATTATCTGCAACAGCATCTATGTCTGTCCTGCAGTCCCTATTCAATTTGACTTCTACATCTACATCTACATCTATACTCCGCGAGCCACCTTACGGTGTGTGGCGGAGGGCACTTATTGTACCACTATCTGATCCCCCCTTCCCTGTTCCATTCACGAATTGTGCGTGGGAAGAACGACTGCTTGTAAGTCTCCGTATTTGCTCTAATTTCTCGGATCTTTTCGTTGTGATCATTACGCGAGATATATGTGGGCGGTAGTAATATGTTGCCCATCTCTTCCCGGAATGTGCTCTCTCGTAATTTCGATAATAAACCTCTCCGTATTGCGTAACGCCTTTCTTGAAGTGTCCGCCACTGGAGCTTGTTCAGCATCTCCGTAACGCTCTCGCGCTGACTAAATGTCCCCATGACGAATCGCGCTGCTTTTCGCTGGATCATGTCTATCCTTTCTCACATTGACGATATCTTATCCTCCTACATGATTGCCACAAAACTCAACATCCATAGTCGTCCCCCAGCCAGCTCCGGCGGTGGCATCGGTTCCTCACCTACCTGCAAGGTGATCTCCCCCTACCACAGCACACCTGACCTGAATCCAATACCAATCCTTATTTAGTCCTGCCCTCCCCCAAACTCCTTGGGCGCATTATGGTGGACGTTCTCGACCCCATCAGTAGTGACCATCCCCTCCCGTCCTCCTTACCTTGCCCGACAGATGTAACCCCTGCCTCACTCCCCGCAATGACCATCCCCCGATATATGTCCGCAGCTACTCCCATGCCAACTGGAATGCCTACCAGGACACCATTAATACCCAGGTTGAAAGACACCCCCTCACCTACCACCACCCTGATGACATCACACTTGCCATTTCCTTTCTCAAGCAGACCATGACTGAGATCATTGATGTTCACATTCCTACTACTGCCTATTATCCTCACCATCCCAGTTTACATCCACAGGCCATCCTCCTCCTTTGATAATCCTGTCATCTCCGCCAGTCGAACATGGGGTCTGGACCCCTCCACAGTCCTCCACACTTGTAAGTTCCTCATCCACCTCATCCTTTGTTATGGCCACCCCACCAGTATATCCACCCCTCCCACCTGCTATAAGTCCCTTCAAATCCTTGAACGCCATGCACTCTGCCTCGCCTATCACATCTGTCACCCATCATCCACATGGATCCTTTACAACTTGATTCGTTTCCTGCACTTGCACTTTTTCCTTGAACAGATATGGATCCTCTACCACAAGCCCGATCCTCCCCACCTGCTAATCTCTCCCATCCTCTTCTGGCCCATCCCCCAGACACACCTATACTCTTGTGTCCCACACACTCTCCATCTTCACACTGTCGATACCCTTGCCCTAGGTGGCTGTTGTCAACTCCCCATTCCTGAAGATGTTCTCGTTGCATCCATATCCCCCTATCAGCTCTAATCCTCCCCTGCCTTTCCTACCTTCCCCTTTTCCTCCAGGGCTCCCTCTCTCCTTCCTCCCCCTCCTTTGTCCCTCCCACCACCTTGCTCCCAGTTTCCTGTTCCCTGCCCCCCTCCCCGGGCTTCCCCCTCCCCTCCTTCTCCCCTGCCTGTCACCTGCACCCAGTGGCAGCTCCCCATCTCCTCAGTGTGTTCAGTGCACCGAAGATCATCACCAGTGTGCTATAGTATTCTCTTCGTCTAAGTGTGTCAGTGTTCTTCTTCACTGTTCTTTGTTCACGTGTGAAACCGTTTGTCTACGTTTGTGTGCACTGCTGAACTTAGTTGTACAACCAGTGCCTTCCGCAAACGCCTTCATTTCATTCTTAAGTATGTCTCCTGTTTTTACTATTGATGTGTGTCTGTTCTTCTGTCTCCATGTTTACTGTCTATTTTTCTGTGGCTGAAGAGCGGCGTAGGTAGGCCGTTGCTGGCCTACATTTTATAAGGCATCAAAACAACAATAAAGAAAGAAAAGCTGTCCCAGCATTCAGTGAACTCCTGACAACGGTGGTGAATATGGTCATCAGAAGCTCGCGGATTTTATTCGAATTGGCGCAGCTTGAAAACCGAGAACGTTTTATTCATGTATGCTGTCATGTAAGACTCCGAGGACACTTGTATACTACATACCACCTTCAACCATTCCCTACCAGTCCCAACCCATATAAGGGCTCCTTTCCCTCTCCATCCATTCCTATGCCTTTCCTGTTCTAACAACTATCTGATCGCACACCACAATTCTCCTCACATATCTCATCCCCACTGTCTGTATTCCCACTATCCAGCTCTTACCTATCATCTCCATAGTTTGCCCATGTGACAGACCGATATCTCTTTACCCAAACCCCTCAATTTCTGTGGAACAAATTCCCTCTTCCCACAGTATTTCTCATCCAGTGCATGTCCTTCAGATGATAAGTGAAAGTGCAGTGCTCCAGTGCTTTTTCATAGGAGTACATCACCATATTGCAACACTGACACATTGCCACTATGGTCACTTGATCTCGGTACTGCGTAGTTTTCTCCGTGATGTGTCCTATAAATCTGGACTCTCACGATACTGCTAGTAACCTCAGATTCCCTTCATGTGTGTTATGTATTTCACATAAGCGTTTTGTAGACACTATAAAAATTTGCGTTTGTGCATGGAATGAACTGGGCTCTCAGCTCTGAAGTGCAAAGGGTGAACAGGCATCATGTCAGTGACTAATCACCGGCAAAAATTCAGGTGAGGCCAGGAAAAATATTCGAAAATCTGCTTGCTTCCCTTTTAATATATAATACTACAATTCAGTGGCGTGAAGAAATCTGGTGGGTGTGCTATTTTCTTTATCAAGAAACTAAGAGCGCAAGGGAGAGGGGGGGGGGAGGAAAGAGGGAGCAGTTGTGGCAGCAATGACAACACGTTCTTAGTGACAGGGAGGTACAAACCTCTCTCAGCGATTATGTATTTGATGACTAGAACAGATTGTGGAAAAGCGACTTGCTTAACAAACAGTTTCTTGGACAACTAGCCTGTTTTTCAGTACTTTTTAGTTTTTAATAATCATTGCAAAAACCACCTTCTGGTCTGTTCTATATCGGCCTCTTTGATTTCTATGAATGGACAGTAGATCACACGCTCTGCTATAATCTCTTGCGTTGTAACATAGACATTCCGACAGTGCTGTATTCATGTTCCTTTAATTACACGTACATTACGAGAGGAATTGTGTCTGTACTCCTTTGGAAGATATGCTTTGGCGCATACACCTGGGTGTGCGACATTGAACTTCGTCAAGCTTGTATTTGGTGTATTTTATATTATAACCACATTATAGTTTTTGTCCTATAAATAAATGCTGTTTCAAAACACTAGCACATTCAGGATCTCTCGAAAATGTACAATGTATTGATATTAAGTGTCAGATACTGAGTTATCGGCGTTTGAAGGTTTAAGAAGACATATGACATAGGTCAAGTTACAGCTCTTGCGTCGTCGATGTGATTTAGTGAGTAATATCCTCAGTAGTTGCAGAAAAGGTACAATGGCGAATAAGACAATTATGATAAATGCTCAATTCTTTTAGCTAATCACACCATTATGAAACAAAAAACAAAACACACGCTTTGGGACTTATCGCCTACTTTTAAAATAGTTGATATATACATCGGCAGTTGCAGTTTGTTGCAATAACATTTCGAAAACCAGTGTTTAGACATTTGACAACATTTACCTTAATGATAAGGAGGGACTAGGTACTAACACGAATGTGATTTACATTAAGAAAGAAACACAATTGTTAATAGAAATTGTAAGCTTTTGAATGTTGATTTAGTAGTTTCTGCAGTTTCTGAGGTTTTAACAACAATTTTCTTAATGATGGAAGCTGAAGAGAGAATTAAAATTTGTGACATGGCCGGGACTTTCAGGTATCTCGGTTACTAGGCAGTTGTGCTATCCATTACACCACCATAGCAGTATGGCTAAGATAGATGTACGGTTTAAGCTCTGGCTGTGATACAAATTTTAAATCATTTCTTCAGCTTCCATCATTATTGGAAAATGTAATTCAAGCACATCACTATTCTGTGAGTTTGACAGGTGAACAATACGACTTTTCTGGAAATTACAGACATACAAAGACAAAAAATTGCAGTCTTAGAAATCTATAATCTCTGCATTCCTTGTCCAGTCATGCTTGTTGGAGTTACTGGGAGTAGTAGCTGGTCAGCTACTCTAGTCTCTACACAATGGGAATGGTCACAAACAGCTCCAAAAATACTGGGCTTGCTCTTCAGATTGATATGGGTTTACTGCTCTGTTTCAAGTACACGGAAGTCACCCATATAACTTATACACATGTTGTTTGGACGATCTCTGAATATATATTTTTTGTGAAACCCAAGATCGCTTGATTTTAAGACCTTTATTCCAATTATTAGTTTCGACAGAATCGTCTTGTCATCTTCAGATAGCCATTATCCTTTTTATGTATATGTTCACATACATCTGTCATTGACATATTGTGAACAAAGTATAATACGTTAAAAACTGCACATGGTTTGTAATTTATGATACAGAATTCTCCAAGATGGGTTGTCAAATGAATGAGAGGTTAAAGTATAACATCCATAGCGCGAATAGAGTTAAAGCTATACACCACGCCAACAACCTCTCAGTGAATTAAACTGAGATTCTTTTTAATGGAACTAAGAAAAAATTATATTAAAACAACCATAGTAAAATAATTAAGGGAACACTATTATTGGTGGTGTAGTGAGAACATCACCTCGTAGGCAGTCCTGTGGGAGGAGGACAGATAATACAGTTTATGTTTGAGTGATACCACTTAAAAGTGAGATAAAAAGTAGTATTTTATATGTTGATAGGGAAGTGATATGTGGTTAACAGCAATGGTGCTGAGAGTCTAAGTATGGTAGTGCAGAGTAAAACTATTCACACTCATCTCTTAAAAAAATATGAAATAGTGGAAGCATTGTGAAATATGTATGAGATCGAAACATGCTCAGAGCTGGTACAAAATAACTGAAAGCGCTGGGTGAGCCGTATACGAAAAACATACAAGGTTTATAGTACAGACTTCAGGTTATAGTAGTAGTTCCAATTTAGCATATGGTCCTGTACTGAGGTCATAGGTGAAACTTGAATTTAACTCTGCTAAATATTTTACATCTGAGCTGATTATCTAAGTCATTGTCTAGAAGAAAGTTCTGGAAGCACTGAAATGTGGTATATGAGGTACTATAACACAGGAGGTAAAGTTGGATCATGAATTGCGTAATACATATTGCTAAAGAAGATATATGAAGGGCTTACTTCAATAGTGGTCCAAGTCCTTTTTAGTTCACTTTAAGATACAGAGTCCTAAATGAGCGCTGAAAAATCTGCAGTTGAGATACCAGAAATATTCAACCATATGGCTTCTTTCTACAGATGAACCTTTCTCTCTGTTTATGGGGCATCAGAAGCCCTTCATACGTATCAAGCTTACAGGTCCCAAGGCATACTAACAATAGCAACATTGTGACATAGATATGTTGTATATAATGATTCTAATTTTCAACTGAACCTATTTGTTTTAAAAAAAGTGTCAATCTGATGCATTATCCTGAAACATGCTACAAAGACTTCACGCAATATAAGATAAAGTGGGGGGGAAAGGGTGAGAGGGGGAAAGTGGTCTGAAGCCTGAGGGGATGAAAAAATACAAAAGGGGGTGGGGGCAGTGAAGGATCGCAACTGGTGAAGTCTAGAGGGGGGGATCAGGTGGGGCAAAAGAGGAGAATCTGGTAGAGGACTAGATATATGTGTTGTGAAGGAAAAGAAGGGAGTGCAGTCAGGGGACTAAGTTTCACAATTCATCTTCAAAAATAATAAAGAAGTTGTGGTCTCCTGATGGTTCAAAATGCGTTGCCTATGGTGCTTCCAGGTTTTGTGTATATGGAAACTTTCGAGTATTTTAAGTTTTTTACCTTTAGGCGCTTTATGCAGTATTTTCATGTAGTGTCCCATGTCATGGACTGTATGGATGGAAAGCCATAATTTCTCAACAATAGTCATTTTATTATGATTACCTATATGCTTCCAAAATCTTGCAAAAAAAAAAGAATCTACTGGTTTGACCTATGTAGAAACCATCACACCGCCCAGAATGAAATCTGTAAACTCCTGATTTTCATCTACGTATGAGCCAACATAATGGCATAGTTTCGATTGTAACTTATTATCAGTACTGAAATATTTGGTCTTCGATATCTACTTCCAATATTGTCTGAGACCTCGGTAGGTCATTGATATGAACTTGGTTTTAACTAACAAATGTGGTTCATTTTTGATCTTATTCCTTTTATATAATGTGTTACAAAATTCATCTACTAAGGACTACCTTTGTCCATTTCTTTAGGCAATGTATCTGGAAGCAGTAAGTTCCTCGTCATTTGCTTGTTGTTCTAAGGGAGGATTCAAAAGTCTCTGTATCACTGAATGGAAAAATGCTTTTTGAAACCTAGATCGGTGACCAAAGTTAACATTAATTACCACATCATAGTACATGGTTTCCTGATGATCTGAAACGTATTCATACCACTAGATTTGTCAATGGTCAAACCCAAAAAACTTAATTGTCATTATCTTCTAATTCAACAGTGAATAGCATGCTTGTGTGCATAGGGTTGATGTCCTGTAAATAAATCTCGAGATAGTATGTATCACCTTGGGTTAGAGCTACAATGTCATCAACATATCGCTTAAAATAGACTGTGTTTTCCCATATACTTGATATTTAATAACGAATTTTTCTAAAGCTCGCCGGAGAAAATGTCTGATAAGGTTCCTGAAAGACAGCTCCCACTAGCCAAACCTTTTTCACTGAGCTGGAAATGGCTGCTAGACAATGATAATTCTAAAAGTTCTATTAATCCTATTGCTTCTGCAGGCGCAATTCTTTTATGTCTAATAAGGGCTGCTCTGATGGTATTAGTTGTTTCTGTAACAGGGAGGCTCGTACAGAGGTTTCTTACATCAAAAGAGACTAGAATGTACGTATCTGGTACCATGAGGGTTTTAAAAAAATCGCCAGTTATACACTATTCTTTGCATTAGAAACTTTTTCAAAAACAAACAATTCCTTTAATTTCTTTATTAATAAATCTGTTGAGCTTGGCAAACGGGAATGTCTTCCGTCAACAACTGGTGGCATCTGTTTTGTTACATTAGTGGGTCGTAACTTGTGTTTGTAATCTGAGTAATTAATATGACATCATTTTACCGATCGCTTGGCTGTCGTCCAACAAAAAGTCTGATTGATTGAATTTTTCCTAATTTCAGAATTAAATTTATTGATTGGATTCTTCTCTATCAGCACTATTCTATTATGTTAAAAAAATTTCAACTTTATTCAAGTAATCGGCTTCATAAATGACAACTGATGCATTACACTTGTCTGCCTTAATAATCATTGGTTTATTGTTTGCCAGCTTTTCGTTGACAGTTTTTTGTTACATTATTTTGACTGTTGCAGTTATATTTTCACACTTCTCCTTGGAGGAAGAGGCCAAAATGATTTTCGTTTCTGCAACTATTTTCTTAATCATGCGTATAAGGTCGTGGTATATTATAGTGTAATCCGTTTTGTAGAAACTCACGTTCTGGACCCGTAAACTTTATGTTAGTCATGTTGTCTGCCCTATCAGAAAATTGATTGGGACAGTGGGTCTGAACGACACGAGGGCTATTTTTTTTTTTTTTTTTTTTTTTTTTGCCTCCACCAACCGCCGAAGTTTATCACTCTGAACAGTTTGCACGCTATTAACATTTTTGTTAAGTTTTTCCCTAATGGTGGTTGACATTTCACAAAACTGTTCTACTGATAATACGACTATCTTCTTCAAGTCGTCCTCAATGTTTATCACTTTGGAGGTCATGAGGTGAATACGTTTATAAAACTACTGTTTTTGTGCTGTGGTCGACCTTCACTCTGCTTCTTGTTTCCTTTTTTTGGGGAACCTGAGAGGAGTAGTGCATAGTAAATCAAACGTATTTAGGGTTACCGCCATGTTTAAGGCACTCTTAATTAAATTTTATGTGTAGGTTACATTTAACTTCTTAAGTTTTAACACGCTGTATACTTTACCTAACGCCAGGAGCGACATATTACTGCATAACTTACAAATGATCTCTGTTTATACATATTTTTTGTGAAAGCCAAGATCGCTTGATTTTAAGACCTCAATTCCTATTATTATTTCCCACAGGATCTTGCTGTCTACTTCAAATTGACATAACACTATGCGTATATATGTGCCGTCGACGTTTTGAGAACAAAGTGTAAGTACATTAAAAAGCTACTAGTCCACGTGAGCTCGTCGCATGATGACACTGTACTGATCTGGAGCACATTCAGTTACAAATGCAGATTTCAGTAATGCAGAAACCGAATTTATTTTTCCGTTAGTTTTCCGTATGCTGCAGCTGACACAACTTTTTCGCTGCCTCAGCGACTGATTGTTGCTGCTAGCGTTCCGAAATGTTTGCAGTTTAACTCTCTCAAGAGTAAAGGCGTTATTCTGACGTAAATTAAAAACAGGAGTTTTTTTTAAATTTGCCGACAGCAGAACCACCCGTCAGTTGCGAGATGCTTGTCGATTCCTACATGCGAATCACAACTGCTAGTGGCTGGTTAACTGTACCATTTTAATGCTTCCTGACAGTGCTGATTTGCACTCGGCACATTGTACCTTTACATAAGGTGTCATTCGTGGTAAAAGTAAGAAATACTATGAACGTAATTTAACAGTGAAGTTTGGATTCCGAGAAATGCATAGTGTCATGTTGGGTTGGTAGAGAAACAGCAAGTGTTAATACGTAACGTCACGCTAAATTGAAAGTTTTTTGATATATCGAAATGTATTGTACGTACCCCGATAGTAATATTTGTGGTTTTTAATTTGATTATTTATTTGAAAGCTATTGAAATAATTGTGTACGATGTGAGTAAAAATCATATGACTATTATATCGTATTCACAGTGATACAATAGTGATTTGACATAGACTTGACAATGAAGAAGTATATTAATTCTTTGAAAAAGACACAGATGTTAGCACTCTATCAAGTTACTCTGCTGAGCGATAAGTGAATTTCGTGTTTTGCTCATAATTGATTGCGTAGAGGGCAATTGTAATTTATTATTGAGTCCTTTGAATGGTAAAACGAAGAGAGAGAGAGAGAGGGAATCAAACAGGAATACGCTAGCTGTCCAAACAAAGGTCACATCTTGCGGACTTTATCTGTGAGGCGCATCAAGTAGACTTGGCTTAAAACGAAGAATTATTTCCGATAATAATTAAATCGGATGTTGTTTTGAGGAAGTATATGATTTTGAACTGGTTTCTAATTAAATATTACTGTAGGTGGTCAATTAGCGAAGGAAAGGACAAATTTCGGGAATTAGATTTGATTGTATGGTTGCATAGCAACGTATCAACAGTCTTGGATTACGTGTAGCTGGAATGGAGTTATGAGCTGAAAATCCCATACACACACAGGTTACACCATAAAAATTGGCATTAATTATGATTGAGTTCCGAATGAACGTGAATTTTATTTTAGGCAAAGTGGGACCTCAATAAACTACAGTTATATGAAAAGACGATTCATGTGTTGCGTCTCCTTTCAGTAGACGGCCAACTGTAGAATTTCACACTGCTGTCATCACTTTGGTCCAAACCGTTATGCTTACCAAATTTTTTTTCCTGCCGTACTCGAAGGAAGGCTATAAGTTGGAAGTTCTTAAATTTTTGTTGTATATCATAATTTCGAAAAGATAATAAGATGTTCCCCTTCCCCACTTCCTCGAACATACAACCCTGAGGATTTGCCGAGCGTGTAAAGAAGAAAGAAGAGAGAACGAAACAAACCACAACCACTACCGACGACGACGTCGAAGGAGACAACGGGATGAGAGGATACAACATTCATTTAGGTTTGGCAAGGAAACGCGTAATTTTCTGGCAATTTGGTCAGCAATAGGTGTACAATGTTTAACTGTCACGCTTTACAACCGTATTGTACGATTTTCATACAGAATAAGAGGCTATGAATCCTGCTTGCTCCGGTACAGATACCGCCTCAGTATCGAGATATGAAGCGTGTTGAAGCAGAAAATAATACGACGATTCTGCAGCATGACGTATATTCTAATGAACTTGGCCCTCTGTTTCTCCCGCAACATTAACACGTTAAGTACTATAAAATATTTATCCTTTTACGACGAAACCAAGTTGTTTTTCGATTTCTTCGTAACGCTTTATTCTTGACTCGAAAAGCGGACCACGTGACCTGTGCTGGGTACATGTGGCCATTGCTGTAGCATCTTTCGTCTCTAAATTCCGCTCTAGACTGCTCCATATTCCTTTCGTATATTAAAACAATCCAGTAGTATTCCTATTAACTAAGAGTAAGGAATAAATAATCGTCATCTTTATCAACTCTTATAAACTGCGCTGTGGGACGAGTTTAAGTAGCGGACGTAACAAAGTTGTTCCACAAATCGGTGCGATTAGTATTTCGACCTATTGTTTCGAATGGTTGCCGAATGGTACAAAGGTGTCTGTTTTTTTAAAAAAAATTGTTCTTCTGATGGATACGTTTAGTGAGGTACCGATGAAATGTTGTTACGTTTGGTTTCCTGTTCTCCAAACTGTCGATTCAGTTCGTCCGTATGATTACGAACTTGATCCACGATAATTTTCGTGCAACCGTATTCTCGCGAATGCAGTTTGCCACTTTACCCACTCGAAGCCTCTCGTATTCGGCCAATTGATGCATTTACTACGATTCACGATTAAGATGTGGTGGGCCTGTGCATATATATGCTTTGTAGAGGAAGATCACACTGCAGTTACTCCCGTTAAACGACGCACGAACGACAAAATCAAAGATGTGGAAGTAAGCGACCGAGGGATAGGAAAGCAACTAAATTCGCTCTTTCCTAGAGAACGCCACTGGACGTAGCGGTACACGAGTTCGAGTGTAAACAGAATTCGTGAAACAACTTGCCCCTCTGCTGAAAGTGGCTCAGCACAAGTCTCTCGAGAAGAGTTTTTAATGATTGGACAGAAACACTGGGCATACCATTTTCCAGAAGGGTCGATGAAAAGACGCACAAAACTAAAGGCCCCTACCTCTGATGCGAGTCTCTTGTAGAAGTTTGGAGCACGCGTCATGCTCTCGGACTGCGACGTTTCTGGGGACTGGAAGTCTCCCGTGTAGCGACCGAGGTGGGCCCAGGAGACGACGGCCGTGTGGAGCCCAGCTCGCTCCGTTCGTCCACGAGGCGCAGAGAGCAGCAGACGCGGACGCCCAGGTAGGGGCAGCCACGTTCCTTCACTTCTCTACGGCATTCGACACAGTTCCCCACGGCCGGATAGTCATCGGAATACTAGAGTACATAATAGGAGATCAACAGTGAGACAGTGGTCAAACGGTTTCAGCAAACAGAACTCAGCGTTCCCGTCAGACATAACTGAAACTTCGGCTGTGGCCCAATGGGGTGTCATAGGACCATCACAGACAAGCAGAAACTTTAATGCCAGATACACAGAACACAGAAGAGCATTAAAAACTAACAGCTGTCATTGCACATTTGCTGAACACGTTAAGGACGAGAAGCATAGCCCAACAGACGTCAATACTGACCAAAATTCTCAAATGAGGGAACAGCCGCGCACTGAATATAATGACTGAAGAAAACTGTGAAATACGAAATGCCATAGTTGACGGAAAACAAGTGATAAATAAATACACAGTTCTTTACAATGAAACTCTGTTCTCTAACCTCAAAAAATTATCAGATAACACCAACCTGTAGAACCCCACCCCCACCCCAATTACCCTTCACACACATACACACACACACACACACACACACACACACACACACACACACACACACACTCGCGCGTGCGCGTACACACAACCTTCCACATAGAATTAAATAATTTCATGCATAACAGTTTCCAAATCGTAATTTTTGCTAAATAATTTATCTACATTACATTGTTAACACCCATAAAATAAAAACGCAGTCATGATGCTACAACTACATTGAAACATGTTTGAGATATAAAACAAAATTTTCTTTTGCTAAAGGCAGACCTCCAAAAACATATGTATGTTTTTAGTTTCTTCATATTTGTTAATATACTGGGTGATCAAAAAGTCAGTATAAATTTGAAATTATAATAAACCACGGAATAATGTAGATAGGGAGATAAAAATTGGCACACGTGCTTGGAATGACATGGTGTTCTATTATAACCGGAAAAAACACCCCATATTTCTAGACGCGTGAAGGATCTCTTGCGCGCATCGTTTGGTGACGATCGAGTGCTCATCCGTCACTTTCGTCATGCTTGGCCTCCCAGGTCCCCAGACCTCAGTCAGTGCGACTATTGGCTTTGGGGTTACCTGAAGTCGCAAGTGTATCGTGATCGACCGACGTCTCCAGCGATGCTGAAAGACAACATCCGACGCCAATGCCTGACCATAACTACGGACATGCTTTACAGTGCTGTTCACAAGATTATTCCTCGACTACAGCTATTGTTGAGGAATGATGGTGGACGTGTTGAGCATTTCCTGTAAAGAACATCATCTCTGCTTTCTTTTACTTTCTTATGCTAATTATTGCTATTCTGATCAGATGAAGCGCCATCTGTCGGACAATTTGGAACGTTTGTATTTTTTTGGTTCTAATAAAACCCCATGTCATTGCTAGCATGTCTGTCAATTTGTACCTCTCTATCTACATTATTCCGTGATTTATTCAGTTTTCAAATTTATACTGACTTTTTGATCACCCAGTATATTCACATCTGTCTCTATGAATCGGCAAGCGATTACATCATACTAAGTGGCGAGAACTCCTCAACGTCGTTCCAGATTCTATAACGCATAGAGAGACGTAAAAGTGTACTTTGGAAAAGAGCTGTGTATATGTATTGATGGCTGTTTGTCTCACGCGATTGTACACAATCGTGACATTAAATCATCCACTAGCGCGACTTTTTTTCTAGCACCAAATTCACGGTCACCTCTATATCCACATCCCCATACGTACACTGCTAACCACTGTGAAGTGCTTGGCAGAGGGTACTTGGCACGGTAACAAATTTTAAAATTTTTTCCCGTTCCGTTCGCGTACGGAGTGCGTTAAGGGTGAATGCTGAGACGTCTCCGTGCTGTGGCCAGCCTGACTCTGCCTTCAGCCTCCTTACAGCAGCGACGCCAAGTGGCTGGAGAGCGCCTCTGGAGTCCTCGCTTCAGGGGAAATGAAACGAATTTTGGGTCAAAAAATCGATTTTTCAAAAACATTGTTTTCTTGATATACGCAGTTTAATCTATGTTGTGTGTAAATTTTATCACGATAGCAGCTTTAAAAATGCCTTTAAATTGTTAAACTGATTAACTCTGCACCGGCGGCCACACCTGCCTTTTCTGACATTTGGGAAACCGCTTACTTCAGCGTGAAGGCTATTTCCTTTAGATATTTTTGGCTGACATATACATCTCTGGCTAACATCTACATCTTTGTCTCAAAACTTTCTTTTATGTGGTTCATTTACGCTTTCACAAAAAAATGGTTCAAATGGCTCTGAGCACTATGGGACATAACATCTGAGGTCATCAGTCCCCTATAACTTAGAACTACTTAAACCTAACTAACCTGAGGACATCACACACATCCATGCCCGAGGCAGGATTCGAACCTGTGACCGTAGGGGTCGCGCGGTTCCAGACTTAAATGCTTTCACAATACTAACACATATTCGTAGGTGGAAGGTGGAATTTCCAAACCTTTACGTGGAAGTCAAGATTTATGCAAAATGATGGCGGAAAACCGGTGTTTGGGAGACGGAGATTTAATGGAAATCGGTTTACCAACAAAAAAGAGGAAACAGCTCGAAATGGAGAACATAAGCTCTCAGCTTCAGCTTGGAACTTGGGGCAGTAGAAGTGTACAGGTGCGTGAACGATGTTGATATCGATTTCACTGGATGCCAGGCTATAAGGTTTTCATGTTCGTGTGTTTCCTGTAAAAATATGGAATGCATGATTGATGTTTAAGAAAGAAGAGTGAGAATAGCTTGTGATTTTAAATTAATTTTTTAATTCGTGTGGCGATGAATTTTCATTTTCCTCCTCACAAACAAACTGACACTGGTACCTATGAAAGAAATTTTAGGTTAGCATATGCTCTCATATGCATTGGACAGGGCAGGAAAGGAGGTAATTTATTGTGTGGTTTTCTGAACATGCCTCCACCTTGTCAAGGCGCAAAAATTAAATAAAGAAATGTCTGATGCTGTATGCGTTACTGCCAATGTTTCTATGAAGAAAGGAGTGCAGGTACTGGTGGGAACGATCCAAAGAGATCCTTGAGTAGATATTCATGACAGTGAATCTCCCACAAATGTTAATGACCGGTATGTGTTTGCAGATGGGACCTGGATGCACATAAATCTATGGAGTTGCATCTGTTCTTGGTATTGATTCAGGTACAGTTTTAGATGTAGAAAAAACGTCTAAATACCGCCACCAGTGTGCAACAAAGAAAATGTCCAACAATGAAAGTAAACTGTTACATGAAAAGCATGCAGTAGCTTGCTCTAAAAATGATAGTGGCTGAAATGGGGGCATGGAGGCTGTTGCAGTTTTGAGGATGTCCTCCGGACCTGAGGACCAGTATGGTGTTAGATATACTAAATACCTTCCTGATGGGGATCCTTTACGTTCACAGCTGTAACAGATATAAAGCTGTACAACACAGCAATAGAAAAGTTGGAATGCGTTCACCACACCCATAAGAGTCTTACTGGTAGGCTTTGTCGCTTGCTGAAAGAGAAGAAAGGTAAAGTACTTGAGGATGGAAAACCACTAGAAGGAAAAGCCATGCTTACTCTGAAAGAAGTTGATTCTTTACAGTTATTTTATGGGAGAGCTATCAGGAAAGACACATAATTTAGAGGCAATGAGGGGTGTAGTGTGGGCAACTTTTTTACACAAACTATCCAGTGAGCAAACACCAATGCACAATCTGTGTCCGAAAGACGATTGGTGTAAGTACAACAACAGAAACGAGATGTATTCAGTAAACACTCATTATCAGAACCTGTTATGAATAAAATTAAGCCCACATTCAGGTTTCTTGCAAACCCTGGTTTATTGGGGAAGTGTCTTTATGGAAAGACACAAAATTGAAAACTAAAGCCTCACTAATTTAATTTGGATTGGATGCTCAAAAAGGACATTCTGCAGACTTGAAG
This sequence comes from Schistocerca cancellata, assembly GCF_023864275.1. Taxonomy (NCBI): domain Eukaryota; kingdom Metazoa; phylum Arthropoda; class Insecta; order Orthoptera; family Acrididae; genus Schistocerca; species Schistocerca cancellata. The sequence continues at coordinate 109,643,050 of NC_064636.1, read as the reverse complement.
TACCAAAAATAGGTGTCTATGATACAGTTTTATGTTGCAATAACGGAAATAATGGCAGAATTGAAGCACTGAAGAGAGCTGGTTTAGATCCAGATACGTTTACAACAAAAGCATTTTACACCATCGACGACAACAGTGTCAAGAAAGCTAACAGATCAGTCTCTCGCTGGCAGATACAGGCCAGACAGATTTGAGGAGGAGAGAAGAGAAACCTGGAGTATGAGGAGTATCAGTATGGAGGATTTTAAAATTGAGGTAAGCTTATCACATGTAGAGGTATGAGAAGGAAATATTCGAACCTCATTTTTTACGTCATTGGAAGCCTTTCCTCAAAAGGTACACACGCTAATGGTATAAAATTTTCAGGAACTGTTTGCATTGTGTTGTTGTCTCCCTGGAACTAAAAAATACGAGATCCTGCAATTACATTCTTATTTTTAGATGGTAGCAAATAAAGTTAATTTTGGATGTGCCAAATTAAAAACACTGTTAATGATACAGTTTGAAACATAAATTAATAACTGTAATAACTGTCTTATACTTTTCTCAGTACACAATAATAAATTTTTCAGATTAATTGCATGATTAGAATTTAAGTTATGGCTTTTTATGAAAAAGACAATAAAAATTGAATTCAATTTCCTGTCAAAATATTAATTTTGCATATTTGTTAAAACAAAGCTCTTTTGATTTACACATCCAAAATTTTAGGTTTGTACATTAATAAATATTGCTGTAATAATTTGTTAAATAAGTGTTTACATTTTCCATTACATACCCCCTTAATAGTCACCTGCGAAATATCGTAAGTGGCCTCTCGGGGGGTAACTTGTGGATCTGTTCAAGTGTCTGCTGATTGAGTTGTTTCGACACCTGCGTGACACTCTCCCGTGGGTCAGCCACACGTGTGACAATTTGTGCTGCCCTTCTCTCTATACGTTCAGTAGCCGGTATCGGTGCTATGTGGTTTGGGTCCAACACACTTGAGTATGGTGCTATGACGGGACGCACAAGTGCTTCGTAACCAACATCGGATGCAGACTGGCCCCACTCTCCGAGTGTCCTGCCAGAGATCCGAAGTCATCCTCACTGTATTTCACTCCAGCTTATTAGTTTTCAGTTTATGGGGACCAGCTAACGGAACAAATAAGATGACATGTAACAAAAAACAGTGCCCCCACAACAGCTCTGGGTGGAAATCTTGTTACAACCGGGACCGGTTAATGTCTGCGACTCTCTTTCCGCACAGTGAGACATCAATATTTCGAATTCCTGTTTCTCTCTTAACGCTGGGACAGTACCCGCCCCGACAGATATAATTATTGCTGATCTTCATACGATGAACGACCTCTCTGTTCATGAAAATGTAAAGCATGAGTGCCGACCGCTGGATCAAGTTGACGTAAAGTAAATACCTGTGCCTAAAAGTCAACAGCGAATACGAATGACCATCTTAAGTACTCAGAGGGCGTCAAGCTGACCAAACATTGGCATATTATAAAGTCAGACGGTGCGATTGGTTTTGTTCTAATAGAAGCGACAGATATTCCTACACTTTTGCGTTCTGTTGGGATAAATACTGACGAGAGTATGTAGTTGGTAGAAGTGAAACCACAAATCATGGAACAGGTATGTTCCCATTAACAATAAACCAGTTAAAGGTCTTACGTTATTGATAACTTGGAAAACTTCGCCAGAAAGAACAATGATCGTTCGCAGTAGACTACTTGCTATTCATAACCATTTACTTGAAAAATAAGGTAACTTTTTTTTATGAAACTGAAAGTAGCAACGCTGATTTTTTGTGTGAGGAAGTGAAATAAATTAGTGTGCAAAAGAAACAGTATAGATGCTTTGTAGATTCTATTATGTTTTCAGGTATTTTATTTTCAGTATCACCACGAGTTTAAAAGGAGCACACGCTGTCTTGTGCTACCGCATCCTACTACACTGCATGAGATCTCATTTCGAAACGCACCCAGCAATTAAGGAGCTAGGTGGCAATTTTCTGTTGTATACAAAGCAGAAGATTCGTATCCTTTGTGAATGAAATCATGTTGTTTCACTAATAGTTGACGAAATTATCTTGACGCCTTATTTGCACTTCACGGGAGATAACATTTTGGAAATTGGTTCAGTTCTAAAAATGCACTAGGCTCAGGTTTTTATCCTTACAGCGAGAAACATAAATGGTGAAGAACTCTTCACTCTAATTAAGAAAATAGTTTCTAGACTACATGCAATGGGTTATATTTATAGTGACGAGAATTCAATTGAAGGGGCCACATCATTCTCTGCTTCCTTTCCTCAACTGTCAATAGTTTACAAACACCACTGTGATGAATCACAACCCCTCTTAAAGTTTTATATTCTGTTTGCATATTAAAATGTGTTAGAAACAACTGAATCAATAAAAAAGATACTGATGAGGCAATAAAGTACCCACAGTTTTAAACAGTTTCAAAAAGTATACAACTCGTTATGGCCAAGTTCACTGCCGTTAAAAAGCTACATGACGTAGGGTGTATACAGATAATAAAATCTGCCAATCAACTTAAAGTCTCTTTATAAAAGCAACCTACACCGACCAAATGTCAAACCTAAGCTTAATAGTTTCAATGGGATGACTGTCCAAGGTGTCTTAGCCTAGAGGGGACATCATCTTACTAAGTTTTGAGAGCACTGCTATACTTATCAAAATTAATTTACACAGGGTGGAAGATTTTAGATTTTACCTCATCTGGTAGGGATAGCCATTTCAAGTAACCACAAGTAACCACATTCTAGCAAAAGCGAGGAAAATATCAGATATTTAGAAAGATTTTTATCGATGTTGGATATACGGACATGTTGTCCTGATTGCACATTTGGATTATCCGGCAATACACATCTGTCAATATCAGATACCACTCACATTCTAGAAATGACCAAGTATTGCAGTGAGGACTCGAAGTGCCAGGAAAGGTTCAGACAGATGCCGTAAAAGCGAGATTTGGAACACATCGAACAATGGCAGGATCTCAATGTTTGGTATCTTGAGAGAGGGATTTGAAATTCAAATTCAAGCTAAGAATACAGACCTTGCTGTGCTCTTGAAGAAGTTGGAACGGATTCAGATTCAGATTCTTTTTAAACTGACTGTGTAGATGTTGCGGCCTTACCTCCACCACCACCAACTTTGCCAGTGAAATGGATTTCAGTGAGGAACAAATTCAGTCTGTTCAGGAATACTTGTCAGGGTATTATGCCAGAGCTTTTCTTAAGAAGCTGAGACGTGAGACATCTAAAACATAATTAGTGCTAGATAAAAGACTTTTAGTAATATAAAATGATGAACGTATAAGAAAGGTGGACAGAAATGGGTCGTACTGTACTAGTAATGGGTTATTAATGCTGTTATTTTTACGTATTTGCTTGCTAAAATCATGGGATCTAAAGAACATCAACACAGCTCTTTCCAGAGATATTTACTGTTGATGTAATCAAAAGAGAAGACTTCTACGTAAGGGAGCGTTCTTGTAGTAAGGTAGATCACACAGACTGCAGAATTCATAGTGTGTAATAAAAGTAGGATGTTAAAATTTGTTATGCTGAATCTTGAAACATGAATACATATTCAGTTAGGGAGTTACTTATACAAGAATGTAGATCAGTTTTTTAAAAACTAGAGCTAAATATTTATGAAGATGATGATTTTGTATCATTTAATACTGAAATAAACATAACTATCTCAAAATTATGCAATTTACACACTTCCACTTCAAATTTGTTATTCAGTGTAATGAGCTTGAATGGGAGTGGGAAAGGCATTTTTAGAGAGACAAATTCTGAACTGTCTCGCATATTTACAGTCAGTATTTCAAGGAAGACTGCTGCTTTAAAAGAGAATGTGTAATTTCTTAAGGAAATACCAAGCTCAGTTTAAAGGCGTCCCCTCTGAAATATCTCCAGTTTTGATGAAACTAGGTTTCAAGACATACCAGCAAAAGAAAGCTCTTGTTTTGCCAGACATGTCGACGTCCTGAGAAAACCTCTCATGTTATTTGGGAATGCACAGGAGAATTCCTTCTCCCTTATCTTATTTAAAAAGAAAAGCCAAAATGGACTGACTGGATTTACAGTCACCTCCTGGAATGCAAATGAACACTGCAGAGTGGCTGGCTAGAACAGAGTTGTTTGGCAATTGGTTTGAAACTCACTTCCTCCTGTTTGCCTTAAAGGGAGAAGGAAGGAGAGTAATTATTGAAGATAATCTCTTGTCACATCTCAATGACAGCTTCGGAGCTGTATGAGGAAAACAACATAAAGTTCATTTGCATTCCACCAAACGCTACCAACCTTCTGCAATCTTCAGATCTTGTTTGGTTTTATTCTCTGAAGAGTTTCTTTGGTGGAGGAGGAAGCCTGCAAATGAAAAGAAGAAACAGCGTTTTCTGAAGGGCACATATAGTGGCGCATTTAGTGAAACAATTGAGAAATGTGGATATTAAATGCGATGTGAGTCTAATAGCATCTCCCTGTTAAGCCAGAAATAAGTCTTGTGCTATGAGACGTGTGGGAACTGAATTCCACAAACGTGTGGAGACGGCGAGAAAGACAGTCAGTTTTCACTGTGAAGATTGTCAAAACGTATATCTTGCCTATAGAGCCAGGGATGATATGGACGTTATTTTCGGATAGGATATGCATTAAAAGAACAAACAGCTTTCATAGCCATGTTATTATTTGATTTAAAATATCTTTTATTTCCCCTGAACCCTAAAGAATGGTTTATGTTCCTTTAGCCTTCCGCTTAGTGGGGAATTAGTTTAAGAGTAGAGAAGTCGACATTCCTGCATACAGGTGTTAATACTATGTGGGTAACCAACACGTACTGCTGCGTGCAATAGAATGACTACCACACTGCCATCTGATGGCGACGGCCGGCAATAGTTGCGCGGCCCGCCCTTCGCCTTCCAGTAGCGGCCGACAGATGGCAGTCACGTTTATTTCGCTTTTTGACGTCTTGTCGGGAAGTACTTGAAGTAAAGTTCATCTCAACAAAATCATATCTCTTGTTCTTTAAAAACTTTGGTATCAGAGAACATAGATTTGCAGTAACTTATTCTAAGAATATTTAATACTCGTTTCTATTTCTTTGGCCATATGTTATATATTCTATAGCACTTTCAATGAGCTGTGGCAGTCGAGTTGTGGCAGCCGTAGCGTGCAGGACACTAAAGCGCGGCGCTCTGCTACTGCGGGAGAGTGAGCGAGGAGATCGTACTGCGCGCGGGTGGCAAATTGTCAAACCCCAGCGCGCAGTATGGTAAAGATGAGTAGCGTGGGACGTAATGTCGCGAGAGGCGGCAACTCGGCGACAGAAGAAGAGGCTTCCCCCGCTCCCGCCCTGTACATCAAGTGCAGGGAGGTTGAGTGGGTGGAACTCTATGATGAGATGGGGAAGAGCTGCAAGAAGGAGGTCGTCGTTGAGTCCGTCGACTCCGACGCCACCATCAAGCTCCAGGCCGGTGACTGGAGCGACTACAGGGCCCTGAAGGCCCTTGTGGCCGCTCACACGGTGGACGCCCCGGAAAGAGGTGCGATGGGTCAAAAGACTCGTCGCAAAGAAGTCACAAAGGCGCTCCTGAGGGGACTGCCTTGGATCCTCACGGAGCGCGCGGTAAAAGAAGGACTGCGCCGCCAAGGTTTTGTTGAGGCAACCCTCAGGTTGCACAACAAAACCAATAAGAAGAAACCGCCTCTGTATATCGTCGCCACACCAGCGGCGGACAACGGCGGGGACATTCTGGACATCCGGAAGCTATTGGGCTTCCACGTGCAGCCGGAGACTCTCCCCCCGCACCTGGACACGAAGCCACAGTGCTTCAAGTGCCAGGAGGAAGGGCATGTGGCAAAGCACTGCCGCAACGCCGCCAGGTGCGTCAAGTGCGAACGTCACCATGACACCCGCACCTGTACCAGCACCAAAGACGTCAAACCGACGTGCGCCCGCAGCGGCGGTGAGCATGTCGCAAACTGGCGCGGATGTCAGGCCTTCAACGGCCGAAATCCCGCCACTTCAGAGGAGACGGCGCCCCAGGCAAAGAGGCGACGCCGCAGGAGAAGGAGACGTCAACGATCTGCAGCCGCGGCGAGCAACGGAGGGACAGCGGAAAGAGCGAGAGGAGGAGGCAACGCCGCGGGAACAACGGCGGCACCCGGAGGAGATTCGAGGACGGCCACCGTTCACGTGCGGCCGCCTTCCCCCGCCGCCTGTGGCAAGGGCGGTGGAGGGGGCGGCGGTGCGACGCAGCGAGTGGGAAGACGGCGGCGACAGCTGGTCCCGACATCGAGTCGGCCCTCCAGGAGGCGGAAACACGATTCCGCATGGTCCTCCATGCAGAGATTGAGGCCGCCTGCCTCACCCTTCGCGAATCCCTCCGCCACGACACCACCAAGGAGACGCAGGCGCTGCAGACAGATGAGAAGCATAAAGACGACCAGGCCACACAAACGGCCGGGCCGAAGAAGAAGATGAAGATGACGATAAGTCGGGCCACACAGGCCACATCAGAAGGCAAGGGAGCACGTCAGGACTCATCTGTCCAAACCAAGGAGTTTGTGAATCACAGTCACTACCTTGTGGACAGAGAGGTCCTGGACGTCACCAGCCCGGATATTGACGACCGCAGTGAGCATCAAACGAGCTACTTGGTCAGCAAGGAGCTCATAAGAAGTAATGCTCGAGAAGAAAGAAGAAGAAGAGAGCGAGAGGCGGAACACGAATCCGCCCTTGCCCACCGTGAACGCCAGCGCCAACTACGCTGGCGACTCGATAAATAAAGAGAAGAACCATAACAAGCAGTTCTGGTCGGGTTTTGCAGGTTTTCCTTGGCCGCTAAGGTAAATACTGGAACTGTCCCCTACAAACTCCTGCAAATAAATTCCCAATTGGGAGATATCCACCCCTTTCCCCGCACCCCAGCAACAAAAATAATAAACAGTGACAAAACAGCATAACTAAAACCCATGGCTGAAAAGAGCCCAACGCATGCTCTATAACAGCCCGCCCTTCTCCATCCGAGAAGGGAATGGAAAGTGCAAAAAAAAAAAAAAAAAAAAAAAAAAAAATGAACTGTGCTACAATATTCGTATCGGCTTTAATTTTTGGTTCCATGATGATCACCCTTTCTCTGACACCCTTAGTAAGGCCAATCGCTTTGCCTCCTACCTCTCCGATGTATTTTCCATCCCTGATGATCCCCAGTTCGATTACTCTGTCTTCCCGGATATTCGCGATCGAACCGACACCTCTGTTCCTCCCCTCACTCCTGGTTTCCAGTACTTGGACAACATTGCACACACGGACCTCAATGCCCCCATCACTACACAGGATCTCATTGATACACTACGCACAAAACGCAACACCGCTCCTGGTCACGATCGTGTCAACCTACCGTCTCCTTCGGGAAGCTCCTGTCTCTTTTCTCTCCACCCTGGCCAGGCTCTACAATGTAGTCCTGTCCGCCAGTTACTACCCCGACCTGTGGAAAACCTCCCTTATCCTCATGTTCCTTAAACCTGGCAAACCGCCGTCCGCCGTCTCCTCCTACCGTCCCATCAGCCTTACCTCGGTCTTCAGCAAAGTCCTGGAATCTATCCTCACCCGACGCATCCACCAGCATCTCCGCCAGCACCGCCTCCTTCCCGTTACCCAGTGTGTTTTTCGGCCGTCCTTCTCTTCCGACGACCTTCTCCTTCACCTCACTCATCTCCTTTCTGAAGAGCTTAATTCCCGTCGCTCCGCGATCTTCCTCTCCCTGGACCTCGAACGTGCTTATGACCGCGTATGGCATTCCGGTCTCCTCTTCAAGCTCCAAACCTTCGCCCTTCCCATTAACTACATCCGTCTGATCGGCTCCTTTCTCTCCTGCCATCCTTCCTATGTCACCATCCATAACACAGATTCCTACACCTTTTTCCCCCTCCGCCGGTGTGCCCCAAGGCTCAGTCCTCTCCCCCCTTTTGTACCTTTTGTACACGGCGGACATGCCGCCGCCGTCACCCCCCCCCCCCCCGTCCACCTTCTCCAGTTTGCCGATGACACCGCCTTCCTTGCCCTTGCCCCCACCCTGCAGCGCTCCCAACACCTTCTCCAATCCCATCTTGACCGGTTCACCACTTGGTGTAACCAGTGGTTGCTCAAGGTTAATCCCTCCAAAACCCAGGCGATCATTGTAGGCAAAACCACCCCTTCCTTCCGCCTCCTTGATTTCTATCTCACCATCTATGGCTATCCTATCGCCCTCACTCCCACCCTTAAGTACCGTGGCGTCACCCTCGACCGTCGCCTCTCCTGGACTCCCCATCTCCGGACAATCCAAGCCAAGGCACGCTCCCGACTCAGTCTCCTCAAGCTCCTCTCCGGCCGTACGTGGGGTCTGGACCCTTCCACCGTCCTCCACACCTATAAATCCCTCATCCGCCCTATCCTTTGTTATGCCCATCTGGCTTGGATCTCCGCCCCCCCCCCTACCTTTTATAAATCCCTCCAAATCCCTGAACGCCATGCTCTCCGCCTCGCCTATCGCATCCGTCTCCCCTCCCCCACGCGGATCCTGTACGATCTCATCCCCTTCCCCCACCTCCTCCTTTTCCTTGAAAGGATACAGATCCTGTACACCCGTAAACTCGATCCTCCTCACCCACTCGTCTCCCCGATCCTCTCCCACCCCTGCCCACTGCCGCGCCTGTATTCCCACATCCCACCCGGTCTCCATCTCTCCACCCTCCTTACCCTCTCCCAAGGTGGCTTCCGTCAGCTCCCTCTCCCTGATGATACCCTCCTCCCCTCCATCTACCCCTCCTACCAACTTTGATCCTCCCACCCTCCTCCTGTGCTTGCTCCTCTTGGTACCCTCCCTCCCTTCTCTCCTTTTTCCCTCCCTCCTCCATTTCTCCCCGCTCCTCCCCCGGGCTTCCCCTCTCCTGTCCCTCTCCTCCTGCCCCCGTATCCTCAGCCATTGGCATCCTTGCTCTCCCCTCTCCCCCACCTCACCCCTGGCAGGTCCCCGGACTCGCACACGCTACATTCGCGCGCCGGAGATCACTGCCATCAGTGAATCGTGTGTGCCGTTATGCTTAGTGTTCAGTGTTCACCGTCACACTCCATCGTTTACCAGTGCCATCGTCTTCTTTAGTGTTTGTGCATCATATAAACAGTTTGCAGTGTGGATTCCCATCGAGTGTGAACGGCTTCGTGTTTGTATTTATGTGTCTCCTGTTTTATTGCCCACCGTTCTGTAACTTATGTGTCTTCTTCGTGTTTATCTCTCATTGTGTATCCTATGGCTGAAGAGCAGCGTAGAATACTGCTGACAGCCTGCCTGTTGTACAGGTTTAAAATAACAATAAAGAGAAAAAAAATATTTTTGGTCGGAGCAGGTTTTTAATGTGATCTGTTTCCCATAACTTTAATTGAACATTGGGACGTGTGGGTTGGATCTATGCATTAGTGATTCACATCATATTTTGGAACCAGCGAAAGCCATTATGTAATTCATTTCAAAACCCAGAAGCACTAGAACTGATGCGTTTCGAACAAGTAAAATAAATTTGCTCTGCAAGAAATAATAAAGGTGCTATAAAACAATAATATTCAAAATTGGTGTCACTTCCCTTGTAAAGTGTGACTTAATAAAACGTGTTTGAACTTTTTTCTGTTGTTTGAATATAGATGGAGGAGAGAGCGTTCGATACTAGAACATATTTCGATGAATAGAGAACTTCTGCCCATTAAAAAAATTTTCGACTGAGGACAAGGCTGGAACGACATAACCAGGCAGTCCGACGTCACATTCAACTGTCGACAGTCAGGTGCACAGAAAGCTGCAGGGGGTTGAACCCACAGCTTTTGATACACAGGCCTCACGGCGCAACTGTCACGTCATCGCCGCTAGCCTGTCGCTGCAAACCTCCATTATACTGCAAGAGTGAAAGCCTAACAAAATCACGAGACTTACATCTCGACTATCAATCTGTACGCCATTTACAGAGAAATTTACAGAGAAATAGTGCCGCCCTTTATCATTCATAAGAAACTATGTGGTTCCTGTATGCTGTAGTGCAAAATACATATTACGCTGGTTACAATACTCTGTGATTTCCTTCATACGCAGAATTACGAGTGAAACCAACATACAACGCAGCCTGTAATTTACACTACGTGAGAGAGATAGTTTTAGAAAAAATTATCAGACGGGATGAAGTAATTATTCTGGTAACAAAATGTCGTGTGACTGGGGCCTCCCGTCGGGTAGACCGTTCGCCAGGTGCAAGTCTTTCGAGTTGACACCACCTAGGCGACTTGCGCGGCGAATTATTCTGGTGATCGTAAGCTTAACACTTGGACAAAAATGTAATTCAGTGAGACATAAAGATCTTATCGATATTGTCGCCGGGATCGGTTTAATAGTAAATCGTCATCTTACCAAGTTTTAACCAACAAATCAAACAGAGAGATTTCATACATCTGACACCACCATCTGTTTGTGTCTTCACAACTGTCAAATATGTACCAGAATAATGCCATTAATTAAATGAAATCTTTTTAAGTAAAATGTAGGCTTGGTATTATGCAGTTTCAGTGTTAACAATGCAATTAAACAGATCAAGAAGAAAAATTAAGAATGATGGGAAAATGACAAATGTTAATGTCTATTGACCAGTCACAAAATTTTTTCCAAACTGCTTTACGGTTGACATTTTTCCCTTTCTGCTGTTACTACTGTTATTGCTATCGTTATTTTTTTGACATAATTATTGTGAAGCATATTACACCCTACATCTTATAACACACCGAAGAATTCTGTTATCTGTGTGATCTACCTGACTATGACAAAATTACCGTAGGAAGATGTCTTCTTTTTTAATTGCATCAACAGCTAATCTTAAAAGTAAATTTATCTGGGAAGAGCATCTAATGACGCTTTGTAGATGTTCTCCAGAGACCATGTTTTTAACATCCCAATAAGAAGAAATGACAACATTAATAACCTTATTGGCCTTCATCATTTTCTGTTGCTAATAATATTTTATCTCGCTCTAAATATCTTTTACATGTCTTACATGTCAGCTTTCTTCGATCCTCACTCAAATCCATTATATTTTTCAATGTCTGATCGTGGTGGTGGTAAGGTGACATCATCCGCACAGTCAGCTTCCAAAGAATCTAAATCTGTTCCAACTCCTCCAAGAACAGATGATGGAATTTTCAAGGATAGCGGGGCCTGAATTCTTAGCTTGGATTCAATTTCAATTACCTGTCCCAGAGATGCCAAATAGTGACATACTGCCATTGTTCGATGTTTTACAATTTTTTTTTCTACAGCATCTGTCTCAAACTTTCGTGGCAAAAGATATTCAAAATTCGAGTCCTTAGTGCAATACTTGGTCATTTCTAGAAGAGCGTGATTGGCACGAGGTATCTGCAAATGACTGTCATTGGATAATCCAAAAGTGCGATCAGGACAACGTTTCCATATATCCAGCCATGATAAACACTTTTCAGAATATCTGACAGTGATTTCTGCAGTGCATCCTTGAAACAGATTACCTGTTCAGCTAATATATAAAATGTTCCATCATGTACAAATTAATTTTGCTGAATTTAGCAGTGTTGTCAAAACCTTCAGTAAGATGATGTTCCCCCAATGATAGGAAACCTTAAACAGTCCTCTCCTTGATAATATTTAGCACAGATTTGACAGGTAATTTTTAAAATGAGACTTTAAATTAAGTTTTTTTTTTATAAAAATTTATTATCTGTGGACATTCCACGTCATGCAGCTTTTTAATTGCAGACATTTTGGCCATACTTAGTTGTGTACGTTCTGAAATAGTTTCAAAGTGTGCGTACTTTGTCTGATCTGCATCTTCTGTACTGATCCAATCGTATGTGACACACTTTAATATGTGAACGGAATGTTAAACTAAAAAGAGGGTTGGGTGTCTTAACAAGGGAAATTGTAAACAACTGACAGTTGAGAAAGGGAAGCAAAGAATTACATGGTCCATCAGTTAACTGAATTTTTGTCACTAACAAGGGAACCTCCCCATCGCACCCCCTCAGATTTAGTTATAAGCTGGCTCAGTGGACAGGCCTTGAAAAATTGAACACAGATCGATCGAGAAAACAAGAAGAAGTTGTGTGGAACTATGAAATAATAAGCAAAATATACAAACTGTGTAGTCCATGTGAAAGATATGCAACATCAACATCCGACCCCATGAGCGCCGTGGTCACGTGGTTACCGTGAGCAACTGCGGAACGTGTGGTCCTTGGTTCAAGTCTTTCCTCGAGTAAAAAATTTACTTTCTTTATTTTCGCAAAGTTATTATCTGTCCGTTCGATCATTGACGTCTCTGTTCACTGCAATACATTTAGTGTCTGTGTTTTGCAACCGCACCGCAAAACTGTGCGATTACTACACGAAAGGATGTGAATCTCCAATGGGAACCGAAAATATTTGATCGCAAGGCCATAGGTCAACCGATTCCTCCACAGGAAAACACGTCTGGTATATTCCATACGACACTGGTGACGGCATGTGCATCACATTACAGGAATATGTTGTCGACCCACCTAACTTGTACACTTGGCGAATAGGTAAAAACATTCTTCTACTTTGTCCGATTTAGGTTTTCTTGTGGATGTGATAATCACTCCCAAGAAAGTCATGAAAACGTAAGAGTTTGTCACATAAACTGAAAATAAAAAACTAAAATTTTCACTCGAGGGAAGACTTGAACCAAGGACCTCTCATCCCGCAGTTGCTTAGGCCAGTATTACACTATGAAATTTCTTTGTCATATATCTTTGTCCAATATCTTTGTCAAAGATATTTGATGGTGTAATATGGAACCTTGTCAAATGTCGTCCAATATTTGATCAAGTCTTGGACCTCGCTGTACATTTGATCAAAGAAGTCGCTTGTCATCTGTTTACTGTAATGTGACATGTTACCACATGAAACGCTAGCATCGCTGCAGCATTCTGTCGTCTGTAGTGTTTTTATAAACATTGCAGGTAAATACAATTGGTGTGTGCTGACAACTACAAAATTAATAGAGATGTATGAAGCTGATGAGGCACTTTACAACGTGAGGCACGCAGAATACAAAAATTGATTAAGTAGATTGGAGACCAGACCTGACTTGACCTGACCTAACCTAACCTAACCTAATCCTCTCCTGTAGCAAGGAATCAGAGTGCTACAGTGAGCCTGTCTTCTGCAGATGTAGCAGTTCTTAAGTGAATATTGTGCTTTGTGATATGAGGATACACTTCATTGAGCACATACAGAAGTTTATGCTCATCCATTCTTAAGCAATTGATGTACGACTTGTCGTCCTCCACTATAAGCTCACGTAACAAGTTTTGTTGAATGCTTTTATCGTGTCGTCATAAAACCCACGGCTTCACCCAGGTATGTTTCCTTCCTCCCTCCCCCCCCCCCCCGCTCCGCTTCTCTTCCACATGTGCACACAGTGCAGCTGTGGTACATGCAACTGCTGCGGTTAATAACAAGTTGTTGTTGTCAGCCATCTTGAACATTGACGAAGTATATGATGACAGTGTAATACCCCTTCTAGTGCTACGTCAAAGATCTTTGTCAAATATATTTGACGGAATATTTGATCACATCTTTGATCAAATCTTTGACAAAGAAATTTGATAGTGTAATACTGGCCTTACGCTAACCACGGGACTGTAGCTCTCGTGAGGTCGGATGGTCCTTGGGTGTTAACTATGTTGCACATCAACTACTCAGTTTGTATATTTCGCTTATTATTTCATATTTCCACACGACTTCTTCCTGTTTTCTCGATTGATCTGTGTTTAGTTTTTCAAGGCCTATCCACTGTGCCAACTGAGGGGGGTGCAATGGGGAGGTTCCCTTGTAAGAACAGAGACTAATTAGTGAAGCAAAATGATCTGCTTCACAAAAAAAGATTGGAACTTGTGTTTTGTGTACAACAGGTATTTGTCATCGAGCTTCTAACCTGTTGAGTGTGTTTGAAAATGTGGACAAAACTTTTGAAGTGTACTAGGATGGGATAGCACAAGACAGTGTTTGCTCCTTATATACTGGTAAGTGTGTGGTGATATTGAAAATAAAATACTACAAAACGTAATACAATCTGGCGAGTATCTATAATTCTTCTTTTGGAGACCCATTAAATTCACTTGTTCACATGAAACATTAATGTTGCTAATTTCAGTATTAGTACTCGTGCCTCATTTTCATAATTTCCTCTGCAATGAGGCACGCAACACTTCTACACCATTTCAAACGATTACACTTCACTGCCACATATATCAGCTATGTAAAATAAAACAAAGTAAGTAATGGATGCAACTGTGAGAACTTCAGTTGGTTAAGCCACGTTCCTGCAAAACGCAAGAAAACGAAATGAAATCAGCAACGGCTAGTCCTGCCATCGAACGGTGCGCCACGCAACTAACCCCTGTTGCAGGCCGGCGCCACAAGATGACAGCACGGTAGGCAGCCTCACGCTTGTCGTGAGCGATCTTTAAGGCCGGTTCCCACTAGAGCGCGGCAGCGCGGCGTGCGGAAACGGCAGCGGCATGCATTTTCCGCGTTGACGCGGTGGCTCGCGGAATTGGCGTTCCCATCTGGAAGCGGCAGACGTTAGCGGTAGCCAATGACGGACAGCCACTGAGGTACGGGGCAGGACCCACTGAAACGCGCGGTGCGTTTGATTAACTGTATCTTACACCTACATGAAGGAAAGACGAAGTTGGGTGAAGACATACCAATTTTTCATTTTCTGTACAATGTACTCTTTCACATATTTCATTATTCATGTTTTCTCATTTCACCATGAACAGATTTCATGACTACCGTTCACGATTGTTCACTATCTCCTAACACATTGAAACAATGTACGACAAAAGAAATTATTCAGATAGTTAAGCGAGACAAAAATTTAAAATGTGATACGGTAGCAGGTACACGAAACAGTAAGAACACAAAGGCTAGGGGGAAGGGATGAAAGTGGAAGCCACCTGATAGAATTTCCCACAGAGCATAATTTAATCATCGCCAGCACCTTGCTTAAGAATCACGAAAGAATAATATATATTTCGAACAGTTTTCGAAACCAGATTTTAAATTGTAAGGCATTTCCTGGTGCAGACGCAAACCTGACTGAAGACTGTCAATAACAAGAAAAGCGTTCTGAAAAAGAAAATTTGTTCACGCCGAATATAAATTCTAATGGTTGGATACTATTTTACAAAGGTATTTGTGTGGAGTGCAGCCTTGTACGTAAGTGAAACGTGGATGATGAACAGTTCTGTCAAAAAGACAATAGACGCTTTCAAAACGTGGTGATTCATAAGAATGCTGAACATTAGATACGAGGATCGTGTGACTAAAGAAGAGGTACGGAATTAAATAGAGGAGGAAGAGGAAATTATGGCACAACTTTGACAACAATAGGGGTTAGTTGACAGGACGTACTATGGGGCGTCAAAGAGTGAGGACAAAGGGGTTGGTTGATACTATTCTGATAATAATCATCTGTTGAAATACTATTCTACTATTTTATCTGTTAATGTAAGCAGTGAATTTACTCTTCCATGCACTCCTCCACAAAACATTTAAACCAAAACTGAAATCAGCTGAACACCAAATCTTTCAACCACTGTCTGACAACTACTGGATTCACTTTCAACTTTCTATAACTATCACCGGCTAGCCACACACACATACAGATATAAGGAGAACGAAAATAAACAAACATTAGTTTTCAGCATATAATTCTGCAGTTTGGCAACATGTACATAAACAAACAAGACAGGAAGGGACATGAGGTGAACACATTGTAGTTACGACGTCAAATCAGAGTTTTCAGTAAAACGTGACAGAAGAAAAAAGAGCGAACATGAAAATGTGCTTATGTTCCATAATCTAAGTTTTAGTTCAACCTCCAGCATGTGACCAGGTGAGGGGAAACGTATATGTCCGCCAAAAACTCGATTCACTGTAAGTAGTCAGTCATTCACGTAAAAAAAGATGTGAACTGTTTTATAATCTGCAAGTATCACATATCAAAACAAAACTGATTCATTCTAGATTCCACCGAAGATGCCTTAAAGTAAAAGGCGAAACGCGTCTTGAATCAGTAAAGTACACTGGAAAAAGAAAAAAGAAAGGAAATAATCAATATCTCTACATATTTAGTAAATTACATCTTATGACATACCAGAAAATTAGTTTCGGTTTAACTTCTCATTCGACATGCTATTAATGCCGTTTATAAAAATTCATCTATCCCTTCTGAAAAACTGTAGTTACTTTCATATCTCGGTAGATAAACAGATTTAGGATATTTATCATGCGACGCAATACACGACTTTTCACAAGTTATCGTTTGCAAAAAAACACGTTTCGATTTCTTGAAACGTTTACGAAATTTGTGGTTGATACAACCACATGGTTTACGACGAGCAGGACGAAGTATCGGTCGCGTCGCGAGCGAGCCGCCTGCGGTCACGGCACAGCCCGTCCGCCGACATATCATCCAATATCTCGAGAACGGTGATAGCTATCGATCTGCTCTCAGCTTTAAAAACAATTTCGATATGTTGACTAAATTTCATACGCAATAATGTATAACCTAAAATGAACTGTACGCAAAGTCCACGCAATGCGTTTTCACCTCTGCACACTCATTAAAATTTCGTGTAAAGGTTTACGTAAATGCGATACAGCAAGTAACCACGACGAATAACGAAAAGAAATTCGGTCCTTTATCGAGAGAAGATATCAGGCTGTAACATGTCCAAGAATCAAATTTTTCTACCGAATAGTTTCCTTGGAATCGGATGATATGTTTTTCATAGCTGCCGCCGCGTCCGCGCCAGCGTTTCGGCGGAAGTTCGTGAGGCCCGGAGTGCCGTACCTGACGTCACGCTCAGCGCGTTCTGTGATTGGCGGCGCGCACCTGGAGCGCGTCACGCGGCAGCGGAAGCGGTTCGACATGGGCAAACCGCGACGCAGAGCCCGCCGCGCCTTGCCGCTGACGCCGTTTCCATGGCAACCACGCCGCTGACGCGCGGTTTTGACGCGCGGCAGCCCTAGTGGGAACCGGCCTTTACTCTGCTTGCAGTTTGTAGTGTAGAGCCTGCCGTCGTCAGGCAACGCCACCTGGAATCAATGCCTCACAGCCGGCGTCGTGTTGTCACAGCAGGGGTCAAGCAAATATCGGAACTTTGGCATGCCCAGCAAAACGGTCGGTCCAATTAAGTGAATGTGTCATTACATAATGCGTCTTGCATAAATGTAAATTGTCATTTCAAATAACGTAAAGTAAACACGTTCAGAATTTCCTTCACTGATGCGTATTATGACTGCAAATCTCATATTTGCAACATTTCGACTTTTTTTCAGGTGCATATTTCTAATGTTAACATAGCCCCATAGAGTGACAATACAGTGACAATATATAAATCGTAATTTGGACCTTCTAAATATTTGATCAGAAACAAACATTAATACATTTTAATGGAAAACAAGTGCACATGTGAATCACTAATTGTAAAATATAGCAGTAGAATACCATGTTCACTTCCTGTTACTGGAAAATTACCGAACTAGCTGAAACCTAGCCACCAAAATTTTGTTTCTTACGAATAAACATTTAAAGAACCAGCACACAAATTACTGCAAATAATATGGAACTTATTGATTCATGTCATCAATGAGTAAGGAAACTATTTAAAATAACTGAGAAATTCTGTTGCAGACAGATGGGAAAAATACCACACACACGGAAAGTGAGGGGTGGGAGGAAATGGAATATAATTAATTAAAAATGTAAAAGATACTTTTTATTTCACCTCATAAAACGATTTCCAAAACACTCTTGTACATGTCAATAAAAAAATTAAAGTACACTTAAGTGACATTTTTCATTCTTTTGAAAACATTTATGTTCTTCTTCATAGTTGCATCATTTCTTCTCTTAGTATGTGTATTTAATACGATATTTACACAACAGAGCAACATGGAACACGTGATAGATTCAAGACTATGTACGTTTTTAGACTGGAAACCACTAAATAAATTACTGGGAATATTACAGGGTGCTATCTTCAAAAGCACATACCTTTGATTTGCATACTGGAGAAAAAAGGTTTCATAATCTTGTACAATTTTTTGAAAGGTAAAGTAAAAGTAAGTTACACATGCCACTATATCTTGTTTGGGGGATGCCAAGCCTCTTCGATCCTATGCCATTATCAGATGATCATCGTGCTTTACTTCATCTGAAATGAGAAATACACACAGTGAGTTTTTTTCAGCACTTGGTGCGAGCAATACCCTGGTATGTAGGGCAATAATGGCTAGCCGTCCTCTACTATCCCTTCAACATCATTCTCATCTACTACTACATTTAATAAATCTTTTAACTCCTGTATTTCAAAAGCTGTTTCATAAAGATCTGACTCCTTAAGAAGCTCATCTCAAACTACTTTACACTGTGCTAAAAGGCCTAAGTTTTTGCTCAGTTTCAAAAACCTGTCTAAGAGAAATGTGGTAATTTCCCCGACTTAAATGGTAGTATTTACCGAACCTATCTTCCATATTGTGAGTCTGTACTCTTCCAAGGAGCAAATAGGACCTGTTTTTGTCAGAGAGCCAATAGCTACTGAAATCAGTCAAGGGAGCTGTTGTATGTTTTAGAGCAAAGTGTGATTCTTTAGAAAGTATCCTGCATCATTCACCCCATGCCATAAACCGAACCAACACACAAAGCTGTTTGAAAAATCAAATATGTCTTGGGAATTAGAAGTTACAGGATCCTGCAAAACATTTATTAGCCTCTGGCCCTTAAGTAATGTTTTCACATTCTCAATTCATCACCGAAGATTTATTATTTTTATGGATGTCGCAGTGCTTTTTTAATTTTGAATTCCTTTCTTCGAGTCTAGTTTCTGCAAAGCAGCAACTGTCTTATTATTTAAGATACGAAGCACCAATTTAACATCTTGCCTTTCAATTGAATTTGGAAAAAGAGTTTTTAAAGTTAGAGAGTTTCCATATTGCAATAGATCATGTTTTTCAGTCATGTGTAGCTCTTTTAGTGCTGTGACTGATGCAAAACCTCCCTCCATGCTGTCACTGAAATCAGGAAAACACAGACTCTGCTCCTTTTCATTGAACCAGTTGTTACAGATAAAATTTAAAAGATGAACTGTATCCACAAAAGAGTACTGTGGACGATCTGCAGAAGTTTGTGCAGGGTGACAGTACTTTATCTTTACTTCTGGTTGAGTACTAAAGTTTGATATTGCTTTTCTATAAATTGAATTATTGTCTACCACTAACCTAACCACCTCAAATCAAGCTGCTTCTGATTTAAGAATTACTTCTTTTATGTATCAGGAAAGTTCACCTTCGTAATCAAGCTAGGATTTCAAATGTATTGCATCAGTTGACACAAGAAGTGCTTTGCCCTGTGAGGCTAAAGTTGCAGCTTTCTGTGAGATATGACTACTAACTGATCACTATCTTTTTCAATGATGGACTAGTTAAAAGCCTACTGCAAAGCCTGGACATTGTATTTGTATTTGGCATAGAAATAATGGCGGTGCTTCTGACAAACGTGCATCCACGTCAGCTAATAGTATTTAGTTATGATCACAGCACCAGTCAGTATAATATCTAAACTGAGATTAACTTCTACATTTGAGGAATGAAACCTGGAACTTTAAAAAAAAATTTCAGTTTCCCTTTCTGGCAACTTCTCCACTAAATTCTGCAAATTATCTTCAGTGAACAACAGAACACTATCAACAGGAATCTCATCTTTATTACACAATCAATAAATTTCGTTAAGAGCTTGACACACCTCTTGTGTGTTGCAGACTTTTGGGAAGTTTCATCTTTCGAACACATTTCAATTCCACACCATTAATAAAAACTCTGAGAAATAAATCACTGTTTATAACTGAGTAGCAATCGACTCTAGGGTAAGGATTGTGGGTAATTAACAATAAGCACACACTGTCTAATTTGTGATCTGTGATCCAGTCACTATGCTTATCGCAGTCCCTTATTTTACTTTTTAGTTGCTCTAAACTACAGAAAGAAGCCGCTCCTATCAACTTCTCCTGCTTTTATACACTTTCTCGAATGGCGATGTGAAGGGCACTGTTTTCTAGTCGCTCCCTGCGACTTTCGGGGTCCCCTCAGGCTGATGTCGGCGTATTGGACAAATATGAAGGGCATCCCGGTAACTTTGAAGGTACGGCATCTCAAAGAGAAAAGCTTAACATCGAATGAGATGCAACTATACAACCAGCTTCCCACTTAAGACATTGTAATTTACAAATGTAGGCCTCTGCCTAACATTTCGTTGTTTAACTTAACTTTTCTCAAACATCGACGATCCAACAGCTTGCCAGTTCTTGGCTGGTACATACTTGTACTGCTTAATACACCTTCTTCGTTGAAATGCAGCTCACATACCTTAAGTGAAGCGTACAGTAGATCGATAAAGATGTTATGAAAATGACCGTTAAGATGGGCGGGACTGTGTATTGCTTTCATTCGTAATACATTTCGCAATAAAAGTTATGTGTTACGATTTAGTAGTTAAGAAAAACAACGATACTTACAACTGTATGTTTGCTGGGCATCCAATCTTGTCTGTGAACAGCCCAGATCCATTTCAATCTTAGAAACTCATAGATGGAAAATAAAATACAAAAACTTTCGGCCCATTGCCGTAATTGCCTCTGCAATTTGGCAAGCAACACCTCCGTGGCATTCTGATAAACGCCGTAATTTATTTAGCACAATCTAAAATGTAAACAGTCCCTCGATCCGAAGCACAACACACCATGTGGTACTTGAAGAAGACTAAAAGAGTTCGGTTTGTTATGACACCTGCCTGTGACATCACAGCTGCCTGAGGCGTGCGCTGTGAGGCTTCGTTTCGAGGTGGCGCTGCGTCAGGTCCCAGACTCTCAGAGCTGTGACGACGCCGTAAAGGCCGGTTCCCACTAGGGCTGCCCCGCGTCAAAACCGCGCGTCAGCGGCGTGGTTGCCGTGGAAACGGCGTCAGCGGCACGGCGCGGCGGGCTCTGCGTCGCGGTTTGACCATGTCGAACAGCTTCCGCTGCCGCGTGACGCGCCCCAGGTGCGCGCCGCCAATCACAGAACGCGCTGAGCGTGACGTCAGGTACGCAACCCCGGGCCACAAGAACTTTCGCCGAACCGCTGGCGCGGACGCGGCGGCAGCTATGAAATACTTATCATCCGATTCCAAGTTAACTATTAGGTAGAAAAATTTGATTCTTGGGCATGTTACAGCCTGATATCTTCTCTCGATAAAGGACCGAATTTCTTTTCGTTATTCGTTGTGGTTACTTGCTGTATCGCATTTACGTAAACCTTTACACGAAATTTTTATGAGTTTGCAGAGGTAAAAACGCATTGCATGGACTTTGCGTACAGTTCATTTTAGGTCATATATTATTGCGTATGAAATTTAGTCAACATATCGAAATTGTTTTTAAAGCTGAGAGCAGATCGATAGCTATCACCGTTCTCGAGATATTGGCTGATATGTCGGCGGATGGGCTGTGCGGTGACCGCGCGCGGGTCGCTCGCGACGCGACCGGTACTTCGTCCTGCTCGTCGTAAACCATGTCGTTGTATCAACCGCAAAGATTCGTAAACGGTTCAAGAAATCGAAACGTGTTTTTTGCAAACGATAACTTGTGAAAAGTCATGTATTTCGTCGCATGATAAATATCCTAAATCTGTTTATCTACCGAGATATGAAAGTAACTACAGTTTTTCAGAAGGGATAGATGAATTTTTTAAACAGCATTTAATAGCATGTGGAATGAGAAGTTAAACCGAAACTAATTTGCTGGTATGTCATAAGATGTAATTTACTAAATATCTACATCTATTGATTATTTCCTTTGGTAAGTAACAAACTTTTTTTTCTTTATCCAGTGTAATTTACTGATTCAAGACGCGTTTCGCCTTTTACTTTAAGGCATCTTTGGTGGAATCTAGAATGATTCAGTTTTGTTTTGATATGTGATACTTGCAGATTACAAAACAGTTCACATCTTTTTTTACGTGCATGACTGATTACTTACAGTGAATCGAGTTTTTGGCGGACATATACGTTTCCCCTCACCTGGTCACATGCTGGAGGTTGAACTAAAACTTAGATTATGGAAGATAAGCACATTTTCATGTTCGCTCTTTTTTCTTCTGTCACTAGCAGTAGACGTTTTACCGAAAACTCTGATTTGAAGTCGTAACTACAGTGTGTTCACCTCATGTCCGTTCCTGTCTGGTTTGTTTGTGTACATGTTGCCAACCTGCAGAATTATATGCTGAAAACTAATGTTCGTTTATTTTTGTTCTCCTTATATCTGTATGTGTGTGTGGCTAGCCAGTGATAGTTGTAGAAAGTTGAAAGTGAATCCAGTAGTTGTCAGACAGTGGTTGAAAGATTTGGTGTTCAGCTGATTTCAGTTTTGGTTTAAATGTTTTGTGGAGGAGTGCATGGAAGAGTAAATTCACTGCTTACATTAATAGATAAAATAGTAGAATAGTATTTCAACAGATGATTATTATCTGAATAGTATCACCCAACCCCTTTGTCCTCACTCTTTGATGTCCCATAATACGTCCTGTCAACTAACCCCTATTGTTGTCAAAGTTGTGCCGTAATTTCCTCTTCCTCCTCTATTTAATTCCGTACCTCTTTAGTCACACGATCCTCGTATCTAATGTTCAGCATTCTTATGAATCACCACATTTTGAAAGCGTCCATTGTCTTCTTGACAGAACTGTTCATCGTCCACGTTTCACTTACATACAAGGCTGCACTCCACACAAATACCTTTGTAAAATAGTATCCAACCATTAGAATTTATATTCGGCGTGAACAAATTTTCTTTTTCAGAACGCTTTTCTTGCTATTGACAGTCTTCAGTCAGGTTTGCGTCTGCACCAGGAAATGCCTTACAATTTAAAATCTGGTTTCGAAAACTGTTCCAAATATGTATTATTCTTTCGTGATTCTTAAGCAAGGTGCTGGCGATGATCACATTATGCTCTGTGGGAAATTCTATCAGGTGGCTTCCACTTTCATCCCTTCCACCTAGCCTTTGTGTTCTTACTGTTTTCGTGTACCTGCTACCGTATCACATTTTAAATTTTTGTCTCGCTTAACTATCTGAATAATCTCTTTTGTCGTACATTGTTTCAATGTGTTAAGAGATAGTGAACATTCGTGAACGGTAGTCATGAAATCTGTTTATGGTGAAATGAGAAAACATGAATAATGAAATATGTGAAAGAGTACATTGTACAGAAAATGAAAAATTGGTATGTCTTCACCCAACTTCGTCTTTCCTTCATGTAGGTGTAAGATATAGTTAATCAAACGCACCGCGCGTTTCAGTGGGTCCTGCCCCGTACCTCAGTGGCTCTCCGTCATTGGCTACCGCTAACGTCTGCCGCTTCCAGATGGGAACGCCAATTCCGCAAGCCGCCGCGTCAACGCGGAAAACGCTTGCTGCTGCCGTTTCCGCACGCCGCGCCGCCGCGCTCTAGTGGGAACCGGCCTTAATTCGCACAGCGCGGAACCGCGGCGCACCCTGAACACTGCCGGCACTCCACGCAGCACCGCGACTGGCGACACAGCTCTGCAGGCTGCGTGGCTGAGCGGCCGGCGCCTCCGTCGCCCGGGTTTCCGACTCTCCACCTGCAAGCGACAGTGTTGAACTGTTTCTGACAGTGAAATGTTTAGGACTAACTCTCGACGCATTACTAATGTGGAACGCACACCTCGTCACCATCCAACAGCACCCACTGTCCTCGCCTCCATTTCCCTCCTAAACCGTCCCACAGAGCGGTGTGGGGCTGATCCTGTGTCCTTAGCAGAATCAATGTCTTTTTAGAGAAATACAAAGCTGAGGTTGAAGGCGTTCCTTTTGAAATGTTTTCAGTTTTGATGAAACTGGGTTTCATCACATACTTGCGAAATAAAGCCATTGTTTCGTCGGACATGTCGACGTCCTGAGAAAACTGAGGACACCTCAAAACCGTGCCTCACTCTCATATTGTTTGGGAAGGCAGCACGAGAATTCCTGCTCCCTTATCGTATTGATAAAGGTAAGCCAAAATGGACAGATTGGATTTACAGTTCACCTCCTGGAGTGCAAATGAACACATTAGAGTGAGTGGCTAGAACAGAGTGTGTTTGACAGTTGGTTTCGGACGAACTTCCTCCTGTTTACCTCAGAGAAAGGACGACGGAGAGTAATTATCAATCCCTCTTCTCACATCTTAATGACAACTACGGGGCTGTGTGGGGAAAACAACATAAATTTCATTTGCATTCCACCGAACGGTACTAGCCTTATGCAGTCTTTAGATGTGGCTTATTTTTCTTCTCTGAAGAATGACTGGAGAGAGATTCTTTGTCAATGGAGGTAGACTGCAAATGGAAATACACCGAAGGGTGTATTTAGTGGCCCACTGTGGAAGATTTTTTAGATGAACAGACAGCTTCTACAAATTTAGTGAAAGGATTGAGAAATGTCAAATGCGCTGGAAGTGTGATAATACCAGAAATAAGCCTTGTGTTATGAGAAGTGTCTAAACTGAATTCCAGAAACATTTGGAGAAGGCGAGAAAGACAGTCAGAATTCAATGCGAGGATCATCAAAACGTATTTGTTCCCCATAGAGCCAGGGATGATATGGACGTTGTTTCGGGGTAGGGTACGCATTAAAAGAACAATCATCTTTCATAGCCATCTGTTTTTATGTAATTCAAAATACGTTTTAATTAGCTTGAACTTTGACAGAAGAGCTGTTTATTTGTCGTCGGCCTGCCTCTTATTGGCCAACCAAAGTATTAGGAAAGAGGTCGTCATTCTTGCATACAGGTGTTAGTACTACTACTACTACACGTACTGCTCAGTGTTCACCGTCACACTCCCTCGTTCACCAGTGCCATCGTCATCTTCAGTGTTTGTGCGTCGTCTCATCAGTTAGCAGTGTGGATTATCGACGAGTGTGAACGGCTCCGTGTTTGTCTCTATGTGTCTCCTGTTTTATTGCCCACCGTTCTGTAACTTATGTGTCTTCTCCTGTTTTTGCTGCTTGTATATTCTATGGCTGAAGAGCAGCGTCGTGTGCTGCTGACAGCCTGCCTGTTACCTGGCTTTAAAATAACAATAAAGAAAGAAAAAAAACAGCTGTGAGCAAAGGACCGGCTACCGCTCTGCCATCTCTTGGCGACGCCCCGCAACAGCTGTGCGGCCCGCCGTCCGCGACCAGTAGCAACAGACAGCTGGGAATCGCATTTATTTCCAATTTTGACGTCTTGTCGGATAGTATCTGGAGTAACGCTAGTCTCAACAATTTTATATACTTTGTTCTGTAATGACGTTGATGTAAATGAATGAAGGTTTACAATACTTCTTCGAAGAATGTTTAATACTCGTTCTCACGCTTTGTGACAAATGCTATATAGTGTTCAGAAACTTCGAATTAAGTGCAACTCCGGCGGTACACCGAAAGGTTACCGCCCTTCGATAGTGCAATTTTCGCGCTAATCGAAGTGTTAGGGGTTCCAGGTGCCAGCCAGCAGCAGTCCAGCCAGCAGCCGCAGCAGCAGCAGCAGCAGCAGCAGCCGCCGCCGCCGCCGCCGCCGCCCCGGCCCCGTCCGCGGCAGCAGCGTCCCTGCCTCTCGCCGTCGCCGTCGCCGTCGCCGTCGCCGTCGCCGTCGCCGTCGCCGTCGCCGTCGCCGTCGCCGTCGCCGTCGCCGTCGCCGTCGCCGTCGCCGTCCGTCCGTCCGCCGTCCGCCGTCTCCCAGTGTGTGTCCTGTCCTTTTAGTGCTGTGTTTTTTCTTTCTTCTTCTTGTCGTCATGGGTCGCCCGCACCACCACCGTCACTACTACCACCACCGCCATCGTGTATACGTCCCCTTCCGCCGCTTCCACCACTATCACTTGGTGTGCCCAGTCCCACCCCCCTCCTTCCATCCCTCCCCTCCTCTCTATCCCTTCGCCCTCGCTCTTTGTCGCCCCCTCTCCCGCTTCCTCCTCTCGTTCTGATCCTTTTCCCCCACTCCCCCAGCCTGTCACTGCAGCTCCGGCTAGGGTGGTGGCCCGTCGGGCCACTGCCCACGCCCAGCTCTCCCCGTCGCCATCGCCATCACCGCTGCCACCGCCACCCGCCACCGCCGTCATCTTCGTCGCCATCGCCATCACTGCCACATTCGCCTGCACCGTCACAGTCACTTTCTCCGGCGCCGACTGCTGCGTCCGTGCTGGGACCTGTCCCTTCCCACCACCTCCCCATCGTTCCCGTCCCTCTTGTCACCACCCGCCCATCTGCCGCTGTCAAACGCCCTAGTGGCGCCTCGACTTCCTCTACTCCTAAAAAGGCTCCACCCCGCCCCCCATCCCCACCCCAAAATGCCATGGACGTCTCCCCACCAGACCCCGCTCCCTCCTCCTCCTCCTCCTCCTCCTCCTCCTCCTCCCCAACCGGTCTCTACAAATATCTCCTGTCCCGTCCCGATCCTTCCTTCCTCGAGGCCCGGAATCTCTCCCTCCTCCTCCGCCAACATTTCCCAGGCGCCCCCATCTCTCTCCTTACTCCCAGACGGGATTCTGTTCTTATCTCCTCCCCCAGCCCAACCCTCCATACTGACATCCTCTCCCGCCTCCCCATCACCCGTTTTGGTCCTCACGCCTCCCTCACCCCTGCTCCCTCCCCATCTCCTACCCGCCAACCCCAACCCCCGCGTCGCCCGCCGACCCTCACCGCCGTGATCACTCGGCTTAGCCCGTCGATCACGGAGGAGGAGGTGCTGGCGGAGCTGAAGGCCCATCCCACCCTGGAGGTGCGGGCAGTCCGCCGCATTTTCAACGCGACCGGCCCCACCCGCCTTATGCGGGTTTTCTCTGAGGACGCCCCCTCCATTGACCGTCTCCTGAAGGAGGGTGCCCTCCTCTTCAATCAGCGGTACAAGGTCGACCCCTCCCGTTCCCCCCCTCAATCCCTGCGCTGCCAGAGATGTCTGCGCTACAATGCACATCCAACAGCAGAGTGCCGCGAGGCCCCAACCTGCCCGCATTGTCGGCAAGCGCACTTCCTCCGGCAGTGCCCCAACCTCCAATCCCCTCCCTCCTGTAATACCTGCAGCCTCCCCCACCCCACCTACTCCCAAAAATGTAAAGCCCGACCCCCTCCCGCCACTCCTGAACTCACCGTACCTGTCCGTCCCCTGGACGCCCCCACCCCTCCTGGCAATTCCCTTCGTCCCCCCCCCCACTGCTGAGGACATCATAAGGTTCCTCACCATTGTCCTCCAAAACGTCCATCCCTTTCAGCGCCCCCACACCTTACAACAGATCTCCCTCGCCGCCCGTTCCATATTCCACCTTAAAATGTACGCCACCTTTTCCAATAACCAGGCCCATTTCACCTTCTCCCGCCTTGACACCCTCGTATAAGTCCTTATCATGGCGCGACAGCATCGTATCCTTTTCAACAATATCCGCTCCCTTCCCGCCAACAAGAACCTCTTCCTGCACACCCTTGCTACCCACCGTGTGGATGCCTTCCTCCTTAATGAAACCTTCCTCCAACCCCACCACTCCATCCACACCTCCCCCTATCTCCTCCACCGCTCCGATAATCCCCTCCCAGTTGCGCGTGGCGGAGTTGCCATTGGCCACCACCGCCAGATCCCCGTTCGGCTCCAACCTCTCCTTCCCGACCCCACCGAACACCTGATCCTTAGTCTCTTCTTCCCCGGCCTTACCATTACCTGTGCCACCATCTATGTCCGCCCCAACGCCCCTCTTCCTTTCGACTTCCTCTCCCACATCGACCGTACCTTCTCCTCCTATGTGATCGCCGCCGACCTCAACATCCATAGTCGCTCTGCTGCCCAGTTACGGCGGTGGCATCGGTTCCTCTCCTCCCTTCAAGGCGACCTCATCCCCATCCCCCAGCACACCCGTCCCGAATCCAACTCCACTCCCGATGTTATTCTCTCCTCCCCCAACCTCCTTGGTCGCATTATGGTGGATGTCCTGGAGCCTATTGGTAGCGACCATCTCCCTGTCCTCCTCACCGTTTCAGACGGCCGTCACCCCCACCCCGACCCTCGTCATGACCCTCCCCCTAAGTACATCCATGACTATTCCCGTGCCAACTGGAATGCCTACCGGGATACCCTCTCCACTCAGGTCGATAGCCACCCTCTCGCCTACCGCCGTCCCGATGATGTCACCCATGCCGCCTCCTTTCTCCAGCAGACCTTGTCTGAGGCCGTGGAGGCCCACGTCCCTACTGTTGCCATCCACCCCCACCGTCCTACCTTACCACCACAGGCCGTCCTCCTCCTCCGTGAATCCCGTCGACTCTACCGTGCCTTCCTCCGCACGCGTGACCCGGACACCCTACGACGCCACCGGCAACTACAGCGACACATTCGAAATTTGCTCGCGGCTAAGAAACGCCGGGACTGGCGACAGACATGCACCCGCTTAAATGCTACCCTCCCTATAAACTCGTCCAAGTTCTGAACCGCCTTCCGTCGCCTTACCGGAACTAAACCCTCCCCCTACTATCCTCTTCTCCACGATGATCACCCCTTCCCTGACGCCCTTAGTAAGGCCAATCACTTTGCCTCCTACCTGTCCGATGTGTTTTCCATCCCTGATGATCCCCAGTTCGATTACTCCCTCTTCCCAGATATCCGCGATCGAACTGACACCTCTGTCCCTCCCCTCGCTCCTGGTTTCCAGTACTTGGACAACATTCCACACACGGACCTTAATGCCCCCATCACCACACAGGATCTCATCACTACACTCCGCACCAAACGCAACACCGCTCCTGGTCACGATCGTGTCACCTACCGTCACCTTCGTGAAGCTCCTGTCTCTTTTCTCTCCACCCTGGCCAGGCTCTACAATGTAGTCCTGTCCACCGGTTACTACCCCGACCTGTGGAAAACCCCCCGTATCCTCATGTTCCTCAAACCTGGCAAACCGCCGTCCGCCGTCTCCTCCTACCGTCCCATCAGCCTTACCTCGGTCTTCAGCAAGGTCCTGGAATCTATCCTCACCCGCCGCATCCACCAGCATCTCCGCCAGCACCGCTTCCTCCCCGTTACCCAGTGTGGCTTTCGGCCGTCCTTCTCTTCCGACGATCTTCTCCTTCACCTCACTCATCTCCTTTCCGAACAGCTCAATTCCCGTCGCTCCGCAATCTTCCTCTCTCTTGACCTCGAACGCGCATATGACCGCGTATGGCATTCCGGTCTCCTCTTCAAGCTCCAAACCTTCGCCCTTCCCATTAACTACGTTCGTCTGATCGGTTCCTTTCTCTCCCGCCGTCCTTCCCATGTCACCATCCATAACACCGATTCCTACACCTTTTTCCCCTCCGCCGGTGTGCCCCAAGGCTCCGTCCTCTCCCCCCTTCTGTACTTGTTGTACACGGCGGACATGCCGCCGCCGTCACCCCCCGTCCACCTTCTCCAGTTTGCCGATGACACCGCCTTCCTTGCCCTTGCCCCCACCCTGCGACGCTCCCAACACCTTCTCCAATCCCATCTTGACCGGTTCACCGCTTGGTGCAACCAGTGGTTGCTCAAGGTCAATCCTTCCAAAACCCAGGCGATCATTGTAGGCAAAACCACTCCCTCCTTCCGCCTCCTTGATTTCTATCTCACCGTTTATGGCCGTCCCATCGCTCTCACCCCCACCCTTAAGTACCTTGGCGTCACCCTCGACCGTCGCCTCTCCTGGACTCCCCATCTCCAGACAATCCAAGCCAAGGCACGTTCCCGACTCCGTCTCCTCAAGCTCCTTTCCGGCCGAACGTGGGGTCTGGACCCCTCCACCATCCTCCACACCTATCAGTCCCTCATCCGCCCTATCCTCTGTTACGCCCATCCCACCTGGATCTCCGCCCCCCCTTCCTTTTATAAATCCCTCCAAATCCTTGAACGCCATGCTCTCCGCCTTGCCTATCACATCCGTCTCCCTTCCCCCACGCGGATCCTGTATGACCTTATCCCCTTCCCCCACCTCCTCCTCTTCCTCGAAAGGATACGAATCCTATACACCTCCCGTAAACTCGATCCTCCTCACCCGCTCGTCTCCCCGATCCTCTCCCACCCGCGCCCGCTGCCGCGCCTGTACTCCCATGTCCCACCCGGTCTCCATCTCTCCACCCTCCATACCCTCTCCCAAGGTGGCTTCCGCCAGCTCCCTCTCCCTGATGATGTCCTCGCCCCCTCCATCTACCCCTCCTCACAACTTTGACCCTGCCCCCCTCCCCACTTCCCGTGCCCTTTCCTTTCGGCACCCTCCCTCCCTTCTCTTCTCTTCCCTTCCTTTTCCCCTCCCTTCCCCCTCTTCCCCCGGGCTTCCTCTCCCCCTTCCTCCCTCCCCCCTATCTCCCCTGCCCGTGGCATCTCTGCTCTCCCCTCTCGCTCTCCCACTCCCCTTCCTCCTCCTCCTCTCTTGGCAGGTCCCCGGACTCGCACACGTATAGTGAACATTCGCACGCTGGAGATCGTCGCCTTTTGTGTCTCGTGTGTGTGACGTCGTATTTTGTTTTTGGTGTCCGCCGTCCCACTCCTCCGTTCACTTGTGTCGTCGGACTCATCAGTGTTTTGTGCGCCGTGCCAACGTGTTTTCAGTGTTGTTATCGTCACATGTGAACGACTCCGTGTTTTTATGTCTCTGTGTCCTCTCTCTTTTGCCCGTCATTTTGTTTACTGTCATTCACCATGTTTTATACTCTTGTAAAACGCTATGGCTGAAGAGCGGCGTAGTGGGCCGCTGCCAGCCTACCTGAGTTGTACAGGCTTTAAAATAACAATAAAGTAAAAAAAAAAAAAATCGAATTAAGTGAATCGGGTGACCATTCGTCCATGTATCGTAGTATTGCGTAATTTTTCGCAGGCACAGACGGAGGTATCGTCCATGTATCGTAGTATTGCGTAATTTTTCGCAGGCACAGACGGAGGTAAGTATCTGTACCTTACAAAGTATTTCAAAAGTTGTATGTGTAACACGGGGCAACTGTGAGGTGCCTCTAGGTCGCTGCTGCAAACCAGCGTCAGCGCAAGAGCGTCTACCTCTTTCCCGAAAGTGCAACGGTGTGTCATTTACGAAGAAGTGGTGCCACTCTTTATCATTTACAAGGAAACTGTGTCGTTGCCATATGCTAAGGTGCAAAACGCATCTTAAGCTAGTTACAATACACTGTGGCTTCCTTCTGTTCTGCTGGAGGTCGTATGCAAACTTTTACTACGTGCGAAGAAAAACGTGGGGACAGAAACAGACACCATAGTGTGTAAATTACACTAACAGAGTTACTGTGGCAGTGATATCTGCACTAAAATTTAGTAGATAAGATGTCATAATTATTCTGGTGATCGTAAGTTTAATTACTTCGACAAAAATTTGATTCACTGAGACATAAATGAATCATTCACACAGAGAAAGTAAAATTATGTTCTACTATTATTATTAAAAAAAGCTTCAAATATTTACCAATTGTGAAAAAGAATATAATAGACATACAAATAATAATAAATAAAATATAATAACATAAAATAAATAATAGAAATTCAATAGGAGAAGAGAATATAAAATAAAAATATCGGCACTCGATATAAGCGTTTCGATATAAATATGTCGGCGTTGAATTTCACGTCGTTGAAAATCGATATATTTTGGAAAGGATATCGATATTTTAGGAACAGCTCAAGATTTTATGGCCGCACACCCTTTCCGTTCGACAGCTAGAGCGATACTAGCGCCCCGAGGGGTGAGAAAACAGTCACATGCGTCTTAAGAATAGTGTTTTGTTTTTAGTTATTTTCTACTTAATTCAGGAAACAGCTGTTAAATTTTTGCGTTCCATGTATTAGGAAGTTATCAAGAGACGTGAAGTATCATCAAATACATGTGAAAACAGCCCAACCACACTGGTTCAATGATGTAAGCTATAACTAATTCATTAAGAAATTCTTTGGAATACGTGTATTTGCAGCGTACTGCGCTGAAAGAAAGAGAATGTAAACGCATATGTCATGCACGAGTAGCACATATTTCTGTTGTTATTGCCGTGGGCAATTTCCGAACCACTTAAAAAAATTTTATGGTGTCTCGTGATTTGCCCCTTTCTAACACATCTCTCGACTCCCTAATACACAATTATTCTTGTAAATGTAATTACTTTTGCTTCAAAACTGCACGTGTTAAAGATTCTAGCCGTACGCGGCCCAGGTTTAGCAAATCATTTTTGAAATGAATTTTTCAGTGTCGAGAAACAGTTTTATTACTTCTGACGTTTTCCCTTAAGCTACAGTTGTTGGGGCTCATTTGTTACGTTAAATAATTTAGGTATTACATTCCATATAGGTCTCCTACGTTCCACATTTTCTGATGTGGCTGAAAACGTAGCGAATAAAACTCTGCTTTGTTGGGTAGATATAAGACGTATCTCTGCAGAAGGTCAGGTCTTCAGGAGTTTACTAGCACTTTCTTGTTACAGGAGAATCGTAAATAAATTGCTTTGCAATGTAGCGCTTCATACCGCCGAGGGTGCTTACAACAGAAACTCCCAATGGCAGCCCCATCAGATTTGGTGGCTCAGTGGATAGCCCGTCTAAAAATGAACACAGATCAAGCATGGAAACAGGAAGAGAGTGTTCTGAACTGTGGAAAAAGAAAAAAATACGAATAGTGAACGGACAAGTGATTGACCTGAATAGCCACGGTGTTGTGGTTAAGTGGTCATGATGTTGGACTATCAAGTAAAAGGGGCATGTTCAAAACTCTCTCGTGCCATTTACTTTTGTTTCTTTTTTTCACAACATTATGAACTGCCCGTCCCTTCAATGTTTCTTCTCTTTCTGTTGGCTAAGCAGTTGTCATGCTATACGTTGGTTATAGAATATGAGTCATGTGGTAAGAATACGTTACCGTCGCAAGTAAACGTGATGAATAGTGGGAGCAGTTGAGATACCACACACACGTCTCACAGAAATGAAAACAACTAATAAACGGGCGTGAATTATATTACGTACGACAAAGGAGTGAAAACTTCCTACATGGAACGCAACTTAAAAAGACGTTAAAACGTATGTTTTGACAGAGCACAGAGGAACTGAGTGACTGTGAAACTGTTGCATTCATTTGTTGCAGCTTATGTGACAAATTATTATACAGGGTGTTACAAATAGGTACGGCCAAACTTTCAGGAAACATTCCTCACACACAAATAAAGAAAAGATGTGACGTGGAGATGTGTCCGGAAACGCGTAATTTCCACATTAGAGCTAATTTTAGTTTCGTCAGTTTGTACTGTACTTCCTCGATTCACCGCCAGTTGGCCCAACTGAAGGAAGGTAATGTTGACTTCGATGATTGTGATGCCATGCGACTCACTGCTCTACAGTACGTAGCACATCAGTACGTAGCATCACCAGATTAGTGTTCATCACGAACGTGGTTTTGCAGTCAGTGCAATGTTTACAAATGCGGAGTTGGCAGATGCCCATTTGATGTATGGATTAGCACGGGGCAATAGCTGTGGCGCGGTACGTTTGTATCGAGACAGATTTCAAGAACAAAGGTGTCCCGGCAGGAAGGCGTTCCAAGCAATTAATCGGCGTCTTAGGGAGCACGGAACATTCCAGCCTACGACTCGGGACTGGGGAAGACCTAGAATGACGAGGACACCTGCAATGGACGTGGCAATTCTTCGTGCAGCTGACGATAACCCTAATGTCAGCGTCAGAGAAGTTGCTGCTGTACAAGGTAACGTTGACCACGTCACTGTATGGAGAGTGATACGCGAGAACCAGTTGTTTCCGTACCATGTATAGTGTGTAAAGGCACTATCAGCAGCTGATTGGCCTCCACGGGTACACTTCTGCGAATGGTTCATCCAATAATGTGTCAGTCCTCATTTCAGTGCAAATGTTCTCTTTACGGCTGAGGCTTTATTCCAACGTGATCAAATTGTAAATTTTCACAATCGAGATGTGTGGGCTGACGAGAATCCGCACGCAATTGTGCAATCACGTCATCAACACAGATTTTCTGTGAACGTTTGGGCAGGCATTGTTAGTGATGTCTCAATTGGGCCTCACGTTCTTCCACCTACGCTCAATGGAGCACGTTATCACGATTTCATACGGGATACTCTACCTGTGCTGCTAGAACATGTGCCTTTACAAGTACGACACAACATGTGGTTCATGCACAATTCCTTTCCGCTTCTAATAGAGTAGTTGCGCAGAATCAACTGTCAATGTAGGTCCCATTCTTAAACCTGTTGTTGCAAACGGATGTTACACCACGACACGGACACAAATTTGAATATAGCGAACAAAGAAAAAATAAGTTGGCACGAGGTGGGTTTGAACACCACTCTCCTGCGTGGCGGCCCATCGCCGTGATGCTACTATTTGTTTTACGTTATTGTTCGTTGCATTTTTTCGGGGCGGATGTCCAATGACACCCGTTCTAGTTGTATCACAGAGGGCACTTAACCCTCTCCCCAAACACGCTGACCTATCATGGCAGCCCTTGACCACAACGCCGTTGCTACACTACAAGCACTAAAGAAACTGGTATAGGCATGAGTATTCAAATACAGGGATATGTAAACAGGCAAAATACGGCAATACAGTTGGCAATGCATATGTAAGACAAGCGTCTGGCGATGTTAGATCCGTTACTGCTGCTGCAGTGGCAATGGAAAGATTTATGTGAGTTTGAACGTGGTGTTACAGTCGGCGCACAAGCAATGGGACACAGCATCTCCGAGGTAGCGATGAAGTGCAGATTTTCCCGTACGACCATGTCACAAGTGTACCAAGAATGCCAGGAATCCGGTAAAACATCAAATCTCCGACATCTCTGCGGCCGGAAAAAAGATCCTGAGAGAAAGGGACTTACGACGACTGAATGACAAAAGTACAACCCTTCCGCAAATTGCTGCAGATTTCAGTGCTGGGCCATCAACAAGGTTCAGCGTGTGAACCATTCAACGAAACATCACCGATATGCGCTTTCGGAGACGAAGGCCCGCTTACATACCCTCGATGACGGCACAACACGAAGCTTTATCCCTCGCCTGGACTGTTGATGACTGGAAACACGTCGCTGGCCGTGATGAGACTCGTTTCAAATTGTATTGAGCGGATGGACGTGTGTGGGTATGGAGACAACCTCATGAATCCATGGACCCTACATGTCAGCAGGGGACTGCTCAAGCTGGTGGAGGCTCTGGAATGGTATGGGGCGTGTGCAGTTGGAGCGATATGGGATCTAGATACGACACTGACAGGTGACACGTACGTAAGCATCCTGTCTGATCGCCTGCATCCATTCATGTCCATTGCGCATTCCGACGGACGTGGGCAATTCCAGCAGGACAAAGCGACACCCCATACAGTGTGGGTTCAGGAACACTCTTCTGAGTTGAAACACTTCCGCTGGCCACCAAACTCCCCAGACAAGAACGTTATTTCGCATATCTGGGATGCCTTGCAACGTGCTGTTCAGAAGAGTTCTCCAGCCCCTCGTGCTCTTAAGGTTTTATGGACAGCCCTGCAGGATCCATGGTGTCAGTTCCCTCCAGCACTACTTCAGACATTAGTCGAGTCCATGCCACGTCGTGTTGCGGCACTTCTTCTACGTGCTCGCGGGGGCCCTACACGATATTAGACAGGTGTACCAGTTTCTTTGGCTCTTCAGTGTAGTTACAAGTAGTTCGAACTTTCATTGTCCATAGATTATTGGTTCAATTATTAAAGAAATCAATAAAAATGTATCGACTCTTATGCAATTGTCAAATGTACTCTAAATATAAATATACTGTAAATAATCGGGATTTCAGTTTTGAAAGGAAAAAAAAACGTAAGTTTTAACAAGTTGAAGATGATGAAAAGAGCGTACACAATATGCATTTCGCCAAAGATAGCGCTGTAGCTTGCAGCGTGCTTCGTAGTATTGATCTCGCTGGTTGCTTGTCACTGTCATTCATCTGTCTCGATTGTCGTTGGGAAGGTACAGGAGTTCTAATGATATCAGCAAATGTTTTGCATGCCTGGTCTGCGTCTAAATCTGGGAGGAATCTTCTAGACGTGAACGTAATGCTCACGCCATGTAAAGTCCACCTACTCTACGTGTGGGTTCTTCTGCTTTGTCACAATGCGTGGCATGTTGCGAGTCTTAAGGGAGGAAAGGAGGTGGTAAGTACATTGCGCTTTCTCAAAGTTCGATTGTCAACGTTAACTGTTTCATCTTACGTATCCAAACACCTGAAACGTACATGCGTAAACGTGAAATTGAGGTTTAGGATCGTGGAACTGTGACGAATATATAGTGCAATACTGAGTCTGCAATTTCGCTCGGAATTAATCAAGATCTACAAACTGTAATAAGAAATCAAGTCGTTTCTCGATGGAGTAACTGATTATGTCGACATCTCTCGAGACTTAGCGTAGTTTGGCGATTTGTACGTGAAGAATATATTTGTTTTGTTGTCTGTTCTAATTAAAACAGACGCTTTACTTGACGCGTAACAACTTCGTAAGCAGCCTAATGTTTCGCATAGTCTTACACGTCACTTGGCTTTCTATTACATAAATATTTTTGTAAATCTAATTACTTTTGCTTCAAAATCGAATGTGTTGAAGATTCTAACTGTTTGTGAATCAGACGCAGCAACAATTACGGAGTTGGTTTCATCTGTATTGGGAAACAGTTTTATTGCTATTATTCTTTTATTGTGACTCCAGTCGGGTTTTTCCTTGAACTACAGTTGTGGTAGTTTATCTGCTACTTTAAATAACGTAGGTATTGCATTGCTTACACGTTTCCTATATTCCACGTGTACTGATTTGACTGGAAGTGCAGTGAAGAAAACTTTACGTTTTTGAGTAGATATATACCTCCATCTACACAGTGACGGATACAGAAGAACCTCAAGGATGGGGCGCTATAAATATTTTGGGCTACCTTTACTTTTACTGTAATAAAAATGCGTTTTTAGGCATTTTCTCGAAAATCACTATTACCGTAGATTACGAGTTAGATAAGGGAAACTACTGTTACGTAATTGGTAAAAATGTTGTTACGAGTATCATAACAATATTTTTACTGAGAAATTACTACGAATTACTATTAGTAATACTTCACAATCAATTGATCACTCTCACTCTTGACTAGCCTTCACACTTGCACTTGCTACAACTAGGACTTTTTACTTATTCATTCTTCAGTATTCATATTTCTGCTTCTGAATGTAAACTAGCTTCCTATTCGGCGAATAGTCCGTATTTATAACGCTACGTATCGAAGGTTCTCTGTACAAGGAAACAGTAGAATATCCGCGACTTTCTTGAACAAATGACGGAGAGGATAACGAATCGAGGTTACTAGAATGGTCGCGACTTTACACGTAGGTGTGTGTTAGCTATTTATGTGCCAGACGAAAACGTATAAAATACGATCACGCGGACGCGCGTGCTACACAGGAAAGTACAACTAAAACTGGCTTATTATGGAAATCAGCCTTATGCAAGCACAATTATTTTATTTTTAGTACAACTAGTCCATATCTCGATTCAGTCGAGTCGACTGCCGAGAGAAATGAACGAATCGGCCCCGCAAGGGGGGGTTCGTATGTATCCGCCACTGCATCTACATGGATCCTCTGAAAATCAGCCTGGCAGAGGGTTCGTCGAACCACCTTCACAATAATTCTCTATTATTTCAATCTCTGAACAGCGCGCGGTAAAACCGAACACCTCTATCTTTTGTGCGAACTCTGATTTCCCTTATCTTATTATAATGATGGTTTCTCGCTATGTAGGTCGGCTTCAACAAAATATTTTCGCATTTGGAGGAGAAAGCTAGCGATTGAAATTTCTTGTGAAGTTTCCGCCGCAACCGAAAACGCTTTTCTGCAAACGGTCAGGTCTCCTGCTGTTTACTAGCGATTTTTTTGTTCCTATAGAACACGATATTCCCTAGTAAATATCTGTAGGTTACAGTAAAATCGTAAATAAACTATTCCATAATGTAGCCGTTCACACCTGCTAGGGTTGTTAGGAAACCAAAAAAAGAAAAATATGGTGTTTTCTTCTTGTTGTTGTTCCAATGTTCAGCGCTACATACGCTTCCGTTTGTAAAAACCATTCTACACATCAATATAAACAATTACGCATTGCTTTCGCTTTCAAAAGAGCTCACCGAACTCAACAGTGTAACCTCCTGGCCGCTTGGTGCGCTGCAATCGCTGTGGGGTAACAAGAAAGAGACGGAGCGCCGTGACTGTTATGTTAAGACTGTGCCGCAGCTGTAGTCTTTCCTTGTTTTGCGGTACTTGGTTCGTTCCCATTTCAATAAATAGTTAAAGTTCTTTTGTGATAACCGTTCCGATTTGCTGCTGTCCCAGGAGCAACGGTCAATATTCAGAGATATGACAGGAATGATCATTCGAAGCAAATATGTCTATTAAACATGAGCTCTAACATGCATACCTTAACAGCTATGAGCACTTCGTCATCTCAGATGCTGTTAAACCAATCTCTTCTATTGCAGCTCTTTGTTTTCCATATTTTGGGAGGTGTTCAGGGTCAAACGAAGAATGGGATAAAACTCGTCGGCTTTGACTAATGACGTCATATTTTAGTCATAGATATTAATTTATTTTCGAATCATAGGTAATAAATCGGTTACTTTCTGTGGTAATAATCGTAACTAGGAGTAAATGAATGTTTTATTAAGAAATAAATAATGTGTACGATTTTTGATGCTGGTGGTAATTTTGAATCACTTGCGTAGGTCTTGCGAATTATACCTGTGTCTGATAGTCAGTCGTTCTAATTGCTGTTTCCTCTGCACTCGATTCGTATCTTGTACTATGTAGGTCAGCTGAAGAAGTATTGGCGAAAGAAGAAGAAGCGACGTACGCATAACTGGCATCACGTACCTCAGTTGAATTACGATGGTTGTATCCTGTTCTTCAGCTGACCTATACATGTATATAGGATACAAGTATTTTATCAAATGGCTCTGAGCACTATGGGACTCAACTGCTGAGGTCATTAGTCCCCTAGAACTTAGAACTAGTTAAACCTAACTAACGTAAGGACATCACAAACATCCACGCCCGAGGCAGGATTCGAACCTGCGACCGTAGCGGTCTTGCGGTTCCAGACTGCAGCGCCTTTAACCACATGGCCACTTCGGCCGGCAGTACTTTATCGCCTTCGCTGGTACTAGTATCGTATCCTTCCACTGGACTATGTAGGTCACCAGAAGTACAGGATACAAATTTTATGTTTGTCTCTTTTTTCAGCTTCGCTAGTACTAGTATCCTATTCTTCAGTTGACGCTAGTACCAACGAAGGTGAAAAAACTGATAAACGTAAAATTCGTGTATATATCAACATAGGCATTCCATGCCAATGTCAGATATATCACTTTATACTAGGGTTTTCTACTGTAAGAGAAAGCGATATGCCTCACACTACATTCGAAATATTGATGTACATGATACATGTGCACGATCTGTTACCACTGTACTTCAAATGTTTGTTTGTCAACATTCGTCTATGCTTTTAAATCTTTGCAATGCAAGATGTGTGGTAACGTGTGACATCATTGATCAAAGCCGACGGGTTGTATCCCATTCTTCAATATTCTCACACTTTTTCATCTTCGCTGCTGAGAAATGATCTCTCCTACTGAACGTGTGCTCATAGCCTTTTCAGTTATGCATTTTAGAGCTCATGTTTACTACACTCCGTTCGTCATAAGAATAAACCTGTTATAAACAAACACAAACGCGACGATTGATCAGAAGCCGTAGCACTCGTAGACTGGTGTTGGTATGCTCTTCGAAGTACACTACTGGCCATTATAATTGCTACACCAAGAAGAAACGCAGATGATAAACGGGTATTCATTGGACAAATATATTATACTAGAACTGACATGTGATTACATTTTCACGCAATTTGGGTGCATAGATCCTGAGAAATCAGTACCCAGAACAACCACCTCTGGCCGTAATAACGGCCTTGATACGCCTGGGCATTGAGTCAAACATAGCTCGGATGGCGTGAACAGGTACAGCTGCCCATGCAGCTTCAATACGATACCACAGTTCATCAAGAGTAGTGACTGGCGTATTGTGACGAGCCAATTGCTCGGCCACCATTGATCAGACGTTTTCAATTGGAGAGAGATCTGGAGAATGTGCTGGCCAGGGCAGCAATCTAAACATTTTCTGTATCCAGAAAGGCCCGTACAGGACCTGACCTGCAACATGCGGTCGTGCATTATCCACCTGAAATGTAGGGTTTCGTAGGGATCGAATGAAGGGTAGAGCCACGGGTCGTAACGCATCTGAACTGTAACGTCCACTGTTCAGAGTGCCGTCAATGCGAACAAGAGGTGACTCAGACGTGTAACCAATGGCACCCCATACCATCACGCTAGGTGATACGCCAGTATGGCGATGACGAATACACGCTTCCAATGTGCGTTCACCGCGATGTCGCCAAACACGGACGCGACCATCATGATGCTGTAAACAGAACCTGGATTCATCCGGAAAAATGACGTTTTGCCATTCGTGCACCCAGGTTCGTCGTTGAGTACACCATCGCAGGCGCTCCTGTATTTGATGCAGCGTCAAGGGTAACCGCAGCCACGGTCTCCGAGCTGATAGTTCGTGCTGCTGCAAACGTCATCGAGCTGTTCGTGCAGGTGGTTGTCTTGCAAACGTCCCCATCTGCTGACTCAGGGATCGAGACGTGGCTGCACGATCCGTTACAGCCGTGAGAATAAGATGAGTGTAATCTCGACCGCTAGTGATACGAGGCCGTTGGGATCCAGCACGGCGTTCCGTATTACCCTCCTGAACCCACTGATTCCATATTCTGCCAACAGTCATTGGATCTCGACCGACGAGAGCAGCAATGTCGCGATACGATAAACCGCAATCGCGATAGGCTACAATCCGACCTTTATCAAAGTCGGAAACGTGATGGTACGCGTTTCTCCTCCTTACACGAGCCATCACAACAACGTTTCACCAGGCAACGCCGGTCAACTGCTGTTTGTGTTTGAGAAATCGGTTGCAAACTTTCCTCATGTCAGCACGTTGTAGTTGTCGCCACCCGCGCCAACCTTGTGTGAATGCTCTGAAAAGTTAATCATTTGCATATCACAGTATCTTCTTCCTGTCGGTTAAATTTCGCCTCTGTAGCACGTCATCTTCGTGGTGTAGCAATTTTAATGGCCAGTAGTGTAGGCACTATTTCTGTATTGGAACATAAGATACATAAGATATGTATTATTGCTAAGTTACGTTAAATGAAACTTTAAGATATTCAAATGTAGTAACAGCCATCAACGATTTTCTTAATCACCCTTTAGCTACGTAGTTTTCATTTCAAAAATCGTGTGCAGTTACAGCTTCTGCGGTGTTGTGCTCTGATTGTCGCGTTGGTAATGAGCAGTACGAAAATGGCTGAGGCTGCTTCCTGTTCCGTAGAGGCCAGTCGGAGTGGCCGAGCGGTTCTAGGCGCTACAGTCTGAAACCGCGCGACCACTACGGTCGCAGGTTCGAATCTTGCCTCGGGCGTGGATGTTTGTGATGTCGTTAGGTTAGTCAGGTTTAAGTAGTTCTAAGTTCTAGGGGACTGATGACCTCAGAAGTTAAGTCCCATAGTGCTCAGAGCCATTTGAACCATTTTTTTCTTGTTAGTTCTCAGGCCAAATACCGCAGGTTGGCTCCAGGTCAGTTCTCCTGCAAAAATACAGCATTTGTATGATGTGCTCGATGCTGTGAAAATGATAGTTTTTCATGTTTCTACGGTACTTGTCTACCTCTGGGGTATAAAACGATGGAAATAGTCCAAATAAAGAGTATTTGGTTCTTCATTTTTGCGTTAAAAATTAAGTTGTTATGTTTTCTTTCATCAATCAACTTTTATGAATAGTCTTTCATAAAACATCGATAGTTAGGAATTTGTATTTGAAATGGAAACAGGAATTTCGCGTGCAATATGTAATTAGAAACAAGAAGTCATGCATTATTCATAGAAAATGATGATAAGTTTTATAATTACGAGACCTAAGTATTTCAAATTGAAAGAGAGGAAAAAATAATGCATTTAGAGGAACGGCCCAAGTGTGACACTGAAGCATGGGAGCGTGTAGCCAACTGACCCCAACTCTCCCCATACCTGTCACGAATGGCGAATGTTAAAAATGATTGTCGGTAGCGTTAGCTCTAATTTCTCCAATTTTTTCGTTGTGGTCATTTCGCGAAATGTTTGAGGGAGGAAGTAACGAGCCGTCCGACTCATCCCTTCTCGAAATTTCAGCATCAAAACTCTCCGTGGTACGCAGCGCCTCTCTTGTAGCGTGTGCCGCTGGAGTTTGTTGGGCACCCCTGCGACGCTCTCGCGCCGACCAGACGATGGCGAGACGAAACGCGCCGCTCTTCGTTGGATCTCCTCTGTCTCTCCTATCAGTGCTACCCGGTAAACGTCCCA
Organism: Schistocerca cancellata; assembly: GCF_023864275.1. Taxonomy (NCBI): domain Eukaryota; kingdom Metazoa; phylum Arthropoda; class Insecta; order Orthoptera; family Acrididae; genus Schistocerca; species Schistocerca cancellata. The sequence goes on along the minus strand of NC_064636.1, from coordinate 109,600,352 downwards.
GATTGTTGAACAGTACCCAAGGATCGATCGTACAAGCATCTTGTAAGCCACGTGTTTCGTGGATGCGTTGCATTTCCTAATCCTTCTCGTTATGAGACTACTCCTTGGTTTACATGGTCATTCCACATAGGGTCACTCTAGATAGTTACTCCTGGATATTTTAAGGTAGATACTGCTTCCATCAATTTGCAATCAATAGTGTAGTTGTGCAGTAATGGATTTCTTTTCCTATCTATGCGCAATATGTTACATTCATTGACGTTCTGGGTCAACTCACAGAGGTTGCAGCATTCATCAGTCCTCTGCAGGTCATTAAGCAAATCGATACTGTCTTCTGGCGTCGCCACTCTCTTATAGACCGCCGCATCGTCCGCAAACAGAGTCGTAAAGCTTCCAACAATAACACTACGACAAGAGGGCTACAAAAGCTCTTGTTCAGTATATCGTTTGACACTTTAGTCACACATCCACGCACAGGGATGCAAAGCGTAATTCTATCACAACAGACAGCGGAATGAATGTTTGAAATATCGTTTGCCACAATACGTAGACGGGGGTGCACAGTGCCGTTATTTGTGATTCACGTATCGAAGTCCAGTACGTCCTCCCCACACTTCTGGTAACTGATTTGTAGTCGACTTTCTTACCTCTGGTCTCGTAAGAGTTGCCCCAGTAGGTTTCTCCTCCACCGGTCGTGAGCTCAAACGTTTAAGCCATAAACAGTGCGTAATACTTTGACGGTTGGGTAGTCTGAATGCTAAGCATAATAAGAATCTTAAAATGATAGGATTCCAACTAAATTTCCAACTTTATTTGACCTACCGTAATATTACTCTACTCTATCGTTAGTATCCGTGACAAGATTCCCGGTCATTAATCGTTAGTTCCCGAGCACCACTAACGCCTCAAAAATGCTTCAACGATCCAAGAATCAACATGAGAACCCATGGACAAATCTAGCAATTGAATCTGTCTTTATGTGGAGCTGCACACACTAGTTCACATGTTGCTGTTTTGGAAGTATCTACATTGCGACGTATTTACGAGCACCGAATATTCACCGTCACGTCTACATCTACATCCGTGTACGTACACTGCAAGCCACTGTGAAGTGCATGGCATTGGGTACTTGGCACGGTAACAAATCTTGAATTTTTTTCCCGTTCCGTTCGCGAACGCAGTGCGTTAAGGGCGAGTGCTGAGACGCCTCCTTACGGCAGCGACGCCTAGTGGCTGGAGAGCGCCTCTGGACTCCTCGCTTAAGTTACGTTGTGCAAGACGCGACAGTTGGCTGAGACTGCGACGCTGCCCCCTCCTCTTTTCCCAGCCTGGCAGACGGCGACACGGCCGCAACACGACTGGAGTCGTCGCTGTTTCCCAAGCTCCGGTCGGCGGCGGCGGATTCAAATACATAAGAAAAATAAGAATTCCGATTTTCTTGCTGTAAGAAATACTGTATGTTAATGCAACAAAGTTACATCGGCTCCCAGAGTTAGTTTTTCGATACAGATTCTCCTTTTACTTTAAAAAATTGAAAAGTATCTCTTCCGGTTTTGCGTGTTTTTTTCGCTGTATATTACTTCTCTATCAATTGTGAGGAAAGTAAAAGGCACAAAAAATTGACGTTTGTGTATCTTACAGTTTCACATCACAGCTTGATAATGAGGTATCTATTTTTCCGATATTCGTTACAGTTATTCCGATACTTAATTTACAAGTAACCTACTGCAGAATGATATCGATCTCCGTTTCCGAGATTTGGGCTCATATATCTCCGGGAGCGTCGCGACTAGCCGCCAGTTCTGTCGACGCGCAACGAGAATCGTGTGGTCATCACACGATAGAGAATGCATTTGATTTGTTTTGCTGACACATTTGGACCAAATGAAACCATTTTATGTCATATTTCTCCGGTATGAGTTACTAATATTTCTCCATATGCTCTTGACAATTTCATTTAAAATGCCACGAAATGTAGGTTTCTTAAACCCAAGTGATCAAGCAGAACCCATTTTCGTGGTTTTGCTGAGGCATCTGAACCTGTTCCAAGCTTTCTTTCTCGTTTATTTCTCTGATACGAGTCCCGAATATTCCTCCATCTGTTTTTGCACATTTCACCTAAAATTCCAATGAAAGATAAGTTTATTAACAATAAGCGCACGCTTGCGTCATTGCATTGTTTCACGTTCTTGACAACAAGATAGGGTTACACCTTAAACATCTCTAGAATTTTCATTCTGAACGTCTACAGTATACACTGGCAGAAATGTGGAAGAAATAATGTCCGTGCTTGTTCACAAAATTTCCCCAAATTATACTTGTCAGTTTCTCCCATGCAGAAACTTTTGGAACAAGCTAAGGCAACTTTCATAGCCGACTGAGTCTTTATTCCCATCCAAATGAACTTCCATATTCTTATATTCTGACAGCATACATCGTTATGGATGACATGAACATTTAATCTTGCCAAGCTGCACTCAAAAGATGACTCCAGGATTTACAAAAGACGAATTTCAATTGTGAACTGTGTTAGACCAGAAGGGCCTTGTAAAACAGTAGTGCACTTTTGGCACAAGTTTTTTGAGCACCATCTTCTACCAATGAATTGAAGTGAATGTGACAAATTACTTATTGCAGCATACTGTTTGCGCAATCTGTTTAGAAACGCCTTCCTCAAAAACGAGTATCTATTGATTGCAGAGAGCTGTACAACAATCTGGTGGTGGTTTTTCACAACTAGAAGGTATCATCAAGACACCAATCTACCGTTTGCTTTCAAAGTGAAGGTATTGTAAAATGTAACTTTCTCGTTGTACTTTAGATTGTTCATTTTATAATGTACTTGCCGTTTTAAATTTTTATCGTCACAAAAAAGAGTAATGCGAAAATTGACCTTCAAGTTAATTTTCATTATTCTAATTCTACATCTGCATCGATTATACTTATTTTCATAACAGGCCTGAAAAATTTGCATTAATGGGAAAATATTATATATTTCACTCACCTGCCAGCTTCAACTGTGCACCAATTTCTTCCCAAATTCTGTCTCTGATCATAGTGTCTCTATATTTAGGGTTCTTCAAATCGTAAAGGCAAGGATGTTGCGAGACCAGCTCACAGAGCATCACATCCTGTGAGTGGCTCATTTCAGTTTTCCTTGACTGGCTCGACGTCTTTCTGGCAGCCGTACGTCTTTGTGTTGTGCGACTTCCGTCGCAAAACTGTTCACTGGTGCAGTGCTGCAGTAGCTGTCGCAACAGTCGCGCGTCGCATCCCAAACTCGAACTGCGCATGCGCCAGCAGGCAACTTCTGACGTCACGTAGCGACCTGTCGCAGTCGCTAGTGTGCGTCGCGTCTTGGACAACGTACCTTTAGCAGTCGCCTGCGACATTTCGTAAGCGACCTCTCGTGGAACAACTTGCGTCTCTCATCATTGAGTTGTTTCAACAATTGCGTGACACTCTCCTGTGGGTCAAACAAACCTTTCACGATTTCTGCTGCCCTTCTCTGTAGACGTTCATTAGCCGCTGTCGGTTCTGTGTGGTGAGCATCATGCTATGACGGGACCCACTGATGTTTCGTAACCGATATCGGCGGTCCGAACTGATCGTCACTACATTTCAGAACAGCTAACTAGTTTTCAGTCCGTAAGGATCTGGTAAAGCAACAACTAAGATGACATGTAACAAAAAAAAAGTGCCCCCAAAACAGCTCTAGGTCGAAAATTTTGTTACAATCGGAGACGGAATTTCGGACGTTCACTGTATTTCTGTCGTGTCAAATTTCAACAAAAATGCAAGATTACGATGATAACCACCATCGGCTTTTGCCACAGCAACTGACTGGAATCCTGCTAGGACTCTGTTTCGGCACAACGAGACGTAAATAATTCTGTAAATTCCTGTCTAGTCTCTTAACCCTAAGACAATATGGGCCATGACAGTTAAAGTTATTGTTCAGTTTCATACCCTGACGGCCTCCGTTGACGGAAATGTAAAATATGAGCGCCGACAGTTGGATTTGAAGTAATGTGAATAATTGTGGCTAAAACTTAACAGCACATGTTTACAATCATTACTACCTATTCTTTCTCATAACTTGAGCTACACATATCGGGATAACGCGATGTTTCCACTACTTTCACACGTGCTTGTGAGTGTCGGCGAGCAATTGCACCATAAGCAGCGACGAAAACTCATCGCCATCTGAAAGGCATATACTGACGTCAAACACATCTGCGATGCTATAATATCTGTATTCTTCAGTAAATGTCTAGGCTAAACGTAGCGTAGCGATATAAAGAAAAATCGTGATAAAACAAAAAATAACGTTATACCAAAAAAAAAATGTTAGACAGTACCTACTGAAATTAGCAACAAAAACCACTAATTTAACTTAAATCGGAGTACCTCATTAATGGTAAATACATTGTAGATATCGTGTGCAAATTGCGACCGTCGATTATCTACTGTATAATAAAATATTTTAACAGAAAATGAAAAAGCGGCGTCGTATATCACTAACAGAGTATATTTAAGTTACAATTATATTTTTGCAAGGAGTATTTATTACTTTCATCAAAAACTTGACAACGAAGGAGGGAATATTGCAGGTGGTGCGTTCAACAGTGACAACTTTTTGTGTGCAACCAGTGTTTATGTTTTTAGGATACAAAGATTACATTCACCTTACAAGGATGTGGTATAAATTCTCCCACTTAAAACAATTGAGGCTTATGTAGTTTTCTCATACATAAAAGAAGTAATTCTTAAATTAGAAGCAGCTTGATGTGAGGTGGTTGGGTTAGTGGGAGACAATAACTGAATTTATAGAAAAGCAATATCTAACTTTAGCACTCCGCCAGAAGTAAAGGTAAAGTACTGTCAACCTGCAAGGACTTCTGCAGATCGCCCATTGTACTATTTTGGGGATACCATTCATCTTTTAAAGTGTATTTGTAACAACTGGTTCAATGAAAAGGAGCAGATTCTGTGTTTTCCTGATTTCAGTAGGAGCATGGAGGGAGGTTGAAAAGGATGATTTATTACAATAGAGAAACTCTCTAGCTTTAAAATCTCTGTTTCCAAATTCAATTGAAAGGCAAGATGCTAAACAAGTGCTTTTTAATGATATGACAGTTGTTGCTTTGCAGAGACTAGGCTCGAAGAAAGGAATTCAAAATTTTTAAAGTGCTGTAACATTTATAAGAATAATAAAACTTCAGTGGTGTACTGTGAATGCGAAAACATTACTTAAGGGTCAGAGGCTAAGAAATGTTTTTCAGGAAACTGTAACTTCTGATTCCTATCACATATTTGATTTTTTAAAGAGCTTTGTGTCTTGGATAGGTTTATGGCATGGCTTGAATGATAACAGGAAACTTTCTAAAGAAACACGCTTTGCTTTAAGACATACAGCAGCTGCTTTGACTGATTTCAGTAGTTACTGGCTGTCTGACAAAAAGAGGTCCTATTGGCTCCTTGGAAGAGTATAGACTGACTGTTTGGAATTAAGTGGGGGAAAATACCATATTTCTCTTAGACTGGCCTTTGAAACAGCAAAAACCTAGTGCTGAGAGCACAGTCTATAGTAGTTGGAGATGTGGTTGTTTACGTGTCATATAGTTTTGAAACAACTTTTGAAATCCAGGGGTTAAATGATATCCCAGTACCAGATTTATTAAGTTTGGTGGTAGATGAGAATGATGTTGAAGAGATAGTGGAGGACAAATGGCTGTTATTTCACTACGTATCAGGATACTGCTCACACCAAGTGCTGAAAAAAAACCTCACTGTGAGTATTTCTTATTTCAGATGATGTAAAGCAAGATGATCATTTGATAACGGCAAAGGATCAAGGAGGCTTGGCATATCCCAAAGAAGATGTATCATGTGTAACATATGTTTATTTAACTTTTCAAAAAATGTAAAAGAACATCAAATTTTGTTTCTCCAATAGGGAAATCAAAGGTGTGTGCTTCTGAAGGTAGCATCCTGTAATATTCCCAGTGATTTGTTTGGTGGATTTCAATGTAAAAAACGAACATAGTCTTGAATCTATCAGGTGTTCCATACTGCTCCGTTGTGTAAATATCATATTAAATAGAGGAAATTACGCAGCTATGAAGAGAAATTTAAAAGTTTTTTTAAAAGAAGTAAAAACATCATTAGATCATACTTGAATTTTTTTATTGATATGTAGGAGAGTGTATTGGAAATCACGTTATGAGGTGAAATAAAAAGTCACTTTTATATTTTTAAATAATTATTCCATTTCTTCCCACCCCTCGCTTTCTGTGTGTGTGCTTTTTTTCTGCCTGATGTGTGTAACAGAATATCTCTATTATTTTTAAGGGTCATGAATGTGTGTTTTCTTACTCATTGATGACATTACATGAATCAATAGATTCCAAAATATTTGCATTGATTTGTGTGCCGCTCTTTAGATGTTTATTTGTATGAAAGAAAATTTTGGTGGCTAGGTTTCAGCTAATTCGGTAATTTTCCATTAATAGAAAATGAACATGGTATGCTGCCTCTATATTTTGCAATTAGTGAATCACATCTGCACCCATTTCCCATTAAGAGATGTTAATGTTTTATTCTGATGAAACATATACGTTTTAACATAAAAATGCGAATACGTGGACCGCTAATTGTAGCACAAAATGGTGCAAATTACGATTTATGTTTTGTCAATCTACGAGCCTATGTTAAAATTACAAAGCACCACTTGAAAAAAGTCGAAATAATATGAGATTTGCAGTGATAATAGGAATCAGTGAAAGAAATTATGACCATATTTATTTTACGTTGTTTTAAATGATAATTTACGTTTATGCAAGACGCAGGAAGTAATGATACATTCACTTAAATGGACAATCCATGTTGCAGGGCATCCCAAAGTGCAGGTATTGTTTGACTCCTGTTGTGACGTCACAACGCATGCTGTGACGCTTTGTTTCCAGGTGGCAAGCTATACGCTAAAAACTGCACGTCGAGTAACGATCGTTCAGGACAAACATGAGGCTACTTACCGTGCTGCCATCTTCTTGCGCTGACTTGCAACAGGGTGTAGTTACGTGGCGTACCGCTCAATGGCAGGACCAGCCGTGGCTGATTTCATTCCGTTTTCTTGCGTTTTGCAGGAACATGTCTTAACCAATTGAAGTTTTTATAGTTGCATGCATTTCTTACTTCGTTTTATTTACACTCTTGATATATGCGACAGTTAAGTGCAATGATTCGAAATAGTGTGGAAATGTTTTGTACCTCGTTGCAGACGAAATTATGGAAATGAGCCACGAGTAGCGGTGTTTTTTTCTCCTAAAATGTCAGAACTCCAGCAGAACTGGATAGCTCACTGCAATACATCATGAAAATTTCCATGTTACCCAGAATTCAAAGGTAAGCTCAGCGTCTTTACAAGTGACTTAGATTGTGTCATGGTATGAGTGCTTTAATACAGAGAGCAAGAACAACTTGTCGTGTGTTCGTGTTAGCATGATGTCCAGTTGTTCAGGAACAACGTGATTTCAGCTATTTCACTGTATATAGTACCGAATCACTAGCGGACTGTGATTTACTTGTGCAGCTTTATAACTCAAAATACTGAGTCAGTATTGAACTATTTGTTCTGAAAGTAACCGACACTAATAGCATCTGTGCGTTAGTGGCAAACTTGCCCTTGGGCATTATCACTTGTAGCTAATAAAATGTTTTTGTCAAATTTCAAGGTCTGCAAGCTCCATTTCGCTGATGACCTCATTCAGAGACGTGGTGAATATTTCTACACATCCACAGGAAAGAAATATTCTGTGCCTCTTCTGAAACCTCGCCTTAGACCAGCAACTGTACCATGGATTCTACCTAACTGTCTGGAGTACCTTTCGTCACCTCCTTTTTCATTGGAAGAGCCTGGAAAACAGACACTAAGTACTAGCTATTGTAGCCAATGTAACAACTTATGCCCAGTATGAACAGGAAAGACATTTCGTAGACTTGAATGTTTTTCTTCAGTGCTTGGAGGAGATTAAGCTGCTCAAAGAGTGGCATACTATAAAGTCAGATAGTGTCATTAGTTTTGCTCTAATAGAAACAACAGTTACTCTTACACTTTAATGTTCTGTTGTGGTGAATACTGGCCCAAGTATGCAGTTACATCTTGGTAATGTGTAACCACAAAACCTGGTACAAGGAAGTTCCCATTAACAATAAACCATTTGAACCTGGTATGCATACCCTGAGTCCAACAGACCTGCAGACAGTAGTAACTTTTAATTACAATATCAAAGACTTAAAACTGTGGTCCAACTCATCGGATATGCTCTCTTGCAGTATTCAGTAACACATTAAATGTACCATTAGAAATCAGTGCCATTAGTTTTAAGTGTTACGTACATTGTCATCTTTATACCACATACTTATATAACCTGTTATATATATATATGTATATATATATATAGCTATGGTTTATGTTGCAGCGTTATCAAATTAGACTGGGGTGTAATCGATTACGTTTTGTTGAAATACAGAGAATACATTATTAGTACACCTACACATTGTTTTCATTGCAGGAAATATATTGTTACAGCTCGCAACAGATGGTGTACTCCTGTGTGGTGTAATAGAGCGAAATACTGTAGTGGATTATTACGAGTATAATGTTGTGGGAGTCTGCTGCACAGCAGTGGTGTGTTTGATATTCGATACGAACTCGGAAGAAAGGTAAGTGTCATTTGTAACACTAAACAATAAAATGAACAACAGTTACAGTCCTACAGTCTACAGAAGAAGAGAGGTTATTTTTTCAGATATAATATCAGAATCCACATCTACGAGGACGGTTCAGAAAGTAACCTCCGATTGGTCACAGTGCGGGTTGTGGGGGGAGTAGCGACGCCATCTGTGCGTTCACGCACTCAACAGGTCAGTCGGCATCAAGCCGTGGTCGAGTGAACGTCGTACCTGCGCTAGTTTAGTTTTTGTGGCAGTTTGAAATGTGTGCTGCAATAGGAGCCATTGTGAATTTGTGCAGTATATGCCAAACAAGCCTGGAAAGTATGGAATGAAAATATTCTGGATGTGTTAAGCTAAGCTGGTTATGCCACTGACAGGACTGTGTACACAGGAAGAGAACCAGGTTAGTCACCCCAGAAAAAAGTGGGCCTTACGACAGTGAAGATGCTTGCAGGCAATATTGCTGGTACAGCCAGAAATGTTACTGTAGATAATTATTTTACAAGTATAAGATTGGCAGAAAATCTGTTGTGACAAAACCTTATTGGTGTGGGAACAATGAGGATGAATAAAACAGAAATTCCAAAAGAGATTAAGCCTACTTTGAGTAGAGCAGAAAATACAAGTCTATTTGCATTTACAAAAGAAATGACGATGGTTCGATTATCACGAAAGAAAAACAAGTGAGTAGTCCTATGTACCATGCATCATGATAAATCTATAGATGAACGGTATCCAAACCTGACCCCTGAGATTGTGAAATCTTACAACCGAACGAAGGATGGTGTGAATATTATGGATTATACATGCAAAGAGGAACTAAACGGTGGCCAATGGCTCTCTGGTGCAACATAAGGGATGTACACACTCGAAATGCCTTTATTCATTACAAAATAGAACATTCCATTTATCACAAAGCGACTTTACGCAGGAGGAGACTTTTCGTCAAGGACCTATCAGTGGAGTTGATCCAACTGTTTATGAACAGAAGATCGTCTAACCCCCTTCAACAGAAATCCATATACCTGGATATCGAGAAGTTTATTACTATTCCTAAAGCACAAAACAGCAGTAGTAACAATAGCAGCACTGTCAGTCATCAGAAGAGTCGCAGTTTATTGTGTCCTGCTCCAAAGGACAGTGTTCTGTAAATGCACAAAACGTGTGGCAAGACCATAGCAGTGTGGTGCGAAACAATTGTAAAAATTATTATCCTTGTTTCCTTATTGATTTGTTCTTCGTGAATACTATAGCCACTGATCCGAGAACAGTCTGTGATAATACTGGTGGCTTATTTTTCAGTATAAGTGCTAAAAATAATCGCAGCTGTCTTCTATTATACTGATAAGCTTTAAAACAAAATATTTCTGCGTGTTAATGTCCACAGAATACTTTTTCTATTTAAATTCTCGATTTATACATTATGGGTCCATTGGACCCAGGGTATGTAAATATGCAGAAAATATAGGTCATGCAAAGTAGGATTAAATGACTTAATTGACGTTATAGATAACTTGGAAAACCATGAGAGAACAAAGATACTTCAGAAACGGACTACTTACTATTCATAACCAATTATTTGAAAAAAAGTAAAATTTTTTTGATAAAACTGAAAGTAGGAATATTAAATTATTTGTTAGCAAGTGAAATGAATGGGTGTCCAAAGAAGGGTTACAGATACTCGCCAGATTGCATTATGTCTTGTAGAATTTTATTTTCAATATCACCACACACTTACGAGTTTATAAGGAGCGCAAATTGTCTTGCGCTACCCCATCCTAATATACAGCATAGGATTTGTCTGCATTTTCAAACACATTCAGCAGTTGAGCAGCTAGGGGGCAATTAACTGTTGTATTCAAAACACAAGCTTCTATTTATTTGTGAATCAGTCCTTGTTGTTCACTGATTAGTCTGTGATGTTAGTGACAAAAGTTCAATTAACACATGGGCCACGTCATTCTTTGCTTTCCCTTCTCAACTGTCAATTGTTTACAATCTTCTTTGTAATGACACACAACCCCTTTTTTAGTTTAACATTTCGTTCACATATTAAAATGTGTCACATACCATTGGATCGATAAAGAAGATCCAGATCAGATAATAAAGTGCCCACAGTTTGAAACTGTTTCACAAAGCAAAGAACTCCTTATGGCGAAATTCTCTGCATGACGTGGAGTACAAACAGATAACAAATTTTTACCAAAAAAATGAAAGTATCTGCATAAAAACAACCTGGAGTGAGAAAATTTCAAAGTTGTGCTTGATATTTTCAATGAGAGGACTGTTCAAGGTTTGGTAGCCTTGGGGGAACATCATCTTACTGAAAGTTTCGAGAGCGCTGCTAAATTCATCAAAATTAATTTGTGCATGGTGGAACATTTTTAATATTGAAACTTAATTGCAGATTATAACTGTGTGCCGGGCCGAGATTCGAACTCGGGACCTTTACCTTTCGCTGGCAAGTGCTCTACCAACTGAGTTACCCAAGCACGACTCACGGCCCCACCACCAAACTTTGACAGTATAATCGATTTCAGAGAGTATCAAATTCAGTCTGTTCAGAAATATTTGCCTTTTCTTACACATACTTGTCAGGGCACTGTGCAAAGGTGTTCTTAAGAATCTGAGACACGACACATGTAAAACACTTTTGGAGAGAGATTATATATTATCAGCATTAGAAAACAATGCAGAGTAATGAGGTTATTAATGTTGTTATTTCTGCTTATTCGGTTGGTAATAGCTTGGTCTCCCGAGAACTTCAACACAGCTTCATTGGATGCCCTTCCCAGGGAAATTTACTTTTTAATTCTAGATGCTGATGAAATTTAAAAAAAAAATACTTTTTCCGAAGGGAGTTTTCTTAGGTAGATCACATAGACGACAGAATTCTTCAGTGGGTGGTAAAAGTACCGTGTAATATGTTTCTCAATAATTAGCGATAACGGTAATAACAGCAAAAAGGGAAAATTGTCAAATGTAAAGTAGCTTGAAATAAATTTTGTATCAGGTTAACAAACATTTACATTTGTCATTTTCCTCTCATTCCTAATTTTCTCTTCTCAATACGTGTAATTGCGTTGTTAACACTGAAAGTGCATAATACTAAGCCTATATTTTACTTATAAACATTTCATTTCATTAACGGCAGTATGCTGGTACATATTTGACAGTTCTGATCACACAGACAGAGGGACGTGTCAGATTTATGAAATCTTTCCTTTTGCTTTTTTGGTTAAATCTTGGTTACATGAGGGTCTACAATTAAACTGATCCTGACGACAACATCGATACTATCTTTGGTGAGTCATTTATGTCTCAGTGAATTATATTTTTGTCGAAGTAATTAAGCTTATGGTCACCAGAATAATTACTCCACCCTATCTGATAAGTTTTACTAAAACTATCTCCATCATGTAGAATAATTTACAGGCTGTGGCGTATGGCGGTTTCACTCCCAACGTTTTTGTTAACAAACGGTAAAATTCTGCAAATGATCTCAAACACAATAGAAGGAAATCACAGAGCATTGCAACCAGCGTAACATGCGTTTTGCACAACAGCATACAGGAAAGGCATAGTGTCTTTTTAACCGATAAAAGAGCGGCACAGTTTCATTGTAAGTGGCACACAGATTGATAGTCGAGAACTAAGTCTCGTGATTTTTTTACACTTTCACGAAAAAACTGCAGGCTTTTGCGGCAATCAGCGACGGTCTATCAGCAATGACGTCACAGTTGACCGTGAGGCCTGTGTATCAGAAGCTGTGGGCTCAACGCCCTGAAGTCTTCTGCACGCCTGGCTATCGAGAGCTGAACGAGACGTCGGACTGCCTGGTTATGTCGTTCGTCTCGCCCTCAATCGAACATTTTTAATGGGCTTAAGTTCTCCATTCATCGAATTCTATTCCAGTATCGAAAGTGCTCTGATGCAACAGAAAGAAGTTGAAGCACGTTTTATTATGTTACACGTTACAAGGGAAATGATCACCATTGTAGAACATTTTATAGCGCCTTTCTTTTTTTCTTGCAGAATATTTCTGTCTTGCTCGTTCGAAACGCATCAGTTATAGTGCTTCTCGATTGTGAACGGATTAACATATTGATATTTCAATGAAACTCTGTATGCTGAACACGATTACCTAATTTTAAATAATGTTCACAACATGGCATTCAAATCCTCAAGTGTCCTCATTCATCCGACATAATATGAACCATCTCATAAGCAAGACAGCCTATTCCGTAGCTCTATGTTAACAATAGAGGTGGCAAAAATAACGTAACTGATAGAAATAACCGGTTACTGAGAAGTAACGGTCTCTCAAAGACAACAAGATCTAGACTAGTGTACCTGCTAGCGAGAGAGACATTCCTAATTGAAGACATCAGACTTCAATATATGATGACACACACCAGGGCTTCCAGAAAGCAACTGAAGATCATGAATGACAAACGAGAAAAAATATGGCCGGAGTTTTATGGCACCGAAGCAATGACGAACCGCTCATGGACAGCACCAAACTTCGAACAGCGACATGTCGTAACTAGACTTTCTATTCACGTCTTTCATCATCTAATCTGCAAAAACAAAACTTATCACGACCCAACCGCAAATGTGTATGTGAACTGTGTAACGAAGCCTGTGAACGATATCACATAGAACTGTGCAGTAAAAGAGTGAAATCGATAAATGAATATGCAAAAATGTAAAATGTAAATGTAAAATGTTAAGCAAAGTAACTGTATATGGCTATTTGGCTGCAATTTTATTAAATAAAAATACTGCGCATTTGGAAGGCGTTCTATAGACCATGGGAATAACTGTGAGACTGCGCGCCATCTTTTGATAAGAACTGTGTACTATTTCGTGGACCTTCGTTACTTTTAGCATAAACAATTAAATAAAGTTAATGTCCGAGCCGTGGCTGATAGGAGCTGCAGTACAGGCATTAACAAGTACGGTCGTTCCCTTAAGCCACCGCCTTACGTGTTAATTTAGCTTGGACGGGTAGTAGAAGGAAAGTTACTTAGGAATTCGAGCGAGTATGGAAATAACTGTCAGAGACCGGTATTCTCCTCTGGCAGTTATCGTTATTGGCTCGTAGTTCTAGTTCTCTGCTAGTTATCGGGCTACCACCACAGATAACCTGGAAGCTGGTAACGGAATAACTGTGTGTCTAGACGTTCCTGACTCGGTGACTCCAGTTAAAGGTCGTAGTTCCAGGTGATATTTCCAGAGAGGATAGTAACTGGAGCGAACAAATATTTTCGTACTGCTACGGAAATAGCCGCTGGCCATCGCGAATGACAAATAACATGTCAGAAAGTATAACATAATACAGTGGAATATAATAATTATTATCCTCATCATTTGTCAGGAGATTGTCAAAATATGTGAATATATCACAGTAACTGCTAATATTTACAGAATTGGTACACTGACAGAATAAAACACAGTTACGTACTTTTAATAAATTTATCGTACACAGAATACCCGATCTTGACTGTTGCAACCAAGTGCTGTCAAAACTGAAATATAGCAGAATTTTTACCTAAGCTGGTCTATCAGTCTCTGTTACGATATTCATCTACAGAGTAGAAGGAGGGGTCAATGGAAGCGTCTGATTCCACCCGTCTGCTTCGACGTAAAGGTGTTGTGGTGTGTGAATGTCATTACGGCACGGTTTTTATGAGTTGGTTTGTGTGTGTGTGTGTGGGGGGGAGGGGGGCTGTCGATCTAGGTTGCAGTGCCGGAATTTGCTGGTGGTAATTAAATTTTTTTTTTCTAGCTGTGATGTTTTGTGTATTTATGATGTATTGAATGTGATTTAATTTATGTAGGGATGATTGATTTGTGGACTTTTGGGATTGTGGTTTTATTTTTCGCAGTTGTAGGTGTTGGTTTTTTGGCATCAGTAGCTGTGGTGGACCTATATAGGTCACCGGAAATGACCGATTCCCATTTTCATAGTTGTGTGTGTTGATGTTTTAGTATCGTCATCTGAGGTTGACCTATATAGGTCAAGGGAAATGTCTGATTCCAATTTTCGTACTTTTAGTTGTGGGTATTGGTGTTTTGGTATGGTCACCTATAGTTGACCTATATTGTTCAAGGGAAGTGTCCGATTCCTGCAGATTTTTGTTGGTGTAGCAGAATGCTGTAATTTTTTTTTCCTTTTTGTTCTTCATTTTGTGTTTTGGGATCATGGTGTGTTTTTTTACTAGCTTGTCCTCATCCTAAAACCCCCAACTTCCCGCAGTTGTCCCATTGGTTTGATTGTATTTTTGGTGGGAAATGTTATTGTATTATTTATATGTATCTTCGTGTTTGTTGCCATGTGTATGTAGTGACGTCATAGACACACTCAAAATAACCATTTCTGGCATCTTGATGACGGGTGGAATCAGACACTTCTGTATCAAATAGTCTTTCAAACACACTGTAAACCGTGCCTTATCTGAAACCAAGTTTTTAATGGTTGCTGACTTGCTGGCAGTTTATTGAAAATGCATGTTCCTGAATATTGGACCCCTTTTGGACCAAGGTAAGTAATTTTAGGTCTTTATGTAGATTGCTGTTCCCATTTCTAGTACTGATATTATGTATTAAACTATTGGTTGGAAATACTTGTAACAAATTTCATAAAGGAATAAATATACTAGGAAGTAGTTTTTAGAATACAAAGTTCCTTGAACAGGTTCCTACATGATGTTCTTGAATTGATACCACAAACGATTTTTATTACACGCTTTTACATGCAAAAAACTTTTGCTACGTTTGATAAGTTCCCACAGAATATGCTCCCTTATGAAATAACAGAATGAAAAAATGTGGTATGCCCTTCCCAACTGAATTTATTATCGAGTTGTAGTCCCAGAAATGTAACACTGTCAACCTTTTCGATCTGCATGTCTTCATATGTTATAAACATGCTGTCGGTGGAGAAATCGAGCAGTTTGCAAATCTGACATAAAACTTGGATTAGCGTACTCACACTTTCCCCAATAGGACTAGCTTTTACAGCACAGGAGTAAACGAATCTGTCACATTACATATATTTTTTGTTGTATTATAAGGCTGTATACTTTATTCTATTATGTGAGCAGCACAAGAAATTAAGCTTCGAATTTAACCTACAGTACTCAGTTTACATATTACTTCATACTTAAAAACGCACGTTGTTAACATTTTACTTAAACAGTGCTTTGGCGAAGTTCCGCGTACTTTCTGTCGCAGCTGCGAAGATAATATTTCTAATAGCGACCGATAACCTACAAACATATAATATGAAACACTAATAATCGTTCTAACATCAACTAAAATGTACCCGGAGTTAATAAGCTAAGGTTATGACACGATTCATACGACATTCCTACTATTTCACACTACTCGCAGTTATACTGATAGCTAAACTGATGGATTCCAACTATGTCGTTATTTAACTGTCGGAGTTATCGGTATTCGCTAGCGAAAAATAACTTGGCAGTTATTAATAACGGTTAACGATAATGGTTACCAAAGAATAACTGTAACTGTGATAACGGTTACTCCAGAATAACCGTTTGGCCCATCTCTAGTTAACAACATAACACATACACTGCAAATCCTTGACCCACGTTACGAGGTACGAACCACATTAGAGCGTACCTTTTCAAAAATTAAAAGATAATGAAGCAGCATTGCGCACATAAACAATATATTCAACATCTACACGTTTTTTTTTTTTTTTTTTTTTTTTTCCTTTATTGAATTTCAATGCCCCCCGAAGGGGGCGGGCTGGCAGCAGCTTAGGACGCCGCTCTGCAGCCTACAGATTTTCTGATAAAGAGCAGGAGAATAAACAATAATAAAAAACAGGCGATAAAATCGGGGACTTAGTGAGTAACAAGGTGAAAAGAAAATGGGGAAATTAAAACAAACAACAGAGGGAGGATGAAGCGAATAAAAATACATACGGAGCAGACAGGGGAAACAATAGACAATTAAAAAAACACGGCGACAGTCTGGATTCTGTTCGCAAAGTATATAAAATGCACACCCAGCGACAGCATGGTTTCTGTTCGCAACACAACACTGAATAGTCACTAGAACACAGCACGAAAAAGTCGGCAAAGGTGACACCACAGTCGAGAGCAGGTGGGGGGAAACTGGACAGGAGATGGGAAAACAAAAAGGGGGGGAAAGGAGAGTAAAAGCGAAGGGGGGGGGAACCGGGAAAGGAGCTGATGGAGGATGAGGACCCATAAGAGGGGTGGGGGGCAGACGCGACAGGGAGGGGGGTAGGCAGAGGAGGGGAATACAAAAGGACTGGGGGGGAGAAGGGAGGTAGGGAGAGGTGTAGTGGGGAGGAAACAGGACAGAAGGGGGGGGGGAAGAGGGAGCCCAGGGAAAGGACAGAGGAAAGGAGGGGGAGGGAGGATCAGAGTTGATAGGAAAGATAAATGGAGGGAGAGAGGGCATCATCCGGGAGGGGGAGTTGACGGAAGCCACCTTGGGAAAGGAGATGGAGGGTGTAGAGATGGAGGGTAGGGGGGACACAACGGTGAAGACGGGGCAGGGGGCGAGGATGGGAGAGGAGAGGAGCAACCAGGGGGTGAGGGGGTTCAAGACGGCGGGAGGTGTAGAGGATGCGGATATGTTCGAGGAAGAGGAGCAGGTGGGGGAAAGGAATGAGATCATAGAGGATCCGCGTGGGGGACTGGAGGCGGATACGGAAGGCGAGGCGGAGTGCATGTCGCTCAAGGATCTGGAGGGACTGATAGAATTTGGGGGGGGCAGATATCCAGGCAGGACTGGCATAACAGAGGATGGGACGGATTAAGGATTTGTAGGTGTGGAGGATGGTAGAGGGGTGCAACCCCCATGTCCGGCCAGAGAGGAGTTTGAGGAGGCGGAGGCGGTTGTGGGCTTTGGATTGGATGGATCGGAGATGAGGGATCCAGGTGAGGTGACGGTCAATGGTGAGGCCAAGGTAGGTGAGGGTGGGGGTGAGACGGACAGGACGTGCGCAGACAGTAAGGGAGAAATCCAGGAGCCGGAAGGAGCGAGTGGTACGACCTATGATGATTGCCTGGGTCTTGGAAGGATTGAGTTTCAGGAGCCATTGGTTACACCATGCAGCAAAAAGGTCAAGGTGATTCTGGAGAAGGCGTTGGGACCGTTGGAGGGTAGGAGCAAGGGCGAGGAATGCGGTGTCATCAGCATATTGCAAGAGGTGCACTGGAGGGGGGGTTGGGGCATATCTGCTGTGTACAGGAGGTAGAGGAGAGGGGAGAGGACACATCTACACGCAATAGCTGCGAACTATATAGCATTTGCCACGAACTACTATAACGAGTATTAAATATTTTTGTGATAAGTACTGCAAATATTCGAGCCCTTACATCAAAGTCTTTAAAGAACAAGAGATATATCATTGTGGAGTTGAACTCTACTACAAATACTATCTGACAAGACGTCAAAATGCGAAATAAATGTGACTTCCAGCTGTCGGCTGCTACTGGTCGGCGAAAGGCGGGCCACACAACTGTTGCCTGGCGTTGCCAACAGATGGCAGGGTAGTAGTTAGTCTTTTGCTCACGGAACTACATGTTGGTTAACTATGTAGTATTAACACCTGTATGCAAGAACATCGACTTCTTTACTGATACATTAGTTCCCCACTAAGGGTCAGACTGATGAAATATAAACCACTCTTCAAAGTTTAGGCGAATTAAACAGCATTTCAAACTAAATAAGAACATGGCTATGAAATATGTTTTTTTTCTATTTCATGCACATCCTCTCCCGAAACAATGTCCATATCATCCCTGGTTCTATGGGGAACATATACGTTTTGGCGATCCTCACATTAGAGTCTGACTGTCTTTCTCGCCGTCTCCGAACGTTTCTGGAATTCAGTTCCCACATGTATCATAACACAAAACTTCTTTCTAGCGCAATAGGGAGATACTCTAAGTCTCCCATCGCATTTATATCCACATTTCTCAATCCTTTCACTAAATTTGTAGTAGTTGTCTGTTCACCTAAACGCAAAATATTCGCCAATGCGCCGCTAAATGTACCCTTCAGAAAACGCTGTAACAAAGAATCCCTTCAGAGGAGAAAAATGAACAAGATCTGAAGATCGCAGAAGACTAGTAGCGTTCGGTGGAATGCAAATGAACTATATGTTCTTTTCCTCACAAAGCTCTGAAGATTTCATTGAGATTTGAGAAGAGAGAATATTTCAAATATTAATCTCCTTCATTCCTTATTTGAGGCAAACATGAGGAAGTGAGTTTGAATTCAATTGTCAATCAACTCTGTTCTAGCCACCCACTCTGCTGTGTTTATTTGCGTTCCAGGAGGTGACTGTATATCCAGTCAGTCCATTTTCGTTTACGTTTATCAATAAGATAAGGCGGAAGGAATTCTCCTGCTGCATTCCCCAACAACATAAGAGTGAAGCACGGTCTTGAGGTGTCCTCAGTTTTCTCAGGACGTCGACACGTCCAACGAAATAATAGCTTTCTTTTGCTGGTATGTCATGAAACACATTTTCATCAAAACTGTAAACTTTTCAGCAGGACCGCCTTTAACCTCATCTTTGTATTTCTCTAAAAAAGATATTGATTACATTCTCATTTACAGCAGCACCCTTCGTTTAAATATTGACTGTAAATTTGTGAGACAGTTCAGAACTATGTCTCTCTAAACATGCCTTTCCCCAGGCCAATTCAAGCATATTATCAGCAAGGCAGTCCACTGTCCTTTTTCAGGTGACATGATTTAACCATGCACCTGAAGTCAGATATTGATATTGGAAGAACCGTGTCACTGACAATGATACAGTCTTTGGCAAAACATCTCTCTTCAGTCTGGGTAAGAACAGTGGGCCTTCCAGCTTTTCCGTCATTCTTGTTTCTCAAATTGTTCACAATGGTTTGTCTTGGAATGTAATACTTCCTTGCGGCTTTCCTGTGTCCATTTAGTCGAGAAGTAATTTCTTCTAATATCTTCTTGATTTACATTCGAATGACCGGTTTCGTGCCATATTCCTGAGAACCTGGTTTTGGACGTTTCTGTCATTCTGCAGTCTGTAAAAGAAAAACATAGTAAGCCTACAGTACTGTTTTAATTCGCTGCTTATTGGAGGCTTAGAATGAATATTTAAGCTTATTTATAGTTGCACCTACAGTACTCTTCGAATAATTTGGAAGAGTGTAGAACATTTCTACTTCCTTCTGCATAAGCCTCTATTGTTCTTCTCGATAGCTGCACTGGCTCCAAAATTTCCTGAAAGATGTTACTTCTACTAATAGTCAATAGCGATATTGTGGTCGACACTAGAGGTAGACTTAAAACACTTTAATCTTTAATTACACTCTCAGTGTAAAGTGTTCACCGATATTGCCAGATTTGTGTCTCACATACAGTTCGAAACAAAGGAATGCAGAGTACTACCTACTACACAGGTTCATAGATTGTTAAATTGTCCTAGTGTTAGTAACCACACGACACAGTCCAGTAGCTGAAAAAAATTCACCTGTGACAAACATTTAACCTATTAGTTCACCATATCACTGCCATCATACACATTTAGAGAACTCGAAACAATTATGATGGTGCACAAAAATAATCAAGTCCGTCAACACTGCTCTGCTAAGCGGTCATTGTTCATGAGAGTCAATAATCATGGATGTTCCTCTAATAAGTTTTCACTCGGAGTTAATTATTGATTACTGTCAAAAAAGTCACAAATGAAGCCCAGAGTTGAATAAAACGAACCGTACACAAATAGCGCGAATATTTCAGAATCTTTGTTATGGTACTACGGCACACAGCTCACGACAAGAGACACACGTGTTGCTCCATTTACCCTCAGCCGCAGACTGCCTGACCTCAGCTGTGCTAGGTCCATACGTACATTCGCCTGGGAACAATGTTATTGATGGCAGTCATTTTGCATGAAACATTTTATTATCCTCAAAACACTAGCTTCCGAATTAGCTACTTAATTAACACATGTTGCAAATCAAGGGGAAGAAAAAGAATCATTAACATAATTATAATGCCCCAATTCAGAATAATCTGTGTACTAGAAAAGTGGTAATTTTTTTCTGGTGCAATGTTACCCTAAAATGACATGAACTTGCAATTAGATGTGTCACAGTGTTTATTTCGACACAGTAACTAATCGCTTGAAATAACATTTCACCACTGTAAACAGAAAGAATTATTTGACTGTTTGGAAATGAAACATTATGAAGGACGTCATGGTATTGAAATCTCTGCCTGTATTTCTTTCTTCACAACAAATGAGGTAACACTCGTTTCACTTTACTTCTTGCACACGTGACGTAATTTTGACGTCGTACGCAAAAATCGACCACGGCTATCGAATTTCTTTTGCGTTCAATATGGGCCTCTCACAGGACTTTATCTTCGCGTACGGGATGTTTACAGAAAACTCGTTCTTGAAATGATTGATTACAATCATTGCTATAATAAAAGTCACATAATGATTTATAGACGGTTAATGTCTTCGTATAAGAGTGTTCTTAGGAATGAGTTGTTATTGTCAATAATTGACAATTTAAACATGAAACAGCTTATTTTATAATCCGCAGTATGCCGTTTCATGGTTACGAGGCGCTGATAACTTATCGCAGAGATGTTACCATTTATAAAGTCAGTTAATAACGTTTCAACCGTTGAACCCTTCAAGAGAGAATATGATAACGAAGACACAAGAAACAAATCACAACTGTGACGTCACCGCCACTAGGCTGTCGATGCAAACCAGCATCAGCGCAAGAACGTGTACTTCTTCCGTGAGAGCGTAACAGACTTAGTTCTCGACTGTCAGTCTGTGTGCCATTTACAAAGAAACTGTGCCATTCCTGTAGGCTATAGCGCCAAATGCATGACACGCTGGCTGCAACTCTCTGTGATTTCCTTCTATTGGGTATGAGATCAAATACAAAATTTTACTGCTTCTTAAGAAAAACATTGCTAGTGGAACCGACATACACCATAGCCTGTAAAGTATGCTATAGCAGTTAGTATGATATAGTTTTAGTAAAAGTTAGCAGACAGGATGCAGTAATTATTCTGGTGATCACGAGTTCAATCACTTTGACAAAATTGTAATTCACGGAGACATAAATGACTCACTAGAGATCGTATCGATATTGTCGCTCGGATAGTTTAGTCCCTCATGTAACCAAGTTTTAATCAACAAAGCCAAAAGAGAGATTTCATAAATCTGATACGTCCTTATGTCCGTGTCATACGTACCAGAATACTGCTGCTAATGAAACGAAATCTTTGTAAGTGAAATATAGGCTTAGTATTATTATGCACATTCAGTGTTAAAAATGCAATTACGCATATTGGTAAGAGAAAATTTGGATAGAGCGGAAAATGACAAATGTAAATGTTGGTTTATGTGTCACAAACTTTATTCCATACTACTTTACAGTTGACAATGTTCTCTCTTAGCTGTTTCTACAGTTATGGCAACGTTAATTTTCTTAACATAATTATTGAGAAACATATTACACCCATTTTTACTACACGCTGAAGAAAGCTGTGATCTGTGTGATCTACCTTACAACAAGAAATCTCCCTTAGGAAGAAGTCTTCTCTTTTAATTACATCAACAGTAAATTTCTCTGGAAAGAGCATCACACGAAGCTCTGTTAATGTTCTCTAGACACCACGTTTTTAGCAACCAAATAAATGAAAATAATAGTATTAATAAACTCATTATTAGGTCATTATGACATACTTCTGTCCATCTTTCTTATATTTTCGTCATTTTCTATTACTAAAAGTCTTTTATTTAGCTCTTAATATGTTTTAGATGTCTCACATCTCAACTTCATAAGAAAAGCTCTGGCATAATACCCTGACAAGTATGTGAAAACAGGCAAGTATTCCTGAACAGACTGAACTCGTTCCTCACTGAAATCCATTATACTGTAAATGTTTGTTGGTGGTGATGGAGGTAAGTTCACATCGTCTACACAGTCAGTTTTAAAAATGGTTCAGATGGCTCTGAGCACTATGGGACTTAACATCTGTGGGCATCAGTCCCCTAGAACTTAGAACTACTTAAACCAAACTAACCTAAGGACATCACACACATCCATGCCCGAGGCAGGATTCGAACCTGCGACCGTAGCAGTCGCGTGGTTCCGGACTGACCGCCTATAACCGCTAGACCACCGCGGCCGGCAGTTTTAAAAGAATGTGAATCTATTCCAACTTCTCGAAGAGCAGATGATGGAATTTTCCAGGGCAGCAAGGTCTGAATCCTTAGCTTGAATTGAATGCCTCATACCTTTCTCAAAATACCAAAGATACCAATTATTGGGATCCTTCCATTGTTCGCTGTTTTCCAAATCTCGCTTCTAGAGCATCTGTCTTAATTTCGTGGCAGAACATATTTAAAATTGGTGCCCTCACTGCAATACTTGTCATTTCTAGAATGTGAGTGGTATCTGATATGGCTGAATGTGTGTTATTGGATAATCCATATGTGTAATCAGGGAAACATTTCCATATATCGAACCATGACAAAAAATCTTTCGAAATATCTGATAATTTCGTCACTTGAGCTGGAAAGCGGTTTTTACAGAGCATTCTTGAAATGGCTACCTCTACCAGGTAAGGTAACATTTAAAATGTTACGCCATGTGTAAATTAATTTTGATGAATGTAGCAGTGCTCTCAAACCTTAGTAAGATTATGTTTCCTCAAGGCTAAGAAATCTTGAACAACCATCCCAGTGGAACTATTAAGCACAGGTTTGACATTTTGTCACTCAATGTCACTTTTAGAAACAGACTTTGAATTAGATTTTTTGGCAGATTTTGTTATCTGTGTACACTCAACGTTATGTAACTTTTTAACTGCAGAGAACTTGTCCACAAGCAGTTGTATACTTTCTGAAACTGACTCAAACTGTGGGTACTTCATTTCCTCATCACTATCTTTTTATCGTTTCAGTTGTTTGTAACTTATTTTAATATGTGAGGACAATATAAAACATAAAGAGAGATTTTTTGTCATCAAAAGGATGTTTGTAAACAACTGATAGTTGAGAGGGGGAAGCAAATCATGATGTGGCCCATCTGATAATTGAATTATTCTCACTATCAACACAGGCTAATTAAAACCAGTGGCATGTAGTCTAAAAACTATTTTCTTAATTAGAGTAAACGGTTCTTCACCGTTCATGTTGATAACTGGAGGGATAAAAACCTGAGCTCTAGTTGCCACATTTTTAGAACTGGCTGCAGATTCCAAAATATTATCTAATGTGAAGTCCAAATAAAGTCTCAATCGAATTTTGTCAACTATTAGTGAAACAACTTGATCTGATTCACAAAGGAACTGGATTTTCTGTGTTGTATGCGACAGAAAACTGGCACCTAGCTGCTCACCTGCTCAGTGTGTTACAAAATGTGGAGAAATCTTATGTAGTGTATTAGGATGGGATAGCGCAGGACAGTGTGTGCTCCTTATAAACTCGTAAGTATGTGGTGATATTGAAAATCAAATACTACAAAACATAATATAATTTAGGGAGTATCTGTAATGATTCCTTTGCACACCCATTAAATTCACATGCTCACATAAACAATTAACGTTGCTGCT
This sequence comes from Schistocerca cancellata, assembly GCF_023864275.1. Classification (NCBI taxonomy): domain Eukaryota; kingdom Metazoa; phylum Arthropoda; class Insecta; order Orthoptera; family Acrididae; genus Schistocerca; species Schistocerca cancellata. The sequence goes on along the minus strand of NC_064636.1, from coordinate 109,575,962 downwards.
TTCAGTTTCTTCAAAAAAAATTACCATATTTTTCAAATCATTGGTTATGAATAGCAAGTAGTCTGCTGTGAAGTATTATTGTTCTTTCTGGGGAAATGTTCCTAATTATCAATAACGTCAAATAAGTCATTTAAATGGGTTATAGTTAATGGGAAACTCTTTGTACCAAGTTTGGTGTTTTCACTTTTACCAAATATGTACTCTGGGTAGTATTTATCACAACGAAACGCAAAAGTGTAGAAATATCTGTCGCTTCTGTTAGAACAAAACTAAAGGCACCATCTGACTTTATAATATGCCAATTTTTGTGCAGTTTGATACCCTCTGAGAACTTAAGAAAGGTATTCATATCCGCTGTTGAGTTTTAGGCACAGTTATTTACATTACTTTAACTTGATCCAGCGGCCCGCACTCATGTTTTACATTTCCATCAACAGAGAGGCCGTCATCGTACGATGATCAGCAATAATTTTAACTGTCAGCGCGGGTACTGTCTCAGCGTTAAGAGACTACACAGGAATTCGAAACATTTAAGTCTAGCTGTGCGGAAAGATAGTCGCAGACATCGACAGTAGGACTGCAGTTAGATGGAGGGGCTGAAGCCGATGGCGGTTTCCGTCCTCATCTTGCATGTTTATACAAATTTGACGCAGCAGACATACGGGGAGCGTGAGCGTCCGAAGTTCCGTTCCCAGTTGTTACAAGAATTTCACACAGAGCTGTTTTGGGGCCACTCATCTGTGTCACGTGTCATCTTAGTTTCTGCGTTATCTCATCCTGACGAACTGAAAACTACTGAGCTGGGTGGACATTTAGTGACGATGACTTCAGACCTCTGGCAGGATACTCGGACAGTGGAGCCATGTGCAGTCGATATTGGTTAGGAAACACTTGCGTGTGCTGTCATAGGACAATACTCTAGTGTGTGGGTCTCATATCAGATAGCACCGATAGCGGCTACTGAAGGTATACAGAGAAGGACAGCACAAATTGTCACATGTGTGGCTGACCCATGGGAGAGTGTCACGCAAGTGTTGAAACAACTCAGTCGGCAGACGCTTTAAGAGATCCACAAGTTACCCCACCAGAGGCCACTTCCGACATTTTGCAGGTAACTGCTAAGCGAGGAGTCCAGAGGCGCTCTCCAGCCACTACTCGTCGCTGCTGTAAGGAGGCTGAAGGCAGAGTCAGGCCGGCCACAGCACGCACTCCGTACGCGAACGGAACGGGGAAAAAATTCGAAACTTGTTGCTGTTCCAAGTACTCTCTGCCTTGCACTTCACAGTGGTTTGCAGTGTAGTCCGAGGATATAAATGTGACGGTCAATTTGGTGCTTGTAAATACGTCGCGTAAGTGGACGATTTAATGGCAAAATTGTGTACAATCGCGCGAGAAATGCAGCCATCAACGGAAATATACGGCACTTTTCAAAAGAAAACTTTTGCGTCTCCGCATGCGTTTTAGTATGTGGTACGATGGTGATGTATTCTCGCCACCGGGAGTGATGTAATCGCTTGCCGATTCATGGAGGAAATGTGAATATTAAGAAACTGAAGACACAAACATTTTTCGCTGGGGTCCGCCTTTAACAAAACACTATTTTGTTTCACAACCCAAACATATTTCACTACAGTTGCTGCAATATCGGTGGGCTTTTCTTTTATTGCTGTTAGACATAAAGAATGTTCTTTGCTGTTTGTACACACGTAAATATGTAAGTAGGCTGTTTAGGTTTTCTTAGCGCTCTGTATGAAAATCACTGGCTGTGCTGTGTGCAGTCTGTGGCTGGTTGGCATTGTTGTAATACTCGCCATTGTAGCGTTGGGCAGCTGGATGTGAACAGCGCGTAGCGTTGCGCAGTTGGAGGTGAGCCGCCAGCAGTGGTGGATGTGGCGAGAGAGATGGCGGAGTTTTGAAATTTGTAAGACTGGATGTCATGAACTGCTATGTTTATTATGACTTTTGAACACTATTGAGGTAAATACATTGTTTGTTCTCTATCAAAATCTTTCATTTGCTAACTGTGCCTATCAGTAGTTAGTGCCTTCAGTAGTTTGAATCTTTTATTTAGCTGGCAGTAGTGGCGCTCGCTGTATTGCAGTAGTGCGAGTAACGAAGATTTTTGGTGAGGTAAGTGATTTGTGAAAGGTATAGGTTAATGTTGGTCAGGGCCATTCTTTTGTAGAGATTTTTGAAAGTCAGATTGCGTTGCGCTAAAAAATATTCTGTGTCAGTTTAAGCACAGTCTTGGACAAATTTTTCTAAGGGGATGTTAAACATATTATTTTTTGAAATCGCAATTACAAATTTTTGAATGATATTTCATTATCTATTCATTACTTTTTACCACATGTTGTAGTTTTCATGAGGTATTATGTCTTTATAGTCCTTCTTTGCTTTCACAGTTTGTCATCTGCAACCATACAGAACTCAATGTAGACAAGTTGTATAGCAAAAAGTACGATTTGGAAACTGTTATGGCTATACCTGAGATTATTTAATTCTATGTGGAAGGTTGCGCGTGTGTGTGTGTGTGTATGTGTGTGTGTGTGTGTGTGTGTGTGTGTGTGTGTGTGTGTGTGTTTATGTGAAAGGTAATGGGGTGGGGGGGTTCTACAGGTTGGTGTTATCTAATAATTCTTTGAGGGCAGAGAACAGAGTTCCATTGCAGAAAACTGTATATTCATTTATTGCTTGTTTTCGTTCAACTATGGGCTTTTGTATTAGACAGTTTTCTTCAATTATTATTATTATTTTTTTGGGGTTCTGTTGCTGCATTAGAGAATTTTCAAGACAGTGTTGTTGTCTGTTGGGTTATTTATCTTGTACATAATGTGTTCAGCAAATGTGGAATGACAGCAGTTATTTTTTAATGCTCTTCTGCATTCTGTGTATCTGGTATTAAAGGTTCTGTTTGTCTGTTCTATATAAACTGTTTCGCAATCCTGACATGTTAGTTGGTAAATAGCAGATGGGTTGTGATTGTCTGTCTTTTGTTGGTTGTTCTTGGCTTTCTCTGTGATGAGTTGTCTGTCCTGTAGGCTAGTTTTAACCATTGTTTTTTGAGTACGTTGCCTATTCTGTGGGCTACCTTGATGTTGTACGTGAGAGTGAACCAATTGTTTATTGTTGTGGGTGTTTATTGTTCATCTCTGCTCATATGTGTGTTCTGTTTGTTTGTAAGTTGGTGAGAAGGCTTTTGTTATTATGTGTTGGGTGTCCTTTCTGATTGTGTTTCAATTTTGTGATTCAATTTACCTATAGTATTTGTATAGTATCCACTCTGTACAGCTATTTGCCTGATTGTCTGTAATTCGTTGTTATAGTTGTTTTCAGTGAGTGGTGTTTTGTTCAGTCTGTGCAGCATATACTGGAAACTGGATATTTTGTGCGCAATGAGATTAATAGAACGTTTGTGAATGGCTGTGCTGGTGCGGTTCACTTTCCTAAAAATTGAGAAATGGTGTTGGTTGTTGCGTCTATATATTGTGAAATCAAGGAAACTTAACATTCTGTCGTTTTCTGTTTCTGTGGTGAATGTCTCTAGTTTTACCTTCGTGGTCTTTTCGCGAGATAAACGTAGGGGGCGGCAGTGTATTGATTGACTCTTCTAGCAATGTACACTCTCGGAACATTAAGACTAGACTGTGACGTGACCCAGACTGCCTCTCTTGCAGTACCTGCCACAGGAGTTGGGTGAGGACCTACAGTGTCATCAACATATCGCTTAAAATAGACTGTGTCTTCCCATATACTTGGTATTTAGTAAAGATTTTTTCTCAAGGTCGTTGAAGAAAATATCTGTCAAGGTTCCTAGCCAAAGCTTGTTCTTGATAGTGATACTTATCACTGAATTGGAAATAGTTGAAAGACAATGATAATTCTAAAAGTTGTATTAGCTCTATTGCTTCTGCAGACGCAATTCTTTTATGCCTAATAAGGTTTTGTCTGTTGATGTTAATAGTTTCTGAAAAAGTGAGATTCGTTTACAAGTTTCTTATATCAGAATAGACGATAGTGGAAATATCTGGCACCATGATGGGTTTTTCCTGAAGCATACATTTAGCGAGCTAGTGATGAAATGTTATTACGTTTTGCTTTCCAGTTATTCACACTGGCTACTCAGTTTCTCGGTATTATTACGAACTTGAACCACGGTAATTTTCGTCTGATAATACTCTGCATTATTCTCGCAAATGCAGTTTGCCACTTTACTCACTCGACGGCTCTCGTATTCCGCCAATTCACGCATTTCCTTGGATTCACGATTAAGATGTGGTCAGCATGTGTATATCTATGTTTTGCAGAGGAAGACCACATTGCAGTTACTCCCGTTAAACGACGCACGAACGACAAAATGAAAGCTATGCAAATAAGTAACAGAGGGACAGGAAAGCATCTGAAATCGCTCTTACATGAGGAATGCCACTTGACGTGACGGTACACCAGTTCGATTCTGCACAGAATTCGTGAAACTTGTCCCTATTCTAGCAGCAGTGCGCCATAAGTCTTTCGAGAGGTCGATGAAAAGACGCACAAAACTATAGGCCCGTACCTCTGGTGCGAGTCTTGCAGAAGTTTGGAGCACGCGTCATGCTCTCGGACTGCGACGTTTCTGGGGACTGGAAGTCTCCCGTGTAGCGACCGAGGTGGGCCCAGGAGGCGACGGCCGTGTGGAGCCCAGCTCGCTCCGTTGGTCCACGAGGCGCAGAGAGCAGCAGACGCGGACGCCCAGGTAGGGGCAGCCACGTTCCTGCACTTCTCTACGGCATTCCACACAGTTCCCCACGGCCGGATAATCAACGGAATACTATAGTACAGAATATGATACCAACTGTGTGGCTGGATTGGAGAGTTTCCAGCAAACAGAACTCAGCGTTCGAGTCAGACATACGTGTAACTTCGTCTGTGCCCCTAGGGAGTGTCGTAGGACTGTTACTTTTCACGATATATATGGAGAACCTAGTAGATATCGTCAGACGTTCAATGAGGCTTTACTCGTGCAATGCCGTTGTATGCAGAGAAGTCGCGACGGTAGAGGACTGTAGCGAAAGGCAGCGAGACCTGCATTGGGTCGACGCAGGAAGCAACAAAGGAGCCTCAGCACAAACAGATGTAGCGTATTGCGAATACACTGAAGCCCCAATGAACCTGGTATAGGCATGCGTATCCAGTACAGAGATACCTAAACAGGCAGAATGCGGCGCTGCGGTCGGCATCACCTATATAAGACAACTAGTGCCTGGTGCGTTGTTGTGATGTTACAGTCGGCAGACGAGCGATGGGACGCAGCATCTCCGAGGTAACGACGCAGTGGGCATATACCCCAGCGACCATTTTATGAGTGTATCGTGATTATCAGGAATCCGGTGAAAAATCAAATCTCCGACATCGCTGCGGCTGGAAAATAATTGTACAAGAACGGGACCAAAGACGAGTGAAGAGAACCGTTCAACCCGACAGAAGTGCAACTTTGCAAATTGATGCAGATTCCAATGCTGGGGCACCAACAAGTTTCAGCATGGGAACCACACAACCAGACAGCATCGATATTGTTTTTCTGATGGCCCAATCGTGCAGCTTTGATGATCACAGAAAAAAAAGCCTTACACATCGCCATTAGCCTGTCAACACTGACATTGGACTTTTGATGACAGGATACACATTGTTTGGTCGGACGAGTCTCATTTCACATCACAGTTCTGCTCATACACGTACAGGTATGGAAACAACCTCATGAATCCATGTGTAGAAGGGTAACATTCATACCACCCCACTCTCCATTGTTGTCAAATGTATTCAAGATGGCGGCGATAACGTCATCCAAGATGGCGGCCTGTAGACTTGGCAACAGAGCATGACATCATCCAAGATTGTGGCCGTCACGTCATCTGATGACATGAGTACCAATATCATAGATGGCGGCTTTTGGCAGGGAAGTACCACGGCGGCCCCCTGCCATGCCACCATCTTCGGAAGATTAAATTTTTTCAGGTAATTGAATTACGTGCTTCTATGGGTCCCCACCCCTCCCCTTTCCGACTTTGTTGCATAATGCTGTGCCATCCTCTTGGAAAATGGTTGGGGATTTCGAATTTTGGAGGGAATTTTGCTCCAAGAACTTACTCATGCAGCTGAGGGTGGGATAAGATGGTGTTGCCCCCACTAGAGTCTGCTCATGTCGTTCAATTTGTATAAATTTGTATAAGTCTGAAATGTCCTGACAGATTAAAACTGTGTGCCAGACCAAGACTCTAAATGAGGAACTCAGTCTGGCACACGGTTTTAATCTGCCAGAATGTTTCATATCAGTGCACAGTCTCATTCTTGTTTAAATTTGTTCGAATTTGTATAAATCTGTCGAAATTTGTTTAAATTAGTTATTCACCTCCAGCATTAGTGGCTTAGTGTAGTGCTATGACCACAAGAGGCTGAGATATCAGTGCTTGTTGACCTATAGGTGTCGAATTAGCGTGTGTTCAACTAGCGAGATTTTGATGCCAAACAGGGGGAGTTGTAATAGCTGTGTTACATGCACTCATCCAGCCAAGGACTGCATCCACAGCTCAATGCATGAAGAATGGAAGCGGGCATTAATGCATGAAAATATGAAGAGGAAGAAGAATAAGGTCCTGCAAATAAATGCTTTGCATAACACAATGCATGGAAACATCTGTCTCTGCTGGAATTGTCTGTCATTTCTAAAACCTATGAATATGCCCCCACTATACAAGAGACAACTCCCTCCAATCCCCCAGACCAGAGAACTGAGCTGGTTGGCGAGTTCACTGCTAGAGGGCACCGCTATAAGTCACATGATCATGCAGTTCAGTCCATAGGAGCACAGTATGATGATGACGTACCGTGTTTTTCTTGGCTGCACTTGTGCCCCAGCCTCCTCATCGCCCCAGAGGTCTGGAGCGGAAAATTGCGGGATAAGGAATCAGCCTGTTTCGGTCTGCTGGTGAGAGGAAGGAGTGCACATTATTTTTTGAAAAATTTATTTAGAGACGGATTACATGTAGTTTATTTATTACATTGATACAAAACAGTAACCCTGACATGCTTTGGGTCAAAATATACAATTTGCAGACCAGGAAACTACTCGTAAATAATGCAGTACTCTGATCTGCAGAGACGCAAAACTTGTAAATAACCGTAATAATCCAGTACACAGCATACAGACTTGCAAACTGCTCATAGATCACCGAAATAATGCATGTGTAATGCTATCCAAAAACCCTCAAAATTCCTAAACACCCAAAAACAATGCAGTGCACAAACACTGAGTCCACATAAAAAACGTAACCTGGAGGACGGCCTCTCCATTCGGAGGGCTCCTACTGTCAGTGGCAGACGTGGGTCATTCCCACTGCAGGCCACAGCCACCGCCGCGCCGAGCACACACACACAGAAACATCCTACGACATCGGACACACATATGTTTCGTCACTGTACTTACAAACAAATATTAAGATCGCGGTCTCAATTGGATGACATGCGACAATGGGCAAAGTATCAGAAACACACCCCGCTGACGGCTGTGGCTCTGGAAATTGAAATATCTGTACCATTATTATGACTTGACATACTCTTTGCTTTGCTATCACAGTATTCCACGTCAAATCCATACCTTCCTTACGACTGGACACAGTCATTTCCTTTGCACATGTCAGAGTACAAACACATACTTTATAAGCCTGGTGCTCAAGGGGAACTTATCACACATCCCCTACTACTAAGTATAATGTTTCATAAATAACTGATTGCTGGCGATAAGAAATAATACTGACAGGGAATCAATGATGGACGGACATGTCTCATAAATTTTTATTGTGAGTGGTACAGCTGTCATAGAAAGAGAGGCACAATCGCCTTATAAACCGTCAGACGTTGTTATTAACATGTTCTAGCTGCAAGAAACGCCATCAGCACCACCAGAGCTCTGCATTAATATTTAAGCAGTAAATATAGGTGATAAAAGATTCGCTTCTTGGAGCAAAATCTTCCTACATCGTGCATTAAAACATAGCAACAAAAGTGTAATAAACGCCGGCAGGGATGTGACATGAACGTCACACGAAGCATCGTTCTACAACATTTACATACTGTGTAAGGTAAAGCCCTATGACACATCCATGTGGTACTGCAGAAATAACAGTTACATCTGTCTATTTCGGTCCGTTAAGAGCGACGTGTTGAGTTCTGTCCGAAAGGAAGTCTCGTAGCCAGTTGAGTGGTACTTAAGTAAATAAATTAGTGAAATCAAAATGAACTAGAAATTAGAATATAAATGGAAAACTTGGTTTAGTTTGGAGAGTTACATACTGGCACACAGCGGGCCGAACAGCAGAGACAATGACCGTGAAGTCAGCAAGTTCCACATAAGCGGGCGCTGTCGATTCAGCCGTCAGGGCATCGCCCGACCGGCTCACGTGTTTCTCAGTGGTCGCATGTGAGCAAAGGCCCTCGCCTACATCCCAAGAGCCAATGACCAACGTTAAGAAGATTCTTCGAGAAGCTTTTCCACGTGACAGAAGAGGCAATGACCGGCTCTCGTGTTTCTCAGCCGTCACATGTGAGCAAAGGCCCTCGCCTACATTCCAAGAGCCAATGACCGACGTTAAGAAGAATCTTCGAGAATCTTTTCAACGTGACAGAAGAGGCAATGGCCGTGAAGTCGTTCACCTCCAGTAAACTGAAGTGAATAAATACGCGAGACGCAGTGGGCCCGACAGATGTAGATGAAGACGAGAGGAAGACGAAGGCGAAGACGGAGACGAAGACGGAGACGAGCGACGAAGAAGACGAAGAAGAAGCGTAGCAGTTGTTTTAAGTTAGTTTCGGTGCTGAAGATCGTCATGCAAGAAGAGACTACATCATGCACAGACGCACCGAGTCCGCCGCTGTAATGGAATAGCAAGCAGCAGCCTCAGTGCCAGAAGAAGAAGTTAAAAGGTATTTTGAAGTCGGATTTTACATACCCAGGTGACTCGTGAGGACGGGAAGGAGACGGCCTCACTTCAGCAGTCACCTGTGAGCTGGGATGAAGACCTGACAGCCGAAGACTGGCAAGCGGGAGTCCGTGGTTCGAGTCCGGGACACTGGCCTTCCCCCGCCGCGCCGCTCTGCTGGACGACGCACAACACACGCGGCCGCTTAGAGAAGAGAAACACTGGGACGCCACATTCAAGGTATCACCACCCGAGGCACGACGTCGCTCGCAATAATTAAACGGGCCACCTCGCGCTGCGCGTCTCCGGTCAGCTGGGCGAGACGGCGACACGAGATACACACCGCTACGCGTAATCAGACGCCGCCGCCGCCGCCGCCGCTGCCGCAGCAGAAGGCTACGCAAACGACACGGCTGCCGCTCTCCGAACCAGAACGTCCAGTAAGATAACAGCTGTACGAAACTTTCAATAAAAGTTATCTTATGTAAAAATGATGTTTCATTCGACCTCATACCCGAGCCAAGGAAGAACCCACCCTGCCCACATTTTGTAAGAGAGAAAAGTTAATTTATTTAATATTTTCACCCTGACAGAATGCCTTAGAATGCTCATCCTGACAATTGACAGCATCAAAAGAGAAAACCCAGTTACATTGAGTGACAGAAGTGTCACATTTAGTAACACACAACTGTTACATTTGATGTCAGAAGCCGTAGTAGTTGTTACATTTGGTGTCAGAGAAAAACCCTTGGCTCAAAATGAGGTGTGAATGACAGTCACTAAAGATCCACAGTTAGTATTGTTTAATGTGTGAAAGGATAGAGGTTTGCATAGCAGTCGTAATATTTTCTTTATTTAGAAGTGTATTCTCTCTCATAATTTTAAGAGTTTGTCGAAAATATTTAAACATCCTTTTCATTCAGTGTGGTAAGATTGTGTAACTAACAGTTTGTAAAATGATGACACGAAATCGTACAAAGTCAGAGTCAGCACCACAAGCGGTTTCTACTGAGGAAGCTATTCAGAGCTTAGTTAATCAAATAGCACAGCTTAAAAATGATAATAATGCATTATTTAAACAGTTGTGTGAGGTTAGGCAAACCAGTTCAGTCCCTCCCACCCTAGATTCCTCAGCAGCAGCCTTGGTACCTCCTTTTTCAGGTAAACCTGGCGAAGACATAACAGCCTTTTTTGATGATTTAGTAGCAGCTGCAAAGTTAGGATCATGGTCAGATGAACAGCTCTTACAAATGACAAAGTTAAGATTGCTAGGAGAGGCTAAAGCACACGTTTTATACCATGAAGAATTACGGAATGCTCCAACATTTGAGGAATTGAAGAAAGGATTACTTAAACGTTTTCAAAAACAGAACAGCTGTAGATTTTATAGGGAACAGTTAAACACTATCACTCAGAGGCAAAACGAGTCGTTAGAAAGCTTTGTAGATAGGATTAGAAAAGTTAATATTAACACCTATCAGTTGACATCTAGTGATGAAGCAAATAGAGTTATTTTACAAGAGGCAGAAAATAGAGCTCTGGATACATTTTTACGTGGGTTACCTCCTGAAACGTCCCGTCGTGTCAGGGCAGAGTTTCCTAAGAATTTAGCAGAAGCTGTATCTGTGGCGACAGCTTTTGAAGAAATTGACATTGCCACCAGATACAAGGAGAAGCGAAATGTATTTTCAGCAGGAGTACGATGTTTTAGGTGCGATCGACAAGGCCATATAGCAAAAAACTGCAGACAACCTCAATGCACTAATTGTCAAAGAATAGGTCACACATTCAAGGAATGCAGGTCCAAGAAAGTTTTTGGAAATAGAAATCAGTTAAACTCAAACGGGAATGTCGGAACTGCCGCCAGGCGTTCCCAATAAAATTTCATGCCATTAAGGCGAATGTGAAGGCGGAATGCTGGTTATCTGCTACCATACAGGATAAAGAGGCAAGGATACTGGTGGATACAGGCGCAAACGTATCAATAGTGAGTAATGAATGTATTGGAGAAAAGAAATATGACCTTCCAAGGTATAGATTGAGTGGAGTAGGAGGAGGTACAGTGAAGTCATTAGGATGTACATCATTGATCTTCTATATTCACGGTGTACAATTTCAAGAAGAGGTAGAAGTGGTAACAAAGGTAACTGACGGGTACGACGCGATCCTAGGGTTGGATTTCCTGAATAAACATCACGCTAAAATTGACCTCAGACAGCAAACTGTAGAACTTAGCGGAATAGTATTTCAGCTAGGTGACACCGCTGCAAAGGGCCCTCTGCCGCAAGATTTCCCTAACCGGAAGGCGAAATCAACTACACTGCGTGCAACGTCCTTGAAGGTTGATTCGCGGGATCAGATACCATCTGGCTCAGGAAAACTTCTCTGGATGACCGTTGACCCCGAGGTACCTACAAATACAGTATGTCTAATAGAGCCATTAGAGGAAAATGAGGAATTAGATGTATCACATTGTTTTGTACGTAGAAGTGTTGTACGGGTTCAAGACGTTGAGGGAGAAAGAAAAGTACCGGTACATATTGACAATTTCGGAGTGGAGGACAAAGAGTTGCATAAGGGAATATTAGTAGCTACAGTCAGTACTTTTGACGAAGAAGATTTCATTTGGTCAGATATTAATGATGGTCAGAAACCAGACGCCTATAAAACCGCATTGCGCCAGAAGATTGAGCATTTGAAAGGAAAGGATAGAGACACGATAGAAGCAGTTTTAGTTGAGTTCCAAGATTTATTTAATGCAGAAGGTCCACTGCCAGCAACAGATATCACACAGCATAGGATCCCAACAGGACATAGCCCCCCAGTTTATAGAAAGCCTTATAGAGTTGCGCATCACTTACAGCCAGTACTGGATGAATTTTTAGAACAGCACCTAAAAGATGGAATCATAGAATATTTTGATTCGCCTTATAATTCAAATATTGTAATTATTCCAAAGAAGTCTCCCGACGGTACGAAACGATATAGATTTTGTTGTGACTACAGACATCTTAACAAACAAACTATCTCAGATGTTTATCCTCTTCCAAACATTACAGATATCATTGACAGTTTAGGTAACAGTAAATACTTTTCAACAATCGATTTACGTAGCGGATATCATCAGTTGGAAGTTGCACCTGAAGATAGGCATAAAACAGCATTTTCTACCCCTGGAGGCCACTGGCAATTTAAAAGAATGCCTTTCGGTTTGAAAAATGCACCAGCAACTTTTCAAAGACTACTCGATGGAGTATTGCGAGGACTAAAAACTCAGCAATGTTGTGTATATCTAGACGATATTATTGTATTCTCCAAAGACATTAATGAACATGCTGTGCATCTGCGTAATGTTTTTCAGAGACTTAGAAAAGCTAAATTAACATTAAATATGGAAAAATGTAGTTTTGCATTGACTGAGGTTACATACCTAGGGCATGTCATTAGTGCAAAAGGAATTAGAACAGATCCTCGATTAATTTCGGCAGTTAAGGACTTCCCAACACCACAACGCATTAAGGAAGTACAAAGTTTCATTGGTCTCGCATCGTATTACCGAAAATATGTTCAAAATTTTGCTGAAATTGCCCGACCCTTTACCCAATTATTGAAAAAGGGTGCAAAATTTCATTGGTCTGAAGATTGTGAATCAGCATTTCAAACCCTTAAAGATAAGTTAACACACAGTCCAGTATTAGCCTACCCAGATTATAATAAAGAATTTATTTTATTCTGTGACGCAAGTGGTCATTCAGTAGGAGTTGTTTTGAGTCAGAATAGTAATGGCGCGGAACACCCCATAGCCTACGCTTCAAGACAACTAACAACAGCAGAAAGAAATTATTCCACAACAGAGAAAGAATTGTTAAGTGTTATTTATGGTATCAAATATTTTAAATGCTACTTGTATGGTAGGAAATTCAAGGTTATTACCGACCACGCAGCTTTAAAATGGTTGCTTGGGTTAAAGGATCCATCTAGTCGTCTTACGCGTTGGTCCCTATGTCTTTCCGAAATGGATTTCGAAGTTATCCATAAACCAGGCAAAAAACACACGAATGCAGATTGTCTAAGTCGGAAAATAGCACTTTTGGAAGCAACAGGCCGAGATACTGAGGACTGGAGAAAGGCACAAGATGAGGATACAGAATGCAAAAAATACGCATCTCAAAAACAATTTTGCTTTGAATATGGTGTATTATGCCGTAAAACAAAACTTGGACCGCGAATTGTTGTTCCCCAACACCTTAGACAAGAAATAATGGCAGAGGCCCACGATCATATCCTTGCAGGACACGGTGGACAACGGACAACCGAAAGACGTGTAGCAGAGCGATTTTGGTGGCAAACCAGAAAGCAGGATGTTGCGCAGTACGTTCGTAATTGCATTGCGTGCGCACAACGAGCTGAACTTTCTCGTTCAAAAATACCCTTACAGAGGCTCCCCGAGGCTTCGTGTCCATTTCAAATCTGTGGACTGGATCTGTACGGGCCCTTTCATAAAACACCTGCTGGTAATAAGTATGTTCTTACAATTATAGATCACTTTTCACGCTATCTAGCTATGGTAAGTCTCCCAGATCAGCAAGCAAATACAGTTGCCCAAGCTTTAGTTAACAATTGGATACTTAAATTTGGCGTACCTGAAGCTATTATCACAGATCAGGGATCTAATTTTATGTCTGAACTAATGAAACAGCTATGCCACTTACTAAAAATACGCAAATTACGCACAACTCCGTTACACCCTCAGTGTAACGGACGCACAGAAAGAGTTCATCGGACAATTGGCAAGATGCTTAGTTATTATATTAACGAACAACATTCTAATTGGGATACGTATTTACCAATAATCGTGTCGGTATACAACGCCAAAACGCATGAAGCAACTGGCATGTCACCTTATGAAGTGGTGTACGGGAGAAAAATGCCGTCCCCTTTTGATGTAATCAGGCAGAAAAACGGAAAAGTCGGAGAAACAGTAAGAGATTTCAGTCGAATGATGAAGGATGTATGGAAAAAGGTTCAAAAATCTAATACAAAGGCTTTGGAACGACAGGAAAGATTAGGTAATACCCAAGCTAAATATTCAAATTACAAAATCGGTCAGTGGGTTATGCTTTTAACTCCATACGTTGCGAAAGGAAAAACAAAGAAATTTGTAACAAACTACAGAGGTCCTTATCAAATTATTGAGATCACGTCACCAGTCAACGTTAAATTGCAACTGCCCACCCGAACTACCATTGTGCATGCAAGTCGTTTAAAACCTTTTAAGGGCGCTTCAGATGTAATTCCTTCAACAATAGTGTCTGCTCATCCGAAGGGGGGAGGAAGTACCCGAAAAAGAAAAAGAGTGGCCACGCCAGCACAACATACAGACATGGCACCATACGAGTACAATCTTCGACCAAGAGTGCGAATGTCCTAGTGGAATCTCAGTTGACTGTGGACAGTATACATATGTAAATAATTAATAAATGGTAATGGTTTATTTTTTTAAGAAAAAAAAGTTGAACGTAGAAACAGGTAGATCTTGTAGTTAACAATGTATTCCTTCTTTTCTTTGTTTTTGTTTTTACTAGGTTGGTAGGTTCATAACCATGTTGTTTGCTTTTTTCAGAAAACGCCATGCAAAGCATTTCCTGCACAAAACCTGTCCTACCTCAATGACTCCCTTGACAGTTCCCTTCTGAAGTCATTAGATACGTTCATAAACTCGGAGCAAGGCAAAATTGATGCCAATATTATAATGCAACATGTCTTAAAATTAAAAGGTGAACACAAAACTAAAATTATAATGCTAAGAACGGGTATATCTGGAACCTTTGTGTTGGTGTTTCTGCTTTGTACAGTTCTCTTTTATTTAAGACGAAAAAATAAGCCAAATAATAATATACCACTTCATCAAATCCCTGTTAACTGGATACCACACTCTTAACTGATGTACTTCAATGGCTACTTTTGAGCATTAGTGTATTAATTTTGTTTATTGTACTTCACTCTTTACTAAACAGTCTTATGTTAAAATAAACAATACTGTAGAATAGTTATTCTTGCATTAGTATAGGATAGATTCAACAGCTGTTGCTATGTAATTTTCTAAGTGAAAAATCTATTTCTGTTTATTCATTCTCATCAAGATTTGTTACACTTATTATAACCATTTATGTGTAAACTATGTGATTCATGAGCGCACAGGGCTTTTATAAAGTGATACAGTATTTTCAACATACTTAATGTGACGCATGTGTAAGTCGAGAGTTTTCAGTGCTTGTGTTTTTTCCGTGTGAAGAGTGGAGGAATGTTGAGTAGTAAATTCGAGGGCGAATTTCTCCGAAGGGTGGAGGAATGTTGAGTGGTACTTAAGTAAATAAATTAGTGAAATCAAAATGAACTAGAAATTAGAATATAAATGGAAAACTTGGTTTAGTTTGGAGAGTTACATACTGGCACACAGCGGGCCGAACAGCAGAGACAATGACCGTGAAGTCAGCAAGTTCCACATAAGCGGGCGCTGTCGATTCAGCCGTCAGGGCATCGCCCGACCGGCTCACGTGTTTCTCAGTGGTCGCATGTGAGCAAAGACCCTCGCCTACATCCCAAGAGCCAATGACCGACGTTAAGAAGATTCTTCGAGAAGCTTTTCAACGTGACAGAAGAGGCAATGACCGGCTCACGTGTTTCTCAGCCGTCACATGTGAGCAAAGGCCCTCGCCTACATTCCAAGAGCCAATGACCGACGTTAAGAAGAATCTTCGAGAATCTTTTCAACGTGACAGAAGAGGCAATGGCCGTGAAGTCGTTCACCTCCAGTAAACTGAAGTGAATAAATACGCGAGACGCAGTGGGCCCGACAGATGTAGATGAAGACGAGAGGAAGACGAAGGCGAAGACGGAGACGAAGACGGAGACGAGCGACGAAGAAGACGAAGAAGAAGCGTAGCAGTTGTTTTAAGTTAGTTTCGGTGCTGAAGATCGTCATGCAAGAAGAGACTACATCATGCACAGACGCACCGAGTCCACCGCTGTAATGGAATAGCAAGCAGCAGCCTCAGTGCCAGAAGAAGAAGTTAAAAGGTATTTTGAAGTCGGATTTTACATACCCGGGTGACTCGTGAGGACGGGAAGGAGACGGCCTCACTTCAGCAGTCACCTGTGAGCTGGGATGAAGACCTGACAGCCGAAGACTGGCAAGCGGGAGTCCGTGGTTCGAGTCCGGGACACTGGCCTTCCCCCGCCGCGCCGCTCTGCTGGACGACGCACAACACACGCGGCCGCTTAGAGAAGAGAAACACTGGGACGCCACATTCAAGGTATCACCACCCGAGGCACGACGTCGCTCGCAATAATTAAACGGGCCACCTCGCGCTGCGCGTCTCCGGTCAGCTGGGCGAGACGGCGACACGAGATACACACCGCTACGCGTAATCAGACGCCGCCGCCGCCGCCGCCGCTGCCGCAGCAGAAGGCTACGCAAACGACACGGCTGCCGCTCTCCGAACCAGAACGTCCAGTAAGATAACAGCTGTACGAAACTTTCAATAAAAGTTATCTTATGTAAAAATGATGTTTCATTCGACCTCATACCCGAGCCAAGGAAGAACCCACCCTGCCCACATTTTGTAAGAGAGAAAAGTTAATTTATTTAATATTTTCACCCTGACAGAATGCCTTAGAATGCTCATCCTGACAATTGACAGCATCAAAAGAGAAAACCCAGTTACATTGAGTGACAGAAGTGTCACATTTAGTAACACACAACTGTTACATTTGATGTCAGAAGCCGTAGTAGTTGTTACACGATTGCGATACCTGCTAAGCTCGCATTTCTTAACGAAACGGCAGTGTGGGGCGGTGTCAAATGCCTTCCTGGTCTCAACAAACACGGCATGAACCTGAGCAACGAAGCCTTGTTGAGGAACAGAGCGAGCTGAGTTTCGCAAACTCCTTGTTTGCAGAATCCGCATGCGTTTTTATAGAAGATATTTTCGTTACCCAAGAACGTCAAAATAGTGCGCGCTGAACATGTCGCGCTGAACATCTCCTATAATTTTTAAACAGATTTACGTAAACGATAAAAGTCTGTAGTTATGTGCATCTGTCTTACGACCCTGCGCTTTCCTCCTGTCGCTAAATGCCCTTCATTGCTCCAGCGATCTGCAAAGATAAACTGCTTGTAGAAATGAGGAAACGCAGATGCCAGACTGAGATTCATTGGAAGAATCCACAGGAAATATAATCCATCAAAAAGGTAGTAGCATAAAACACAATCGTTCTACCAATACTTGAATACTGCTGATCAATATGGAATCCGTACCACGTAGGGCTGATAGAGGAAACAGATTATCCAGAGAAGAGCAGCACGTTTCGCGACAGGATCGTTTAGTGAGCGCGAAAGCATCTCGGAGATCCTCACCCAACTCCTGTGGCAGATGCTGAAAGAGAGGCGTTCTGCGTCACATCACGGTCTATTGTTAATGTTCCGAGAGAGTACATTGCTAGAAGAGTCAATCAATACACTGACACCTCCTACGTATATCTCGCGAAAAGACCACGAAGATATAAAACAAGGGACGTTCACAGCAGAAACAGAAAACGACAAAATGTTAAGTTTCCTTGATTTCACAATATATAGACGCAACAACAAACACCAATTCTCCGTTTTCAGGAATGTGAACTCCACCAGCACAGCCATTCACAAACGTTCTAATAAACCCACTGCGCACAAACTAGCCAGTTTCCAATACAAGCTGCACAGCCTGAACAAAACCCCACTCACTGAAAACAACTATAACAATGAATTACCGACGATCAGACAAATAGCTGTACAGAATGGATACGATACAAATGCTATAGATCAATTGAATCACAAAATTAAAACACAATCAAGGACACCCAACACATAAAAACAAAAGCCTTCTCACCAACTTACAAACAAACAGAACACACATATGAGCACAGATGAACAAGAAACACCCAGAAAAATAAACAGCTGGTTCACTTTCACCTACAACAACAAGGTAGCCCACAGAATAGGCAACGTACTCAAAAAACAATGGTTAAAATTGGCCTACAGGACAGACAACTCATCACAGAGAAAGCCAAGAACAACCAGCAAAAGACAGATAAACACAACAGATCTGGTATTTACCAACTAACATGTCAGGATAGCAAATCAGTTTATACAGGACAGAGAAGCAGAAACTTTAATACTAGATACACAGAACGCAGAAGAGAATTAAAAAATAGCTACTGTCATTCCACATTTGCTGAACACATTATGTACAAGATAAATAACCCAACAGATATCAAGACTGCCTTGAAAATTCTCAAGTGCGGGAACAGCACCCAACATAAATTAATAATTGAAGAAAAGTATCAAATACAAAAAGCCATAGTGGGAGGAAAAAAGGTAATAAATGAATATACAGTTCTCTGCAATGGAACTCTGTTCTCCGCCCTCAAAGAATTATTAGGTAACTCCAACCTATAAAAGCCCTCCCCCACATTACCCTTCACACACACACACACACACACACACACACACACACACACATAGAAATAATTAATTTCAGGCATAGCAATAACAGTTTCCAAATTATACTTTTTGCTAAACAACTTGTCTACATTAAGTTCTATATGGTTGCAGATGACAAACTGTGAAAGAAAACAAGTACTATAAAGTCATAATACCACAGGAAAACTACAACATGTGGTAAAAAGGTATGAATACATAAGAGATGTCCTTCAAAAATATGTAATTGGGATTTCAAAAAATAATATTTACGTGTGTAGAAACAACAAAGAACATTCTTTATGTTTAACAGCCATAAAATAAAAGCCCACTGATATTGCAGCAACTGTAGTGAAATATGTTTGGGTTGTGAAACAAAATAGTGTTTTGTTAAAGGCGGACCCCAGCGAAAAATATTTGTATGTTCAGTTACATAATATTCACATTTTCTCCATGAATCGGCAAGCGATTACATCACTCACGGTGGCGAGAATACATCACCGTCGTACCAGATTCTAAAACGCATATGGAGACGTAAAAGTGTACTTTTGAAAAGTGCCGTATATTTCCGTTGATGGCTGCATTTCTCGTGCGATTGTACACAATCTTGCCATTAAATCGTCCACTTACGCGAGGTATTTACAAGCACCAAGTTGACCGTCACATTTACATCCCCAAACTACACTGCACACCAGTCTGAAGTGCATGGCAGAGAGTACTTGGAACGGTAACAAGTTTCGATACTTTTTCCCGTTCCTTTCGCGTACGGAGTGCGTTAAGGGCGAGTGCTGAGACGTCTCCGTGCTGTGGCCGACCTCACTCTGCCTTCAGCCTCCTTACGGCAGCGACGCGTAGTGGCTGGAGAGCGCCTCTGGACTCCTCGCTTGCGAAATGTCGTAAGTGGCCTCTGGTGGGGTAACTTGTGGATCTCTTAAAGCGTCTGCCGAATGAGTTGTTTCAACACTTGCGTGACACTCTCTCGTGGGTCAGCCACACCTGTCACAATTTGTGCTGTCCTTCTCTGTATACCTTCAGTAGCCGCTATCGGTGCTATCTGGTATGAGACCCACACACTAGAGTATTGTCCTATGACAGCACATGCAAGTGTTTACTAACCAATATCGACTGCACATGTCTCCACTGTCCGAGTATCCTGCCAGAGGTCTGAAGTCATCGTCACTAAATGTCCACCCAGCTTACTAGTTTTCAGTTCGTCAGGATGAGATAACGCAGCGACTAAGATGACATGAAACGTAAAAGAGTGCCCCCAAAACAGCTCTGTCTGAAATTCTTGTAATAACTGGGAACGGAACTTCGGACGCTCACGCTCCCCGTATGTCTGCTGTGTCAAATTTGTATAAACATGCAAGTTCAGGACGGAAACCGCCATCGGCTTCAGCCCCTCCATCTAACTGCAGTCCTACTGTCGATGTCTGCGACTATCTTTCCGCACAGCTAGACTTAAATGTTTCGAATTCCTGTGTAGTCTCTTAACACTGAGACAGTACCCGCGCTGACAGTTAAAATTATTGCTGATCATCATACGATGATGGCCTCGCTGTTGATGGAAATGTAAAACATGAGTGCGGGCCGCTGGGTCAAGTTAAAGTAATGTAAATAACTGTGCCTAAAACTCAACAGCGGATATGAATACCTTTCTTAAGTTCTCAGAGGGTATCAAACTGCACAAAAATTGGCATATTATAAAGTCAGATGGTGCCTTTAGTTTTGTTCTAACAGAAGCGACAGATAATTCTACACTTTTGCGTTTCGTTGTGATAAATACTGCCCAGAGTACATATTTGGTGAAAGGGAAAACACCAAACTTGGTACAAAGAGTTTCCCATTAACTATAACCCATTTAAATGGCTTATTTGACGTTATTGATCATCTGGAAAATTTCACCAGAAATAACAATAATAGTTCACAGCAGACTACTTGCTATTCATAACCAATGATTTGAAAAATATGGTAAATGTTTTTGGAGAAACTGAAAGCAGCAACGTTAATTGTTTATCTGAACATGTGAATTTAATGGGTGTGCAAAGGAATCATTACAGATACTCGCTAAATTATATTATGTTTTGTAGTATTTGATTTTCAATATCACCACATACTTACGAGTTTATAAGGAGCACACACTGTCCTGCGCTATCCCATCCTAATACACTACATAAGATTTCTCCACATTTTGTAACACACTGAGCAGGTGAACAGCTAGGTGGCAGTTTTCTGTCGCATACAACACAGAAAATCCAGTTCCTTTGTGAATCAGATCAAGTTGTTTCACTAATAGTTGATAAAATTCAATTGACGCTTTATTTGGACTTCACATTAGATAATATTTTGGAATCTGCAGCCAGTTCTAAAAATGTGGCAACTAGAGCTCAGGTTTTTATCCCTTCAGTTAGCAACATGAGGAACCGTTCACTCTAATTAAGAAAATAGTTTTTGGACTATATGCCACTGGTTGTAATTAGCCTGTGTTGTTAGTAAGAATAATTCAATTATCAGATGGGCCACATCATGCTTTGCTTCCCCTCCTCAACTATCAATTGTTTACAAACACCCTTTTGATGATACACAATTTTACCCTATTTATATTCTCCTCACATATTTAAATAAGTCACAAACAACTGAAACAATAAAAAAGATACTGATGAGAAAATAAAGTACCCACTGTTTGAATCAGTTTCAGAAAGTATACAACTGCTTGTGGCCAAGTTCTCTGCAGTTAAAAAGCTACATGATGTTGAGTGTACACAGACAATAAAATCTGCCAAAAAACCTAATTCAAAGCCTGTTTCTAAAAGTGATATTGAGTGACAAAATGTCAAACCTGTGCTTAACAGTTCCACTGGCATGATTGTTCAAGATTTCTTAGCCTTGAGGGAACATAATCTTACTAAGGTTTGAGAGCACTGCTACATTAATCAAAATTAATTTACACATGGTATAACATTTTAAATGTTACCTTACCAGGTAGAGATAGCCATTTCAAGAATGCTCTGTAAAAACCGCTTTCCAGCTCAAGTGACGAAATTATCAGATATTGCGAAAGATTTTTTGTCATGGTTCGATAAATGGAAATGTTTCCCTGATTACACATATGGATTATCCTATAACACACATTCAGCCATATCAGATACCACTCACATTCTAGAAATGACAAGTATTGCCGTGAGGGCACCAATTTTAAATATGTTCTGCCACGAAATGTTCAGACAGATGCTCTAGAAGCGAGATTTGGAAAACAGCGAACAATGGAAGGATCCCAATAATTGGTATCTTTGGTATTTTGAGAAAGGTATGTGGCATTCAATTCAAGCTAAGAATTCAAACCTTGCTGCCCTGGAAAATTCCATCATCTGCTCTTCCAGAAGTTGGAATAGATTCACATTCTTTTAAAACTGCCGGCCCCGGTGGGCTAGCGCTTCTAGGCGGTCAGTCCGGAACCGCGCGACTGCTACGGTCGCAGGTTCGAATCCTGCCTCGGGCATGGATGTGTGTGATGTCCTTAGGTTAGTTAGGTTTAAGTAGTTCTAAGTTCTGGGGGACTGATGACCACAGATGTTAAGTCCCATAGTGTTCAGAGCCATTTGAACCATTTTTAAAACTGACTGAGTAGATGATGTGAACTTACCTCCATCACCACCAACAAACATTTACAGTATAATGGATTTCAGTGAGGAACGAGTTCACTCTGTTCAGGAATACTTGCCTGTTTTCACATACTTGTCAGGGTATTATGCCAGAGTTTTTCTTAAGAAGCTGAGATGTGAGACATCTAAAACATATTTAGAGCTAAATAAAAGACTTTTAGTAATAGAAAATGATGAAAATATAAGAAAGATGGACAGAAGTATGTCATAATGACCTAATAATGAGTTTATTGATGCTGTTATTTTCATTTATTTGGTTGCTAAAAACTTGGTGTCTAGAGAACATAAACAGAGCTTCGTGAGATGCTCTTTCCAGAGAAATTTACTGTTGATGTAATTAAAAGAGAGGACTTCTTCCTAAGGGAGTTTTCTTGTAGTAAGGTAGATCACACAGATCACAGTTTTCTTCAGTGTGTAGTAAAAATGGGTGTAATATGTTTCTCAATAATTATGTTAAGAAAATTGACGTTGCCATAACTGTAGAAACAGCTAAGAGAGAACATTGTCAACTGTAAAGTAGTTTGGAATAAATTTTGTGACACGTAAACCAACATTTACATTTGTCATTTTCCCCTCTATCCAAATTTTCTCTTACCAATATGCGTAATTGCATTTTTAACACTGAATATGCATAATAATACTAAGCCTATATTTTACTTACAAAGATTTCGTTTCATTAGCAGCAGTATTCTGGTACATATGACACGGACATAAGGACGTATCAGATTTATGAAATCTCTCTTTTGGCTTGGTTACATGGGGGACTAAACTATCCAAGCGACAATATCGATACGATCTCTAGTGAGTCATTTATGTCTCCATGAATTACAATTTTGTCAAAGTAATTAAACTCGTGATCACCAGAATAATTACTGCATCTTGTCTGCTAACTTTTACTAAAACTATATCACACTAACTGCTATAGCATACTTTAAAGGCTATGGTGTATGTCGGTTCCAATAGCAATGTTTTTCTTGAGAAGCAGTAAAACTTTGTATTTGATCTCATACCCAATAGAAGGAAATCACAGAGAGTTGCAGCCAGCGTGTCATGCATTTGGCACTATAGCCTACAGGAATGGCACAGTTTCTTTGTAAATGGCACACAGACTGACAGTCGAGAACTAAGTCTGTCACGCTCTCACGGAAGAAGTACACGCTCTTGCGCTGATGCTGGTTTGCAGCGACAGCCTAGTGGCGGTGACGTCACAGTTGTGATTTGTTTCTTGTGTCTTCGTTATCATATTCTCTCTTGAAGGGTTCAGCGGCTGATACGTTATTAACTGACTTTATAAATGGTAACGTCTCTGCGATAAGTTATCAGCGCCTCGTAACCATGAAACGGCATACTGCGGCTTATAAAATAAGCTGTTTCATGTTTAAATTATCAATTATTGACGATAACAACTCATTCCTAAGAACACTCTTATACGAAGACATTAACCATCGATAAATCATTATGTGACTTTTATTATAGCAATGATCATAATAAATCATTCCAAGGACGACGTTTTCTGTAAACATCCCGTACGCGAAGATAAAGTCCTGTGAGAGGCCCATATTGAACGCAAACGAAATTCGTTAGCCGTGGTCGATTTTTGCGTATGACGTTAAAATTACGTCACGTGTGCAAGAAGTAAAGTGAAACGAGTGTTACCTCATTTGTTGTGGAGAAAGAAATACAGGCAGAGATTTCAATACCATGACCTCCTTCATAACGTTTCATTTTCAAGCAGTCAAATAATTCTTTCTGTTTACAGTGGTGAAATGTTATTTCAAGCGATTAGTTACTGTGTCGAAATAAACACTGTGACACATCTAATTGCAAGTTCATGTCATTTTAGAGTAACATTGCACCAGAAAAAAATTACCACTTTTCTAGTACACTGATTATTCTGAATTGGGGCATTATAATTATGTTAATGATTTTTTTTGTTCCCTTGATTTGCAGCATTTGTTAATTAAGTAGCTAATTCGGAAGTTAGTGTTTTGAGGATAATAAAGTATTTCATGCAAAATGACTGCTATCAATAATAGTGTTCCTAGGCGAATGTACGTATGGACCTAGCACAGCTGAGGTCAGGCAGTCTGCGGCTGAGGGTAAATGGAGCAACACGTGTGTCTCTTGTCGTGAGCTGTGTGCCGTAGTACGGTAACAAACATTCTGAAATATTCGCGCTATTTGTGTACGGTTCGTTTTCTTCAACTATGGCCTTCATTTGTGACTTTTTTGACAGTAATCAATAATTAACTCCGAGTGAAAACTTATTAGAGGAACATCCGTGATTATTGACTCTCATGAACAATGACCGCTTAGCAGAGCAGTGTTGACAGACTTGATTATTTTTGTGCACTATCATAATTGTTTCGAGTTCTCTAAATGTGTATGATGGCAGTGATATGGTGAACTAATAGGTTAAATGTTTGTCACAGGTGAATTTTTTTCAGCTACTGGACTGTGTCGTGTCGTTACTAACACTAGGACAATTTAACAATCTATGAACCTGTGTAGTAGGTAGTACTCTGCATTCCTTTGATTCGAACTGTATGTGATACACAAATCTGGCCATATCGGTGAACACTTTACACTGAGAGTGTAATTAAAGATTAAAGTGTTTTAAGTCTACCTCTAGTGTCGACCACAATATCGCTATTGACTATTAGTAGAAGTAACATCTTTCAGGAAATTTTGGAGCCAGTGCAGCTATTGAGAAGAACAATAGAGGCTTATGCAGAAGGAAGTAGAATTGTTCTACACTCTTCCAAATTATTCGAAGAGTACTGTAGGTGCAACTATAAATAAGCTTAAATATTCATTCTAAGCCTCCAATAAGCCGCGAATTAAAACAGTACTGTAAGCTTACTATGTTTTTCTTTTACAGACTGCAGAATGACAGAAACGTCCAAAACCAGGTTCTCAGGAATATGGCACGAAACCGGTCATTCGAATGTAAATCAAGAAGATATTAGAAGAAATTACTTCTCGACTAAATGGACACAGGAAAGCCGCAAGGAAGTATTACATTCCAAGACAAACCATTGTGAACAATTTGAGAAACAAGAATGACGGAAAAGCTGGAAGGCCCACTGTTCTTACCCAGACTGAAGAGAGATGTTTTGTCAAAGACTGTATCATTGTCAGTGACACGGTTCTTCCAATATCAATATCTGACTTCAGGTGCATGGTTAAATCATGTCACCTGAAAAAGAACAGTGGACTGCCTTGCTGATAATATGCTTGAATTGGCCTGGGGAAAGGCATTTTTAAAGAGACATAGTTCTGAACTGTCTCACAAATTTACAGTCAATATTTAAACGAAGGGTGCTGCTGTAAATGAGAATGTAATCAATATCTTTTTTAGAGAAATACGAAGCTGAGGTTAAAGGCGGTCCTGCTGAAAAGTTTACAGTTTTGATGGAAATGTGTTTCATGACATACCAGCAAACGAAAGCTCTTATTTCGTTGGACATGTCGACGTCCTGAGAAAACTGAGGACACCTCAAGACCGTGCTTCACTCTTATGTTGTTGGGGAATGCAGCAGGAGAATTCATTCCGCCTTATCTTATTGATAAACGTAAACGAAAATGGACTGACTGGATATACAGTCACCTCCTGGAATGCAAATAAACACAGCAGAGTGGGTGGCTAGAACAGAGTTGATTGACAATTGAATTCAAACTCACTTCCTCATGTTTGCCTCAAATAAGGAATGAAGGAGATTAATATTTGAAATATTCTCTCTTCTCAAATCTCAATGAAATCTTCAGAGCTTTGTGAGAAAAATAACATATAGTTCATTTGCATTCCACCGAACGCTACTAGTCTTCTGCGATCTTCAGATCTTGTTTATTTTTCTCCTCTGAAGAGATTCTTTGTTACAGCGTTTTCTGAAGGGTACATTTAGCGGCGCATTGGCGAATATTTTGCGTTTAGGTGAACAGACAACTACTACAAATTTAGTGAAAGGATTGTGAAATGTGGATATTAAATGCGATGGGAAACTTAGAGTATCTCCCTGTTGCGCTAGAAAGAAGTTTTGTGTTATGATACATGTGGGAACTGAATTCCAGAAACGTTCGGAGACGGCGAGAAAGACAGTCAGACTCTAATGTGAGGATCGCCAAAACGTAATGTTCCCCATAGAACCAGGGATGATATGGACATTGTTTCGGGAGAGGATGTGCATGAAAAAGAAAATAACATATTTCATAGCCATGTTCTTATTTAGTTTGAAACGATGTTTAATTCGCCTAAACTTTGAAGAGTGGTTTATATTTCATCAGTCTGACCATTAGTGGGGAACTAATGTATCAGTAAAGAAGTCGATGTTCTTGCATACAGGTGTTAATACTACATAGTTAACCAACATGAAGTGCCGTGAGCAAAAGACTAACTACCACCCTGCCATCTGTTGGCAACGCGAGGCAGCAGTTGTGTGGCCCGCCCTTCGCCGACCAGTAGCAGCCGACAGCTGGAAGTCACATTTATTTCGCATTTTGACGTCTTGTCAGATAGTATTTGAAGTAGAGTTCAACTCCACAATAATATATCTCTTGTTCTTTAAAGACTTTGATGTAAGGGCTCGAATATTTGCAGTACTTATCACAAAAATATTTAATACTCGTTATGGTAGTTCGTGGCAAATGCTATACAGTTCGCAGCTATTGCGCATTCAAGGTGGAAACATTGTATATTTAATCCATTTTCGTACATTTTAATTTTTGAAGAGGTACATTTGAAAATGGTTTGTACCTCGTAACGTGGGTCAAGCATTTGCGGTGTATGTGTTATATTGTTAACATAGATCTACGGAGTAGGCTGTCTTGCTTATGAGATGCTTCATATTATGTCGGAAGAATGAGGACACTTGAGGATTTGAATGCCATGTTGTGAACATTATTTAAAACTAGGTAATCGTGTTCAACATACAGAGTTTCATTGAAATATCAATATGTTAATCCGTTCACAATCCAGAAGCACTATAACTGACGCGTTTCGAACGAGCAAGACAATTATTCTGCAAGAAAAAAAGAAAGGCGCTATAAAATGTTCTACAATGGTGATCATTTCCCTTGTAACGTGTAACATAATAAAACGTGCTTCAACTTCTTTCTGTTGCATCAGAGCACTTTCGATACTGGAATAGAATTCGATGAATGGAGAACTTAAGCCCATTAAAAATGTTCGATTGAGGGCGAGACGAACGACATAACCAGGCAGTCCGACGTCACATTCAGCTCTCGACAGCCAGGCGTGCAGAAGACTTCAGGGGGTTGAGCCCACAGCTTCTGATACGCAGGCCTCACGCTCAACTGTGACGTCATTGCCGATAGACCGTCGCTGATTGCCGCAAAAGCCTGCAGTTCTTTCGTGAAAGTGTAAAAAAATCACGAGACTTAGTTCTCGACTATCAATCTGTGTGCCACTTACAATGAAACTGTGCCGCTCTTTTATCGGTTAAAGAGACACTATGCCTTTCCTGTATGCTGTTGTGCAAAATGCATGTTACGCTGGTTGCAATGTTCTGTGATTTCCTTCTATTATGTTTGAGATCATTTGCAGAATTTTACCGTTTGTTAACAAAAAACGTTGGGAGTGAAACCGCCATACGCCACAGCCTGTAAATTATTCTACGTGATGGAGATAGTTTTAGTAAAACTTATCAGATAGGATGGAGTAATTATTCTGGTGACCATAAGCTTAATTCCTTCGACAAAAATATAATTCACTGAGACATAAATGACTCACCAAAGATAGTATCGATGTTGTCGTCAGGATCAGTTTAATTGTAGACCCTCATGTAACCAAGATTTAACCAAAAAAGCAAATAGAAAGATTTCATAAATCTAACACGTCCCTCTGTCTGTGTGATCAGAACTGTCAAATATGTACCAGCATACTGCCGTTAATGAAATGAAATGTTTATAAGTAAAATATAGGCTTAGTATTATGCACTTTCAGTGTTAACAACGCAATTACACGTATTGAGAAGAGAAAATCAGGAATGAGAGGAAAATGACAAATGTAAATGTTTGTTAACCTGATACAAAATTTATTTTAAACTGCTTTACAGTTGACAATTTTCCCTTTTTGCTGTTATTACCGTTATCGCTAATTATTGAGAAACATATTACACGGTACTTTTACCACCCACTGAAGAATTCTGTCGTCTATGTTATCTACCTAAGAAAACTCCCTTCGGAGAAAGTCTTCTTTTTTAATTTCATCAGCATCTAGAATTAAAAAGTAAATTTCCCTGGGAAGGGCATCTAATGAAGCTGTGTTGAAGTTCTCGGGAGACCAAGCTATTACCAACCGAATAAGCAGAAATAACAACATTAATAACCTCATTACCCTGCATTGTTTTCTAATGCTGATAATATATAATCTCTCTCTAAATATGTTTTACATGTGTCGTGTCTCAGATTCTTAAGAACACCATTTGCACAGTGCCCTGACAAGTATGTGTA
Organism: Schistocerca cancellata; assembly: GCF_023864275.1. NCBI lineage: Eukaryota > Metazoa > Arthropoda > Insecta > Orthoptera > Acrididae > Schistocerca > Schistocerca cancellata. The sequence continues at coordinate 109,547,358 of NC_064636.1, read as the reverse complement.
AGAAAAGGCAAATATTTCTGAACAGACTGAATTTGATCCTCTCTGAAATCGATTATACTGTCAAAGTTTGGTGGTGGGGCCGTGAGTCGTGCTTGGGTAACTCAGTTGGTAGAGAACTTGCCAGCGAAAGGTAAAGGTCCCGAGTTCGAATCTCGGCCCGGCACACAGTTATAATCTGCAAGGAAGTTTCAATATTAAAAATGTTCCACCATGCACAAATTAATTTTGATGAATTTAGCAGCGCTCTCGAAACTTTCAGTAAGATGATGTTCCCCCAAGGCTACCAAACCTCGAACAGTCCTCTCATTGAAAATATCAAGCACAACTTTGAAATTTTCTCACTCCAGGTTGTTTTTAGGCAGACACTTTAATTTTTTTGGTAAAAATTTGTTATCTGTTTGTACTCCACGTCATGCAGAGAATTTCGCCATAAGGAGTTCTTTGCTTTGTGAAACAGTTTCAAACTGTGGGCACTTTATTATCTGATCTGGATCTTCTTTATCGATCCAATGGTATGTGACACATTTTAATATGTGAACGAAATGTTAAACTAAAAAAGGGGTTGTATTTCATTACAAAGAAGATTGTAAACAATTGACAGTAGAGAAGGGGAAGCAAAGAATGACGTGACCCATGTGTTAACTGAACTTTTGTCACTAACATCACAGAGTAATCAGTGAACAACAAAGACTGATTCACAAATAAATAGAAGCTTGTGTTTTGAATACAACAGTTAATTGCCCCCTAGCTGCTCAACTGCTGAATGTGTTTGAAAATGCAGACAAATCCTATGCTGTATGTTAGGATGGGATAGCGCAAGACATTTTGCGCTCCTTATAAACTCGTAAGTGTGTGGTGATATTGAAAATAAAATTCTACAAGACATAATGCAATCTGGTGAGTATCTGTAACCCTTCTTTTGGACACCCATTCGTTTCACTTGCTAACAAATAATTTAATATTCCTACTTTCAGTTTCATCAAAAAAATTTAACTTTTTTTTTCAAATAATTGGTTATGAATAGTAAGTAGTCTGTTTCTGAAGTATCTTTGTTCTCTCTGACGGTTTTCCAAGTTATCTATAACATCAATTAAGTCATTTAATCCTACTTTGCATGACCTATATTTTCTGCATATTTACATACCCTGGGTCCAATGGACCCATAATGTATAAATCGAGAACTTAAATGGAAACGTATTCTGTGGACATTAACATGCAGAAATATTTTGTTTTAAAGCTTATCAGTATAATAGAAGACAGCTGCGATTGTTTTTAACAGTTATACTGAAAAACAAGCCACCAGTATTATCACAGACTGTTCTCGGATCAGTCACGAGGAACAAATCAATAAGGAAACAAGGATAATAGTTTTTACAGTTGTTTCGCACCACACTGCTATGGTCTTGCCACACGTTTTGTGCATTTAAAGAACACTGTCCTTTGGAGCAGGACACAATAAACAGCGACTCTTCTGATGACTGACAGTGCTGCTATTGTTACTACTGCTGTTTTGTGTTGTAGGAATAGTAATAAACTTCTCCATATCCAGGTATATGGATTTCTGTTGAAGGGGGTTAGACGATCTTCTGTTCATAAACAGTTGGATCAACTCCACTGAAAGGTCCTTGATGAAAAGTCTCCTCCTGCGTAAAGTCGCTTTGTGATACGTGGAATGTTGTGTTTTGTAATGAATAAAGGCATTTCGAGTGTGTGCATCCCTTATGTTGCACCAGAGAGCCCTTGGCCTCCGTTTGGTTCCTCTTTGCATGTATAATCCATAATATTCACACCATCCTTCGTTCGGTTATAAGATTTCACAATCTCAGGGGTCAGGTTTGGATACTGTTCATCTATAGATTTATCATGATGCATGGTACATAGGACTACACACTTGTTTCTCGTTCGTGATAATCGAACCTTCGTCATTTCTTTTGTAAATGCAAATAGACTTGAATTTTCTGCTCTGCTCCAAGTAGGCTTAATCTCTTTTGGAATTTCCGTTTTATTCATCCTCATTGTTCCCACAACAATAAGGTTTTGTCACAACAGATTTTCTGCCAATTTTATACTTGTAAAATAATTATCTACAGTAACATTTCTGGCTGTACCAGCAATATTGCCTGCAAGCATCTTCACTGTGGTGAGGCCCACATTTTTCTGGGGTGACTAACCTGGTTCTCTTCCTGTGTACACAGTCCTGTCAATGGCATAACCAGCTTAGCTTCACACATCCAGAATATTTTCATTCCATACTTTCCAGGCTTGTTTGGCATATACTGCACAAATTCACAATGGCTCCTAAATGCAACTAGGTGTTCATCCACAGCGACATTACTTTTAGGTATCATTATTTTCTTGCATTGTCTGGTAAATATTTTCCATACATAGTATATAGCAGCAAGGTTATCGGTTTGTAACCTAGCCTCTTTCTTCTTTTGTCATCAAATCTAATGACCTCAAACCGATTCAGAGACATTGTAGCACTGTATAACGGATTGGAAAATGTGCAGGAAAAAATTCCCTAATTGGAACATCCCAAACCTTATCTGCGCCATTATTAAGTAAAACTACCCAGAAGGCGAACATTTCGTCTGTAGCTTCATCATTCCAGTTTATTTTTTTGGTATACAAAGTCTTCTTGCTTCTAGGTTTGTGCATCTCACGATTTCATCCGCAATAGTTAGAGGAGTAAATAAATCCTAAGCATCTTTGGGAGTGTAAGCGATTACGCCCCTTGCTGGTCTTGGAATATTTATTCACCAAATTATGTGCAGGCATTTTATTTGGCACTGGGGGCACTAAACCCACTGCATACCATTTGGGGCAATATATATGGTAGCATTTTCACTGCTTATTTGTCCTGAGGCATTATTACCTACGCCATCGTCATCATCATTACGATCATCATCGTCACTAACATCATCATCACCACCAACACTACGTTGTCCTTCACTCAGAGAGCTGCATGCCGTTGCCTAAGGAACAATTTCACGGTTTTATTCTGAAAGGAAGTCATCATCTTCAGCTCCCCACTGACTAACAGCTGATTCAAAATTTGGGTTTGATAAGCGTATGCTATCTTCATTCCTGCTCCTATTTATAGATGTGGATTCTGATATTATATCTGAAAAATGTGAAGAAATAACCTCTCTTCTTCTGTAGACTGTAGGACTGTAACTCATTTTATTGTTTAGTGTTACAAATGACACTTACCTTTCTTCCGAGTTCCTATCGAATATCAAACACACCACTGCTGTGCAGCAGACTCCCACAACATTATACTCGTAATAATCCACTACAGTATTTCGCTCTATTACACCACACAGGAGTACACCATCTGCTGCGAGCTGTAACAATATATTTCCTGTAGTGAAAACAATGTGTAGGTGTACTAATAATGTATTCTCTGTATTTCAACAAAACGTAATCGATTACACACCAGTCTAATTTGATAACGCTGCAACATGAACCATAGCTTTATATATATAACAGGTTATATAAGTATGTGGTATAAAGATGACAATGTATGTAACACTTAAAACTGATGACACGGATTTCTAATGGTACATTTAATGTGTTACTGAATACTGCAAGAGAGCATACCCGATGAGTTGGGCCACAATTTTAAGTCTTTGATATTGTAATTAAACGTTTCTACTGTCTGCAGGTCTGTTGGACTCAGGGTATGCATACCAGGTTCAAATGGTTTATTGTTAATGGGAACTTCCTTGTACCAGGTTTTGTGGTTACATTTTACCAAGATGTAACTCCATACTTGGACCAGTATTCACCACAACAGAACATTAAAGTGTAAGAGTAACTGTTGTTTCTATTAGAGCAAAACTAATGACACTATCTGACTTTATAGTATGCCACTCTTTGGGCAGATTGATCCCCTCCAAGCACTAAAGAAAAACATTTAAGTCTATGAAATGTCTATACCGTTCATACTGGGCATAAGTTGTTAGATTGGCTGCAATAGCTAGTTCTTAGTGTCTGTTTTTCCAGGCTCTTCCAATGAAAAAGAAGGTGACGAAAGGTACTCCAGAGAGTTAGACATGTTCCATGGTACAGTTGCTGGTCTAAGGCGAGGTTTCAGTGGAGGAACAGAATATTTCTTTCCTGTGGATGTGTAGAAATATTCATCACGTCTCTGAATGAGGTCATCAGCGAAATGGAGCTTGCAGACCTTGAAATTTGACAAAAACATATTATTAGCTACAGGTGACAATGGCCAAGGGCAAGGTTGCCACTAACGCACAGATGCTATTAATGTCGGTTACTTTCAGAACAAATTGATCAATAATGACTCGGTATTTTGAGTTATAAGGCTGCATAAATAAATCACAGTCCGCTAGTGATTCGGTACTATATACAGTGAAATAGCTCTGCTATATATTGGCATCAGGTCAACTGAAATCACGTTGTTCCTGAACAACTGAACATCATGCTAACACGAACGCACAACAAGTTGTTCTTGCTCTCTGTATTAAAGCACTCATACCATGACACAATCTAAGTGACTTGTAAAGACGCTGAACTTACCTTTGAATTCTGTGTAACCTGGTAATTTTCACGATGTATTGCAGTCAGCTATCCAGTTCTGCTGGAGCTCTGCCCTTTTAGGAGAAAAAACAGCGCTACTCGTGGCTCATTTTCATAATTTCGTCTGCAACGAGGTATGCAACATTTCTACACCATTTCGAATCATTGCATTTAACTGTCGCATATATCAACAGTGTAAATAAATCACAGGAAGAAATGCATGCAACTGTGAAAACTTCAATTGGTTAAGACATGTTCCTGCAAAACGCAAGAAAACGGAATGAAATCAGCCACGGCTGATCCTGCCATCGAGCGGTACGCCACGTAACTACACCCTGTTGCAAGTCGGTGCAACAAGATGGCAGCACGGTAAGTAGCCTCATGTTTGTCGTGTACGATCGTTACTCGACGTGCAGTTTTTAGCGTACAGCTTGCCACCTGGAAACAAAGCCTCACAGCATGCGTTGTGACATCACAACAGGAGTCAAACAATATCTGCACTTTGGGATGCCCTGCAACATGGACTGTCCAATTAAGTGAATGTATCATTACTTCCTGCGTCTTGCATAAACGTAAATTATCATTTAAAACAACGTAAAATAAATATGGTCATAATTTTCTTCACTGATGCTTATTATCACTGCAAATCTCATGTTTGCAATATTTCGACTTTTTTAAGTGCAGCTTTGTAATTTTAACATAGGCTCGTAGATTGACAAAACATAAATCGTAATTTGCACCATTTTGTGCTACAATTAGCGGTCCAGGTATTTGCATTTTTATGTTAAAACGTATATGTTTGATCAGAATAAAACATTAACATCTCTTAATGGGAAACGGGTGCAGATGTGAATCACTAATTGCAAAATATAGAGGCAGCACACCATGTTCATTTTCTATTAATGGAAAATTACCGAATTACCTGAAACGTAGCCACCAAAATTTTCTTTCATACGAATAAACATCTAAAGAGCAGCACACAAATTAATGCAAATATTTTGGAATCTGTTGATTCATGTAATGTCATCAATGAGTAAGGAAACACACATTCATGACCCTTAAAAATAATAGAGATATTCTGTTACACACACAGGCAGAAAAAAAAACACACACACAGAAAGCGAGGGGTGGGAAGAAATGGAATAATTATTTAAAAATATAAAAGTGACTTTTTATTTCACCTCATAATATGATTTCCAATACACTCTCCTACATATCAATAAAAAAATTAAAGTACACTTTAATTATATTATTCCTTCTTTTAAAAAACTTTTACATTTTTCTTCATAGCTGCATAATTTCTTATCTTAATATGATTATTTAATATGATATTTACACAACAGAGCAGTATGGAACACATGATAGATTCTTTTTTTTTCCTTTATTGTATTTCAATTCCCCATCGGGGCGGGCTGGTAGCAGCATAGGCGCTGCTCTTCAGCCGAAAGACATAGAACAAAACAATAGAAGACATTTAAAAACAGCAAAGGAGAGAATAAGGTGAACATAGATATAAAAAAGGGGAACATCATGGAAGGCAATAGACAAAAAACGTCGTGACTGTAAAATGGATATAAAAAACTGTTTGAAAGTAGCACACACAAAATGCCACACACTGCGACGCTTAAAAGAACACAAGGCACAGTATGACTGGAGCATAAAGGTAGCGACTGATGGCATAGCACATAACGTAACACTGACGGCGAACCTCAAGGCAGGACACAAGTAAAATCACATCTCTTGACGCACAGGAGAAACAGCACTAAACACAACACTGATGTGGCACACTGATGATGAGCAATACAGAGGATCTGCCAGGCGCTAGGAGATGAGGGAGACCCGAAGAAGGGAGGGAGGGGAAGAGATGGGGGAGGTGAGCAGGGGGCGCACGGGAGAGGGCCAGGTAGGGTGGGAAGGAGAGAGGCAGGTATGGGGTGCAGGGTCTCAGGGGAGGGGGGACGGAGGAAAATCCGCTCTGGGAGAAGGAGGAAAGAGGAAAAGGGGGCCCTGGGGAGGGGGGGGGGACAAGGCCAGGTTATAGTTGGAAGGAAGGGTAGATGTCACGGCGAAGTTCGTCATCCGGGAGGGGGAGGCGTTGGAAATTGCCCTGATGAAGGAGATGGAGGGTGTGGAGGTGGAGAGAGGAAGGGATACAGCGATAGAGGCGCGGCAACGGGCGGGGGGTGGAGAGGAAGAAGGAAACCAGAGGGTAGGGGGGATCAAGCCTGCGAACAATGTAAAGGATGCGGAGATGTTGGAGGAACAGGAGGAGGTGGGGGAATGGGATCAGTTCATACAGGAGCCGTGTGGGGGAAGGAAGGCGGATAAGGAAGGCAAGGCGGAGCGCATGGCGTTCAAGGATTTGGAGGGCCTTGTAAAAGTGGGTGGGGGATAGATTCAAGGCTATGTTCGTTTTTACATTGAAATCCACCAAACAAATCACTGGGAATATTACAGGATGCTGCCTTCAGAAGCACACACCTTTGATTTCCCTATTGGAGGAACAAAATTTGATGTTCTTTTACAATTTTTTGAAAAGTTAAATAAACATACGTTACACATGACACATCTTCTTTGGGATATGCCAAGCCTCCTCGATCCTTTGCCATTATCAAATGATCATCTTGCTTTGCTTCATCTGAAATGAGAAATACTCACAGTGCAATACTCACAGTGAGGTTTTTTTTCAGCACTTGGTGTGAGCAGTATCCTGATATGTAGTGAAATAACAGCCATTTGTCCTCCACTATCCCTTCAACATCATTCTCATCTACCACCACACTTAATAAATCTGGTACTGGGATATCATTTAACTCCTGGATTTCAAAAGTTGTTTAAAAAATATATGACACCTAAATAACCACATCTCCAACTACTATAGACTGTGCTCTCAGCACTAGGTTTTTGCTCAGTTTCAAAAGCCTGTCTAAGAGAAATATGGTATTTTCCCCCACTTAATTCCAAACAGTCAATCTATACTCTTTCAAGGAGACAACAGGTCCTGTTTTTGTCAGACAGCCAGTAGCTACTGAAATCAGTCAAAGCAGCTGTTGTATGTCATAAAGCAAAGTGTGTCTCTTTAGAAAGTTTCCTGTGATCATTCAACCCATGCCATAAACTTAACCAAGACACAAAGCTATTTAAAAAATCAAATATGTGATAGGAATTAGAAGTTATAGTTTCCTGCAAAACATTTCTTAGCCTCTGACCCTTAAGTACTGTTTTCGCATTCACAGTACACTACCGAAGTTTTATTATTCTTATAAATGTCACAGCACTTTAAAAATTTTGAATTCCTTTCTTCGAGCCTAGTCTCTGCAAAGCAACAACTGTCATATCATTAATGATACAAAGCACTTGTTTAGCATCTTGCCTTCCAATCGAATTTGGAAACAGATTTTAAAGCTAGAGAGTTCCTGTATTGTAATAAATCATCTTTTTCAATCACATGTAGCTCTTTTAGTGCTGTGACCGATGCAAAACCTCCCTCCATGCTCTCACTGAAATCAGGAAAACACAGGATCTACTCCTTTTCATTGAACCAGTTGTTACAAATACACTTTAAAAGATGAACTGTATCCCCAAAATAGTACAGTGGGCGATCTGCAGAAGTCTGTACAGTTGACAGTACTTTAGCTTTACTTCTGGTGGAGTACTATAGTTAGATATTGCTTTTCTATAAATTCAGTTATTGTCTCCCACTAACCCAACCACCTCACATCAAGCTGCTTCTAATTTAAGAATTACTTCTTTTATGTATGAGAAAACTACATTAGCGTGAATTGTTTTAAGTGGAAGAAACTACACCACATCCTTGTAAGGTGAATCTAATCTTTATATCCTAAAAACATAAACACTGGTTGCACACAAAAAATTCACTGTTGAACGCACCACCTGCAGTATTCCCACCTTTGATATCAAGTTTTTGATGAAAATAATAAATACTCCTTGCAAAAATAGAATTGTGACTTAAATATACTCTGTTAGTGATATAGGACGCCGCTTTTTCATTTTCTGTTCTAATATTTTATTATACAGTAGATAATCGACGGTCGAAATTTTCACACGATATCTACAATGTATTTACCATAAATGAGGTCCTCTGATTTAAGTTAAATTAGTGGTTTTTGTTGCTAATATCAATATGTACTGTCTAACATTTTTTTCTATAAGTTTAGTTTTTTGTTTTATCACGATTCTTCTTCATAACGCTAGGCTACGTTAAGCCTAGGCATTTACTGAACGATACAGCAATTATAGCGTCGCAAATGTGTTTGACGTCAGCATATGCCTTTCAGATGGCGATGAGTTTTCGTCGCTACTTATGGTGCAATTGCTCACCGACACTCAGGAGCATGTGTGAAAGTAGTGGAAACATGGCGTTACCACGATATGTGTAGCTCAAGTTATGAGAAAGAATAGTAATGATTGTAAACATGCGCTGTTAAGTTTTAGCCACAATTATTCACATTATTTCTAATCCAACTGTCGGCGCTCATATTTTACATTTCCGTTAACGGAGGCCGTCAGGGTATGAAACTGAACAATAACTTTAACCGTCAGGGCGGGTATTGTCTTACGGTTAAGAGACTAGAGAGGAATTTACAGAATTATTTACGTCTCGTTGTGCAGAAACAGAGTCCTAGCAGGATTCCAGTCAGTTGCTGTGGCAAAAGCCGATGGAGGTTATCATCGCAATCTTGCATTTTTGTTCAAATTTGACGCGACAGAAATACGGTGAACGTCCGAAATTCCGTTTCAGATTGTAACAAAATTTTCGTACTAGAGCTGTTTTGGGGGCACTTTTTTTTGTTTCATGCCATCTTAGTTGTTCCTTTATCTGGTCCTTACGGACTGAAAACTAGTGAGCTGGGCTGAAATATAGTGACGATCACTTCGGACCTCCGATATCGGTTACGAAACATGTGTGGGTCCCGTCATAGCACGATACTCAACTGTGTGGGACCCATACCACACAGAACCGACAGCGGCTAATGAACGTCTACAGAGAAGGGCAGCAGAAATCGTGAAAGGTCTGTTTGAACCACAGGAGAGTGTAGCGCATTTGTTGAAACAACTCAGTGATGAGAGACGCAAGCTGTCCCACGAGAGGCCGCTTACGAAATGTCGCAGGCGACTGCTAAGCGAGGAGTCCAGAGGCGCTCTCCAGCCACTACTCGTCGCTGCCGTAAGGAGGCTGAAGGCAGAGTCAGGCCGGCCACAGCACGGAGACGTCTCAGCACTCACCCTTAACGCACTGCGTTCATGACCGGAACGGGAAAAAAATTCAAGATTTGCTACCGTGCCAAGTACCCAGTGCCATGCACTTCACTCTGGCTTACGGTGTACGTACGGGGATGTAGATGTAGATGTGACGGTGAATATTCGGTGCTCGTAAATACGTCGCGATGTAGATACTTCCGAAACAGCAACATGTGAACCAGTGTGTGCACCTCCACAAAAAGACAGATTCAATTGTTAGATTTGTCCGTGGGTTCTCATGTTTATTCTTGGATCGTTGAAGCATTTTTGAGGCGTTAGTGGTGCTCGGGAACTAACGATTAATGACCGGAAATCTTGTCACGGATACTAACGATAGAGTAGAGTAATATTACGGTAGGTCAAATAAAGTTGGAAATTTAGTTAGAATCCGAACATTTCAAGATTCTTATTATGCTTAGCATTCCAACTACGAAACCGTCACATTATATGCACTATTTACAGCTCAAACGTTAGAGCTCGCGACCGGTGGAGGAGAAACCTACTGGGGCAACTCTTACGAGACGCGAGGTAAGAAAGTCGACTACAAATTACTTACCAGAAGTGTGGGGAGGACGTACTGGACTTCGATACGTGAATCACACCTAGGGGCACTGTGCACCCCCGTCTACGTATTGTGGCAGACGATATTTCAAACATTCATTCCCCTGTCTGTCGTGATAGAGTTACGCTTTGCATCCCTGTGTGTGGATGTGTGACTAAAGTGGCAACCTATATAATGAACAAGAGCTTTTGTAGCCCTCTTGTGGTAGTGTTATTGTTGGAAGCTTTACGACACTGTTTGCGGACGATACGGCGGTCTATAAGAGAGTGGCGACGCCAGAAGGCAGTATCGATTTGCTTAATGACCTGCAGAGGACTGATGAATGCTGCAGCCTCTGTGAGTTGACCCAGAACGTCAATTAATGTAACATACTGCACATAGATAGGAAAAGAAATCCACTGCTGCACAACTACACTATTGATTACAAATTGATGGCAGCAGTATTTAGGAGTAACTATCCAGAGCGACTCTATGTGGAATGACCATGTAAACCAATGAGTAGTCTCATAAGGAGAAGAATTAAGAAATGTAACACATACACAAAACATGTGGCTTACAAGATGATTGTACGGTCGATTCTTGGGTACTGTTCAACAGTCTGGGACGCTTACCGGGTAGGGCTGATAGGGGAGACAGAGGAGATGCAACGAAGAGCGGCGCGTTTCGTCTCGTCATCGTTTGGTCGGCGCGAGAGCGTCCCAGGGGTGCCCAACAAACTCCAGCGGCACACGCTACATGAGAGGCGCTGTGTACCACGGAGAGTTTTGCGGCTGAAATTTCGAGAAGGGATGAGTCGGACGGAGCATTACTTCCTCCCTCAAACATTTCGCGAAATGACCACAACGAGAAAATTGGAGAAATTAGAGCTAACGCTACCGACAATCATTTTTAACATTCGCCATTCCCGACAGGGACGGGGAGGGTTGGGATCAGTTTGGTACACGCTCCCATGCTTCACAGTGTCACACTTGAGCCGTTCCTCCAAATGCTTTACGCGTTAACAAAGGTCGTGTGTAACTTCCTAACGCTGCCCATTTATCTCATACTGACCTCGTGGCAGTTTCGTTAGAGATCGCACTTCTGACGTCTTGCCCTCCCCAAACGGTCCAGTCTGGTCACTCGTGTCGGTGATAGACAAATTTCCTATCTTCACTACTATCTTTGCCATTTCGGCCCCCAGCACAGGGATCGCTTGTGCGTTCTCGTCACCTGGACCTCAATGGCCCCCAATACCTGCGCCTCTACCCTTTCGACTCTTGTTAGCAGTTCCTTGTTGTGATATTATTGGATTTCAGACATTTTGCATATGACAAAAGTACAGCCATCGAGCTGTAGTTTGTAATGATACTAAGCATGACAACGCGAGAGTAAAGAAACGAAATCTGTTTATAACGTGCGCCTACACCAAGACGCGCGGCCAGCGTTTAAAAGGTACTTTTAAATACTATGACTCGCTGGGCGCAGATATTTAAAATAATTGCCGCAGCGCTTGATAGCAAGAAGCTGCGAAACAGAAGAAAGAACAATTTATCATTTGTTAGGAAAATTCTAGAGTCTTTATAGTTGGTTTGTACTTCTGGTCGCCGATATGTTAACATGTACTTCATTACCTTTGATGTTTGGTTGCCGACTTGTTAAGACGTGTTGTGTAGCACCGCTACAAGTTTAGTGTGAAAAACCACGTTATCATCAAGAAAAGAAAACGCTTTCGTAAACCTAGTGACGATAAAAAAATACTTACGCGCACGCCAGGACATTTAATTTTTACAAAATATCACACATACAAAAGCAGCGATTGTTGGACTGCTCCATGTATGAGAAAAACATAAAAATGTAAGTTTTGTATTCATTGTAAATTTGTTAATGTTTATAGTTTAACGTCTTTCTTCTTTGAGAATATATTGATGCTTCACTGTACAGAAAATCTATGCTTATTCTTTTCTTTAAATTAACCACAAATAATGTTTATGTTTAAATGAACTTTGTTACAGGTTCGCTCTTTATCGCGGTGTCTCGATTGTATTTGGGAGACCATTAACGTGTTCAATTTCCGATCTGACAAACTTTTTTACAAAATTTCACTGTTTTGCATTCATTTCCAATTTTTTTTTATTATTCAAATAGGTCCCTTAGGTAATTTCATTGAAGAGTCTGATTGCGTGAAAGCAATCCGGGTTAAGAGGTCATTTGAGAAACTATTTTCACGCAATCAATCCGTACGTCTTCTAAACACAATCGAGAACCGACGCATCATCGATCATTCATTAATTTTTCTCTTTTTCCAAGTCGTACCAAGAAACGGCCAAGGAGAACTGCCGTGAGTACGCAATCTAGTGTTAAAAGGTTGCATTCTTTATCTTGTCGGCAAACATTGCCATGAGTTATCAACATCAATGTTATATTTGGTTAAATGTGAAAAGCCAAAAAAAAAAAAAACCTTTTAACGCTAGATGTGGCGCCCGAACAGGGACAAAACTAAAAAACTAATTTGTTCTTTTTATTTTCATGCTACCATCTGGAAAAAATTGGAAGCCAAAACCAGTGATAAAAAAAAAGACGCATATGCAGAAAATCGCAGCAAGAATCCACAACAGCAATAAATAGCAGCGCGCAAGACAACTAATGTGAGTACGATTTTTCATTACGTTTGAAGTTTTGCGTACCGAGCATTCAGTCGGCTCGTGACATTCACTCTCTACGCTTTTTTCCTTTTCCTCAAGCAATTTAATTTCCAAATTTCTGTTTTCTTTTGCTATTAGATCCGCCTCTATCACATCATTTCGCTTACAATAGTTAGAAATAGTTAGCAAGAATTCCATTGTTGTGCATTTTAGTAAATCACAATGGCCGCCAGTTTCAGTGCTCTAAAAGTGTTTTTCATTTATTTTATCTCTTTCGTTGCCATATTGGCATTTTCGTGTGTCAGAGTTTCAATTGTTTATAACGCGCAAGCAATATCTGAGAAATCAGGACGCGAAATCCTTGGCGCACCTGACAAGTGAAAATCATAATTAAAAAAAAAATTATCTTTCCTAGCTCGTTCCGTGTAACTACTTTAAATTTACGATGGCTGATGAGCAACCAAGGCAACTTAGACCGCGCGCGGGTGTAAACAAACCTGAATCTCGTAGTGAGGGAACAACACAGGACGAAGCGACACGTGAGCTGTCGGCGCCACAGACCGCGTCGCAGTCACGTGAATGCTCGCTGTCCGATATACTAAAATTGTTTTCTGATATGAAAACCAGTTTTGAAGCAAACATGGGTAATCTTGGAACGCAAATCAGTCAGTTAACAAACCAAAGTGATAATCTTGGAACGCAAATCAGTCAGTTAACAAACCAAAGTGATAATCTTGGAACGCAAATCAGTCAGTTAACAAACCAAAGTGACAATCTTGGAACGCAAATCAGTCAGTTAACAAACCAAAGTGACAATCTTGGAACGCAAATCAGTCAGTTAGCAAATCAAAGTGACAGCAGGTTCAGCAGTTTAGAATCAAGGATAGAGGACATCCAAGCGCAAATCAAAAATTCGAATGACACCATGGAGGAAAAAATTAAAGCCATTACCACTGCTTACGCAAGCGAGCTAAACGCAAGCGTACACGCAAAAATTGATAGTGTTCTTTCGAAGGTGGAATCCGCCGAGACCAATATTGGTAGCAAGTTCGTAGATATGCAGGCCCAAATAGATGTGTGTAAATCAACTGCGAGTGACTCTTTGAAACATTACAGTGACGTTTCAAAGAGAGTAAGCCAATTGACAGAAAGTGTCAATCACGTTGGCGAGCGAGTCGAAGACCTTGCTCAGCAAATATCCGATGTCAATATTGACAAAAAGATCGCAGATGTCAACACCGGTATAAGCAATATACTTAATAGGGAATTTGAAGAGTGGATGCAATCCAAAGAACAGTACATTGTCAGCAAGGTACACGCTGAACTAAAGGGTACGGTTAAATCTGCTACAGCAGAAATCTTAACCGCTCCCGGTACTTCTGGTGACACTTTAACCAGTGAATTAGGTGAAATCAGACGAGCATTTAGCCACGATCTTCCGGAATGGAAACGTCAGCTAAGCAATGATATAGATCAACTAAAACGACAAGTTACGGAATTGCAAGGTGACAATCAAAGTGAGTATTCGCTACCGCCAGAACACGATAATCGTCAATATCCCGAGTGTCAGGTACAATTCTCACCAACAGTAAATAATACGCGTGGCGAAACTTCTACGTCACGTAGTCATGCCGATCAACTAACACTCGTTGAACTAATGCGAGACGAGAGTGTGCTAAAACACAGAGCTTTTCAGACTTTTATACCTGAAAAACGAAATATACATCCAAAGGTATTTCTAAAATCATTCACAGGCGCTTTTCCAGAATCATGGAACGACAGGCAGCGGATACAGTTCATCTTAGGCTATGTACACGGTGAAGGATCAATTTGGGGTACAGAAATAATAAACAAATGTCACACCTAGATTTTGAAAAGCATTTTTTGAATAAATTCTGGAGTTCAGGTATACAACAAAGACTCCGAAAAGAGGTTTACAACGCCGAACCTTTCAACACCAAAGGAGGAGGTTTGAGACGTTATTTTGAAAAATATCCACGTAAAATTCAGTATTGGGATACGCCCATTTCAACCAAAGATGTAATCATGATCTTAAAGTCAAAACTTCCTGTGTCAATAAGAGAAAAACTAGTTAATGTGAGTGAAGAAGACCTAGAAGCCTTTCTTTCTGTTCTTGACAATTTGGATATGATCTATGAGGATGTGCGTGCGAGCGCGCGGAATAATTATAATAATGGACCGCCCGCTCCGCAGCAGCACATAACAAATTGCGTCAATGGAATGTCGTACCAACATAACACGGGACAACCAAACGCTCAGCCTTACGGCAATCATAACAGTTTCAACCGCCGTAATGGAAAACAATATAACAAACATCCACACCAGAATAGGTACAATCCGATTTATCAAAACACACAGCAACAATACGGTAATTCACCGATAAATCATAACGGTAATTACCAGTACCAGAACAACAAGACGAATAATGGAAATCGTCACAAGGGAAAGAAATGGAACAATTATAACAATCCACCACAGTACAGTCAGCCGAGTCACTTCACTCCCTCTCAGCAAATAAATTTTTCACAGCCGAAAAATGCGACATTTTCTCACCAACCCAACCAACAGTTCAGGAACAATAGTCAGGACAATTCGTCGGATGCTTTTCCTGACACCGCCGGTTATAATAGCCAAGGAAATCCGACTATTTTTTACACACAGGCGAACCAAGCACCAAACGCGATGTCAAATAACACGCAATCAACAGATGCACAAGTCGTATGGGATACGAACGCAAATTTTCGACCTGGTAGGTCGCAAAATACTAGTCAAGTAAAAATAACTGACATTTCAGCTCCACCCCAGTCGGAAAACCATTAGCAGCTTCTTTAGGCCTCCACGGGGAAGCTGCGGAACCAATGGGGGGCAACTTCATTAAAAGACATATCAACGTAATTAGATACGAAGACGACAGAGACTTACGGGACGAACTATTAGACGAAAAGAACACCTACGAAAACAACGACTTTTGGGAAAACCAAGTACAAGCGTCAACTCTGATTCACATTTATGATATACCAATCATTGCTATCATCGACACAAGTGCAAATATTAATGCTATGTCTATGTGTGTATATAAAAAGGTATGCTCTGTAACAAAAATTCCTTCACTTCCTGTACAAGGATGTACTGTATCCGGAGCAGTAGGCTCCCTAGTACAGAAGGTTAGCTTGCAAGTACAAGCAACAATACAATTTAAATCCGACTGTATACCGTGCACATTTTTAGTAGTAAAGAACCTGTCAGTGCCATGCTTGTTAGGAATGGACTTTCTACGAAGAAATCGTGCCATCATTGATTTAGCTGAAGGTAAGTGCACGTTAAGACTAGATGATAGGACACTGGTCATTCATCTAATGAGAACCAAAGTCAGGATAACCAACCTGGAACGTAAAGTGAAAATACGTAGACTTTCTGACTGGCAACATTACCACCGTGCGGTTGACGAGTTCAGTGACGTCAACAATGACCCTGACTTATTACCAACTGCCGACGAGTTACGCATAAAAATTGTGGAAACAGACGGACTCGACGACAGACAGAAGTATGAACTACACGACCTATTAGCAACATTTGTGAACATTTTTTCCAGAAAACCAGGTATCATAGCAGACTATGAATTTAACATGAGAGTGAAACCCCATGATACTTTTTGCAAAACAACCTATTCAGTTCCGCAGTCCCGTAAAGAAGCCGTCAAACAAGAAATACGTAAAATGCTTAAGTGGAAAATCATAGAACCGTCCGACTCTCCCTACAGTAGCCCGTTGTTACCTGTTTTCAAAAACGATGGAAGCGTCAGACTTGTCTTGGACGCAAGGAATATTAATAAAATCATCATGCCAGTATGCACAAGACCAGAACCACTGGAGGAACAACTACAAAAATTCCATAGTGTGAGGTTCTTATCCTCAATAGACCTCCGAAGTAGCTATTGGCAGGTGAAACTATCATCATCATCGAGGAAGTACACAGCCTTTATCTTTGCCGGCAGATCCTATCATTTTCGTGTAGTACCTTTCGGTCTCAACATTAGTTCTGGTGTTTTTATTGCAGCACTTGATTATGTGCTAGGACCAGAGTTACTTGCCCAAGTCAACGTCTATGTTGATGATTTACTGATCGCAACGACTTCCTGGGAAGAACATTTAACTCTCCTACAAAAGATCTTTCAAAGATTCTCTGATTTTGGTGTTACCGCAAATTTACAAAAATCCAAATTTGCCAAGAAAGAAGTCAAGTTTTTAGGACATATAATTTCTTCGGAAGGAATCTCACCTGATCCCAGCAAGTTAACAGCAATAGAAAATTTCCCTGTGCCTTGCACTAAAAGGCAACTAAAAGGTTTCATTGGATTAGCTTCATTCTTCCGTCGCTTTATTCCGAATCAATCAATGAACAATCCTGCATTGTTAAATTTGCTCAAGAAAAACGTCCACTGGATGTGGACTTCTGAATGCCAAAAAGCCTTTGACAAGATCAAAGAAGCTCTTCTAAAGAGTAACATTTTAAGTCATCCAAACATGAGTTTAAATTTCTGCATTTCTTGCGATGCATCGTTTCAAGGATTAGGTGCATGTTTATTTCAAATAGACAAAACTGATGGGCAGGAGGAAGTCAAAATAATCAGCTTTGCCAGTCGAGTCTTAACCGAATGTGAGAGATCATATTCGGTAACCGAATTAGAGGGATTAGCCGTTGTGTGGGCTTTTCGCCGCTTTAATTACTATATTTATGGTCATAAAATCAGAGTATACTCAGATCATCAAGCACTGAGCTTCTTACTCTCTTGCAAACTGTATCATCCTCGGCTTACTCGATGTTGTTTATTTCTACAAGAGTATGATTTTGAAATTATTTACATAAAGGGCAAGAATAACATCATTGCTGATTCATTGTCACGTATGCCGGAAGGATTGCCGGAGCCTACTGAATTAATAGAACAGATTTCTAATCACAAAATTCTTCTTATGAAAGATCTTCTACATCGGAGTTACTTTCTCCGTCTTTGCCGTCAAATGAATACTCTTCAAGACACAGATCGCAATTGGCTAGAAATTAAACAGCTTCTTCAAAACAACCCTGATCACTCGTTGTCAATATTTTATAAAGTAAACAATGGAGTTTTGTTTCACCGAACTTCTCTGTTGACAGGAAGGTGGTGTGTCTGTATTCCTAAAGATTATGTTGAACATCTCATTTGGCACACTCACCTCTCCTGGGGTCACTATGGCCCAGAAAAATGCAAACGCAAGATTTCAACATACTGCTATGTACCTAATCTTCACAAGAAGGTGCACCAATTATTAAGAAATTGTTCCATTTGCCAAAAGGCGAAACCTTTCAACTTGTCAAATGCCTTACCTTTAAACCCGATACGTACAGAAAGACCAAACCAAATCGTCAGTTTGGATTATGCAGGTCCACTTCCTCAGGGAAGAGGAGGTGTGAAGTATCTGGTCGTATTGTTAGATCTTTTTACCAAACACGTGAGACTCTATGCAATGAAGTCATCTAATATACTTCCACTAATTAGACGTATTGAGAAAGACTATTTTCCTCGCTTTGGCAAGCCTGAAGCCATGTTATCTGATAACGCATCAACTTTTGTGGGGAAACGATGGAGAAATTTCCTTGCAACCAACGACATCAGACAAATTTTGATATCCCGGTATCGACCGCAAAGTAATCCCACAGAAAGAGTATTCAAAGAGTTCAATCGTTTCATACGAACGTATATTCCAAACCAGCAGACACGGTGGATTGATTTCGTCACACCCGTTGAAGAGATTGTTAATAATTTACCTCACACATCAACTGGTTTCACACCATCAGAACTAGTCTCTAAACGACTAGAAAGAAATGAATGGGTAGACCCCATCCCAAAATTACAACACCCCGAAGTAACATTAGACGACAAGTTAAGACAAGCTCTCATATCTTTAACAACTCATGCCAACCTAAGAAAAAAGGCGCATGACAAACACATTAGCAAAGTCTTATCGTATTGTATAAATGAACGAGTGCTATTAAAGACCCACTTCAAACCATCTTTGATTCATCATAAGAATCGCAAGTGGCAGCACTTGTATGAAGGACCATATATTATCTTAAGAAAGCCGCACATTGGTTGCTATCTATTAGCTGACCCTGTATCTGGACGAATAAAAGGATTGTTTCATCACGCAGACTTGAAGAAATACCGAGTCAACCATTGAAAATATCTGTTAAGTTAAGCTGCTAAAAGAAAATATACACACACACTATAAATTGTCATACTATGTGTGAAGTACCAACGTATGTAAGAGTAGTGCACAGGACTAACACCCTGTCGACCTGCCACAACAAGATAAGTAATTTATATGAGCACCTTAAGTAAAACACATTTATTGTAGGAGAGCAAGATTTGCCTTAGATGTAAGTTAGTTTTAAGTTAATTGAGCCATGAACGGCCACAGCCGAAAGAGCTGACATATATTATAGTAGGGACGTGCTAAGTGCCACCTGCTACCACTAGTTTTAAGTATAGCAAAGCTCTCTCCTCTTGAATGAAATAAATTAAAATGATCATTCAGACCAGAATGATTGCTCGTAGGTATAAATAAATAAATAAATAAAAATTATCAAGGTCGCTTACTCTAATGAGGTAAATGTTATGTTATGCATAAGGAGTGTGTGACAACAAATTTTATGACACCACCTATGAAACGCAGCAGGCAAAAAGCAGCAGCTTAGCATATAAGAATCAAGTAATCAATAACGATCCAGGTAGCAGGAAAGAAGTGCGCAACTCAATTATTTTATTATAATACGGAGAAAACCATATACGCTCATAACAATTTTACGGCACAGTGCAGCTGAAATACAAAGATCATTTATAAATAAATTAGTTTAGTACTAGAAATATCTATTTTAGGTCCTCGAGATACGACGTTTTTTTTTTTTTTTTTTTTTTTTTGAAAACAATTTTACGATACATGGAACAGGAGATAGTTAACAGACACAGTTCACTGCTAATGCATGGTTTAAGTAATTTTAGATATGTATAGAAAATTGTTTAGAGAGCTGGATCAGACGACACTGAAACTACTGTATCGATTTAATTATACTATTTGTCATGAAAAACTAAGGTGATAATAATTTATGTTAAGCTCATCATATCATACGTCATTAACACTGTGTCTTCAAATCTCTTCACTCCATAAAAGTCTTTTGTGTTTTTCTCTAACCAGTATCCTTACCATCCTACCTTATCCAGTAGAGAAGTGAATTTTACGAGCTGGTTGCATGATTGGTACATACAGGCTATACGAATGGATAGTCGTGACACATTGGTTACCGACGGGCTACGCTTATTCTCCGCAAATTGCGAGTTCAATTAAGATTTGTTATGTGCAATTGCACGACAGGGAACACTAAGCTTCCCAATTTCCCAATGGTAGTTTGAACACGAACTGTTCATCACGTAAACGAAGCCACATTGACTATGTCTTCAAACTAACGACGTAATAGAGAGAAAATAAAAGAGCTGAACTTGCGAAAAGAGTAACTATTGTAAAAAGAAAAGAATAACAAGATTTCGAACAAAGTGTAAACCTAAAGTGCCTTGGAAGCACAAACTAGGAACAAGAGACACGCTTTTCGTCAGGCCTTGTAGTCACAGAGACTAAATATTTCTTTGTAAATAATTTTTAGACATGATATGTATACTAAATGTTAACTGTACTTCGTAGTAATAATGCAGTCAGTAATAAATGGACACGTATGTGCTGCTGCGTGTGAACCGACTATAGACAAGTAATTAATGGACACGTATAAAAGTGGTGCGTGTGAACCTTAACATGACGACCAAATAAATGTGAACACGAATTAATAATAAAGTGTGAACTTAAAAGGTGATAGCTCCAAGGGCACGTGTGAAATACCGCGTGCGAAGTAATGTTATAAGTACTTGTACCACGAAACCACGATATAGAAAGCCGAAGAGTGAAAGTGAATAAGTGTTGTACTTACCACAAACGGTACTGTACGCCTTTCCACGGACACATTCTTCGAAACAGCTGCGGGAGTCGCCGCATCTGGCTGCTTCCGTAATCCAGAGTCGATGAAAAACTGTGTAAAAACTCACACCACGGCTAGTAGACACCTAACGCTCTGCTTCTCGCAGAATACTGCTGCTAGCGTTGTGGAACTGTCAAGTTATTATCACGTGATTGTGACCAACGGACGTAACACTGTGTACGCTGAGCGCTCAACAATCAAATTCTCTTTGCACAACGAGCGCGGATGCCAAATGTGTTTGAAATGCATTCAAAATAAAATATGATAAAGCAATGAATTAAGCACTCATGTACCTTGTGAAATTATAAAGACACTAATCGGAAGAGTCTTAAGCTCGATTTTCACAATTGCTACCGAATTCACTGACCAGGCCGAGTAATGACGAAAACGTGTCGAACCAAATAAAACCAGGAAAATAGATAAATATGAGAACTAAGCATTCCTAAGAGAATGAGACCCTATGTACATAAACAATTGTTATCCTTACCTAACCCAATTTTCTTTTAGACTAAGTTATTAGTAAGTAAGCACATTCTAATACAAATTTTTTTCTTTATTTTTCATGTACGAAAACATAAATGGAAGCACGGACATGTGTCAAGTGAAATAGAGACCGCCACCATACGGCTCAACATGTAGCAGAACCAGTCTTCCAGTTCCTGACACACGACGTATTTCCAACGCAACATCACACCTCGACAACTAGTCCAACTTCCACAGTGAAAGTGATGCCCTACTTTTCCTCCACTGTGAAAGTGTAATCAATTTCCCCACTCAAGTGCAGTGCTATCATTTATACCCGAAGTTCTACCACTCCCAGTGCAACTCATACCTACCCAAGTGTAGTGAAACATTTTTTTTGCAGGTCATAAAAGCCACAAATAAGTAAAGTGCTACGTATTTACTGCAAGAAATCTTCGACGAAACAACAACAAAAAATATTCCTGTAATATGCCATTGTAAAACAAGAATGTCAATCTTTTGTAACATATTTTTTCCACGAGTGCACAAAGCACCCAGACTTCCTGCGAAGTCAAGTAATTTATTTCTTTGTTATTTTTTTTATATTTATTATGCCATGTATAATGTATCTATATATGTGTATCTTTATCGTAATTTCATTATCTTTTACCAAGAAATGAACATTTGTTATCCTTGTACAATACATTAGAAAGAGCACAGTTCAATTGTCATGTAGTTACCCTATGGACAAATTACTATCAATTTCAGTCGTACGAATATACTTACCCGATACTCTGTATGTTAACCACTTTGTCTGATGCAGTGTGTAAAATCTATTGTAAAGAATTTTTGCAAGTAATACTAACTTGTTTCTCGAAAGCAATAATATCACGACTACGCGTGAGTCTCGATGATCCTGACGGAGTCATCGCTCCTCACGCGGGAAGCAATGTGATATTATTGGATTTCAGACATTTTGCATATGAGAAAAGGACAGCCACCAAGCTGTAGTTTGCAGTGATACTAAGCATGACAACACGAGAGTAAAAAAAAACGAAATCTGTGTATAACGTTCGCCTACACCAAGACGCGCGGCCAGCGTTTAAAAGGTACTTTTAAATACTATGACTCGCTGGGCGCAGATATTTAAAATCATTGCCGCAGCGCTTGATAGCAAGAAGCTGCGAAACAGAAGAAAGAACAATTTATCATTTGTTAGGAAAATTCTAGTCTTTATAGTTAGTTGTACTTCTGGTCGCCGATGTGTTAACATGTACTTCATTACCTTTGATGTTTGGTTGCCGACTTGTTAAGACGTGTTGTGTAGCACCGCTACAAGTTTAGTGTGAAAAACCACGTTATCATCAAGAAAGAAAACGCTTTTGTAAACCTAGTGACGATAAAAAATACTTACGCGCACGCCAGGACATTTAATTTTTACAAAATATCACACATACAAAAGCAGCGATTGTTGGACTGCTCCATGTATGATAAAAACATAAAAATGTAAGTTTTGTATTCATTGTAAATTTGGTAATGTTTATAGTTTAAAGCATTTCTTCTTTGAGAATATACTTTTCCTCCACTGTACAGAAAATCTATGCTTATTCTTTTCTTTAAATTAACCACAAATAATGTTTATGTTTAAATGAACTTTGTTACAGGTTCGCTCTTTATCGCGGTGTGTCGATTGTATTTGGGAGACCATTAACGTGTTCAGTTTACGATCTGACAACTTGTTTACAAAATTTCACTGTTTCGCATTCATTTCCAATTTTTTTTTATTATTCAAATAGGTCCCTTAGGTAATTTCATTGAAGAGTCTGATTGCGTGAAAGCAATCCGGGTTAAGAGGTCATTTGAACAAAATGGAAGAAAATAGGAGTCTGATAGCGTAAGATGTTGTCGGAAAGTCGCGCGATTAAAGAAGAAGAAGAGAAGAAGAAGAGAGAGAAAAGACGGGCGCGCATTCTTATATAGAACAAAACACAGATAATAATGATACGCTGTTCACATTATTCTGGGCGTACATATTCGCTGACTTCCAGTGCAGTTCATTGACTTAGTGCTTAAATTATATCGTTAAATCTTAAGACTTCAATAGAAAAAAAATAGTAGGCTATGTTATTACGTCGCGGGCAGGGCACAATATTATAGTAGTAAAAGTACCGTGTAATATATTTCTCAATAATTATGTTAAAAAATTAATGATAGCCATAACGGTAATAACAGAAAAAAGAGCAAATTGTCAACTGTAAAGTAGTTTGAAATAAATTTTGTGTCAGGTTAAGAAACTTTTACATTTGTCATTTTCCTGTCATTCCTAATTTTCTCTTCTTGATACAAGCAATTGGATAGTTAGCACTGAGAGTGCATAATACTATGCCTATATTTTACTTAGAAAGACTTCATTTCATTAATGGTAGTATGCTGGTTTATATTTGACAGTTCTGGCGACACCGACAGATGGAGGTGTCAGATTATGAAATCTCCATTTTGGGTTTGTTAGTTACAACTTGGTTACGTGAGGGTTTAGTATTACACTAATCCTGGTGACAGTATCGATACGATGTTTGGTCAGTCATTTATGTCTCACTGAACTACGTTTGTGTCAAAGTAATTAAAATTATGATCACCAGAATAATTACTGCAATTTGTCTGCTATCTTTTACTACAACTATCTCTATCACAGTAACTTTAATAGTGTAATTTACAGGCTGTGGTGTAAGTCGCTTTCACTCACAACGTTTTTCTTAAGGGGCTCCGGAAAGCCCTATACTTGCAATGTTAAAATAACGCTCATAAATTACATCTTTCCTCACAAAGTATTTGAGGTTGGAAGTTGAACTTTTTACAGATTATTTATTGGAATATGGGCTACAACTTAACACAGGGATTTTACAAAATTTTAGTTCAGTTATTAAAGATGATTTTTTTTTCAATTGTAATGAAAATTCACAACATTTTTTGCAATTTTTTATTTATATATTCAAAAATATACAGTTTTTTGGAAAACGGCTGTGTTAAATTATGCAGAAGGTACTGTGTAACATTTACTGAAAGTTTGAAACAAATATGTTTGGAAGATCCTTAGAAAACATGTAATTAGTATGAGAAAATAAAAGTTTTGGGAATCGAGCGACAAAGATTGGATTAACTTTTTAGTTCATTCCAGGTCCATAGGATGGATTATCTTCATCCTCTGCAAACTCCTCCTCCAGCTTCCTCTTGTTCCTCCTCCTGTTTACTCTTGCTTGTATTTCTAGACTCTTTACAGCCCTGTCTGCAGCCCGAAGGCGTTCCTTGTCTAAAGCAAGCATCCCTCGTACCATGTTAGAACCTATCTTCATTCCCATATTTCTAGATACCTTGCACCTTACAATGTTGCCATCATTGAAAGTCGCAACAGCATCATACACACCAAAGTGAAGTGTTTCTATTCCAACAAATACAGTCTTGGGGATTCTCGACCATATAACAGTATTTACACTTTCATTGGGGTTTTGAGTTTTTCCACCAGCGATATATATTGAACCATCACAGGTTAGCCACAACACATACTTTATCTCACATCACTAAAATGTACTTGATGAACACGGACGTTAATAATAACACCATTTGACAGCAGTTTAACACCGCCACAGTGGGTCACGCCCATGTAGAACATATATCAAAAGTAATTTAAAAATTGCTGTAGTTTTCGGAATTGAATAAATTATATATCTATTAAAAGGTAATAGTCTGCAGATTCAGAAAACGCAAAAAAGTAAAAATTGAACTTTTCGTGATTTTGAGCCTTTCCAGAGCTCCTTAACCAGCAGTAAAATTTTGCAAATGATCTCAAACACTATAGAAGGAAATCACAGAGCATTGTAACCAGCGTAACATGCATTTCGGAGTACAGCAGAGAGGACCGGCATAGTTTCTTTTTAAATGATAAAAGGCGGCACAATTTATTGTAAATTGTGGCACACTGATTGATATTCGAGAACTAAGTCTGGTGATTTTGTTAGGCTTCCACGAAAGAAGTGCAGGCTCTTGCGGTAGTGCAGCGACGACCTAGCGGCGATGACGTCACAGTTGGCCGTAAGGCCAGTGTATCAGAAGGTGAGGGAGGGCTCAACCCCCTGCAGTCCTTTGGGCGCCTGGCTGTGAGAGTTAATGTGACGTAGCACTGCCTGGTAATGTAGTTCCAGCCTGAGTCCAACATTTTTTAATGGGCTGAAATTCTCCATTCATGGAATTATGTTCCAATATCGAAAGCATAAGTTTTGGAAGTCTGGATTGCGTTCTCGCTAACCTGACGTTTAATAACAATAATAAAAAAAATAGTGCTCTGCTCCAAAAGAAAGAAGTTGAAGCACGCTTTATTAAGTTACGCGTTACAAAGGAAATGATCACCAATGTTGAATGTTATTATTTTATAGCGCCTGTATTATTTCCTGTAGAGTAATTTTGTCTTGTTCGTTCGAAACGCATCAGTTATAGTGCTTCTGGATTGTGAAATGAATGACCTATTGACATTATTACGCTTCTTAGTTGACATACATTCCTTGAAGCGTTCAGAATATGAGGGGCGTCGTACTGACTTCAGAGGTGCGGTCAAGCAGTTTATTGAATGTCCGGTGCTATACTGCCACAGAAAGCTTTCGCTGCCTTGAAAGTGAGCTACGAATCAAGTGTGATCAGATGAAACTTTGGATGTTAAGCACGATTACCTAGTTTTTAAATAAAACGTAAAACAAATCCTCTAGTTCTCATTGCTCATTGATCTGTCGTAATAACAACTAGCTTTCTCAAACAGGAACAACCTCTCCATAGCACCCCTAGGTCATTTCATCCTGTTCTAGAAACTGACGCACGCACTACTGGTTTGAGTATTCGGTAAGAGGCACACACCTCACTTGGATGTGCCTCTGCCAAAAATTATCTACTTTAAGCGAAAAACTAGAATCAAAAATTTACCAGAGGTAAGGGCTGTAGACCATATCGCATTTGTCACAAACTACGAGAACGAGTTTTAAGTATTCTTGGAATAAGTACTGCAAAGCCTCGTTCGCTTATACCAAGATCTTTAAAAGACAAGACATATGTACTTGTTGAGTTGAACATCAAATACTAAGCGACAAAACGTAAAAATTCGAAATAAACGTTACTGCCAGCAGTCGGCTGCTACTGGATGGCGAATGGCGGGCCACACCGCTGTTGCCTGGCGTCGCCAACAGATGGCAGGTCGGTAGTCACTCTTATGCTCGCGGAAATACGTGTTGGTAAACTATGTAGTATTACACCTGTATGCAAGGATGTCAACGTCCTTACAGATACATTTTAAGTAAAATATAGGCTTAATATTGTGCACATTCAGTGTTCAAAATGTAATTACGCATATCGAGAAGAGAAAATTAAGATTGATGGGAAAATGACAAATGTAAATGTTTGTTAAGCTCTCACAAAATTTATTCCAAACTACTTTACAGTTGACAATTTTCTCTTTTGTCTGTTAATACCGTTACGGCTATCGTTAAGTATTAACATTATAATTGAGAAACATTTTACAGCCTACTTTTGCTATACACTAAAGAATTCTGTAGTCTGTGTGATCTACCTTACTACAAGAAAACTCCCTTTGATAGCACTCTTCTCTTTCAATTACGTCAACAGTAAATTTCTCTGGAGAGAGCATCTCATGAAGCTGTGTTCATGATCTCTAGACACCAAGTTTTTATCAACCAAATATGTAAAAATAAAAGCATTAATAGCCTCATTATTAGGACAATACGACCTACTTGTGTCCACCTTTCGTATATGTTTATGATTTTCTGTTACTAAAAGTCTTTTATCTAGCTCTAAATATGTTTTAGATGTCTTCTTAAGAACAGCTCTGGCATAATACCCTGACAAGTATGTGAAAACAGTCAAGTATTCCTGAACAGACTGCATTTCTTCCTCACTGAAATCCATTATACCGTAAATGTTTGTTGGAGTTAATGTCACATCATCTACACAGTCAGTTTTAAAAGAATCTAAATCTATTAGAACTTCTTCAAGAGCAAATGATGGAATTTTGAAGGACAGCAAGGTCTGAATTCTATGCTTGGATTGAATATCAAATACCAGTCTCATGATACCAGATACAAATCATTGAGATCCTGCCATTGTTCGATATTTTCCAAATCTCGCTTCTAAAGCATCTGTCCCACCATTTCCTGGCAAAACATATTTAAAATTCGAGTCCTCAGTGGAATACTTGATCATTCCTAGAATGTGAGTGGCATCTGATATGGCCAAGTAAGTGTTATTGGATAATCCAAATTCTGCGATCAGGACAACATTTCCATTTATCCATCCATGATGAAAAACTTTTTAAATATCTAATATTTTCTTCTGCTGGAAAGTTGTTTCTGCAGTGCATCCTTAAAATGGCTATCTCTAACAGGGAAGGTAACATTTAAAATGCTCCACCATGTGTAGATTAATTTTGATGAATTTAGCAGTTTTCTCAAAACTAAAAACTTAGTAAGATGATGTTCCCCCAAGGCTAAGAAACCTTGAACAGTCGTTCCACTGAAACTATTAAGCACAGGTTTGACATTTTGTCACTCAATGTTGCTTTTATAAAGAGATTTTGAGTTTGTTGGCAGATTTTATTATCTGTGTAGACTCGATGTCATGCAACTTTTTAACAGCAGAGAACTTGGCCACTAGCAGTTGTATACTTTCTGAAACTGTTTCAAACAGTGGGTACTTTATTGTCTCATAAGTAATTTTTTTTATTGATTCAGTAGTTTCTAACACATTTTAATATGTGAACAGAATATAAAACATAAAGAGGGGTTTTGTGTCATCACAGGGATGTTTGTAAAAATTTGAGGAAGGGAAGCAAAGCATGGTGTAGCCCATCTGCTAATTCAATTCTTGTCACTAACAACACAGGCTAATTAAAACAAACTGCATGTAGTCTAGAAACTATTTTCTTAATTAGAGTGAACAGTTCTTCACCATTTACGTTCTTCACATGAGGGATAAAAACTTGAGCACTAGTTGCCACATCTTTAGAACTGAATGCAGTTTCCAGAATGCTACCTCCTGTGAAGCACTTGTGTGTCCCGTCACAGCACGATACTCAAGTACCAGATAACAGCGATAGCGGCTACTGAACGTATACAGAGAACGGCAGCACAAATTGTCACAGGTGTGGGTGACCCGCGGGAGTGTGTCACGCAAGCGTCAAAAAACTCAATCGGCAGACGCGTGAAGAGAGCCGCAAGTTACCCCACGAGAGGCCGCTTACAATATTTCGCAGGTAGCTGTTAAGCGAGGTGTCCAGGGGCGCTCTCCAGCCACTACGCGGCGCTGCCGTAAGGATGAAACGTCCCCTTAGAACAATTATACATGACTGTGCTTAAACTGACACACAATATTTTTAGCGCAACGCAATCTGACTTTCAGAAATCCCTACAAAAGAATGGCCCTTACTAACATTAACCTATGCGTTTCACAAATCGCTTACCTCACAAAAATCTTGGTTACTCGAACTACTGCAATACAGCGAGCGCCACTACTGCCAGCTAAATAAAAGATTCAAACTACGGGAGGCACTAACTACTGATAGGCATAGTTAGCAAATGAAAGATTTTGATAGAGAACAAACAATGTATTTACCTTAATAGTGTTGAAAAATCATAATATACATAGCAGTTCATAATATCCAGTATTACAAATTTCAAAACTCCGCCATCTCTCTCCCCACATCCACCACTGCTGGCGGCTCACCTCCAACTGCACAACGCTACGCGCTGTTCACATCCATCTGCCCAACACTACAATGGCAGACAACAATGCAAACTAGACACAGACTGCACACAGCACAGCCAGTGATTTTCATACAGAGCGCTACGTGGCGTTACCAATAAGAAAACCTAAACAGCCTACTTACAAGGAGGCTGAAGGCAGAGTCAGGCCGGCCACAGCACGGAGACGTCTCAGCACTCGCCGTTAACGCACTCCGTACGCGAACGGAACGGGAAAGAATTTCGAAACTAGTTACCGTGCCAAGTACTCTCTGCCAGGCACTTCACAGCTGTTTGCAGTGTAGTACGGGGATGTACATTGGACGGTCAATTTGGTGCTTCAAAATACGTCGCCTAAGTGGACGATTTAATAGCACAATTATGTTCAATCGCGTCAGACATGCAGCCATCAACGCAAATATACGGCAATTTTCTAAAGCACCCTTTTACGTCCCCGTATGTGTTCTAGAATCTGGTACGACGGTGATGCATTCTCGCCACCGTGTGTGATGTAGTCGCTTGCCGATTAAGAGAGAAAAATGTGAATATTAAGAAAATGAACATACAAATGTTTTGGCTGGGATCGATCTTTAGCAAAACACTATTTTGTTTCACAACCAAAACTTATTTCGCTACAGTTGCAGCAACAGCAGCGGGCTTTTATTTTATGGCTGTTAACCATAAAGAATGTTCTATGCTGTTTGTACCTATGTAAATATTAGATTTTAAAATCGCAATAACAAATTTTTGAAGAACGCATATAGTTTTGTAGTCCTACATTTTTACCACATGGTGTGATATTCCTGAGGTATTATGTTGTGTTGGCAGAATAGCCAACACCGTGTTACTAGAGGAGGTCGAAATGCACGCGTTTTAGCTCACGCAGGCTGGCGTGAGGAGGGAAGAACTATACTGACGTGAGGTCTGGAACATGACAAGGAATTAGAATTCAGAAAGCGGACCTAATTAGTTTGATACTTAACTTTAATCCATTAATGATGAACGTCGCTCTTGACAGTATGTGATTCACAATTTTGTCTGTTCAGAATACATTCTTGAAGTTATTACTTATAGTAACTGAATATGGCGCCTTGCTAGGTCGTAGGAAATCACTTAGCTGAAGGCTATGCTAAACTCTCGTCTCAGCAAAGGAGAGCGTATGCAGGCAGTGAACCATCGCTAGCAAAGTCGGCTGCACAACTGGGAGAGTGCTAGGGAGTCTCTCTAAACTAGACCTGCTGTGTGGCGGCGCTCGGTCTGCAATCACTGATAGTGGCGACACGCGGGTCCGACGTATACTAACGGACTGTGGCCGATTTAAAGGCTACCACCTAGCAAGTGTGGTGTCTGGCGGTGACACCACATATTATGTACTTACTGTGCCTGTTTTCTTTCAAAGTTTGACATCTGCAGCCATATAGAACTTAATGTAGACAAGTTATTTAGCAAAAACTACTACTTGGGAACTGATATGGCTATGCCTGAAATTAATTAATTCTGTGTGGAAGGTTTTGTGTGTGTGTGTGTGTGTGTGTGCGAAGGGTTGGTGCTCTCTAATAATTCTTTGAGGGCAGAGAACAGAGGTCCATTGTAGAGGACTGTGTATTCACTTATTACTTGTTTTCCTTCAACTATGGCTTGTCATATTTGATAGTTTTCCTCAATTATCAAATTTTTTGGGGGCTGTTGCTGCATTTGAGAATTTTCAAGTCAGTATTCATGTCTGTGGGGCTATTTTTCTTGTCCATATGGTATTGAGAAAATGTGGAATGACAACTGTCATTTTTTGATGTTCCTCTGTTTCCTGTGCATCTGGTATTAATGTTTCTGCTTGTCTGTCCTATATACAGTGATTTACAATCCTGTCATGTTAGTTGGTAAATACCAGATGTGTTGTGTTTGTCTGGGCTTGTGTTGGTTGTCCTCAGTTTTCTCTGTGTTGAGTTTGTCTGCCCTGTAGTCTGCTTTTAGCCCCTTTTTTGAGTATGTTGCCTATTCTGTGGTCTCCTTTGTTGTTGTAGGTGAGAGTGAATCAACTGTTTACTGTTGTTGGTGTTTCTTGTTCATGTATGCTTACATGTGTGTTCTGTGTGTTTGTAAGTTGGTGAGGAGGCTTTTGTTTTTGTGTGTTGGGTGGCCTTTTTGATTGTGTTTTAATTTTGTGGTCCAGTTTATCTATAGTGTTTGTATCGAATCCATTCTGTACAGCTATTTGTCTATCTGTAGTTCAATGTTTTAGTTGTTTTCACTGAGTGGTGTTTTGTTCAGGCTGTGCAGTATATATTGGAAACCGGCTAGTTTGTGAGCATTCGGATTATTAGAATGTTTCTGAATGGCTGTGCTGGTGTGTTCACTTTTCTGAAAATGGAGAATTGGTGTTGGTTGTTGCGTCTATAAATTGTGAACTGAAAGAAATTTGACATTTTGTCGTTTTCTGTTTCTATGGTTGCACTGATTGACTCGTCTAGTAATGTACGCTCTCGGAACATTAACACTAGACCGTGTCGTGAGTCAGAACGCGTCTCTTGCAGCGTCTGCCACAGGAGTTGTCTCACTAAAAGAATCAGTGACGAAACGTGCTGCTGTTCTCTGGATCTTCTCTGTTTCCTCTATCGGTTCTGTCTGGTATGGATCCCATATCGATGAGCAGCAGTCAAGTACTGGTCGAACTAGCGTTTCGTAAGCTACTGCCTCAGTCTGGCACCTCCCTTGCAGTGGCAAACTGCATTCGGTGGAATACTGCTGTATATTATCAGACGAAAATTACCGTGGGTTAAGTTCGTAATCATACCGACAAACTGAGTAGCAAGTTTGGATAACAGGAAAGCAAATGTAATAACATTTCATCACTACCTCACTAAATGCATGTGTCAGAAGAACAATTTTGAGTAAAAAGCAGATGCCTTTGTCCCACTGGGCAACGATTCGAAACATTCGTTAGATATACAAATCGCGCCGATTTCAACACCTCGCAAAGCGCAATTTATAACAGGAAATGAAAATGACGATTATTTATTCGTTTCTCAAAATTAACAGGAAAACTACTGGTTTGTTTAAATATGCAGCCGGAATATGGAGCAGACTAGAGCGGAATTTCGAACGGAAGATGCTACAACAATGGCAACATCTAGGTAGCACAGGTCACGTGGTCAGCTTGTCGAGTCAAGAATAAAGCGGGAGGTTCGGCGCTTCTGACCCAGAGCGTAAGAAGCGGTCTGACAGACGTCCATCAACTGTTTTCAACGTGTAGAAGACCTGTATTATAGCAAATAGTAGGCACATTGAAATCGAAAAGCGCCTTGGTTACGTCATCAAAGAAAAAATCTTTTCATGTAATAAATGTTTTGCTATAGTGAGATAAATAGAAGGCCAACTTCATTCGAGTCCACGTCATGCTGGAGAATCGTTCGCAACGTTTTCTGATACGTCACACTTCATATTTCGATACTGTGGCGGTGTCTGTACCAGAATAAGCAGGATTCATAGCCTCTTACTCTGTATGAAAATCGTACAGTACGGATGTACTGCATGACAATTAAACATTCTGACCAAATTGCCAGAAAAGTACACGATTCCTTGCCAAACCGTTATGAATGTGCGGAGTGGAAAACAGCACAGTCTGGAAGCATTAAAATGGTTGGCCAGCAACTAACAGTTGTGATTCACATGTAGGAATCGGCACGCATCTCGCAACTGAGGGGATACGCGAGATTCTGCTGTGATCAGAAGAACAATCTTATATCATAAAACAGCCTTTACTCGCGAGAGAGTTAAACTGCCACCATTTCGGAGCGCCAGCAGCAACAATCATTCCCTGAGGCACCGACAAATTTCTGTCAGCCGCAGAAAACGGCAAACTGACGCAAAATTAAATTCGGCTTCTGCATTACTGGGCTTTGCATTTGTGACTGAATGTGCTCCAGATCAGTACAGTGCTACGCGGTCTAGTAGATTTTTAATGTAGTTTCACTTTGTTCTCAGAACGTCGACGGCACATGTATGTGAACATACACGCAATGTGTAATGTCAGTGTGAAGAGGATACCATAATTCTTTCGAAACTAATACCTGGAATAATGGTCTTAAATACAAGCGATCTTGGCTGTCACAGAATAATATGTATAAGCAGAGATCGCCCCAGAAACATTTGTAAGTTACGTAGTAATATGCCGCTCCAGGCGTTAGGTGAAGTATACAGCATGTTAAAACTTAATAAGAAGATAATTAGATGTGACCTACACGTAAACTATTAATAAGAGTGCCTTAAACAGCGCGGTACCCCTAAATACGTTTGGGTTACTATGAAGCACTCCTTTCAGATTGTCCGAAAAATGACACAAAGAGCAAAGTGGAGAGTGATCATAGCACAAATACAGAACTTTTATAAACGCAATTACCTCATGACCGCCAAAGTGATAAACATAGAGGATGACTTGAAGAAGATGCTATCGTTAGAGCAGTTTTGTGAAACTATGATTTGGGAAAAAATTAACAAACATTTTGATAGCGTGCAAACTGTTCGGAGTGATAAATTCAATTTGCTCGTAGGATAGACCACATGACTAATATAAAGGTTACGGACCAAGAACCTGAGCTGCTAGAAAACGGATTACAGTATAATATACCATCGACCATAAACGAATGATTAATGAAATAGTTAGAGAAACGATAATTGGTTTGCACTCTTCCTCCAGCGAGAAGTGTGAAAATATAACTGCGGCAGTCGGTATAGCTCAAGTTTTTGGAACTGAGTTTTGTAGCCTAGCATAACAACAGTAATGTAACAAAAATTGTCAAAACTGTCACTGTAAAGCTGACAAACCATAAAGCAATAATTATTAAGGCAGACAAGAATATTGCAGCGGTTGTTATTTATAAAGGCGATTGCTTTAAGAAAATTGAAAATTTGTTTAAGATAATGGCATAGTGCAGATAGATAAGAACTCCATCAACAAATTTAGTTGTGAAATTTGGAAAGAAAAATGATCAGTCACACTTCTTGTTGGAGGAAAGCCAAGCGTTAGCTAAAATGATGTCATGTTAATTACCCACAAATTAATACCCATAAACATAATAAAACAGATGATGCCAATTGTTGACAGATGACATTCCCCACTGCCAAGCTGAGTTCTTTTAATTTCTTTATTAAAAGAACTGTTTCAAAATCTTTCAAATGCAAAGAATAGTGTAGTATTGGCGAATTTTTTTAATACCATCATGGTGCTAGATACGTTCACTCTAGCCTCTTTTGATATAAGAAACTTGTATACGAATCTCCATGTTACAGAAATTATTAATACCATTAGAGAAAACCTTATTAGGCATAAAAGGAATGACCCTGCAGAAGCAATAGGATTAATAGAATTTTCAGAATATTAATTGTCTTTCAACTATTTCCAATTCGATGATAAGTATTATTATCAAGAAGAAAGTTTGGTTAGGGGGAACTGTTTTGTAGGAACCTTGTCAGATATCATCTTCAACGACCTTGAGGAAAACATCTTTACTAAATACCAGGTATATGGGAAAACAGGCTATTGCAAGCGATATGTTGATGACATTGTAGCTCTAATCCAAGGCGATAGGAAATACGTAGAGATTTATTTACAATACATCAACAGTATATACAGAAAGATGCTGTTCACTGTTGAATTAGAAGATAATGATAAATAAAATTTTTTGGTTTGACATTGGCGGATCTGGTGGTATGCATTCGTTTCAGATCATCAGGAAACCATGTACCACCGATGTGGTAATTAATGTCAACTCAGGTCACCGATACAGGTATCAAAAAGCATTTTTCTTTTCTGTGATATAGAGGCTTTTGAATCCTTCCTTAGAACAATAAGCAAATTAAGGAATTTACTATTTTCAGATCGATTGCCTATAGAAATGAATATGAGTAATCCTTAGTAGATGAATTATATAACAGTTTATATAAAAGGAATAAGATATAAACCACATTTGCTGGTTAAAACCAAGATCATATCAATTTCCTACCAAGATACTGTCTCAGACAAGATTGAAGGAAGTCTTTGGAGAACAAATATTAAAGTGACCTTTAGCACAAATAATAATTTACAATTTAACACACGCCATTATGTTCGATTGCACAGAGATGATCACAACAATTCAGAGGTATACTGATTACATTGTGTGGAGTGTGGTACTTTCTACGTAGGCCAGACCAGTACATCCTTTTTTGGAAGATTTTGTGACCATATACGTAATCACAATAAAACAACCATTTGTGAGCATTTGTGGCTTTCCAACAATACAGTCCATGTTATGGGGCACTTTATGAGAATACCGCATAAAGCACCTAAATGTAATCAACTTAACATACACGACATTTCAGGAATAAATAAACCCTGGAAACACCACACATAACGCAATTTGAACGATCAATTGGAAGCAGGAGACAACAGCTTCTTTAATATTTTCCAAGGTGAATTGTGAAACTGAATCCCCTTACCGCATTCCCTTATTTTCCTTCACGACACCTATATCTAGTCCTCTATCAGATTCTCCTCTTTTCTTCTACCTGACCACCCTATTTTCTTCCCCAACTGCCATCATTCAATACCTCCGTCCCTCCTAGACTTCAGACCACTTTACCCCTCTCTCCCTTCCACCCCCACTTTATCTGATAATGGATGAAGGCTTTGTAGCATGTTTCAGCATAACATATCAGGGTTGGGGTTTTTTGTGGGAGGAGACCAGACAGAAACGTCATCAGCCTAATCGGATTACGGAAGAATGGGGAAGGATGTCGGTCATGCCCTTTGAAAGGAACCATCTCGGCATTTGCCTGGAGCGATTTAGTGAAATCACGGAAAACCTAAGTCAGGATGGCCGGACGCGGGATTGAATCATCGTCCTCCCGAATGCGAGTCCAGTGTTAACGTATCAGATTCACTCTTTTAACTTAGTTGGTTTTTTTTAATAAAAAGGAAAATAGGTTCAGTTGAAAATTAGATTCATTATATACACCACAGTATGATATCAATGTCACAAAATTGGTTATTGTTATTATGCACTGGGAAACGTGAGATAGCTACGTATATCTTTGACAATATGTATTATGCTACTCGTGTTCCAACTTTACCTCCTATGTTATAGTACCTCATATACTACCTTAAGGTGCTTCCAGAGCTTTTCTTCTAGACATTGACTTAGATAATCCGATCAGATTTAAAATATTCAGCAGAGTTAAACTCAAATTTCAGCAATAACCTCAGTGCAGGAACATACTGTAAACTGGAGTTACTACTATAATCTGAAAGGCGTACTACAAACGTTCGCTGTACCCTAGGAGGTTTTACATGTTGTTTGTCTACTCCTCACCCACCACTTTCAATCACTTTGTACCAGCTCTGAGCAAGTTTCGATCACATACTTATTTCACAATGCTTCCTCTATTTCATACTTCTCTTAAGAGATGTTTGTCAATGATTTTACTCTGTACTACCCTACTTAACCTCTTGGCACCCTTGCTGTTAGCTACATATCGCTTTCCTTTAAAGGTATATAATACTACCTTTTATCTCACTTTGTATCACTCAAACATAAACCTTATTATCTGTCCTCCTTCCTTAGGACAGCCTATGAGGTGATCTTCTCACTATCCCACCAATAATAACGTTGTCTTAATTATTTTAGTATAGTTAGCATAATCAGTTTAATGTTATTTTACCTTAGTTCAATTAAAAAGAAACTCAGTTTAATCCACTGTGAGGCTGTTTCCATGGTGTGTAGCTTTAACTCTATTGGTGGTAGGGACGTTGTACTTTTTCCTTTTATCCAGTTGACAACCTATCTTGGAGCATTCTGTTTCATAAATGACAAACCATGAGCAGTTTTTTAACCTATTTACATTTTGTTCACAAAATGTCAATGAGAGATGTATGTAAACATATACATAAAAAGGATAATGTCAGTCTGAAGATGACAACACGATTCTCTCAAGACTAGTACTTGGAATAAAGGTCTTAATATAAAGCGATCTTGGGTTTCACAAAAAACAAATATAAGCAGAGATCGCTCCAACAATATCCGTAAGTTATATGAATTACTTATGTGTACTTTCCACAGACAAATAAACTAATATCAATTTGAATAGCAAGCCCAGTATTTTAGGAGCTGTGACTATACCCACAGTGTAGAGACTAGAGTAGCTGACCAGCTACTATTCCCAGTATCTTCAACATGCATGACTGCCCATAGGATCCTGAGATTAGAAATTTCTAAGGCTGCAATTATTTTTCTGTCTGTCTGTAATTTCCATAAAAGTCGTATTCTTCACCTGCCAAGCACACAGAAAAGTGATGTGATTGAATTACATTTTCCAGTAATGAGAGAAGCT
The DNA here is from genome assembly GCF_023864275.1 of Schistocerca cancellata. Classification (NCBI taxonomy): domain Eukaryota; kingdom Metazoa; phylum Arthropoda; class Insecta; order Orthoptera; family Acrididae; genus Schistocerca; species Schistocerca cancellata. Next base: position 109,509,670 of record NC_064636.1, on the reverse strand, counting down.
GGAAAAATGAAGAAAAATTTGTGTCACAGCCAGGACTTTAACCATGCATCTATATTAGCTGTACTGTTATGGTGGTGTCATGGTTAGCACAGCTGCCTAGTAAGCATGAGACCTGGGTGCCAGTCCCGGCCATGGCACAAATTTTAATTCACTTCTTCAGCTTCTATTATTCAGAATGCTGTTGTTAAAATCTCAGAAACTGCTATAACAACATTCTAAAGGTTATAATTACTTTAAAAAATTTTGTTTCTTAATGTAAATCACAATCGTGTTAGTACCTGGATCCTACTTATCATTACAGTAAATATTATTAAATGTTTAAACAGTGCTTTTGGAAATGTTTTTGCAGCAAACTGTAACTGTGGTTGCATAAATCGAATATTTTAAAAGTAGACGACAATTCCCAAAGCATGTGTTTTGGGTTTTATTTCCCAATGGTGTTATTAGCTAAAACAAGAAAAAGAACTGATCATTTATCATAATTGTGTTATTCGCCATTGTACATTTCAGCAACTACTGAGGACATTACTCACAACACCATATTGATGACTCAAGAGCTGTAACTTGTCCTACATCATATGGCTTTTGAAACCTTCAAACACTGTCAACTCATTACTTGACGTTTATATTATAAAAACGCTATTTCGCATTTTTTTATAACACCATCTTCTAAAGCTTTGCTAGTACGTATTTAATGTAGTTAAGGTTTTGGTTCTTATGTTTATCTTTCCTTAGAGCACAAGATTTTACACAAAAGAATTTTTTAAAATAAAAACACGAATTTCGTGTTTCTTGGAAACGGCTTAAACAGTTTGGATAAAATTTTATATTTAGATACGGATTTTGATTTTTTAGTTTATCTATATTCGTGTGTTTCTTGAAAAAAATTCGATTTTACACAATAAGTATTTTATATCGCAATTTCGTAAGTCTTTGTTACTATTGGATGTTACAGTAGAGGTGTATCGAAATTTTGTGAGATGGCGGTATAACATTATTCGAATACGAACACATTGGACTCACCGTACATCCAATAGTAACAATTATCCTAGAAATGTTTTAGGTTAGACATGGTTTCCTCTGATCGCTGGTATCTCGCAAATGAAAATTTATATTTAGTTAACTGTTTGCTTTCGACATTATTTGAATAAGTAGCTTCCCCCAAAAAATACGATTTTACAAAAAGAAACAGAGCTAAGCTCGGTCTTCCACACATTATAGTAATAACAAGAGTCATATGCACATAACGGCATTAGGTTACTGATTACTTGCATAACTGTATCAAAGTTTCTTGTATAAATACAGTTCAAAGCAAGTATTGTCACAAACATATACAGTTCAGGATCAGTTCACAGTGAGTTTATAAATTATAGTTCAAAAACATTATCTTTCTTAGTTGACTCGATGTTAGACGTCGTCGTAAGTATGTGAGAGTATTTCCAGCCCTTGAAAATACACACTCACAAGGAACTGAGCTTCCCACCACACACAAGCGTAACATGAGTTGGTACAGTCTCGGGTAGTTTATCTTATGTTCACTCCACCATCTAAAAGGGTCTGCCTTTCTTCCTAAAGGCTGAATTTCGATATACTTGTCGAATTGTATTATTGTAGACGTCATGGGTGTAATAGTTTGACTCGAACAGCGTTGAACACTGGAGTCAAAATCTTCCCAAAATAAATCTTCCTCTGTGTCTGCTGATTGTTCCTGTTCTTCAGGCTGTTTTGCCTCATCATCGCTGAATGTTCTTAATACTGCAGCTTTTTGTATAAGAGACTGTTTTGCTTTGTTTTACGAATTTGTAGACAGAAATGCTTGCTTTTTAAATCTGGGATCAAGCAAGGTAGCTTCAGCCAACGTAGCTCTATCTTCAATATCTTTGAAACGTCTGTCAAGTTCGTCCTTGATTTTTCTAATAGCAGATAATACCTGTCTAGGTTTGTTGGCAGTATCGTATTTCTCAAAATGTTTTCTCAAGCACCGAGAAAATAGAATTAGTTTAGATATAGTTACTTGTTTCTCAGAACTCATATCCGCAGTGATATGTAAAAAAGGCTTTAAAATTTTACACATTTCTTTGAGCATTTCAAAGTCTTTCTCAGTAATTACTATTGCAGGATTCATTATTGCTAAAGTTGCAACAATAGCATCGCTGCTCTTCACTACACTTTCAAACATTGCCAGGGTTTAATTCCACCTTGTTTGAACGTCTTATTTCACACTCTGCTCTGGAAGACCCATTTGTTTTTGTACTTCATGGAATACTTTGCCACTGCAAATATCTCGCAGCTCAAATCATATTAGCGGCATTGTCAGTCAAAATTGCGACAATTTTATTTTTAATCACAATTGCGACAATTTTATAGTCAATTTCACACTCTTGACAAGCCCTCCTTATTTCATTTCGGCAGTGTGTTTTTCATTGAACGCAAAACAATCAAGTAACGCGCTGCATAATTTAGGGGTTTCATTTAAATAGTGCACAGTTATTGCGACATAATTTTCGCCAGCATCCGAAGTCCAACTGTCTGTAGTAACACAACACGCAACAGCTTGAGGCATGTTTGCTTTTACTCTGCCTTTCATACTATTGTACGGTGAATCCAACAGTGCGTTCGAGGGAGTCTTTCTCGATGGTAATACATAATTTTCATTTAGATTGCGTATCAGTTCTCTAAATTCTGGCTGTTCAACTATTCTGAATGGGTGAAACTGCTTCACAATTAATTTCAGAACAACTCCATCCAAAATTTTGACCTTCGACACTGGTAGGGGTCTCGTGACGAAATCACTAATTGTGCTCTGTCCTGTCCTCTGTTTTCTTGTTGCTGGCTGAATCGGTTCCTTGCTCGACGTCGAGGGTATAGAATACGATGTTGAGGGCACTATGGCAGACGTTGAAAATGGTGATGTTCTTACTTCAGTAACGCTCTCCACTTCGTCTTCAATAACCAACTGAGAATCTTCCGGTGTGAGAACAGCAGTAGGATGCTGTGTTCCTAAGTGTCCTGCTAAATTGGAAGTCGTTCCAGCTTTGAAGGAATAAATACTAGAAAATATTTCGCATTTCACACGACCAGGGTTAATTTCTAGAAAATATTTCCAGATAACACTTTTTTTTGCTTATCCCGATCCATTTTAGTAACATACACTAACACTTTAACATGCACATACACAAAGAAAACGACAATCACATATGTTTACGACGACGCAAGTAACTCAATAGATGAAAGTATATAAACATTCCTGTTTTCTGTCCTTTTCTCTCAGTCCTTAGGCAATCATTTTCTTTTCAACGAATTATAGTATGTTTACTGTAGTTTCCGAATATTTGCAACACTTTTAAAATCATGTATAACTTATTTGATCCAACCCTAGAATAAATGTCGATTGTTATGAACTCAGTAAAGTTGAAACACCTTGCCATTAAATCATTACGCTTTTACAGGGTTACCAACCGTCCGGCTTTTTCCAGATATGTTCGACTTTTTTGTTCCTTTTTTAATGTTCGGCAGAGTTTTTGTTTGTTAGAAATATCCTGCTTTGTGGAAACAAAGATGTATTTAATCATGTAACGAAGTTAAGTATAGCGTAATTGAAATGAGGTATAGATTGCAAACTCTTGGCTGTATTGTGGGGCGGCGGATTAAACTCTCAAAATAAATATTGTTATTCAAATGTCGGAAAAACACTGCATTTCCTAACCCGATGCACCATATGTGGGGCGGCGAGTTAATCGTAAAATAGTTTTGCTGCATAAATGCTTGCATTACAAAATGTTTGAATGCTGAATCAGTTTCTGGCTTTTAGAATGTTGTTAATGCTGTCTTTCGCCGTTCTCAACACTGGCTCTCTATTTACTTTTTAGCACCCAGAAAGTGATTTAACAAAACGTGGAGCCTGAAATGAGAGTTCCTAGTGCCCACTTAATCTGAGAATATTATTATAGCTGCAGCTTATAGTTCTGAGGAAGTAGGAGATTGTTTGGGATTTCTAATCAAAAACGATTTTCCAAAATAGTTGAGTATATTCTGAAATTCACTGATCACAACACAAGTATCCCAACAACATAACTAACAGAGCAGTTCAGAGTCTAATGCGCTGATGCAACTATAAATGTCCGAATTCAAAAGTCAAAAGAATGCTCGCCAAAATTTGATGAGAATATTTCATCAAACGCCACGCTAAATAATTGGTAGAATGTCTGTCCCGCAACGGCACGTGAAAATACGACAATACGCAAACTGAAGCTAGATAATGAAAATCATCCCAGAATTAATCCTTCACTTGAAATGCTTTCACGGTTCCGCGTATCTCTAGTAACTTAATACGGCACCCGAGGCTGTTTGTAGCAGTGCTTCCGAGCGACGCGACTCCCGACACAGCTGACGTGCTATTCGGCGTCTGGAGAGAACTGGGGCCTTGCTTCCTCGCGCAGCGCTCTTATATATATAGCCGCGGTGCGGACGGCTAAGAGAACGCCTGCTCAAATCGGCTCTCTAGACTAGCCGCTGGGCTAGTTACGCACCACTTCAAGTTACATAATAATTTATAGCTTCTTTTGCTGATGGCCGATGAAGCTGTTAATTTAAACGTGCATTCAGCACGCAGGTAAGTATTTATAATAAAATTTTGACGTGGCTAAGTTAAATATTTTGGGCGAGAGAATTAATTAAGTTACGCTGCACGCAGCAGATGAGCTCTGAACTGGCCCTTTTGAGATCCGCTATCGCTATAATTTTATAGGTATTCAAAAGAAACTTTTCACATCTTCATAGTCATAGCGGACCTCCAACCTATTAAATCTAAACATCCTAGCTTTATTTATTAGTCTACTTAATCTATCTTGTTTCCTTCTGTTTTGAGATGAAAACCTGAAAATCGTGAATTTCCACTAAAGTCTTAATCTATGAAATCCAAAGTACTGTTTTTATTAAATCATTATGAAAGATGAGTCTAAATATAAATTTTGAAGTCTCTAGCTCTTTTCTGTTGCGCCAATGATTTTTTCAGAAAAACGTCCAAATTGCAAAAATGGCTGAAGTTATCGAACTGGTATTTAACACACATTAATGTAGTATTATTCCTGACATGCTAGAAAAGTTTTAGGTCATTTGCTTGATTTTTAAGGTATTGCGCAACATTTATGACGTCAGAGCTAGTTACAGCAGACTGGCTGGCACACAATGGAAACTGATGTGAATTTACTACAGCGTGAGTAGGCTGCTTCCCTACAGTATGTTTTTCACGAGATTCGCTACCGATGGTTTGACTGGATAAATCTTTCATTCATAGCCGAGATTAAGATATCGCTATTCGAGATATTCTAATATGTGTAGCACTGTCTCGTTCACGCTCTTAAGGCCGTATTACACTATACGCCTATCGCGTTCACCTACGTATCAGCTCCCTGATCGTAAACATCGGGAACTGCAGACGGGTTCACGTTGCCCGATCAGACAGACGATGCTCGGGTGATAGTCCTCACACGAATACGTGCATCCACACTAGATGACAATACCATGCGAAACTCCTAGGGAACCGTCTCATTTATTGTGAAGACGTTCATTTTAATTATATTTTCTGAGAGCTTACAGTTCATATTTGTCAAGTAGTCGTTATACTTTTTTATTGTCATTTTTATTGAGGAATTGTTCTCTCATATAGCTACCACCGAATTATGCTACAGTATTAGTGTTCTGACTTATGGTCTCAACTATTCGATTTATTTTATGGCACTTAAGTTGCACAAGCATATATTTATCTAAATTTACATTTATACAGCATTTCGCCAGTGGAGGACGGTTGTTATTCTAGCTGCTGGCCTGTAACCCTTAAGATTATGGCGGGATGACGATAACGAAAAGCCAGACGTTGTTGGGTTAAACCATGACTGGGAAGAAGGGACGAAGGCAGACGTGATGTGGCTCATATCATACTATCAATGAAGTCTGCACAGTTTATTCATTCATTTCCTGATCGGACCATCTCACCGACTTCTGTCAGTTTCTCTTTCTTGGCGTACTAAAATAAAGCAAACTGTGCAATCAAATCAAACGTGACCTTTCGTCAATTTTAAGACATTACCCATACAAATCGAAAATGACACTTGTAAAGTCATATGCATGATTACTCAGAAATAAACAATTGGTGGCGTATCTTATCACGATACAGTGGATCGTGAGATGAATACAAACACCTTTCCTCGCAATATGCCTGAATTAAGACGATTAATGCTTGTTTGATGCATTCTATTTCTAGAATACGAAGCAATCAAAGTACAAAGAATCTTTTTCGAAAATAGCTTGAGTAAAGAAATTCTGCTGGAATAAAAGAATCGTTTAGTTGCTGTATTTATGAAAATTTGAGAAATGGACAAAATCTTCAATATAAAAACTTGAAGTTGGGATCTGGTCACAGAGGTTAATAACAACAGTAAACCATAAACAAATGAGCAGAAAACTGACTGTAGTACCCCCTTGTGCGCATGCGCGAGTTACCTCTATATACTGCACGTGCGCAGATTGGTATCACCCTACGTTTTTCTGTGCTCTTTCAAATTCCACAGCACCTTGTATGTCATAATAAAGCAGCAGTCAGCCCTCACACACTGCAAATTTAGCTTAACTTTTGCTTCGTCGAAATACAAAGCATAGTTATTTTGCTTTTAATTTGTCTGAGAACTTGCTTCTGCCACTACTATTTATGTGAGAAGATACAATTGTATACAGCGACATTACTTCACTGCTAGTTTGCTAATTCTGTTAGTTCCACCAGTGCTGCCACTAAATGTCAGTCCCACTAGACCAATATTACAGAGCCTATATAGAGAGAATGTAGGCCCTCTAGCCAATACCTTTCTTGGCGGATCACCGTGTAATACCGTCTTTAAACAAAAGCGATTTAATTAATAATTTCGAGTTCGAGTTTTCGAACGTTATCGTGCTCAGATTCATATTAAATTTTAGTGAAGTAATGTCGCTGTATACGATTGAATCCTACTGTTTAGAAGTATGTCGTCTTCTCACGTAAATAGTAGTGACAGCGGCAAGTTCTCAGACAAATTAAAAGCAAAATACCTATGCTTTGTATTTAGAAGAAATGAAAGTTAAGCTAAATTTGCTGCGTGGGAGGGCTGTCAGCAGCGTTATGAACTACAAGGGTGATGTGGACTTGGAAAGGCATGTTAGCACAGAAGACCATAGGATGATACGGGCCAAACCACGTCTGCTCACTGCTAGATTTTGTTACTATAAAACAGACGTCTGTAGTTAGATACGTTCAAGCCACACAACCAAACTGGCATACCACGTAATTTTGCACTACCATTCGCACAAATCGACTCCCCTTTCCTGTCATACTGAAATAAAACAATAGATACAATCAAATCAAACGTGACCTTTCATCAATTAAGGCATTACACGTATAAATCGAGAATCACACTTGTAACGTCATATCCATGTTTAGTCATAAATAAACTACTTCTGGCATATCTTATCATGACACAGTCTGATTCTAACCCCATTGACAATTTCAGACATGTCCTGCCATCTATGAGTAAGATGTAGAACTTTTTGCATTCCGTAAGAATCGTGCCATCGCAGACTAGATGAATCGTGAAAGAATCGTGAACGAATCGTAGGAATCGAATCGGGAAAAAGAATCGTGTTGCCCAAACCGATATGCGATGAAAATCGAATTGTAGAAAACGAAACAGCAAAAGAATGATGTTGCTCGACTCGTACACGCCACGATTTGCATTAAGACATTGAGGGGCATTAACCACAATAAGGTACACCCCTGTCAAAAATTGTACTCATTATATATACATTTCGAATTGCAAATTGAGCAACTTTTTTTTTTTTTTTTTTTTTTTTTTTTTTTTTTTTTTTTTACTTTATTGTAATTTTGAAACCTGAACAAACAGGTAGGCTGGCAGCAGCACAATACGCCGCTCTTCAGCCGAAGAGAGTACATGGAGGTAAACAAAGAAGAGACATTACATAGAAAAACGGCGTGAAAAAACAGGAGACACAAGAATATAAAAGCACAAGAAGCCGTTCACACTTGATGACAATCCACACTAGGAACTGGAGACCCGACGCACAAACACTGAAGAAGACGATGTTACTGGTGAACAAAGGAGCGTGACGGCGAAACGGAACACTAAACATGACGGCACACACGATACACTGATGGCGGTGATCTCCGGCGCGCGAATGTCCACTTAGCGTGTGCGAGTCCGGGGACCTGCCAAGAGGGCAACAGGGATGAGGAAGGGGAGAGGGGAGGAAAAGAGGATGCCACGGCTGAGGAGACGGGGACAGGAGGATAGGGACAGGGGAGGGGGGGCCCGGGGGACGAGGGACGAGAAAAGGAGGAGGGAGGGAAAAGGGAGAGAAGGGAGGGAGGGTGCCCTGAGGAGCAAGCACAGGAGGAGGGCGGGAGGATCAAAGTTGGTAGGAGGGGTAGATGGAGGGGAGGAGGGCATCATCAGGGAGGGGGAGCTGGCGGAAGCCACCTTGGGAGAGGGTAAGGAGGGTGGAGAGATGGAGACCGGGTGGGACATGGGAGTACAGGCGCGGCAGCGGGCGGGGTTGGGAGAGGATCGGGGAGACGAGCGGGTGAGGAGGATCGAGTTTACGGGAGGTGTATAGGATTCGTATCCTTTCGAGGAAGAGGAGGAGGTGGGGGAAGGGGATAAGGTCATACAGGATCCGCGTGGGGGAAGGGAGAGGGATGCGATAGGCAAGGCGGAGAGCATGGCGTTCAAGGATTTGGAGGGATTTATAAAAGGAAGGGGGGGCGGAGATCCAGGCTGGATGGGCGTAACAGAGGATAGGGCGGATGAGGGACTTATAGGTGTGGAGGATGGTGGAGGGGTCCAGCTGAGCAACTTTTTTTTTTTTTTTTTTTTTTTTTTTTTTTTTTTTTTTGTGATATGTTACAATACAGCATCACCGGTCTATTGCGGTCTAACTGTGTTGGTGAAGCAGTAAATTTATCTACAGGGCAGTGACTGCGTCACTGCAATTCACTTTGGAGGTGTGGCGGTGGGACTTGTAGTCCCGTACCACCCTCTGACGGTGACAGTACTCCATGAGTCAGGCAGAAAAATTTAGCCTAACGTGGGCAGGTATGATTGGAAAGTATTGGACGTAGAATGGGGGCTAGTCCCGCCAAATGATGCGTGTCCCGCAAGGCATCCACTTTCTCATAGAGCCGCCGCGCGTTGTTGCGTATGGTCGTCTTTAGGGGGACGATATCAGCTTCCTCGTGGAGAGTGACAATTCTCGTGAGTGGCGGGGCGTGCAGACTCCACCTGAGCACCTTGTTCTGTAGGCGCTGCAATGTCCGCATCCTGGTGACACTAATCGTGGCCCATGCAGCAGATCCATACGTGAGGGCAGGCAGGATAACTGTTCGGAAAATGCGGAGTTTGGTCTGCAGGTTAAGTTCCCTACTACGAAAGAGCGGGTACAAAGCCCTGGTTAGCTTTTGCCCCTTGTTGTTGACATACTCCGCATGACAGTGGAAGAGCAACTTGTGGTCCATCTGGACCCCGAGATAGGTGGTTGTCGGGGACCAGGGCACCTGTACACCTGCAATCGAGATATTGCGGCGGAGGACTGGGCGCCGTTTCGTGAAGTAAACTGCCGTAGTTTTGGCGGCATTGAGAGCTATTTTGTTTGTCCGGCACCAGGTGATAGTGGCGTCCACCTGTCGCTGGAGGCGGGCGACGACGGCCTCAGTAATGCGGCCAGTGGTGTATAGTGCTGTGTCGTCAGCGTATTGTGCAAGGTGGCACTCGGGGATGACCGGCATATCATTGACATAGATATTAAAAAGGATGGGAGATAGCACCGATCCTTGCGGAGTGCCAGCCGACAATTGGCGAATGCCAGAACGCATTCCCCGTTGAGCCACTAGAAAAGTCCTGCCACGGAGGAAGTCATCAACGATCTTGACATAAATATCCGGAATAGGGGTCTGTGTCAGCATCTTGTGTACGAGGTTGTCTTGCCAGATTTTGTCGTAGGCGTTTTGCAAGTCCAGAAAAACGGCAGCTGTCGACTTGGCAGTGTTGAAGCCTTTGCTGATGTGTTCAGTGATCCGTAGGACCTGAAGTTCAGCAGAGAGGTGAGAAGTGAATCCAAACTGTTCAGGACGGATCGTCCCAGCTGCTGCAAGAGGTTGGGAAAGTCGGTGAAGGATCACAGATTCAAGGACCTTCGCCATAGTGTTTAGGAGGCTGATGGGCCTGTTGTTGGTGGGGACTGTAGGGTCCTTGAACCTCTTGGGGATCGCAATCAGCTTGGCTTGTTTCCACTGAGGGGGGAAAAGGCCAGATGTGAGACAACAGTTTAAAATCTTGGTGAACAAGATGAGTGGTGTGCGGGGAAGGTGGCAAAGATGTTCATTTAAAATTCCGTCTAATCCAGGGGCCGACCGGCCACGTTTCCGTCGAAGGATGCGCTGTATTTCTGCCATGGACGTAAGACGGGGAGCAGACTGGGGTGGGTGGTTGCGGAAAGCAGCAACAGCTGTCAGGACTTCATGTTGTTCCTGTAATTCGTTCGGAGAGAGGTCCTGGACCAGAGGGCGGTTTTGGGCCTCGAACGCATCTGCCAGCGTTTCCACAATTTGCAGGGTATCATAAGACAAGCCCGCTGCTGTGCGAATAGGATGAGCAGTCGCTGGCTTAGAACGCCGCAGGGTGCGAATGACAGCCCAGTCAGATTTTTGGTGGAGTAGGAAAGTGGACATCCTGTCCTCCCACTGTTCAGACCTCCATTCGGCGAGCCGGTGGCTGAATTCGCGTTGGAGGCGTTTCATTTGGCGTTTGTCCTGAGGGTCACGAAACTGCTTCCACCTCCGGCGGTAGCGGTTCTTCTGCACCTTCAGCTCTCGTAACAGAGGGGGCAAGTCGTCCAGGGGTGTTAAATTTCGAGGTGCAGTGGAGGTGGAGAGTTTCACTGCTTTCTGTATTTTGGCAGTAAGGTAGTCCACAGCACGGACTATATTGGCCGGTGTTGTCAAATTGAGGTCGTGTCGAGTGGTGTTATTTAGTACCCTGGCAAACTTGTCCCAATTGGTGAGGGTCGCAGTGGAACGAACATCAAATGAAAGGGCAGCATTGGTGAGGTGCAAGAGTACTGGCTCATGGTCAGAGGCCAGTTCGTGGAGAACTTCCAGTGAAAACTGAGCGGTGATGTTTTTGAAGATGGCCACATCCAGAACGTCTGGCTGGCAGTTAGTACGGACTGGGATATGGGTAGGTTCGTGGGGGCCATAGACTGATAGTGATAAAGTATCCTCCAGGTCAAGGAGGAGCCGCCCTTTGGGGTTAGACACGCGAGAATGCCAAGCTGGGTGCTTGGCATTGAGATCTGCCCCAATGATGAGCCTGTCGAAGGATGACAATGTGCGGAGGTCTGCTTCCAGCAGCGGCTTGTTTGGGCTCAAATACGCTGCTGCAAAGGTAATGGCACCAAGGCGTGTGGAGATGGTAACTGCTGTGGCCTCTATGTGTTCCATTGGCTGGAGGGGCTCTTGGGTATGGACAAGAGCTTTGTTGAGGAATACAGCTGTGCCTCCACCACGGCGGTCGTGGCGGTCAGAGCGGTAACATACCATGTTGCGAAGGCGGAAATCGTCTGCCGGTTTCAGGTGTGTTTCTGTGACCAGTAAAACATCCACACGATAGTCATGGAGGAAGGTGTTCAATTCTGTCTTCATACGTTTTATGCCATTGGCATTAAAAATGCAAGTGACAAGATCCCGAGGGGGCTGGTGGTGGTGTGGAGGTCCATTCGCCATTACAACAATATTTGACTAAGCCCTTCCACTAGGGCGATTACCTTGGAGAGCCCGTCCTCCGACTGACGGATTTTTTGTGCAGTGTCGCGAATAACAGCCCGGATGTGGGGTTTCGTGAAAAAGGTGATGACCTGGAGGATTTCGCGCATGTCCGCCCGAAAAGACGCATCAGTCTCCACCACTGGGGGAGGGTCCCGGGTGGTCTGCTTGCCCCTACGGCGCGCAGGTGCAGGTGTAGTAGTAGGCAGAGTGGAGGTAGGGGCCGAGGGCTGAGATAGAGCCACAGATGGACTGGAGGGAGCTGCAGCTGGCTCCTGTAGTTGGTGAGTAGTGGGAGCTGTCACGGAAGACAGACAAAGAGGAGGAGACCGGGCTGCAGCAGCAAAGGATGTCGTGGCAGTCCGGGCAGGAAGCGGCACAGGAGCCACCGAGCCATCTGGTGCCTGCGTGGCTGGTACCAGAGTGGCTGCTGAGGACAGTGCACTAGGCTGACCCCGCAAAACAGGATAGTTGGTCATGTCCCGTAGCGGTGGGGGAGGTCGATTTGTTCTCGGTTTCTTTTTGGGCGGACGAGAAGACTTTAGTGCCTTCTGGTAAATAGGGCACCCCCTCCAGGATGCCATGTGGTGGGGATCGTGCGTCGTTCCCAAACATCTGGCACAGGTAGGTTTCTCCAAAGCAGGGAGTGTGCAGTTCTCCACTAAATGTGGGCCAGCACACTTAACACACCGCAACGGCAGGGAGCAGTAATTCCCAGTATGTCGTAAACGTTGGCATTTGCGACAGATGGCTGGCCCGTTGCGGCCCTCGTACGATTCAATCCGGACTTTCGTGTATAGAAGATACCGGATTTGGTAAATCCGCTCAATGTCCTCCCTCCGGGAAAGGGAGACGACGTGGGTAGGGCAGGGGATCAATGCCCTGGTCTCAGGATTCCTCTTGCTATACTGGTGGACCAAAGGATCTTCGAAATCGAGTCGAAGCAGTTCTTCCTTGACCTCCTCTGCCGTAACCTCTGGTGGCAAGTCCTTGATCACGATTTTGGTGCGGCGATTACCCGACGTCTGGTGGGTAAAGTAAGGCATCGCCTTTGATTTTACGAAATCGAGAATGGTAAGATAGTCGTCCCTACTGTCAAGCAGGTATTTCACATGATCTTTTTGGTAAACAGCTCTCAATTGGCCGACAATGAGCCGCTGGAGCTCAGTGTTCAGTTTCGTATAATTAGTGACATTATATACCACAATTGGGGGTATCTTCTCTTTCTTCAGAGGGCTTGACGGGATCTCTTGAGAAGGACGGTCGGGAGCATGAGCCATTTCCTCATCCACAGGACCATCCGGTGCGGCGTCCCCCGGCAGGGGGGTATCGGAACACGATCCGCTGCCACCACAGCCCGCGTGGGCGGAGGGGCGTCTGGAGCGACGGCCAGAGGACTTTCCGACTGGGTCAGGGTGACCAGAAGACTCGCCACGGTGGCGGGACGGCGTAGAGCGAGGTGCAGGTACAGCCGGGTGGTGGTCAGACAGAGCTGATGTGTTCGCCGCCTCACTACGAGAGAGGTCAATTACTAGGCGGTCAGGTGAATCGTCGGACGACGACGACGACGCGGATGAACGGACCCTGACACGCGACGGAGGACAGTCTTCATGATGATCGGTTTCAGTGCCGGTGGTATCAACCGGCGATTTGTGGCGGTTGGCGCGATTCAAGCGATCCTTCGCCCGTTGTGAAGTGGGCGGAGCATTGTGCGCGACGGGAGGCCGGGACGAGCGGCGTATCCGACGCGGTTCTCCCCGAAGGGCGGCGGTGCAAGGGTCGGAGGGTCGCGAAGGCTGCTCCGCGAGCCTCTCCATAGTGGACTCGGGTCCGCCTGATATGGCCAGGGACCCGGCACGAGAGGACTACGCACACCAAAAATCTCCCAGTTATCCTGGGGTACTATCTACTAAGACACCAACGCCGAAATATAAAATATACCAGCGCTGTTACGCGGTGTAGAACTGTAACAATACGACACGATAACGCACTCGCATTAAATAACACTTTTAGGGATCCAACCTGAAGCACGAGCTGAGCAACGAAAGAGCCGTACACTATATGGCATTTGCCACGAACTAAGAGAACGAGTATTAAATATCTTTGTGATAATTATTGCAAATCTTCGTTCCCTTATGTCAAAGTCTGTAATGAACAAGACGTACGCTGTTGCTGGGTTGAGCTCTACTTCAAATACTTTCCGACAAGACGACAGAATGCGAAATAAACGTGACTGCCAGCTGTCGGCTGCTGCTGGACGGCGAACGGCGGGCCACACAGCTGTTGCCTTGCGTCGCCAACAGATGGCAGCGCGGTAGACAGTCTTTTGCTCACGGCAGTCGGTGTTGGTTACCCACGTAGTATTAACATCTGTTCAAAAGGGGTTCAGATGGCTCTGAGCACTATAGGACTTAACATCTAAGGTCATCAGTCCGATAGAACTTGAAACTACTTAAACCTACCCAACCTAAGGACATCACACACTTCCATGCCTGAGGCTGGATTCGAACCTGCGACTGTAGCATCCGTGCCGTTCAGGACTGAAGCGCCTAGAACCACTCGGCCACAGTGACCGGCATTAACACCTGTGTGCAAGAATGTCCACTTCTTTACTGATACATTAGTTCCCCAATAAGGGGCAGGCTGATGGTACATAAACCACTCTTTAAAGTTCAGGGGAATTAAAACGTATTTTAAATTAAATAAAAACTTTACTATGAAAGTTGTTTGTTCTTTTAATGCATATCCTCTCCTGAAATAATGTCCATATCATCCCTGGTTCTATGGGCTACATACACGTTTTGACGATCCTCACATTGAACTATGTCTTTCTCGCCGTCTCCAAATTTTTCTGCAATTCAGTTACCACACGTCTCATAACACAAGACTTGTTTTGTTTCTAGCATATCAGGGAGATACCATAAGACTCCCATCGCATTTCAATTCACATTTCTCAATCCTTTCACTACATTTGTAGACGCTGCCTGTTCACCTAAACGCAAAATATTCGCCAATGCGCCACTAAATGTACCCTTCAGAAAACGCTGTTTCTTATTTTCATTTTCTGTCTTCCTCCACTAACAAAGAATCTCTTCAGAGGAGAAAAATAAACAATAGCTCAAGATCGCAGAAGACTAGTAGCGTTCGGTGGAATGCAAATGAAATATATGTTCTTTTTCTCACAAGACTCTGAAGTTTACATTGGGATTTGAGAAGAGAGAATATCTCAATAATTAATCTCCTTCCTTCCTTATTTGAGGCAAACATGAGGAAGAGAGTTTCAATTCAGTTGTCATTCAACTCTGTTCTAGCCACCTAATCTGCTGTGTTTATTTGCGTTCCAGGAGGTGCCTGTATATCCAGTCAGTCCATTATCGTTTGCGTTTATCAATAAGATAAGGCGGAAGGAATTCTCCTGCTGCTTTCCCAAACAACATGAGAGTGAAGCACGGTCTTGAGGTGTCCTGTTTTCTCAGGACGTCGACATGTCCGACGAAACAAGCACTTTCTTTTGCTGGTCGGTCAGTAAACATATTTTCAGCAAAAGTGTAAACTTTTCAGCAGGAACGCCTTCAACCCCGGCTTCGTATTTCTCTAAAAAAGATATTGTTTACATTCTCATATACAGCAGCACCCTTCCTTGAAATACAGACTGTAAATTTGTGAGACAGTTCAGAAATGTGACTCTCTGGAAATGCTTTTCCTCAGGCCCATCCAAGCATATTATCAGCAAGGCAGTCTACTTTTGTTTTTCATGTCTTAAGATATGATTTAACCATGCACCTGAAGTCAATGACTGATACTGGAAGCCCTACGTCACTGACACTGATACAGTCTTTTACAAAACGTATTTCTTCAGTCTCGGTAACAACAGTGGGCGTTCCAGCTTTCAAGTTATTCTTGTTTCTCAATTTCTTCACAATGGTTGGTCTTGGAATGTCACATTTCCTTTCAGCTTCGCTGTGTCCAATTCGTCCAGAAGTAATTTCTTCTAATATCCTCTTGAATTTCTTTCGAATAACCAGTTTCGCGCCATATTCCTGACTACCTGTTGTTGGACGTTTCTGTCATCCCATGGTCTGCAAAAGAAAAACATGGTAAGACTACATAATTTGGGGCTGATTGGAGGCTTAAAATGAATATTTAAGCTTATTTATAACAGCACCTGAAGCACTTTTGGAATAATTTGGAAGAATGTAGAACAATTCTACTTCCTTCTGCATAAGCCTCTTTTGTTCTTCTCGATAGGTGCTCTGGCTCCAGAATTGACTGAAAGATGTTAGTTCTACTAACAGTCTACAGCGATATTGTGGTCGACACTGGAGGTAGATTTATAACACTTTAATTACACTCTCACTGTAAAGTATTCGCCGATATGGCCACATTTGTGTCTCACATACAGTTCGAAACAAAGGAAAGCAGAGTGCTACCCACTGCACAGGTTCATAGATGGTTAAATGGTCCCAGTGTTAGTAATCACACAACACAGTCCAGCGATTGAAAACAATTCACATGTGACAAAAATTTTACGTATCAATTCACTGTAACAGTGCTTTCATATGCATTTAAGGAACACGAAACAATTAAGATAGTGCACAAAAGTAATCAAGTCCGTCAACACTGCCCTGCTAAGCGGTCACTGTTCATGGGAATCAATAATCACCCAGTTCCTCTAATAAGTTATCACTCGGAATTAATTATTAATCACTGTCACAAAAGTCACGACTGAAGCCCATGATTGAAGAAAACGAACCGTATACAAGACAAGCGAATATTTCAGAATGTTTGTCATCGCACTACGGCACACTACTCTCGAGAAGAGACACAGGTGTTGCTCCATTTACCCTCAGCCGCAGACAGCCTGGCCCCAGATGTTCTAGGTCTATATGTACTTTCACCTACGAACTATATGTTCTGAACTACTCGTTATGACAGCAGCCATCTTGAAAAAAATATTTTATGATCGTCAAAACACTGAGCTTCGTCATTAGCTACTGAACTGGTGCGTTTCTGGCGCCAGTTTCCATCGATCGTCAGTTTGGTCTTTGAGTCGACTTCGGTGCTTGTTTGTCTTCTGCTCATCTTTGGCTCTGCTGGGGAGGTGTGTCGGGGTCGGCGGTGAGCGAGAGTCACGTGGGGCTGTGTACGTAGGCGGGGCGGCGAGAGGACGAGTCGGACAACGGAGGAGCGGGGCCAGCGGCTGCGGCGTGTTGAGTCGTGAGGGCAGATCCACCGCCCACGGTGGTTTGGTCTTCCTAGAGGTCGGAAGGACAAGCTCCTTCGAGTCTGTTATAAGCTACGCCGGCTGACTGAATTGGAGTCGCCGAGTTGCTTCGGTGGGTTGCATGCGGCATAATTGAATGTGCCAGTGTACTAAAAGTCCTTTGGAATTGTTTCAGTTGTTTATCACTTACCTCGGTGTCGTGACTAAGTATCCTGACGGCAGTTGAGGAAGTGTGGCTACGCCCAACGAACCGACACGAAGCCTGGTTAAAGACGTAGCTAGAAGTGCAACGAGCAATGAGTAAGTTCGGCTCTGGCGTTTCAAGACACGCCGAGATACGTCCTCTACTCTGCCTCGTAGTTCATTTCGTAGTTTGGCGTGTAAATGTGCGCCGAGATAATTCTTGTCATCCTAACTTTAGGGTATGATTTTTGGCGATCTTATTAATCAAAGTTTAAGGGCTGGCACTGGCCAAGTAACTCACCGAGGCTTATTTGTCTCCATTCAGTTGTACTGAGCACCTGTTCTCTAGATACGATTGTGTAGTTTATGTCTCAGAGTATTGTCTACCGTTGATGTGTTGTGTTACAGGTAACTGGCAGCGGTCGACGCGAGCACACTGGGAGCAGAGCACCATGGGGGAAGAGAGGTATTTAATTCCCTGTCCTCTGCTTTACATCTTGGGATATGTTGGCACTTTGCCAGATTCCATCTTTCAGGTGGAGAATTATAGCATCTGAAGTACAGTTCCAGTGCAGAGTTGAGTACATTTCTAAGTAATTTTCTGTCTCGTGGATCTCTCGTATTGATTTGAATCCTTGGTCTGCTCGCATCTATCGCTAATTTTGCCGATGTTTTGCCTAGCACGTGGTCGGAACGAGAGAAAATTTCTTTCATAGGAAGTCATTTGTCTGAAGTGCTTTCCGGTGGTCGGCTCACGTAATGACACGATGCAAAACTCTTTCTGAATTTAAAACTGCATTGCTTAACGAGTACTGATCAAGCAACAAACAAAACGATATTTTAAGAAAGTTCACGAATGGTAAAAAATTTTCTCCGCGTCATGACTCCATAAAAGGGTTCTCTATAAAGTGGGTTTCACGGCTGTCACATTTGACAGAAAAGATGAAACCGGAAATTATTATAATTAGACTGGCAGGTAAGCTGCCTTGGCACTGGCAGAAGAGAATCATTTCCACAACTAGAGAAAATGTGAATAGCCTCATTGAACATTTAGAGAGAGTAGAAAGAGTAGCTGCTGCTGAGGAGCAGATGCAGAACAATAACAGGTCCTGTGTTTGGCAATAGGGAAGGCAATTCATCTAGTGGGGGTTAAGGCCCTTGGGACAATGCAAGTAGAGGCCTTCAACGCTTTTGGATTTTTCTGGTTAGGTAATCAGCAGCACTAACCAGATTAACAGGTGTGGTCAGGTCGAGATGTTGCTGGGTGGTGTTATTGAGAATCCTAGAAAATTTGTCCCAATCTGTGAAGGTCAAAATGGACGTCTAAAGACAGAGCGATGTCGGTAAGGTGCAGAAGCAATTTAGTTTTAAAGTTCATTATATATTTTTTATTTTAAATTGTAGTAAAGATTCCAGCTTTTAGCGTCTTCGCTACCAACTTCTCACTTCAAAACTATATATCGCCTGAAATTTATTTGCTTGATGTTATCATCATCATTTAAGACTGATTATGCCTTTCAGCGTACAGTCTGGAGCATAGACACCTTATACAGTTCCTCCATGATCCCCTATTCAGTGCTAACATTGGTGCCTCTTCTGATGCTAAACCTATTACTTCAAAATCATTCTTAAACGAATCCAGGTACCTTCTCCTCGGTCTGCCCCGACTCCTCCTACCCTCTACTGCTGAATCCATGAGTCTCTTGCGCAACCTTGCTTCTCCCATGCGTGTAACATGACCCCACCATCTAAGCCTGTTCGCCCAGACTGCTACATCAATAGAGTTCATTCCCAGTTTTTCTTTGATTTCCTCATTGTGGACACCCTCCTGCCATTGTTCCCATCTACCAGTACCTGCAATCATCCTAGCTACTTTCATGTCCGTAACCTCAACCTTGTTGATAAGGTAACCTGAATCCACCCAGCTTTCGCTCCCATACAACAAAGTTGGTCGAAAGATCGAACGGTGTACAGATAACTTAGTCTTGGTACTGACTTCCTTCTTGCAGAAGAGAGTAGATCGTAGCTGAGCGCTCACTGCATTAGCTTTGCTACACCTTGCTTCCAGTTCTTTCACTATGTTGCCATCCTGTGAGAATATGCCTCCTAAGTACTTGAAACCGTCCACCTGTTCTAACTTTGTTCCTCCTATTTGGCACTCAATTCGTTTATATTTCTTTCCCACTGACATTACTTTCGTTTTGGAGATGCTAATCTTCATACCATAGTCCTTACATTTCTGATCTAGCTCTGAAATATTACTTTGCAAACTTTCAATCGAATCTGCCATCACAACTAAGTCATCCGCATATGCAAGACTGCTTATTTTGTGTTCACATATCTTAATCTCACCCAGCCAGTCTATTGTTTTCAACATATGATCCATAAATAAGATGAACAACAGTGGAGACAGGTTGCAGCCTTGTCTTATCCCTGAAACTACTCTGAACCATAAACTCAATTTACCGTCAATTCTAACTGCTGCCTGACTATCCATGTAAAGACCTTTAATTGCTTGCAAAAGTTTGCCTCCTAATCCATAATCTTGTAGAACAGACAATAACTTCCTCCTAGGAACCCGGTCATATGCCTTTTCTAGATCTATAAAGCATAAATACAATTCCCTGTTCCACTCATAACACTTCTCCATTATTTGCCGTAAGCTAAAGATCTGGTCCTGACAACCTCTAAGAGGCCTAAACCCACACTGATTTTCATCCAATTGGTCCTCAACTAATACTCGCACTTTCCTTTCAACAATACCTGAGAAGATTTTACCCACAACGCTGATTAAAGAGATACCTCTGTAGTTGTTACAATCTTTTCTGTTTCCATGTTTAAAGATTGGTGTGATTACTGCTTTTGTCCAGTCTGGTGGAACCTGTCCCGACTCCCATGCCATTTCAATTATCCTGTGTAGCCATTTAAGACCTGACATTCCACTGTATTTGATGAGTTCCGACTTAATTTCATCCACCCCAGCCGCTTTATTGCACTGCAATCTATTGACCATTTTTTCCACTTCCTCAAATGTGATCCTATTTCCATCATCATTCCTATCCCATTCTACCTCGAAATCTGAAATATTACTGGTCATATTTTCACCTACATTGAGCAACTCTTCAAAATATTCCCTCCATCTGCCCAAGGCATCCACAGGATTCACCAGCAGTTTTCCTACCTGTCCAAAATGCTTGTCATTTCCTTCTTACCTCCCTTTCGAAGACTGTTAATTACACTCCAGAATGGTTTTCCAGCAGCTTGACCCATAGTCTCCAACCTGTTTCCAAAGACTTCCCACGATTTCTTCTTGGATGCTGCAATTATCTGTTTGGCTTTGTTTCTTTCTTCAACATAACTTTCTCTGTCTACCTGGGTTCTGGTATGTAGCCATTTTTGATACGCCTTCTATTTCCTTTTACAGGCTGCCTTGACTGTATCATTCCACCAAGCTGTTTGCTTCATCCTACTTTTACACACTACTGTTCCAAGACATTCTTTAGCCACTTCTATTACTGTGTCCCTGTACCTTGTCCATTCCTTTTCCAATGACTGTAATTGACTACCTTCAACTAACTGGTACCTTTCTGAGATCACTGTCATGTACTTGTGCCTGATTTCCTTATCCTGAAGTTTCTCCACTCTTATCCTCCTACATATGGACCTGACCTCCTGCACTTTCAGCCTCACAATCCCAATTTCACTGCAGATTAAATAATGTTCAGTGTCATCAAAGAATCCCCTGAATACACGTGTGTCCCTCACAGCCTTCCTGAATTCCTGATCTGTTATTATATAGTCAATGACAGATCTGGTTCCCCTGCCTTCCCAAGCATACCGGTGAATGTTCTTATGTTTAAAAAAGGAGTTTGTGATTACTAAGCCCATACTGGCACAGAAATCCAAGAGTTGTTTCCCTTTCCTGTTGGCCTCCATATCCTCTCCAAATTTACCCATAACCTTTTCATACCCTTCTGTTCGATTTCCAATCCTGGCGTTAAAATCACCCATGAGCAGAACACTGTCCTTGTCCTTTACTTTAACAACTACATCACTGAGTGCCTCATAAAAACTATCCATCTTATCTTGATCTGTCCCTTCACAATGCGAATATACTGACACAATCCTAATTTTCTTGCTGGACACTGTCAAATCTATCCACATCAGTTGTTCGTTTACATACCTTATTGCAACTACGCTGGGTTCCATTTCTTTCCTGATGTAAAGCCCTACACCCCATTGTGCTATTCCTGCTTTGACTCCTGAAAGGTAGACCTTGTATTCTCCCACTTCCTCTTCTTTCTCACCCCTTATCCGAATGTCACTAACAGCTAAAACGTCCAGCCCCATCTTACTTGCAGCCGCTGCCAGCTCTACCTTCTTCCCAGAGTAGCCCCCATTGATATTAATAGCTCCCCATCTCATTACCATTTGTTTGCCAAGTCGTATCTTAGGAGTCCCTGGTTTGTCAGTTAGAGGTGGGACTCTGTCACCTCCAAAGGTCCGAGGCATTATCCTCTGATTGTTGCCAGCATCATATTTAAAGTACCAGGGAAGCAGGTTGCTAGCCTTACTTGCCCGGAGTCCCATTAGGTTTTACCCATAACGGCTGAGGGACTAACCGGTGGATTTGGTAGTCTTTGCCGTATGAGCACAAAGGTGACCACGACTCAGAATATGTCTGAGATGCCCAGCCTTATTCCAAAGTAACTGGTATCCCGACTGTCGGGACCACTTATTTGGCCAGTCATACGTTGCCCGTGGTTCATGAACTAGGACATGACTACAGGAACCCACACCATGCTTGAAGTTAATGAAATTTTAATAGGTTATGGACACATATATTCGCAGGGGAAATCTCAAGTTACAGAATTTTGCAGCATCTCAAAAAAAAAGTTCATATGATTTTTCTAAAGTAACTTTTTCTCAGTCCAGGACAAACACAACAGAAAGCATGGGTTCGTTTAGAATATCTGTAAGACTCTACAACCACTGCGACTATATAGTGTGATAGGGATGGCATAAAGAGTAATATTTAAGACTAGTTCTGTGCGTACTGGACCTCGCGATTAACAGCTTTCATATGCCACTAACCCTGTGCTGTTGGAAAAGAGTTTCCCTGTGACACAACATAACACCTGATGCCGCCACTGGGCCCACTGTTATTCCCATTTACCGCGGTCCACGCAACAGCACCAGACTTATATATCACTCATTACAAAATTCACACGGTCACAGAAAAAGTCACTTTAGAATAAAAAAGAACTTTTTTTGGGTGGTTAAAAAATTTGTAACATGAGATTTCCACTGCCAATATATGTGAATATCACCTATTAAAATGTCTTTAACATCGGACAAATACGCACATCAAAAAGAGTTTTGCATCACCTCGGTTCCGAGATTTCCGCAACCTATACAGAAAATTGGTACAGAGATCGATATAAACATCATTTCCGGCCTTTCTGTTGCTCATGAAAACCACACCTTGCATGTTGTACCACCATTCAGTGAGACCTTCAAAAGTGATGGTCCAGATTGCTGTACACAACAGTACCTCTAATGCCCAGTAGCACGTCCTCTTGTATGCCTGTATTTGTCGTGGCATACTACCCACAAGTTCATCAAGGCACTGTTGGCCCAGATTCTCCCACTTCTCAACGGCGATCCGGCGTAGATCCCTCAGAATGGTTGATGGGTCACCTCGTCCATTAACAGCCATTTTCAATCTATCCCAGGCATGTGCGATTGGGTTCGTGTCTGGAAAACATACTGCTCACTCTAGTCGAGCGATGTCGTCATTCTGAAGGAAATCATTCACAAGATGTGTACGATGGGGGAGCGAATTGTCGTCCATGAAGACGAATGGTTGCACTGCCGGTCGGAGGATGGCATTCACGTATCGTACAGCTGTTACAGCGTCCCACATAATGCCACCCCTATACAGCGTCGAAACTCCACCTTGCTGCAGCCGCTGACAGAGTGTCTAAGGCATTTAGCATGACCAGGTTGCCTCCAAACACGTCTCCGACGATTGTGAGACATGTGCGACACACATTGGTGAAGAGAATGTGACGCCAATCCCGAGCGGTCCATTCGGCATGTCGTTGAGCCCATCTGTACCGCGCTGCACGGTGTCGTGGTTGCAAAGAGGGACCTCGCCATGGACGTTGGGAATGAAGTAGCGCAACATGCAGCCTATTGCGCACAGTTTGAATCGTAACACGACGTCCGAAGGCTGAACGAAAATCATTATTCAACATGCTGGCGTTGCTATCAGGATTCCTCCGAGCCATAATCCGCACGCAGCGGGTATATACTGCAGTAGTAGCCCTCGGTCGGCCTGAGCGAGGCATGTCATCGACAGTTCCTCTCTCTCTGCATCTCCTCCATGTCAGACCCACATCGCCTGGTTCAGTCCGAGATGCCTGGACACTTCCCCTGTTGACAGCCCTTCCTGTCACAAAGTAAAAATGTGGACGCGGTCTAACCGCGGCATTAACCATCTAGGTATGTTTGAACTGCCGACAACACGAGACACGTACCTCCATCCTAGTGGAATGACTGGACTGATGGGCTGTCCGACCCCTTCCGTCCATCAGGCGCTGCTCACGCACGGTTGTTTACATCTTTGGGTGGGTTTAGTGACATCTCTGAATAGTCAAAGGGACTGTGTGTTTGATACAATATCCACAGTCAACAGCTGTCTTCAGGAGTTCTGGGAATCAGGGTGACGCCAAACTTTGTTTGATGTGTGTATCTTTCAAGTTATATAGTTTTGCAGTAAGCAGTTAGTAGCGAAGATGTCGAGTGCCAGACAATCTTTATGACAATCTAAAATAAAATATATATCCTAAACTTTGAAAATCAAATTTTTCCATACATCCTAACGGGGAATATAACAAGAAAAATATTGGCATAACTCATTTTACGTTAGGCCGGCCTACTGGTTCGCTTGTAATAGTCATAAACTCGAGTCTCCATAATAAAAACAATCTGGTAGTAAGTGTATGACCGTGCAACTCGCAACGCAGTTTTTCAAATTTGGAAAAAAGCCTCACTTTTCTGGAGTAATTGTTGTAATTCCAGAAAAAAATGGACGTCAGACAATTTTATGAATGATGTCGTTTCAAAATAGAATAACAAAATAGAGGGTGCGTCAAAAAGAATCATTCGTTTTGGCAGATTTCTGAAACTAATAAACATAAACAGTGAACAGGAAACCCTTTCATAACTTTTCATAGGTATTTAATATGCCCCTTTTGAGATGCACCGCATGTGTCACTGCTGTATTCAGATTGTTACCACATTGCAGCGAGCTTGTCTCGAGTTACAGCTAGCACAGCCGCTGTTATGCAATGTCTCAGTTCATTCATATTCTCATGCAATAACGGTTCGCCTTTCCATTGTCCTCCTGCTTAGCTGGGTGGTAACGTGCTTGCCTCCCATCAAGAGGGCCAGGTTCGATTCCTGGCTGGGTTGGAGATTTTCTCCGCTCGTGGACTGAGAGTTGTCCTCATCACCGTTTCATCCTCATCACCGGCACACAAGTCGCCCAGTGTGGCGTCGGCTGCAGTGAGACTCGCACTCGGCGGCCGAATGTCCCCGGCTGGGGCCTCCCTGCCAAAAATGCCATACGCTCATTTCCATTCTACCTTTCCATTTTAATGGAATGTTGCCTCGTCACTAAATACTAAGTGTGGATGAAAACTGTCATCCTCCAACTTGCCAATAACGAAATTACAGAATACGCGCGTTGTTGTCACCTTAAAGAAGAGCTTGCGGGAGCTGAATGTTGTTCGGTTTCGTGTGTAAGCCTCGACGGCATGTTGAGCTGCCGAGCTGCACGGCGAACGGATTTCCGCCGACTCCTCGTGGAACTACGGCGGATGCGTTCGACGCCTGTGTCAGACACTCGGGGGGCGGCCCGGCGGTCTGCCTTTACACAAACGACCTGTTTCTCGGAACTGTTCGTGCCGTCGTCTAATGCTCTGTGCTGTAGGAGGATCCACACCGTACCCAGTACCAAAGTCACGCTGAACAGCTACCACTGACCCGTAGTGCCCAAAACGGAGAACACAAAACGCTGTCTGTTGTCCCCAAACCATTTTTGCTACAATCCGTTCAACATAAGAATAAACCTGGTGTAAACAAAGACAAACTCGATGGTTGGTCAGAAGCCGTAGCACACGCACACTGGTGTTGTTACGGTCTTTGAACTACGTCCTACTTAATATTAGATATCTTATTACTTACTTTAAATGAAACTGTAGGATATTCAAATGTATTAACAGCCATCAATGTTTTCCTTAATCGCGTTTTAGTTACGTAGACTTTATTTCAGAGGATCTGCAGCGTTCTGGTCTTATTGTCGCGTTGTTAACGCGCGGAATGAAAATGGCTGAGGCTGCTTTCTGTTCTGTAGTGAAACACGCGCGTGGAATATGGTTAAATAGTGCCGAGAAATGGGCTGTTCTTAATGTTTTTCATAAATTTACGGAGGTAATCGGCTTTAAAGTTTTCCCAGGGTTGTATAAATTGTAGTTGCAATGATCCTACCATTGAACGTATAGTGCATTTGATAGCATTGTGGAATATGTATGAATCACATGAGATTATATGTGCGTTAGTTCAAATCATCCCAGTGCTTTTATTTTTTTTTCTCTTTCAATTTCAAATAATTAGCTCTCTTAATTATAAAGCTCATCATAATTTTCTATGAAGAATGCACGTCTTCTTGTTTACAATTCCATATTGGACGCAAAATTCTGGTTTCCATGTCAAATAAAAATTCTTAATTATCGATATTTTATGAAACACTGTTCATAAGAGTTGATTGATATAAGAAAACATAACAGTTTAATCTGTAAGGCAAAAATGAAGAACCAAATACTCTTCATTTGGACCATTTCCATCATTTTATACCCCAGAGGTAGATAAGTACCGTAGAAACATGAAAAACATTCATTCTCACACCATCGAGCCACCATAAAAATGCTGCATTTTTACAGCAGAACTGATCTCGAGCCAACCTGCGGGATTTGGCCCGAGAAGTAACAAAACTCTTACGGTGCCAAACTTAACTGAAACTAACGCACGCAGCTTTTTCACACGCCACTGCCGAACGCTGGCGGGATATAGAACGGCTCGTCATAAAAGAAAAGAAAATGCTGCCCCTGGTTGGCTTCGTAGATTCTGTTGTTGATAGGCTCGATATCAACCTTGTAGGTTACACTTCCAGAACTGAAATATATTTCTCGAATTCGGATGAGGAACTATACGGTGAAATCCTTCAATACTCTCTTACGTTACACACAGCTTATGCAGGAAAAATACGTCGTGGTTAAATCAGGAATTTTCATCATTCTTGTTTTTAATTACAATAGTACATTAACTAAAAACTTTAAGGTATTGTGGTTTTCGTCTGGTCGTCTAAGGAGAGTGTTGTTGGAGACTTGCAGTGTATTATTCCATTCTGATCAAAAATTAAATAACATTCGAAGTTTTACGCTCCTGTGTTCGTCTCCTTTTACGTGTGAACTGCAGCTGGTCACGTCACTGCAGGCTGGCTGTACGATGTGACCGGCCTGTGCTGTCCAAGTTAAATGCTCCGGTAAAGCTGTTATCCCGTACTATCGCTGAAGTCGACGAGCGCATAACGCACAGCACAAAACGTACCCTTATTTTCGTACTTGACAGTACTCGAGACAGCTTGGCTACAGTCCCAGGTGACACGGAAATTCAATAGGGTTCCAGCTAAAGCGGAAGAATACATAGTGCAATGTTTACATCAGGTTTATTCTTATGATGAACGAATTATAGAACTAAAATGGGCCCACACTGCTGCTACCTAGCAGGAGCCATTTAAATGTCGAGAGTTTGCTCTTCCCAACTAGACGTTGTTCACTCACGTACCTCAAATAACATAACAGTTACAACTTTTTATAATCGGATGACTCTTTTTGATACATCCTGTAAAACTTGTATTCCAGGGGCGGCTATAGGCTGAGTCTAAAACGTGTTTGAAGCAACAACAGTCCTCTACATAGTATTTGCCGTAAATAAATCGTTGCTTTGTATCGAACAATACACTTTACCAACATTGCTTAATGGGAGATTGCGATTAGTTAAGGAGGAAACCGACAGGGTAAAAGCGCTACCAGTGTTTCGGTTTCGAATGGTCGGTACTTTTCGGTATTTGTTTCATTTCGACTGTAACAGGTGTTCTTTAGTAATAACCCAATAAAAAATCGCGAAATATCAATTAGCCGCAGCAGTATTGCTAAAACTTTTCGTCTTTAAGTAATCAGTTTTTAAAAATAGGAGTAATTTTTATTCGTAAAATTTGCATTGGTTTGAAATACAGGGCTATTACAAATGATTGAAGCGATTTCATAAATTCGCTGTAGCTCCATTCATTGACATATGGTCACGACACACTACAGATACGTAGAAAAACTCATAAAGTTTTGTTCGGATGAAGCCGCACTTCAGGTTTCTGCCGTCAGAGCGCTCGAGAGCGCAGTGAGACAAAAGGCGACAGGAGCCGAGAAAGCGTATGTCGTGCTTGAAATGCACTCACATCAGTCAGTCATAACAGTGCAACAACACTTCAGGACGAAGTTGAACAAAGATCGACCAACTGCTAACTCCATTCGGCGACGGTATGCGCAGTTTAAAGCTTCTGGATGCCTCTGTAAGGGGAAATCAACGGGTCGGCCTGCAGTGAGCGAAGAAACGGTTGAACGCGTGCGGGCAAGTTTCACGCGGAGCCCGCGGAAAATTGGCTCCTGCCACAACTGGAGACCGACAGCGCCGACTTCATCTTTCAACAGGATGGTGCTCCACCGCACTTCCATCACGATGTTCGGCATTTCTTAAACAGGAGATTGGAAAAGCGATGGATCGGTCGTGGTGGAGATCACGATCAGCAATTCATACCATGGCCTCCAGGCTGTCCCGACTTAACCCCATGCGATTTCTTTCTGTGGGGTTATGTGAAAGATTCAGAGTTTAAACCTCCTCTACCAAGAAACGTGCCGGAACTGCGAGCTCGCATAAACGATGCTTTCGAACTCATTGATGGGGACATGCTGCGCCGAGTGTGGGACGAACTTGATTATCGGCTTGATGTCTGCCGAATCACTGAAGGGGCACTTATCGAACAATTATGAATGCCTAAAAAAACTTTTTGAGTTTTTGTATGTGTGTGCAAAGCATTGTGAAAATATCTCAAATAATAAAGTTATTGTAGAGCTGTGAAATCGCTTCAATCATTTGTAATAACCCTGTATTTCTGTATAATAGAAAACAGGGAAAGCCATCGGTGATATTTTAATAACAATGCTGACAGAAGTGAGCAACAAACACATGGCATGAGAACTTGTGCAGCACGTCAGAGGCAATAACGTCCCTGTTACCGGACGCCGCAGCTGAAGGCAGGCGTGCACGGGCAGCACGCGAGACCTGCCCGCACCCCGTCTGTACGGCGGTCTCTCGCTGTTGTCGGCAGACGTTCTTTGTGTTGCAGATTGGCACCAACCTTGGTCTCGAAATACGTTGACACAAAGTGATTGCTAATGCTTCATTTGCTTTAAGAGATAAAAGAGATTTCAATGAAATCAGAAAAACAGGAAGGAAATTATCGTTACAACAATAAATTAAAAACTCGACAAGTATACAATGAAAATAGGAAATAACTAATCTGCTGCCTGTGCCTTCATAATATGCCCCTATCTGCTTGTAGCCCATGGAAAGAGACACATTAACACGGAAAATAGTCACCTCAGTTTTGACCCTTTAGCACCCAGTTTTCGTAAAGTTCAAATTGTGGTTTGATCTCCGATTACAGCACGAGTTTTGAGAAGAGACTGTAGAGACAGAAAAAAGAGAATCAACAGGAGAATCCTGATGATTTCTTGCATTACTCAACCACATGCCACTTCTCGAGAAAAGCGACGAATTGTGGGCGGAGTAAGTTTTCTTTTATTTGCCCTTTCAATTTAATATTTTGTTTCCATGCATCTTGAAACTGAGTGAGTCAAAATATTTCAATCCTCGTTGGATTTCTACTTTATTACGGGAAATAATAGGCCTAAAAACCTGTTGGAAAGCTAACGGCACGTGTATCGTGAAAACATCTACAGCTATATGGAGGACTTGGATACACAGTAGTAACTAAAAATTAAATACGTATCTTTAAGATATCGACACTAGTATCGAAAAATAAACTTAATTTGTCTGTCACAAGTGGAGACCGCGACACGTAGTTACAGATAAACTGGGCGTCCCAGACGGAGTGGTCAGTACTCGGCGATATGGCGGGAACGATAATTCCAAGCCAAGAAGTCTAGTAAACATTGGCTCCAAAATTCGTACCTTCACAGCTATGAGCACTTTTTCATCTTCGATGCCGTGAAACAAATCTCTTACACTGCAGGTGTTCGGCTTACGGTATTTATGGAGGAGGTGGTATGGGCGAAAACGAGAAAAGGGAGTCTATACTCTGTTCATCATAAGAATAAACCTGATGTAGACGTAACGCCATGTATTCTTCCACCTTTGCTTGACTATCATTGGATTTCATTTCACGTGTAGCGGAAGCCAAGCTATGACCAGTACAGTCAAGTACGACCATAAAGATACGTTTTATGCTGCGTTACACGCAAATAGACGGAGAGATAATGCGGGACAACAGATTTACCGGCGCATTAAACTTGGACACCACTGGCCAACTAACCTGCAATGATGTGAGCAGTTGCAGTTCAGACGTAAAAAAAAAGACGAGCAAAGAAACAATACAGCTTCGACTGCCATTTAATTTTTAAAAGAGAATGAAATAATATTCGGAAAAACTCCAGCACCACCGAGCGCGTCTTACGCGACCATACAGATAGCATAAAATGCTCTAGTTCTCACCTAGCACAGTATTCCACTTACAGACAAGAGTGATGAAAATTTCTAACTTGGGAACATAGCGTAATTTTTCTGAGCGAGCTGTGTACGGTTCAAAAGCATACTGCAGGGATTTCACCGTACTGTTGAATACTGAAGCCACTGAAGGTATTAATTACAGTCAGTCGTCTGGTAATCTCCTAGCTCCTTCTTCATCCGAATCCGAGAAATAAATTTCATTTTTTGAAGTGCCACCAGCTACGTTAATAACGAACCTGTCAACAACAGAACCACGAAGCCAACCAGGTGCCACATTTTCTCTTCTTCTTTTATGACGAGCCGTTGCATGGGGGCTTAATTAAAATTAAGATATAAGAATGCAATGCAAATACTTTTTAATTTTCTGTCGCTGTATGTCCGATTACGCAAGTCTCGTAAACGGCTGGCCCTGACTAGTATTATTACGCAATCTGACTGCATAGAACAACAACAAAGAATGAAATGAAAATTTTCGTTAACACAATTAATTAATTAAGTCCCCAGCAACTATAAAACCTACGAAACAACAAGCACAAGTGTAGCTGTTCTGTAGGTGGTAGTATGACTCAACGCACATCTGGCACGGTTCTTCTTCAACAAGACAAGAATTTTTAAATATCATTTATACTGACGTGATAAAAGAAAATTAGAAATACTATAATTGTGCAAGAAACCCAGAATTACACTCTAATACGAGAACACACGCCAGATGCTTTGTTGACTGAACCTGTAATGAAGCATTATTCAGGACACACAAATAATAAGAAAATAAAGAACAGTAGTTAGTTACCTTAATTTATATTGACGAAAAGCTCTCAAATCATTACAATATCTCCATTGGAACAACATCTGCTATCTCTCCCATCAATAACTGCATAAACATGGAACAACACTCTCCACTAACGCATCTCACTCTAACTTCAGCTACAAGCAGTGTCCACCACAACTTCTCGGCAAGCACTACTTGCCGCTACGTCTCAATAATCACTGCCAGTGGAGGCGGCGGAACAATACTCTCTGGCGCGATTTCTGGCGCTGTGGCTCAGTGTAGCCACCTTTCATATGCCCTTCCTCCACGGGCTAGAGTTTGATGGAATATTTGCCAGCATTGGTGGTGAAAATACCACCAAATTCGTCAAAAAAATACAGACAAAAATAAAAGATAATATTAATACGTAAATATCATATAACTAGATAAAATTTTGGCTTTGCACTGACCTTTCAATAGCCTAATATATAAAATACACTAAGCAATACAAATTCTTTCATACATGTGACTTTACATAATAGTTTACACAAATATCATGTGGTTAAACAGTTCAATCAATAGCGTCAGCAATGACGAATATGTACAGGTAAGAGTCTCATAACTTTTCACAAACAGTAATACACAAAAAATCAGTTTATACAAATATTCACAACAAGTAGTTGACAGTTCCAGCAGTAGCACCCAGCAATGTTGAGTAGGTGCAGACTCCAACAGGTGATATCATTTCAGTAGAAGCAGTTCATCAGTGGCACCCAGCAATGTTGAGTAGGTGCAGACAGCAAGAAGTAACATCATTTCAGTAGAAGCAGTTCCATCTGTGGTACCCAGCAATGTTGAAGAGGTACACACAGCAAGAAGTCACATTTCTCAGTAGAAGCATTTCATCAATGGCACCCAGCAATGTTGAGTAGGTGCAAACAGCAACAGGTGACATCATCTCAGTAGAATCAGTCCATCAGTGGCACCCAGCAATGTTGAGTAGGTGCATACAGCAAGAAGTAACATCATTTCAGTAGAAGCAGTTCCATCTGTGGTACCCAGCAATGTTGAGTAGGTGCAGACAGCAAGAAGTAACATCATTTCAGTAGAAGCAGTTCCATTTGTGGTACCCAGCAATGTTGAAGAGGTACACACAGCAACAAGTCACATTTCTCAGTAGAAGCAGTTCATCAATGGCACCCAGCAATGTTGAGTAGGTGCTAACAGCAACAGGTGACATCATCTCAGTAGCAGTGGTACCCAGCAATGTTGAGTAGGTGCAGACAGCATCAGGTGACATCATTTCAGTAGAAGCAGTCCATCAATGACACCCATCATGTAGAAAAAGTACAAGTAACAGTTCATCAGCAGAAATTAAACAACTATCACTGATCACACTGTTCATTAGCAGAAATTAAACATGTCCTAGTGGCACCAATCATGTAGAAAAAGTACAAGTAACAGTCCATAATTTCACCATCACTAATCAGACAGTTCAAGCATGAACAATAGTTTGAATGCACATACAAATGCTTTTACAATGCTCTTACACTAAACATACAAATCATAACAAACACACAAATGATATCAGATAATTGTCATATTACTATTACAAATACACAAACATCAGTAAACCTATATTTATGGGTGTCAGTGCAAGCCACTACAAACAAATAAAATAATATTTAGGAGATAGGTGGGTTGGATTAGGAAAGGAAAACACACAAAACACACTCACTCATCTTTCATCCACATTAAGTACTACTGTGTAATTGAATAGTGTTAACTGTTTAAATGGAATTCTGTCAAAATTTCATGTTCATCATGTGTATCAAGTAATAGTGGCAGCAATGTATAACAGTCAATAATAGTTAAGTCAACGTCATAGTCATCATGTCAAGACCAATGTTTGCCAAGCCAGATCAAAATGTACGGTTGCTGAACAACTGTCAGTGTGCTAAGATATGCAACTTCCTCTCTCCAAAAAAAAAGTACATACTGCTTAGTGATTTAACAAAGTGTGTGTAGACAATCTTCCTTCCATTTTAGTGTTCTAGTCTGCTATCTTCATCCTCCTTGTTCCATATAGACCAACAAAAAAAATTATGCACCTCACTTATTTTACCTCTTATACACCAAAACTCCAATCAACTTCATATAATCTCAATACCTCAATAATACCTCTTCAATACGTCGATACATATAAACCTTATTGCCAGTATCATTTACCTTACCTCTTGTCCACAAAAACTCCAATAATCATCAACTTCATACAATCTCAATACCTCAATAATACCTCTTCAATCATCAATACATATAAACCTTATTACCAATATCATTTCACTTCCATAACAACTCTTTCCTCAAGTCAGTGTCCTCGAACAAGTACAGATAAAATCCTAATGCAAACCTCATCATCCCATACAATCCGAAGACACACTGTCAACACACAACCTCTGTGTAATCCATCTGACCAAAATCTTCTACTCATTATGAATTATAAACAAAGAATGCATACATGACCTCTAACAGACTTTGTTCGAATAACTCTCAGTAATTAAGTACAATTACAGAGTATGAATGATCCTAATATTTCACAGTGTGTACACCACTTCAAGAATTATGGCAAACAGAAGCAAACATGTGGAGTATTTCTTATGTCAAGTGTCACTTCCTATTTCAATTGCTCACGAAAAATGCAGTGTAATAACTGTGTTGGTATGTCATGTCGTTAGCTTCCTTCCTATTGGCATACATTTATACAGCTTTCATAAAACCTCCAGCTCATGTGACTTCTATGATGTTTCTTGTACTAAAGTCGCTCGTCGAATTACTGCAGTTCATTTTCTTATGTTAAAATATAAAGCACTGAGCGAAAGCAAAACAAGCAACAGCGTGTAAATATACCAGTAGTGAACAGAATGTCAACAAGTGGATGCAGCACAATTTCTATAACGAGGCTTCGCCAAGCGAACAATCCGTAACCCATACCACATCGTAACCCACACTCCATGTCCGTACACTGTACATCAGCATTGCTATATACCAAATTAAAGTATAGTTATGACAACAAGCAGAAATGTGTAAATGTGCAATCCATACGCATAGCAGTAAACATATATCTTACGTACTAAACAGGTCATTAGCATCGTATCTTAATAAGTAAACATGAAGGCGCAAGCAGATAAATCACAAAGTATAACTTACATACCTAACCACATCAGCACAATTAATCAGGTGACAATTATAATTTAAATAAATAGGCACAGCAGGCACATAATTAAAAAATATGACATCAGTGAAAAAGCAGTGCAGCCAAGCGATGCATAATATACACAAGTAACAATCCAGTTAATTAATAATCATTGTCAAAATCAGTTAACGTACGCAAGCACGTCGCTTCACAAGTAATTTCATTGAACATGTAATTAGCACAAAGTATGAATCACGTAATCGCGAGCAGCAAATTACGTCTAAAGTACGAACCTAAGTGGAAATATGTTACCTGAAAAATAAACTCAATTAATAATTACCTTTTTAGTTTATTACTTTCTTCTTCGAAATGACATTTTTCCTGAAATTTTCTCGATAGCAAGTCGTCTTAACGTCGGAGACACACAGAATTTACCTGAAGTTCTTAACTATCTTATAGAACCGTATCCTGAAAAATACTGAACGTTAGTAACATAATTTATCAAGTCATTATAGCTTTATACTGAATTTAGTTGGAGAAATTAGACTGTGTATTTATTTACGGCTGTCGGTGCATTCGCACTGAGCGCTCGATCAGCTGTAGGCGCGTGACGTAGGAAGTGATTGTTTGCGGTCAACGACTGCCTTGTGCGGCGCGCAGACTTGACTGTTGCTTTGAGTATATGCCGCCGCCAAAACACAGCGCGGTATCCTTGTACTCTCCGTGTGTTTACATACAACTGTTAGTTTCTCAAAAGTATGTCATTCTACAAAAATTTTTCAAAAGTATATCATTCCACAAAAATTTTAACGTTAGATATATGATGTATTCCTTTAGAGCGTCGTGATTTAAGAGTTTCTACTTCGACAGTGTTATCATGAATAATTTTGCGAATTCTATATGGACCGTTATAAAGCAGAAAAAATTTGCGACACAAGCCTTTTCCTTTGTGAGACAAACGATGAGCCTTAATTAACACCTTCTGACCAACTGACAAGATTTTTAAACGACCAGGACGCTTAGCTGATTTCTCTCTTCTAGCAGCCGCAGATGCAATATTTTGTAGAGCCAGGTTGACAACGTCAGAATGCCGCAGTTTCCGTGTAGGCGGAAAAGGAACGATTTCAGAAATGCGATTTGTCGGTGCTTTGTTTTTTAATATCAGTATAGGTGGTAAAGAAGTTGAGTCGTTAGGAAGTTCATTCAGAATGTTTTGAAAAATATGAAGATACTGATCCCAAGTTCTGTGATTCTGATGACAATAAAGACGACACAATTTATTGATTTCCTTCATCCATCTCTCTGAAGCGTTAGATTGAGGGTGAAAAAGTGAAATGAAAATTGGTTTAATTTTACGACGCCATAGAGTACGAAGCCAAATTTTAGAACGAAACTGTGATCCATTATCTGATATAACCTTATCAACATGACCCACTTCTTTAAGAAAATGGTTAATGAAAGCATTAGATACTGAACGAGCTGTTGCTTTGCGTAACGGTGTAAAACACACATATTTTGATGTCAACTCCACTGCTACGAAAATGTACGCAAAACCATTAGTAGATCGAACCACTGGACCGAACAAATCAACTGCAGCCATGTCCTTTAATTTTGCTGGAATGATAGGAAACAACGGTGCTCTGTGAGAAACTGTCGGCGGCTTAGCCTTTTGACATAATTTGCATTTGGCAAGAACAAATCGAATACGTTTTTCCATATTATTGAAGTAGCAATTTTCTCGTAATTTATGAAAGCATTTTCTGGGACCAAAGTGTACATAACTGAAATGCGTATACCAAATCAGCTTATTAACCCACTCATCAGGAATACAAACTAACCAAACAGAGTTGTCGACCGATTTTCGTTTAAAAAGAATGTCATTGCGAACTAAATAATGCTGTCTAATCGCTACGCTTTCCTTTCTCCTCCACTTCTCCTTAATGTCCTTCCAGATTGGATCCTTATTTTGCTCCTTAGCGATGTCCTGGAGCGAAGACGAAATAAAGTTCTCAAACGCAACACCTTGAATATACATCAAACAATAATTGTTTTCCTTGCAGTCCTCTTCAGCACTTTGTTTGAAACCCATAGGTGCATGTGATAAAGCATCAGCAACAATATTTGAAGAACCCTGTATGTAAACAATACTAAAATCAAACTCCTGTAGGTACAACGCCCATCGTGACAATCTGCCATGAGTTAATTTTGTTTACATGAGAAATTCCAGAGCTCGATGATCGGTGTAAACCTTAGTATGTCTGCCAAACAAAAATGTGCGAAATTTTGTAAAAGCCCAAACAACAGCCAAAGCTTCAAGTTCCGTAATCGAATAATTCTTTTCTGATTTCGAGAGAACACGACTTCCAAATGCAATAGTCTTTTGTACTACAACGCCGTTTTCTTCTATCTCTTGAAATAAATGTGCACCTAGGCCTTTGTATGATGAGTCCGTCGCCAAACAAAAATCTTTAGATAAATCCGGGTGTGAAAGAAGTGGAGCAGCAACTAAAGCATCACGAAGTTGTTCAAATTCTGACTGAGCTTCCTCATCCCAACACCAATTAGATTTCTTTCCGGATAGTTCACATAAACGAGGTGTGGCCAAATCGTCCAATCTAACAAAGCGTCTAAGAAAATTACAGACACCAAAGAAACTACGAACATCACGTTTTGTGGTAGGAACAGCATAATTACGAATAGCGTCTAATTTTTCTGGATCAGGAAGAATACCTTCTGTAGAAATAATGTGACCGAGAAATTTCACCTGAGAACGACCAAATTCAGATTTTTCTAAGTTCACTGTAATGCCAACTCTTGCAAAAATACGTAATAATGAATCCAAAATTTTTTTGTGCTCACTCCAAGAATGTTTAGCAACAAGAATGTCGTCAACATATGAAGTAATATTGTCACGAAGATAAACAGGTAAAATTTCATTTAAGCTGCGAATGAATGCTGCTGAAGATACAGTAAGTCCAAACGGTAATTTCCGAAACTGGTAACAGTTACCAAAGGCTAAAAAGGCAGTATATTTTCTACAATCAGGGTGGAGTTCTATTTGCCAAAAACTTGCGCGCATATCAATCGTGGATAAAACTTTAATTCCATGAAAATGTTGAAGAAGTTCATCTAAATTTTGTGGACGGTCAGTTTCAGGAATGATGATATTATTTATCTGTCTGGAATCCAGAACCAAACGAATTGACCCATCCTTTTTAAGAACAACGTGTAATGGGCTAGTATAAGGACTGACTGCAGGCTCAATAATGCCCTGATCTAACATGTACTGAAGTTCATTCTTAACCTTGTCTCTGTAAGCCAAAGGAATAGCGTACGTTTTCCCGCGAAATGGTGTGTGTTCTTTTACTTTAAATAAATATTGTAAGCCTTGTATAGTTCCTGTGTGATGACTAAATACTGTAGCATGTGAAGTCAAAATGTGGTGCAGTTCTTCTCTTGCAACGTCATCTGGCACTTCAGCTTTCTTAACCTTTTCATTAATTAATTCTTCGCTATTAATTATATCATCCATCGCGTCGCTGTATCTATTGTCATTGTCATGAATAAACACATTGTCGTCATAATGCTCAACGAAAACATCAGAAGTAAGAAACCTTAAACATTTTGTATCTGACTCAGATCTTGTTAAACACTCGAAAAATTTCAAACATTTCGGCATTCCGGCAACAGTCAAATTCACACTTCCCTCTTTAAAGTTCAAAATTGCCTTATGTGCGTTAAGAAACTCCATACCTAATATAATTTGTGTACTGAGTAATGGAACAATAATAAAATTAGCAGAAAATTCGTATCCTTGACAATTGAAATTTAAGTTGGTCTGTTGTTTAACTTCTACACCTTTTCCAGAAATCGCTCCTCGAATTGTAGTTTTAGAAATAGGTAACACAGGACAGGCAATAGTCCTTTCACATATACGAAAAACTGATTCACTAATGACGTTCAATGGGCTCCCAGAATCTAAAACCGCAGTGAACTTATTCTTACCCACACATACTTCAATAACAGGATGTAAAAATGCGTCTACATTATTTTCCTTTTCGTCTAACAAAATGTCTCTCATGTCTTCCAGGCGTACGTAGTGTAAAGCCGTAGTGTCATTACTTTCTGAACCGTCTATATTGCTGCCAGAAGCCGAAGCTGCTAGTCATTGTCGATTGTTTGCGTCACGTCTTTGATTATTCGCGTCATTTCGCGGATCCATTTCTACGATTTGCACTTGTCTCTCTGAAGTTCTGTCACGTGGAGGATGCCAATTAGGTCCCTCCTGTCTGTTAGATACAAATTCTTGGTTGTGTCTGTTATTAAAATTTCTGTTTTCCTGTCTGTCTGCATAACTACTTCTTGTGTAATTTCGACTGTCACTTCTGAAATTATTGTTGTATCTACTACCCTGGTTATTTCTGTAGTAAGAATTTCTATTACTGTATGAATAATTTCTGTCTTGATGATACCGATTACTGTTTCCGTATGGTAGATCATTCCGGTAGGAATTACCGTTATTATAATTGTCTGTGTAATTTCTGTTAGAACGTCTGTTATTGTCATAAGGCTGGTATCTATTGTCCTGTCTGTTACGTCTGTCATTCTCAAAGTTCCCCATATAACGCCCGTTCCGATCACTATCCCTTTTCTCTGAAAATCTATCATCATTACTGTTACTGAAAAAATTACAGGTAGTCCCGTCGTCATTGTCGTACTCGAGTTCTTGTAGCAAAGTCTTAAAAGTCTCAATGTCGTCTTTACATCTTCCGGCTAAAGCAATTTGTCTTACGGATTGTGGCAGCTTGGTTAAACAAATGCGAATTAATTCAGTCGGGCTATAAGGGTTGGAAAGGAACTGATTCTTCCGAATCATGTCTTCAAAATATTCCGCTGGCGTGCGGAATTCAGACTGTTTGAAATTACGCTGCATGATAAGACTGTGTTTGACTCTGTCTTGCGTGTTTTCGGACCAATATGCCGATAGAAATGCATGATAAAAATCATTTAGGCTATTACAATCTCTAATGATTGCGCGCATCCGCGTCGCCGGTTCGTTTTCTAAATACCCACACATAAATTCCAGTTTGTGACTTAGTGGCCAATTGGTGGAAGTGCGTACATAAATTGATCTAACCATGAACATGGATGTATGTCATTCTTAGAATTGCGGAAGATCTTAAATTTCCGAACAGTCAAAAAGTGTTTATAGTCAAAGTTTTCGCCTCGTGGCGACAAAGACCTACCGCGTCTGTCCCAGTCCCAAGGTCGATTATTGTCAAGTTCGCGCGCCTGGCGATCTCTTGTTGCATCCCGTAAATGAAACAAATTATTTTCTTCAAACCCCTCTGCTATCTGTGATTCTAAATTTCTTCTACTGTCTTTACCTACAATTTCGCCTTCAATTTGTTTCACTTGCTTTCGTAATGCCTCAACTTCCCTTTTAACGCGTTCATTTTATTTTCCCTGATTTTCAACATGTTTATTTATGTTCTGATACTCTTCGGTTTCTGCAAATGGCACAATGGTGCTGTGTCATCTGAATCTTTGTCCCCATTTAAACTAAGACTTGTCAGTTTATCTGAAATCTCCTCAACTCTTTCCGATAAATCGCCTATTTGTTCT
This sequence comes from Schistocerca cancellata, assembly GCF_023864275.1. Classification (NCBI taxonomy): domain Eukaryota; kingdom Metazoa; phylum Arthropoda; class Insecta; order Orthoptera; family Acrididae; genus Schistocerca; species Schistocerca cancellata. Next base: position 109,469,907 of record NC_064636.1, on the reverse strand, counting down.
TTCTGTTTATTTACGTCTTCCGTAAGTGTCGCGACTCGCGTTTCGGTATTGTCACCTTTAGTAGTTAACTGTTCACACTGTTGCGTTAAGTTATTTATTCTGTCATTTGGTACGGATTCCTCGATTCTCTCAAATATTTCTTTCTTATCGTGTGCACGTTGTAAATTTAACTCTGAAAATTTCTGTACTATCACGCGATGTTTTTCTTCCTGTTCTCTATCCTGTTCCCTTTGTCTAATCTCTACTGCAACTAATCTATTATTGTGAGCATTCAAAATCGGTTGTACTTCTTCTCTGATTTCTTTCTTTAATTCATCTTTCATATTTTTGAAACATGTCCCTATTCGTGAATCTAACCGTGTTTCCAAAGTTCCCATCTCTGTTTTTAATTCAGATCCTAACTGTGATCCAAGTGAGTCTAACCGTGTTTCCATTGTTCCCATCTGTGTTTTAATTGTACCTATCTCTGTTTTAAATTCAGATCGTATCTGTGATCCCATTGTTCCCATTTGTGATTCTAACCGAGATCCCAAATTTAGTATTGCACTCATCAACTGCTCCGTGTTAAGTTGTTCGAAATTCTTTTCGCCCCTAACATTTCCCACAAAACTAACTTCCTTCTGCATAGCTGTAAGGCTATCTCTGTTCGATACTATTTCAGAATCCTCTATCGTTAATCTCGTATTCTGTGAATTTTCTGATTGAGAAAAATTTTGAAATGGTTCCGGACTATTTTCCCGAATTATTACATTGTTTTCCTCTTCATTATCCATCATACTGTTGTCCTGTGTTGGCGAGTTCGCCATCTCAACAATTTCGTTATTCTCACTATTCATCATTTTTGCCTTTTTCATTGATCGCGTAATCATTTACAAAATATACAAAACTCGTCACTGTACGAAAATTATACACAATGACTCCTTATCTTCAACAATACCATTCACACGAAATATTTCCCTCAAACACGATTGATGAACAATTGAAATAATTGCACTAAATCGTCAACGCGTATACAAGACAACAAATCAAATTCTAAAAAAAAAGAAAATACCATTAGAAGAATGACAATTACCAAATCTACACATGCAAAATAGACTACAATTACTAAACTACAAATTACTACAACAATACTACTGTCTACTATTTTTACAATCAGAAGAATTCCAAGGGACGATCCGAAGCAGCGGTCGCCATGTGCATGGGGGCTTAATTAAAATTAAGATATAAGAATGCAATGCAAATACTTTTTAATTTTCTGTCGCTGTATGTCCGATTACGCAAGTCTCGTAAATGGCTGGCCCTGACTAGTATTATTACGCAATCTGACTGCATAGAACAACAACAAAGAATGAAATGAAAATTTTCGTTAACACAATTAATTAATTAAGTCCCCAGCAACTATAAAACCTACGAAACCAACAAAGCACAAGTGTAGCTGTTCTGTATGTGGTGGTATGACTCAACGCACATCTGGCACGGTTCTTCTTCAACAAGACAAGAATTTTTAAATATCATTTATATTGACGTGATAAAAGAAAATTAGAAATACTATAATTGTGCAAGAAACCCAGAATTACACTCTAATACAAGAACACACGCCAGATGCTTAGTTGACTGAACCTGTAATGAAGCATTATTCAGGACACACAAATAATAAGAAAATAAAGAACAGTAGTTAGTTACCTTAATTTATATTGACGAAAAGCACTCAGATCATTACAATTTCTCCATTGGAACAACATCTGCTATCTCTCCCATCAATAACTGCATAAACATGGAACAACACTCTCCACTAACGCATCTCACTCTAACTTCAGCTACAAGCAGTGTCCACCACAACTTCTCGGCAAGCACTACTTGCCGCTACGTCTCAATAATCACTGCCAGTGGAGGCGGCGGAACAATACTCTCTGGCGCGATTTCTGGCGCTGTGGCTCAGTGTAGCCACCTTTCACCGTTCTATATCCCACCAGCGTTAGGCAGTGACGTGTGGAAAAGCTGCGTGCGTTAGTTCCAGTACGTCTGGCAGCAAAACAGTCTTGTTACTTCTCGGTCCAAATCCCGCACCTTGTCTCGAGATCAGTTCTGTTGGGTTCATATTGTGATGGTACAGTGGCAAATGTAAAAATGCAGCATTTGTATGATGTGCTCGATGCTGTGAAAATGATTGTTTTTCATGTTTCTACGACACTTATCTACGTCTGTGGTATAAAACGATGGACGTAGTCCAAATAAAGCGTATTTGGTTTTTCATTTCTACCTTAAAAATTAACTTGTTATGTTTTCTTAATTCAAGCAACTTTTATTAACAGTCTTTCATGAAATATCGATAATTAAGTATATCTATTTAATATGAAAACAGCAATTTCGCGTGCTGTATATAATTAGAAACAAGAAGACGTGCATTATTCACAAAAAATGATGATGAATTTTACAATTATGAGATGTAGGTATCTCAAATTGAACGAGAAAAAAATAGCCCATACGAGTTTTGAACCAGCGAACCATAAACTGCAGTTGATTATCTGTTATGCTGACGATTTCGTTACACATCCTCTAACCATTCGTGAGTCAACTCTGTACAATACACTCCATCGAAAAACCTCGAAGCCGATTATCTGCAAATTTATGAAAAATTTCTCGGCACTTCATAGCCGTCCTCCACACGCGTGTTTCACTGCGCAACAGGAAGCAGCCTCAGCCATTTTTCTACTGCTCGATAACAACGCGACAATCAGAGCACAACAACGCAGAGGCTGTAACTGGACACGATTTTTGAAATGAAAACTACGTAGCTAAAGCGTGATCAGGAAATACATTGATGGCTGTTACTACATTTGAATATCTTAAAGTTTCCTTTCACGTAACATATCAATAACACACATCTTATGTATCTTATGTTTATAATACATAAATAGTGCCTACTTCGAAGAGCGTAACTCCGCCAGTGTACATGTGCTACGGCTTCTGATCAATCATCGTGTTTGTGTTTGTTTACATCAGGTTTATTCTTATGATGATGAACGGAATATAGTAAACATGAGCTCTAAAATGCTTAACTGAAAAGGCTATGAGCACTTGTTCAGTTGTAGAGACCATTTCACAGTAGCGAAGAAGAAAAAGTTGAGAATATTGAAGAATGGGATACAACCCGTCGGCTTTGATCAATGACGGCACACGTTACCACACATCTTGCACTGCAAAGATTTAAAAGCATAGACGAATGTTGAGAAACAAACGATTGAAATGCAGAGGCAGCAGATCGTGGACATGTATCATGTGCATCCACATTTAGGACTTAATGTGACGTATATCACTTTCTCTTACAGTAGAGAACCATAGTATAAAGTGATATATGTGACAATGGCATGGAGTGCCTATGTTGATATATATATATATATATATATATATATATATATATATATATATATATATATATATGAATTTTACGTTTATCAGTTTTTTCACCTTCGCTCGTACTAGCGCCAACTGAAAAATACGATACTAGTACTAACGAACGCGAAAAAAGGGAGAAACATAAAATTTGTATCCTGTTCTTCAGGTGACCTACACAGATCAGTTGAAGAATACGATACTAGTACTAGCGAAGGCGCTAAAGTATTTGTATCCTATATACATGTGTAGGTCAGCTGAAGAACAGAATACAACCATCGCAATTCAACTGAGGTACGTGATGCCAGTTATGCGTACATCGGTTCTTCTTCTTACGCCAGTACTTCTTCAGTTGACCTAAATAGTACAAGATACGAATCGACTGCAGAGGAAACAGCAATTAGAACGACTCACTATCAGACACAGGTACAATTCACAAGATCTACGCAAGTGATTCAAAATTACCACCACCATCAAAACTCGTACACATTATTTATTTCTTAATAACACATTCATTCATTTCTAGTTACGATTATTACGTTTCGCCACAGAAGGTAACCAATTTATTACCTATGATTCGAAAATAAATTAATATCTATGACTAAAATATGACGCCATTGTTCAAAGCCGACGAGTTTTATCCCATTCTTCATTTGACCCTTACCTCCTCCCAAAATATGGAAAGCAAAGAGCTGCAGTCAAGAGATTTGTTTCATAGCATCTAAGATGACCAAGTGCTCACAGCTGCTAAGGTATGCATGTTAGAGCTCATGCTTGCTAGACATGTTTGTTTCGAATGGTCATTTCTGTCATATATCCGAATATTGACTGTTCCTCCTGGGACTCCCCGTATGTAGCAGTAGCAAATCAAAACGGTTATCACAAAAGAACTTCAACTATTTATCGAAATGGGAACGAACCAAGTACCGCAAAACAAGGAAAGACTACAGCTGCGGCACAGTCTTAACATAACAGTCACGGCGCTCCGTCTCTTGAGGGTCGGTGGGTGATGTGGGGGTTGGGGTTGGCGGGAGAGAGGTGGGGAAGGAGCAGGGGTGAGGGAGGCATTAGGGCCAAAGCGGGTGACAGGGATGCGGGAAAGGAGGTGTGTGTGGAGGGTAGGGCTGGGGGAGGAGATGAGCACGGAATCACTGTGAGGAGTGAGGAGGGAGATGGGGGCACCAGGAAAATTCTAGCGAAGGAAGAGGGTGAGGTTCCGGGCTTCAAGAAGGGAGGGATCAGGATGGGAGAGGAGGTAGCGGTAGGAGGAGGGGGTAGAAGAGGATGCGGAGGGGCAGAGACAGGTGGGGAGACATCCATGGCATCATGGGTGGGGGAAGGGGGACGAGGCGGAGCCTTTTTGGGAGTAGAGGAGACAGGGGTGCCACTGGGGCGCTTGACGGCGACGGAGGAGGTGTGGGGGATGAGAGCGACGCGAAGGTGGCGGGGAGTGGCAGGTCCCAGTGCTGGAGGCGGCTCTGGAGATGGTGAGGCGATGGCGAAGGTGACGGTGAAGACGAAGACGATGAAGGCGAAGGGGAGAGTGGAGCATGGGCCGTAGCCCTCCGGCGACCACCTGAGCAGGGGCCGCACAAACGGAAGGAGCAGAGGGAGGGAGTGGAGGGAAGGGATCAGAGGAGGTGCAGGAGGGAGGAGCCGGGGAGGGGGCGACAAATAGGGAGGGAGACAGGACAGTGAGGAGTGGGGGATGGACTGAGGGGTGAGTGATGTGGCACACCACATGATAGTGGTGGCAGCGTCGAAGGGGGAGGTGTATATGATGGCAGTGGTGGTGGCTGTAGAAGAGGTGGTGGGGGTCGACATTATGAGGAGAGGGAAAAAAACACAGGACAAGACAAGAAGCAAACAAGTGTTGGGCAGGACGACGAGAGACACAGAGTAGAAAGGGATGGAGAATGACGAAGGATGAAGGAGACTGGGGCCATAGCCCCACTCTGCTGCTGCTGGCGGGGTGGGCGACCCGGCTGGCAGGAGGGTGGGGACGCCTCCTCTGCTGCTACTGCTGCTTCTGCTGCTGGTGGCGGTGGCCCTGCTGCTGCTGCTGCTACTGGTGGTGGTGTTGGGGGTACTGTTGGCTGCCAGCTGCGACCGCTGGTGGCTGTGACCGCTGGTGGCTGCGACCGCTGGTGGCTGCTGGCAGGGACGCTGCTGGCGGCTGGCTGCTGGCCGGGACAGGTGCTAGCGAGGACTGCTGCGGGCTGCTGGCGGGGACCACAGCTGGCTGCTGGCGAGGACCGCTGCTGTCTGGACTGCTGCACGCCGATGGGCTGGCTGGCTGGCTGGCTGGTACCTGCAACACCTAACGCTTTGATTGGTACCAGAAGAGCACAATTGAAGGACGGTATTCAACCGAATTACCGCCGGAGATGCTTTATTATTTCTTGCAGAGCAAATTAATTTTGCTTGTTCGAAACGCATAAGTTCTAGTGCTTCTGGGTTTTGAAATGAATTATCTAATTAGTGATGGGCAGGAAATCGCGTATCTGTTAGAAATCACAGTGATTGAGAAGTCACAGATATCACAATAACAACTTTACAAAATCTAGCAGTCGCAAGTAGCATTTCACATTCAACGCCGTGAGCCATCTGTTGGCCGAATTCCGTACTGCTTTCTGCAATTTCAGTGACAAGTCGCGGCTAGAAGTCGCAAGTAGCAACTAAAAAGCGCAGTTAACAGTGCCATCTGTTGGCCAAAGTACGTACTGCGCTCATCTCTGCAACACGCTATCGAGTCCAACTACAAATTTCCGTGACAATTCGCAACTAAGAGTCGCAAGTAGCAACTAAAAAGCGCAGTTAGCAGTGCCATCTGTTGAGCAAAGTTCATAGTACGCTATTCGCTGCCGAGACACTGCGATTTCTGTGAGAAATCGCAACTAAGAGTCGCAAGTAGCAACTAAAAAGCGCAGTTAACATTCTTTTCCTTGTTGCAGTGCCAAGTACCCTCTACCATGCACTTCATAGTGGTTTGATGAAATCGTTATAGGAACAGAAAGCTGGCTAAAGCCGGAGATAAATTCTGCCGAAATTTTTACGGAGGCGCAAACCGTGTTCAGAAAGTATAGATTAAGTAAAGTAGGTGGTGTTGTGTTTGTGTCTGTTGGCAGTAGTTTATCTTGTAGTGAAGTTGAAATAGATAGTTCCAGCGTATTACAATGGGTAGAGGTTATACTCAACATCTGTACCAAAATAATAATTCACTGCTTCTACCGACCTCCGACTCAAATGATATAATAGCTGAACGCTTCAAAGAAAACTTGACTCTCATTACAAATTAGTACCCCGCTCATACAGTTATAATTGGTGAAGATTTCAATCTACCCTCGATTTGTTGGTGACAATACATGCTGAAACCCAGTGATAGACAGAAAACATCTTCCGAAATTGCACTAAATGCTTTCTCAGATAATTACTTTGAACAATTAGTTGATGAGCCCACACGAATTGTAAATGGTTGCGAAAACACACTTGACCTCTATGCCACAAATAATCCTGATCTAACAGAGAGGGTCATGAAGGATACAGGGATTAGTGAACACAAGGTCATTGTAACGAGGCTCAGAACCATATCAACCGAAAACCTCTAAAAATAAACGCAGATAAAAATTCGCTTGATGCCTTCCTAATAGAGAGTCTCCATTCCTCGCAAGCTAATTTCGTAAGGGTACCAGATATGGCTCAAATTCAAAGATACACTGTTGACAGCAGTAGATAGATTCGTACCCCATAAGTTAATAAGAGACGGGACTGATCCACCATGGTACACAAAACTCGTCAGAACACTGCTGCAGAAGCAACGAAAAAAGCATGCCAATTCAGAAGAATGCAAAATCCCCGAGAGTGGCTAAGTTTCACGAAAGCTCCAAATTTACTGCGGACGTCAATGCGAGATGCCTTTAATAGTTTCCACAGTGAAATATTGCCTCAAAACATGGTAGAAAACCGAAAGAGACTCTGGTCGTATGTAAAGTACACCAGTGGCAAAAAACAGTCAATACCGTCACTGCGCGATAGCGATGGAAATGTTACCGATGATGGTGCCACTAAAGCGGAGTTACTAAATACAGTTTTCCGTAATTCCTTCACGAAAGAAGGCGAAGTAAATATTCAAGAATTCGAAACAAGAACAGCTGTTAGCATGAGTGAAATAAAAGTAGATATCTTAGGCGTTGCGAAACAACTCAAATCACTTAAGAAAGGCAAGTCTTCAGGTCCAGATGGTATACCAAGCAGGTATGTAGACACAATAGCGCCTTTTTTAGCAATCATATACAACTGCTCACTTGACGAAAGGTCTGTTCCTAAAGACTGGAAAGTAGCACAGGTCACACCAATATTCAAGAAAGGAAATAGGGGTAACCCACTGAATTACAGACCCGTATCACCGACCTCAATATGCAGTAACATTTTGCAGTGTACACTGTACTCGAACATTATGAATCACCTTGAAGAAAACGACTTATTGATACATAACCAACACGGATTCAGAAATATCGTTCTCGTGCAACACAGTTAGCTCTTTATTCCCATGTAGTAATGAGTGCTGTCGACAAGGGATTTCAGATCGATTCCATATTCCTAGATTTCGAGAAGGCTTTTGATACCGTTCCTCACAAGCGACTATTAATCAAATTGCTTGCATATGGAGTATCGTCTCAGTTTGGATTCGTGATTTCCTCTCAGAGAGGTCACAGTCCGTAATTATAGACGGTAAATCATCGAGTAGAACAGAGTTGACATCTGGTGTTCCGCAACGTAGTGTCATAGGCCCCCTGCTGTTCCTTTATTTACATAAATGATCTACCAGTAGGTGACAATCTGATCAGCTCGCTTAGATTGTTAACAGATGACGCTGTAATTTACCGCCTAGTAAAATCATGAGACGATCAATTCCAAATACAAAATGATCAAGAGAGAATTTATGTATGGTGCGAAAAGTGACAATTGGCACTAAACAAAGAAAAGTACGAGATCATCCACGTGGGTACTAAAAGAAATCCGATAAATTTTTGGTGTATGATAAATCGCACGAATCTAAGGACTGTCAATGCGACTAAATACCTAGGAATTACAATTACAAGCAACTTAAATTGGAAAGACCATATAGATAATGTTGTGCGGAAGGCGAAACAAAGATTGCACTTTGTTGGCAGAAGAATTAGAAGATGCGACAAACCCGCTAAAGAGACAGCCTACATTACACTTGTCCGTCCTCTGCTGGAATATTGCTGCACGGTATGGGATCCTTACCGGGTAGGATTGACGGAGGACATCGAAAAAGTGCAAAGGAGGGCAGCTCGTTTCGTGTTATTGCGCTGTAGGGGTGTCATTGATATGATACGCGAGTTGGGGTGGCAGTCACTGAAACAAAGGCGGTTTTCTTTGCGAAATTTCAATCACCAACTTTCTCTTCCGAATGCGAAAATATTTTGTTGACACCCACCTACGTAGGGACAAATGAACATCATAATAAAATAAGAGGAATCAGAGCGCGAACAGAACGATTTAGGTGTTCCTTTTTCCCACGCGCCATTCGATAGTGGAATGGTAGACAATTAGTAGAAAAATGGTTCGATGAACCTGTGCCGGGTACGTAAGTGTGAATTGCAGAGTATCCGTGTAGATCTACGTATGGGGATGTAGATATAGACATAACGGTGGATTTGGAGCTTGTAAAGACGTTGCATAAGTGGACGATTTAATAGCACAGTTTTGTACAATCGCGTGACATATGCTGCCATCAACGGTAATACACGACGCTTTTCCAAAGTACACAGAACTCAATACGTCGCTCTTAACGGAACAAAATGGACAGATGTAACGGTTATTCCTGCAGTGCCACAAGGAAGTGTGATAGGCCTTTGCTGTTTACAAGGTATGTAAATGGTTTAGTAGGATGCTTGATGTAACGTTCATGTCACATCCCTGCCGATGTTTATTACATTTTTGTTGCTGTGTTTTAATGCACAGTATAGGAAGATTTTGCTCCAAGAACCGATTCTTTCATCACCTACATTTACTGCATGAATATTAATAAACAGCTACAGCGGTACTGATGACGTTACTTGCAGCGAGAACAAGTTAATAAGAATTTCAAAATCACTCATTCTTCAGGAATTGCTAAGTACGAATTTTAATTGCTGTCAGGGCTTATTAATGGAATTGACGGACCGAAGGGTAGGCGCCAACCTCTTAAGAGAGTCTAGGTGCTCAGTCCGGAACCGCGCGACAGGTTCGAATCCTGCCTCGGGCATGGATGTGTGTGATGTCCTTAGGTAAGTTAGGTTTAATTAGTTCTAAGTTTTTGGGGACTGATGACCTAAGATGTTAAGTCCCATAGTGCTCAGAGCCAGAGCCTCTTAAGAGAGCTGACGATTACAAAAAGAGACATAATGTCTGATGGGATAACCGCAGTTCCAAAGAACCTGGTGTAGGCATGCGTATTCAAATATGGACATATGTAAACAGGTAGAATACGGGGCAGCGGTCGGCATCTCGTATGTAAGACAACAAGAGACGCGCGGTTGCTATGATGTTATAGTCGGCGCACGTGCGGTGGGATGCACCACCTCCGAGGTAGCGATGTAGAGGGGAGTTTTCCGTACAAACATTTCACGAGTGTACCGTGAATATGAGGAATCCGGTAAAACATCAAATTTATATATATTATACATTTCGCGGCCCTGTCAGCAACTGCGTAAGTATTAATTTTAATTTTAATAAATAACAGCTTCAGTTGCACTGTTTGCCTAGAATTTACCTAGGTTTCAGTGTATTAATTTATGGATTTGTAGTTTTAGCTTGACGATGTCCACTGTGTAAAGACGGTAGTTACTGTTATTCTGAAGAAGGTTGGGTTACCCCTACTGAAACCTACGTAAATTCAAGGCAAACGGTGCAACTGAGTCTGTTAGTTATTAAAATTAAAATTAAAACATCAAATCTCTGACATCGCTGCGGCCAGTAAAAGATCCTACAGGAACCGACCAACGTCGACTAAAGAGAATCATTCAACGTGACAGAATTACAAAACTTCCGAAAATTGCTGCAGATACCAATACTGGGGCATCAACAAGTGTCAGTGTGCGAACCGTTCAACCAAGCATCATCGATATGGGGTTTCGGTGCCAAAGACAGAATCGTGTGCCTTTGATGACTGCCACAAGACGTACATGGGGACGCACAGTGCTGCTACGTGTGATTTACGTATGAAAGACCGGTGCGTCCTCGCCACACTTCTCGTAACTGATTTTTAGTCGACTTTCTTACCTCGCGTCTCGTAAGTGTTGCCCCAGTCGGTTTCTCGTCCACTTGTCCCGCGCTTTAGCGCTCGAACCGTAAACAGTCCATAATCATGTGACTATTCTGTAGGATTAAATGCTAAGCATGACAAGCATCTTAAAATGTTAGGATGGCGACTAATTTTGTTTTATTTCACCAATCCGAAAGTTAAAAAGTCGATTTCTAAAACCAGTCTGTCGTTAACATCCATAACAAGATTCCTGCTCATTAAGCATTAGGTCCCGAGCATCGCTAACGTGTAAAAAATGCTTCAACTATCCTAGAATCAGCGTGAGATCGTACAGACAAATGAAACAATTTACTCTGCCTTTATGTGGAGGTCCACTTCTCACTCTAGTTCGCCTGTTGCCGCTTTGGAGACCGATCGTAGACCAGTCGTCAGCTGTCTTAAGAGTTTGGCGCCTACCCCTCGGTCCATCAGTGCCATCAACAAGCACTGACAGCTAGTAAAATTTGTAAGTAGCATTTCCTAAAGAATTGAACGATACTGAAATTATTATTATTAAGATGTTTTCGCTACAAGTAATGTCACCAGCACCGCTGTAGCTGTGTATTAATATTTAAGCAGTAAACATAAAAAGACTCACATCTTGGAGCAAAATCTTCCTATACCGTGCATTGAAACACAGCAAAAAATGTAATAAACGCCGGCCAGGATGTGACATAAACGCCACGCGAAGCGTCCTACTACACTTGTCCCATACATTTTCAGCAGATCGACATAAATGATAGTTGTTGTTGTTGTTGTTGTGGTCTTCAGTCCTGAGACTGGTTTGATGCAGCTCTCCATGCTACTCTATCCTGTGCAAGCTTCTTCATCTCCCAGCACCTACTGCAGCCTACATCCTTCTGAATCTGATTAGTGTACTCATCTCTTGGTTTCCCTCTACGATTTTTACCCTCCACGCTGCCTTCGAATACTAAATTGGTGGTCCCTTGATGCCTCAGAACATGTCCTACCAACCGATCCCTTCTTCTGGTCAAGTTGTCCCACAAACTTCTCTTCTCCCCAATCCTATTCAACACCTCCTCATTAGTTACGTGATCTACCCACCTAATCTTTAACATTCTTCTGTAGCACCACATTTCGAAAGCTTCTATTCTCTTCTTGTCTAAACTATTAATGGTCCACTTTTCACTTCCATACATGGCTACACGCCATACAAATACTTTCAGAAACGACTTCCTGACATTTAAATCTATACTCGACGTTAACAAATTCTTCTTCTTCAGAAACGCTTTCCTTGCCATTGCCATTCTACATTTTATATCCTCTCTACTTCGACCATCATCAGTTATTGTGCTCCACAAATAGCAAAACTCGTTTACTACTTGAAGTGTCTCATTTCCTGATCTAATTCCCGCAGCATCACCCGAGTAAATTTGACTACATTCCATTATCCTCGTTTTGCTTTTCTTGATATTCATCTTTTACCCTCGTTTCAAGACACTGTCCATTCCGTTCAGCTGCTCTTCCAAGTCCTTTGCTGTCTCTGACAGAATTACAATGTCATCGGCGAACCTTAAAGTTTTTATTTCTTCTCCATGGATTTTAATACCTACCCCGGACTTTTCTTTTGTTTCCTTTACTGCTTGCTCAATCCACAGATTGAATAACCTCGGGGATAGGCTACAACCCTGTCTCACTCCCTTCCCAACCACTGCTTCTCTTTCATACCCCTCGACTCTTATAACTGCCACCTGGTTTCTGTAAAAATTGTAAATAGCCTTTCGCTCCCTGTATTTTACCCCTGCCACCTTCAGAATCTGAAAGAGAGTATTCCAATCAACATTGTCAAAAGCTTTCTCTAATTCTACAAATGCTAGAAATGTAGGTTTGCCTTTCCTTAATCTTTTTCTAAGATAAGTCGTAAGGTCAGTATTGCCTCACGTGTTCCAACATTTCTACGGAATCCAAACTGATCTCCCCCCAGGTCGGCTTCTATCAGTTTTTCCATTCGTCTGTAAAGAATTCGAGTTAGTATTTTGCAGCTGTGACTTATTAAACCGATAGTTCGGTAATCTTGACATCTGTCAACACCTGCTTTGTTTGGGGTTGGAATTATTATATTCTTCTTGAAGTATGAGGGTATTTCGCCTGTCTCATACATCTTGCTCACCAGATGGTAGAGTTTTGTCAGAACTGGCTCTCCCAAGGCTGTCAGTAGTTCTAATGGAATGTTGTCTACTCTGGGGGCCTTGTTTCGACTCAGGTCTCTCAGTGCTCTGTCAAACTCTTCACGCAGTATCACATCTTCCATTTCATCTTCATCTACATCCTCTTCCATTTCGAAAATATTGTCCTCAAATACATCGCCCTTGTATAGACCCTCTGTATACTTCTTGCACCTTTCTGATTTCTCTTCATTGCTTAGAACTGGGTTTCCATCAAAGTTTTTGATATTCATGCAAGTGGTTCTCAGTTCTGCAGAGGTCTCTTTAGTTCTCCTATAGGCAGTATCTATCTCACCCCTAGTGAGATAAGCCTCTACATCCTTACATTTGTCCCCTAGCCATTTCTGCTTAGCCATTTTGCACTTCCTGTCGATATCATATTTGAGACGTTTGTATTTCTTTTTGCCTGCTTCACTTACTGCATTTTTATATTTTCTCCTTTCATCAGTTAAATTCAATATTTCTTCTGTTACCCAAGGGTTTCTACTAGCCCTCGTCTTTTTACCTATTTGATCCTCTGCTGCCTTCACTATGTCATCCCTCAAAGCTACCCATTCTTCTTCTACTGTATTTCATTCCTCTATTCCTGTCAATTGTTCCCTTATACTCTCCCTGAAACTCTGTACAACCTCTGGTTCTTTCAGTTTATCCAGGTCTCATCTCCTTAAATTCCCACCTTTTTGCATTATCTTCAGTTTTAATCTACATTTCATAACCAATAGATTTTAATCAGAGTCCACATCTGCCCCTGGAAATGTCATACAATTTAAAACCTGGTTCCTAAATCTCTGTCTTACAATTATATGATTTATCTGTTACCTTTTAGCATCTCCAGGGTTCTTCCATGTACACAACTTTCTTTCATGATTCTTGAACCAAGTGTTAGCTATGATTAAGTTATGCTCTGCACAAAATTCTACCAGATTGCTTCCTGTTTCATTTCTTTGCCCCAATCCATATTCACCTACTATATTTCCTTCTCTTCCTTTTCCTACTCTCGAATTCTAGTCACCCATGACTATTAAATTTTCGTCTCCCTTCACTACCTGAATAATTTCTTTTATCTCCTCATACATTTAATCAATTTCTTCGTCATCTGCAGAGCTAGTTGGGATATATATAAACTTGTACTACTGTAGTAGACGTGGGCTTCGTGTCTATCTTGGCCACAATAATGCGTTCACTATGCTGTTTGTTGTAGGTTATCCGCATTCCTATTTTGCTTTTCATTATTAAACCACTCCTGCATTACCCCTATTTGACTTTGTATTTATAACCCTGTATTCACCTTACCAAAAGTCTTGCTCCTTCTGCCACCGAACTTCACTAATTTCCACTATATCTAACTTTAACCTATCCATTTTCCTTTTTAGATTTTCTAACTTACCTGCCTGATTAAGGGATCTGACTTTCCACGCTCCGATCCATAGAACGCCAGCATTCATTCTCCCGATAACGACGTCCTCTTGAGTAGTCCCTGCCCGGAGATCCGAATGGGAGACTATTTTACCTCCGGAATATTTTACCCAAGAGGACGCCATCATCATTTAATCATACAGTAAAGCTGCATGCCCTCGGGAAAAATTACGGCTGTAGTTTCCCCTTGCTTTCAGCCGTATAAGTCTATAATTACGTGCATCTGTCGTATGACCCTTCCTGGAACTGGAATGACCTGCGCTTTCCTCCTGTCGCTACATAATCTTAGTTGCTCCAGCGATCTGCAAAGGTAAACTGCTTGTAGAAAGGAGGCAAGCCAGATTCCCAGACTGTGATTCATTGAAACAATCCACAGGAGATGTAATACACCGACAAAAGAAGTAACGTACGAAACAGTCGTTCGATCAATATTAGAATGCTGCTCATTAGTATGGGATCCGTACCAGACAGAACTGATAGAGGAAAAAGAGAAGAGCAGCACATTTCGTCACAGGTTCGTTTAGTGAGCGAGAAAGCGTCTCTGAGATCCTCAGCCAATTCCTGCAGCATGCGCTGCAAAAGAGGCGTTCTGCGTCACGTCACGGTCTAGTGTTAATGTTCCGAAAGCGTCCATTGCTAGAAGAGTCAATCAATACACTGCCTTTCCCTACGTGTATCTCGCTAAAAGACCACGAACATAAAATTAGAGACATTCACCATGGAAACAGAAAACGACCAAATGTTAAATTTCCTTGACTTCACAGTACATAGGCGCAACAAGCAGCACCAATTCTCCTTATTCAGGAAAGTGAACACCACCAGCACAGCCATTCACAAACATTCTAATAATCCGATTGCACACAAACTAGTCGGTTTCCAGTATATACCGCACACCCTGAACAAAACCTCACTCACTGAAGACAACTATAACAATGAACAACAGAGAATCAGACAAATAGCTGTACAGAATTGATACGATACAAATACTATAGATACACTGAACAACAAGATTAAAACACAATCGAAAAGGACGCACAACACACAAAAACAAAAGCATTCTCAACAACTTACAAACACAAAGAACACACATATGAGGACACATGAACAAGAAACACCAACAACAATAAACAATTGGTTCACTCTTACCTACAACAACAGAACAGCCCACAGAATTGGCAACATACTCAAAAGACAATGGCTAAAAATAGCCTACAGGGCAGACAGCTCAACACAGGGAAACCTAAGGACAACCAACACAAACACAGTACAATTCGTATTTACCAACTAACATGTCAGGACTGCAAATCAGTTTATATAGGACAGACAAGCAAAACTTTAATGCCAGATACAAAGATCAGCATTAAAAAATAACAGCTCTAACTCCACATTTGCTGAAGACATTATGGACAAGAAAAATACCCCCAACAGAAATCAATACTGACTAGAAAATTCTCAAATGCAACAAGAGCCCCCACACCCCCCAAAAAAGCTAATAATTGAAGAAAACTATCAAATACTGTGAAAGCCACAGTTGAAGGAAAACAAGTGATAAATGAATACAGAGTTCTCTGCATGGACCTCTGTTCTCGTCCTCTAAGTAGTATTAGACTACACCAACTTATAGAACCCCCACGCCCCCTTACCCTTCACACACACACACACACACACACACACACACACACACACACACACACCTTTCCACAGAGAACTAATCATTTTCAGGCATAACTGTAACAATTTCCAAATAGTAATTTTTGGTAAATAATTCGTCTACATTAACTTGCAGATGACAAACAGTGAAAGAAAACAGGCATAATCCCTCAGGAAGACCACACCACGTGGTAAAAGGGTATGAGTATATAACTTTACGTGTTCTTCAAAAGGTAGTAATTAGGGTATTAAAAACTAATAGCAAAGAACATTCTTTATGTTTAACAGCCATTAAATAAAAGTCCGCTGATGATGTGCAACTGTAGTGAAACACGTTTGGGATGTAAAAGAAAGTAGTGTTTTGCTAAAGGTGTACCCCATCCAAAAATATTTGTATGATGTTTCTTACTATTCACATTTGTCTCTATGAATCAGCAAGCAGTTACATCACGCACGGTGGTGAGAATACATGATCGTCGTGCCAGATTCTAAAAGGCATACAGAGACGTAAAAATGTACTTTGGAAAAGTGCAATATATTTCCATTTATGGCTGCATGTGTTTCGCGATTGTACACAACTGTGACTTTAAATCGTCCACTTACGCGACCTATTTACAAGCACCAAATTCACCGCCACATCTACATCCCCGTACTACACTGCAAACCACTGCGAACTGCATGGCAGAGTGTACTTGGCACGGTAAAAAGTTTCGAAATTTGTTCCCATTCCGTTCGTGAAAGGAGTGCGTTAAGGGCGAGTGCTGAGTCGTCTCCGTGCTGTGGCCGGCCTGACTCTGCATTCAGCCTCCTTACGTCAGTGACGCGTAGTGGCTGGAGAGCGCCCCTGGACTCCTCGCTCAACAGCCGCCTGCGAAATATCATAAACGTCTCTCGTGGGGTAACTTGTGGCTCTCTTCAGGTGTCTGCTGACTGAGTTGTTTCAACACTTGCGTGACACTCTCCCGCGCGTCAGCCACACCTGTGACAGTTTGTGCAGCCCTTCTCTGTATACATTCAGTAGCTGCTATCAGTGCTGTCTGGTATGGGTCCCACACACTTGAGCATGGTGCTATGACAGGACAAACAAGTGCTTCGTAACCTATATCGAGTGCAGACGGGCTCCACTGTCCGAGTACCCTGCCAGTCAGTATCCTACAAGTCACCCCAGCTCACTAGTTTTCAGATGGTCAGGATCAGACAACAGAGCACCTAAGGTGGCATTTAACAAGAAATAGTGCCCTCAAAACAGCTCTAGGTTAAATATTTTTTACAAATGGGAACGGAATTACGGATATTCACACTCACAGTATGTCTGCTGCGTCAATTTTGAATAAAAACGCAAGATCAAGACGAAAACCTCCATCGGCTTCTGCCTCAACATCTCACTGCAATCCTACTGTCGTTGTCTGCGACCATCTTTCCACACAGTGAGACATAGATATTTCGAATTCCTGTGTAGTCTCTCAACACTGAGACATTACCCAACCAGACAGTTAAAATTGTTGCTGATCTTCATACGTTGACGGCCTCTCTGTTGATGGAAATGTAAGGCACGAGTGCCGGCCGCTGAATCAAATTGAAGGGATGTAAATAATGTGCCTAAAATTAAAAGGAAGACATGAAGGGCTTTCATAAGTTCTCAGATGGTATCAAGCAGACCAAACATTGGCATACTATAAAGCCAGATTTTGTTGTATTGAAGCGACAGATAATCCTTCACTTTTGCTTTCTTTTGGTTAGGTAGTTAGTGCACAAGAAATGCACATATGAAACAAGACTTTTAATATATATATATATATATATATATATATATATATATATATATACACGCGCACACACCGTAGATGAATACATGAATAGGAATAAACAAATCTATAATTATAGAATATACACTCCTGGAAATTGAAATAAGAACACCGTGAATTCATTGTCCCAGGAAGGGGAAACTTTATTGACACATTCCTGGGCTCAGATACATCACATGATCACACTGACAGAACCACAGGCACATAGACACAGGCAACAGAGCATGCACAATGTCGGCACTAGTACAGTGTATATCCACCTTTCGCAGCAATGCAGGCTGCTATTCTCCCATGGAGACGATCGTAGAGATGCTGGATGTAGTCCTGTGGAACGGCTTGCCATGCCATTTCCACCTGGCGCCTCAGTTGGACCAGCGTTCGTGCTGGACGTGCAGACCGCGTGAGACGACGCTTCATCCAGTCCCAAACATGCTCAATGGGGGACAGATCCGGAGATCTTGCTGGCCAGGGTAGTTGACTTACACCTTCTAGAGCACGTTGGGTGGCACGGGATACATGCGGACGTGCATTGTCCTGTTGGAACAGCAAGTTCCCTTGCCGGTCTAGGAATGGTAGAACGATGGGTTCGATGACGGTTTGGATGTACCGTGCACTATTCAGTGTCCCCTCGACGATCACCAGTGGTGTACGGCCAGTGTAGGAGATCGCTCCCCACACCATGATGCCGGGTGTTGGCCCTGTGTGCCTCGGTCGTATGCAGTCATGATTGTGGCGCTCGCCTGCACGGCGCCAAACACGCATACGACCATCATTGGCACCAAGGCAGAAGCGACTCTCATCGCTGAAGACGACACGTCTCCATTCGTCCCTCCATTCACGCCTGTCGCGACACCACTGGAGGCGGGCTGCACGATGTTGGGGCGTGAGCGGAAGACGGCCTAACGGTGTGCGGGACCGTAGCCCAGCTTCATGGAGACGGTTGCGAATGGTCCTCGCCGATACCCCAGGAGCAACAGTGTCCCTAATTTGCTGGGAAGTGGCGGTGCGGTCCCCTACGGCACTGCGTAGGATCCTACGGTCTTGGCGTGTATCCGTGCGTCGCTGCGGTCCAGTCCCACGTCGACGGGCACGTGCACCTTCCACCGACCACTGGCGACAACATCGATGTACTGTGGAGACCTCACGCCCCACGTGTTGAGGAATTCGGCGGTACGTCCACCCGGCCTCCCGCATGCCCACTATACGCCCTCGCTCAAAGTCCGTCAACTGCACATACGGTTCACGTCCACGCTGTCGCGGCATGCTACCAGTGATAAAGACTGCGATGGAGCTCCGTATGCCACGGCAAACTGGCTGACACTGACGGCGGCGGTGCACAAATGCTGCGCAGCTAGCGCCATTCGACGGCCAACACCGCGGTTCCTGGTGTGTCCGCTGTGCCGTGCGTGTGATCATTGCTTGTACAGCCCTCTCGCAGTGTCCGGAGCAAGTATGGTGGGTCTGACACACCGGTGTCAATGTGTTCTTTTTTCCATTTCCAGGAGTGTACATTTTGTGCCATTTAAGGGAATGGGGTAAATAATAGAAACGTTAATCTTTAACACTTTTATATATATAACTCAAATAGGGGTAATGCAGGAGTAGGTTTAATAATGAAAAGCAAAATTGGAATGTGGGTAACCTACTACAAACAGCATAGTGAACGCATTATTGTGGCAAAGATAGACACGAAGACCACGTCTACTATAGTAGTACAAGTTTATATGCCAACTAGCTCTGCAGACGACGAAGAAATTGATGAAATGTATGAGGAGATAAAAGAAATTATTCAGATAGTGAAGGAAGACGAAAATTTAATAGTCACGGGTGACGAATTCGACAGTAGGAAAAGAAAGAGAAGGAAACATAGTAGGTGAATATGGATTGGGGCTAAGAAATGAAACAGGAAGCCATCTGGTAGAATTTTGTGCAGAGCATAACTTAATCATAGCTAACACTTGGTCCAAGAATCATGAAAGAAGGTTGTGTACATGGAAGAACTTTGGAGATACTAAAAGGTATCAGACAAATCATATAATGGTAAGACAGAGATTTAGGAACCAGGTTTTAAATTGTAAGACATTTCCAGGGGCAGATGTGGACTCTGATTACAATCTATTGGTTATGAAATGTAGATTAAAACTGAAGAAAATGCAAAAAGGTGGAAATTTAAGGAGATGGGACCTGGATAAACTGAAAGAACCAGAGGTTGTACAGAGTTTCAGGGAGAGCATAAGGGAACAACTGACAGGAATGGAGGAAAGAAATACAGTAGAAGAAGAGTGGGTAGCTTTGAGGGATGACATAGTGAAGGCAGCAGAGGATCAAATAGGTAAAAAGACGAGGGCTAGTAGACTCCCTTGGGTAACAGAAGAAATATTGAATTTGACAATTGAAAGGAGAAAATATAAAAATGCAGTAAGTGAAGCAGGCAAAAAGAAATACAAACGTCTCAAATATGATATCGACAGGAAGTGCAAAATGGCTAAGCAGGAATGGCTAGAGAACAAATATAAGGATGTAGAGGCTTATATCACATGGCGGAAGATAGATGCTGCCCATAGGAAAATTAAAGAGACCTTTACAGAACGGAGAACCACTTGCATGAATATCAAGAACTTTGATGGAAACCCAGTTCTAAGCAAAGAAGGGAAATCAGAAAGGTGGAAGAAGTATACAGAGGGTCTATACAAGGGCGATGTACTTGAGGACAATATTATGGAAATGGAAGCGGATGTAGATGAAGATGAAATGGAAGATGTGATACTGCGTGAAGAGTTTGACAGAGCACTGAAAGACCTGAGTCGAAACAAGGACCCCAGAGTAGACAACATTCCATTAGAACTACTGACGGCCTTGGGAGAGCCAGTCCTGACAAAACTCTACCATCTGGTGAGCAAGATGTATGAGACAGGCGAGATACCCTCAGACTTCAAGAAGAATATAATAATTCCAACCCCAAATAAAGCAGGTGTTGACAGATGTGAAGATTACCGAACTATCGGTTTAATAAGTCACAGCTGCAAAATACTAACTCGAATTCTTTACAGACGAATGGAAAAACTGATAGAAGCCGACCTGGGGGGAGATCAGTTTGGATTCCGTAGAAATGTTGGAACACGTGAGGCAATACTGACCCTACGACTTATCTTAGAAAAAGATTAAGGAAAGGCAAACCTACATTTCTAGCATTTGTAGACTTAGAGAAAGCTTTTGACAATGTTGATTGGAATACTCTCTTTCAAATTCTGAAGGTGGCAGGGGTAAAATACAGGGAGCGAAAGGCTATTTACAATCTGTACAGAAACCAGGTGGCAGTTATAAGAGTCGAGGGGTATGAAAGAGAAGCAGTGGTTGGGAAGGGAGTGAGTCAGGGTTGTAGCCTATCCCCAAGGTTATTCAATCTGTGGATTGAGCAAGCAGTAAAGGAAACAAAAGAAAAGTCCGGAGGGATCACTAGTTTAGTATTGGAGGGCAGCGTGGAGGGTAAAAATCGTAGAGGGAAACCAAGAGATGAATACACTAATCAGATTCAGAAGGATGTAGGCTGCAGTAGGTGCTGGGAGATGAAGAAGCTTTCACAGGATATAGTAGCATGGAGAGCTGCATCAAACCAGTCTCAGGACTGAAGACCACAACAACAACAACAACAACTATCATTTATGTCGATCTGCTGAAAATGTATGGGACAAGTTCACCGGACATGGACCTTGACGTTCTTGGGTAACGAAAACATCTTCTATAAATGGCAGACGGTTTCCACAAACAGGGAGTTTGCGAAACTCAGCTCGCGCTGTTCCCCCACAACACATCGGCCCTCAGCTTCATGCCATGTTTGTTGACTGCCAGAAGTCATTTGACACCGCCCCGCACTGCCGTTTAGTGATAAATTCGAGCTTAGCGGGTATCGCATTAGATTTGCCACTGGCTACAAGATTTCCTTACGAACAGAACTCAACACGTCGCTCTTAACTAAACAAAATCGAAATGTAACGCTTATTTCTGCAGTGCTCCAAGGAAGTGTCAGAGGCCTTTTATTTAGACAGTATGTAAACTGTGTAGTAGGACGCTTCGCGTGGCGTTTATGTCACATCCTGGCCGGCGTTTATTACATTTTTTGCTGTGTTTCAATGCACGGTATAGGAAGATTTTGCTCCAAGATGTGAGTCTTTTTATATTTACTGCTTAAATATTAATACACAGCTACAGCGGTGCTGGTGACATTACTTGTAGCGAAAACATCTTAATAATAATAATTTCAGTATCATTCAATTCTTTAGGAAATGCTACTTACAAATTTTACTAGCTGCCAGTGCTTGTTGATGGCACTGATGGACCGAGGGGTAGGCGCCAAACTCTTAAGACAGCTGACGACTGGTCTACGATCGGTCTCCAAAGCGGCAACACGCGAACTAGAGTGAGAAGTGCATCTCCACATAAAAGCAGAGTAAATTGTTTCATTTGTCTGTACGATCTCACGCTGATTCTAGGATAGTTGAAGCATTTTTTACACGTTAGCGATGCTCGGGACCTAATGCTTAATGAGCAGGAATCTTGTTATGGATGTTAACGACAGACTGGCTTTAGATATCATCTTTTTAACTTTGGGATTGGTGAAATAAAACAAAATTAGTCGCCATGCTAACATTTAAGATGCTTGTCATGCTTAGCATTTAATCCTACAGAATAGTCACATGATTATGGACTGTTTACGGTTCGAGCGCTAAAGCGCGGGACAAGTGGACGAGAAACCGACTGGGGCAACTCTTACGAGACGCGAGGTAAGAAAGTCGACTAAAAATCAATTACGAGAAATGTGGCGAGGACGCACCGGTCTTTCATACGTAAATCACACGTAGCAGCACTGTGCGTCCCCATGTACGTCTTGTGGCAGTCATCAAAGGCACACGATTCTGTCTTTGGCGCCGAAACCCCATATCGATGATGTTTGGTTGAACGGTTCGCACACTGACACTTGTTGATGCCCCAGTATTGGTATCTGCAGCAATTTTCGGAAGTTTTGGAATTCTGTCACGTTGAATGATTCTCTTTAGTCGACGTTGGTTCCGTTCTCGTAGGATCTCTCACTGGCCGCAGCGAAGTCAGAGATTTGATGTTTTAATTTTAATTTTAATAACTAACAGATTCAGTTGCACCGTTTGCCTTGAATTTACGTGCGTTTCAGTAGGGGTAACCCAACCTTCTTCAGAATAACAGTAACTACCGTCTTTACACAGTGGACATCGTCAAGCTAAACTACAAATCCATAAATTAATACACTGAAACCTAGGTAAATTCTAGGCAAACTGTGCAACTGAAGCTGTTATTTATTAAAATTAAAATTAATACTTACGCAGTTGCTGACGGGGCCGCGAAATGTAGAAGATATTTAAATTTGATGTTTTACCGGATTCCTCATATTCACGGTACACTCGTGAAATGTTTGTACGGAAAACTCCCCTCTACATCGCTACCTCGGAGGTGGTGCATCCCACCGCTCGTGCGCCGACTATAACATCATAGCAACCGCGCGTCTCTTGTTGTCTTACATACGAGATGCCGACCGCTGCCCCGTATTCTACCTGTTTACATATGTCTATATTTGAATACGCATGCCTACACCAGTTTCTTTGGAACTGCGGTTATCCCATCAGACATTATGTCTCTTTTTGTAATCGTCAGCTCTCTTAAGAGGCTCTGGCTCTGAGCACTATGGGACTTAACATCTTAGGTCATCAGTCCCCCAGAACTTAGAACTAATTAAACCTAACTAACCTAAGGACATCACACACATCCATGCCCGAGGCAGGATTCGAACCTGTCGCGCGGTTCCGGACTGAGCGCCTAGACTCTCTTAAGAGGTTGGCGCTTACCCTTCGGTCCGTCAATTCCATTAATAAGCCCTGACAGCAACTAAAATTTGTACTTAGCAATTCCTGAAGAATGAGTGATTTTGAAATTCTTATTAACTTGTTCTCGCTGCAAGTAACGTCATCAGCACCGCTGGAGCTGTTTATTAATATTCATGCAGTAAATGTAGGTGATGAAAGACTCGGTTCTTGGAGCAAAATCTTCCTATACCGTGCATTAAAACACAGCAACAAAAATGTAATAAACATCGGCAGGGATGTGACATGAACATTACATCAAGCATCCTACTACACCATTTACATGCTTTGTAAACAGCAAAGGCCTATCACACTTCCTTGTGGCACTGCAGGAATAACCGTTACATCTGTCCATTTTGTTCCGTTAAGAGCGACGTATTGAGTTCTGTGTGCTTTGGAAAAGCGTCGTGTATTACCGTTGATGGCTGCATATGTCACGCGGTTGTACAAAACTGTGCTATTAAATCGTCCACTTAGGCAACGTCTTTACAAGCTCCAAATCCACCGTTATGTCTATATCTACATCCCCATACGTAGATCTACATCTACACGGATACTCTGCAATTCACACTTACGTGCCCGGCACAGGTTCATCGAACCATTTTCCTACTAATTCTCTACCATTCCACTATCGAATGGCGCGTGGGAAAAAGGAACACCTAAATCGTTCTGTTCGCGCTCTGATTCCTCTTATTTTATTATGATGTTCATTTCTCCCTACGTAGGTGGGTGTCAACAAAATATTTTCGCATTCGGAAGAGAAAGATGGTGATTGAAATTTCACAAATATATTTCGCCGCAAAGAAAACCGCCTTTGTTTCAGTGACTGCCACCCCAACCCGCGTGTCATATCAGTGACACTCTCACCCCTATTGCGCGATAACACGAAACGAGCTGCCCTTCTTTGCACTTTTTCGATGTCCTCCGTCAATCCTACCTGGTAAGGATCGCATACCGTGCAGCAGTATTCCAGCAGAGGCCGGACAAGTGTAATGTAGGCTGTCTCTTTAGCGGGTTTGTCGCATCTTCTAATTGTTCTGCCAACAAATTGCAATCTTTGTTTCACCTTCCGCACAACATTATCTATATGGTCTTTCCAATTTAAGTTGCTTGTAATTGTAATTCCTAGGTATTTAGTCGCATTGACAGTCCTTAGATTCGTGCGATTTATCATATGCCAAAACCTTATCGGATTTCTTTTAGTACCCACGTGGATGATCTCGTACATTTCTTTGTTTAGTGCCAATTGTCAGTTTTCGCACCATACATAAATTCTCTCTTGATCATTTTGTAATTGGAATTGATCGTCTGATGATTTTACTAGACCGTAAATTACAGCGTCATCTGTTAACAATCTAAGGGAGCTGATCAGATTGTCACCTACTGGTAGATCATTTATGTAAATAAGGAACAGCAGGGGGCCTATGACACTACATTGCGGAACACCAGATGTCAACTCTGTTCTACTCGATGATTTACCGTCTATAATTACGGACTGTGTCCTCTCTGAGAGGAAATCACGAATACAAACTGAGACGATACTCCATATGCAAGCAATTTGATTAATAGTCGCTTGTGAGGAACGGTATCAAAAGCCTTCTGGAAATCTAGGAATATGGAATCGATCTGAAATCCCTTGTCGACAGCACTCATTACTTCATGGGAATAAAGAGCTAACTGTGTTGCACGAGAAAGATATTTCTGAATCCGTGTTGGTTATGTATCAATAAGTCATTTTCTTCAAGGTGATTCATAATGTTCGAGTACAGTATAAACTGCAAAATGTTACTGCATATTGAGGTCAGTGACACGGGTCTGTAATTCAGTGGGTTACCCCTATTTCCTTTCTTGAATATTGGTTTGACCTGTGCTACTTTCCAGTCTTTAGGAACAGACCTTTCGTCAAGTGAGCAGTTGTATATGATTGCTAAGAAAGGCACTATTGTGTCTGCATACCTGCTTGGTATACCATCTGGACCTGAAGACTTGCCTTTCTTAAGTGATTTGAGTTGTTTCGCAACGCCTAAGATATCTACTTTTATTTCACTCATGCTAACAGCTGTTCTTGTTTCGAATTCATGAATATTTACTTCGCCTTCTTTCGTGAAGGAATTACGGAAAACTGTATTTAGTAACTCCGTTTTAGTGGCAACATCATCGGTAACATTTCCATCGCTATCGCGCAGTGACGGTATTGACTGTTTTTTGCCACTGGTGTTCTTTACATACGACCAGAGTCTCTTTCGGTTTTCTACCATGTTTTGAGGCAATATTTCACTGTGGAAACTATTAAAGGCATCTCGCATTGACGTCCGCAGTAAATTTGGAGCTTTCGTGAAACTTAGCCACTCTCGGGGATTTTGCATTCTTCTGAATTGGCATGCTTTTTTCGTTGCTTCTGCAGCAGTGTTCTGACGAGTTTTGTGTACCATGGTGGATCAGTCCCGTCTCTTATTAACTTATGGGGTACGAATCTATCTACTGCTGTCGACAGTGTATCTTTGAATTTGAGCCATATCTGGTACCCTTACGAAATTAGCTTGCGAGGAATGGAGACTCTCTATTAGGAAGGCATCAAGCGAATTTTTATCTGCGTTTATTTTTAGAGGTTTTCGGTTGATATGGTTCTGAGCCTCGTTACAATGACCTTGTGTTCACTAATCCCTGTATCCTTCATGATCCTCTCTGTTAGATCAGGATTATTTGTGGCTAAGAGGTCAAGTGTGTTTTCGCAACCATTTACAATTCGTGTGGGCTCATCAACTAATTGTTCAAAGTAATTATCTGAGAAAGCATGTAGTGCAATTTCGGAAGATGTTTTCTGCCTACCACCGGCTTTCAGCATGTATTGTCACCAACAAATCGAGGGTAGATTGAAATCTTCACCAATTATAACTGTATGAGTGGGGTACTAATTTGTAATGAGAGTCAAGTTTTCTTTGAAGCGTTCAGCTATTATATCATTTGAGTCGGAGGTCGGTAGAAGCAGTGAATTATTATTTTGGTACAGATGTTGAGTATAACCCCTACCCATTGTAATACGCTGGAACTATCTATTTCAACTTCACTACAAGATAAACTACTGCCAACAGACACAAACACAACACCACCTACTTTACTTAATCTATACTTTCTGAACACGGTTTGCGCCTCTGTAAAAATTTCGGCAGAATTTATCTCCGGCTTTAGCCAGCTTTCTGTTCCTATAACGATTTCATCAAACCACTATGAAGTGCATGGTAGAGGGTACTTGGCACTGCAATAAGGAAAAGAATGTTAACTGCGCTTTTTAGTTGCTAATTGCGACTCTTAGTTGCGATTTCTCACAGAAATCGCAGTGTCTCGACAGCGAATAGCGTACTATGAACTTTGCTCAACAGATGGCACTGCTAACTGCGCTTTTTAGTTGCTACTTGCGACTCTTAGTTGCGAATTGTCACGGAAATTTGCAGTTGGACTCGATAGCGTGTTGCAGAGATGAGCGCAGTACGTACTTTGGCCAACAGATGGCACTGTTAAGTGCGCTTTTTAGTTGCTACTTGCGACTTCTAGCCGCGACTTGTCACTGAAATTGCAGAAAGCAGTACGGAATTCGGCCAACAGATGGCTCACGGCGTTGAATGTGAAATGCTACTTGCGACTGCTAGATTTTGTGAAGTTGTTATTGTGATATCTGTGACTTCTCAATCACTGTGATTTCTAACAGATACGCGATTTCCTGCCCACCACTAATTAGATAAATCATTTCAAAACCCAGAAGCACTAGAACTGATGCGTTTCGAACAAGCAAAATTAATTTGCTCTGCAAGAAATAATAAAGCATCTCCGGCGGTAATTCGGTTGAATACCGCCCTTCAATTGTGCTCTTCCGGTACCAATCAAAGCGTTAGGTGTTGCAGGTACCAGCCAGCCAGCCAGCCAGCCCATCGGCGTGCAGCAGTCCAGACAGCAGCGGTCCTCGCCAGCAGCCAGCAGCGTCCCCGCCAGCAGCAGCAGAGTCAGGCTACGGCCTCAGTCTCCTTCATCCTTCGTCATTCTCCATCCCTTTCTACTCTGTGTCTCTCGTCGTTCTGCCTGTCTCTTGTTTGCTTCTTGTCTTGTCCTGTGTTTTTTTCCCCCGTCTCATAATGTCAACCCCCACCACCTCTTCTACAGCCACCACCACTGCCATCATATACACCTCCCCCTCCGACGCTGCCACCACTATCACGTGGTGTGCCACATCACTCACCCCTCAGTCCATACCCCCACTCCTCACTCTCCTGTCTCCCTCCATATTTGTCACCCCCTCCCCGGCTCCTCCCTCCCGCACCTCCTCTGATCCCTTCCCTCCACTCCCTACCTCTGCTCCTTCCGTTTCTGCGGCCCCAGCTCAGGTGGTCGCCGGAGGGCTACGGCCCGTGCTCCACTCTCCCCTTCGCCTTCATCGTCTTCGTCTTCACCGTCGCCTTCGCCATCGCCCTCACCATCTCCGGCGCCGCCTCCAGCATTGGGACCTACCACTCCCCGCCACCTTCGCGTCGCTCCCATCCCCCACACCTCCTCCGTCGCCGTCAAGCGCCCCAGTGGCACCCCTGTCTCCTCTACTCCCAAAAAGGCTCCGCCTCGTCCCCCTTCCCCCACCCGTGATGCCATGGATGTCTCCCCGCCTGTCTCTGCCCCCTCCTAATCCTCCTCTACCCCCTCCTCCTGCCGCTACCTCCTCTCCCATTCTGATCCCTCCCTTCTTGAAGCCCGGAACCTCACCCTCTTCCTTCGCTAGAATTTTCCTGGTGCCCCCATCTCCCTCCTCACTCCTCACAGTGATTCTGTGCTCATCTCCTCCCCCAGCCCTACCCTCCACACACACCTCCTTTCTCGCATCCCTGTCACCCGCTTTGGCCCTAATGCCTCCCTCACCCCTGCTCCTTCCCCGCCTCTCTCCCGCCAACCCCAACCCCCGCATCGCCCACCGACCCTCACCAATGTGATCACTTGGCTTAGTCTGGCGATCACGGAGGAGGAGGTGCTGGCGGAGCTTCAGGCCCATCCCCATCTGGAGGTGCGTGTGGTTCGTCGCATACACAACGCTGCCGGCCCCACCCGCCTTATGCGGGCCTTTTCCGAGCATGCCCCCTCCATAAACCGTCTCC
Organism: Schistocerca cancellata; assembly: GCF_023864275.1. NCBI lineage: Eukaryota > Metazoa > Arthropoda > Insecta > Orthoptera > Acrididae > Schistocerca > Schistocerca cancellata. Next base: position 109,441,125 of record NC_064636.1, on the reverse strand, counting down.
TGAAGAAGGGTGCCCTCCTTTTTAACCAGCGTTATAAAGTTTACCCCTCCCATTCCCCTCCTCAATCCCTCCGCTCCCAAAGGTGCTTGCAGTATAATGTGCACCCGACATGTGAGTGCCACGAGGCCACCATCTGCCAGCACTGTACTCTTTTTATGGCAGTGTCCCAATCTCCAGTCCCCCCCCCTCCTGTAATACTAGTAACCTCCCTCATCCTACCTACTCCCAGAGATGTAAGGCCTGACCCCCTCTTACCACTCCTGAACTCACCGTTCCTGTTCGCCCTCTGGACGCCCCCACCTCTCCCGGCAATTCCCTTCACCCACCCCCAACCGCTGAGGACATCACCAGATTCCTCACCATCATCCTTCAGAATGTTCATCCTTTTCAGCGCCCACACACCCGCAAAAAGATCTCCCTCGCCACCCATTCCGTTTTCCAACTCAAAATATACGCCACTTACTCCAACAACCAGGCCCATTTCACCTTCTAATATCTTGACACCCTTGTTTAAATCCCTGTCATGGCGCGACAGCACCGTATCCTTTTCGACAACATCTGCTCCCTTCCCGCCAACAAGAACCTCTTGCTGCACACCCTTGCCACCCATCACGTGGATGCCTTCCTCCTCAATGAAACCATCCTCCAACTCCACCATACTGTCCACACTTCGCCTTACCTCCTCCACCGCTCCGATAATCCCCTCCCGATTGCACGTGGTGGAGTTGCCATTGGTCACCACCGCCAGATCCCTGTTCAGCTCCAACCTCTCCTTCCCGACCCCACCAAACACCTGATCCTTAGTCTCTTCTTCCCGAGCCTTACCGTTACCTGCGCCACCATCTATGTCCGCCCTAACGCCCCTATTTCCTTCGACTTCCTCTCCCACATTGACCGTACCTTCTCCTCCTACGTGATCGCCGCTGACCTCAACATCCATAGTCGTTCCGCTGCCCAGTTACGGCGGTGGTATCGGTTCCACTCCTCCCTTCAAGGCGACCTCATCCCTGTCCCCCTGCACACCCACCCCGAATCCAACTCCACTCCCGATGTTATCCTTTCCTCCCGCAACCTCCTTGGCCACATAACGGTGGATGTTCTGGAGCCTATAGGTAGCGAACATCTCCCTGTCCTCCTCACCAATTCAGACGGTCGTCGCCCCCACCCTGACCCTCATACTGACCCTCCCCCTAAGTATATCCATGACTATTCCTGTGCCAACTGGAATGCCTACCGGGATACGCTTTCCACCCAGGTCGATAGCCACCTCTTCACCTACCCATGCTGCCTCCTTTATCCAGCAGACCTTGTCTGAGGCCATGGAGGCCCACGTCCTTACTGTCGCCGTCCACCCCCACCGTCCTTCCTTACCCCCAGAGGTCGTCCTCCTCCTCCATGAATCGCACCATCTCTACCGTGCCTTCCTCTGCACACGTGACCCGGATACACTACGACGCCACTGGCAACTCCAGCGACACATTCGTAATTTGCTCGTGGCTAAGCAACGCCGGGACTGGTGACAGACATGCACACGTTTAAATGCTACCCTACCTCTCAACTCGTCCAAGTTCTGGTCAGACTTTCTTCGCCTTACCGGAACTAAACCCTCCCCCTACTATCCCCTTCTCCATGATGATCACCCTTCCCTGACGCCCTTAGTAAGGCCAAACACTTTGCCTCTTACCTCTCCGATGTCTTTTCCATCCCCGATGATCCCCAGTTCGATTACTCCCTCTTCGCGGATGTCCGCGATCAAACTGACAACTCTGTCCCTCCCCTCGCTCCTGGTTTCCAGTACTTGGACAACATTGCACACATGGAACTCAATGCCCCTATCACTACACAGGATCTCATTGCTACACTCAGCACAAAACGCAACACCGCTCCTGGTCACGATCATGTCACCTACCGTCACCTTCATGAAGCTCCTGTGTCTTTCCTCTCCATCCTGGCCAGGTGCTACAATGTAGTCCTGTCCACCAGTTACTACCCCGACCTGTGGAAAACCTCCCATATCCTGATGTTCCTTAAACCTGGCGAACCGCCGTCCGCCGTCTCCTCTTACCATCCCATCACCTCGGTCTTCGGCAAGGTCCTGGAATCTATCCTCACCCGCCGCATCCACCAGCATCTCCACCAGCACCACCTCCTTCCCGTTACCCAGTGTGGCTTTCGGCCATCCTTGTCTTCTGACGATCTTCTCCTCACTCATCTCCTTTCCAACCAGCTTAATTCCCATCGCTCCACAATCTTCCTCTCCCTGGACCTCGAACGAGCTTGTGACCGCGATTGGCATTCCGGTCTCCTCTTCAAGCTCCAAACCTTTGCCCTTCCCATTAACTACGTCTGTCTGATCGGCACCTTTCTCTCCCACCGTCCTTGCTACGTCACCATCGATAACACCGACTCCTACACCTTTTTCCCCTCCGCCAGTGTGCCCCTAGGCTTCGTCCTCTCCCCCCTTCTGTACCTTTTGTATACGGCGGACATGCTGCCGCCGTCACCCTCCATCCACCACCTCCAGTTTGCCGATGACACCGCCTTCCTTGCCCTTGCCCCCACCCTGCAGCGCTCCCAACACTTTCTCAAATCCCATCTTGACCAGTTCACCGCTTGGTGCAACCAGTGGTTGCTCAAGGTCAATCCTTCCAAATCCCATGCGATGATTGTAGGAAAAACCACCCCTTCATTCCGCCTCCTTGATTTCTATCTCACCATCTATGGCCGTCCTATCACCCTCACTCCCACCCTTAAGTACCTTGGCGTCACCCTCAACCGTCGCCTCTCCTAGACTCCCCATCTCTGGACAATCCAAGCCAAGGCACATTCCCGACTCCGTCTCCTCAAGCTCCTTTCCAGCCGTACGTGGGGTCTGGAACCCTCCACCATCCTCCACACCTATAAATCCCTCATCCGCCCTATCCTTTGTTATGCCCATCCAGCCTGGATCTCCGCCCCCCCCCTACCTTTTATAAATTCCTCCAAATCTTTGAACGCCATGCTCTCCACCTCACCTATCGCATCCGTCTCCCCCCCCACGCGGATCCTGTATGATCTCATCCCCTTCCCCCACCTCCTTCTCTCCCTTGAAAGGGTACGGATCCTGTACACCTCCTGCAAACTCGATCCTCCTCATCCGCTTGTCTCACCCATCCTCCCCCACCCCCGCCCACTGCTGCACCTGTATTCCCACATCCCACCCGGTCTCCATCTCTCCACCCTCCTTACCCTCTCCCAAGGTGGCTTCCGCCAGCTCCCCCTCCCTGATGATGTCCTCCTCCCCTCCATCTACCCCTCCTATCAACTTTGATCCTCCCCCCCCACTTCCTGTGTCCTTTCCTTTATGCACCCTCCCTTCTCTTCCCTTCCCTTCTCTTTTACCTTTCCCTCGTCCGCTCCCTCTTCCCCTCTTCCCCGTGCTTCCCCTCCCCCTTCCTCCCTCCCCCTATCTCCCATGCCCGTGGCATTTCTGCTCTCCCCTCTCGCTCTCCCACTCCCCTTCCTGGAGGAAGGGGCAGGTCCCCGGACTCGCACACGCACAGTGAACATTCGCGCACCGGAGATCATCGCCATCAGTGTATCGTGTGTGTGCCTTCGTTTGTGTTTAGTGTTTGTTCGCCGTCACGCAACTACTGTTCCCGTGTACCGTCGCCATCATCCATGTTATGTACGCCGTATCAACTAGTGTTCGTGATGTTTCTCGTCCAGCGTGAACGGCTCGGTGTTTTTTGTTTTTTAGTGTCTACATTTTTTGCCCGCCGTTTTGATTGTATTCTCTGTGCCACCTATATTTATTACTTATTGTAAAACTCAAGGCTGAAGAGCGGCGTACTCTGCTGCTGACAGCCCGCCTTGTGTAAGGTGATCAAAATCACAATAAAGAAAATAATAATAATAATAATAATAAAGGTATTATAAAACAATAATATTCAAAGTTGGTGTCACTTCCCTTGTAAACTGTGACTTAATAAAACGTGTTTCAACTTTTTTCTGTTGTTTGAATATAGCTGGGGGAGAGCGTGTTTGATACTGGAACATATTTCGATGAATATAGAACTTCCGCCCATTAAAAAAATTTTCGACTGAGGACAAGGCTGGAACGACATAACCAGGCAGTCCGACATCACATTCAACTGTCGACAGTCAGCCGCCCAGGAAGCTGCAGGGGGTTGAACCCACAGCGTTTGACACACAGGCCTCACGGCGCAACTGTGACGTCATCGCCGCTAGGCTGTGGCTGCAAACCTCCATCGTACTGCAAGAGTGAAAGCTTAACAAAATCACGAGACTTACATCTCGACTATCAATCTGTACGTCATTTACAAAGAAACTGTGCCGCCCTTTATCTTTTGTAAAGAAACTAAGTGGTTCCTGTATGCTGTAGTGCAAAATGCATATTACGCTGGTTACAATACTCTTTGATTTCCTTCTATTGTGTTTCAGATCATTCGCAAAATTACGAGTGAAACCAACATACAACACAGCCTGTAATTTACACTATGTGAGAGAGATAGTTTTAGTAAAATTTATCAGATGGGATGAAGTAATTATTCTGGTAACAAAATGTCATGTGACTAGGGCCTTCCGTAGGGTAGACCGTTCGCCGGGTGCAAGTGTTTCGAGTTGACACCACCTAGGCGACTTGCGCGGCGAATTATTCTGGTGATCGTAAGCTTAACACTTGGCCAAAAATGTAATTCAGTGAGACATAAAGATCTTATCGATATTGTCGCTGGGATCGGTTTAATACTAAATCGTCATCTTACCAAGTCCTAACCAACAAATCAAACAGAGAGATTTCATACATCTGACACCTCCATCTGTCTGTGTCGTCAGAACTGTCAAATATGTAGCAGAATGATGCCATTAATTAAATGAAATCTTTTTAAGTAAAATGTAGGCTTAGTATTATGCAGTTTCTGTGTTAACAATGCAATTAAACAGATCAAGAAGAAAATTATGAATGAGGGGAAAAGGACAAATGTTTATGTCTATTAACCAGTCACGAAATTTATTCCAAACTGCTTTACAGTTGACATTTTTCCCTTTCTGCTGTTATTACTGTTATTGCTATCGTTATTTTTTTAACATAATTATTGAGAAGTATATTACACCCTACATATTATTACACACCGAAGAAGTCTGTTATCTGTGTGATCTACCTGACTACGACAAAATTACCTTAGCAAGATGTCTTCTTTTTTAATTGCATCAACTGCTAATCTTCAACGTAAATTTCTCTGGGAAGAGCATCTAATGACGCTTTGTAGATGTTCTCCAGAGACCATGTTTTTAACATCCCAATAAGCATAAATGACAACATTAATAACCTTATTGGCCTTCAACATTTTCTGTTGCTGAGAATGTTTTATCTCGCTCTAAATATGTTTTACATGTCTTACGTGTCAGCTTTTTTCGATCCTCCCTGAAATCCGTTATATTGTCAATGTCTGATCGTGGTGGTGGTAAGGTGACATCATCTACACAGTCAGCTTCCAAAGAATCTAAATCTGTTCCAACTCCTCCAAGAACAGATGATGGAATTTTCAAGGGTAGCGGGGCCTGAATTCTTAGCTTGGATTCAATTTCAATTACCTGTCCCAGAGATGCTAAATAGTGACATACTGCCATTGTTAGATATTTTACGATTTTTTTCTACAGCATCTGTCTGAAACTTCCGTGGCAAAAGATATTCAAAATTTGAGTCCTTAGTGCAATACTTGGTCATTTCTAGATGACCGTGAGTGGCATGAGGTATGTGCAAATGACTGTCATTGGATAATCCAAATGTGCGATCAGAACAACGTTTCCATATATCCAGCCATGATAAACACTTTTCAGAATATCTGACAGTGGCCTCTGCAGTGCATTCTTGAAACAGATTACCTGTTCAGCTAATATATAAAATGTTCCACCATGTCCAAATTAATTTTGCTGAATTTAGCAGTGTTGTCAAAACATTCAGTAAGATGATGTTCCCCCAATGATAGGAAACCTTGAACAGTCCTCTCCTCGAAAATATTTAGCACAGATTTGACAGGTAGTTTTTATAATGAGACTTTAAATTAAGTTTTTTTTACAAAAATTTATTATCTCTGGACTTTCCACGTCATGCAGCTTTTTAATTGCAGAGATTTTCGCCATACTTAGTTGTATACGTTCTGAAATAGTTTCAAAGTGTGGGTACTTTGTCTGATCTGGATCTTCTTTATTGATCCAATTGTATGTGACACATTTTAATATGTGAACGGAATGTTAAACTAAAAAGAGGGTTGGGTGTCTTAACAAGTGAAATTGTAAACAACTGACAGTTGAGAAAGGGAAGCAAAGAATTGCATGTTCCATCTGTTAACTAAATTTTTGTCACTAACAAGAGAACCTCCCCATCGCACCCCCCTCAGATTTAGTTATAAGCTGGCTCAGTGGATAGGCCTTGAAAAACTGAACACAGATCGACCGAGAAAACAGGAAAAAGTTGTGTGGAACTATGAAATAATAAGCAAAATATACAAACCGAGTAGTGCATGCGCAAGATATGCAACATCAAGCACTGTGTGAACTCTAGAGCGCCGTGGTCACGTGGTTTCCGTGGGCAACTGCGGAACGTGTGGTCCTAGGTTCAAGTGTTTCCTCGAGTAAAAAATTTAGTTTCTTTATTTTCGCAAAGTTATGATGTGTCCGTTTGATCATTGACGTCTCTGTTCACTGTAATAAGTTTAGTGTCTGTGTTTTGCAACCGCACCGCAAAACCGTGGGATTAGTAGACGAAAGGACGTGCCTCTCCAATGGGAACCGAAAATATTTGATCGCAAGGTCATAGGTCAACCGATTCCTCCACAGGGAAACACGTCTGATATATTCCATACGACACAGGTGACGGCATGTGCGTCACATGACAGGAATATGTTGTCGACCCACCTAGCTTGTACACTTGGCGATTGGGTAAAAACATTCTTGTACCTTGCCTGATTTAGGTTTTCTTGTGGATGTGATAATCACTCCCAAGAAAGTGATGAAAACGTAAGAGTTTGTCACATAAACTGAAAATAAAAAACTAAAATTTTCACTCGAGGGACCTCTCGTCCCACAGTTGCTTACGCTAACCACGGGACCGCAGCGCTCATGAGGTCGGATGGTCCTTGGGTGTTAACTATGTTGCACATCAACTACTCAGTTTGTATATTTTGTTTATTATTTCATAGTTCCACACGACTTCTTCCTGTTTTCTCGATTGATCTGTGTTCAGTTTTTCAAGGCCTATCCCCTGTGCCAACTTATAACTAAATCTGAGGGGGGTGCGATGGGGAGGTTCACTTGTAAGAACAGAGACTAATTAGAGAAGCAAAATGATCTGCTTCACAAAAAAAGATTGGAACTTGTGTTTTGTATACAGGTATTTGTCATCGAGCTTCAAACCTGCTGAGTGCGTTTGAAAATGCAGACAAATCTTATGAAGTGTACTAGGATGGGGTAGCACAAGACAGTGTGTGCTCCTTATGTACTGTGTGGTGATATTGAAAATAAAATACTACAAAACGTAATACAATCTGGCGAGTATCTGTAATCCTTCTTTTGGACACCCATTAAATTCACTTGTTCACATGAAACATTAATGTTGCTAATTACAGTTTCACTACTCGTGGCTCATTTTCATAATTTCCTCTGCAACGAGGCACACAACGATTACACTTCACTGCCACATATATCAGCTATGTAAATAAAACAAAGTAAGTAATTGATGCTACTGTGAGAACTTCAGTTGGTTAAGACACGATCCTGCAAAACGCAAGAAAACGAAATGAAATCAGCAACGGCTAGTCCTGCCATCGAACGGTGCGCCACGCAACTAACCCCTGTTGCAGGCCGGCGCCACAAGATGGCAGCACGGTAGGCAGCCTCACGCTTGTCGTGAGCGATCGTTACTTGCAGTTTGTAGCGTAGAGTTCGCCGTCGTCAGGCAACGCCACCTGGAGTCAAAGCCCCACAGCACAGCAGGGGTCAAGCAAGTATCAGAACTTTGGCACGCCCAGCAAAACGGTCTGTCCAATTAAGTGAATGTATCATTACTTAATGCGTCTTGCATAAATGTAAATTGTCATTTCAAATAACGTAAAGTAAACATGTTTATAATTTCCTTCAGTGATGCGTATTATGACTACAAATCTCATATTCGCAACATTTCGACTTTTTTCAGGTGCATCTTTCTAATGTTAACATAGCCCCATAGAGTGACAATACAGTGACAATACATAAATCGTAATTTGGACCTTATAAATATTTAATTAGAAACAAACATTAATACATTTTAATGGAAAACAAGTGCACATGTGAATCACTAATTGTAAAATATAGTAGTAGAATACCATGTTCACTTCCTGTCAGGTAGAATGGGATAGGAATGATGATGGAAATAGGATCACATTTGAGGAAGTGGAAAAAATGGTCAATAGATTGGAGTGCAATAAAGCGGCTGGGGTGGATGAAATTAAGTCGGAACTCATCAAACACAGTGGAATGTCAGGTCTTAAAGGGCTACACAGGATAATTGAAATGGCCTGGGAGTCGGGCCAGGTTCCATCAGACTGGACAAAAGCAGTAATCACACCAATCTTTAAACATGGAAACAGAAAAGATTGTAAAAACTACAGAGGTATCTCTTTAATCAGCGTTGTGGGTAAAATCTTCTTAGGTATTGTTGAAAGGAAAGGGCGAGTATTAGTTGAGGACCAATTGGATGAAAATCAGTGTGGGTTTAGGCCTCTTAGAGGTTGTCAGGACCAGATCTTTAGCTTACAGCAAATAATGGAGAAGTGTTATGAGTGGGAATTGTATCTATGCTTTATAGATCTAGAAAAGGCATATGACCGGGTTCCTAGGAGGAAGTTATTGTCTGTTCTACAAGATTATGGAATAGGAGGCAAACTTTTGCAAGCAATTAAAGGTCTTTACATGGATAGTCAGGCAGCAGTTAGAGTTGACGGTAAATTGACTTAATGGTTCAGAGTAGTTTCAGGGGTAAGACAAGGCTGCAACCTGTCTCCACTGTTGTTCATATTATTTATGGATCATATGTTGAAAACAATAGACTGGCTGGGTGAGATTAAGATATGTGAACACAAAATAAGCAGTCTTGCATATGCGGATGACTTAGTTGTGATGGCAGATTCGATTGAAAGTTTGCAAAGTAATATTTCAGAGCTAGATCAGATATGTAAGGACTATGGTATGAAGATTAGCATCTCCAAAACGAAAGTAATGTCAGTGGGAAAGAAATATAAACGGATTGAGTGCCAAATAGGAGGAACAAAGTTAGAACAGGTGGACGGTTTCAAGTACTTAGGATGCATATTCTCACAGGATGGCAACATAGTGAAAGAACTGGAAGCGAGGTGTAGCAAAGCTAATGCAGTGAGCGCTCAGCTACGATCTACTCTCTTCTGCAAGAAGGAAGTCAGTACCAAGACTAAGTTATCTGTGCACCATTCGATCTTTCGACCAACTTTGTTATATGGGAGCGAAAGCTGGGTGGATTCAGGTTACCTTATCAACAAGGTTGAGGTTACGGACATGAAAGTAGCTAGGATTATTGCAGGTACTGGTAGGTGGGAACAATGGCAGGAGGGTGTCCACAATGAGGAAATCAAAGAAAAACTGGGAATGAACTCTATAGATGTAGCAGTCAGGGCGAACTGGCTTAGATGGTGGGGTCATGTTACACGCATGGGAGAAGCAAGGTTACCCAAGAGACTCATGGATTCAGCAGTAGACGGTAGGAGGAACGGGAGAAGCAAGGTTACCCAAGAGACTCATGGATTCAGCAGTAGAGGGTAGGAGGAGTCGGGGCAGACCGAGGAGAACGTACCTGGATTCGGTTAAGAATGATTTTGAAGTAATAGGTTTAGCATCAGAAGAGGCACCAATGTTAGCACTGAATAGGGGATCATGGAGGAACTGTATAAGGGGGGCTATGCTCCAGACTGAACGCTGAAAGGCATAATCAGTCTTAAATGATGATGATAACATCAAGCAAATACATTTCAGGCGATATATAGTTTTGAAGTGAGAAGTTGGTAGTGAAGACGCTGAAAGCTGGAATCTTTACTACAATTTAAAATAAAAAATATATAATGAACTTTAAAACTAAATTGCTTCTGCACCTTACCGACATCGCTCTGTCTTTAGACGTGCATTTTGACCTTCACAGATTGGGACAACATCTCGACCTGACCACACCTGTCAATCTGGTTAGTGCTGTTGATTACCTAACCAGAAAAATCCAAAAGGCGTTGAAGGCCTCTACTTGCATGGTCCCAAGGGCCTTAACCCCCACTAGATGAATTGCCTTCCCTATTGCCAAACAGAGGACCTGTTATTGTTCTGCATCTGCTCCTCAGCAGCAGCTACTCTTTCTACTCCCTCTAAATGTTCAATGAGGCTATTCACATTTTCTCTAGTTGTGGAAATGATTCTCTTCTGCCAGTACCAAGGCAGCTTACCTGCCAGTCTAATTATAACAATTTCCGGTTTCATCTTTTCTGTCAAATGTGACAGCCGTGAAACCCACTTTATAGAGAACCCTTTTATGGAGTCATGACGTGGAGAAAAGTTTTTACCATTCCTGAACTTTCTTAAAATATCGTTTTGTTTGTTGCTTGATCAGTACTCGTTAAGCAATGCAGTTCTAAATTCAGAAAGAGTTTTGCATCGTGTCATTACGTGAGCCGACCACCGGAAAGCACTTCAGACAAATGACTTCCTATGAAAGAAATTTTCTCTCGTTCCGACCACGCGCTAGGCAAAACATCGGCAAAATTAGCGATAGATGCGAGCAGACCAAGGATTCAAATCAATACGAGAGATCCACGAGACAGAAAATTACATAGAAATGTGCTCAACTCTGCACTGGAACTGTACTTCTGATGCTATAATTCTCCACCTGAAAGATGGAATCTGGCAAAGTGACAGCATAACCCAAGATGTAAAGGAGAGGACAGGGAATTAAATACCTCTCTGCCCCCATGGTGCTCTGCTCCCAATATGCTCGCGTCGACCGCTACCAGTTACCTGTAACACAACACATCAGCGGTAGACAATACTCTGAGACATAAACTACACAATCTTATCTAGAGAACAGGTGATCAGTACAACTGAATGTAAAACAAATTAGCCTCGGTGAGTTACTTGGCCAGTGCCAGCCCTTAATCTTTGATTAATAAGATCGCCAAAAATCATACCCTAAAGTTAGGATGACAAGAATTATCTCGGCGCACATTTACACGCCAAACTACGAAATGAACTACGAGGCAGAGTAGAGGACGTATCTCGGCGTGTCTTGAAACGCCAGAGCCGAACTTACTCATTCCTCGTTGCACTTCTAGCTACGTCTTTAACCAAGCTTCGTGTCGGTTGGTTGGGCGTAGCCACACTTCCTCAACTGCCGTCAGGATACTTAGTCACGACACCGAGGTAAGTGATAAACAACTGAAACAATTCCACAGGACTTTTAGTACACTGGCACATTGAATTATGCCGCATGCAACCCACCGAAGCAACTCGGCGACTCCAATTCAGTCGGCCGGCGTAGCTTATAACAGACTGGAAGGAGCTTGTCCTTCCGACCTCTAGGAAGACCAAACCACCGTGGGCGGTGGATCTGCCCTCACAACACGCCGCAGCCGCTGGCCACGCTCCTCCGTTGTCCGACTCGTCCTCTCGCCGCCCTGCCTACGTACACAGCCCCACGTGACTCTCGCTCACCGCCGATCCCGACACACCTTCCCAGCAGAGCCAAAGATGAGCAGAAGACAAACAAGCACCGAAGTCGACTCAAAGACCAAACTGACGACGATGGAAACTGGCGCCAGAAACGCACCAGTTCAGTAGCTAATGACGAAGCTCAGTGTATTGACGATCATAAAATATTTTTTTTCAAGATGGCTGCTGTCATAACGAGTAGTTCAGAACATATAGTTCGTAGGTGAAAGTACATATAGACCTAGAACATCTGGGGCCAGGCTGTCTGCGACTGAGGGTAAATGGAGCGACACCTGTGTCTCTTCTCGAGAGCAGTGTGCCGTAGTGCGATGACAAACATTCTGAAATATTCGCTTGTATTGTATACGGTTCGTTTTCTTCAATCATGGGCTTCAGTCGTGACTTTTGTGACAGTGATTAATAATTAATTCCGAGTGATAACTTATTAGAGGAACTGGGTGATTGTTGATTCCCATGAACAGTGACCGCTTAGCAGGGCAGTGTTGACGGACTTGATTACTTTTGTGCACTATCTTAATTGTTTCGTGTTCCTTAAATGCATATGAAAGCACTGTTATAGTGAATTGATACGTAAAATTTTTGTCACATGTGAATTGTTTTCAATCGCTGGACTGTGTTGTGTGATTACTAACACTGGGACCATTTAACCATCTATGAACCTGTGCAGTGGGTAGCACTCTGCTTTCCTTTGTTTCGAACTGTATGTGAGACACAAATCTGGTCATATCGGTGAATACTTTACAGTGAGAGTGTAATTAAAGTGTTATAAATCTACCTCCAGTGTCGACCACAATATCGCTGTAGACTGTTAGTAGAACTAACATCTTTCAGTCAATTCTGGAGCCAGAGCACCTATCTAGAACAACAATAGAGGCTTATGCAGAAGGAAGTAGAATTGTTCTACATTCTTCCAAATTATTCCAAAAGTGCTTCAGGTGCTATTATAAATAAGCTTAAATATTCATTTTAAGCCTCCAATTAGCCCTAAATTATATAGTCTTACCATGTTTTTCTTTTGCAGACCATGGGATGACAGAAACGTCCAACAACAGGTAGTGAGGAATATGGCGCGAAACTGGTTATTCGAATGAAATTCAAGAGGATATTAGAAGAAATTACTTCTGGACGAATTGGACACAGCGAAGCTGAAAGGAAATGTGACATTCCAAGACAAACCATTGTGAAGAAATTGAGAAACAAGAATAACTTGAAAGCTGGAACGCCCACTGTTCTTACCGAGACTGAAGAAATATGTTTTGTAAAATACTGTATCAGTGTCAGTGACTGGGTCTTCTAGTATCAGTCTTTGACTTCAGGTGCATGGTTAAATCATATCTTAAGACATGAAAAACAAAAGTAGACTGCCTTGCTGATAATATGCTTGGATGGGCCTGAGGAAGAGCATTTTTAGAGAGTCATATTTCTGAACTGTCTCACAAATTTACAGTCTGTATTTCAAAGAAGGGTGCTGCTGTAAATGAGAACGTAATCAATATCTTTTTTAGAGAAACACAAAGCCGGGGTTGAAGGCGTTCCTGCTGAAAAGTTTACACTTTTGCTGAAAATATGTTTACTGACCTACCAGCAAAAGAAAGTGCTTGTTTGTCGGACATGTCGACGTCCTGAGAAAACAGGACACCTCAAGACCGTGCTTCACTCTCATGTTGTTTGGGAAAGCAGCAGGAGAATTCCTTCCGCCCTATCTTATTGATAAACGCAAACGATAATGGACTGACTGGATATACAGGCACCTCCTGGAACGCAAATAAACACAGCAGATTAGGTGGCTAGAACAGAGTTGAATGACAATTGAATTGAAACTCACTTCCTCATGTTTGCCTCAAATAAGGAAGGAAGGAGATTAATTATTGAGATATTCTCTCTTCTCCAATCTCAATGAAAACATCAGAGTCTTGTGAGAAAAGAACATATATTTCATTTGCATTCCACCGAACGCTACTAGTCTTCTGCGATCTTGAGATATTGTTTATTTTTCTCCTCTGAAGAGATTCTTTGTTAGTGGAGGAAGACAGAAAATGAAAACAAGAAACAGCGTTTTCTGAAGGGTACATTTAGTGGCGCATTGGCGAATATTTTGCGTTTAGGTGAACAGGCAGCGTCTACAAATGTAGTGAAAGGATTGAGAAATGTGAATTGAAATGCGATGGGAGTCTTATGGTATCTCCCTGATATGCTAGAAACAAAACAATTCTTGTGTTATGAGACGTGTGGTAACTGAATTCCAGAAAAATTTGGAGACGGCGAGAAAGTCATAGTTCAATGTGAGGATCGTCAAAACGTGTATGTAGCCCATAGAACCAGGGATGATATGGACATTATTTCAGGAGAGGATATGCATTAAAAGAACAAACAACTTTCATAGCAAAGTTTTTATTTAATTTAAAATACGTTTTAATTCCCCTGAACTTTAAAGAGTGGTTTATGTACCATCAGCCTGCCCCTTATTGGGGAACTAATGTATCAGTAAAGAAGTGGACATTCTTGCACACAGGTGTTAATGCCGGTCATTGTGGCCAAGTGGTTCTAGGCGCTTCAGTCCTGAACGGCACGAATGCTACAGTCGCAGGTTCGAATCCAGCCTCAGGCATGGAAGTGTGTGATGTCCTTAGGTTGGGTAGGTTTAAGTAGATTCAAGTTCTATCGGACTGATGACCTTAGATGTTAAGTCCTATAGTGCTCAGAGCCATCTGAACCCCTTTTGAACAGATGTTAATACTACGTGGGTAACCAACACCGACTGCCGTGAGCAAAAGACTGTCTACCGCGCTGCCATCTGTTGGCGACGCAAGGCAACAGCTGTGTGGCCCGCCGTTCGCCGTCCAGCAGCAGCCGACAGCTGGCAGTCACGTTTATTTCGCATTCTGTCGTCTTTTCGGAAAGTATTTGAAGTAGAGCTCAACCCAGCAACAGCGTATGTCTTTGTTCATTAAAGACTTTGACATAAGGGAACGAATATTTGCAGTAATTATCACAAGGATATTTAATACTCGTTCTCTTAGTTCGTGGCAAATGCCATATAGTGTACGGCTCTTTCGTTGTAGACACATCTCCGGCGGTACACCGAAAGGTTACCGCCCTTCGATAGTGCACTTCGTGCTAATCGAAGTGTTAGGGGTTCCAGGTGCCAGCCAGCCAGCCAGCCAGCCAGCCAGCCAGCCAGCCAGCCAGCCAGCCAGCCAGCCCGCAGCAGCAGCAGCAGCAGCAGCAGCAGCAGCAGCAGCAGCAGTTCGCGGTCCCGGCCTGCAGCAGTGGTCAGCCAGCCAGCCAGCCAGCCAGCCAGCCAGCCAGCCAGCCAGCCAGCCAGCCAGCCTGCCAGCCCTCCGGTGGCAGCAGCAGTCCAGCCAGCAGCAGCAGTCCAGCCAACAGCAGCAGTCCAGCCAGCAGCAGCAGCAGCAGCAGCAGCAGCAGCAGCCGCCGCCGCCGCCCCGGCCCCGTCCGCGGCAGCAGCGTCCCTGCCTCTCGCCGTCGCCGTCGCCGTCGCCGTCGCCGCCGTCCGTCCGCCGTCCGTCCGTCGTCTCCCAGTGTGTGTCCTGTCCTTTTAGTGCTGTGTTTTTTCTTTCTTCTTCTTGTCGTCATGTCCGCCCCCACCACCACCGTCACTACTACCACCACCGCCATCGTGTATACGTCCCCTTCCGCCGCCTCCACCATAATCACTTGGTGTGCCCAGTCCCATCCCCCTCCTTCCATCCCTCCCCTCCTCTCTATCCCCTCGCCCTCGCTCTTTGTCGCCCCCTCTCACGCTTCCTCCTCTCGTTCTGATCCCTTCCCCCCACTCCCCCCACTCCCCCAGCCTGTCACTGCAGCTCCGGCTAGGGTGGTGGCCCGTCGGGCCACTGCCCACGCCCAGCTCTCCCCGTCGCCATCGCCATCGCCACCGCCGTCATCATCATCGTCGCCATCGCCATCACTGCCACATTCGCCTGCACCGTCACAGTCACTTCCTCCGGCGCCGACTGCTGCGTCCGTGCCGGGACCTGTCCCTTCCCACCACCTCCCCATCGTTCCCGTCCCTCCTGTCACCACCCGCCCATCTGCCGCTGTCAAACGCCCTAGTGGCGCCTCCACTTCCTCTACTCCAAAAAAGGCTCCACCCCGCCCCCCATCCCCACCCCAAAATGCCATGGACGTCTCCCCACCAGGCCCCGCTCCCTCCTCCTCCTCCTCCTCCCCCCCGGTCTCTACAAATATCTCCTGTCCCGTCCCGATCCTTCCTTCCTCGAGGCCCGGAATCTCTCCCTCCTCCTCCGCCAACATTTCCCAGGCGCCCCCATCTCTCTCCTTACTCCCAAACGGGATTCTGTTCTTATCTCCTCCCCCAGCCCAACCCTCCATACTGACATCCTCTCCCGCCTCCCCATCACCCGTTTTGGTCCTCACGCCTCCCTCACCCCTGCTCCCTCCCCATCTCCTACCCGCCAACCCCAACCCCCGCGTCGCCCGCCGACCCTCACCGCCGTGATCACTCGGCTTAGCCCGTCGATCACGGAGGAGGAGGTGCTGGCGGAGCTGAAGGCCCATCCCACCCTGGAGGTGCGGGCAGTCCGCCGCATCTTCAACGCAACCGGCCCCACCCGCCTTATGCGGGTTTTTTCTGAGGACGCCCCCTCCATTGACCGTCTCCTGAAGGAGGGTGCCCTCCTCTTCAATCAGCGGTACAAGGTCGACCCCTCCCGTTCCCCCCCTCAATCCCTGCGCTGCCAGAGATGTCTGCGCTACAATGCACATCCAACAGCAGAGTGCCGCGAGGCCCCAACCTGCCCGCATTGTCGGCAAGCGCACTTCCTCCGGCAGTGCCCCAACCTCCAATCCCCTCCCTCCTGTAATACCTGCAGCCTCCCCCACCCCACCTACTCCCAAAAGTGTAAAGCCCGACCCCCTCCCGCCACTCCTGAACTCACCGTAC
Organism: Schistocerca cancellata; assembly: GCF_023864275.1. Lineage (NCBI taxonomy): Eukaryota > Metazoa > Arthropoda > Insecta > Orthoptera > Acrididae > Schistocerca > Schistocerca cancellata. Next base: position 109,424,423 of record NC_064636.1, on the reverse strand, counting down.
CTGTCCGTCCCCTGGACGCCCCCACCCCTCCTGGCAATTCCCTTCGTCCCCCCCCACTGCTGAGGATATCATCAGGTTCCTCACCATTGTCCTCCAAAACGTCCATCCCTTACAGCGCCCCCACACCTTACAACAGATCTCCCTCGCCGCCCGTTCCATATTCCACCTTAAAATGTACGCCACCTTTTCCAATAACCAGGCCCATTTCACCTTCTCCCGCCTTGACACCCTCGTATAAGTCCTTATCATGGCGCGACAGCATCGTATCCTTTTCAACAATATCCGCTCCCTTCCCGCCAACAAGAACCTCTTCCTGCACACCCTTGCTACCCACCGTGTGGATGCCTTCCTCCTTAATGAAACCTTCCTCCAACCCCACCACTCAATCCACACCTCCCCCTATCTCCTCCACCGCTCCGATAATCCCCTCCCAGTTGCGCGTGGCGGAGTTGCCATTGGCCACCACCGCCAGATCCCCGTTCGGCTCCAACCTCTCCTTCCCGACCCCACCGAACACCTGATCCTTAGTCTCTTCTTCCCCGGCCTTACCATTACCTGTGCCACCATCTATGTCCGCCCCAACGCCCCTCTTCCTTTCGACTTCCTCTCCCACATCGACCGTACCTTCTCCTCCTATGTGATCGCCGCCGACCTCAACATCCATAGTCGCTCCGCTGCCCAGTTACGGTGGTGGCATCGGTTCCTCTCCTCCCTTCAAGGCGACCTCATCCCCATCCCCCAGCACACCCGTCCCGAATCCAACTCCACTCCCGATGTTATTCTCTCCTCCCCCAACCTCCTTGGTCGCATTACGGTGGATGTCCTGGAGCCTATTGGTAGCGATCATCTCCCTGTCCTCCTCACCGTTTCAGACGGCCGTCACCCCCGCCCCGACCCTCGTCATGACCCTCCCCCTAAGTACATCCATGACTATTCCCGTGCCAACTGGAATGCCTACCGGGATACCCTCTCCACTCAGGTCGATAGCCACCCTCTCGCCTACCGCCGTCCCGATGATGTCACCCATGCCGCCTCCTTTCTCCAGCAGACCTTGTCTGAGGCCGTGGAGGCCCACGTCCCTACTGTTGCCATCTACCCCCACCGTCCTACCTTACCGCCACAGGCCGTCCTCCTCCTCCGTGAATCCCGTCGTCTCTACCGTGCCTTCCTCCGCACGCGTGACCCGGGCACACTACGACGCCACCGGCAACTACAGCGACACATTCGAAATTTGCTCGCGGCTAAGAAACGCCGGGACTGGCGACAGACATGCACCCGTTTAAATGCTACCCTCCCTATAAACTCGTCCAAGTTCTGGACCGCCTTCCGTCGCCTTACCGGAACCAAACCCTCCCCCTACTATCCTCTTCTCCACGATGATCACCCCTTCCCTGACGCCCTTAGTAAGGCCAATCACTTTGCCTCCTACCTGTCCGATGTGTTTTCCATCCCTGATGATCCCCAGTTCGATTACTCCCTCTTCCCAGATATCCGCGATCGAACTGACACCTCTGTCCCCCCCCTCGCTCCTGGTTTCCAGTACTTGGACAACATTCCACACACAGACCTTAATGCCCCCATCACCACACAGGATCTCATCACTACACTCCGCACCAAACGCACCACCGCTCCTGGTCACGATCGTGTCACCTACCGTCACCTTCGTGAAGCTCCTGTCTCTTTTCTCTCCACCCTGGCCAGGCGCTACAATGTAGTCCTGTCCACTGGTTACTACCCCGACCTGTGGAAAACCTCCCGTATCCTCATGTTCCTCAAACCTGGCAAACCGCCGTCCGCCGTGTCCTCCTACCGTCCCATCAGCCTTACCTCGGTCTTCAGCAAGGTCCTGGAATCTATCCTCACCCGCCGCATCCACCAGCATCTCCGCCAGCACCGCCTCCTCCCCGTTACCCAGTGTGGCTTTCGGCCGTCCTTCTCTTCCGACGATCTTCTCCTTCACCTCACTCATCTCCTTTCCGAACAGCTCAATTCCCGTCGCTCCGCCATCTTCCTCTCTCTTGACCTCGAACGCGCATATGACCGCGTATGGCATTCCGGTCTCCTCTTCAAGCTCCAAACCTTCGCCCTTCCCATTAACTACGTTCGTCTGATCGGTTCCTTTCTCTCCCGCCGTCCTTCCCATGTCACTATCCATAACACCGATTCCTACACCTTTTTCCCCTCCGCCGGTGTGCCCCAAGGCTCCGTCCTCTCCCCCCTTCTGTACTTGTTGTACACGGCGGACATGCCGCCGCCGTCACCCCCCGTCCACCTTCTCCAGTTTGCCGATGACACCGCCTTCCTTGCCCTTGCCCCCACCCTGCGACGCTCCCAACACCTTCTCCAATCCCATCTTGACCGGTTCACCGCTTGGTGCAACCAGTGGTTGCTCAAGGTCAATCCTTCCAAAACCCAGGCGATCATTGTAGGCAAAACCACTCCCTCCTTCCGCCTCCTTGATTTCTATCTCACCGTTTATGGCCGTCCCATCGCTCTCACCCCCACCCTTAAGTACCTTGGCGTCACCCTCGACCGTCGCCTCTCCTGGACTCCCCATCTCCAGACAATCCAAGCCAAGGCACGTTCCCGACTCCGTCTCCTCAAGCTCCTTTCCGGCCGTACGTGGGGTCTGGACCCCTCCACCATCCTACACACCTATAAGTCCCTCATCCGCCCTATCCTCTGTTACGCCCATCCCGCCTGGATCTCCGCCCCCCCTTCCTTTTATAAATCCCTCCAAATCCTTGAACGCCATGCTCTCCGCCTTGCCTATCGCATCCGTCTCCCCTCCCCCACGCGGATCCTGTATGATCTTATCCCCTTCCCTCACCTCCTCCTCTTCCTCGAAAGGATACGAATCCTCTACACCTCCCGTAAACTCGATCCTCCCCACCCGCTCGTCTCCCCGATCCTCTCCCACCCCCGCCCGCTGCCGCGCCTGTACTCTCATGTCCCACCCGGTCTCCATCTCTCCACCCTCCTTACCCTCTCCCAAGGTGGCTTCCGCGAGCTCCCCCTCCCTGATGATGCCCTCCTCCCCTCCATCTACCCCTCCTACCAACTTTGATCCTCCCGCCCTCCTCCCGTGCTTGCTCCTCCAGGCACCCTCCCTCCCTTCTCTCCCTTTTTCCCTCCCTCCTCCTTTTCTCTCCCCTTCTCCCCCGGGCCCCCCCTCCCCTGTCCCTCTCCCTCTTGCCCCCGTCTCCCCCGCCGTTGGCATCCTATTCTCCCCTCTCCCCCCACCTCCCCCCCTGTTCCACTCTTGGCAGGTCCCCGGACTCGCACACGCTACGTGGACTTTCGCGCGCCGGAGATCGCCGCCAACAGTGTCTTGTGTGTGCCGTCGTGTTTCGTGTTCAGTGTTTCCCGTCACGCTCCGTTGTTCACCAGTGCCATCGTCTTCTTCAGTGTCTGTGCGTCGTCTCAACAGTTTGCAGTGTGGTTTATCGTCAAGTGTGAACGGCTCCGTGTTTGTCTCTCTGTGTCTCCTATTTTATCGCCCACCATTTTGTGACTTTTCTGTTTTTCTCCTGTTTTTTGTGCTTCTGTCTCATTTGGCTGAAGAGCAGCGTAGTGTGCTGCTGCCAGCCTGCTTATTGTATAGGCATTAAAATGACAATAAAGTAAAAAAAAAAAAAATCGTTGTAGACTGAGCATATTGATGTATATATATGAGATCAATTTTTGACAGGGGTGTACCTTGTTGAGGTTAATACCCCTCAATGTCTTTATGCAAATCGTGGTGTGTGCGTGTACGAGTCGAGCAACATCATTTTTTGCTGTTTCGTTTTCTACAATTCGATTTTCATCGCATATCGGTTCATGCGATTCGTTCACGATTCATTCTATTCTGCGATGGCACGATACTTACGACATGCAAAAAGTTCTACATCTTAGTCAAATGTGGCAGGTCATGTCTGAAATTGTTAATGGGGTTAGAATCGAACTGTGTCATGATAAGATATGCCAGAAATAGTTCAGACTGAGCATATTGATGTATATATATGAGATCAATTTTTGACAGGGGTGTACCTTGTTGTGGTTAATACCCCTCAATGTCTTTATGCAAATCGTGGTGTGTGCGTGTACGAGTCGAGCAACATCATTTTTTTGCTGTTTCGTTTTCTACAATTCGATTTTCATCGCATATCGGTTCATGCGATTCGTTCACGATTCATTCTATTCTGCGATGGCACGATACTTACGACATGCAAAAAGTTCTACATCTTAGTCAAATGTGGCAGGTCATGTCTGAAATTGTTAATGGGGTTAGAATCGAACTGTGTCATGATAAGATATGCCAGAAATAGTTCAGACTGAGCGTATTGATGTATATATATGAGATCAATTTTTGACAGGGGTGTACCTTGTTGTGGTTAATACCCCTCAATGTCTTTATGCAAATCGTGGTGTGTGCGTGTACGAGTCGAGCAACATCATTTTTTGCTGTTTCGTTTTCTACAATTCGATTTTCATCGCATATCGGTTCATGCGATTCGTTCACGATTCATTCTATTCTGCGATGGCACGATACTTACGACATGCAAAAAGTTCTACATCTTAGTCAAATGTGGCAGGTCATGTCTGAAATTGTTAATGGGGTTAGAATCGAACTGTGTCATGATAAGATATGCCAGAAATAGTTCAGACTGAGCATATTGATGTATATATATGAGATCAATTTTTGACAGGGGTGTACCTTGTTGTGGTTAATACCCCTCAATGTCTTTATGCAAATCGTGGTGTGTGCGTGTACGAGTCGAGCAACATCATTTTTTTGCTGTTTCGTTTTCTACAATTCGATTTTCATCGCATATCGGTTCATGCGATTCGTTCACGATTCATTCTATTCTGCGATGGCACAATACTTACGACATGCAAAAAGTTCTACATCTTAGTCAAATGTGGCAGGTCATGTCTGAAATTGTTAATGGGGTTAGAATCGAACTGTGTCATGATAAGATATGCCAGAAATAGTTTAGACTGAGCATATTGATGTATATATATGTGATCAATTTTTGACAGGGGTGTACCTTGTTGTGGTTAATACCCCTCAATGTCTTTATGCAAATCGTGGTGTGTGCGTGTACGAGTCGAGCAACATCATTTTTTTGCTGTTTCGTTTTCTACAATTCGATTTTCATCGCATATCGGTTCATGCGATTCATTCACGATTCATTCTATTCTGCGATGGCATGATACTTACGACATGCAAAAAGTTCTACATCTTAGTCAAATGTGGCAGGTCATGTCTGAAATTGTTAATGGGGTTAGAATCGAACTGTGTCATGATAAGATATGCCAGAAATAGTTTAGACTGAGCATATTGATGTATATATATGTGATCAATTTTTGACAGGGGTGTACCTTGTTGTGGTTAATACCCCTCAATGTCTTTATGCAAATCGTGGTGTGTGCGTGTACGAGTCGAGCAACATCATTTTTTTGCTGTTTCGTTTTCTACAATTCGATTTTCATCGCATATCGGTTCATGCGATTCGTTCACGATTCATTCTATTCTGCGATGGCACGATACTTACGACATGCAAAAAGTTCTACATCTTAGTCAAATGTGGCAGGACATGTCTGAAATTGTTAATGGGGTTAGAATCGAACTGTGTCATGATAAGATATGCCAGAAATAGTTCAGACTGAGCATATTGATGTATATATATGAGATCAATTTTTGACAGGGGTGTACCTTGTTGTGGTTAATACCCCTCAATGTCTTTATGCAAATCGTGGTGTGTGCGTGTACGAGTCGAGCAACATCATTTTTTTGCTGTTTCGTTTTCTACAATTCGATTTTCATCGCATATCGGTTCATGCGATTCGTTCACGATTCATTCTATTCTGCGATGGCACGATACTTACGACGTGCAAAAAGTTCTACATCTTAGTCAAATGTGGCAGGTCATGTCTGAAATTGTTAATGGGGTTAGAATCGAACTGTGTCATGATAAGATATGCCAGAAATAGTTCATTTATGAGTAAACATGCATATGACGTTACAAATGTGATTATCGATTCATACATGTAATGCCTTAATTGCTGAAATGTCGCGTTTGATTTGATTGCATGTATTGTTTTATTTCAGTATGCCAGGAAAGAGGAGTCGATTTGTGCGAAAGGTGGTGCAAAATTACGTGGTATGCCAGTTTGGTTGTGTGGCTTGAACGTATCTAACAGACGTCCGTTTTATTGCAACAAAATCTGGCAGTGAGGCAGACGTGGTTTGGCCCGTATCATCCTATGTTCTTCTGTGCTAACATGCCTTTCCAAGTCCACATCACCCTTGTAGTTCATAACGCAGCTGATAGCCCTCCCATGCAGCAAATTTAGCTTAACTTTCATTTCTTCTAAATACAAAGCATAGGTATTTTGCTTTTAATTTGTCTGAGAACTTGCCGCTGTCACTACTATTTACGTGAGAAGACGACATACTTCTAAACAGTAGGATTCAATCATATACAGCGACATTACTTCACTAAAATGTAATATGAATCTGAACACGATAACGTTCGAAAACTCGAACTTGAAATTATTAATTAAATCGCTTTTGTTTAAAGACGGTATTACACGGTGATCCGCCAAGAAAGGTATTGGCTAGAGGGCCTACATTCTCTCTACATAGGCTCTGTAATATTGCTCTAGTGGGACTGCCATTTAGTGGCAGCACTGGTGGAACTAACAGAATTAGCAAACTAGCAGTGAAGTAATGTCGCTGTGTACAATTGTATCCTACACTTCAGAAGTATGTCGTCTTCTCACATAAATAGTAGTGGCAGAAGCAAGTTCTCAGACAAATTAAAAGCAAAATAACTATGCTTTGTATTTCGACGAAACAAAAGTTAAGCTAAATTTGCAGTGTGTGAGGGCTGACTGCTGCTTTATTATGACATACAAGGTGCTGTGGAATTTGAAAGAGCACAGAAAAACGTAGGGTGATACCAATCCGCCCACGTGCAGTATATAGAGGTAACTCGTGCATGCGCACAAGGGGGTACTACAGTCAGTTTTCTGCTCATTTGTTTATGGTTTACTGTTGTTATTAACCTCTGTGACCATATCCCAACTTCAAGTTTTTATATTGAAGATTTTGTCCATTCCTCAAATTTTCATAAATACAGCAACTAAACAATTCTTTTTATCCAGCAGACTTTCTTTACTCAAGCTATTTTCGCAAAAGATTCGTTGTAATTTGATTGCTTCGTATTCTAGAAATAGAATGGATCAAACAAGCATTAATCGTCTTAATTCAGGCATATTGCGAGGAAAGGTGTTTGTATTCCTCTCACGGTCCACTGTATCATGATAAGATACGCCACCAATTGTTTATTTCAGAGTAATCATGCATATGACTTTACAAGTGTCACTTTCGATTTGTATGGGTAATGTCTTAAAATTGACGAAAGGTCACGTTTGATTTGATTGCACAGTTTGCTTTATTTTAGTACGCCAAGAAAGAGAAACTGACAGAAGTCGGTGAGATGGTCCGATCAGGAAATGAATGAATAAACTGTGAGGACTTCATTGATAGTATGATATGAGCCACATCACGTCTGCCTTCGTCCCTTCTTCCCAGTCATGGTTTAACCCAACAACGTTTGGCTTTTCGTTATCGTCACCCTGCCATAATCTTAAGGGTTGCAGACCAGCAGCTCGGTTAGCAATGCGTCCTCCACTGGCGAAATGCTGTATAAATGTAAATTTAGATAAATATATGCTTGTGCAACTTAAGTGCCATAAAATAAATCGAATAGTTGAGACCATAAGTCAGAACACTAATACTGTAGCATAATTCGGTGGTAGCTATATGAGAGAACAATTCCTCAATAAAAATGACAATAAAAAAGTATAACGACTACTTGACAAATATGAACTGTAAGCTCTCAGAAAATATAATTAAAATGAACGTCTTCACAATAAATGAGATGGTTCCCTAGGAGTTTCGCATGGTATTGTCATCTAGTGTGGATGCACGTATTCGTGTGAGGACTATCACCCGAGCATCGTCTGTCTGATCGGGCAACGTGAACCCGTCTGCAGTTCCCGATGTTTACGATCAGGGAGCTGATACGTAGGTGAACGCGATAGGCGTATAGTGTAATACGGCCTTAAGAGCGTGAACGAGACAATGCTACACATATTAGAATATCTCGAATAGCGATATCTTAATCTCGGCTATGAATGAAAGATTTATCCAGTCAAACCATCGGTAGCGAATCTCGTGAAAAACATACTGTAGGGAAGCAGCCTACTCACGCTGTAGTAAATTCACATCAGTTTCCATTGTGTGCCAGCCAGTCTGCTGTAACTAGCTCTGACGTCATAAATGTTGCGCAATACCTTAAAAATCAAGCAAATGACCTAAAACTTTTCTAGCATGTCAGGAATAATACTAAATTAATGTGTGTCAAATATCAGTTCGATAACTTCAGCCATTTTTGCAATTTGGACGTTTTTCTGAAAAAATCATTGGCGCAACAGAAAAGAGCTAGAGACTTCAAAATTTATATTTAGACTCATCTTTCATAATGATTTAATAAAAACAGTAATTTGGATTTCATAGATTAAGACTTTAGTGGAAATTCACGATTTTCTGGTTTTCATCTCAAAACTGAAGGAAGCAAGATAGATTAAGTAGACTAATAAATAAAGCTAGGATGTTTAGATTTAATAGGTTGGAGGTCTGCTATGACTATGAAGATGTGAAAAGTTTCTTTTGAATACCTATAAAATTATAGCGATAGCGGATCTCAAAAGGGCCAGTTCAGAGCTCATCTGCTGCGTGCAGCGTAACTTAATTAATTCTCTCGCCCAAAATATTTAACTTAGCCACGTCAAAATTTTATTATAAATACTTACCTGCGTGCTGAATGCACGTTTAAATTAACAGCTTCATCGGCCATCAGCAAAAGAAGCTATAAATTATTATGTAATTTGAAGTGGTGCGTAACTAGCCCAGCGGCTAGTCTAGAGAGCCGATTTGAGCAGGCGTTCTCTTAGCCGTCCGCACCGCGGCTATATATATAAGAGCGCTGCGCGAGGAAGCAAGGCCCCAGTTCTCTCCAGACGCCGAATAGCACGTCAGCTGTGTCGGGAGTCGCGTCGCTCGGAAGCACTGCTACAAACAGCCTCGGGTGCCGTATTAAGTTACTAGAGATACGCGGAACCGTGAAAGCATTTCAAGTGAAGGATTAATTCTGGGATGATTTTCATTATCTAGCTTCAGTTTGCGTACTGTCGTATTTTCACGTGCCGTCGCGGGACAGACATTCTACCAATAATTTAGCGTGGCGTTTGATGAAATATTCTCATCAAATTTTGGCGAGCATTCTTTTGACTTTTGAATTCGGACATTTATAGTTGCATCAGCGCATTAGACTCTGAACTGCTCTGTTAGCTATGTTGTTGGGATACTTGTGTTGTGATCAGTGAATTTCAGAATATACTCAACTATTCTGGAAAATCGTTTTTGATTAGAAATCCCGAACAATCTCCTACTTCCTCAGAACTATAAGCTGCAGCTATAATAATATTCTCAGATTAAGTGGGCACTAGGAACTCTCATTTCAGGCTCCACGTTTTGTTAAATCACTTTCTGGGTGCTAAAAAGTAAATAGAGAGCCAGTGTTGAGAACGGCGAAAGACAGCATTAACAACATTCTAAAAGCCAGAAACTGATTCAGCATTCAAACATTTTGTAATGCAAGCATTTATGCAGCAAAACTATTTTACGATTAACTCGCCGCCCCACATATGGTGCATCGGGTTAGGAAATGCAGTGTTTTTCCGACATTTGAATAACAATATTTATTTTGAGAGTTTAATCCGCCGCCCCACATATGGTGCATCGGCCGGGAAATCAACTAAGTGAAAGTGATTTTTTTACTATTCGGATTCGCGAGTGAAATGCGACACGCAACTGAGTATAGAACAGTGAATGTGTTACGTGTGCATGTGGGCGACGCAATTGGATTAACAACACATCTGGATTGACGGAGCTGGCACTGAGTCTAGCGGTGCTGCCGGCATCGCGAGAAGCCAGTTTCGCCGTACCGCAGTCGTCCGCCGCAGCAGCCGGCGCAGCGCCTGCAGTTGCGGGCCACGCAAACACACAACAGCCCTCGGAGTGCCGTCTGCAATGCAGCGAGCTGCGTCGCATCAGTAATCCTGGTACGCCGCGCCGGCAACAACAACGTCGTGCAGAAGGAACTAAGTTAAGTGGAAAACTGTTTAAAATTTTACTAACCTGCACTAAAAGACTGTCGGCGGTGGAACCGCCAAAAGAAACTGAGGTTAAACTTATATCAGAACCTATGTCTGAGGAGGGAACTGTAAATCCAGACAACGGTTCAAGTGGAAATATGCATGAAAATAGTAATATTAAAGTGAAATATGAAGTATTATCTCCTGACAGTAGTGTGCGAAGGGGCAATGATTCAATAATGGAGACCCCTGTAGTAAAACAGAAAGTAGAAATTGTAAATTTATTGGATGATAGTTTCTCTGGTGAATAAAAAATGAAACAGTCTTCAGAGATGGTAGAGTTTAAACAGGAGAAGTTAGAGATGACTGATCAATCAGGAGTTTCATTTAGTTTTGATGATTCTGGTGTTGGAGCTAGTTTTTCGTCACCTGGGTGTGATAAAAAGCCAGCTAGTGAGCAACCCAAAGATGCTGGGGCTATTGATTTAAATGTTATATTACAAGCAATAGCTGACAGTAATGCACAAATGACAGCTGAATTAAAGTCTGAAATGGTGGCCAGTCAAACAAATTTTAATATGCGGTTTGAGGCAATGGATAATAAATTGGAATCCAATAATGCTGAGTTAAAGTCTGAAATAAGTGAACAAGTCAAAAGCAGTAATGCTGAATTAAAGTCTGAGATTGTGGCCAGCCAAACAAATTTTAATAAACGATTGGAGGTAATGGACGATACCTTCAAGGCTGGTTGCAATAAGTTGAAAGAGGATCTAGACAGTTTGAATTATAAAATTGACTACAACCATGAGGATATTAAGAAAAAGGTTGCTCAACAATTTTCTGAAATGTATAAAACAATAAAATCCGAAGTTGCTGAGGTTCGCAAAGAATTCTAAATGGAAGATGCGAAGCTGGAGCACAAGTTAACAGAAAAGATCGAGGCGGAATCTGAACTGTGCTCAGATAGATTTAAAGATGTTAATATTAAAGTAAACATATGTCAAGCAGACGTAGATGCAATTAAAACTGATACTACTCATATTGTACAAAGAGTAGATAATGTTGAAATGAAAGTAGAAAATATCAGTACTAACATTGCTAACATTGAAAGTAAAGTAGCTTCAGTAACTTCTGGTAATGGTAATATACAACAAGTTGTAGCTGCAAACGCCGCTTTTATCGGGTGTCGGCAGTTCTTGCGATTCGATCCAGATAAAAATATCCACCCGCTAGATTTCTGGAACGATTTTGAAGATGTGATTCCACCAACTTGGTCTGAACGAGAGAAAATCTCATTTATTAGAAGCCATTTAGCAGGTGACGCCATGCGTTGGTCAGCTGACGTTATGTTGAAGTGTAAAACATTAACGGAGTTTAAAACAGCTTTCATTAATGAGTATTGGTCTAGCAATAAGCAAAATGAAGTGTTGAGAGAATTTTGGAGTGGAAAACGCTTCAATGCAGGCAAGGAATCAATTAAAGAATTTGCTAGGTCATGGATTTCACGTTTGTCACATTTGGCGGAAAAGCTAAAGCCAGAAATGATTATACTAGGTCTTGAAGCCAAATTGCCATGGTATTGGCAAACTAGAATTATATCTGCCCCTAGAGACAATCTTGATCGTTCCATTGAATATTTGGAACGTGTAGAACGTGTTGCTGCCAATGAGGAGCAGGCACATAATAACAGAAATGCCAATAACAATAATAGTAATTTTAGGAATGAGCAAAATGGCAATGTAAACATCAGAACAGTAGGTGTTCGCCATCCTAAGAGAAGTAGGAATTGGGGAAATAATTATCAGAACCCACAATGGCGTCCAACGGATAATAATTTTGTTCCAAACAGAAATATGCATGTAAACAACAGTACGGAAAGCAATGATATGCCAGCTAACTATAATGAAACTAAAGGAAACAGCAGTAGGCCGAGGCAGGAAAACTAGTTCCCGTCTATGAGGACACTGGCGCTCACCAGGCGGTTACTTTTCCTAAGCCAGTAGTTAAGGGAATTGGTAAGACAGATCAGAATACTCAAACTGAACATGTGGATGAAGAGTCGGTAGCATCTAAGGATACAACAGAAATATTAGATCACTCACAGTATTTGATAGATACCGTGTTAGAAACGCTTTCTAAGTGTGAAGAGAAAGAGAAGGCGCAGCAGTGTAACGATAGGGAGGAGCTACAAAATACTGAATTGACAGGTGAAGAAGCAGAAGAAATTCATGCTTATATTTACGATGAAGATGATGTGCTCTTATCTAAAGTGCCTGTGCAGGATGTTGATAATGTACTAATAGATTTAGGACAGGAGATAGGTGAGAATGTAGAGGGTAGGCTGTTGAGGGTCGATGAACCCGGTAGCTGTGACCAGTTGTCACTTGAGAAGGAAACTGACGATAATGGTAAAAGTGGTTTAGCTGTAACTAGTGTTATGCCCGGTCTGGAGACGCAGAATCGCTCAGACTACAGTAATTTGGGTTATGTTCAGCAAACTAAATGTAATGAAGTCGTGCGGTGTTTCGATTTAAAATTAATAGACCGACTGGAAAAGGCAGCTGAAAATGTAATTCAGGAAACCCCTACACACTGTGACCTAAATGTAATGAAGACAGATGTCAATCACTTTAGTTGGAGACAAATCCAAAAGGAACTACTAGATGAATTTGAGGAACCACCTGTACAACCTAGAATAAGCCACTCTATAATAATAGTGAATATGTTGGGTATCAATGTACGTTGTCTCTTAGACAGTGGAAGTGAGGTGAGTGCAATATCTCAGTCCTTCTTTGATGCATTACCTGGTAAAGACAAGCTTACAGTAATGAGAGTATCAGGACTAAGAATAATTGGTGCTACGGGCAAGGTTTCAAAAGCGGTAAAGCAAGAAGCTTTACTACCCTTTAACATTAATGGTAATTTAATAGATCATCCATGTTTAATTGTAAACAATCTCAGTATTGAGGTTTTAATTGGCATAGATTTCTTGTCAAAATATCAGAGTGTTGTTGACTTTGAAAGAAGCCAGTTAAAAATGGTCTTGCCAATAACCGGAGTAATTACAGACCCTTTTAGTGATAAACTTGTAGTAACTGATGATGAAACTTGGGATCTGCCTATACAAATTCTGAAAAATAGGAGGTATTGGGACGAAGGTGTTAATCTTAGTAACAGTAAGCTGAACACAGAAAAAGAAGCTATTATTTTAGACCAAATATAAGCTAAGTTGCAGGAAATCGATAAGATTTCAGACAATCAAAAGGAAGAACTGAGACAGGTTCTAAAGAGGCATCATAAGGTATTTTCAGATCGAAGTGGCGTGGTCAAAGGCAGCCAATGAATGCTGTAGGGAGGAGGTTGTTCTGTAACCTCTACACAGTGTGGCAGCTGTGCAGTCCCAGCTGTGTGAGATCTTCTTTCCATTTCAGGTCTCACTCAGTCTTCCTCTTTTCTATCCACCAAAGTTTCGACTCCTTCTTTCCAAATACTAAATATCTTCCGGTATGTCTATCAAGTCAGCATTGAGCGAATGAATGCTGTAGGGAGGAGGTTGTTCTGTAACCTCTACACAGTGTGGCAGCTGTGCAGTCCCAGCTGTGTGAGATCTTCTTTCCCTTTCAGGTCTCACTCATTCTTCATCTTTTCTATCCACCAAAATTTCGACCTTTTCTTTCCAAATACTAAAATTTTTCTGTCATGGCTATCATGCCATGAGTTATGTAACCATTCTATCTACCGATCAGTGAAGAAAAATACCTAATGTGACAAACCTAATAGTGACAAACAATAGAGAAGTATGACGTAATTAAGATACAAATGTATTAGAGTAACAATTATGTATAGTACCCTGGTAATATAGTAAGTACAAAGTGTTGTTTTATTGGAAATGGTCCACCAACAGTAATTTAAAAAGATATATGAATTCGTGTACAAGCAGAATCTGAAGTGGTAGTGAAACCTAGTGTATGCATTAGAGCTAACTAAGAAGTAAGAAAGAGATTGCTTAGTGTTGTGAAAAACATGCAGATAAGTTGTAAGATTAAACTCACCTGATGTAGCAAGGAAAAGCAGTGTAACAGAATTGAGCAGTGTTTGTGGTTGAGACGTGAAGGACACGTCCCTGAAGTATTTATAAGGTTGGAGCTGGCCATTATTTTAGTGTAGTGTGTGACAGGATACACCTACACGTATTGAAGTTATGAGTTGGAGGCGTGAATGCGACCATAGGTACCCTTATGTTAGATGAGACAGAGCAGCTCATGGTGTCCTATAGGTTTGAGGAATTTAGCATTACGCTAGTCCATAATTACTTGATGCACTTTATTGGTAGGTCTGAGAGAGACTACCTGAGGTTTCAGCGTCCGATCGAGTGGAAATGGATTGCCACGTGAGCAAACTAATCAGCTGCAATACACTATGAATATGAAATAAATGTGCTATCCTATGCTTTAAATATTAATAGAGTGAGTGTTAAATAAGTACATACACTAGCAAAATAAATAAATAACATACTGACGGACGTGAAATATTAATTTTAGCTCAGCATAAATACACTTCAAAGTAAGTAATTACCTAATTGCAGATTTGGAACTAACACAACAGCAGAGGACCAATAAGTGGATTTAGTAGTCAACTAAACGTAGTGTGTTTTGAACACTCAGAACTGTACTATTACCAAAAGTTACTCACATATACCAAGAAGCTGAGAAAACAACCACTAATCATACTCATACTATCTCTAAGAATAAGGTAATCAAAGATGAATCAGTTAAGTGTTTAATGTACCGAGCATTGGTTCAGTGTTCCGGCCCAGAAATAATAAATTGACGTTAAATAGGATTCATGATTGTATGCCATGAGCATAGATTTTCTCTAGTACGTGACTAACGGCGTTTTGAGCCATTTGTTTACCGATTTTATGACATTTAAGTAACCGCGAGAGTAATGTTGAAAAGTTCTGTTAACTTTGTTCCAGCAAAATATTGAAGGATAAAATGTATATATACCCATTTCATTGTGACCCACCCTTAGATGTTAAGTGAACAGAGTCTGAGGCACTCTTTTTGTTTGTTCTACAGGACAAACCAGATAATGGCAGCCTGGTAGCTGCGTGAAAGCGTGGAGTGACTTGGACACAACACACAGTGACCCTCCCCTTTCCCCCATGTAATTTAGAGAGAACGTGAAGGACGCACACCATAGCAACTTCCCCTCCTCTACCCTTGTGAATGGAAGTGTAGGACGCCAGCCAAACGGCTACAACCACGTGTGTAAAAATTGTTTGTGAACTTTTCTTTCAGGTTTAAAAAAGACTGCTAAGAGATAATCATCTGTTTATGTATCATATTATTTTCTTTGAATTTGTGTATGTAAAAATGTATTTAATGTATTTAATGGATCTAAGATTTTCATAATTTTTCAATTTGTATGTGTTTGTTTGTCTAAGGCAATATGTATGCCAAAATATTTCATTGACTTTGCTTAAAAATTTGAGTAATGACATTATTTAAAAGGCAGTGAACATGCCCACAATTTAAATAATTAATGTAGGTAATCTGTTTTCCTTAATGTTTCTACATGTTTATATTTCAATTTTGATTTTTTATATAGGGAGTTAAACTGTACTGTTGCTTCCCTTTTTGTAATTAAATTTTTTTTCATTCATTGACATTCATAAACAAAAAATTTAAGTAGAGGGTGATGTAGGGAAGCAGCCTACTCACGCTGTAGTAAATTCACATCAGTTTCCATTGTGTGCCAGCCAGTCTGCTGTAACTAGCTCTGACGTCATAAATGTTGCGCAATACCATAAAAATCAAGCAAATGACCTAAAACTTTTCTAGCATGTCAGGAATAATACTAAATTAATGTGTGTTAAATATCAGTTCGATAACTTCAGCCATTTTTGCAATTTGGACGTTTTTCTGAAAAAATCATTGGCGCAACAGAAAAGAGCTAGAGACTTCAAAATTTATATTTAGACTCATCTTTCATAATGATTTAATAAAAACAGTACTTTGGATTTCATAGATTAAGACTTTAGTGGAAATTCACGATTTTCTGGTTTTCATCTCAAAACTGAAGGAAGCAAGATAGATTAAGTAGACTAATAAATAAAGCTAGGATGTTTAGATTTAAATAGGTTGGAGGTCCGCTATGACTATGAAGATGTGAAAAGTTTCTTTTGAATACCTATAAAATTATAGCGATAGCGGATCTCAAAAGGACCAGTTCAGAGCCCACCTGCTGCGTGCAGCGTAACTTAATTAATTCTCTCGCCCAAAATATTTAACTTAGCCACGTCAAAATTTTATTATAAATACTTACCTGCGTGCTGAATGCACGTTTAAATTAACAGCTTCATCGGCCATCAGCAAAAGAAGCTATAAATTATTATGTAACTTGAAGTGGTGCGTAACTAGCCCAGCGGCTAGTCTAGAGAGCCGATTTGAGCAGGCGTTCTCTTAGCCGTCCGCACCGCGGCTATATATACACTCCTGGAAATTGAAATAAGAACACCGTGAATTCATTGTCCCAGGAAGGGGTAACTTTATTGACACATTCCTGGGGTCAGATACATCACATGATCACACTGACAGAACCACAGGCACATAGACACAGGCAACAGAGCATGCACAATGTCGGCACTAGTACAGTGTATATCCACCTTTCGCAGCAATGCAGGCTGCTATTCTCCCATGGAGACGATCGTAGAGATGCTGGATGTAGTCCTGTGGAACGGCTTGCCATGCCATTTCCATCTGGCGCCTCAGTTGGACCAGCGTTCGTGCTGGACGTGCAGACCGCGTGAGACGACGCTTCATCCAGTCCCAAACATGCTCAATGGGGGACAGATCCGGAGATCTTGCTGGCCAGGGTAGTTGACTTACACCTTCTAGAGCACGTTGGGTGGCACGGGATACATGCGGACGTGCATTGTCCTGTTGGAACAGCAAGTTCCCTTGCCGGTCTAGGAATGGTAGAACGATGGGTTCGATGACGGTTTGGATGTGCCGTGCACTATTCAGTGTCCCCTCGAAGATCACCAGTGGTGTACGGCCAGTGTAGGAGATCGCTCCCCACACCATGATGCTGGGTGTTGGCCCTGTGTGCCTCGGTCGTATGCAGTCCTGATTGTGGCGCTCACCCTTACGGCGCCTAACACGCATACGACCATCATTGGCACCAAGGCAGAAGCGACTCTCATCGCTGAAGACGACACGTCTCCATTCGTCCCTCCATTCACGCCTGTCGCGACACCACTGGAGGCGGGCTGCACGATGTTGGGGCGTCAGCGGAAGACGGCCTAACGGAGTGCGGGACCATAGCCCAGCTTCATGGAGACGGTTGCGAATGGTCCTCGCCGATACCCCAGGAGCAACAGTGTCCCTAATTTGCCGGGAAGTGGCGGTGCAGTCCCCTAAGGCACTGCGTAGGATCCTACGGTCTTGGCGTGCATCCGTGCGTCGCTGCGGTCCGGTCCCAGGTCGACGGGCACATGCACCTTCCGCCGACCACTGGCGACAACATCGATGTACTGTGGAGACCTCACGCCCCACGTGTTGAGCAATTCGGCGGTACGTCCACCCGGCCTCCCGCATGCCCACTATACGCCCTCGCTCAAAGTCCGTCAACTGCACATACGGTTCACGTCCACGCTGTCGCGGCATGCTACCAGTGTTAAAGACTGCGATGGAGCTCCGTATGCCACGGCAAACTGGCTGACACTGACGGCGGCGGTGCACAAATGCTGCGCAGCTAGCGCCATTCGACGGCCAACACCGCGGTTCCTGGTGTGTCCGCTGTGCCGTGCGTGTGATCATTGCTTGTACAGCCCTCTCGCAGTGTCCGGAGCAAGTATGGTGGGTCTGACACACCGGTGTCAATGTGTTCTTTTTTCCATTTCCAGGAGTGTATAAGAGCGCTGCGCGAGGAAGCAAGGCCCCAGTTCTCTCCAGACGCCGAATAGCACGTCAGCTGTGTCGGGAGTCGCGTCGCTCGGAAGCACTGCTACAAACAGCCTCGGGTGCCGTATTAAGTTACTAGAGATACGCGGAACCGTGAAAGCATTTCAAGTGAAGGATTAATTCTGGGATGATTTTCATTATCTAGCTTCAGTTTGCGTATTGTCGTATTTTCACGTGCCGTCGCGGGACAGACATTCTACCAATTATTTAGCGTGGCGTTTGATGAAATATTCTCATCAAATTTTGGCGAGCATTCTTTTGACTTTTGAATTCGGACATTTATAGTTGCATCAGCGCATTAGACTCTGAACTGCTCTGTTAGTTATGTTGTTGGGATACTTGTGTTGTGATCAGTGAATTTCAGAATATACTCAACTATTTTGGAAAATCGTTTTTGATTAGAAATCCCGAACAATCTCCTACTTCCTCAGAACTATAAGCTGCAGCTATAATAATATTCTCAGATTAAGTGGGCACTAGGAACTCTCATTTCAGGCTCCACGTTTTGTTAAATCACTTTCTGGGCGCTAAAAAGTAAATAGAGAGCCAGTGTTGAGAACGGCGAAAGACAGCATTAACAACATTCTAAAAGCCAGAAACTGATTCAGCATTCAAACATTTTGTAATGCAAGCATTTATGCAGCAAAACTATTTTACGATTAACTCGCCGCCCCACATATGGTGCATCGGGTTAGGAAATGCAGTGTTTTTCCGACATTTGAATAACAATATTTATTTTGAGAGTTTAATCCGCCGCCCCACAATACAGCCAAGAGTTTGCAATCTATACCTCATTTCAATTACGCTATACTTAACTTCGTTACATGATTAAATACATCTTTGTTTCCACAAAACAGGATATTTCTAACAAACAAAAACTCTGCCGAACATTAAAAAAGGAACAAAAAAGTCGAACATATCTGGAAAAAGCCGAACGGTTGGTAACCCTGTAAAAGCGTAATGATTTAATGGCAAGGTGTTTCAACTTTACTGAGTTCATAACAATCGACATTTATTCTAGGGTTGGATCAAATAAGTTATACATGATTTTAAAAGTGTTGCAAATATTCAGAAACTACAGTAAACATACTATAATTCGTTGAAAAAGAAAATGATTGCCTAAGGACTGAGAGGAAAGGGCAGAAAACAGGAATGTTTATATACTTTCATCTATTGAGTTACTTGCGTCGTCGTAAACATAAGTGATTGTCGGTTTCTTTGTGTATGTGCATCTTAAAGTGTTAGTGTATGTTACTAAAATGGATCGTGATAAGCAAAAAAAAAGTGTTATCTGGAAATATTTTCTAGAAATTAACCCTGGTCGTGTGAAATGCGAAATATTTTCTAGTATTTATTCCTTCAAAGCTGGAACGACTTCCAATTTAGCAAGACACTTAGGAACACAGCATCCTACTGCTGTTCTCACACCGGAAGATTCTGAGTTGGTTATTGAACACGAAGTGGAGAGCGTTACTGAAGTAAGAACATCATCATTTTCAACGTCTGCCATAGTGCCCTCAACATCGTATTCTATACCCTCGACGTCGAGCAAGGAACCGATTCAGCCAGCAACAAGAAAACAGAGGACAGGACAGAGCACAATTAGTGATTTCGTCACGAGACCCCTACCAGTGTCGAAGGTCAAAATTTTGGATGGAGTTGTTCTGAAATTAATTGTGAAGCAGTTTCACCCATTCAGAATAGTTGAACAGCCAGAATTTAGAGAACTGATACACAATCTAAATGAAAATTATGTATTACCCTCGAGAAAGACTCCCTCGAACGCACTGTTGGATTCACCGTACAATAGTATGAAAGGCAGAGTAAAAGCAAACATGCCTCAAGCTGTTGCGTGTTGTGTTACTACAGACAGTTGGACTTCGGATGCTGGCGAAAATTATGTCGCAATAACTGTGCACTATTTAAATGAAACCCCTAAATTATGCAGCGCGTTACTTGATTGTTTTGCGTTCAATGAAAAACACACTGCCGAAATGAAATAAGGAGGGCTTGTCAAGAGTGTGAAATTGACTATAAAATTGTCGCAATTGTGATTAAAAATAAAATTGTCGCAATTTTGACTGACAATGCCGCTAATATGATTTGAGCTGCGAGATATTTGCAGTGGCAAAGTATTCCATGAAGTACAAAAACAAATGGGTCTTCCAGAGCAGAGTGTGAAACAAGACGTTCAAACAAGGTGGAATTCAACCCTGGCAATGTTTGAAAGTGTAGCGAAGAGCAGCGATGCTATTGTTGCAACTTTAGCAATAATGAATCCTGCAATAGTAATTACTGAGAAAGACTTTGAAATGCTCAAAGAAATGTGTAAAATTTTAAAGCCTTTTTTACATATCACTGCGGATATGAGTTCTGAGAAACAAGTAACTATATCTAAACTAATTCTATTTTCTCGGTGCTTGAGAAAACATTTTGAGAAATACGATACTGCCAACAAACCTAGACAGGTATTATCTGCTATTAGAAAAATCAAGGACGAACTTGACAGACGTTTCAAAGATATTGAAGATAGAGCTACGTTGGCTGAAGCTACCTTGCTTGATCCCAGATTTAAAAAGCAAGCATTTCTGTCTACAAATTCGTAAAACAAAGCAAAACAGTCTCTTATACAAAAAGCTGCAGTATTAAGAACATTCAGCGATGATGAGGCAAAACAGCCTGAAGAACAGGAACAATCAGCAGACACAGAGGAAGATTTATTTTGGGAAGATTTGGACTCCAGTGTTCAACGCTGTTCGAGTCAAACTATTACACCCATGACGTCTACAATAATACAATTCGACAAGTATATCGAAATTCAGCCTTTAGGAAGAAAGGCAGACCCTTTTAGATGGTGGAGTGAACATAAGATAAACTACCCGAGACTGTACCAACTCATGTTACGCTTGTGTGTGGTGGGAAGCTCAGTTCCTTGTGAGTGTGTATTTTCAAGGGCTGGAAATACTCTCACATACTTACGACGACGTCTAACATCGAGTCAACTAAGAAAGATAATGTTTTTGAACTATAATTTATAAACTCACTGTGAACTGATCCTGAACTGTATATGTTTGTGACAATACTTGCTTTGAACTGTATTTATACAAGAAACTTTGATACAGTTATGCAAGTAATCAGTAACCTAATGCCGTTATGTGCATATGACTCTTGTTATTACTATAATGTGTGGAAGACCGAGCTTAGCTCTGTTTCTTTTTGTAAAATCGTATTTTTTGGGGGAAGCTACTTATTCAAATAATGTCGAAAGCAAACAGTTAACTAAATATAAATTTTCATTTGCGAGATACCAGCGATCAGAGGAAACCATGTCTAACCTAAAACATTTCTAGGATAACTGTTACTATTGGATGTACGGTGAGTCCAATGTGTTCGTATTCGAATAATGTTATACCGCCATCTCACAAAATATCGATACACCTCTACTGTAACATCCAATAGTAACAAAGACTTACGAAATTGCGATATAAAATACTTGTTGTGTAAAATCGAATTTTTTCAAGAAACACACGAATATAGATAAACTAAAAAATAAAAATCCGTATCTAAATATAAAATTTTATCCAAACTGTTTAAGCCGTTTCCAAGAAACACGAAATTCGCGTTTTTATTAAAAAAAATTCTTTTGTGTAAAATGTTGTGCTCTAAGGGAAGATAAACATAAGAACCAAAACCTTAACCACATTAAATACGTACTAGCAAAGCTTTAGAAGATGGTGTTATAAAAACATGCGAAATAGAGTTTTTATAATATAAATGTCAAGTAATGAGTTGACAGTGTTTGAAGGTTTCAAAAGCCATATGAAGTAGGGCAAGTTACAGCTCTTGAGTCATCAATATAGTGTTGTGAGTAATGTCCTCAGTAGTTGCTGAAATGTACAATGGCGAATAACACAATTATGATAAATGATCAGTTCTTTTTCTTGTTTTAGCTAATAACACCATTGGGAAATAAAACCCAAAACACATGCTTTGGGAATTGTCGTCTACTTTTAAAATATTCGATTTATGCAACCACAGTTACAGTTTGCTGCAAAAACATTTCCAAAAGCACTGTTTAAACATTTAATAATATTTACTGTAATGATAAGTAGGAACCAGGTACTAACACGATTGTGATTTACATTAAGAAACAAAATTTTTAAAAGTAATTATAACCTTTAGAATGTTGTTATAGCAGTTTCTGAGATTTTAACAACAGCATTCTGAATAATAGAAGCTGAAGAAGTGAATTAAAATTTGTGCCATGGGCGGGACTGGCACCCAGGTCTCATGCTTACTAGGCAGCTGTGCTAACCATGACACCACCATAACAGTACAGCTAAGATAGATGCATGGTTAAAGTCCTGGCTGTGACACAAATTTTTCTTCATTTTTTCAGCTTCTCTCATTACTGGAAAATGTAATTCAATCACATCACTTTTCTGTGTGCTTGGCAGGTGAAGAATACGACTTTTATGGAAACTACAGACAGACAGAAAAATAATTGCAGCCTTAGAAATTTCTAATCTCAGGATCCTATGGGCAGTCATGCATGTTGAAGATACTGGGAATAGTAGCTGGTCAGCTACTCTAGTCTCTACACTGTGGGTATAGTCACAGCTCCTAAAATACTGGGCTTGCTATTCAGATTGATATTAGTTTATTTGTCTGTGGAAAGTACACATAAGTAATTCATATAACTTACGGATATTGTTGGAGCGATCTCTGCTTATATTTGTTTTTTGTGAAACCCAAGATCGCTTTATATTAAGACCTTTATTCCAAGTACTAGTCTTGAGAGAATCGTGTTGTCATCTTCAGACTGACATTATCCTTTTTATGTATATGTTCACATACATCTCTCATTGACATTTTGTGAACAAAATGTAAATATGTTAAAAAACTGCTCATGGTTTGTCATTTATGGAACAGAATGCTCCAAGATAGGTTGTCAACTGAATAAAAGGAAAAAGTACAACGTCCCTACCACCAATAGAGTTAAAGCTACACACCATGAAAACAGCCTCACAGTGGATTAAACTGAGGTTCTTTTTAATTGAACTAAGGTAAAATAATATTAAACTGATTATACTAACTATACTAAAATAATTAAGACAATGTTATTATTGGTGGGATAGTGAGAAGATCACCTCATAGGCTGTCCTAAGGGAGGAGGACAGATGATAAGGTTTATGTTTGAGTGATACAAAGTGAGATAAAAGGTATTATTATATAGCTTTAAAGGAAAGCGATATGTAGCTAACAGCAAGGGTGCCAAGAGGTTAAGTAGGGTAGTACAGAGTAAAATCATTGACAACCATCTCTTAAGAGAAGTATGAAATAGAGGAAGCATTGTGAAGTAAGTATGTGATCGAAATTTGCTCAGAGCTGGTGCACAGTGATTGAAAGTGGTGGGTGAGGAGTAGACAAACAACATGCAAAACCTCCTAGGGTACAGCGAACGTTTGTAGTACGCCTTTCAGATTATAGTAGTAACTCCAGTTTACAGTATGTTCCTGCACTGAGGTTATTGCTGAAATTTGAATTTAACTCTGCTGAATATTTTAAATCTTATCTGATTATCTAAGTCAATGTCTAGAAGAAAAGTTCTGGAAGCACCTTAAGGTAGTATATGAGGTACTATGACATAGGAGGTAAAGTTGGAACACGAGTAGCATAATACATATTGTCAAAGATACACGTAGCTATCTCACATTTCCCAGTGCATAATAACAATAACCAATTTTGTGACATTGATATCATACTGTGGTGTATATAATGCATCTAATTTTCAACTGAACCTATTTTCCTTTTTATTAAAAAAACCAACTAAGTTAAAAGAGTGAATCTGATACGTTAACACTGGACTCGCATTCGGGAGGACGATCATTCAATCCCGCGTCCGGCCATCCTGACTTAGGTTTTCCGTGATTTCCATAAATCGCTCCAGGCAAATGCCGAGATGGTTCCTGTCAAAGGGCATGACCGACATCCTTCCCCATTCTTCCGTAATCCGATTAGGCCGATGACGTTTCTGTCTGGTCTCCTCCCACAAAAAACCCCAACCCTGATATGTTATACTGAAACATGCTACAAAGCCTTCATCCATTATCAGATAAAGAGGGGGTGCAAGGGCGAGCCCGCATCTCGTGGTCGTGCGGTAGCGTTCTCGCTTCCCACGCCTGGGTTCCCGGGTTCGATTCCCGGCGGGGTCAGGGATTTTCTCTGCCTCGTGATGGCTGGGTGTTGTGTGCTGTCCTTAGGTTAGTTAGGTTTAAGTAGTTCTAAGTTCTAGGGGACTGATGACCATAGATGTTAAGTCCCATAGTGCTCAGAGCCATTTGAACCATTTTTTGCAAGGGCGAGAGGGGTAAAGTGGTCTGAAGTCTGTGAGGGATGGAGGTATTGAATGATGTCAGTTGGGGTAGAAAATAGGGTGATCAGGTAGAAGAAAAGAGGAGAATCTGATAGAGGACTAGATATAGGTGTCGTGAAGGAAAATAAGGGAATGTGGTAAGGGGATTCAGTTTCACAATTCACCTTGGAAAATATTAAAGAAGCTGTTGTCTCCTGCTTCCAATTGATCGTTCAAAATACGTTATGTGTGGTGTTTCCAGGGTTTATTTATTCCTGAAATATCGTGAATGTTAAGTTGATTACATTTAGGTGCTTTATGCGGTATTCTCATACAGTGCTCCATAACATGGACTGTATTGTTGGAAAGCCACAAATGCTCACCAATGGTTGTTTTATTGTGATTACGTATATGGTCACAAAATCTTCCAAAAAAGGATGTACTGGTCTGGCCTACGTAGAAACTACCACATTCCACACAATGTAATCAGTATACCTCTGAATTGCTATGATCATTTCTGTGCAATCGAACATAATGGCATGTGTTAAATTGTAAATTATTATTTGTGCTAAAGGTCACTTTAATATTTGTTCTCCAAAGACTTCCTTCAATCTTGTCTGAGACAGTATCTTGGTAGGAAATTGATATGATCTTGGTTTTAACCAGCAAATGTGGTTTACTTTATATCTTATTCCTTTTATATAACCTGTTATATAATTCATCTACTAAGGATTACTCATATTCATTTCTATAGGCAATCGATCTGAAAATAGTAAATTCCTTAATTTGCTTATTGTTCTAAGGAAGGATTCAAAAGCCTCTGTATCACAGAAAAGAAAAATGCTTTTTGATACCTAGATCGGTGACCTGAGTTGACATTACCACATCAGTGGTACATGGTTTCCTGATGATCTGAAACGAATGCATACCACCAGATTCGCCAATGTCAAACCAAAAATTTTTATTTATCATTATCTTCTAATTCAACAGTGAACAGCATCTTTCTGTATATACTGTTGATGTATTGTAAATAAATCTCTACGTATTTCCTATCGCCTTGGATTAGAGCTACAATGTCATCAACATATCGCTTGCAATAGCCTGTTTTCCCATATACCTGGTATTTAGTAAAGATGTTTTCCTCAAGATCGTTGAAGATGATATCTGACAAGGTTCCTACAAAACAGTTCCCCCTAACCAAACTTTCTTCTTGATAATAATACTTATCATCGAATTGGAAATAGTTGAAAGACAATTAATATTCTGAAAATTCTGTTAATCCTATTTCTTCTGCAGGGTCATTCCTTTTATGCCTAATAAGGTTTGCTCTAATGGTATTAATAATTTCTGTAACATGGAGATTCGTATACAAGTTTCTTATATCAAAAGAGGCTAGAGTGAACGTATCTGGCACCATGATGGTTTTAAAAAAATTCGCCAATGCTACACTATTCTTTGCATTTGAAAGATTTTGAAAAACTAACAGTTCTTTTAATAAAGAAATTAAAAGAACTCAGCTTGGCAGTGGGGAATGTCATCTGTCAACAATTGGCATCATCTGTTTTGTTATGTTTATGGGTATTAATTTGTGGGTAATTAACATGACATCATTTTAGCGAACGCTTGGCTTTCCTCCAACAAGAAGTGTGACTGATCATTTTTCTTTCCAAATTTCACAACTAAATTTGTTGATGGAGTTCTTATCTATCTGCACTATGCCATTATCTTAAAAAAAATTTTCAATTTTCTTAAAGCAATCGCCTTTATAAATAACAACCCTGTTGTCTGCCTTAATAATTATTGCTTTATCGTTTGTCAGCTTTTCGGTGACAGTTTTGACAATTTTTGTTACATTATTGTTGTCATGCTAGGCTACAAAACTCAGTTCCAAAAACTTGAGCTATACCGACTGCCGCAGTTATATTTTCACACTTCTCGCTGGAGGAAGAGTGCAAACCAATTATCGTTTCTCTAACTATTGCATTAATCATTCGTTTATGGTCGATGGTATATTATACTGTAATCCGTTTTCTAGCAGCTCAGGTTCTTGGTCCGTAACCTTTATATTAGTCATGTGGTCTATCCTATCAGCAAATTGAATTTATCACTCCGAACAGTTTGCACGCTATCAAAATGTTTGTTAATTTTTTCCCAAATGATAGTTTCACAAAACTGCTCTAACGATAGCATCTTCTTCAAGTCATCCTCTATGTTTATCACTTTGGCGGTCATGAGGTAATTGCGTTTATAAAAGTTCTGTATTTGTGCTATGATCACTCTCCACTTTGCTCTTTGTGTCATTTTTCGGACAATCTGAAAGGAGTGCTTCATAGTAACCCAAACGTATTTAGGGGTACCGCGCTGTTTAAGGCACTCTTATTAATAGTTTACGTGTAGGTCACATCTAATTATCTTCTTATTAAGTTTTAACATGCTGTATACTTCACCTAACGCCTGGAGCGACATATTACTACGTAACTTACAAATCTTTCTGGGGCGATCTCAGCTTATACATATTATTTTGTGACAGCCAAGATCGCTTGTATTTAAGACCCTTATTCCAGGTATTAGTTTCGAAAGAATCATGGTATCCTCCTCACACTGACATTACACATTGCGTATATGTTCACATACATGTGCCGTCGACGTTCTGAGAACAAAGTGAAACTACATTAAAAATCTACTAGACCGCGTAGCACTGTACTGATCTGGAGCACATTCAGTCACAAATGCAGAGCCCAGTAATGCAGAAGCCGAATTTAATTTTGCGTCAGTTTGCCGTTTTCTGCGGCTGACAGAAATTTGTAGGTGCCTCAGGGAATGATTGTTGCTGCTGGCGCTCCGAAATGTTGGCAGTTTAACTCTCTCGCGAGTAAAGGCTGTTTTATTATATAAGATTGTTCTTCTGATCACAGCAGAATCTCGCGTATCCCCTCAGTTGCGAGATGCGTGCCGATTCCTACATGTGAATCACAACTGTTAGTTGTTGGCCAACCATTTTAATGCTTCCAGACTGTGCTGTTTTCCACTCCGCACATTCATAACGGTTTGGCAAGGAATCGTGTACTTTTCTGGCAATTTGGTCAGAATATGTGTACAATGTTTAATTGTCATGCAGTACATCCGTACTGTACGATTTTCATACAGAGTAAGAGGCTATGAATCCTGCTTATTCTGGTACAGACACCGCCACAGTATCGAAATATGAAGTGTGACGCATCAGAAAACGTTGCGAACGATTCTCCAGCATGACGTGGACTCGAATGAAATTGGCCTTCTATTTATCTCACTATAGCAAAACATTTATTACACGAAAAGATTTTTTCTTTGATGACGTAACCAAGGCGCTTTTCGATTACAATGTGTCTACTATTTGCTATAATACAGGTCTTCTACACGTTGAAAACAGTTGATGGACGTCTGTCAGACCGCTTCTTACGCTCTGGGTCAGAAGCGCCGAACTTCCCGCTTTATTCTTGACTCGACAAGCTGACCACGTGACCTGTGCTACCTACATGTTGCCATTGTTGTAGCATCTTCCGTTCGAAATTCCGCTCTAGTCTGCTCCATATTCCGGCTGTATATTTAAACAAACCAGTAGTTTTCCTGTTAATTTTGAGAAACGAATAAATAATCGTCATTTTCATTTCCTGTCATAAATTGCGCTTTGCGACGTGTTGAAATCGGCGCGATTTGTATATCTAACGAATGTTTCGAATCGTTGCCCAGTGGGACAAAGGCATCTGCTTTTTACTCAAAATTGTTCTTCTGACACATGCATTTAGTGAGGTAGTGATGAAATGTTATTACGTTTGCTTTCCTGTTATCCAAACTGGCTACTCAGTTTGTCGGTATGATTACGAACTTAACCCACGGTAATTTTCGTCTGATAATATACAGCAGTATTCTACCGAATGCAGTTTGCCACTGCAAGGGAGGTGCCAGACTGAGGCAGTAGCTTACGAAACGCTCGTTCGACCAGTACTTGACTGCTGCTCATCGATATGGGATCCATACCAGACAGAACCGATAGAGGAAACAGAGAAGATCCAGAGAACAGCAGCACGTTTCGTCACTGATTCTTTTAGTGAGACAACTCCTGTGGCAGACGCTGCAAGAGAGGCGTTCTGACTCACGACACGGTCTAGTGTTAATGTTCCGAGAGCGTACATTACTAGAAGAGTCAATCAATGCAACCATAGAAACAGAAAACGACAAAATGTCAAATTTCTTTCAGTTCACAATTTATAGACGCAACAACCAACACCAATTCTCCATTTTCAGAAAAGTGAACACACCAGCACAGCCATTCAGAAACATTCTAATAATCCGAATGCTCACAAACTAGCCGGTTTCCAATATATGCTGCACAGCCTGAACAAAACACCACTCAGTGGAAACAACTAAAACATTGAACTACAGATAGACAAATAGCTGTACAGAATGGATACGATACAAACACTATAGATAAACTGGACCACAAAATTAAAACACAATCAAAAAGGACACCCAACACACAAAAACAAAAGCCTCCTCACCAACTTACATACACACAGAACACATATGTAAGCATACATGAACAAGAAACACCAACAACAGTAAACAATTGATTCACTCTCACCTACAACAACAAAGGAGACCACAGAATAGGCAACATACTCAAAAAAGGGGCTAAAAGCAGACTACAGGGCAGACAAACTGAACACAGAGAAAACTGAGGACAACCAACACAAGCCCAGACAAACACAACACATCTGGTATTTACCAACTAACATGACAGGATTGTAAATCACTGTATATAGGACAGACAAGCAGAAACATTAATACCAGATGCACAGGAAACAGAGGCACATCAAAAAATGACAGTTGTCATTCCACATGGACAAGAAAAATAGCCCCACAGACATGAATACTGACTTGAAAATTCTCAAATGCAGCAACAGCCCCCAAAAAATTTGATAATTGAGGAAAACTATCAAATATGATAAGCCATAGTTGAAGGAAAACAAGTAATAAGTGAATACACAGTCCTCTACAATGGACCTCTGTTCTCTGCCCTCAAAGAATTCTTAGAGAGCACCAACCCTTCGCACACACACACACACACACACACACACACACACACACACACACAAAACCTTCCACACAGAATTAATTAATTTCAGGCATAGCCATAACAGTTCCCAAGTAGTAGTTTTTGCTAAATAACTTGTCTACATTAAGTTCTATATGGCTGCAGACTTTGAAAGAAAACAGGCACAATAAATACATAATATGTGGTGTCACCGCCAGACACCACACTTGCTAGGTGGTAGCCTTTAAATCGGCCACGGTCCGTTAGTATACGTCGGACCCGCGTGTCGCCACTATCAGTGATTGCAGACCGAGCGCCGCCACACGGCAGGTCTAGTTCAGAGAGACTCCCTAGCACTCTCCCAGTTGTGCAGCCGACTTTGCTAGCGATGGTTCACTGTCTGCATACGCTCTCCTTTGCTGAGACGATAGTTTAGCATAGCCTTCAGCTAAGTGATTTGCTACGACCTAGCAAGGCGCCATATTCAGTTACTATAAGTAATAACTTCAAGAATGTATTCTGAACAGACAAAATTGTGAATCACGTACTGTCAAGAGCGACGTTCATCATTAATGGATTAAAGTTAAGTATCAAACTAATTATGTCCGCTTTCTGAATTCTAATTCCTTGTCATGTTCCAGACCTCACGTCAGTGTAGTTCTTCCCTCCTCACGCCAGCCTGCGTGAGCTAAAACGCGTGCATTTCGACCTCCTCTAGTAACACGGTGTTGACTATTCTGCCAACACAACATAATACCTCAGGAATATCACACCATGTGGTAAAAATGTAGGACTACAAAACTATATGCGTTCTTCAAAAATTTGTAATTGCGATTTTAAAATCTAATATTTACATAGGTACAAACAGCATAGAACATTCTTTATGTTTAACAGCCATAAAATAAAAGCCCGCTGCTGTTGCTGCAACTGTAGTGAAATAAGTTTTGGTTGTGAAACAAAATAGTGTTTTGCTAAAGATCGATCCCATCCAAAACATTTGTATGTTCATTTTCTTAATATTCACATTTTTCTCTCTTAATCGGCAAGCGACTACATCACACACGGTGGCGAGAATACATCACCGTCGTACCAGATTCTAAAACGCATACGGGGACGTAAAAGGGTGCTTTGGAAAATTGCGGTATATTTCCGTTGATGGCTGCATGTCTGACGCGATTGAACATAATAGTGCTATTCAATCGTCCACTTAGGCGACGTATTTTGAAGCACCAAATTGACCGTCCAATGTACATTCCCGTACTACACTGCAAACAGCTGTGAAGTGCCTGGCAGAGAGTACTTGGCACAGTAACTAGTTTCAAAATTTTTTCCCGTTCCGTTCGCGTACGGAGTGTGTTAAGGGCGAGTGCTGAGACGTCTCCGTGCCGTGGCCGGCCTGACTCTGCCTGCAGCCTCCTTACGGCAGCGACGCGTAGTGGCTGGAGAGCGCCCCTGGACACCTCGCTTAGCAGCCACCTGCGAAATATTGTAAGCGGCCTCTCGTGGGGTTACTTGCGGCTCTCTTGAGGCGTCTGCCGATTGAGTTTTTTGACGCTTGCGTGACACACTCCCACGGGTCACCCACACCTGTGACAATTTGTGCTGCCCTTCTCTGTATACGTTCAGTAGCCGCTATCGCTGTTATCTGGTACTTGAGTATCGTGCTATGACGGGACACACAAGTGCTTCACAGGAGGTAGCATTCTGGAAACTGCATTGAGTTCTAAAGATGTGGCAACTAGTGCTCAAGTTTTTATCCCTCACGTGAAGAACGTAAATGGTGAAGAACTGTTCACTCTAATTAAGAAAATAGTTTCTAGACTACATGCAATTTGTTTTAATTAGCCTGTGTTGTTAGTGACAAGAATTGAATTAGCAGATGTGCTACACCATGCTTTGCTTCCCTTCCTCAAATTTTTACAAACATCCCTGTGATGACACAAAACCCCTCTTTATGTTTTATATTCTGTTCACATTTTAAAATGTGTCAGAAACTACTGAATCAATAAAAAAAATTACTGATGAGACAATAAAGTACCCACTGTTTGAAACAGTTTCAGAAAGTATACAACTGCTAGTGGCCAAGTTCTCTGCTGTTAAAAAGTTGCATGACATCGAGTCTACACAGATAATAAAATCTGCCAACAAACTCAAAATCTCTTTATAAAAGCAACATTGAGTGACAAAATGTCAAACCTGTGCTTAATAGTTTCAGTGGAACGACTGTTCAAGGTTTCTTAGCCTTGGGGGAACATCATCTTACCAAGTTTTTAGTTTTGAGAAAACTGCTAAATTCATCAAAATTAATCTACACATGGTGGAGCATTTTAAATGTTACCTTCCCTGTTAGAGATAGCCATTTTAAGGATGCACTGCAGAAACAACTTTCCGGCAGAAGAAAATATTAGATATTTAAAAAGTTTTTCATCATGGATGGACAAATGGAAATGTTGTCCTGATCGCAGAATTTGGATTATCCAATAACACTCATTTGGCCATATCAGATACCACTCACATTCTAGAAATGATCAAGTATTCCACTGAGGACTCGAATTTTAAATATGTTTTGCCAGGAAATGGTGGGACAGATGCTTTAGAAGCGAGATTTGGAAAATATCGAACAATGGCAGGATCTCAATGATTTGTATCTGGTATCATGAGACTGGTATTTGATATTCAATCCAAGCATAGAATTCAGACCTTGCTGTCCTTCAAAATTCCATCATTTACTCTTGGAGAAGTTCTAATAGATTTAGATTCTTTTAAAACTGACTGTGTAGATGATGTGACATTAACTCCAACAAACATTTACGGTATAATGGATTTCAGTGAGGAAGAAATGCAGTCTGTTCAGGAATACTTGACTATTTTCACATACTTGTCAGGGTATTATGCCAGAGCTGTTCTTAAGAAGACATCTAAAACATATTTAGAGCTAGATAAAAGATTTTTAGTAACAGAAAATCATAAACATATACGAAAGGTGGACACAAGTAGGTCGTATTGTCCTAATAATGAGGCTATTAATGCTGTTATTTTTACTTATTTGGTTGATAAAAACTTGGTGTCTAGAGATCATGAACACAGCTTCATGAGATGCTCTCTCCTGAGAAATTTACTGTTGACGTAATTGAAAGAGAAGAGTGCTATCAAAGGGAGTTTTCTTGTAGTAAGGTAGATCACACAGACTACAGAATTCTTTAGTGTATAGCAAAAGTAGGGTGTAAAATGTTTCTCAATTATAATGTTAATACTTAACGACAGCCGTAACGGTATTAACAGACAAAAGAGAAAATTGTGAACTGTAAAGTAGTTTGGAATAAATTTTGTGAGAGCTTAACAAACATTTACATTTGTCATTTTCCCATCAATCTTAATTTTCTCTTCTCGATATGCGTAATTACATTTTGAACACTGAATGTACACAATATTAAGCCTATATTTTACTTACAATGTATCTGTAAGGACGTTGACATCCTTGCATACTGGTGTAATACTACATAGTTTACCAACACGTATTACCGCGAGCATAAGAGTGACTACCGACCTGCCATCTGTTGGCGACGCCAGGCAACAGCTGTGTGGCCCGCCATTCGCCATCCAGTAGCAGCCGACTGCTGGCAGTAACGTTTATTTCGAATTTTTACGTTTTGTCGCAAAGTATTTGATGTTCAACTCAACAAGTACATATCTCTTGTCTTTTAAAGATCTTGGTATAAGCGAACGAGGCTTTGCAGTACTTATTCCAAGAATACTTAAAACTAGTTTTCGTAGTTTGTGGCAAATGCGATATGGTTTACAGCCCTTACCTGTGGTAAATTTCTGATTCTAGTTTTTCGCTTAAAGTAGATAATTTTTGGCAGAGGCACATCCAAGTGAGGTGTGTGCCTCTTACCGAATACTCAAACCAGTAGTGCGTGCGTCAGTTTCTAGAACAGGATGAGATGACCTAGGGGTGCTATGGAGAGGTTGTTCCTGTTTGAGAAAGCTAGTTGTTATTACGATAGATCGATGAGCAATGAGAACTAGAGGATTTGTTTTACGTTTTATGTAAAAACTAGGTAATCGTGCTTAACATCCAAAGTTTCATCTGATCACACTTGATTCGTAGCTCACTTTCAAGGCAGCGAAAGCTTTCTGTGGCAGTATAGCCCCGGACATTCAATAAACTGCTTGACCGCACCTCTGAAGTCAGTACGACGCCCCTGATATTCTGAACGCTTCAAGGAATGTATGTCAACTAAGAAGCGTAATAATGTCAATAGGTCGTTCATTTCACAATCCAGAAGCACTATAACTGATGCGTTTCGAACGAACAAGACAAAATTACTCTACAGGAAATAATACAGGCGCTATAAAATAATAACATTCAACATTGGTGATCATTTCCTTTGTAACGCGTAACTTAATAAAGCGTGCTTCAACTTCTTTCTTTTGGAGCAGAGCACTATTTTTTTTATTATTGTTATTAAACGTCAGGTTAGCGAGAACGCAATCCAGACTTCCAAAACTTATGCTTTCGATACTGGAACATAATTCCATGAATGGAGAATTTCAGCCCATTAAAAAATGTTGGATTCAGGCTGGAACTACATAACCGGGCAGTGCTACGTCACATTAACTCTCACAGCCAGACGCGCAAAGGACTGCAGGGGGTTGAGCCCTCCCTCACCTTCTGATACACTGGCCTTACGGCCAACTGTGACGTCATCGCCGCTAGGCCGTCGCTGCACTACCGCAAGAGCCTGCACTTCTTTCGTGGAAGCCTAACAAAATCACCAGACTTAGTTCTCGAATATCAATCAGTGTGCCACAATTTACAATAAATTGTGCCGCCTTTTATCATTTAAAAAGAAACTATGCCGGTCCTCTCTGCTGTACTCCGAAATGCATGTTACGCTGGTTACAATGCTCTGTGATTTCCTTCTATAGTGTTTGAGATCATTTGCAAAATTTTACTGCTGGTTAAGGAGCTCTGGAAAGGCTCAAAATCACGAAAAGTTCAATTTTTACTTTTTTGCGTTTTCTGAATCTGCAGACTATTACCTTTTAATAGATATATAATTTATTCAATTCCGAAGACTACAGCAATTTTTAAATTATTTTTGATATATGTTCTACATGGGCGTGACCCACTGTGGCGGTGTTAAACTGCTGTCAAATGGTGTTATTATTAACGTCCGTGTTCATCAAGTACATTTTAGTGATGTGAGATAAAGTATGTGTTGTGGCTAACCTGTGATGGTTCAATATATATCGCTGGTGGAAAAACTCAAAACCCCAATGAAAGTGTAAATACTGTTATATGGTCGAGAGTCCCCAAGACTGTATTTGTTGGAATAGAAACACTTCACTTTGGTGTGTATGATGCTGTTGCGACTTTCAATGATGGCAACATTGTAAGGTGCAAGGTATCTAGAAATATGGGAATGAAGATAGGTTCTAACATGGTACGAGGGATGCTTGCTTTAGACAAGGAACGCCTTCGGGCTGCAGACAGGGCTGTAAAGAGTCTAGAAATACAAGCAAGAGTAAACAGGAGGAGGAACAAGAGGAAGCTGGAGGAGGAGTTTGCAGAGGATGAAGATAATCCATCCTATGGACCTGGAATGAACTAAAAAGTTAATCCAATCTTTGTCGCTCGATTCCCAAAACTTTTATTTTCTCATACTAATTACATGTTTTCTAAGGATCTTCCAAACATATTTGTTTCAAACTTTCAGTAAATGTTACACTGTACCTTCTGCATAATTTAACACAGCCGTTTTCCAAAAAACTGTATATTTTTGAATATATAAATAAAAAATTGCAAAAAATGTTGTGAATTTTCATTACAATTGAAAAAAAAATCATCTTTAATAACTGAACTAAAATTTTGTAAAATCCCTGTGTTAAGTTGTAGCCCATATTCCAATAAATAATCTGTAAAAAGTTCAACTTCCAACCTCAAATACTTGGTGAGGAAAGATGTAATTTATGAGCGTTATTTTAACATTGCAAGTATAGGGCTTTCCGGAGCCCCTTAAGAAAAACGTTGTGAGTGAAAGCGACTTACACCACAGCCTGTAAATTACACTATTAAAGTTACTGTGATAGAGATAGTTGTAGTAAAAGATAGCAGACAAATTGCAGTAATTATTCTGGTGATCATAATTTTAATTACTTTGACACAAACGTAGTTCAGTGAGACATAAATGACTGACCAAACATCGTATCGATACTGTCACCAGGATTAGTGTAATACTAAACCCTCACGTAACCAAGTTGTAACTAACAAACCCAAAATGGAGATTTCATAATCTGACACCTCCATCTGTCGGTGTCGCCAGAACTGTCAAATATGAACCAGCATACTACCATTAATGAAATGAAGTCTTTCTAAGTAAAATATAGGCATAGTATTATGCACTCTCAGTGCTAACTATCCAATTGCTTGTATCAAGAAGAGAAAATTAGGAATGACAGGAAAATGACAAATGTAAAAGTTTCTTAACCTGACACAAAATTTATTTCAAACTACTTTACAGTTGACAATTTGCTCTTTTTTCTGTTATTACCGTTATGGCTATCATTAATTTTTTAACATAATTATTGAGAAATATATTACATGGTACTTTTACTACTATAATATTGTGCCCTGCCCGCGACGTAATAACATAGCCTACTATTTTTTTTCTATTGAAGTCTTAAGATTTAACGATATAATTTAAGCACTAAGTCAATGAACTGCACTAGAAGTCAGCGAATATGTACGCCCAGAATAATGTGAACAGCGTATCATTATTATCTGTGTTTTGTTCTATATAAGAATGCGCGCCCGTCTTTTCTCTCTCTTCTTCTTCTCTTCTTCTTCTTTAATCGCGCGACTTTCCGACAACATCTTACGCTATCAGACTCCTATTTTCTTCCATTTTGTTCAAATGAACTTAACTTGTATTCCTGTTAGGAATTTATTCAATCATTCCATTATTATCGCCAATTGCGGCTACTGATAGAATCTTATTATGAATACTTTATCCTTTCGCTCCAGAGTTGAGCTAAGATTATTGTAACTTCCAAGTATTTTGCTGAAATACGGCACAATTTTTGTTATGTTCAAAACTGTGACAATTATTCACAAAATGTTGGATTTAAGTACAAAAACTTATTTTGTTAAATAATTATTGTTTAATTTAACATTTCTAGTTTCATTTCGAAGTAGCAAACACAAATTCCCAATTTATAAAAGTTATAGATTGTTTCTTTACATTTTTTCTTATGACGCCAACACGATAACCACGAGATGAAACTAAATCGTTCTGAATCTCTTGTGAGGCGAGAAGCTACTTAGAAACTTCTTTGACGTCACAAAAACACAAATTAAACTCTTTTCGGCATGCTACAAGTCTACTGACCATCACTTCAAGCAATAATAGGTAAGAAAGAGTAGAATAAACTAATAAGTGAAGTGATCATCTTATGCATTAGATAGTATTGTGTGCATTGTCTGATAAAAATAATTTTTGTTCTAAGAACTAAAAAGTGGCGTGTGTGAAATACTTAATCCAATTACTTTTAGTTAATGATAAGACGTGATACCTCTAATTAATCGATGTACTAAATATTGTGTGTGATATTTAAGTAATAAAAATAACCAATATCATGCTCATATTGAAAAATAAATAAGAATAATTGGGATACATTAAATTGAAGCAATTACGCTTAATAATCACAAAATGCTAATTTGTTCGAATTACGATAAGAACTTGAGCTTTTGTCAAACTGCTACTTCAAGACATAATTTGAAATATTTCTTCAGTTATTGAATTATTACAAATATACAAATATACTTAAGCTTATTTTACATCCATTACAATCTACGCTAGCTCTAGCATAAATTTCAATTATTACATAATCGTATCCACCCATATGCATAAACTACAGTAGTTACAGCTTTAGTATACTCTACCCACTGAAGAATTCTGTCGTCTGTGTGATATACGTGACTATAAGAAGACTCCCTTAGGAAGAAGTCTTCTTTTTTAGCTACATCAACAGCTAATCTTAAAAACTAAATGCATCTGGGAAGAGCATCTAATGGAGCTGTGTTGGTGTTATCCAGATACCAAGATTTTACCAATCGAATAAGCAGAAATAACAACATTAATAACCTGATTGACCTTCATTTTTTTCTCTTGCTGATAATATTTTATCTCGCTCGAAATGTGTTTTACATGTCTCGCATGTCAGCTTCTTAACAACAGCATTTGCACAGTACCCTGACAAGTATGTGTAAAATAAGGCAAGTGTTCCTGAACAGACTGAATTTGGACCTCGCTGATATCCATTATACTGTCAAAGTTGGGTTGTGCTGGAGATAAGGTGACATCATCTACCCAGTCGGCTTCCAAGAATCTATATCTGTTCCAACTTCTCCAAGAACAGATGATCGAATTTTCAAGTATAGTGGGGCCTGAATTCTTAGCTTGGATTCAATCTCAAATACCTGTCACAGAGATGATAGTGACATACTGACATTGTTTGATATTTTCCATATCTGTTTTCTGCAGCATCTGTTTAAACCATTCCTGGCCAAAGATATTTAAAATTCGAGTCCTCAATGCAGTACTTGGTCATTTCTAGAAGAGAATGAGTGGTACAATATATACGCAAATGAGTGTCATTGGATAACTCAAATGTGCAATCAGGACAACGTTCACATACATCCAGCCATGACAAAAATCTTTGGAAATATCTGATACTGTGCTGGAAAGTAGTGTTTGCAGTGCATCCTTGAAATGGATATCTCTACCAAGTCAGCTAATATTTAAAATGTTCCACCTTGTTCAAATTTATTTTGATGAATTTATCAGTGCTCTCAAAACTTTCAGTAATATGATGTTCCCTCAAGGTTAACAAACCTTGAACAGTCCTCTCATGGAAAATATTAAGCACGACTTTTTGTACTCCAGGTTGCATTTATAAAAAAAAAAACTTTCAATTAGGTTATGTGGCAAAAACTTATCATCTGTGTACACTACACGTCATATTATTTTTAACTGCAGAGATTTTCGCCATAATCAGTTGCGTACTTTCTGAAAGGGTTTCAAACTGTGAGATTGTCTGATCTGGATGTTCTTTATTGATCTAGTTGTATGTGACACATTTTACTATAGGATCGGAATGTTAAGCTAGAAATGGTGTTGTCTGTCATTCTAAGGGAGACCGTAAGCAATTGACAGTTGAGAAGGCGAAGCGAAGGATGATGTGACCCGTCTGTTAATTGAATTTTTGTCACTAACAACACAGAGTAATCAGTGAACAACGTGAACTGATTCACAAAGAAATTGGAATTCCTGATTTGTGTACAACAGTTAATAGCCCCGAGCTACTGAGTATTTGAAAATGCACACATACATCATGCAGTGCATTATGAAGGGGTAGTGCAAGACAACTTGTGCTCCTTATAAACTCGTGTGTAGTGATATTGAAAATAAAATACTGCAATAAATAATAAACTCTGGCGAGTATCTGTAATACTTCTTTTGGACACTTATTAAATTCACTTGCTCACATAAAAATTTAATGTTTCTACTTTCAGTTTTATCAAAAAAATTTACAATTTTTTTTCAAATAATTGGTTCTGAATAGTAATTAGATTGTTACTGAAGTATTATTGTTCTTTCTGGTTACGTTTTCCAAGTTATCTATGATGTGAATTTAGTCATACAACCCTTCTTTGCATTACCTATATTTTCTGCACATTCATGTACCCTGGGTCCAATGAACCTGTTATGTTTAATTCGAAAATTTAAATGGAAAAAGTATTTTGTGGATATTAACAAAAAGAAATGGATTGTTTTAAAGTTCATCAGTATATTATAAGACAGCTGTGATCATTTATAACACTTTCACTGAAACATAAACCACCAGTTGTTCTCGGATCAGTGGCTATGATATTCACAAAGAACAAATCAATAAGCAAACAAGGATGACCAATAATTTTACAATTGATACGCAGCACGCTGCTAAGGTCCTGGCACACGTTTTCTGCATTTACAGAACATTGTCTTTGTTTTTCTGTCCTTCGAAGCAGGAGATAATGGATGCCGTCTCTTCTGACGACTCACTGTGCTGTTGTTTTTACTATTGCTGTTTTGTGTTTTAGGATTAGTAATGAAATTTTCCATATCGACGTATATGGATTTCTGTAGAAGGGGATTAGGCGATCTTCTCGTCATAAACTGTTGGATCATCTCGACTGAGAGGTCTTTGACGAAGTCTCCTCTTGTGCAAAATCCCTTTGTGATACATGGTGCGTTGTGTTTTGTAAAGAATGAAGGCATTTAGAGTGTGTACATCCCTTATGTTGCAACAGAGAGAGACATTGGCCACCGTTTAGTTTATCTTTTGCATATATAATCACGCATTAG
This sequence comes from Schistocerca cancellata, assembly GCF_023864275.1. Taxonomy (NCBI): domain Eukaryota; kingdom Metazoa; phylum Arthropoda; class Insecta; order Orthoptera; family Acrididae; genus Schistocerca; species Schistocerca cancellata. The sequence goes on along the minus strand of NC_064636.1, from coordinate 109,384,400 downwards.
TTGATCCACACCATGATTCCTTTGGTTATAAAATTTCACAATCTCAGGCTTCAGGTTTGGATACTGTTCTTCTATTGATTTATCATGATGTATGGAGCGTAAGAGGGCTACACACATGTTTATCTTTGATGAAAAATTAACCATCTTCATTTCTTTTGTAATTGCAAATGGACTTGAATTTACTGCTCTGCACCAATTGTACTTCATCTCTTTTGGAATTTCTCTTTTATTCATCCTCATTGTTCCCACAACAATCAGCGTTTTACACAACAGATGTTCTGCCAAGGTACACTTGTGAAATAATTATCTATGGTAACATTTCTATAAAGTAACAGTGCTGTACCATCAGTGTTGCCTGCAAGGGACTTCACTGTGAAAAAGCCCAAATTTTTCTGGCATGGCTCACCTGGTTCTCTTCCTGTCTACTCAAACCTGTCAACTGCATTATCAGTTTACCTTTAGACATTCAGAATATTTTCATTCCGCACATTCCAGATTTCTTTGTCATATACTGCACAAATTCACAATGACTCCTAAATTGAACTACCTGTTCATCCATCGTAACATTACTTTTAGGCGTCATTATTTTCTTGCACTGTCCAGTAAATATTTTCCATACATAGGATTTAGCAGCAAGTTATCGGTTTGTCACCTAGGCTCTTTGTTCATTTGTCATCAAATCTAATGAATCTTCTTATTGCCTCAAACTATCTCACAGACATTATAGCTCTATATAATGGATTGCAGTACCTTCCCAGAAAAGTTCCCTGATTGGAACATCCCACACCTTATCTGCTCCATTATGAAGTAAAATTCCCCAGTAGCCGAATATTTCTTCTCTAGCTAAATGATTCCAGGTTTATTTTTCTTGGTACACATACTCTTCTTCCTTCTAGGTTTGTGCATCTCTCAATTCCAGCCTCAAATGCTAGAGGAATAAATAAATTCCAAGCATCTTTGGAGGTGTAAGTGATTATGCTCCTTTCTGGTCCTGTAATAAATTTCACAAAATTGTGTGAAGGCATTTTATTTGGTACTGGGGGGCACTTACTCCACTTCATACCGTTTGGAGCAATATGTTTGTTAACATTCACACTGCCTATTTCTCAGAGACGTTATCACCTACATCATTGTCGCCATCATATCATAATCATCACTAACTTCATCATCGCCGCCACCACCACAACTTTGTTCTTCACTCAGAGAGCTGCATGCCGCTGCCTAACGAACAATTTCATGTTTTTCATTTGAAGCATTACTTAAATCTGAATGGAAATCATCATCTTCAGCTAGCCATTGACTAACAACTGATTCAAAATTTCGGCTTGATAAGCATATACTATCTTCTTTCCTGTCCCTTTTTTTTAGATGTACATTCTGTCATTATATCTGAAAAAAATAATGTGAAGAAATAACGTCTTTTCTTTGGTCGACTGTAGGACTCTAATTGCTGTTCATTTGATTGTTTATTATTACAAATGACTCTTACCTTTCTTCTGAGCTTATATCGAATATCAGACACTCCACTGCTGTGCAGGAAACTCCCACATCATTACTATATTTCTCCCCATACTCGTAATAATCGACCACAATATTACGTTCTGTTACCAACACAGCAGTATGCTATCTGTTGAAAGTTGTAACAATACACTTTCTGGAGTTACAATATCTAGGTGTACCGATAATGCATTCTCTGAATTTCAACAAAATGTAAACGATTACAACCCAGTCTAATTTGATAACGCTACATCATAAACCATAGGCTTCCTAGTCCCAAGTTATGTATGTGTGTGATATAAAGACGAAAATGTAAGTAACACTTAAAACTAAAGACACAAATTTCTAATGGTACATTTAATGTGTTACTGAATACTGCAAGAAAGCGTACCTTATGAGCTAGGCCCCAATTTTAAGTCTTTCATATAGTAATTAAAAGTTTGTCTGCAGGTCCATTGGACCCAGGATACGCATACCAGGGTAAAATGGTTTATAGTTAATGGGAACTTCCTTGTACCAAGTTTTGAGATTACATTTTTACCAAGATGTAACTGCATACTTGGACCAGCAGAACAGCAGAACATGGAGGAGGATCTATCGTTTCTATTAGAGCAACACTAATGACACTTTCAGACTTTATAGTACGCAATCTTTGGGCACCTTCATCCCCTCCAAGGACTAAAGAAAGCCATTGAAGTCCACTAAATGTCTTTCCTGTTCATAATGGGCATAAGTTGTTACATTGGCTGCAATAGCTAGGTCTAATTTTCTGTTTTCCACGCACTTCCATTGAACAAGAAGCTGACGAAAGGTACTCCAGACAGTTAGGCAGAATCAATGGTACAGTTGCTGGTTAAAGACGAGGTTTCAGAAGAGGCACAGAATATTTCTGTCCTGTGGATCTGTCGAAATATTTACCACGACTCAGAATGAGGTCCTCAGTGAAATGGAGTTCTCAGACCTTGAAATAATGACAGAAACATTTTTAATAGCTACACATGATATTGCCCAAGGGCTAGTTTGCCACTAATACTAACGCAAACATGTTATTAGTGTCCGTTACTTTCAGAACAAATCGATCAATGCTGACTAAGAATTTTTAGTTATAAAGCTCCATAAGTAAATTACAGTGACTTTTTATTTCACCTCATAATATAATTTCCAAAACAGTCTTGTACATGTCAATAAAAAAATTAAAGTACACTTTAGTTACATTTTTCATTCTTTTAAAAACAGTAATGTTCTTCGTAGTCGTATCATTTCTTCTCTTAGTACGATTATTTAATATGATATTTACAAAACAGAGCAGTATGGGACACCTGTTACATTCAAAGCTATGTTGGGTTTTACACTAAACAAATCACTGAGTATATTACAGGATGCTACCTTCGAAAGCACACGCCTCTGATTTGCCTATTGGAGAAACAAAATTTCATGTTCTATTAATTTTTTTTGAAAAGTTAAATAAACTTAAGTTACACATGCTACTACACTGTCTGTGGGATTTGCCAAGCCTTCTCGATCCTTTGCCATTATCAAATGACATCCTGCTTTAAATAATCTGAAATGAGAAATACTCACAGTGCAATGCTCACAGTGAGATGTTTTTCAGTACTTGTTGTGAGCAATATCCTAATATGTAGTGAAATAATGGCCAGGTGTCCTCGACTATCCCTACTATCCCTTCAACATCATTCTCATCTACCACCAGATTTAATAAATCTGGTACTGGGGTATCTTTTAACTCCTGGATTTCAAAAGTTGTTCCAAAAATCTATGACACCTAAATAACCACATCTCTAACAACTTGAGACTGTGCTCTTAACGCTAAGTTTTTGCTCAGTTTCAAAGGCCTGTCTAAGAGAAATACGGTATTTTCCCCCACTTAATTCCAAACTGTCAGTCTGTACTCTTCCAAGGAGCATATAGAACCTGTATTTGTCAGAAAGCCAATAGCTACTGAAATCAAAGCAGCTGTTGTATGTCTTAGAGCATAGTGTGTTCCTTTAGAAAGTATCCTGTATCATTCAACCCATGCCATAAACCGAACCAAGACACACAGCTGTTTAAAAAATCAAATAGGTGATGGAAATTACAAGTTACAGGTTCCTGGAAAACATTTCTTACCCTCTGACACTTAAGTAATGTTTTCACATTCACAATACACCACCAAAGATTTACTATTTTTATAAGTGTTGCAATCCTTTCGCTATTTTGAATTCCTTTCTTCGTGCCAGTCTCTGCAAAGCAACAACTGTGAAATCATTAAAGAGATGAAGCACCAGTTTGACATTTTGTCTTTCAGTTGAATTTGGAAACTGAGATTTTGAAGCTAGAGAGTTTCCGTATTGCAATAAATCATCTTTTTCAATGGTGTGTGGCTCTTTTAGTACTCTGACTGATGCAAAGCCTCCCTCCATGCTCTCTTTAATATCAGGGAAACACAGAATCTGCTCCTTTTAATTTAACCAGTTGTTACATATACTCTTTAAAAGATGAACTGTATCCCCAAACTAGTACAGTGGGCGATCTGGAGAAGTTTCTGCTGGGTGACAGTACTTTATCTTTACTTCTGGCGGAGTGCTAAAGTTTGATATTGCTTTTCTATAAATTCAGTTATTGTCTCCCATTAACGCAACCACCTCACACTGAGCTGCTTATAGTTTAAGAATTACTTATTTTATGTATGAGAAAACTACATCAGCCTTAATTGTTTTAAGTGGGAGAATGTGTACCACATCCTTGTAAGGTGAATCTAAAATTTGTACCATAAAAACATAAGCGCTGGTTGCACACAAAAATTAGTGACCGTTGAAGGCACCACCTACGATATTCCCACCTTCTTTACCAAGCTGTGATTTCAAATGCATGTCATCAATTAACAGAATAACTGGTTTATCCTGTGAGGCTAATGTTCCAGCTTTCTGCGAGATATAACTCATAAGCTGATCAGTTTATTTTTCAATGACTGATCTACTTAAAAGCTTACTACAAAGCCTGAACAGTGTATTTGGATTTGGAATAGAAATAATGCCAGTGCTTCTGAGAAACTTACGTCCAGGTGTACTAACAGTATTTACTAATGAGCACATAATCAGACAGTCAGCATAATATCTAAACTGAGATGAACTTTTACATTTCAGGAATGAAACCGATTCCTATAAAAATATATTTCAGTTTCCCTTTCTGGCAACTTCGCTACTAAATTCTGCAAATTATCTTGAATGAACGATAGAACATTATCAAGAGGAACAAATTATTTGGGAAGTTTAATCTTTCGAACACATTTCAATTCCGCGCCGTTAATAAAAACACTGAGAAATAAGTCACTGTTTATAACAGAGTAGCTAACAACTATTGGGTAAGGGTAGTGGTTAATTAATAATAAGCAGACACTGTTTACTTTGTTAACTACGATCCACTCACTATGCTTATCATAGTAGCAATTTTACTTTTTAGTTGCTCTAAATTACAGAAAGAAGTCGCTTCTATCAACTTCTTCTGCGTTCCTACACTTTCTCGAATATCAGTGTGGTGGGCACTGTTTTCTAGTCGCTCCCTGCTACTTTCGGGGTCCCCTTGGGCTGACGTTGGCGTATTGGACAGAATTGAAGGGCATCCCGATGACTTTGAAGGTACAGCATCTGAAAAAGGAAAGCTTAACACCAAACGAAATTGAACTAATCAAGCAGCTTCCTCCTTATCACATTGTAATTTAGAAATATAGGCTTCTGCCTAACATTTGGTTCTTTAACCTACCTTTTCTTCAGCATCGACGATCCAGTGGTGCTGTTAACAGTTGGCCAGTTCTTGGGTCGTACATACTTGTACTGCTTAATGTACCTTCTTCGCTGAAATGCAGCTCACATACCTTAAAAGAAGCGGGAAGTTGATTGTTAAAGATGTTATGAAAATGACCGTTAAGATGGGCAGGACTATGTATTCCTTTCATTCGTAATACATTTCGGAATAAAAGCTATTATGCTTTACGATTTATGTAATTGTGTTATAGTAATTTAAAAAAACAACGATATTTACAATTGAATGTTTACTGGGCATCCAATCTTTTCTGTGAACAGCCAAGATCCATTTCAGTCTTAGAGATGCAACAAACTGAAAATAAAACAGCGAGACTTTAGGCCCAATGTCGCAATTGCCTCTGCAATGTCGCGCGCAGCAACTCCATGTCATTCTGATCAGCGCTGTAACTTATGTAGTACAATCTGAGTTGTAAAGGTTTACTCGATCTGAAGCACAACACACCATGCGGTACTTGCAAAAGACTAAAAGGGTACAGTTTGTTATGACACGTGCGTGTGACGTCACAGCTGCCTGAGACGTGCGCTGTGAGGCTTCGTTTCGAGGTGGCGCTGCGTCAGGTCTGCAGGCTGCGTGGCTGAGCGGTTGGCAATATTTGAACGACAGACGTCTATTCCAAAGTATCGTTATCCGAGATGTCCACGACGACGTCATCCAAGATGGCGGCGATGACGTCATCCAAGATGACGGTGGTGATGTCATTCAAGATGGGTGATTTTGGCGGGAAGTTTGAATTTTGGTGGGAAAGTGCCATGCGCCCTACCCCAGAAAAATGGCTCGAATTTCAAATTCCAATATGATAATGCGTCGCACCAAGAAAAATGGAGGGGAAAAAGGTACATGTCTCTATTATTTAACCAAATTCAAGCATATGTGTTTGCCACGAGTTCTAGACCCCAACTGGCTTAGTTTATATTGTCGCCACCAGAGAGTTCCACTGTGACATCATCCAAGATGGCGGATTTTGGCGGGAAGTTTGAATTTTGGCGGGAAGAAGATCAATTGGGCTACCTCCACTAACTTAACCCCTCATCCCCCAGGAAATGGCTGGAAGTTCAAATTCCAACATGATGATGCGTCACACCTAGGAAAATGGCGGTAAAATTGGACTTGTATTTTTTATTTAACCCTGCTCTCAAGATACACAAATGTTGTCACCACTCCTATATCCCACCATAATCAATCGAACATTTTCTTTCTGGGGCTTTCTGTCGTTATTTTACAAAGATTGCTAAATTGAACTGACAGTTCCCCCAATCTATACAGCCACAACCTGTTCTTTCTTTGTACAGACGCTACACTCAGTGGTAATAAACTATTCTACACTGACCACCATTTGGCACCGACAACTAAGCATCGCAAAGTTGTCTACTGGTCATCAAATACATACGGTACTCGCAAGAATATTGGAGCGTCAAACCAGTCTCCAAGCAGGAAATATATCACCAAGTACTGTCTCGATCTAGTAAACATGCAATTCATATATGCCACCGTACCAAATCACCCCCTTTACATCAGCAAACCAATGTCACTCTCTGAGAACTGATGTGAAAGACAGGCTCGTTACACCGGCACAAACGCGTTACTGTTTCCGCTTTCTTGCTCGCATTTCTACAGACACCTCCAGACTCGTCGATTAAAAGAACAACCGTATTCACGCCATAATATTATACAATTTTCGCCGTACTTCTCGATATCAAGCACACAGCAGTAGCCTCCCCATGGCAAACGCAACACAGTGCACAAGATATAGACTGTAAATTATTTCTCCACAAACACCCAACTTTAGCGATGTGCAGCGTGCTGTAAACCATTGACTAACTAGAAACAAGTTGAGTAAATTGAGATTGGGACTCTCGAATACCGAAGTCGGTTATGTAACAGATTCCAAATGATCAAAATTGTTTAAAAACCAACTAGGGTGTTTCTCAAGTCTAGAGAACAGGCAAACGTATGTCCAACACACCAAAATCCATATTCCCTCAACTAAATAAAGACACCGAATGTGCAGAAGCAGTCGACAGAACAATTTACACGGGAGGGAATAACGCTCCATCGCAATCGCACAATCTCCCCAAAGTTGCACTTGATCACGAAAGCCACCCAGCACATTCTAAGTGTTATTTCGCTATTCGGTCGTCTAGAAGATGGTTAAGTTAACTCTGATACATTCCTACACTCCAATAGGCCTCTGCATTCGGAAAACTGCTACCAATTACATGGGAACCCGAATCAGTACCACCACAGACTTTGCATACACGTACACATTCTAGAAAACCCCTCACATATATCATCTACCATTATACTTACAATTAAATCTAACTATCGGGGTCTCAACTGAATGGTACTCGGCAATGACCGAAGTATCGGAAATACACTCTGTTGACCGCTGTGGCTCTGGAAATACCTGTAACGTCCTTACCACTAGACATACTCTTCCCTTCAGTATCACAGTACTCCAAGTCAAATCCATACCCTCCCTACAACAGCACACAGACATTTCCTTTACACAACCAGATATACTTTATAAACCTGATGCTCAAATGCTAACATATCACACACCCAAACACTAATACTAAGTATAATACTACCTCCTCAATAACTGTATGCATACGACACCAAACAATACTGACCGAAATTAACGATGGGTGTGCATGTCTCTTACGTTCTTCCCACGAGTCATAGCACTGTGTCATAGACGTAATCGAGCAGATGTTAAAGAAAAAATCTCGATCCCAACAACTATTGCATGTTACTCTCACCTTCGCTCTTCCTTCTACAGGTGCACCCAAGTAACCATGTTAAACCCTATAACCACTTTACGAATAGAAGTACGACATTACCTCTGAATGAGGTTGTGTTTTCCGGACAAATACCGTGACGGTGATCGTAGAAATGTGTGTATTACGAGCCAACGATGCAACCTCGCGATAAACGCAATGAACTTTGAACGTGGTATGCAAGAGCTATTTGCTCCATCACACCGCTCGCAACTACATAATCCATTAGTTTTTGCAACGCATTCTGTCTCGAGACCATATCAGACGTTCCGTGATATATCCGCTGAGTTATAGGCGATGACAGACAGTATGATGTGCTGATTGAGGTCCTAAGAAGAAAAATATACACCAACTTCTCAGATCTCTAGCCTTACGCTACATATTTACAAATTACGTCCATTCAAACACATACTTGCATAGGCTCACACCCACAAGTCAATCATATTCCACGCACTCTCATATCTGTAAACGAGTCCCATTCCTCGAATCTGTCTGCTACAGTAAAATTACAACCTCCTTTTAATCACACTCTACACATCCTCCAGTCGCACCCATTTTTACAGCTTTCCACAAGTGCTAGTTCCAATTTAAGTTGGAGAAAGACACATCCTACACCTTCTGCAACCTGTGTAGAAACAGATCGAGCTGAGTTACTGCAGCAGGACCGTGTTTTGAGCATTCTGTGGAAATGCGCGCAATGTAGTGCGTACCCAAACTAGATACTAGTCCTGCAGATCCCCAACATGCTATCTTCGTTATCCTATACCCACCCCAACATAGAAAAATTACGAACTACAAAAGCTAGACGTCGATGCGTGCGCAATGACACAAAGCTGCGGTCATCGTCCAGCGTGAAGAAAGAGATTTCACAGTACTTCTGCAGAATGGCGTAGCGTGCAGCCATCCAGGCATTTCTAACGGTTCACCAGGTCCGACACCTCAAACCACAGCTGCCTAGGTGGAGACGAACATACTAAATATACGGAACACGTGGCTGTATACTAGTAGAACGCAGGCTGTGTCACATGACTCATGCATCCTCGTGAAGGAGGAGAGAAGAGAAACTAGGTGTATGAGGAGTATCAGTATGGAAGATTTTAAAATTGAGGTTAGCTTATCACATGTAGAAGTATGAGAAAAAAGTATTCGAACCTCATTTTTTATGTTATCAGAAGCCTTTCCTCAAAAGGTACAAACGGTAATGATATGAAATTTTCAGGAACTGTTTGCAACGTGTTGTTGTCTCCCTGGAAGTAAAAAAAAACGAGATCTTCCACTTACATTCTCATTTTTAGATTGTAGCAAAAAAAGTTAATTCTTGATGTGCAACATTAAAAACACTGTTCATGATACAGTTATACCATAAATCAATAACTGTAATTGAATGGTATGATCTTTTCAGGAGACGAGAATAAAATTTTCAGATTATTTGCATGATTGGAATTTGAGTTGTGGCTTTTTATGAAAAAGACAATAAAAAAAAATTCAAATTTCTGTCAAAATATTAATTTTGCATATATTATTATATTTTTCCGTTAAAACAAAGCTCTTTTGCTTTACACATGGAAAATTTTAGGTTGTATATTAATAAATATGGCTGTAATTATTTTTTAAATAAATACCCCCTTAATAGTCACCTGCGAAATATCGTAAGCGGTCTTTGGTGGGGAAACTTGCGGCGATCTTCAAGCGTCTGCCGACTGAGTTGTTTCAACAGCTGCGTGACACTCTCCCGTGGACCAGCCACACCTGTGACAATTTGTGCTGCCCTTCTCTGTATACGTTCAGTAGCCGGCATCGGTGCTATGTGGTTTGGGTCCCACACACTTCAGTATGGTGCTATGACGGGACGCACAAGTGCTACGTAACCAACATCGACAGCAGACTGGCTCCATTATCCGAGTGTCCTGCCAGAGATCCGAAGTCGTCGTCACTGCATTTCACTCCAGCTTATTAAGTTACTGTTCCTCAGGATAAGTTAATGGAACAACTAAGATGACATGTACCAAAAAAGAGTGCCCCCAAAACAGCTTTGGGTGAAAATTTTGTTGCAACCGGGAATGGAATTTCGGACACTCTCGCTCACGGTATTTCTGCTGCGTCAAATTTGAGTAAAAATGGAAAATCAGGACGGAAACTTCCATCGGCTTCTGCCGCACCATCTGACTGCAATCCTACTGTCGATATCTGCGACTCTCTTTCCGCGCAGTGATACATCAGTATTTCGAATTGCAATGCTATCTCTTAATGGTTCAAATGGCTCTGAGCACTATGGGACTCAACTGCTGGGGTCATTAGTCCCCTAGAACTTAGAACTAGTTAAACCTAACTAACCTAAGGACATCACAAACATCCATGCCCGAGGCAGGATTCGAACCTGCGACCGTAGCGGTCTTGCGGTTCCAGACTGCAGCGCCTTTAACCGCACGGCCACTTCGGCAGGCTGCTATCTCTTAACGCTGGGACAGTTATGCCCTGACTGATATAATTATTGATGATCTTCATACGTTGACGGCCTCTCTGTTCATGAAAATGTAAAGCATGAGTGCCGACCGCTGGATGAAGTTGATGTAAAGTAAATACCTGTGCCTAAAAGTCAACTCAGAGGGCAGCAAGCTGACCAAACATTGACATATTATAAAGTCAGATGGTGCTATTGGTTTTGTTCTAATAGAAACGACAGATATTCCTACACTTTTGTGTTCTGTTGTGATAAATGCTGACCAGAGTATGCAGTTGGTAGAAGTGAAACCACAAAACTTGGTACAAGGAAGTTCCCATTAACAATAAACCATTTAGAGGACTTACTTGACTTTATTGATAACTTGGAAAACTTCTCCAGAAGGAACAATGATAGTTCACAACAGACCGCTTGCTACTCATAACCATTTATTTGAAAAATATGGTAAATTTTTTTTGAAGAAACTGAAAGTAGCAACGCTAATTTTTTGTGTGAGCAAGTGAATTAAATGGGTGTGCAAAAGAAACATTATAGATACTTGCTAGATTGTATTACGTGTAGTAGGTAGCACACTGCTTTGCTTTCGAGACACAAAAATCTGGCCATATTGGTGAATAATTTTCAGTGAGAGTGTAATTAAAGTGTTTTCAATCTACCTCTGGTGTCGACCACAATATCGCTGGTGACTATTAGTAAAACTAACATCTTTCAGTCAGTTCTGGAGCCAGCGCAGCTACTGAGAAAAACACTGTAGACTTATGCAGAAGGAAGCAGGATCGTTCTAAACTCTTGCTAATTATTTAAAAATTATTCAAAGGCATTTTTAGAGAGACATAGTTCTCAAGTGTCTCATAAATTTACAGTCATTATTTGAAGGAAAGCTGCTGCTGTAAATCAGAATGTAATCAATAACATTTTTAGAGAAATACAAAGCCGAGTTTGAAGGTGTTCCTTTTGAAATGCTTTCAGTTTTTAAGAAACTGTGTTTTATGACATACCTGCAAAACAAAGCCCTTGTTTCGTCGGACATGTCGACGTCCTGAGAAAACTGAGGACACCTCAAAACCGTGCCTCACTCTCATGTTGTTTGGGAAGGCAGCACGAGAATTCCTTCCTCCTTATCGTATAGATAAAGGTAAGCCAAAATGGGCAGACTGGATTCACAGTTCACCACCGGGTATGCAAATGAACACATTTGAGTGAGTGGCTAGAACAGAGTGTGTTTGACAGTTGGTTTCGGACTCACTTCCTCCTGTTTGCCTCAGAGAAAGGACGACGGAGAGATTAGAGATAATCCCTCTACTCACATCTTAATGAAAACTACGGGGCTGTGTGAGGAAAACAACACAAATTTCATTTGCATTGCACTGGACGGTACTAGTCTTATGCAGTCTTTAGATGTGGCTTATTTTTCACTCTGAAGAATAACTGGAGAGAGATTCTTTGTCAATGGATGCAGATTGCAGATGGAAAGGAGAAACATCGTTTTCCGAAGGGTGTATTTAGTGGCCCACTGTCGAAGATTTTTTTAGATGAACAGACAGCTTCTACAAATTTAATGAAAGGATTGAGAAATGTCAAGTGGGCTGGAAGTGTTGTAATGCTAGAAATAAGTCTTGTGTTCTGAAAAGTGTAGAAACTGAATCCCAGAAACATTTGGAGAAGGCGAGAAAGAGGGTCGTCAAAACGTATATGTTCCACATAGAGGCAGGGATGATATGGACGTTGTTTCAGGGGTAGGGTATGCATTAAAAGAACAATCATCTTTCATAGCCACCTGTTTTTATGTAATTTAAAATATGTTTTAACTAGCTTAGACAGAAGAGCGGTTTATGTGCCGTCGGCCTGCCTCTTATTGGCCAACCATAAGTATCAGCAAAGAGGTCGACATTCTTTCTTACAGGTTGTAATGGTTCATTATTTACGCGACCATTACGGCATTCCAACCCAGTTCTCGATACCAGTAATATCGTACTACTTTTCTGCGAAATAACAGACACATTTTTGTGACAATATTCACATTTGGTTTTATTAATGTATAGGTACTCCGATGTATCGTTATATTACAGCGATATGGTTCTTGTGTGCATTCATTTCTGTGAGACTGTCATAATCTTTGACTTACTTGTAACCGTTCTGGGGCGAATGCGCACAGAGCAGTCTTTGTTTCACTTTGCAGAAGTTAAGTTGTTATTTCGCTTTGTAAAAGAGCAGTCAAGTCTTGTGTTTGGTTTGAAGTGGAAATTCAGTGTATTAAGATTGATACAAAGTTGTTTTCTTGATGATGTGACAATTAAGAAGAAGTATATGTGATTATACAAGAAGTCAAATAAAGATGTGAATCGTGAACACCAAGTCAAAAATTATTTCTACCATACCATTTTCTGATCTGAGATTGTTTGATCATTAAGAATTTCCTGAAAGACGCATTTGTTAGAATTTCAAATATTGCTAAAATACAGACCTGGACCTTCTAGCAGTCAAAGTGGAATCACCCTAGAACCAACAAGATGAGCCATAACAACTTCCACGAAATCTACGTGGGAATCCATTCAAGATAAGTGCCAAAATTAATAAGTTTTTTACAGTGAGTTCATTATTTCCATTCTGACGATACCATCCACAGTCAATAACTTTGTTGTTGCCCAATGAAGCAAACATATGCTGCGTGAGCAAGATTATTAATCTGATTTCTAACCTACTTTGTAAGTGCTGGTATTGTTAGAAGGTGTTAGTACTACTTAGTTAACCAACACGTGCTGCTGTGAGCAAAGGACCAGCTACCGCTCTGCCATCTCTTGGCGCCGTCCGCCGACCAGTAGCAACAGACAGCTGGCAATCGCATTTATTTCCAATTTTGACGTCTTGTCGGATAGTAACTGAAGTAACGCTAATCTCAACAACTGTATATACTTTGTTCTGTAATGATGTTGATGTAAATGAACGAAGATTTACAATACTTCATCCAAGAACGTTTAAAACTCGTTCTCATGGTTTGTGGTAAATGCTATGAACTACAATTGCCCTCGACATTCTCTGACACATTCGAGGGTTGGATTCCCTCACTTCCTCAGCGAGGACTCGCACTGCCTGGGCTACTCTCAGGGCGTATCTTCGACGTGGAAGAGCCCCAACCGTGCCTGTCGCGTTGTTGCCCGTTTGCACGCCGTCACTGCTGCCCGCCGCCGCCATCGTCTGTTCGCTGCCGCCCGGTGCTTGCCGCCGCCGCAGCCGCCGCCTGGTCGCCGTCTCTTGGTGCTCGCCGCTTCTTCTGCCGCCGCCGCCACCGCCACCGTCTCTCGGTGTTCGCTGCAGCTTGAAATCATGGACGCCCAAACTACCACCATCATCTACACCTCCCCTTCACCTGCACCCACTGTAACGTCATGGAGTGCTTCCTCTGGGATTCACCCGTCTCATGCACCTCCCCTACTCACTCCTCCCCATCTATCTCCTCTCCATCGCTGTATCCCCACCTGTACGTCACTCCTGCTCCTACCCCTGCTACTGCCCCTGCTGCTGCTCCCGCTCCTGCCTCTGTCCCTGCTCCCAACTTCCCTCCCGCTCCTGTCGCCCTCCGAGACGACTTTCCCCCTCCCCCTGCGACTACCACTGCTTCCCCTGCCAGAGTCTCCGCCCGCCGCGCCACAGTCGCCGCCACAGAGCGCCCTACCCTCTCATCCGGTGCTACTGCCTCACAGGAGGGCCCTGCCTCCCACCACCTCCCCATCCATCCAGTCCCTCATCCCTCCTCCCAGGCAACACCCGCCAAAAAATCTTCCAAATGGCCCAGTGGCGACCTCTCCTCTACTCTCTTATCCAAAAAGCCACTGCCCGCCCCAACTCCCACTGACCCCGCTATGGATACCACCCCACCTCCCTCCTCTCCAGCCCCCTCCCTGTATACCTTTGTCCTAGCCAACCCTGATCTGAAACTCCTGGATGCCCGCACCCTCACCCTTGAAATTTGGAAGTACGTCCCCAGTGCACCCATCACCCAACTTATCCCTCGCAGAGACTCTGTTCTCATCAAGTCTCCCTCTCCGTCCTTCCATACTGATCTCCTCCGGCGTCTTCCCCACATCACCTTTGCGCCCCACGCATCCCTCACCCCATTCCTTACATCCTCCTCTCCTCGTCAGCCCCAACCGCATCGTCGTCCGCCGACCCTCACTGCCGTCATCACAAAACTCAGCCCTTTGGTCACGCAGGCTGAGGTGGCGGAACTGAATGCCCACCCCTCCCTGGAAGTCCGCTCTGCCCGCCGTATTTACAACTCCTCTGGCCCTACTTTCCTTATGTGTATATTTACAGAGTCCGCCTCATCCATCGACCACCTCCTCACGCAGGGAGCCCTGATTTTCAACTGCCGCCACCCTGTTGACCCGTCCCGTTCCCCTCCTCAATCCTACCGCAGCCAGCATTGTCTTCTGTACAATGACCACCTCACCCAAAACTGCAAGAACCCACCCACCTGCCCCCATTGTAAAGCCTCACACTTCCTCCAACAGTGTCCCAACCTCGCCTTCCCCCCATCCTGCAACAACTGCAATGAACCTCACCCCACCTATTCCTCCAAATGCAAAGCCAAGTCCCCTCCTACCAACCCTGAACTCACTGTCCCCGTTCGCCTCCTTGACCCACCCATCCACCCCAACAATTCCCTCCGCCCTCCCCCTACAGCAGAAGTCATCATCCGGTTCCTCACCGTCGTCCTGCAGAACATCCACCCCTTCCAGCGCCCCCACACACTCCAGCAGATTTCCCTTGCTGCCCGCTCAGTTTTCCACTTAAACACCTACGCCACATACTTCCACAACCAAGCCCACTTTACCTTCAACCGCGTAGACACCCTCATTTAAGCCCCTCTCTCCCGCCCTCTCTCCCACCCTTCCCCCACCCCAACTTCATGGCGTGTCAACAGTATCGTCTCCTCGACCTCAACATTCACTCCCTCCCTGCAGGCAAATACCTCTTCATGCATACCCTCCCAGCACCAGGTTGACTCCTTCATCCTTAATGAAACCTTCCTCCAACCCCACCATGTAGTCCGCATCTCCCTTTATCTCCTTCACCGCACTGACAATCCCCTTCCCCTAGCTCGAGGCGGGGTCGCTATAGGCCACCTCAGGCATCTCCCTGTCCGGCCACAAGCCCTCCTCATTGACCCGACCTACTCCTCAGCCTATTTTTTCCCTCCCTCACCGCCACCTGTGCCACTATGTATATCCGCCCTGCAGCTCCTCTCCCCTTTGACTTCATTTCCCAGGTTGACCGTACCTTCTCCACCTATGTGATCGCCGCTGACCTCAACATCCACAGCCATGACCCTGCCACCCTTCGGCGGTGGCATCAGTTCCTTGCCACCCTCGATGGTGACCTTGTTCCTCTCCCACAGCACACCAGTCCTGAAAGTAACTCCACCCCCGATGTTATCCTCGCTTCCCCCAACCTCCTTGGTCGCATTGCCATTGATGTCCTCGATCCCGTCAGTAGTGACCATCTTCCTGTCCTCACCATCTCCTCTACCCATCCTGCCACTGCAGCCATCCGCCCAGCTGCCCCTCCAAAGTCTGTCCATGACTACCACCATGCCAATTGCGATGCCTACCGGGAATCCATTGCCTTACAGGTCGAAAGCCACCCCCTCACTTTCCACCACCCTGATGACATCACCCATGCCTCTTCCTTCCTTCAGAAGACCGTCACTGACGCTGTGGAGGCTCATGTCCCTACAAAACTCACCCACCCTCACCGCCCTAGGCTTCCTCCACAGGCCGTCCTTCTTCTGCATGAATCCCACAGGCTCTACCGCTCCTTCTTCCGCACTCGTGACCGGCATACTCTCACCTGCCACCGGCAATTACAGTGACATATCCGAAACCTCCTTACAGCAAAGAAACGCCGGGACTGGCATCAGACAAGCACACGCCTCAACTCCACCCTCCCTGTCAACTCCTCCAAGTACTGGTCAGCCTTCCACCGCCTTACTGGTAGCCATCCCACCCCGCATTACCCCATCCTCCATGACGATCGACCCTTTCCTGACAACCTCAGTAAGGCTAACCATTTTGCCTCCCACCTATCTGAGGTCTTCCCCATTCCTGACGATCCCCATTTTGATTACTCCCTTTTCCCACAGTCCTTGACTGCACTGACACCTCTGTCCCACCGCTCGCCCCTAGCTTCCAGTACTTGGATCGGTTACCCCCCTCAGACATCAACACTCCCATCACCAAGCAAGACATCACACTTGTCCTCCGCTCCAAACGCAACACCGCCCCTGGTCACGATGGCGTCACCTACCATCACCTCAAGGAATCCCCTCCATCCTTCCTGTCTGTCCTTGCTACCCTGTACAATGTCCTCCTCTCCACTGGATTTTATCCTGACCTATGGAAGACTTCCCATGTCCTGCTGTTCCCTAATCCTAACAAACCCCCCTCTGCTACCTCTGCCCTCTACCCAACTGCCTCACCTCCATGTTCAGTAAGGTCTCTGAGGCCATCCTCTCTCGCCGTATTCACCGCCACCTTAACCAGCACCGCCTCCTTCCTCTTACCCAATGTGGCTTCCGGCCTTCCTTCTCTGCCGATGACCAGCTCCTTAACCTTACCAATCTTGTTTCCCTCCAACTTAACTCCTGTCGCTCTGCTATCTTTGTTTCCCTTGACCTCCAAAACGCCTATGACCGTGTCTGGTATCCCGGGCTCCTCTTCAAACTCCAGACCTATGCTCTCCCCAACAACTTCATCCATCTCGTTGCTTCCTTCCTCTCCCATCGTCCCTCCTATGTGACTATCCACAATTCCAACTCCTGTACTTTCTACCCCTCTGCCGGCATGCCCCAAGGTTCTGTCCTTTCCCCTCTCCTCTATCTCCTGTACACTGCTGATATGCCCAAACCTCCTCCACCTGTTCATCTTCTCCAGTTCGCTGATGACACTGCCTTCCTAGCCCTTTATCCGACCCTTCAACGGTCCCAACGTACTCTCCAAACCCACCTTGACCAATTCACCGCTTGGTGCAACCAGTGGTTCCTCCGTGTTAATCCCTCCAAGACCCAGGCGATCATCATAGGCCGCACCACCCGCTCCTTCCACCTCCATGATTTCTACCTCACCATTTATGGCCATCCTATCCACCTTACTCCTACCCTCAAATACCTTGGCCTCACACTCGACCGCCACCTCACTTGGACTACCCATCTCCTACCATCCAAAACAAAGCTCACAACCGCCTCCGCCTCCTGAAACTCCTGTCCGCCCGGATGTGGGGTCTGCATCCTTCCACCATCCTTCACACCTACAAATCCATGATCCGCCCCATCCTTTGTTATGCCAGCATCGCTTGGATTTCCGCCCCTCCCCAGTTCTATAATGCCCTCCAAATCCTCGAACGCCATGCACTCCGCCTCGCCTTCCGCATCCGCCTTCCGTCCCCCACGTGCATCCTCTACGATCTC
Organism: Schistocerca cancellata; assembly: GCF_023864275.1. Taxonomy (NCBI): domain Eukaryota; kingdom Metazoa; phylum Arthropoda; class Insecta; order Orthoptera; family Acrididae; genus Schistocerca; species Schistocerca cancellata. Next base: position 109,366,378 of record NC_064636.1, on the reverse strand, counting down.
ATCCCCTTCCCCCACCTTCTCCTTTTCCTTGAACACATCCGCACACTATATATTGTCCGCCGCCTTGATCCTCCTCAACCCCTGGTGTCTCCCTTCCTCTCCACTCCCAACCAGTTGCTGCACCTTTACCGTTGTGTCCCTCCCTCTCTCCATCTCCACACCCTCCATATCCTTTCCCAACACAACTTCCACCATCTACCCCTCCCGGATGATGAGCTTCGCCCTGACATCTACCCTTCCTACCAACTCTAACCCCCTCTTCCTGCCTCCTCCTCAGGGCTCTCTCTCCTCCCCCTCCCTCCTCCTGTGCGGCTTTCCCCTCCTACTCCCCCTCCATCTCTTGTGCCTCCTTTCAGTGTCTCTGCACTCCCTCCTGCCATGTCTTCCGTTTTCCTCTCCCGCCCCACGTGTCTCCTGCCTGTTAGTGAAGCCACGGTTGCCCCTCCTCTCTTCATCTCGCTGCTTCCTCAGCTGCCCCATGCTCTCCCCTCCTTTTCCATCCTCTCTTACCTTTCCCTCGGCAGGTCCCACCTGGTAGTTTTACTCTTCATCGTGTGTGCTCCAAGTGGGTTTTAAGTGTGTTGTTTCGGAGTGTTTTTAATACTGTGGCCAACTTTTAACCTGTGCATTCGCATTCAGTGTCTTCTCTGTGTTTCAAGAATCGCCAACTGTGTTTTTTAACTCTCTGGTGACTTTTTTTAATTGTCCCCCATGAATGTCTACATGTCCATGTATTTTTACCTCCATTTTCTCCCCTTACTCTGTTTTATGTTCCCCTTTTTTATCTCCTTATGTATGTATCATTTTATTCTTGTTTTAGTTGTCGTGTCTCTCGGCTGAAGAGTGGCGGATTTTGCCGCTGACAGCCCTCCCCTGCCCATATGGGGCAGGGGAATGAAATCATAATAAAGAAAAAAAAGACATCCTCTGAAATACAACTGCCCACTGCAACCTCTAAACTACTACCAAATTTTGACAGGCACAGATCGAGTAATAATTTGTGCCTCGCAATGTATATGATCTTAATATTCAACATGTTGTTACTTCCCTCGGAATCTGTGATTTCATAAACTATGTTACAAGATATATGTGGTTTTTGAGTAAAACTGGAGCAGAGCATGTTCGGTATTGGAACTTGGAAGGTAATTTGATGAATGCAGAACTTCGCCACATTAACATAATGTTCATTTGAGGGCGAGGCTGGAATTGCACAACCAGGCAGCCCGACGTCGCCTTCAACTCAGGACAGCCAGGCTCGCAGAAGACAGCTCGGGGCTCAACCCACACCCTCTGATACACAGGACTCACGGAGCAGCTGTGAAGTCATTGCCGCTAGGTCGATGCTGCAAACCAGCATCAGCGCAAGAGCGCTTACTTCTTTCCCAGAAGTATAACGACTTTGTTCTTGACTATCAATCGTGGGGCCATTTACGAAGAAATGGTGCTGCTTTTTATCATTCAAACAGAAACTGTGCCATTGCCGTATGCTAAGGTGCAAAATGTATGTTAAGCTAGTTATAATATACTGTGATTTGCTTCTGCTGGTAGTCATATTGCAAACTTTTACTACATGTTAAGAAAAACGTTGTGACAGAAACAGACACCATAGCCTGTACATTACACTAATAAAGTTACTGTGACAGTGATATCTACACTAAAATTTAGTAGATAAGATGTCGTATTCATTCTGGTGATCGTAAGTTTAATTACTTTGACAAAAATGTGGTTCACTGGGACATAAATTACTCATTCACACAGTGAAAGTAAAATTATATTCTACTATAATTTCAATATTCAAATATTTACCAAAAATTGGGAAAATAGATAATAATCGACAGACAAATAATAATGAATAAAATAAAAACTAAAACAATAATAATATATGATGGAAATATAATACAAAAAAGAATATAAAATAAAAATATCTGCACTCGACATAGCCGTTTTGATATAAATATATCGATATGTCGGCGTTCAATTTCATGTCACTGAAAATCGATATATTTTATAAAATATATCGATATTTAGGAACAGCTCTAGATTTTATGGCCGCATTCCCTTACTGTTCGACAGCTAGAGCGATACTAGCGCCCCGAGGGGTGAGAAAGCAATGAATGGGTCTTAAGGATAATGTTTGTTTTTACTTATTTTGTACTAAATTCAGGAAACCGTTGTTACATTTTTGCGTTTTATGTATTACGAACTTATCAATAGATGTGAAGTATCATTAAATACATGTGAAAACAGCTGAACCACACTGATTCAGTGATATAAACTATAACATATTTATTAAGAAATTCTTTCGAGTAGGTGTATTTGTAACGTACTCCTTTGAAAGAAAGATAATGTAAATACATATGTCATGCATAAGTAGCATGTATTTCTGTTGTTATTGCCGTAGGCAATTTCCAAGACACTTAAAAAAAGCCGGCCGATGTGGCCGTTGGGTTCTAGGCGTTTCAGTCTGGAACCGCGTGATCGCTACGGTCGCAGGTTCGAATCCTGCATCGGGCATGGATGTGTGTGATGTCCTTAGGTTAGTTAGGTTTAAGTAGTTCTAAGTTCTAGGGGACTGATGACCACTGATGTTAAGTCCCATAGTTGCCAGAGCCATTTGAGCCATTTGAACTTAAAAAAATTTATATGGAGTCTAGTGATTCGCCCTTTCTAACACTTCACTCGACTTCCTAATACACAACTATTTTTGTAAATGTAATTACTTTTGCTTCAAAAGTGCACGTGTTGAAGATTCTTATCGTTCGTGGCCCAGGTTTAGCAAATAATTCTTGAAATGAATTTTTCCGTGGCGAGAAACAGTTTTATTACTTCTGACGTTTTCCCTTAATCTACAGTTGGGGGGGCTCATTTGTTACGTTAAATAATGTAGGTATTACATTCCATATAGGTCTCCTACGTTCCACATTTACTGATGTGGCTGGGAATGTTGCGAATAAAACTCTGGTTGGTTGGGTATATATAAGACGTATCTCTGCAGAAGGTCAGGTCTTCTGGAGTTTGCCTGCACTTTCTTGTTACAAGAGAATCGTAAATAAACTGCCCTGTAGTTTAGCGCTTCATACCGCCGAGGGTGCTTACAACAGAAACTCCCAATGGCAGCCCCATCAGATTTGGTGGCTCAGTGGATATCCCATCTAAAAATGAACACAGATCAAGCATGGAAACAGGAAGAGAGTGTTCTAAACTGTAAAAAAAAAAAAAAAATACAAACAGTGAACGTACAAGTGCAATATCGACCTGAATAGCCACAGTGTCGTGGTTAAGTCGTCATGGTGTTGGACCATCGGGTAGACGGGTCATGTTGAAAACTCCCTCGTGCTATTTACTTTTGTTTTATTTTTTTCAAAACATTATGAACTGTCCGTCCTATCAATGTTTGTTCTCTTTCTGCTGGCTAAGCAGAATATACGTTGGTTATAGAATATGAGTCGTGTGGTAAGAATACGTTACCGTCGCAAGTAAACGTGATGAATAGTGAGAGCAGTTGAGATACCACACACACGTCTCACAGAAATGAAAATAACAAATAAACGGGTGTGAACTATATTACAACAAAAGAATTCAAGAGTCAAAACTTTCAACATGGAACGGAACTTAAAAAAACGTTAAAACGTATGTTTTGACAGATCACAGAGAAACTGTATGACTGTGAAACTGTTGCGTTCAATTGTTGCACCTTGTGTGACAAATTATTATATTTTCAGCACTTCCTTGGAAGTGATCACATTCATACGGACAGCCATACCGGGCACGGAGGCATATCTCAGTCACTCATCAGGCATACAAATTAGGTGCTTTGGTAAGAGGCTCTTGCCACATGACAGGCGTGTTGTCACTAATGCCGTGTATTACACACCAGACGTGTTTTCCGATCGAGGATTCGGTTGCCTTGTCGCCTTGTCCTCAAACGTTTGCGGTTCCCATTCGAAAACCAGTTCCTTTCCGCTTCTAATAGAGTACTTGTGCGGATTCAACTGTCCCTTTATTATACCCTGTTGTTGCAAACGACCGTTACACCACGACACGGACACGAATTTGAATATAGCGAACAGCGGAAAAATAAGAACGTTATCCCGACGTAGGTCTGAACACAACTCGGCCATGTGGCTGTCCATCACCGCGACGGTGAGCGCATATTGAGACTCGTACAGCACGTGTGACGTCACACGACACTACAGCGCGACGCGCACGTTCCGCATGCGTCGCACGGAACCTACGCATACTGAGACGCGTTCACATACTTTGCACGTGCCGGTTGGTGACGTTCTGCGCTGGCAGAAACGAACCGCGCGCACACTGTATTGTTCCACGAACGATTTTACAGAAACTATTCGTAGTGTTATTTGTCAGCTTCGTGGCGAAGTGCACATCATCTCGCTAACGTTCATACTTGTGGTATACACACTTTAGTACGAGGCTACTCAAAATTCCAAAAGTTTGCAATAAAAATTAGGGGTCGCTAGGATTTTGCGTTCGGTGCGTATTACACCATATGTTGCTGTGTATGAAATTTAGCTAACATGCTGTATTTTTCCTTATACCTGGGAGAAGGTCTCTATCTGCCTCCGATCTCGAGAAAAATGGAACCTGTGTATCGCACTCACGCCCGCGGGAATGAAACATTCGAAACATCCCTGATATCTCCTAAACCCTCGAGACATCGAAACGAGAGTTTTGCGAATGACGGCACAGGAAGAGGAGTGTGTCTCGCCAATTAGTAAACACACGGAACTTTCTTATCTGTGGCGATATATCAGTAGTTGAACTTCCTTTTTTATTTTTTTCACTTCAGTGAAATTCTTTAAAAGTTATCGACAGCTACTGAAAACAGAATTTCCGTGTATGAAAATAAACACGAAATCTCTTATGTTACTGCAAACCGACGCTATGAAGTTTTTCGTAAGCTGTTGAGCTCTCTGATCGCTAGTTACTTGTTTAATGAATCACTCTGTTTCAGAATTCAGTCGCAATAGCTGCTGTGAGATGCGTTTGTGCAAATTACGCTGTGTTTTGGCAAAGGAAGTACAGTTAAACCTGTCAACAAGAGAAATGTGACCGTTACTCATAAATGCTGATGCTTCTTCGAATGAGAAAAGGTTAACAATTGACACAAAAATAAACTGCCCATTCTGCTGCAATTTTGGTTGAATCCCCGTAACCAATCGTATTTTTAACCCTGAACGACTAGAATGGAAACTTACAAAAGGATTTTATTCCTTTTGTTCATCTGAGCAGTATTAAAATAATGACGAACTTATCCTTCAGCCGGAATGATAGACACATGCCAGATGCTGGTTATTCACCTATGCCTTGCCGAACTGACAATGTGTGATTCGCGAATACAGTAGTAGTTACTGAGAAAGGTAAAAATGGTTCAAATGGCTCTGAGCACTATGGGACTTAACATCTATGGTCATCAGTCCCCTAGAACTTAGAACTACTTAAACCTAACTAACCTAAGGACAGCACACAACACCCAGCCATCACGAGGCAGAGAAAATCCCTGACCCCGCCGGGAATCGAACCCGGGAACCCGGGCGTGGGAAGCGAGAACGCTACCGCACGACCACGAGATGCGGGCTGAGAAAGGTAAACAATTGCTGCGTGGCAGGAGACTGATGACATGAGAAGTGAAGTTCCATAGTGCTCAGAACCATTTTGCTACGTGGAACAACACAATGGTCCATATAAAGTTCAGCAGCCGAGAATAGCGCGCGCGACAGAATGCGGAAGTTGGCCAAGTGTGCTTTGTGAGAGGAAGGGTTCACGTCGTTCGTGTAAGTAGATCTAGCTTTGTCAGTGATAACGTTTACACAAATGAAATGTATCAAATCACCACACTCTTTCAGGATACTCATACTTTCGGAATAATAGCGATCACTACTTAATTTGTGTAGCCTGTTGTATAACTTATTTATGCTGATAGTGTGTATACAACCACTGAAATGCTTTTTTTCGTCACGACGAGCCGATTAAAACGTCGTTATTCGTGAGGACTTGTCGACTGTTTCTAGCTTGCAGTGGAAACGTTACGTCCACATGCAAATAGTATAATGTCTCTCATTACAGCCGTATCCAGATAATGATAGTGGAAATTACGTCAATCGTGGACGATTTTCGCCAGGAGCACAAAGGGATCATATCTGTGGAAAATATGCCTCTTCGACTTTTTGTAACAGGTCGTAGAGATACGTCAGCACAGGCGACAAGTAGATAACCGTGTTTTACTTTCCTACCTTGCTTCCAGATCACATGATTTTATAATGCTCCTTACTTCCTAATTAACTACCATTACAGTAAATCGTCTGTCTCTTCTTACCAGCCCGCATCTCGTGGTCGTGCGGAAGCGTTCTCGCTTCCCACGCCCGGGTTCCCGGGTTCGATTCCCGGCGGGGTCAGGGATTTTCTCTGCCTTGTGATGGCTGGGTGTTGTGTGATGTCCTTAGGTTAGTTAGGTTTAAGTAGTTCTAAGTTCTAGGGGACTGATGACCATAGATGTTAAGTCCCATAGTGCTCAGAGCCATTTGAATCATTTTTCTTCTTACCATCTAATAACATTGTGGAGGCAGAAGATATAATCCCAGTGACTAATGGCTCAACACTGAGTTGTTCTTGCGAAAAGAATAAAAAAAAAAAGAACTGCACAGATATGTGTAAGTGAAAACTATTACGTACTAACGAAAAGGATGGAGCGATGAAACGTCGAAAATCGAAACACTACTTAGTGAAAATAAAATTCAGTACACAGTAAGGCCGTATTTTTCCACTGCCCATATGCGCCGTGTCTAAGCGAGCACACACACTGCCCCCCCCCCCCCCCCGGTTCCACGCCTCGCCCCTCCTGCAGGACTCGCGAGGCGAGAAACTGCTGGCGCAGGGTTGTGTGGCGTCGCGTCCTAATTTGCGCGGCCCCATTTGAACCTGTGAAGTTACAAACACGCGCGATGCACTGCGCCCTGCCACACGCGCTATACGTGTCTTAGTTTGTGCCTAGCGTGACCTTACTATTTTTTTCCGTTGTTGTTCATTGCATTTTTTCGGGGTGGATGTCCCATGACACACATTCAAGTTCATCAACTCCGTTACTACACTACAAGCGCCAAAGAAACTGGTATAGACATTCGTATTCAAATACAGAGATATGTAAACAGGCAGAATACGGCATTGCTGTTGGCAACGCAAATGTAATACAAGCGTCTGGCGCAGTTTTCAGATCGGTTACTGTTGCTACAAAGGCAGGTTATCAAGATTTATGTGAGTTTGGGACACAGCTTCTCCGAGGTAGCGAAGAAGTGGGGATTTTCCTATGCGACCATTTCACGAGTGTATCCTGAATAACAGGAATCCGGTAAAACATCAAATCTCCGACATCGCTGCCGTAAGGAAAAGATCCTGCGTGAAGGGGACCAACGACGACGGAAGAGAATCGTTCAACGTGATTCAAGTGCGACCCTTTTGCAAATTGCTGCAGATTTCAATGCTGTGCAATCAACAAGGGTCAGCGTGTGTACTATTTGACGAAACATCATCGATATGGGCTTTCAGAGACGATCGCCAACTTCTGTACCCTTGATGACTGCACGACACAAAGCTTTACGCCTCGCCTGGGCCCATCAATACGGACATTGGACTGTTGATGACTGGACACATGTTGCCTCGTCGGACGAGTCCCGTTTCACATTGTATCATGCGGATGGACGTGTGCGGGTATGGAGACAACATCATCAAACCATGGACCCTGCATGTCAGCAGTGGAGCCTTTAAGCTGGTGGGGGCTCTGTAATGGTGTGGGACGTGTGCAGCTGATGGGATCCCTATACTTCTAGATACGACTCTGACAGGTGACACATACCTAGGCATCCTGTCTAATCACCTGCATCCATCCATTTCCACTGTGCATTCCGACGGAGTTCGGCAATTCCAGCAGCACAATGCGACGTCCCACACGTCCAGAATTGCTACAGAGTGGGTCCAGGAACACTCTTCTGAGTTTAAACACTTCCGCTGGCCAGCAAACTCCCCAGATGTGAACATTATTTGGCTTATCTGGGATGCCTTGTAACGTGCTGTTCAGAAGAGTTCTCCAGCCCCTCGTGCTCTTAAGGTTTTATGGGCAGCCCTGCAGGATTCATGGTGTCAGTTCCCTCCGGCACTACTTCAGACATTAGTCGAGTCCGTGTTACGTCGTGTTGCGCACTTCTGATTGTCGCGCTGTTAACGCGCAGTATGAAAATGGCTGAGGCTGCTTCCTGTTCCGTAGTGAAACACGCGTGTGGAACACGGTTAAAAAGAGCAGAGAAATAGGTTGTTCTTAACGTTTTTATAAATTTACAGAGATAATCGGCTTTGAAGTTTTTCGATGGACTGTATTGCATAGAGCTGAAGTATCGCAGAAACATGACAAACAATCTTTTTCTTGGCATCGAGCACATCATACAAATGGTTCATTTTTACATTTGCCTCTGCACCATTACAATATGAACCCAAAAGAACTGATCTGGAGACAAGGTACAGGATTTGGCCGGCGAAGTAACAAGACTTTTAAGCTGACAGATGTACTGGAACTAACGCACGCAGCTTTATCACACGTCACTGCCGAACGCTGGCGGGTTACAGAACGGCTCGTCGTAGAAGAAGAGGAGAAAATGCGGCGCCTGGTTGGCTTCGTGGTTCTGTTGTTGATAGGCTCGTCATGAACGTAGCAGTTGACACTTCTAGAATTGCAACGTATTTCTTGGATTCGGATAAGGAAGGGCCTAGGAGATTACCAGACGACTGACTGTAATTAACACCTTCAGTGGCTTCAGTATTCAACAGTACGGTGAAATCCCTACAGTATGCTTTTGCAACATACACAGCTCGCTCAGGAAAATTACGCTATGTTAGATTTTTGCATCACACTTGTTTGTAATTAGAATACTATGTCAGATGAGAAAGAGAGCATTTTATGCTTTCCGTCTGGTCAACTGAGAAGCGCGCGGTGTGCTGGAGTTTTTTCCGAAGATTATTTCATCCTCTTTAAAAATTAAATGACTTCGAAGCTATAGTGTTTCTTTGTTCTACTTTTTTTACGTCTGAGCTGCAACTGCTCACATCTCCAAGTCTGTGTGAAAGCACTGCACCGACTCCGTGGGAAGAAGTGTCTGCTTGCAACACCGCTGGTTTCTCAGGGTCAAAGTGAACCAAGTATCGATCACTGACCAATACATCTTTAAGTTTTTGAAAAGCTTTTTGGTACTTATCTGTCAAAACAAACGGGACGTTCTTGCGTCGCAACCAATGCAATGGATCTGCGATTTGTGCAGCATCCGGTATGAACCGAATATAATAGGTAATTCTCCCAAAGACTGACTGCAATTCTGTGACATTGAGAGAAACCGGCAGGACACATGTGGCTAACAAATGCATCTGAAGAGGATGCTCCCCTTGACTGTTTATAACATGACCAACATACAGCAACTCAGGTTTAAAAAAAATTACACTTATCCTTTAGTCCTGCATCAGGCAACACACGAAACAAAGCACACAAATTTGCAATCTGTTCTTCAGGTGTACGACCTGCTACGACAATATCGTTAAAATAGTGTCAACAATTTGGTACTTGAGCCCTCAGCTGTTCCAAATACCACTGGAAAATGGCGGGTGCCGAAGCACTGCCAAAAGGCGAACACAAATATTTAAGCAAGCCTAAATGAGTGTTCACAACACACACGGTTCGAGATTCGACATCTAGTGGTGTTTGAAGATATGTGTCGTGCAAATCAATTTTCGAAAAGTAGCGCCTCATCTGTGCATGAGATCCTCTCGGCGTGACAATGGATAAGTATCAATTGCAATTTGTGGGTGGACCGTAGACTTAAAGGCAACACAGAGGCGAATGCGACCTGAAGGTTTGGTGAGCAAAACCAGTGGACTTGCCCATTGACTAGCTTGTATGGCCGCAATAGCACCACTATCTTGCAATTCTGTAAGTTCAGAAAAAGAAACACACAAAGTTTTTCATTTTTCAGTACTCACTTATATAATCACAATCGTAGGCACCAATATGAGCGTCTGTACCACACTTTCACTAAATCATTACAGGTAGAGGATGGGAGGTTACTTCTTCACTACACTGTATTACAAACAGAAAAGGGCATGATTCACTGTACATCACGTCGTCCTCGCTTTCTTCTCCACTACAGCTTGTAGGCTGTCTTTCATGAAGGCTCCATGTTCCTGAGAAACAGATAACATGGACTAAGCTTCTGTTTTCAGATTACATCTGAGGGAGGACATAACACATTTTATATTACATTTTCCTCCAATAGATCCAACAATTGAGGAGTAACCAGAAAGAGTTTCTTTTCCCCTTTTTTTAAAAAATTGTTATTAACTTTTTCAGAACGATTATTGGCAATACGTTATATCATCATGAAGTCGTAACATTTCACTTCATTACTAAGCATGAATCACAAACTTTGAGGTTCTGTTTTCTTTTATAGATGAACCATAGGTATTATGCACTTAAGATCAATTTATATTTTTTAAATAGTCACATTTTATTCCACTAGATATTGATTTACTTATAAAATCGAGTAACCCTTGTAAAGCTTTCCTTCGTTCGGCTCAATTATCGTACGGATCAGGTTGCTAGAGAAGTTATTTGTTCAACAGCCGTTACTTTGCTTTGTTACACACATTATTAGAAAGCTATCTTTAGTGTAATATATCAGTACTATACAATCTGCATTTCTTAACACATTTGTCTACCTGTATTTTGTTGTGTGTATAATCTGTTAATTGGTCACCTGCCTTAAGCAATTATACACGTTTCTCAATGCTTTTTCTGGGACATGAGGGAATCAGTCATCAATTTTCCACCAATTAACCACATATGTCAGACCACTGACGTCATTTCTCCTGTTTATCCCCATTTTCATTTACACATATACTTCGACACTTCTTTCTCCAGTTTATCTTTGCCAGCCTACTGACCTCATTTTACGTATGTTTTTGGCGTGATCCCCACACCACTTCCACACATCTCCTTTAATTAATATTAAAACGCTTTGGCTTCCCTTTTGTGCCACCACATTATTACTGTCTTTTATCTTCAGACAACCTTACTCCCAACTGAGAATAATTAATTTATGCAGATTCTATTGGTTCAGATTTAAGGAAGTTCCAGCTTTAATAACTTCTCTTAACGCAAAACTTCCCTTGTTATTTCAATCTTTAGAATTATTATTGCAAACTATATCTTACATTCTTTTGTAAGTCAGAATTTGGGTATAGTCATGTTTCGGAGTTTTATTCAGTTGGAAGACATTATCAACTAACAGCATATTTACCACTTGAAGACATATATTCCTTGATTACCATGATAGCATAAGGGAATGAAACTTGAAAGGGAAATCTGATTTTTTATCTGTATCTTAGCATCTGTCTCTTTTGGTATATAGTTCACTTCCACATTAGCAACTTGCAGCTTACCACCAAATACAGTATCTTCCTGCAAATATCCATTACTCATCAGTACTGCAGTTCACATGCTTGTTTTACTGCCTATCTGTTTATCAGAAATTTGATCTATTGTTATGTTACTTACAACAAATGGCATCAAAGCATCATGCTGTACTGATCTAGAAACTTTTCCAGTATTATGTGTTATTCTTGAAGCACTTCCTTTCATGTCAGCTAATTCATTTTCATTAGGAATAGCCTCAAAGACTGCTTGGGACAAGGCACTTGCTTCGCTAGAACTATCAAGAATACAACACTGTGCTACTTCTGAGATGTCAGTTTTTATAATAGGGTGAGTTATTTTAGTCTGAAGTGGTTCCTCATTAAAGTCTTCTAATAAATCTTCCTCTGTCTGTTTCCAGTTAAAGTCGATTTGTTCGGTTTCAAGTATGTTCATACTTGGATTCACGCGGTTATGAATCTCTACATTCTCAGCTGCCTCTTGCCACCACCAATTTTAAACCAAAGCACTCGATGACTGCATCTACTTCCGTTTGCTGTACATCAGCAAAACTGTTCTCTACCTCCGAGCAACTGCGTCCCCGCGCGACACTGCTATTTATAACGCTGTCATAGGCTTTTACCGTTGGTGACAAGTCAATACAGCCAACAGGCTCCTAGACCTCATTATTATTGCTACCCCCTTAATTCATCAATTCCTCCTGTTCAAAGCCTTGCAGAATTGACTCTACTTCCTCTAACGCAACTTTAGCTTTGAGATTGCCATTTTCATCGAAGATGTAATCCTTTATTTGTATCACTTTCAAACCCCTTAATTTTCTTCTTCCCTATTATCTATAGCGTTTTCTTTCTCTTCCTTGACCCATTTTTCTAAATGTGTCCAAAATGCTGCCAACTATATTATGAGAGTGGTTTAACATATCACTGGTACTGTGTGTTCCTATTTCATCGTCCCTGTTTTCTGTTTGCGTGTGTTGACTGATTGTGGTCTGTTACGGCTGTGTTAGCGTTTTTTCCTTGCGAGCGCCGGTTTTCTGACAGACGGGATTTATTTTCCCACATGCGTCCTGTTGTGTTCATTTGATACAGAATCAGACAGGGTAGCATTTGGCTATCCGTCTTGTCTGAACTGCTTATTAATTACATTTCTGCTTTCGTCATGATAATTGTTGCGAAAGCGTAATGGTTGTCTACCCCTTCTTCCTTTACCATGTCATTGACTACGATAGTTAGATCTTGTATTCTGAACCTCCACACTTCTAACATTGACGTCCCCACTGTCATTACTTCTGTTGATTACGTGATGGTTAGAAGACCTATTTTTATTCAGCATATGCTCCTCAGCAGCAGCTACCCTTTCTAGTCTCTCTCTAAATGTTCAATGAGTCTATTAACATTTTGTCTAGGTGTGGAAATGATTCTCTTCTGTCACTAACAAGGCAGCTAACCTTCTAGTCCGGTGATAATCATTTCCTGTTTCATATTATCTGTCAGATGTGACAGCCGTGAATCCCACTTTCTAGACAACCCTTTCATGGTCTCACGACCTGGAGCAAACTTTTTACCATTCCAAAACTCTCTTAAAACATCGTTTTGTTTGTTGTGTGACCAATGCTAGTTGAGAAATGCAGTTTAAAATAGAGAAAGAGTTTTGTGTCTTACCATTACGTGACCTGACCACCCCAAAGCATCTCACGACAAATGACATCTTATTAAAGAAATTTTCTCTCGTTCTGACCACGAGCTAGGCAAAACATCCTCAGAATCATTCCAGAACTCTAATTGGTGAGTTTGTTTGTCTGGATCAAAACATAGAAACTGACGACTTGTGATGAAAGCAGCGTCAAGTGAAGCCACATGCTCTACAATAGTATTACTAGAAGTACCAGAGGTTACTCAGTTTTCTAAGTTTGTAATACTAGTACTTGGTTCTTCCACTTGTAGTTCTACTGGTTCAAAAAGGTTCAAATGGCTCTGAACACTAAGCGACTTAACATCTGTGGTCATCAGTCTCCTAGAACTTAGAACTACTTAAACCTAACTAACCTAAGGACATCACACACATCCACGCCCGAGGCAGGATTCGATCCTGCGACCGTAGCAGTCGCGCGGTTCCGGACTGAGCGCCTTAACTGCGAGACCACCGCGGCCGGCCCCCAGTTCTACTGGTTCCACTCTGTCAGTACATCTTTTGTCCACATCCTCATATAATTTCTCACCATCAGATTTTACTTTCTTAATACCTTTTCGACAAGCATTTACTCTAACAGATACTTCTTCAAATCTATTAGAGCAAAGTTTGGATTCGTTGCCTATTCTTTCTGACAACCTCCCTTCCAGAAATTTGTCTTCTTCTTTGAAATCTTTGCGAACTTCGCTGATTTCGCTTTTGGAAGTACTATCTAATTTATTTAGCTGCTATCCTACTGAGCCGTGGTAAAAATTTGCTGTTTTGAAGAGCGTGCCGCAGCGCGTAGTGTAAATCAGTCGCCTTCCGTTTCTGGCGGTGGCGCCGCTGTGCCAATCGCAGCTTTGGTGTCTCCCTCTGATGGGAGAGCGGAAAGGTAGCCTGTTAACGTGCATTTAAGGGGCACTGTGAGCTCGGCAGTCGGTCAGTCTGGGTCTGAGTCTCGGCGAGTCTAGTCAGTTGGTCAGTCGGAGTGAGGCTAGGTCAGTCTCGCGTCAACAGTTGCTGGTCTGTCTCTCGTTCGCATTTGTGCGGCATTTAGTGTCTGTCTGTCGTCGGAGTGCTAGTACGTCTGTCGTTTGGATCAAACTTTAAGGCCAGAAAATGAGGGTGTGGCCACTCCGCCAGTAACAGAACTCAGCTAGTGGTCGCCCGGTCAGGGCTGAGTTCCTGCATCACAGTCTGCGCGTTAGTCCGGCAGTCTGCTCCAGTTGCTGCGGCAACGGTTATTGGCGGTTGGATCGATCGGTTGGTCGGTCGCGCACTGAGACACGAGATGACTTGTCCGCCTTGAGCGTCGGCGCATGTGAGGTCGCCACGTGAGTCCAGTGGGCGGCGGCGTATAGCGAGGCGTAGTGGCATCGCGGTTGACACGAGAGCAACAGGAGTCAACCCACGACATCGGCCTGGCCGGCGCGAGCTGCGACGCCGTGAGACGGGAGATCGGCGCGCCTTCCTGCGTCCGTCGAAGCGGCTGGCAGCGGATGGTTCGGGAGAGCGTTTTGGGGGTGCTGCGCCAGGTCTTCGCCAGAAATCGCAATTTATTAGAAGTTAAGTGATTAAAGATATGTTACTTCATTTACTTGTTAAATTCTACTTGTATCCTCGGTAAGGTCACCGGCCGCTTTGTTTTGGGGTCGTCCCACCACTCTTCCCCGTTTGCCCACCCGCGGGAAGGTGGTTATTTGTGAATTGGGTGGTCCGTTTTTCCCTTGTGGAGTTGGGGAGGGTTAGAGGAATCTGCGGTTCAGGTTATTCAGTAATCCCCCTGTCAATCTGCCATACGTTAATAGCTGCCTCTGTCATGTTTGTCGGATTCGGTGTTAACGAATTTATAGAATTAAGGTGTAAAGGCTGAATTCCTGAAATATGTTTTTATCTTCCCTATCATCTGGCGAGGCGGTATGTGTAATGTGGAGCATGTTGTGCACTTTATGTAAGTCTGAATTTAATGGGTTTTATTTAAATAGTCATTTTTATAAAGTTGCCACCCTTCCACCATAAGAGCCCTTTTAAAAATTAATTGCACTTTTCGTGGCAAATAGTTTCTTAGTGTGAGTGTTGGTATCATTTCCATCCCTCCTATGGGGTGCATAGTTAATGTGTTTGTGTGAGTTGTTAAAATTTTTAGTTTAAAGTAATCTGGTGTGTTGCAGATTTGCAACAGTGTAGTTTTTGAGAGGTCGTTGTGAGCGGTCGTGACTACGGCCGTGTTGAAAAGGAATGGAAGCTTCTCAGCCTGAAGGCTCCTACTGTAAATAAAAAACAAAAAAATAAATAAAAATCTGCCTTTGAATAATTGTCAATTGGTATTTCGAGGGTGATTTCTGATTGTAATTTTAAATCTGCTTTTGAAAATGCTTGTTAAAGGTAATTTTACTTTCCAACAGTTACTTTCTGGCAACTACTTCCACACTCACTTATTGTGATTAAATGTGTTAATCTTCTTGGTGAATCGCAAGTAAATAAAGTAAATTTTTTCAGAAAAGACTTTGAAAGTAAAATTTACGGTTCAGAAGTATCCCTACAGTAGAAATAAATTTGGTTCGTAGAATTACAGGAGCTAATCTACATTCTTCGATCGAAAACTCGGGAAAAACCACAGCCGATCATGAGCTACAGTCAGCTGTGTGACGAATGCATTTCGCGCACAGCGCTCTAGGCAAACACAAGTCAGCCTTATTCACGTCATCGAAGATACAGCGTTGCCAGTTTCGCGACATGGACAGGTCAGTTAGCATTGTAGCGTCGCCTGCGACATCTGTTGACCGATGGGGAAACTATTTTTACGGTTTCCTGTTCCGCCATAAGGACGGTCAATCTGTTTCTTACGTTATCTGGGGTAGAACTAACATCTTTCAGCCAATTGCTGGCCGGAGTGGCCGTGTGGTTCTAGGCGCTACAGTCTGAAGCTGAGCGACCGCTCCGGTTCAGGTTCGAATCCTGCCTCGGGCATGGATGTGTTTGATGTCCTTAGGTTAGTTAGGTTTAATTAGATCTATGTTCTAGGAGACTGATGACCTCAGAAGTTAAGTCGCATAGTGCTCAGAGCCATTTGAAATTTTTTCAGCCAAGTCTGGAGCCAGTGAAGCTACCGAGACGAACAGTAGAGGCTTATGCAGAAGGAAGCAGAAATATAGTACACTCTTCCAAATTATTCCAAAAGTACTGTAGGTGCAATTATAAACAAGCTTAAATATTCATTCTAAGCCTCCAATTAGAACAGCTCAACTCCCGTTGATCTGCCATCTTCCTCTTCCACGGCCTTGAGCGTGCTTACGACCGTGTATGGCATTCCGGTCTCCTCTTCAAGCTCCAAACCTTCGCCCTTCCTATCAACTACGTCCATCTGATCGGGTCCTTTCTTTCCCAATGTCCTTCCTACATCACAGATCCCTACACCTTCTACCCCTCCACCAGTGTGCCCCAAGATTCTGTCCTCTCCCTTCCTCTCAACCTTCTGTATACGGCGGACATGCTGCCGCCATCACCCCCCATCCACCTTCTCCAGTTTGCCCATGACACCGCCTTCCTTGTCATTGCCCCCACCCTGCAGCGCTCCCAACACCTTCTCCAATCCCATCTTGACCGGTTCACCACTTGGTGCAACCACTGGCTGCTCAATGTCAATCCTTCTAAGACCAAGGCGATCATTGTAGGCAAAACCACCCCTTCCTTCCGTCTCCTCGATTTCTATATCACCATTTATGGCCGTCCTATCGCCCTCACCCCCACCCTTAAATACCTTGGCGTCACTCTTGACCGTCGCCTCTCCTGGGCCCCCCATCTCTGGACAATCCAAGCCAAGGCACGCTCCCGACTCTGTCTCCTGAAGCTCCTTTCTGGCCGCACATGGGGTCTGGATCTCTCCACCATCCTCCACACCTATAAATCCTTCACCTGACATATCCACTGCTACGCCCATCCTGCCTGGATCTCCGCCCCTCCTACCTTTTACAAATCCCTTCAGATCCTAGAATGCACATGCTCTCCGCCTCGCATATTGCATCCATCTCCCCTCCCCCACGTGGATCCTGTATGACCTTATTCTGTTCACACACCTCCTTCTTTCCCTCGAGTGGATACGGATCCTCTGCATGTCCCATAAACTTGATACCCTTCACATGCTTGTCCCTCCCATTCTTTCCCACCCCCATCTGCTGCTGCACCTGTATTCCCATGTCCCACATGCTCTCCATACCCTCGCACAAGGTTGCTTCGACCATCTCCCCCTCCGTGATGATGTCCTCATCCCCTCCATCTATCCCTTCTATCAACTTCGATCCTCCCTATCCCCTCCCTGTATTTTCTTAGGGCACCCTCTCCCCCTTCTCTCCCACCCTTCCTCTCTCCCTTCTCTCCCTCCCTTCCTCTCTCTCTCCTCCCCCTGGGCTTTCCCTACCCCCTAACCTTCTTTTCTCCCCCTCCCATCTCCACTGCCACTGGCATGTAGCGTCTCCCCCACTTTTTCCCCTTTTGGAAGGTTCCCGGACTCGCACACGTCAAGTGAACATTCGCACGCCGGAAATCATCGCCTTCGGTTCTGTGTGTGTGTGTGCCATCGTGTTCATGCTTCAGTGTTTTCACCGCACTGTACTCCATCGTTCAAGTGTGTTATTTCAGTCATCAGTGTTCATGTACAGTGCTGACCGTTTTTTATTTTTTACTACACCTGAGAACGGCTCCGTCATTTTTACTCATGTGTCTACCGTTTTTTGTCCACCATTATGTTATGTTTTTCTGTGTCTACATTGTTTCTATTTGTTCTGACTGCGGACGAAGAGCGGCATAATATTGATGCTGTCGGCCCACCTTTTGTATAAGGTGTCAAAATAACACTAAAGAAGGAAAAAACCTCCAGTTACACATGAATTAAGTAGTCTTACTACGTTTTTCTTTTACAGGCCATAGGATGACAGAAACGTCCAACACCAGGTACTCAGGAATATGGCATGAAACTTCTTATTCGAATGAAATTCAAGAAGATGGTGGAAAAAATTACTTATGTATGAAATGTACACAGTGAAGCTGCAAGGAAATGTGACATTCCAAGACAAACCATTGTGAAGAAATTGAGAAACAATAATAACTTGAAAGCTGCAAAGCCCATTGTTCTTATCGAGACTGAAGAAATATGTTTTGTAAAAGACTGTATCAGTGTCAGTGACGTGGGTCTTCTAGTATCAGTCTTTGACTTCAGGTGCATGGTTAAATCATATTTTAAGACATGTAAAAGAAACGTAGACTGCCTTGCTGGTAATATGCTTCGATGAGCCAGTGGAAAAGCATTTTTAGAAAGTCATATTTCTGAACTGTCTGATAAATTTACAGTCAATATTTCAAGGAAGAAGCTGCTGTAAATGAGAATGTAATGAATATCTTTTTAGAGAAATACAAAGCTGAGGTTGAAGGCGTTCCTGCTGAAAAGTTTACAGTTTTGATGAAATTATGTTTCATGACATACCAGCAAAAGGAAGCTCCTGTTTTGTTGGACATGTCGAGCTCCTGAGAAAACTGAGGACACCTCGAGACCGTGCTTCACTCTCATGTTATTTGGGAAAGAAGCAGGAGAATTTCTTCCCCGTTATCTTATTGATAAACGTAAACCAAAACGGACTTATTGGATATACAGCCACCGCGTGGAACGCAAATAAACACATCAGAGTGGCTGGCTAAAACAGAGTTGTTTGACAGTTGGTAACAAACTCACTGCCTCATGTTTGCCTGAAAGAAAGAAGGAAGGAGACTAATTATTGGAGATATTGTCTCTTCTCACATCTCAATAAAAACTTCGGAGCTGTGTGAGAAAAAGAAAATAAAGTTCATTTGCATTCCACCGAACTCTACCAGTCTTCTGCAAGTTTCAGATGTTGTTCATTTTTCTTCTCTGAAGAGATTCTGTGTTAGTGGAGGAAGACTGCAAATGAAAAGATGAAACAGCGTTTTCTGAAGGGTACATTTAGCGCCGCACTGGGAAATATTTTGCGTTTAGGTGAACAGGCAGCGTCTACAAATTTAGTAAAAGGATTGAGAAATGTGGATATTAAACGCGATGAGAGTCTTATAGTATCTTTCTGTTATGCTAGAAATAAGTCTTGCGTTATGAGACGTGTGGGAACTGAATTCCAGAAACATTTGGAGACGAGAAAAACACTCAGACCTCAATGTGAGGATCGTCAAAATATATATGTTGCAGATAGAGCCAGGGATGATATGGACGTTATTTCAGGAAAAGAGTGATTTCAGGTGTGCCGCAGGGGAGTGTCGTAGGACCGTTGCTATTCACAAACAAATGACCTTGTGGATGACATTGTAAGTTCACTGAGGCTTTTTGCGGATGATGCTGTGGTATATCGAGAGGTTGTAACGATGGAAAATTCTACTGAAATGCAGGAGGATCTGCAGCGAATTGACACATGGTGCAGGGAATGAAAAATTAAATCTCAATGTAGACAAGTGTAATGTGCTGCGAATACAAAGAAAGAAAGATCCCTTATCATTTAGCTACAATATAGCAGGTCAGCAACTAGGAGCAGTTAATTCCATAAATTATCAGGGAGTGCGCATTAGGAGTGATTTAAAATGGAATGATCATATAAAGTTGATCGTCGGTAAAGCAGATGCCAGACTGAGGTTCACTGGAAGAATCCTAAGGAAATGCAATCCGAAAACAAAAGAAGTAGGTTACAGTACGCTTGTTCGCCCACTGCTAGAATACTGCTCAGCAGTGTGGGATCCATACCAGATAGGGTTGATAGAAGAGATAGAGAAGATCCAACGGAGAGCAGCGCGCTTCGTTACAGGATCATTTAGTAATCGCGAAAGTGTTACAGAGATGATAGTGGAAGACTTTGCAGGAGAGACGCTCAGTAGCTCGGTACAGGCTGTTGTTGAAGTTTCGAGAACATACCTTCACCAAGGAGTCAAGCAGTATATTGCTCCCTCCTACGTATATCTCGCGAAGAGATCATTAGGATAAAATCAGAAAGATTAGAGCCCACACAGAGGCATACCGACAATCTTTTTTTCCACGAACAATACGAGACTGGAATAGTAGGGAGAACCGATAGAGGTACTCAAGGTACCCTCCGCCACACACCGTCAGGTGGCTTGCGGAGTATGGATGTAGATGTAGATGTAGAAAAGATATGCATTAAAAGAAGAAACAGCTTTCACACCCACGGTTTTATTTAATTTACAATACGTTTTATTTCCCCTGAACTTTAAAGAGTGGTTTATGTGCCGTCAGCCTGCCCCTTAGTGGGGAACTAATGTATCAGTAAAGAAGTGGACATTCTTGCACACAGGTGTTAATGCCGGTCACTGTGGCCGAGTGGTTCTAGGCGCTTCAGTCCTGAACGGCACGGATGCTACAGTCGCAGGTTCGAATCCTGCCTCAGGCATGCCTATGTGTGATGTTCTTTGGTTGGTTAGGTTTAAGTAGTTCTAATTCTGTAGAAATGATGACCTTAGATGTTAAGTCCCATAGTGCTCAGAGCTATTTGAATCATTTTTGAACAGGTGATAACACTACGTAGTTAACTAACACAGACTGCCGTACTGACTACCGCGCTGCCATCTGTTGGCGACGCCAGGCAACAGCTGTGTGGTCCGCCGTTCGCCGTCCAGCAGCAGCCGACAGCTGGCAGTCACATTTATTTCGCGTTCTGACGTCTTGTCGGGAAGTATTTGAAGTAGAGCTCAACTCAGCAACAGCGTATCTCTTGTTAATTAAAGACTTTGATCTAAGGGAATGAGGATTTGCAGTACTTATCACAAGGTTATTTAATACTCGTTCTCTTAATTCGTGGCAAATGCCATATAGTGTACAGCTCTTGCATTGCAGGCTAAATCAAACTGCGTTGCGTTGGTTTTTAGGTCTAAATTTTTAGCGAGAGCATATTTAATTATGGTTAGTGCCCTACAATAAATGTGTAAAAGTAATTGGATATGTGTATTATTGACACTATCAAGGATGGGGAGGGTGTGTTAATGCTAAGTGATGGGCAAAACTGCTATTTTACGGTGTCTGTGAATGATACTTTTCAGTATCTCTTTCACTTAACTGTGTTTTGTTGCAGTTAAGGAACGCAGGTCGTGTCTCCCTCCGCACTCCACCACTGAGACTCCTGCGATTACTGCGACTTACCACCGTGTGAAAAAGTTACATCCGTCCACACAGAAAACTGCATCTCAACAAACCTGTCATTAGTATGTTTTATGTTTGTTCTTCCATTGGCTTTAATTTTCTATTAAAGGAACAACTGTGAAAATATTATTAGTGTAATTAATATGTAAGTAGCCATACAGTAACGTAATAGTTGGTGTTTAGAAAATGAATTGTAACATATTGTTATGTTCACATGAACCAGAACTACATTTCAGTCACTCAGTAAAGTGATAACTGAAAATATCATTGTCAACAGATCTGGAGAAATTGCCACTGCGGCTTTAGACTGTCTTCGTCAGACGAGAGGATAGTTTCACCCCATTGAGTGGCTTTCATTACAGCAAATATTAGCAATATACTCCGTCAATTATATTGCTTGTAATTAATGACTGCAAAAATGTTTAAGAATCCTTGTGATTTTGCAGTTCCGGCTCTGATTACTGGTTGCTGTGCATATCTATCAACATCATGGCTGTTGAGAGGGACTCGTGAAGATTTAAGACAGCTCTTAGAGGATTTGCAGTTTAAAAGTGCCATAATTATGAAATAAGTGCGCAGATGAGTAATTAAGCTGTGTTTTATTGAAGTTGTTATACGATTTTAAAGGAATAATAAATGTTAAATAGAGCGAGTGAATAATGAGAATCTCATTTTCTACATGTTAAGCCGTCCTATACCGTAAATTTTCCGCCACTTATTTATTGGTAAACACCTGTTGGAGAGTGAGATGCCCCCCTATCCCCCCCCCCCCCCCCCGCTTTTTCTACAATCTTGATGTGACACAGACCTGTAACATATCCTGATGTCTAGAATATGCATTTTGAGGCTGTTGATATGAAAGCGTGAAGTACACATCTTCCAGTTAAATCAGGAATAGTTTAAGTGCATTACTTGAAAGTAACACAGGAAAAGCTTACTTTGTAGGTGGTAGTAGTGTCAGCAAAAAGTTCTTGTGTGTGAAGTTGCCATGTAGAACACCAGATGTAAAACATGTCTTGAACTATGTCGGAACAAAAGTGAGGCATTCATATGACTCAATACTACAGTTTTCATTTCATTACACTTATACAAATGTCTGTTCTGCTGTGTTAACACTGCAAAGCCCTGTAGACATGTGGAGTATTAACCAAAACTGTCATATTGGAAGCAGAATGAAACACATTTGTTACGTTACTTGATATTTTCAGAAGAAAAAGGCAATGTTGCTTCTTATTAATATAATACATTCAGAGTCACAGCTGTGTTTGACCAACCATAACTGATGCTGAATGTGCATGTAGTCATATAATACGAAGGACTTATTTCAATAGTGGTACAAGTCCATTGTCTTTTTTTTTCTTTATTGTCATTTTACACCTTACACAAGGTGGGCTGGCAGCGGCAACTTTACGCCGCTCTTCAGCCACAGCCAGTTCAAAGAGAGAAAAACAATGAAGACACAGAAGTAACGAAACATAATGGTGGACAAAAAACAGTAGACACAGTAATTAAAAAAAAGCCGTTCACACGCGAAGAAAAACAAAGAAACTGTCAGCACTGTGCTCCCTGCCGCCGTCGGATAAGCAGCTGCCAGCAGAAAGTCGTAAACTCCTGGCTCACTTATTTGTTACATAGTTTAATTCTTAATTTCTTTGCGTGTTTTTGGTACTTGCATTGTTTAATTCATAAATTTCGGGCGTATTATAGTATTTGAGAGTTGTAGCATCGCGTTTTAGTACCTGAATAGTGTAAAATCGCGTTGTCTCCTTCCGCCGCCGAGCAGTGTGTCAGCAGTGCGCAAGTAGCAGTATTACTGCATTTACTAGGCAATCTTGTATTTTAATAATCGTTTAAATTTTTTGTCGATTTGTTTGTGCTCTCTGTCGATTAGTTCAGACGTTCTTTGGACAACAGATTTTAGCATGGATAGGGACTGTAACCGCTGTGTTCGGATGCAGGCTGAGTTGGCATCCCTTCACTCCCAGCTTCAGGCAGTGTTGGCTTCAGTCACACAGCTTGAGGCTGTTGGCAATGGGCATCACTGTGGGGGTCCGGATGGAGGTTTGTCGGGGACGGCCAGCTCGTCCCACGCATCCCCCGATCGGACTACGACTGTTGCTGCCTGGGATACTGCCCGCATTGAGGCTGACCCCTCACCTGTGGTAGAGTGGGAGGTCGTCTTGACGTGTGACAGGGGGCGAAAGACATTCCGGAGAGCTGAACGGACGGTCTCTCCAGTTTGTCTGACGAACAGGTTTTAGCCTCTGTCTCAGGCTGATACTGATCTTCGGCCGGACATGGCTGCTAGTCCTGTTCCAGAGGTTGCCCCTCAGTCTGCAAGATCCGGACGGTCACAGAGGGTGGCCTTACTGGTAGTTGGGAGCTCCAACGTCAGGCGTGTAATGGGGCCCCTTAGGGATATGGCAGCAAGAGAGGGGAAGAAAACCAATGTGCACTCCGTGTGCATATCGGGGGGAGTCATTCCAGATGTGGAATGGGTCCTTCCGGATGCCATGAAGGGTACAGGGTGCACCCATCTGCAGGTGGTCGCTCATGTCGGCACCAATGATGTGTGTCGCTATGGATTGGAGGAAATCCTCTCTGGCTATCTGATTTGGTGAAGACTGCCAGTCTCCCTAGCAGGATGAAGGCAGAGCTCACCATCTGCAGCATCGTCGACAGGACTGACTGCGGACCTTTGGTACAGAGCCGAGTGGAGGGTCTGAATCAGAGGCTGAGACGGCTCTGTGACCGTGTGGGCTGCAGATTCCTCGATTTGGGCCATAGGGTGGTGGGGTTTCGGGGACCGCTGGATAGGTCAGCAGTCCACTACACGCAGCAAGCGGCTATACGGGTAGCAGGGGTTGTGTGGCGTGGACTGGGCGGTCTTTTAGGTTAGATGGCCTCGGGCAAATACAGAAAGGGCAACAGCCTCAAACGGTGCAGGGAAAAGTAAGGACATGCGAGGACCAAGCAGCAATCGGTATTGTAATTGTAAACTGTCGAAGCTGCATTGGTAAAGTACCAGAACTTCAAGCACTGATAGAAAGCACCGGAAGCTGAAATCGTTATAGGTACAGAAAGCTGGCTCAAGCCAGAGATAAATTCTGCCGAAATTTTTACAAAGGCACAGACGGTGTTTAGAAAGGATAGATTGCATGCAACTGGTGGTGGCGTGTTTGTCGCTGTTAGTAGTAGTTTATCCTGTAGTGAAGTAGAAGTGGATAGTTCCTGTGAATTATTATGGGTGGAGGTTACACTCAACAACCGAGCTAGGTTAATAATTGGCTCCTTTTACCGACCTCCCGACTCAGCAGCATTAGTGGCAGAGCAACTGAGAGAAAATTTGGAATACATTTCACATAAATTTTCTCAGCATGTTATAGTCTTAGGTGGAGATTTCAATTTACCAGATATAGACTGGGACACTCAGATGTTTAGGACGGGTGGTAGGGACAGAGCATCGAGTGACATTATACTGAGTGCACTATCCGAAAATTACCTCGAGCAATTAAACAGAGAACCGACTCGTGGAGATAACATCTTGGACCTACTGATAACAAACAGACCCGAACTTTTCGACTCTGTAAGTGCAGAACAGGGAATCAGTGATCATAAGGCCGTTGCAGCATCCCTGAATATGGAAGTTAATAGGAATATAAAAAAGGGAGGAAGGTTTATCTGTTTAGCAAGAGTAATAGAAGGCAGATTTCAGACTACCTAACAGATTAAAACGAAAATTTCTGTTCCGACACTGACAGTGTTGAGTGTTTATGGAAAAAGATTAAGGCAATCGTAAAATGCGTTTTAGACAGGCACGTGCCGAGTAAAACTGTGAGGGACGGAAAAAACCCACCGTGGTTCAACAACAAAGTTAGGAAACTACTGCGAAAGCAAAGAGAGCTTCACTCCGTTTAAACGCAGCCAAAGCCTTTCAGACAAACAGAACCTAAACGATGTCGAAGTTAGCGTAAGCAGGGCTATGCGTGAAGCGTTCAGTGAATTCGAAAGTAAAATTCTATGTACCGACTTGACAGAAAATCCTAGGAAGTTCTGGTCTTGCGTTAAATCAGTAAGTGGCTCGAAACAGCATATCCAGACGCTCCGGGACGATGATGGCATTGAAACAGAGGATGACACGCGTAAAGCTGAAATACTAAACACCTTTTTCCAAAGCTGTTTCACAGAGGAAGACCGCACTGCAGTTCCTTCTCTAAATCATCGCACAAACGAAAAAATGGCTGACATCGAAATAAGTGTCCAAGGAATAGAAAACAACTGGAGGAGGAAAGTCCACTGGACCTGACGGGATACCAATTCGATTCTACACAGAGTACGCGAAAGAACTTGCCCCCCTTCTAACAGCCGTGTACTGCAAGTCTCTAGAGGAACGGAAGGTTCCAAATGATTGGAAAAGAGCACAGGTAGTTCCAGTCTTCAAGAAGGGTCGTCGAGCAGATGTGCAAAACTATAGACCTATATCTCTGACGTCGATCTGTTGTAGAATTTTAGAACATGTTTTTTGCTGGAGTATCATGTCGTTTTTGGAAACCCAGAATCTACTCTGTAGGAGTCAACAGGGATTCCGGAAACAGCGATCGTGTGAGACCCAACTCGCTTTATTTGTTCATGAGACCCAGAAAATATTAGATACAGGCTCCCAGGTAGACGCTATTTTCCTCGACCTCTGGAAGGCGTTCGATACAGTTCCGCACTGTCGCCTGATAAACAAAGTAAGAGCCTACAGAACATCAGACCAGCTGTGTGGCTGGATTGAAGAGTTTTTAGCAAACAGAACACAGCATGTTGTTATCAATGGAGAGACGTCTACAGATGTTAAAGTAACCTCTGGCGTGCCACAGGGGAGTGTTATGGGACCATTGCTTTTCACAATATATATAAATGACCTAGTAGATAGTGTCGGAAGTTCCATGCCGCTTTTCACGGATGATGCTGTAGTATACAGAAAAGTTGCAGCATTAGAAAATTGTAGCGAAATGCAGGAAGGTCTGCAGCGGATAGGCACTTGGTGCAGGGAGTGGCAACTGACCCTTAATGTAATGTATTGCGAATACATAGAAAGAAGGATCCTTTATTGTATGATTATATGATTGCGGAACAAACACTGGTAGCAGTTACTTCTGTAAAATATCTGGGAGTATGCGTGCGGAACGATTTGAAGTGGAATGTTCATATAAAATTAATTGTTGGTAAGGCGGGTACCAGGTTGAGATTCATTGGGAGAGTCCTTAGAAAATGTAGTCCATCAACAAAGGAGGTGGCTTACAAATCACTCGTTCGGCCTATACTTGAGTATTGCTCATCAGTGTGGGATCCGTACCAGATCGGGTTGACGGAGGAGATAGAGAAGATCCAAAGAAGAGCGGCGTGTTCGTCACAGGATTATTTGGTAACCGTGATAGCGTTACGGAGATGTTTAGCAAACTCAAGTGGCAGACTCTGCAAGAGAGGCGCTCTGCATTGCGGTGTAGCTTGCTCGCCAGGTTTCGAGAGGGTGCGTTTCTGGATGAGGTATCGAATATATAGCTTCCCCCTTCTTATACCTCCCGAGGAGATCATGAATGTAAAATTAGAGATTCGAGCGCGCACGGAGGCTTTCAGACAGTCGTTCTTCCTGCGAACCGTATGCGACTGGAACAGAAAAGGGAGGTAATGACAGTGGCACGTAAAGTGCCCTCCGCCACACACCGTTGGGTGGCTTGCGGAGTATAAATGTAGATGTAGATGTAGAATACTGATAATGAGACGACACACATATATGATGGAACATGGGCGGCGAAAAAACTGGAGCACAATCACGACGGCACTCTAATGTTCACGTGATGTGTGCTAATCTGGGGAAATGCCAAAAGGGGAAAAAGGTAGGGTAGGAGGGAGTGGGGAGATTGGAGATGCCAGTGCAGAGTAGATGGGGGGAGGAAATAAGGTATGGGAGGTAGGTGAAGCCCGGGTGGAGGAAGGGGGAGGAAGGGAGGAGGGAGAGAAGGGAGAGAGGATGCCGTAAGGAAAAAAAATGGAAAGTGGAAAAGGAAGATCAAAGTTGATAGGAGGGGTAGATGGAGGGGATGAGGGCATCATCACGGAGGGGGAGCTGGTGGAAGCTACCTTGGGAGAGGGTAAGGAGGGTTGAGAGATGGAGAGCAGGTGGGACATGGGAATACACACCCGGCAGCAGACAAGGGTGGGAGAGGATGGGAGAGACAAGCGGGTGAGGGTGATCAAGAATATGGGAGGGATCTGTATCCATTTGAGGAAAAGGAGGATCTGTGGGAACAGAATAAGGTCATACAGGATCGACGTGGGCGAGGGGAGATGGATGTAATAGGCGAGGCAGAGAGGATGGTGTTCTAGGATTTGAAGGGATTTGTAAAAGGCAGGAGGGGCGGAGATCCAGGCAGGGTGGGTGTAGCAGAGGATACGGCAGATGAGGGTCTTATTTGTGCAGCGGATGGTGGAGGGGTCCAGACCCCATGTACAGCCAGAGAGGAGCTTGAGGAGATGGAGTCGGGAGTGTGCCTTGGCTTGGATTGTCCAGAGATGGGGGGTCCAGGAGAGGCGAGGTCAAGGGTGACGCCAAGCTACTTAAGGTTGGGGGTGAGGGCGATAGGACGGCCATAAATGGTGACACAGAAGTCGAGGAGTTGGAAGGAAGGTGTGGGTTTGCCTACAATGATAGCCTGGGTCTTAGAGGGATTGAACTTGAGCAACCAGTGGTTGCACCAAGCGGTGAACCGGTTAAGAATGGATTGGAGAAGGGTTTGGGAGCATTACAGGGTGGGGGCGAAGGCAAGGAAGGCGGTCTCATCGGCGTACTGGAGAAGGTGGATGAGGGGTGAGGGCGGCGGCATGTCCGCCGTGTACGGAAGGTAGAGAAGATGGGAGAGGGCGGAACCTTGGGCCCTGGGGCACACCGGCAGAGGGGTAGAAGGTGTAGGAATCCGTGTTATGGATGGTGACACAGGAAGGAAGTTGGGAAAGAAAGGCCCCCATCAGACGGACATAGTTGATAGGAATGGCGAAGGTTTGGAGCTTGAAGAGGAGACCAGAATGCCATACACGGTCATAAGCACGCTTAAGGTCGAGGGAGAGGAAAACGGCGGATCGAGGGGAGTTGAGCTGTTCTAATTGAAGTCTTAGAATGAACATTTAAGCTTATTTATAACTGCACCTATTGTACTTTTGGAATTATTTGCAAGAGTGTAAAACGTTCCTGCTTCCTTCTGCATAAGTCTCTAGTGTTTTCTCAGTAACTGCGCTGGCTTCATAACTGGCTGAAAGATGTTAGTTCTACTAATAGTCTACAGCGATATTGTGGTCGACATTGGACGTCGATTTAAAACACTTTAATTACACTCTCACTGAAAATTATTCACCGATATGGCCAGATTTGTGTCTCAAAAGCAAAGCAGAGTGCTACCTACTACACTGGCTCATAGATTGTTAAATTGTCCTGGTGTTAGTAATAATACAGCACTGTCCATTGGTTGAAGCAGTTCAAAAATGGTTCAAATGGCTCTAACCACTAGGGGACTTACATCGGAGGTCATCAGTCCCCTAGACTTAGAACTACTTATATGTAACTAACCTAAGGACATCACACACAGCCATGCCCGAGGCAGGATTCGAACCTGTGACCTTAGGAGCAGCGCGGTTCCAGGCTGAAGCGCATAGAAGGATTCGGTCACAGCGGCCGGCGGAACAAATCATATGTGAAAAAAATTTAACGTATCAGTTCACTGCCCTCATACACATTTAAGGAATTCGGAACAGTTAAGATAGCACAAAAAAGCAATCAGGTCCATCAGCATTGCCTGGCAAATTGGTGATTGTCTATGGGAGTCAATAATCACTGTGTAAAAAGTTCTCGCTCGGAATTAATTATTAATTACTGTCACAAAAATCACGAATTAAGCCCACGAGTGAAGACAACGAACTGTACACAATATACGCGAATATTTCAGAATGTTAATTATCGGACTACAGCACATAGCTCACGACAAGAGACATAGGTGTTGCTC
This sequence comes from Schistocerca cancellata, assembly GCF_023864275.1. Taxonomy (NCBI): domain Eukaryota; kingdom Metazoa; phylum Arthropoda; class Insecta; order Orthoptera; family Acrididae; genus Schistocerca; species Schistocerca cancellata. The sequence goes on along the minus strand of NC_064636.1, from coordinate 109,337,019 downwards.
CATTTAATCTAAGCCGCAAACTGCCTGACATCAGTGGTGCTATGTCCATGTACAGGGTGTTACAAAAAGGTACGGCCAAATTTTCAGGAAACATTCCTCACACACAAAGAAAGAAAATATGTTATGTGGACATGTGTCCGGGAAAGCTTACTTTCCATGTTAGAGCTCATTTTATTACTTCTCTTCAAATGACATTAATCATGGAATGAAAACACACAGCACAGAACGTACCAGCATGACTTCAAACACTTTGTTACAGGAAATGTTCAAAATGTCCTCCGTTAGCGAGGATACATGCATCCACCCTCCGTCGCATGGAATCCCTGATGCGCTGATACAGCCCTGGAGAATGGCGTATTGTATCACATCCGTCCAAAATACGAGCACGAAGTTTCTACATTTGGTACCGGGGTTGCGTAGACAAGAGCTTTCAAATGCCCCCATAAATGAAAGTCAAGAGGGTTGAGGTCAGGAGAGCGTGGAGGCCATGGAATTGGTCCGCTTCTACCAATCCATCGGTCAACGAATCTGTTGTTGAGAAGTGTACGAACACTTCGACTGAAATGTGCAGGAGCTCCATCGTGCATGAACCACATGTTGTGTCGTACTTGTAAAGGCACACGTTCTAGCAGCACAGGTAGAGTATCCCGTATGAAATCATGATAACGTGCTCCATTGAGCGTAGGTGGCCCAAACAAGACATCACCAACAATGCCTGCCCAAACGTTCACAGAAAATCTGTGTTGATGACGTGATTGCACAATTGCAACATTACCTTCCTTCGATTGGGCCAACTGGCGGTGAATCGAGGAAGTACAGTACATACTGACGAAAGTAAAATGAGCTCTAACATGGAAATTAAGCTTTTCCGGACACATGTCCACATAACATCTTTTCTTTATTTGTGTGTGAGTAATGTTTCCTGAAAGTTTGGCCGTACCTTTTTGTAGCACCCTGTATAGCTTCGAATGTGAGAAATATGTCCTACACTACACATTATTGACGGCAGCCATCTTGCTTAAAATATTTTATAATCCTCAAAATACTGAGCTTTCTTATTAGCTACTTAATTAACAAATACTGCATGTCAAGTGGCACAAAAAAAATTATTAACGAAATTATAATGAGCAAGTTCAGAAACTAACAGTAACTTCGACATAATTTGTAATTGTAGTTAGCAATGGTCTAAAACTGTAATGACTATTAATTCGGAAGATAATTAGTTTCGGGCAGGTTTAGATACCTTTCGGAAACGTTGTAGGTACGGACTTTTAAACGATAGTCGTTAACATTTTGAAATAGACTGGTGTCCCAAATTAAAGCAACAAACAGCTGGCAGTTTGTAGAGACCGAAACTGCATGCCGAAGGCCAGAGTGGGGCCGACCGTGTGTGACGTCAGAGAGACAGAGAGAGAGAGAGAGAGAGGTCCGTCATTTGACTGTGAAGGCATGACGGTTCCGCCATGGTTTTGCAAGACAACTGGGATCTGACCTCGCACCATTGAAAGGTCTCTGTGTACTGCAACGGTATTAAAGTACTAATATTATGTAATTGTTCACATACAAGCCCTCAATTAGGTTTACATTGAATATATTTTATGCTCCCAGATTTCCATCCTTCTCATTACCGTCTGTGAGAAAGTGCATGTGTATGTATTTTTCGTGTTTCCATTGGTAGCCAGTAGTATGGAACTTGCTCTATGCTATGGTCACTCTGGCCAACTCTCGGTGTTCAGTCAAAGTGGGGTGCGTGTACTGTAAGACCTTCAGTACACACACCATCAGATTATTTGACTTGTCGCTCTAACGAAGTAGGCGAATGTCAGCAATATGTCTCCTGGTCTTATCGTGGCGTGTTTATCCTCTGCCGTTAGGTCAGACGATAGAAGTGCCACTTGCACGCTTAGAGTAGCAAATTGACGGTGACCAACTTTAAACAGAATTTGATTAATTTTCAAACACATTTATTAAAATAATAAAAAGCATAGACATTACGTAACTTGATTCTGGATGATGTTTACAATTGACAATCTGAAGTTCCATTGGTCTTGGTACGTTAATGTTATTCTCACATATCTCTGATACTTGACAAAGTGTCTATTCATTTATCTTCATGGCTATGTACAGGAATATGGTAATCTTATTAGGTCCATTGTAATTATCCGGGCTGTTATGCCGCGGTCGGTTGATGAATTGTGTGTCGAATCCCAACGTTTCGTCTCCAACTGCGGGAGACATTTTCAAGGGGTCCGTAGCTAAATGAAAGGCCCAACACACCCACTGGCTCGCTACTGACTGCCGCTAAATTCCGTGTCCGCGCGCTCCCACGCCGCGGCGTGACGTCACGTGTTTTGAAAACGTCAGCGCAATTGGCCGCTGTCCGTCGCCGTCGATCGCCGTTGCCATCACCCAGTAGTGGGCGGGTGATACACATCTTCTTTAACACCGACATCCATATGCCGTTTAATTTCACACCCTCCTCCTTTCGGTTGAAATTATTTGTGTGTTTAGCGATTACGATTGCCTCCCTGTAGAGCCTTTCGTAATGTCCGCTTGTGGCCGCTAGTACTTGCGTCTCCTCGAAACGAATATTGTGGTTCCCTGGCTGGAAAGCATGCTCCGCAACAGCTGATCGTTCCGTTTCTCCTCTTCTGCAATTTCCCTTATGCTCTTCCAAACGTTTAGAAACAGTTCTTTTAGTGGTACCCACATAAACATCACCACAGCTGCATGGGATCCTATACACTCCAGCTTTATCCAGTGGTTTGCGAGCTTCCTTGGCAGGCTTAAGGTATTCCTGTATCTTCCTGGTGGGCTTGTAAATTACGGTAATATTCCGCTTCGTCAAGATCCTCCCTATTCTTTCCGTTACATTTGTAACAAACGACAGGAAAACCTTAGATTTTGCAGTAGCCTGTACGTCAGTATGATTTCTGCGTGGCTGCCTCAACGCACGTTTTATTTCGGCGGACGAATATCCGTTCTTCATTAGTGCATTGTGGAGATGTTCCATCTCAGCGTCAAGCAACTCAGGTTCACAAATATTTCTAGCTCTGTCCGCTAACGTCTTGATAACACCCCGCTTCTGTTGTGGGTGGTGGTTCGAATCCCGGTGCAAATAACTGTACGCGTGCGTGGGTTTGCGTTTCTAAAAACAAGCACATCGAGGAAATGTGACTTGCCGTCTACCTCCTCCTCCATTGTAAACTGAATTCTCGAGTTTATACTGTTCAGATGTTCGTGGAACCGGCTTAGTTCCTCCCTACCATGTCTCCACAGCACAAACGTGTCATCCACGTATCGGAACAATACATTTTGTTTTTTGCTGGCAGTACCTAAGGCCTGTTCTTCGAATTTCTCCATAAAGAAGTTTGCAATTACGGGACTTAGGGGGCTTCCCATAACCACGCCATCTCATCCCATCTCATCACGCCGACTCATCCCTTCTCGAAATTTCAGCCGCAGAACTCTCCGTGGTACGCAGCGCCTCTCTTGTAGCGTGTGCCGCTGGAGACGAAACGCGCCGCTCTTCGTTGGATCTCCTCTGTCTCTCCTATCAGCCCTACCCGGTAAGCGTCCCAGACTGCTGAACAGTACCCAAGAATCGATCGTACAAGCATCTTGTAAGCCACGTGTTTCGTGGATGCGTTGCATTTCCTAATTCCTCTCGTTATGAGACTACTCATTGGTTTACATGGTCATTCCACATAGGGTCACTCTAGATAGTTACTCCTTGATATTTTATGGTAGTCACTGCTTCCATCAATTTGTAATCAATAGTAGCTGGTCGGAGTGGCCGACCGGTTCTAGGCGCTACAGTTTTGAACCGCGCGACCGCTACAGTCGCAGGTTCGAATCCTACCTCGGGCATGGCTGTATGTGATGTCCTTAGGTTAGTTAGGTTTAAGTAGTTCTAAGTTCTAGGGGACTGATGACCACAGCAGTTAGGTCACATAGTGCTCAGAGCCATTTGAACCATTTAATCAATAGTGTAGTTGTTTAGTAGTGGATTTCTTTTCCTATCTGTGCGCGATATGTTACACTCATTGACGTTCTGGGTCAACTCACAGAGGCTGCAGCATTCATCAGTCCTCTGCAGGTCATTAAGCAAATCGATACTGCCTTCTGGCGTCGCCACTCTCTTATAGACCGCCGTATCGTCCGCAAACAGTGTCGTAAAGCTTCCAACAATAACACTACCACTGGAGGGCTACAAAACCTCTTGTTCAGTATATCGTTTGACACTTTAGTGACACATCCACGCACAGGGATGCAAAGCGTAACTCTATCACAGCAGACAGCGGAATGAATGTTTGAAATATCGTCTGCCACAATACGTAGACGGGGGTGCACAGTGCCGCTATGTGTGATTCACGTATCGAAGACCAGTGCGTCCTCCCCACACTTCTCGTAACTGATTTGTAGTCGACTTTCTTACCTCGCGTCTCGTAAGAGTTGCCCCAGTAGGTTACTCCTCCACCGGTCGCTAGCTCAAACGCTTGAGCCGTAAACAGTGCATAATAATGTGACGGTTTGGTAGTTTGAATGCTAAGCATAATAAGAATCTTGAAATGTTAGGATCCCAACTAAATCTGTTTCATTTCACCTACCGTAATATTAGTAAGACGGTTCCCAACGCTACTTTATCATTAGCATCATTGACAAGACTCCCGGTCATTAGTATTTAGTTCCCGAGCACCGCTAACACCTCAGAAATGCTTCAACGATCCAAGAATCAGCATGAGAACGCACGGACAAATCTAACAATTAATTCTGTCTTTATGTGGAGCTGCACACCCTAGTTCACATGTTGCTGTTTTGGAAGTATCTACATCGCGACGTATTTACTAGCTCCATATATTCACCATCACATCTACATCTACATCCCCGTACGTACACTGCAAGCCACTGTGAAGTGCATGGCAGAGAGTTCTTTGCACGGTAACATGTTTCGAAATTTTTTCCCGTTCCGTTCGCGAACGGAGTGCGTTAAGGGCGAGTGCTGAGACGTCTTCGTGCTGTGGCCGGCCTGACTCTGCCTTCAGCTTCCTTACGGCAGCGACGAGTAGTGGCTGGAGAGCGCCTCTGGACTCCTCGCTTAGCAGTCGCCTGCGACATTTCGTAAGCGGCCTCTCGTGGGACAGCTTGCGTCTCTCATCATTGAGTTGTTTCAACAATTGTGCGACACTCTCCTGTGGGTCAAACAGACCTTTCACGATTTCTGCTGCCCTTCTCTGTAGACGTTCATTAGCCGCTGTCGGTTCTGTGTGGTATGGGTCCCACACAGTTGAGTATCGTGGTATGACGGGACCCACAGATGATTCGTAACCGATATCGGAGGTCCGAAGTGATCGTCACTTCAGACCAGCTCACTAGTTTTCAGTCCCTAAGGATCTGGTAAAGCAACAACTAAGATGACATGTAACAAAAAAAAGTGCCCCCAAAACTGCTCTAGGTCGAAAATTTTGTTACAATCGGAGACTGAATTTCGGACGTTCACCGTATTTCTGTTGCGTCAAATTTGAACAAAAATGCAAGATTACGATGATAACCACCATCGGCTTTTGCCACAGCAACTGACTGGAATCCTGCTAGGACTCTGTTTCTGCACAACGAGACGTAAATAATTCTGTAAATTCCTGTATAGTCTCTTAACCCTGAGACAATACCCGCCCTGACAGTTGAAGTTATTCTTCAGTTTCATACCCTGACGGCCTCCGTTGACGGAAATGTAAAATATGAGCGCCGACAGTTGGATTTGAACTAATGTGAATAATTGTGGCTAAAACTTAACAGCGCATGTTTACAATCATTACTAACTATTCTTTCTCATAACTTGAGCTACACATATCGGGATAACGCGATGTTTCCACTACTTTCACACGTGTTTGTGAGTGTCGGCGAGCAATTGCACCATAAGCAGCGACGAAAACTCATCGCCATCTGAAAGGCATATAATGACGTCAAACACATCAGCGACGCTATAATTGCTGTATTCTTCAGTAAATGTCTGGGCTAAACGTAGCGTAGCGATATAAAGAAAAATCGTGGTAACACAAAAAAATAACCTTATAGAAAAAAATGTTAGACAGTACATATTGATATTAGCAACAAAAACCACTAATTTAACTTGAATCAGAGGACCTCATTTATGCTAAATACATTGTAGATATCGCGTGAAAATTTCGACCGTCGATTATCTTCTGTATAATAAAATATTATAACAGATAATGAAAAAGCGGCTTCGTATATCACGAACAGAGTGTATTTAAGTTACAATTCTATTTTTGCAAGGAGTATTTATTACTTTCATCAGAAACTTGATAACGAAGGTGGAAATATTGCAGGTGGTGCGTTCAACAGTAACAATTTTTGTGTGTGCAACCAGTGTTTATGTTTTTAGGATACAAAGATTAGATTCACCTTACAAGGATGTGGCATACTTTCTCCCACAAAACAATTCAGGTTGATGTTGTTTTCTCATACATAAAAGAAGTAATTCTTTAGTTAGAAGCAGCTTGATGCGAGGTGGTTGGGTTAGTGGCAGACAATAACTGAATTTATAGAAAGCAATATCTAACTTCACTACTCCACCAGAAGTAAAGGTAAAGTACTTTCACCATGCACAAACTTCTGCAGATCGCCCACTATACTATTTTGGGGATACAGTTCATCTTTTAAAGTGTATTTGTAACAACTGGTTCAATGAAAAGGAGCAGATTCTGTGTTTTCCTGATTTCAGTGAGAGCATGGAGGGAGGTTTTGCATCGGTCTCAGCACTAAAATAGCTACACGTGATTGAAAAAGATGATTTATCACAATACAGAAACTCTCTAGCTTTAAAATCTCTGTTTCCAAATTAAATTGAAAGGCAAGATGCTAAACAAGTGCTTTGTATCATTAATGATATGACAGTTGTTGCTTTGCAGAGACTAGGCTCGAAGAAATGAATTTAAAATTTTTAAAGTGCTGTGACATTTATAAGGATAATAAAACTTGGGTGGTGTATTGTGAATGCGAAAACATTACTTAAGGGTCAGAGGCTAAGAAATGTTTTGCAGGAAACTGTAACTTCTAGTTCCCATCACATATTTAATTTTTTAAAGAGCTTTGTGTCTTGGTTAGGTTTATGCCATGGGTTGAATGATAACAGGAAACTTTCTAAAGAGACACACTTTGCTTTAGACATACAACAGCTGCTTTGACTGATTTCAGTAGCTACTGGCTGTCTGACAAAAACAGGTCATATTGGCTCCTTGGAAGAGTACAGACTGACAGTTTGGAAGATAGGTTCGGTAAATACTGCCATTTAAGTCGGGGAAATTACCACATTTCTCTCAGACAGGTTTTTGAAACTGAGCAAAAACTTAGGGCTGTGAGCACAGTGTACAGTAGTTTGAGATGAGCTTATTAAGGAGTCAGATCTGACTGTTTGGAATTAAGTGGGGGGAAATACAAATTTCTCTTAGACAGGCTTCTGAAACTGAGCAAAATCCCAGCGCTGAGAGCACAGTCTATAGTAGTTGGAGATGTGGTTATTTACGTGTCATATATTTTTGAAACAACTTTTGAAATCCAGGAGTTAAATGATATCCCAGTACCAGATTTATTAAGTGCGGTGGTAGATGAGAATGATGTTGAAGGGATAGTGGAGGACAAATGGCCGTTATTTCACTACATATCAGGATACTGCTCACACAAAGTGCTGAAAAAAAAAACCTCACTGTGAGTATTGCACTGTGAGTATTTCTCCTTTCAGATGAAACAAAGCAAGATCATCATTTGATAATGGCAAAGGATCGAGGAGGCTTGGCATATCCCAAAGAAGATGTGTCATGTGTAACGTATGTTTATTTAACTTTTCAAAAAATTGTAAAAGAACATCAAATTTTGTTTCTCCAATAGGGAAATCAAAGGTGTGTGCTTCTGAAGGTAGCATCCTGTAATATTCCCAGTGATTTGTTTGGTGGATTTCAATGTAAAAACGAACGTAGCCTTGAATCCATCATGTGTTCCATATTGCTCTGTTGTGTAAATATCATATTAAATAATCATATTAAGATAAGAAATTATGCAGCTATGAAGAAAAATGTAAAAGTTTTTTAAAAGGAGGAATAACGTAATCAAAGTGTACTTCAATTTTTTTATTGACATGTAGGAGAGTGTATTGGAAATCATATAATGAGGTGAAATAAAAAGTCAGTTTTATATTTTTAAATAATTATTCCATTTCTTCCCACCCCTCGCTTTCTGTGTGTGTGGTTTTTTTTTCTGCCTGTGTGTGTAACAGAATATCTCTATTATTTTTAAGGGTCATGAATGTGTGTTTCCTTACTCATTGATGACATTACATGAATCAACAGATTCCAAAATATTTGCATTAATTTGTGTGCTGCTCTTTAGATGTTTATTCGTATGAAAGAAAATTCTGGTGGCTAGGTTTCAGCTAATCCGGTAATTTTCCATTAATAGAAAATGAACATGGTGTGCTGCCTCTATATTTTGCAATTAGTGATTCACATCTGCACATGTTTCCCATTAAGAGATGTTAATGTTTTATTCTGATCAAACATATACGTTTTAACATAAAAATGCGAATACTTGGACCGCTAATTGTAGCAGAAAATGGTGCAAATTATGTTTTGTCAATCTACAAGCCTATGTTAAAATTACAAAGCTGCACTTAAAAAAAGTCGAAATATTGCAAACATGAGATTTGCAGTGATAATAGGAATCAGTGAAGGAAATTATGACCATATTTATTTTACGTAGTTTTAAATGATAATTTACGTTTGTGCAAGACGCAGGATGTAATGATACATTCACTTAAATGGACAATCCATGTTGCAGGGCATCCCAAAGTGCAGATATTATTTGACACCTGTTGTGACATCACAACGCATGCTGTGAGGCTTTGTTTCCAGGTGGCAAGCTATACGCTAAAAACTGCATGTCGAGTAACGATCGTTCAGGACAAACATGAGGCTACTTATCGTGCTGCCATCTTGTTGCGCCGACTTGCAACAGGGTGTAGTTACGTGGCGTACCGCTCGATGGCAGGACCAGCCGTGGCTGATTTCGTTCCGTTTTCTTGCGTTTTGCAGGAACATGTCTTAACCAATTAAAGTTTTCATAGTTGCATGCATTTCTTACTTTGTTTTATTTACACTCTTGATATATGCGACAGTTAAGTGCAGTGATTCGAAATGGTGTAGATATGTTGTGTACCTCATTGCAGACGAAATTATGGAAATGAGCCACGATTAGCGGTGTTTTTTCCTCCTAAAATGTCAGAACTCCAGCAGAACTGGATAGCTCACTGCAATACATCATGAAAATTTCCATGTTACCCAGAATTCAAAGGTAAGCTCAGCGTCTTTACAAGTCACTTAGATTGTGTCATGGTATGAGGGCTTTAATACAGAGAGCAAGAACAACTTGTCCTGTGTTCGTGTTAGCATGATGTCCAGTTGTTCAGGAACAACGTGATTTCAGCTGACCTGATGCCAATCTATAGCAGAGCTATTTCGCTGTATATAGTACCGAATCAGTAGCGGACTGTGATTTACTTGTGCAGCTTTATAACTCAAAATACCGAGTCAGTATTGAACTATTTGTTCTGAAAGTAACCGACACTAATAGCATCTGAGCGTTAGTGGCAACCTTGCCCTTGGGCATTATCACTTGTAGCTAATAAAATGTTTTTGTAATATTTCAAGGTCTGCAAACTCCATTTCGCTGATGACCTCATTCAGAGACGTGGTGAATATTTCTACACATCCACAGGAAAGAAATATTCTGTGCTTCTTCTGAAACCTCGCCTTAGACCAGCAACTGTACCATGGATTCTACCTAACTCTCTGGAGTACCTTTCGTCACCTCCTTTTTCATTGGAAGAGCCTGGAAAACAGACACTAAGTACTAGCTATTGTAGCCAATATAACAACTTATGCCCAGTATGAACAGGAAAGACATTTCGTAGACTTGAATGTTTTTCTTCAGTGCTTGGAGAGGATCAGGCTGCTCAAAGAGTGGCATACTATAAAGTCAGATAGTGTCATTAGTTTTGCTCTAATAGAAACAACAGGTACTCTTACACTTTAATGTTCTGTTGTGGTGAATACTGGCCCAAGTATGCAGTTACATCTTGGTAATGTGTAACCACAAAACCTGGTACAAGGAAGTTCCCATTAACAATAAACCATTTGAACCTGGTATGCATACCCTGAGTCCAACAGGCCTGCAGACAGTAGTAACTTTTAATTACAATATCAAAGACTTAAAATTGTGGCCCAAGTCATCGGGTATGCTCTCTTGCAGTATTCAGTAACACATTAAATGTACCAATAGAAATCCGTGTCATCAGTTTTAAGTGTTACATACATTGTCATCTTTATACCACATACCTATATAACCTGTTATATACATATAGCTATGGTTTATGTTTCAGCGTTATCAAATTAGACTGGGGTGTAATCGATTACGTTTTGTTGAAATACAGAGAATACATTATTAGCACACCTACACATTGTTGTTCAATGCAGGAAATATATTGTTACAGCTCGCAACAGATGGTGTACTCCTGTGTGGTGTAATAGAGCGAAATACTGTAGTGGATTATTACGAGTATAATGTTGTGGGAGTCTGCTGCACAGCAGTGGTGTGTTTGATATTCGATAGGAACTCGGAAGAAAGGTAAGTGTCATTTGTAACACTAAACAATAAAATGAGTTACAGTCCTACAGTCTACAGAAGAAGAGAGGTTATTTCTTCACATTTTTTCAGATATAATATCAGAATCCACATCTATAAATAGGAGCAGGAAAGGAGATAGCATACGCTTATCAAGCCCAAATCTTGAATCAGTTGTTAGTCAGTGGGGAGCTGAAGATGATGATTTCCTTTCAGAATAAAACCGTGAAATTGTTCCTTAGGCAACGGCATGCAGCTCTCTGAGTGAAGGACAACGCAGTGGTGGTGGTGATGATGATGTTAGTGACGATGATGATCGTAATGATGATGACGATGACGTAGGTAATAATGCCTCAGGTCAAATAAGCAGTGAAAATGCTACCATATATATTGCCCCAAATGGTATGCAGTGGGTTTAGTGCCCCCAGTGCCAAATAAAATGCCTGCACATAATTTGGTGAATAAATATTCCAAGACCAGCAAGGGGCGTAATCGCTTACACTCCCAAAGATGCTTAGGATTTATTTACTCCTCTAACTATTGCGGATGAAATCGTGAGATGCACAAACCTAGAAGCAAGAAGACTTTGTATACCAAAAAAATAAACTGGAATGATGAAGCTACAGACGAAATGTTCGCCTTCTGGGTAATTTTACTACATAATGGCGCAGATAAGGTTTGGGATGTTCCAATTAGGGAATTTTTTCATGCAAATTTTCCAATCCGTTATACAGTGCTACAATGTCTGTGAATCGGTTTGAGGCAATAAGAAGATTCATTAGATTTGATGACAAAAGAAGAAAGAGGCTAGGTTACAAACCGATAAGCTTGCTGCTATATACTATGTAAGGAAAATATTTACCAGACAGTGCAAGAAAATAATGATACCTAAAAGTAATGTCGCTGTGGATGAACACCTAGTTGCATTTAGGAGCCATTGTGAATTTGTGCAGTATATGCCAAACAAGCCTGGAAAGTATGGAATGAAAATATTCTGGATGTGTGAAGCTAAGCTGGTTATGCCATTGACAGGACTGTGTACACAGGAAGAGAACCAGGTTAGTCACCCCACAAAAATGTGGGCCTTACCACAGTGAAGATGCTTGCAGGCAATATTGCTGGTACACCCAGAAATGTTACTGTAGATAATTATTTTACGAGTATAAAATTGGCAGAAAATCTGTTGTGACAAAACCTTATTGTTGTGGGAACAATGAGGATGAATAAAACAGAAATTCCAAAAGAGATTAAGCCTACTTTGAGTAGAGCACAAAATACAAGTCTATTTGCATTTACAAAAGAAATAACGATGGTTCGATTATCAATAAAGAAAAACAAGTGTGTAGTCCTATGTACCATGCATCATGATAAATCTATAGATGAACAGTACCCAAACCTGACCCCTGAGATTGTGAAATCTTACAACTGGACGTAGGATGCTGTGAATATTATGGATTATACATGCAAAGAGGTACTAAACGGTATCCAATGGCTCTCTGGTGCAACATAAGGGATGAACACAGTCGAAATGCCTTTATTCATTACAAAACACAACATTCCATGTATCACAAAGCGACTTTACGCAGGAGGAGACTTTTCATCAAGGACCTTTCAGTGGAGTTGATCCAACTGTTTATGAACAGAAGATCGTCTAACCCCCTTCAACAGAAATCCATATACCTGGATATGGAGAAGTTTATTACTATTCCTAAAACACAAAACAGCAGTAGTAACAATAGCAGAAATGTCAGTCATCAGAAGAATCACTGTTTATTGTGTCCTGCTCCAAAGGACAGCGTTCTGTAAATGCACAAAACGTGTGGCAAGACCATAGCAGTGTGGTGCGAAACAATTGTAAAAATTATTATCCTTGTTTCCTTATTGATTTGTTCTTCGTGAATACTATAGCCACTGATCCGAGAACAGTCTGTGATAATACTGGTGGCTTATTTTTCAGTATAAGTGTTAAAAATAATCGCAGCTGTCTTCTATTGTACTGATAAGCTTTAAAACAAAATATTTCTGCGTGTTAATGTCCACAGAATACTTTTTCTATTTAAATTCTCGATTTATAAATTATGGGTCCATTGGACCCAGGGCATGTAAATATGCAGAAAATATAGGTCATGCAAAGTAGGATTAAATGACTTAACTGACGTTATAGATAACTTGGAGAACCATGAGAGAACAAAGATACTTCAGAAACGGACTACTTACTATTCATAACCAATTATTTGAAACAAAAGTTAAATTTTTTTGATAAAATTGAAAGTAGGAATATTAAATTATTTGTTAGCAAGTGAAATGAATGGGTGTCCAAAAGAAGGGTTACAGATACTCGCCAGATTGCATTATGTCTTGTAGAAATTTGTTTTCAATATCACCACACACTTACGAGTCTATAAGGAACGCAAATTGTCTTGCGCTACCCCATCCTAATATACAGCATAGGATTTGTCTGCATTTTCAAACACATTCAGCAGTTGAGCAGCTAGGGGGCAATTAACTGTTGTATTCAAAACACAAGCTTCTATTTATTTGTGAATCAGTCCTTGTTGTTCACTGATTAGTCTGTGATGTTAGTGACAAAAGTTCAATTAACACATGGGCCACGTCATTCTTTGCTTCCCCTTCTCAACTGTCAATTTTTTACAATTTTTTAGTTTAACATTTCGTTCTCATATTAAAATGTGTCACATACCATTGGATCGATAAAGAAGATCCAGATCAGATAATAAAGTGCCCACAGTTTGAAACTGTTTCGCAAAGCAAAGAACTCCTTATGGCGAAATTCTCTGCATGACGTGGAGCACAAACAGATAACAAATTTTTACCAAAAAAATTAAAGTATCTGCATAAAAACAACCTGGAGTGAGAAAATTTCAAAGTTGTGCTTGATATTTTCAATGAGAGGTCTGTTCAAGGTTTGGTAGCCTTGGGGGAACATCATCTTACTGAAAGTTTCGAAAGCGCTGCTAAATTCATCAAAATTAATTTGTGCTTGGTGGAACATTTTTAATATTGAAACTTTCTGGCAGATTAAAACTGTGTGCCGGGCCGAGATTCGAACTCGGGACCTTTACCTTTCGCTGGCAAGTGCTCTACCAACTGAGTTACCCAAGCACGACTCACGGCCCCACCACCAAACTTTGACAGTATAATCGATTTCAGAGAGGATCAAATTCAGTCTGTCCAGAAATATTTGCCTTTTCTTACACATACTTGTCAGGGCACTGTGCAAATGGTGTTCTTCAGAATCTGAGACACGACACATGTAAAACATATTTAGAGAGAGATTATATATTATCAGCATTAGAAAACAATGCAGGGTAATGAGGTTATTAATGTTGTTATTTCTGCTTATTCGGTTGGTAATAACTTCAACACAGCTTCATTAGATGCCCTTCCCAGGGAAATTTACTTTTTAATTCTAGATGCTGATGAAATTAAAAAAAAAAAAAGACTTTTTCCAAAGGGAGTTTTCTTAGATAGATCACATAGACGACAGAATTCTTCAGTGGGTGGTAAAAGTATTGTGTAATATGTTTCTCAATAATTAGCGGTAACGGTAATAACAGCAAAAAGGGAAAATTGTCAACTGTAAAGTAGCTTGAAATAAATTTTGTATCAGGTTAACAAACATTTACATTTTCCTCTCATTCCTAATTTTCTCTTCTCTGTACGTGTAATTGCGTTGTTAACACTGAAAGTGCATAATACTAAGCCTATATTTTACTTACAAACATTTCATTTCATTAATGGCAGTATGCTGGTACATATTTGACAGTTCTGATCACACAGACAGAGGGACGTGTCAGATTTATGAAATCTTTCTTTTTGCTTTTTTGGTTAAATCTTGGTTACATGGGGTCTACAATTAAACTGATCCTGACGACAACATCGATACTATCTTTGGTGAGTCATTTAGGTCTCAGTGAATTATATTTTTTTCGAAGTAATTAAGCTTATGGTCACCAGAATAATTACCCCATCCTATCTGATAAGTTTTACTAAAACTATATCCATCACGTAGAATAATTTACAGGCTGTGGCGTATGGCGGTTTCACTCCCAACGTTTTTGTTAACAAACGGTAAAATTCTGCAAATGATCTCAAACACAATAGAAGGAAATCACAGAGCATTGCAACCAGCGTAACATGCATTTTGCACAACAGCAGACAGGAACGGCATAGTGTCTCTTTAACCGATAAAAGAGCGGCACAGTTTCATTGTAAGTGGCACTCAAATTGATAGTCGAGAACTAAGTCTCGTGATTTTTTTTACACTTTCACGAAAGAACTGCAGGCTTTTGCGGCAATCAGCGACGGTCTATCGGCAATGACGTCACAGTTGAGCGTGAGGCCTGTGTATCAGAAGCTGTGGGCTCAACCCCCTGCAGTCTTCTGCACGCCTGGCTGTCGAGAGCTGAATGTGACGTCGGACTGCCTGGTTATGTCGTTCGTCTCTCCCTCACTCAAACATTTTTAATGGGCTTAAGTTCTCCATTCATCGAATTCTATTCCAGTATCGAAAGTGCTCTGATGCAACAGAAAGAAGTTGAAGCACGTTTTACTATGTTAACCGTTACAAGGGAAATGATCACCATTGTAGAACATTTTATAGCGCCTTTATTTTTTTCTTGCAGAGTAATTCTGTCTTGCTCGTTCGAAACGCGTCAGTTATAGTGCTTCTGGATTGTGAACGGATTAACATATTGATATTACAATGAAACTCTGTATGTTGAACACGATTACGTGATTTTTAAATAATGTTCACAACATTGCATTCAAATCCTCAAGTCTCCTCATTCATCCGACATAATGTGAACCACCTCATAAACAAGACAGCCGACTCTGTACCTCTATGTTCAAAAATAACTCATACACTGCAAATGCTTGACCCACGTTACGAGGTACATACCACATTAATATGTACCTTTCCAAAAATTAACAAACAAATCTGAAGATATTTCCCAATGGGTGTACGCTTTTTTTTTCCTTTATTGTTATTTTAAAACCTGTACAAAAACAGGCAGGCTGTCAGCAGCATGGTACGCCGCTCTTCAGCCGTAGAGGAGATAAGAAAAAACAGAAAGAATACACAAATGCGACATAACGGTGGTTAATAAAAAGGAGACACATAAAGACAAACACGGAGCCGTTCACACTCGACGATAATTCACTACAAACTGTTGTCACGGCGCACGAACACTGAAGATGGCGATGGCACAGGTGAACGATGGCGGACGACGGCAACACTGAACACTAAAACACGACGGCACACACGATACACTGATGGCGACGACCTCCGGCGCGCGAATGTTCACTCAGCGTGTACGAGTCCGGGGACCTGCCAAGAGTGGAGGTGGAGGAGGAGGAAGGGGAGATGGGAGAGGGGAGAGCAGAGATGCCATGGGCAAAGGAGAGAGGGGGAGGGAGGAAGGGGGAGGGGAAGCCCGGAGGAGAGGGTAGGAGGGAGGGGGGAAAGGAAAGAGAAGGGAAGGGAAAGGGGGGGAGGGAGGGTGCCTAAAGGAAAGGACACAGGAGGTGGGGGGGAGGATCAAAGTTGATAGGAGGGGTAGATGCAGGGGAGGAGGACATCATCAGGGAGGGGGAGCTGGCGGAAGCCACCTTGGGAGAGGGTAAGGAGGGTGGAGAGATGGAGACCAGGTGGGATGTGGGAATACAGGCGCAGCAGCGGGCGGGGGTGGGAGAGGATCGGGGACACGAGCGGGTGAGGAGGATCAAGTTTACGGGAGGTGTACAGGATCCGTATCCTTTCAAGGAAAAGGAGGAGGTGGGGGAAGGGGATGAGATCATACAGGATCCGCATGGGGGAGGGGAGACGGATGCGATAGGCAAGGCGGAGAGCATGGCGTTCAAGGATTTGGAGGGATTTATAAAAGGTAGGGGGCGCGGAGATCCAGGCTGGATGGGCGTAACAAAGTATAGGGCGGATGAGGGATTTATAGGTGTGGAGGATTGTGGAGGCGTCCAAACCCCACGTACGGCCAGAAAGGAGCTTGAGGAGACGGAGGCGGGAACGTGCCTTGGCTTGGATTGTCCGGAGATGGGGAGTCCAGGAGAGGCGACGGTCGAGAGTGACGCCAAGGTACTGAAGGGTGGGAGTGAGGGCGATAGGACCGCCATAGACGGTGAGATAGAAATCAAGGAGGCGGAAGGAAGGGGTGGTTTTGCCTACAATGATCGCCTGGGTTTTGGAGGGATTCACCTTAAGCAACCACTGGTTGCACCAAGCAGTGAAGCGGTCAAGATGGGATTGGAGAAGGCGTTGGGAGCGTTTCAGGGTGGGGGCAAGGGCAGGGAAGGCAGTGTCATCGGCAAACTGGAGAAGGTGGACGGGGGGTGACGGCGGCGGCATGTCCGCCGTGTACAAGAGGTACAGAAGGGGGGAGAGGACGGAGCCTTGGGGCACACCGGCGGAGGGGAAAAAGGTGTAGGAATCCGTGTTATGGATGGTGACATAGGAAGGACGGCGGGAGAGAAAGGAGCCGATCAGACGGACATAGTTAATGGGAAGGGCAAAGGTTTGGAGCTTGAAGAGGAGACCGGAATGCCAGACGCGGTCATAAGCGCGTTCGAGGTCAAGGGAGAGGAAGATTGCGGAGCGACGGGAATTAAGCTGTTCGGAAAGGAGAAGAGTGAGGTGAAGGAGAAGATCGTCAGAAGAGAAGGACGGCCGAAAGCCACACTGGGTGACGGGAAGGAGGCGGTGCTGGCGGAGATGCTGGTGGATGCGGCGGGTGAGGATAGATTCCAGGACCTTGCTGAATACCGAGGTAAGGCTGATAGGACGGTAAGAGGAGACGGCGGACGGCGGTTTGCCAGGTTTAAGGAACATGAGGATACGGGAGGTTTTCCACAGGTCGGGGTAGTAGCCGGTGGACAGGACTACATTGTAGAGCCTGGCCAGGGTGGAGAGGAAAGAGACAGGAGCTTCACGAAGGTGACGGTAGGTGGCACGATCGTGACCAGGAGCGGTGTTGCGTTTTGTGCGGAGTGTGTCAATGAGATCCTGTGTAGTGATAGGGGCATTGAGTTCCGTGTGTGTAATGTTGTCCAAGTACTGGAGACCAGGAGTGAGGGGAGGGACAGAGGTGTCAGTTCGATCGCGGATATCCGGGAAGAGGGAGTAATCGAACTGGGGATCATCGGGGATGGAGAAAACATCGGAGAGGTAGGAGGCAAAGTGATTGGCCTTACTAAGGGCGTCAGGGAAGGGGTGATCATCGTGGAGAAGAGGATAGTAGGGGGAGGGTTTAGTTCCGGTAAGGCGACGGAAGGCCGACCAGAACTTGGACGAGTTGATTGGTAGGGTTTCATTTAAACGGGTGCATGTCTGTCGCCAGTCCCAGCGTTTCTTAGCCGCGAGCAAATTACGAACGTGTCGCTGGAGTTGCCAGTGGCGTCGTAGTGTGTCCGGGTCACGCGTGCGGAGGAAGGCACGGTAGAGACGACGGGATTCACGGAGGAGGAGAACGGCCTGTGGGGGTAAGGTAGGACGGTGGGGGTGGATGGCGACAGTAGGAACGTGGGCCTCCACGGCCTCAGACAAGGTCTGCTGGAGAAAGGAGGCGGCATGGGTTACATCGTCAGGGTGGTGGTAGGTGAGAGGGTGGCTATCGACCTGGGTGGAAAGGGTATCCCGGTAGGCATTCCAGTCGGCTCGGGAATAGTCGTGGACATACTTAGGGGGAGGATCAGTACGAGGGTCGGGGCGAGGGCGACGACCGTCTGAAACGGTGAGGAGGACAGGGAGATGGTCGCTACCAATAGGTTCCAGGACATCCACCGTTATGCGGCCAAGGAGGTTGGGGGAGGAGAGGATAACATCAGGAGTGGAGTTGGATTCGGGACGGGTGTGCTGGGGGATGGGAATGAGGTCGCCTTGAAGGGAGGAGAGGAACCGATGCCACCGCCGTAACTGGGCGGCGGAACGACTATGGATGTTGAGGTCGGCGGCGATCACGTAGGAGGAGAAGGTACGGTCAATGTGGGAGAGGAAGTCGAAGGGGAGAGGGGCGTTAGGGCGGACATAGATGGTGGCGCAGGTAACGGTAAGGCCAGGGAAGAAGAGACTAAGGATCAGGTGTTCAGTGGGGTCGGGAAGGAGAGGTTGGAGCCGAACGGGGATCTGGCGGTGGTGCCCAATGGCAACTCCGCCACGCGAAATCGGGAGGGGATTATCGGAGCGGTGGAGGAGGTAGGGCGAAGTGTGGACTGTGTGGTGGGGTTGCAGGAAGGTTTCATTGAGGAGGAAGGCATCCACGCGGTGGGTGGCAAGGGTGTGCAGGAAGAGGTTTTTGTTGGCGGGAAGGGAGCGTATGTTGTTGAAAAGGATACTTTGCTGTCGCGCCATGACAGGGATTTAAACGAGGGTGTCAAGACAGGAGAAGGTGAAACGGGCCTGGTTGTTGGAGTAGGTGGCGTACATCTTGAGTTGGAATATGGAACGGGCGGCAAGGGAGATCTGCTGGAGGGTGTGGGGGCGCTGAAAGGGATGAACATTCTGGAGGACGATGGTAAGGAACCTGATGATGTTCTCAGCGGAGGGGGGGGGGGGACGAAGGGAATTGCCAGGAGGGGTGGGGGCGTCCAGGGGCCGGACAGGTACGGTGAGTTCAGGAGTGGTTGGAGGGGTCGGGCTTTACACTTTTGGGAGTAGGTGGGATGGGGGAGATTGCAGGTATTGCAGGAAGGAGGGGATTGGAGGTTAGGGCACTGCCTGAGGAAGTGCGCTTGCCGACAATGCGGGCAGGTGGGGGCCTCGCGGCACTCAGCTGTGGGGTGCGCGTTATAGCGCAGACACCTCTGGCAGCGCAGGGATTGAGGAGGGGAACGGGAGGGGTCGACCTTGTACCGCTGGTTAAAAAGGAGGGCACCCTCCTTCAGGACACGGTCAATGGAGGGGGCGTGCTCAGAAAAAACCCGCATAAGGCGGGTGGGGCCGGTAGCGTTATGTATGCGGCGAACCGCACGCACCTCCAAATGGGGATGCGCCTGGAGCTCCGCCAACACCTCCTCCTCCGTGATCACTGGACTAAGCCGAGTGATCACGGCGGTGAGAGTTGGCGGGCGACGCGGAGGTTGGGGTTGGCGGGAGGGAGGTGGTGAAGGAGCAGGGGTGAAAGAGGCATGAGGGCCAAAGCGGGTGACAGGGATGCGGGAAAGGAGGTATATGTGGAGGGTTGGGCTGGGGGAGGAGATGAGGACCGAATCACGGCGAGGAGTGAGGAGGGAGATGGGGGCACCAGGACAATGCTGGCGAAGGAAGAGGCTGAGGTTCCGGGCTTCAAGGAGAGAGGGATCAGGACGGGAGAGGAGGTAGTGGTAGGAGGAGGGGGTAGAGGAGGAGGAGGAGGGGGCAGGGACAGGCGGGGAGACATCCATGGCATCATGGGTGGGGGAAGGAGGACGAGGCGGAGCCTTTTTGGAAGCAGAGGAAGCAGGGGTGCCACTGGGGCGCTTGACGGCGGTGGAGGAGGTGTGGGGGACGGGAACAACGGGAATGTGGCGGGGAGGGGCAGGTCCCGGGGCCGGAGTTGGCGCCAGAGATGGTGACGGTGAAGGTGAAGGTGAAGGCGACAGCGACGATGACGATGACGATGACGATGACGATGACGGTGGCGGTGGCAGTGGCGGCGGTGATGGCGAAGGTGACGGGGAGAGCTGGGCGTGGACAGTGGCCCGACGGGCCACCACCCGAGCCGGAGCTGCAGTGACAGGCTGGGGGAGTGGGGGGAAAGGATCAGAACGAGAGGAAGAAGCGGGAGAGGGGGCGACAAAGATAGAGGGTGAAAGGAGAGAGGAGAGGTGGGATGGAAGGAGGGGGGTGGGACTGGGCACACCAAGTTATAGTGGTGGAGGCGGCGGAAGGGGAAGTATAAACAATGGCGGTGGTGGGGGCGGACATGACGGTAGACAGAAACAATAACTAACGGAACGAAGAGGAGAGGACAGAAACTGGGGACAGACAAAGACAAAGACGGCCGTAGACCAAGGTCAGGACGGCGGCGGCGGCGGCGGCGGCGAACAGACGGACGGACGAACAGCAGATGGCGGCGAACAGGCGGACGGACGGACGGACGGACAGCAGGCAGCAGCGGCGGACAGCGAGCAGGCAGGCGTACAGACGGCGACGGACGGGCAGACGGGCAGGCAGACAGACAGACAGACAGACAAACGAACACAAACTTCGAAAACGGAGATTCCAGCCGGGGAGTAGCCCAGGCCGTGGAATCGGACGCCTTCGAATGAGGGGCTCCAACCCTCTTATGACGAGGGTGTACGCTTTTTTTTTTTTTTTTTTTTTTACTTTATTGTAATTTTGAAACCTGAACAAACAGGTAGGCTGGCAGCAGCACAATACGCTGCTCTTCAGCCGAAGAGAGTACATGGAGATAAACAAAGAAGAGACATTACATAGAAAAACGGCGGGAAAACACAGGAGACACAAGAACAGAAAAGCACAAGAAGCCGTTCACACTTGATGACAATCCACACTAGGAACTGGAGACCCGACGCACAAACACTGAAGAAGACGATGTCACAGGTGAACAATGGAGCGTGACGGCGAAACGGAACACTAAACACGACGGCACACACGATACACTGATGGCGGTGATCTCCGGCGCGCGAATGTCCACTTAGTGTGTGCGAGTCCGGGGACCTGCCAAGAGGGCAACAGGGATGAGGAAGGGGAGAGGGGAGGAAAAGAGGATGCCACGGCTGAGGAGACGGGGACAGGAGGATAGGGACAGGAGAGGGGGGGCCCGGGGGACGAGGGACGAGAAAAGGAGGAGGGAGGGAAAAGGGAGAGAAGGGAGGGAGGGTGCCCTGAGGAGCAAGCACAGGAGGAGGGCGGGAGGATCAAAGTTGGTAGGAGGGGTAGATGGAGGGGAGGAGGGCATCATCAGGGAGGGGGAGCTGGCAGAAGCCACCTTGGGAGAGTGTAAGGAGGGTGGAGAGATGGAGACCGGGTGGGACATGGGAGTACAGGCGCGGCAGCGGGCGGGGTTGGGAGAGGATCGGAGAGACGAGCGGGTGAGGAGGATCGAGTTTACGGGAGATGTAGAGGATTCGTATCCTTTCGAGGAAAAGGAGGAGGTGGGGGAAGGGGATAAGGTCATACAGGATCCGCGTGGGGGAGGGGAGACGGATGCGATAGGCAAGGCGGAGAGCATGGCGTTCAAGGATTTGGAGGGATTTATAAAAGGAAGGGGGGGCGGAGATCCAGGCTGGATGGGCGTAACAGAGGATAGGGCGGATGAGGGACTGATAGGTGTGGAGGATGGTGGAGGGGTCCAGACCCCACGTTCGGCCGGAAAGGAGCTTGAGGAGACGGAGTCGGGAACGTGCCTTGGCTTGGATTGTCTGGAGATGGGGAGTCCAGGAGAGGCGGCGGTCGAGGGTGACGCCAAGGTACTTAAGGGTGGGGGTGAGAGCGATGGGACGGCCATAAACGGTGAGATAAAAATCAAGGAGGCGGAAGGAGGGAGTGGTTTTGCCTACAATGATCGCCTGGGTTTTGGAAGGATTGACCTTGAGCAACCACTGGTTGCACCAAGCGGTGAACCGGTCAAGATGGGATTGGAGAAGGTGTTGGGAGCGTCGCAGGGTGGGGGCAAGGGCAAGGAAGGCGGTGTCATCGGCAAACTGGAGAAGGTGGACGGGGGGTGACGGCGGCGGCATGTCCGCCGTGTACAACAAGTACAGAAGGGGGGAGAGGACGGAGCCTTGGGGCACACCGGCGGAGGGGAAAAAGGTGTAGGAATCGGTGTTATGGATGGTGACATGGGAAGGACGGCGGGAGAGAAAGGAACCGATCAGACGAACGTAGTTAATGGGAAGGGCGAAGGTTTGGAGCTTGAAGAGGAGACCGGAATGCCATACGCGGTCATATGCGCGTTCGAGGTCAAGAGAGAGGAAGATTGCGGAGCGACGGGAATTGAGCCGTTCGGAAAGGAGATGAGTGAGGTGAAGGAGGAGATCGTCGGAAGAGAAGGACGGCCGAAAGCCACACTGGGTAACGGGGAGGAGGCGGTGCTGGCGGAGATACTGGTGGATGCGGCGGGTGAGGATAGATTCCAGGACCTTGCTGAAGACCGAGGTAAGGCTGATGGGACGGTAGGAGGAAACGGCGGACGGCGGTTTGCCAGGTTTGAGGAACATGAGGATACGGGAGGTTTTCCACAGGTCGGGGTAGTAACCAGTGGACAGGACTACATTGTAGAGCCTGGCCAGGGTGGAGAGAAAAGAGACAGGAGCTTCACGAAGGTGACGGTAGGTGACACGATCGTGACCAGGAGCGGTGTTGCGTTTGGTGCGGAGTGTAGTAATGAGATCCTGTGTAGTGATGGGGGCGTTAAGTTCCGTGTGTGGAATGTTGTCCAAGTACTGGAAACCAGGAGCGAGGGGAGGGACAGAGGTGTCAGTTCGATCGCGGATATCTGGGAAGAGGGAGTAATCGAACCGGGGATCATCAGGGATGGAAAACACATCGGACAAGTAGGAGGCAAAGTGGTTGGCCTTACTAAGGGCGTCAGGGAAGGGGTGGTCATCGTGGAGAAGAGGATAGTAGGGGGAGGGCTTAGTTCCGGTAAGGCGACGGAAGGCGGTCCAGAACTTGGACGAGTTGATGGGGAGGGTAGCATTTAAACGGGTGCATGTCTGTCGCCAGTCCCGGCGTTTCTTAGCCGCGAGCAAATTTCGAATGTGTCGCTGTAGTTGCCGGTGGCGTCGTAGGGTGTCCGGGTCACGCGTGCGGAGGAAGGCACGGTAGAGACGACGGGATTCACGGAGGAGGAGGACGGCCTGTGGTGGTAAGGTAGGACGGTGGGGGTGGATGGCAACAGTAGGGACGTGGGCCTCCACGGCCTCAGACAAGGTCTGCTGGAGAAAGGAGGCGGCATGGGAGACATCATCGGGATGGCGGTAGGCGAGAGGGTGGCTGTCGACCTGAGTGGAGAGGGTATCCCGGTAGGCATCCCAGTTGGCACGGGAATAGTCATGGATGTACTTGGGGGGAGGGTCATGACGAGGGTCGGGGCGGGGGCGACGACCGTCGGAAACGGTGAGGAGGACAGGGAGATGGTCACTACCAATAGGCTCCAGGACATCCACCGTAATGCGACCAAGGAGGTTGGGGGAGGAAAGAATAACATCGGGAGTGGAATTGGATTCGGGGCGGGTGTGCTGGGGGATGGGGACGAGGTCGCCTTGAAGGGAGGAGAGGAACCGATGCCACTGCCGCAACTGGGCAGCGGAGCGACTATGGATGTTGAGGTCGGCGGCGATCACATAGGAGGAGAAGGTACGGTCGATGTGGGAGAGGAAGTCGAAAGGAAGAGGGGCGTTGGGGCGGACATAGATGGTGGCACAGGTAACGGTAAGGCCAGGGAAGAAGAGACTAAGGATCAGGTGTTCAGTGGGGTCGGGAAGGAGAGGTTGGAGCCGAACGGGGATCTGGCGGTGGTGCCCAATGGCAACTCCGCCACGCGAAATCGGGAGGGGATTATCGGAGCGGTGGAGGAGGTAGGGCGAAGTGTGGACTGTGTGGTGGGGTTGCAGGAAGGTTTCATTGAGGAGGAAGGCATCCACGCGGTGGGTGGCAAGGGTGTGCAGGAAGAGGTTTTTGTTGGCGGGAAGGGAGCGTATGTTGTTGAAAAGGATACTTTGCTGTCGCGCCATGACAGGGATTTAAACGAGGGTGTCAAGACAGGAGAAGGTGAAACGGGCCTGGTTGTTGGAGTAGGTGGCGTACATCTTGAGTTGGAATATGGAACGGGCGGCAAGGGAGATCTGCTGGAGGGTGTGGGGGCGCTGAAAGGGATGAACATTCTGGAGGACGATGGTAAGGAACCTGATGATGTCCTCAGCGGTGGGGGGGGGGGACGAAGGGAATTGCCAGGAGGGGTGGGGGCGTCCAGGGGCCGGACAGGTACGGTGAGTTCAGGAGTGGTTGGAGGGGTCGGGCTTTACACTTTTGGGAGTAGGTGGGATGGGGGAGATTGCAGGTATTGCAGGAAGGAGGGGATTGGAGGTTAGGGCACTGCCTGAGGAAGTGCGCTTGCCGACAATGCGGGCAGGTGGGGGCCTCGCGGCACTCAGCTGTGGGGTGCGCGTTATAGCGCAGACACCTCTGGCAGCGCAGGGATTGAGGAGGGGAACGGGAGGGGTCGACCTTGTACCACTGGTTAAAAAGGAGGGCACCCTCCTTCAGGACACGGTCAATGGAGGGGGCGTGCTCAGAAAAAACCCGCATAAGGCGGGTGGGGCCGGTAGCGTTATGTATGCGGCGAACCGCACGCACCTCCAAATGGGGATGCGCCTGGAGCTCCGCCAACACCTCCTCCTCCGTGATCACTGGACTAAGCCGAGTGATCACGGCGGTGAGAGTTGGCGGGCGACGCGGAGGTTGGGGTTGGCGGGAGGGAGGTGGTGAAGGAGCAGGGGTGAAAGAGGCATGAGGGCCAAAGCGGGTGACAGGGATGCGGGAAAGGAGGTATATGTGGAGGGTTGGGCTGGGGGAGGAGATGAGGACCGAATCACGGCGAGGAGTGAGGAGGGAGATGGGGGCACCAGGACAATGCTGGCGAAGGAAGAGGCTGAGGTTCCGGGCTTCAAGGAGAGAGGGATCAGGACGGGAGAGGAGGTAGTGGTAGGAGGAGGGGGTAGAGGAGGAGGAGGAGGGGGCAGGGACAGGCGGGGAGACATCCATGGCATCATGGGTGGGGGAAGGAGGACGAGGCGGAGCCTTTTTGGAAGCAGAGGAAGCAGGGGTGCCACTGGGGCGCTTGACGGCGGTGGAGGAGGTGTGGGGGACGGGAACAACGGGAATGTGGCGGGGAGGGGCAGGTCCCGGGGCCGGAGTTGGCGCCAGAGATGGTGACGGTGAAGGTGAAGGTGAAGGCGACAGCGACGATGACGATGACGATGACGATGACGATGACGGTGGCGGTGGCAGTGGCGGCGGTGATGGCGAAGGTGACGGGGAGAGCTGGGCGTGGACAGTGGCCCGACGGGCCACCACCCGAGCCGGAGCTGCAGTGACAGGCTGGGGGAGTGGGGGGAAAGGATCAGAACGAGAGGAAGAAGCGGGAGAGGGGGCGACAAAGATAGAGGGTGAAAGGAGAGAGGAGAGGTGGGATGGAAGGAGGGGGGTGGGACTGGGCACACCAAGTTATAGTGGTGGAGGCGGCGGAAGGGGAAGTATAAACAATGGCGGTGGTGGGGGCGGACATGACGGTAGACAGAAACAATAACTAACGGAACGAAGAGGAGAGGACAGAAACTGGGGACAGACAAAGACAAAGACGGCCGTAGACCAAGGTCAGGACGGCGGCGGCGGCGGCGGCGGCGGCGGCGAACAGACGGACGGACGAACAGGCGGACGGACGGACGGACGGACAGCAGGCAGCAGCGGCGGACAGCGAGCAGGCAGGCGTACAGACGGCGACGGACGGGCAGACGGGCAGGCAGACAGACAGACAAACGAACACAAACTTCGAAAACGGAGATTCCAGCCGGGGAGTAGCCCAGGCCGTGGAATCGGACGCCTTCGAATGAGGGGCTCCAACCCTCTTATGACGAGGGTGTACGCTTTTTTTTTTTTTTTTTTTCTTTATTGTAATTTAAACACCTATACAGGTGGGCTGGCAGCAGCATGGTTCGCTGCTCTTCAGCCTTTAGTTGAACAATAAACATGATAGTGAGGTGATATACAAAAAAGACGGCGGGCAAAAACATGGAGATACAAAAAAACAAGAGACAAGAAGCCGTTCACGTTGGACGAAAAAACACTAACACTTGGAAACATGGCGCACAAAACACGGAGAACGGCGACGGCACATGTGAACAGTTGAGTCGGGACTGTACGAAACACAGAACGATGCACACACACTAAACACTGGTGGCGATGGTCTCCGGCGCGCGAATGTTCACTGAGCGTGTACGAGTCCGGGGACCTGCCAAGAGGGGGGGTGGAGGAGGAGGAAGGGGAGATGGGAGAGGGGAGAGCAGAGATGCCACGGGCAAAGGAGAGAGGGGGAGGGAGGAAGGGGGAGGGGAAGGGGGAGGGGAAGCCCGGAGGAGTGGGTAGGAGGGAGGGGGAAAGGAAAGAGAAGGGAAGGGAAAGGGGGGGAGGGAGGGTGCCGAAAGGAAAGGACACAGGAGGGGGGGGGAAGGATCAAAGTTGATAGGAGGGGTAGATGCAGGGGAGGAGGACATCATCAGGGAGGGGGAGCTGGCGGAAGCCACCTTGGGAGAGGGTATGGAGGGTGGAGAGATGGAGACCAGGTGGGACATGGGAGTACAGGCGCGGCAGCGGGCGGGGGTGGGAGAGGATCGGGGAGACGAGCGGGTGAGGAGGATCGAGTTTTCGGGAGGTGTAGAGGATTCGTATCCTTTCGAGGAAGAGGAGGAGGTGGGGGAAGGGGATAAGGTCATACAGGATCCGCGTGGGGGAAGGGAGACGGATGCGATAGGCAAGGCGGAGAGCATGGCGTTCAAGGATTTGGAGGGATTTATAGAAGGAAGGGGGGGCGGAGATCCAGGCGGGATGGGCGTAACAGAGGATAGGGCGGATGAGGGACTTATACGTGTGGAGGATGGTGGAGGAGTCCAGACCCCACGTTCGGCCGGAAAGGAGCTTGAGGAGACGGAGTCGGGAACGTGCCTTGGCTTGGATTGTCTGGAGATGGGGAGTCCAGGAGAGGCGACGGTCGAGGGTGACGCCAAGGTACTTAAGGGTGGGGGTGAGAGCGATGGGATGGCCATAAACGGTCAGATAGAAATCAAGGAGGCGGAAGGAGGGAGTGGTTTTGCCTACAATGATCGCCTGGGTTTTGGAAGGATTGACCTTGAGCAACCACTGGTTGCACCAAGCGGTGAACCGGTCAAGATGGGATTGGAGAAGGTGTTGGGAGCGTCGCAGGGTGGGGGCAAGGGCAAGGAAGGCGGTGTCATCGGCAAACTGGAGAAGGTGGACGGGGGGTGACGGCGGCGGCATGTCCGCCGTGTACAACAAGTACAGAAGGGGGGAGAGGACGGAGCCTTGGGGCACACCGGCGGAGGGGAAAAAGGTGTAGGAATCGGTGTTATGGATAGTGACATGGGAAGGACGGCGGGAGAGAAAGGAACCGATCAGACGAACGTAGTTAATGGGAAGGGCGAAGGTTTGGAGCTTGAAGAGGAGACCGGAATGCCATACGCGGTCATATGCGCGTTCGAGGTCAAGAGAGAGGAAGATTGCGGAGCGACGGGAATTGAGCTGTTCGGAAAGGAGATGAGTGAGGTGAAGGAGAAGATCGTCGGAAGAGAAGGACGGCCGAAAGCCACACTGGGTAACGGGGAAGAGGCGGTGCTGGCGGAGATGCTGGTGGATGCGGCGGGTGAGGATAGATTCCAGGACCTTGCTGAAGACCGAGGTAAGGCTGATGGGACGGTAGGAGGAAACGGCGGACGGCGGTTTGCCAGGTTTGAGGAACATGAGGATACGGGAGGTTTTCCACAGGTCGGGGTAGTAACCGGTGGACAGGACTACATTGTAGAGCCTGGCCAGGGTGGAGAGAAAAGAGACAGGAGCTTCACGAAGGTGACGGTAGGTGACACGATCGTGACCAGGAGCGGTGTTGCGTTTGGTGCGGAGTGTAGTGAGGAGATCCTGTGTGGTGATGGGGGCATTAAGGTCTGTGTGTGGAATGTTGTCCAAGTACTGGAAACCAGGAGCGAGGGGAGGGACAGAGGTGTCAGTTCGATCGCGGATATCTGGGAAGAGGGAGTAATCGAACTGGGGATCATCAGGGATGGAAAACACATCGGACAGGTAGGAGGCAAAGTGATTGGCCTTACTAAGGGCGTCAGGGAAGGGGTGATCATCGTGGAGAAGAGGATAGTAGGGGGAGGGTTTGGTTCCGGTAAGGCGACGGAAGGCGGTCCAGAACTTGGACGAGTTGATAGGGAGGGTAGCATTTAAACGGGTGCATGTCTGTCGCCAGTCCCGGCGTTTCTTAGCCGCGAGCAAATGTCGAATGTGTCGCTGTAGTTGCCGGTGGCGTCGTAGTGTGTCCGGGTCACGCGTTCGGAGGAAGGCACGGTAGAGACGACGGGATTCACGGAGGAGGAGGACGGCCTGTGGCGGTAAGGTAGGACGGTGGGGGTGGATGGCAACAGTAGGGACGTGGGCCTCCACGGCCTCAGACAAGGTCTGCTGGAGAAAGGAGGCGGCATGGGTGACATCATCGGGACGGCGGTAGGCGAGAGGGTGGCTATCGACCTGAGTGGAGAGGGTATCCCGGTAGGCATTCCAGTTGGCACGGGAATAGTCATGGATGTACTTAGGGGGAGGGTCATGACGAGGGTCGGGGCGGGGGTGACGGCCGTCTGAAACGGTGAGGAGGACAGGGAGATGATCGCTACCAATAGGCTCCAGGACATCCACCGTAATGCGACCAAGGAGGTTGGGGGAGGAGAGAATAACATCGGGAGTGGAGTTGGATTCGGGACGGGTGTGCTGGGGGATGGGGATGATGTCGCCTTGAAGGGAGGAGAGGAACCGATGCCACCGCCGTAACTGGGCAGCGGAGCGACTATGGATGTTGAGGTCGGCGGCGATCACATAGGAGGAGAAGGTACGGTCGATGTGGGAGAGGAAGTCGAAAGGAAGAGGGGCGTTGGGGCGGACATAGATGGTGGCACAGGTAATGGTAAGGCCGGGGAAGAAGAGACTAAGGATCAGGTGTTCGGTGGGGTCGGGAAGGAGAGGTTGGAGCCGAACGGGGATCTGGCGGTGGTGGCCAATGGCAACTCCGCCACGCGCAACTGGGAGGGGATTATCGGAGCGGTGGAGGAGATAGGGGGAGGTGTGGATTGAGTGGTGGGGTTGGAGGAAGGTTTCATTAAGGAGGAAGGCATCCACACGGTGGGTAGCAAGGGTGTGCAGGAAGAGGTTCTTGTTGGCGGGAAGGGAGCGGATATTGTTGAAAAGGATACGATGCTGTCGCGCCATGATAAGGACTTATACGAGGGTGTCAAGGCGGGAGAAGGTGAAATGGGCCTGGTTATTGGAAAAGGTGGCGTACATTTTAAGGTGGAATATGGAACGGGCTGCGAGGGAGATCTGTTGTAAGGTGTGGGGGCGCTGAAAGGGATGGACGTTTTGGAGGACAATGGTGAGGAACCTGATGATATCCTCAGCAGTGGGGGGGGGGGACGAAGGGAATTGCCAGGAGGGGTGGGGGCGTCCAGGGGACGGACAGGTACAGTGAGTTCAGGAGTGGCGGGAGGGGGTCGGGCTTTACACTTTTGGGAGTAGGTGGGGTGGGGGAGGCTGCAGGTATTACAGGAGGGAGGGGATTGGAGGTTGGGGCACTGCCGGAGGAAGTGCGCTTGCCGACAATGAGGGCAGGTTGGGGCCTCGCGGCACTCTGCGGTTGGATGTGCATTGTAGCGCAGACACCTCTGGCAGCGCAGGGATTGAGGGGGGGAACGGGAGGGGTCGACCTTGTACCGTTGATTGAAGAGGAGGGCACCCTCCTTCAGGAGACGGTCAATGGAGGGGGCGTCCTCAGAGAAGACCCGCATAAGGCGGGTGGGGCCGGTCGCGTTGAAAATGCGGCGGACTGCCCGCACCTCCAGGGTGGGATGGGCCTTCAGCTCCGCCAGCACCTCCTCCTCCGTGATCGACGGGCTAAGCCGAGTGATCACGGCGGTGAGGGTCGGCGGGCGACGCGGGGGTTGGGGTTGGCGGGTAGGAGATGGGGAGGGAGCAGGGGTGAGGGAGGCGTGAGGACCAAAACGGGTGATGGGGAGGCGGGAGAGGATGTCAGTATGGAGGGTTGGGCTGGGGGAGGAGATAAGAACAGAATCCCGTTTGGGAGTAAGGAGAGAGATGGGGGCGCCTGGGAAATGTTGGCGGAGGAGGAGGGAGAGATTCCGGGCCTCGAGGAAGGAAGGATCGGGACGGGACAGGAGATATTTGTAGAGACCGGGGGGGAGGAGGAGGAGGAGGAGGGAGCGGGGCCTGGTGGGGAGACGTCCATGGCATTTTGGGGTGGGGATGGGGGGCGGGGTGGAGCCTTTTTTGGAGTAGAGGAAGTGGAGGCGCCACTAGGGCGTTTGACAGCGGCAGATGGGCGGGTGGTGACAGGAGGGACGGGAACGATGGGGAGGTGGTGGGAAGGGACAGGTCCCGGCACGGACGCAGCAGTCGGCGCCGGAGGAAGTGACTGTGACGGTGCAGGCGAATGTGGCAGTGATGGCGATGGCGACGATGATGATGACGGCGGTGGCGATGGCGATGGCGACGGGGAGAGCTGGGCGTGGGCAGTGGCCCGACGGGCCACCACCCTAGCCGGAGCTGCAGTGACAGGCTGGGGGAGTGGGGGGAAGGGATCAGAACGAGAGGAGGAAGCGGGAGAGGGGGCGACAAAGAGCGAGGGCGAAGGGATAGAGAGGAGGGGAGGGATGGAAGGAGGGGGGTGGGACTGGGCACACCAAGTGATTGTGGTGGAGGCGGCGGATGGGGACGTATACACGATGGCGGTGGTGGTAGTAGTGACGGTGGTGGTGGGGGCGGACATGACGGCAAGAAGAAGAAAGAAAAAACACAACACTAAAAGGACAGGACACACACTGGGAGACGGCGGACGGCGGACGGCGGACGGCGGACGGACGTCGGCGGCGGCGGACGGACGTCGGCGGCGGCGGCGACGGCGACGGCGGCGGCGAGAGGCAGGGACGCTGCTGCCGCGGACGGGCCGGGGCGGCGGCGGCTGCTGCTGCTGCTGCTGCTGCTGGCTGGACTGCGGCTGCCACCGGAGGGCTGGCTGGCTGGCTGGCTGGCTGGCTGGCTGGCTGGCTGACCACTGCTGCAGGCCGGTACCGCGAACTGCTGCTGCTGCTGCTGCTGCTGCTGCTGCTGCTGCTGCGGGCTGGCACCTGTAACCCCTAACACTTCGATTAGCGCGAAGGGGTACTATCGAAGGGCGGTAACCTTTCGGTGTACCGCCGGAGATGAGAGGGTGTACGCAATAGCTGCGAACTATATAGCATTTGTCACGAACTACCATAACGAGTATTAAATATTTTTGTGATAAGTACTGCAAATATTCGAGCCCTTACATCAAAGTATTTAAAGAACAAGAGATATATCATTGTAGAGTTGAACTCTGCTTCAAAAACTATCTGACAAGACGTCAAAATGCGAAATAAATGTGACTTCCAGCTGTCGGCTGCTACTGGTCGGCGAAAGGCGGGTTACACAACTGTTGCCTGGCGTTGCCAACAGATGGCAGGGCGGTAGTTAGTCTTTTGCTCACGGCACTACATGTTGGTTAACTATGTAGTATTAACACCTGTATGCAAGAACATCGACTTCTTTACTGATACATTAGTTCCCCACTAAGGGTCAGACTGATGAAATATAAACCACTCTTCATAGTTTAGGCGAATTAAACAGCATTTCAAACTAAATAAGAACATGGCTATGAAATATATTTTTTTCTTTTTCATGCACATCCTCTCCCGAAACAATGTCCATATCATCCCTGGTTCTATGGGGAACATATACGTTTTGGCGATCCTCACATTAGAGTCTGACTGTCTTTCTCGCCGTCTCCGAACGTTTCTGGAATTCAGTTCCCACATGTATCATAACACAAAACTTCTTTCTAGCGCAACAGGGAGATACTCTAAGTTTCCCATCGCATTTAATATCCACATTTCTCAATCCATTCACTAAATTTGTAGTAGTTGTCTGTTCACCTAAACGCAAAATATTCGCCAATGCGCCGCTAAATGTACCCTTCAGAAAACGCTGTAACAAAGAATCTCTTCAGAGGAGAAAAATGAACAAGATCTGAAGATCGCAGAAGACTAGTAGCGTTCGGTGGAATGCAAATGAACTATATGTTCTTTTTCTCACAAAGCTCTGAAGTTTTCATTGAGATTTGAGAAGAGAGAATATTTCAAATATCCTTCATTCCTTATTTGAGGCAAACATGAGGAAGTGAGTTTGAATTCAATTGTCAATTGTAACACTCCCTTTTATTATTTTTACGCGTTCCCGCTCGCTCGGGATCTGATAGCAGCCCAGATAATAATTAATTAATGTGACCATGTACCTAATGGGGCTGGCAATCGGAATGGACTGCTACGGAGTTGTTACATTCCATTCTGTCCTTCTCAATGCTGTAATAATGAAATGTCTGGTAACAAGAAGAACACCAACACAGCTTCTCTAATCAAGATCTATATTCGTCTCAATAACACCAGAAAAAGGAGGACAGCCACTGCCTTCGTCATACACTTTTAAAGACGGCTAATCTCAGCACAGGCCTCCTCGCTATTCATAATCGTCACACGCAACATACAATCACTGTAATCCAACACTGTAATCCAAATAATGCCGGCGTGGTAGACGCGGAATCTCAATATTGGCACATAAATATCACTGACTCACTTTAGTAATAATACTTTATCACTTCCCGTATTAGGCTAATACAAAGGGGTTAAACCGCGGCGATGGCCACTCCCTTTGTCGGTAATTTCTATCAATTGCTGGCTTCTGCTCAGCTCTGCCCGCCTCGCGGGAACCTACAACACACACTCCTTGACTCAACACTCGCTCTCGCGACCCGACACGCTAATCGATAGTTGCCCTGTCGACCTGTGTGAGTGCAAAACTAGTAGTAAGGGCCTGCGGACCCCTTACACAATCAACTCTGTTCTAGCCACCCACTCTGCTGTGTTTATTTGCGTTCCAGGAGGTGACTGTATATCCAGTGAGTCCATTTTCGTTTACGTTTATCAATAAGATAAGGCGGAAGGAATTCTCCTGCCGCATTCCCCAACAACATAAGAGTGAAGCACGGTCTTGAGGTGTCCTCAGTTTTCTCAGGACGTCGACATGTCCAACGAAATAAGAGCTTTCTTTTGCTGGTATGTCATGAAACACGTTTTCATCAAAACTGTAAACTTTTCAGCAGGACCGCCTTTAACCTCAGCTTTGTATTTCTCTAAAAAAGATATTGATTACATTCTCATTTACAGCAGCACCCTTCGTTTAAATATTGACTGTAAATTTGTGAGACAGTTCAGAACTATGTCTCTCTAAAAATGCCTTTCCCCAGGCCAATTCAAGTATATTATCAGCAAGGTAGTCTTCTGTTCTTTTTCAGGTAACATGGTTTAACCATGCACCTGAAGTCAGATACTGATATTTGAAGAACCGTATCACTGACACTGATACAGTCTTTGACAAAACATCTCTCTTCAGTCTTGGTAAGAACAGTGGGCCTTCCAACTTTTCCGTCACTCTTGTTTCTCAAATTGTTCACAATGGCTTGTCTTGAAATGTAATACTTCCTTGCGGCTTCCTTGTGTCCAGTT
This sequence comes from Schistocerca cancellata, assembly GCF_023864275.1. Taxonomy (NCBI): domain Eukaryota; kingdom Metazoa; phylum Arthropoda; class Insecta; order Orthoptera; family Acrididae; genus Schistocerca; species Schistocerca cancellata. The sequence continues at coordinate 109,302,918 of NC_064636.1, read as the reverse complement.
AGTCGAGAAGTTATTTCTTCCAATATCTTCTTGATTTTCATTCGAATGACCGGTTTCGTTCCATATTCCTGAGAACCTGGTTTTGGACGTTTCTGTCATTCTGCAGTCAGTAAAAGAGAAACATAGTAAGCCTACGGTACTGTTATAATTCGCGGCTTATTGGAGGCTTAGAATGAATATTTAAGCTTATTTATAGTTGCACCTACAGTACTCTTCGAATAATTTGGAAGAGTGTAGAACAATTCTACTTCCTTCTGCATAAGCCTCTACTGTTCTTCTCGACAGCTGCACTGGCTCCAAAATTTCCTGAAAGATGTTACTTCTACTAATAGTCAATAGCGATATTGTGGTCGACACTAGATGTAGACTTAAAACACTTTAATCTTTAATTACACTCTCAGTGTAAAGTGTTCACCGATATGGGCAGATTTGTGTCTCACGTATAGTTCGAATCAAAGGAATGCAGAGTACTACCTACTACACAGGTTCATAGATTGTCACATTGTCCTAGTGTTAGTAACCACACGACACAGTCCAGTAGCTGAAAAAAATTCACCTGTGACAAACATTTAACCTATTAGTTCACCATATCACTGCCCTCATACACATTTAGAGAACTCGAAACAATTATGATAGAGCACAAAAATAATCAAGTCCGTCAACACTGCTCTGCTAAGCGGTCATTGTTCATGAGAGTCAATAATCACGGATGTTCCTCTAATAAGTTTTCACTCGGAGTTAATTATTGATTACTGTCAAAAAAGTCACAAATGAAGCCCAGAGTTGAAGAAAACGAACCGTACACAAATAGCGCGAATATTTCAGAATGTTTGTTACCGTACTACGGCACACAGCTCACGACAAGAGAGACACGTGTTGCTCCACTTACCCTCAGCCGCAGACTGCCTGACCTCAGCTGTGCTAGGTCCATACGTACATTCGCCTAGGAACACTATTATTGATAGCAGTCATTTTGCATGAAATATTTTATTATCCTCAAAACACTAGCTTCCGAATTAGCTACTTAATTAACAAATGTTGCAAATCAAGGGGAAGAAAAAGAATCATTAACATAATTATAATGCCCCAATTCAGAATAATCAGTGTACTAGAAAAGTGGTAATTTTTTGCTGGTGCAATGTTACTCTAAAATGACATGAACTTGCAATTAGATTAGTCACAGTGTTTATTTCGACACAGTAACTAATCGCTTGAAATAACATTTCACCACTGTAAACAGCAAGAATTATTTGACTGCTTCAAAATGAAACATTATGAAGGAGTTCATGGTATTGAAATCTCTGCCTGTATTTCTTTCTTCACAACAAATGAGGTAACACTCGTTTCACTTTACTTCTTGCACACGTGACGTAATTTTGACGTCGTACGCAAAAATCGACCACGGCTATCGAATTTCTTTTGCGTTCAATATGGGCCTCTCACAGGACTTTATCTTCGCGTACGGGATGTTTACAGAAAACTCGTTCTTGAAATGATTGATTATAATCATTGCTATAATAAAAGTCACATAATGATTTATAGACGGTTAATGTCTTCGTATAAGAGTGTTCTTAGGAATGAGTTGTTATTGTCAATAATTGACAATTTAAACATGAAACAGCTTATTTTATAATCCGCAGTATGCCGTTTCATGGTTACGAGGCGCTGATAACTTATCGCAGAGATGTTACCATTTATAAAGTCAGTTAATAACGTTTCAACCGTTGAACCCTTCAAGAGAGAATATGATAACGAAGACACAAGAAACAAATCACAACTGTGACGTCACCGCCACTAGGCTGTCGCTGCAAACCAGCATCAGCGCAAGAACGTGTACTTCTTCCGTGAGAGCGTAACAGACTTAGTTCTCGACTGTCAGTCTGTGTGCCATTTACAAAGAAACTGTGCCATTCCTGTAGGCTATAGTGCCAAATGCATGACACGCTGGCTGCAACTCTCTGTGATTTCCTTCTATTGGGTATGAGATCAAATACAAAATTTTACTGCTTCTTAAGAAAAACATTGCTAGTGAAACCGACATACACCATAGCCTTTAAAGTATGCTATAGCAGTTAGTGTGATATAGTTTTAGTAAAAGTTAGCAGACAGGATGCAGTAATTATTCTGGTGATCACGAGTTTAATTACTTTGACCAAATTGTAATTCACAGAGACGTAAATGACTCACTAGAGATCGTATCGATATTGTCGCTCGGATAGTTTAGTCCCTCATGTAACCAAGTTTTAATCAACAAAGCCAAAAGAGAGATTTCATAAATCTGATACGTCCTTATGTCCATGTCATATGTACCAGAATACTGCTGCTAATGAAACGAAATCTTTGTAGGTAAAATGTAGGATTAGTATTATTATGCAGATTAAGTGATAAAAATGCAATTACGCATATTGGTAAGAGAAAACGTGGATAGAGGGGAAAATGACAAATGTAAATGTTGGTTTACGTGTCACAAAATTTATTCCATACTACTTTACAGTTGACAATGTTCTCTCTTAGCTGTTTCTACAGTTATGGCTACGTTAATTTTCTTAACATAATTATTGAGAAACATATTACACCCACTTTTACTACACACTGAAGAAAGCTGTGATCTGTGTGATCTACCTTACTACAAGAAATCTCCCTTCGGAAGAAGTCCTCTCTTTTAATTACATCAACAGTAAATTTCTCTGGAAAGAGCATCACACGAAGCTCTGTTTATGTTCTCTAGACACCAAGTTTTTAGCTGCCAAATAAATGAAAATAACAGCATTAATAAACTCATTATTAGGTCATTATGACATACTTCTGTCCATCTTTCTTATATTTTCATCATTTTCTATTACTAAAAGTCTTTTATTTAGCTCTAAATATGTTTTAGATGTCTCACATCTCAACTTCTTAAGAAAAGCTCTGGCATAATACCCTGACAAGTATGTAAAAACAGGCAAGTAATCCTGAACAGACTGAACTCGTTCCTCACTGAAATCCATTATACTGTAAATGTTTGTTGGTGGTGATGGAGGTAAGTTCACATCATCTACTCAGTCAGTTTTAAAAATGTTTCAAATGGCTCTGAGCACTATGGGACTTAACATCTGTGGTCATCAGTCCCCTAGAACTTAGAACTACTTAAACCTAACTAACCTAAGGACATCACACACATCCATGCCCGAGGCAGGATTCGACCGTAGCAGTCGCGCGGTTCCAGACTGACCGCCTAGAACCGCTAGACCACCGCGGCCGGCAGTTTTAAAAGAATGTGAATCTATTCTAACTTCTGGAAGAGCAGATGATGGAATTTTCCAGGGCAGCAAGGTCTGAATTCTTAGCTTGATTTGAATGCCACATACCTTTCTCAAACTACCGAAGATACCAATTATTGGGATTCTTCCATTGTTCGCTGTTTTCCAAATCTCGCTTCTAGAGCATCTGTCTGAACATTTCGTGGCAGAACATATTTAACATTGGTGCCCTCACTGCAATACTTGTCATTTCTAGAATGTGAATGGTATCTGATATGACTGAATGTGTGTTATTGGATAATCCATATGTGTAATCAGGGAAACATTTCCATATATCGAACCATGACAAAAAATCTTTCGAAATATCTGATAATTTCGTCACTTGAGCTGGAGAGCGGTTTTTACAGAGCATTCTTGAAATGGCTATCTGTACCAGGTAAGGTAACATTTAAAATATTACACGATGTGTAAATAAATTTTGATGAATTTAGCAGTGTTCTCAAACCTTAGTAAGATTATGTTTCCTCAAGGCTAAGAAATCTTGAACAACCATCCCAGTGGAACTATTAAGCACAGGTTTGACATTTTGTCACTCAATGTCACTTTTAGAAACAGACTTTGAATTAGATTTTTTGGCAGATTTTGTTATCTGTGTACACTCAACGTCATGTAGCTTTTTAACTGCAGAGAACTTGGCCACAAGCAGTTCTATACTTTCTGAAACTGATTCAAACTGTGGGTAATTTATTTTCTCATCAGTATCTTTTTTATTGTTTCAGTTGTTTGTGACTTATTTTAATATGTAGGAGAATATAAAACATAAAGTGAGATTGTGTGTCATCAAAACGGTGTTTGTAAACAATTGATAGTTGAGGAGGGGAAGCAAATCATGATGTGGCCCATCTGATAATTGAATTATCATCACTAACAACACAGGCTAATTAAAACCAGTGGCATATAGTCTAAAAACTATTTTCTTAATTAGAGTGAACGGTTTTTCACCATTCATGTTGCTAACTGGAGGGATAAAAACCTGAGCTCCAGTTGCCACATTTTTAGAACTGGCTGCAGATTCCAAAATATTATCTAATGTGACGTCCAAATAAAGCCTCAATTGAATTTTGTCAACTATTAGTGAAACAATCTAATCTGATTCACAAAGGAACTGGATTTTCTGTGTTGTATGCGACAGAAAACTGTCACCTAGCTGCTCACCTGCTCAGTGTGTTTCAAAATGTGGAGAAATCTTATGTAGTGTATTAGGATGGGATAGCACAAGACAGTGTGTGCTCCTTATAAACTCGTAAGCATGTGGTGATATTGAAAATAAAATACTACAAAACATAATATAATTTAGGGAGTATCTGTAATGATTCCTTTGCACACCCATTAAATTCACATGCTCACATAAACAATTAACGTTGCTGTTTTCAGTTTCTCCAAAAAAATTTACCATATTTTTCAAATCATTGGTTATTAATAGCAAGTAGTCTGCTGTGAACTATTATTTTTCTTTCTGGTGAAATTTTCCAAATTATCAATAACGTCAAATAAGGCATTTAAATGGGTTATAGTTAACGGGAAACTCTTTGTACCAAGTTTGGTGTTTTCACTTTTACCAAATATGTACTCTGGGCAGTATTTATCACAACGAAACGCAAAAGTGTAGAAATATCTGTCGCTTCTGTTAGAACAAAACTAAAGGACCATCTGACTTTAAAATATGCCAATTTTTGTGCAGTTTGATACCCTCTGAGAACTTAAGAAAGGTATTCATATCCGCTGTTGAGTTTTAGGAACAGTTATTTACATTACTTCAACTTGATCCAGCGACCAGCACTCACGTTTTACATTTCCATCAACAGAGAGGCCGTCATCGTATGATGATCAGCAATAATTTTAACTGTCAGCGCGGGTACTGTCTCAGAGTTAAGAGACTACACAGGAATTCGAAACATTTAAGTCTAGCTGTGCGGAAAGATAGTCGCAGACATCGACAGTAGGACTGCAGTTAGATGGAGGGGCTGAAGCCGATGGCGGTTTCCGTCCTCATCTTGCATGTTTATACAAATTTGACGTAGCAGACATACGGGGAGCGTGAGTGTCCGAAGTTCCGTTCCCAGTTGTTACAAGAATTTCACACAGAGCTCTTTTGGGGGCACTCTTTTGTGTTACGTGTCATCTTAGTTGCTGCGTTATCTCATCCTGACGAACTGAAAACTAGTGGGCTGGTTGGACATTTACTGACGATGACTTCAGACCTCTGGCAGGATACTCGGACAGTGGCGCCATGTGCTGTCGATATTGGTTAGGAAACACTTGTGTGTGCTGTCATAGCACAATACTCTAGTGTGTGGGTCTCATACCAGATAGCACTGATAGCGGCTACTGAACGTATACAGAGAAGGGCCACACAAATTGTGACAGGTGTGACTGACCCACGAGAGAGTGTCACGCAAGTGTTGAAACAACTCATTCGGCAGACGCTTTAAGAGATCCACAAGTTACCCCACCACTTACGACATTTCGCAAGCGAGGAGTCCAGAGGCGCTCTCCAGCCACTACGCGTCGCTGCCGTCAGGAGGCTGAAGGCAGAGTCAGGCCGGCCACAGCACGGAGACGTCTCAGCACTCGTCCTTAACGCACTCCGTACGCGAAAGGAACGGGATAAAGTATCGAAACTTGTTACCGTTCCAAGTACTCTCTGTCATGCACTTCAGACTGGTTTGCAGTGTAGTCCGGGGATGTAAATGTGACGGTCAACTTGGTGCTTGTAAATACGTCGCGTAAGTGGACGATTTAATGGCGCGATTGTTTACAATCGCGCGAGAAATGCAGCCATCAACGGAAATATACAGCTCTTTTCAAAAGTACACTTTTACGTCTCCATATCCGTTTTAGAATCTGGTACGACGGTGATGTATTCTCGCCACCGTGAGTGATGCAATCGCTTGCCGATTCATGGAGAAAGTGTGAATATTAAGTAACTGACGACACAAATATTTTTCGCTGGGGTCCGCCTTTAACAAAATACTATTTTGTTTCACAACCCAAACATATTTCACTACAGTTGCAGCAATATCAGTGGGCTTTTATTTTATGGCTGTTAAACATAAAGAATGTTCTTTGTTGTTTCTACACACGTAAATATTATTTTTTGAAATCGCAATTATATATTTTTGAAGGACATCTCTTATGTATTCATACCTTTTTACCACATGTTGTAGTTTTCCTGAGGTATTATGTCTTTATAGTACTTGTTTTCTTTCACAGTTTGTCATCTGCAACCATATAGAACTTAATGTAGACAAGTTGTTTAGCAAAAAGTACGATTTGGAAACTGTTATGGCTATGCCTGAGATTATTTAATTCTATGCGGAAGGTTGCGTGTGTGTGTGTGTGTGTGTGTGTGTGTGTGTGTTTGTGTGAAGGGTAATGGGGGGGGGGGGGCGTTCTACAAGTTGGTGTTATCTAATAATTCTTTGAGGGCAGAGAACAGAGTTCCATTGCAGAAAACTGTATATTCATTTATTGCTTGTTTTCCTTCAACTATGGCTTTTGGTATTAGACAGTTTTCTTCAATTATTATTATTATTTTTTTTGGGTTCTGTTGCTGCATTAGAGAATTTTCAAGATAGTGTTGTTGTCTGTTGGGTTATTTATCTTGTACATAATGTGTTCAGCAAATGTGGAATGACAGCAGTTATTTTTTAATGCTTCTCTGCATTCTGTGTATCTGGTATTAAAGTTTCTGCTTGTCTGTCCTATATAAACTGTTTCGCAATCCTGACATGTTAGTTGGTAAATAGCAGATGGGTTGTGATTGTCTGTCTTTTGCTGGTTGTTCTTGGCTTTCTCTGTGATGAGTTGTCTGTCCTGTAGGCTAATTTTAACGATTGTTTTTATTTTGTATGTTGCCTATTCTGTGGGCTGCCTTGTTGTTGCAAGTGAGAGTGAACCAGCTGTTTATTTTTGTGGGTGTTTCTTGTTCATCTGTGTTCATATTTATGTTCTGTTTGATTGTAAGTTGGTGAGAAGACTTTTGTTTTTATGTGTTGGGTGTCCTTCTTGATTGTGTTTTAATTTTGTGATTCAATTGATCTATAGCATTTGTATCGTATCCATTCTGTACAGATATTTGTCTGATTGTCGATAATTCATTGTTATAGTTGTTTTCAAGGAGTGGAGTTTTGTTCAGGCTGTGCAGCATGTATTGGAAACTGGCTAGTTTGTGAGCAATGGGTTTATTAGAACGTTTGTGAGTGGCTGTGCTGGTGGAGTTCACATTCCTGAAAATGGAGAATTGGTGTTGGTTGTTGCGTCTATATATTGTGAAATCAAGGAAACTTAACACTTTGTCGTTTTCTGTTTCTGTGGTGAACGTCTCTAGTTTTATATCTTCGTGGTCTTTTCGCGAGATATACGTGGGAGGTGTCAGTGTATTGATTGACTCTTCCAGCAATGTACGCTCTCGGAACATTAACAATAGACCGTGATGTGACGCAGAACGCCTCTCTTTCAGCATCTGCCACAGGAGTTGGGTGAGGATCTCCGAGATGCTTTCGCGCTCACTAAACGATCCTGTGGCGAAACGTGCTGCTCTTCTCTGGATAATCTGTTTCCTCTATCAGCCCTACATGGTACGGATTCCATATTGATCAGCAGTATTCAAGTATTGGTAGAACGATTGTGTTTTATGCTACTACCTTTTTGATGGATTATGTTTCCTGTGGATTCTTCCAATGAATCTCAGTCTGGCATCTGCGTTTCCTCATTTCTACAAGCAGTTTATCTTTGCAGATCGCTGGAGCAACGAAGGGCATTTAGCGACAGGAGGAAAGCGCAGGGTCGTACGACAGATGCACATAACTACGGACTTTTATCGTTTACGTAAATCTGTTTAAAAATTATGGGACATGTTCAGCGCGACATGTTCAGCGCGCACTATTTTGACGTTCTTGGGTAACGAAAATATCTTCTATAAAAACGCATGCGAATTCTGCAAACAAGGAGTTTGCGAAACTCAGCTCGCTCTGTTCCTCAACAAGGCATCGTTGCTCAGGTTCATGCCGTGTTTGTTGACAGCAGGAAGGTATTTGACACTGCCCCACACTGCCGTTTAGTTAAGAAATGCGAGCTTAGCAGATATCGCAATAGATTTGCCACTGGCTACGAGACTTCCTTACGGACAGAACTCAACACGTCGCTCTTAACGGAACAAAATAGACAGATGTAACTGTTATTTCTGGAGTACCACATGGATGTGTCATAGGGCTTTACCTTACACAGTATGTAAATGTTGTAGGTCGATGCTTCGTGTGACGTTCATGTCACATCCCTGCCGGCGTTTATTACATTTTTGTTGCTATGTTTTAATGCACGATGTAGGGAGATTTTGCTCCAAGAAGCGAATCTTTTATCACCTACATTTACTGCTTACATATTAATCCAGAGCTATAGTGGTGCTGATGACGTTTCTTGCAGCTAGAACATGTTAATAACAACGTCTGACGGTTTATAAGACGATTGTGCCTCTCTTTCTATGACAGCTGTACCACTCGCAATTAAAAATTTATGAGACATGTCCGTCCATCGTTGATTCCCGGTCAGTATTATTTCTTATCGCCAGCAGTCAGTTATTTATGAAACATTATACTTAGTAGTAGGGGATGTGTGATAAGTTCCCCTTGAGCACCAGGCTTATAAAGTATGTGTATGTGCTCTGACATGTGCAAAGGAAATGACTGTGTCCAGTCGTAAGGAAGGTATGGATTTGACGTGGAATACTGTGACAGCAAAGGAAAGAGTATGTCACGTCATAATAATGGTACAGATATTTCAATTTCCAGAGCCACAGCCGTTAGCGGGGTGTATATCTTTGTCCATTGTCGAATGTCATCGAATTGAGGCCGCGATCCTAATGTTTGTTTGTAAGTACAGTGACGAAACATATATGTGTCCGATGTCGTAGGATGATTCTGTGAGTGTGTGCTCGGCGCGGCGGTGGCTGTGGCCTGCAGTGGGAATGACCCACGTCTGCCATTGACGGTAGGAGCCCTCCGAATGGAGAGGCCGTCCCCCAGGTTACGTTTTTTATGTGGACTGAGTGTTTGTGCACTGCATTGTTTTTGGGTGTTTAGGAATTTTGAGGGTTTTTGGATAGCATTACACATGCATTATTTCGGTGATCTACGAGCAGTTTGCGTGTCTGTATGCTGTGTACTGGATTATTACGGTTGTTTACGAGTTTTGCGTCTCTGCAGATCAGAGTACTGCATTATTTACGAGTAGTTTCCTGGTCTGTAAACTGTATATTCTGACCCAAAGCATGTCAGGGTTACTGTTTTGTATCAATGTAATAAATAAACTACATGTAATCCGCCTCTAAATTAATTTTTCAAAAAATAAAGTGCACTCCTTCCTCTCACCAGCAGACCGAAACAGGCTGATTCCTTATCCCGCAATTTTCCCCTCCAGACCTGTGGGGCGATGAGGAGGCTGGGGCACAAGTGCAGCCAAGAAAAACACGTTACGTCATCATGATACTGTGCTCCTATGGACTGAACTGCATGATCATGTGACCTATAGCGGTGCCCTCTAGCAGTGAACTCGCCAACTAGCTCAGTTCTCTGGTCTGGGGGGTTGGAGGGAGTTGTCTCTTGTGTAGTGGGGGCTTATTCATAGGTTTTAGAAATGACAGACAATTCCAGCAGAGACAGATGTTTCCGTGCATTGTGTTATGCAAAGTATTTATTTGCAGGACCTTATTCTTCTTCCTCTTCATATTATCATTCATTAATGCCCGCTTCCATTCTTCATGCATTGAGCTGTGGGTGCAGTCCTTGGCTGGATGAGTCCATGTAACACAGCTATTACATCTCCCCCTGTCTAGCATCTAAATCTCGCTAGTTGAATACACGCTAATTCCACACCTATAGGTCAACAAGCACTGATAGCCTCTTGTGGTCATAGCACTACACTAAGCCACTAATGCTGGAGGTGAATAACTAATTTAAACAAATTTCGACAGATTTATACAAATTCGAACAAATTTAAACAAGAATGAGTGTGTGCACTGATATGAAACATTCTGGCAGATTAAAACCGTGTGAACGACTGAGGTCCTCATTTAGAGTCTTGGTCTGGCACACAGTTTTAATCTGTAAGGACATTTCAAACTTATACAAATTTATACAAATTGAACGACATGAGCAGACTCTAGTGGGGGCAACACCATCTTATCCCCCCCTCAGCTGCATGGGTAAGTTCTTGGAGCAAAATTCCCTCCAAAATTCGAAATCCCCACCCATTTCCCAAGAGGATGACACACCATTATGCAACAAAGTCGGGAGGGGTGGGGACCCATAGAAGCACGTAATTCAATTACCAGAAAAAATCTAATCTTCGAAAGATGGTGGCATGGCAGGGGGCTGCCGTGGTACTTCCCTGCCAAAAGCCGCCATCTATGATATTGGTACTCATGTCATCAGATGACGTGACGGCCGCAATCTTGGATGATGTCATGCTCTGTTGCCAAGTCTACAGGCCGCCATCTTGGATGACGTTATCGCCGCCATCTTGAATACATTTGACAACAATGGAGAGTGGGGTGGTATGAATGTTACCCTTCTACACATGGATTCATGAGGTTGTTTCCATACCTGTACGTGTATGAGCAGAACTGCAATGTGAAATGAGACTTGTCCAACCAAACAATGTGTATCCTGTCATCGAATGTCCAATGTCAGTGTTGACAGGCTAATGGCGATGTGTAAGGCTTTTTGTTCTGTGATCATCAAAGCTGCACGATTGGGCCATCAGAAAAACAATACCGATGATGTCTGGTTGTGTGGTTCCCATGCTGAAACTTGTTGGTGCCCCAGCATTGGAATCTGCAGCAATTTGCAAAGTTGTACTTCTGGCGGGTTGAACGGTTCTCTTCACTCGTCGTTGGTCCCGTTCTTGTACAATTTTTTTCCAGCCACAGCGATGTCGGACATTTGATTTTTCACCGGATTCCTGATAATCACGATACACTCGTAAAATGGTCGCTGGGGTATATGCCCACTGCGTCGCTACCTCGGAGATGCTGCGTCCCATCGCTCGTGTGCCGACTGTAACATCATAACAACGCACCAGGCACTAGTTGTCTTATATAGGTGATGCCGACCGCAGCGCCGTATTCTGCCTGTTTAGGTATCTCTGTACTGGATACGCATGCCTATACCAGGTTCATTGGAGCTCCAGTGTATTCGCAATACGCTACATCTGTTTGTGCTGAGGCTCCTTTGTTGCTTCCTGCGTCGACCCAATGCAGGTCTCGCTGCCTTTCGCTACAGTCCTTTACCGTCGTGACTTCTCTGCATACAACGGCATTACACGAGTAAAGCCTCATGGAACGTCTGACGATATCTACTAGGTTCTCCATATATATCGTGAAAAGTAACAGTCCTACAACACTCCCTAGGGGCACAGACGAAGTTACACGTATGTCTGACTCGAACGCTGAGTTCTGTTTGCTGGAAACTCTCCAATCCAGCCACACAGTTGGTATCATATTCTGTACTATAGTATTCCGTTGATTATCCGGCCGTGGGGAACTGTGTCGAATGCTGTAGAGAAGTGAAGGAACGTGGCTGCCCCTACCTGGGCGTCCGCGTCTGCTGCTCTCTGCGCCTCGTGGACGAACGGAGCGAGCTGGGCTCCACACGGCCGTCGCCTCCTGGGCCCACCTCGGTCGCTACACGGGAGACTTCCAGTCCCCAGAAACGTCACAGTCCGAGAGCATGACGCGTGCTCCAAACTTCTACAAGAGACTCGCATCAGGGATACGGGCCTATAGTTTTGTGCGTCTTTTCATCGACCTCCTCGAAAGACTTATGGCGCACTGCTGCTAGAATAGGGACAAGTTTCACGAATTCTGTGTAGAATCGAACTGGTGTACCGTCACGTCAAGTGGCATTCCCCATGTAAGAGCGATTTCAGTTGCTTTCCTGTCCCTCTGTTATTTATTTGCATAGCTTTCACTTTGTCGTTCGTGCGTCGTTTAACGGGAGTAACTGCAAAGTGATGTTTCCTCTTCATGCTGACCACATCTTAATCGTGAATCCAAGGAAATGCGTGAATTGGCGGAATACGAGAGCCGTCGAGTGAGTAAAGTGGCAAACTGCATTTGCGAGAATAATGCTGAGTTATCAGACGAAAATTACCGTGGTTCAAGTTCGTAATAATACCAAGAAACTGAGTAGCCAGTGTGGATAACTGGAAAGCAAAACGTAATAACATTTCATCACTACCTCGCTAAATGTATGCTTCAGGAAAAAACCATCATGGTGCCAGATATGTCCACTATTGTCTCTTTTCATATAAGAAACTTGGATACGAATATCGCTGTTGCAGAAACTATTAATATCAACAGAGAAAACCTTACTAGGCATAAAAGAATTGCGTCTGCCGAAGCAATAGAGTCAATACAACTTTTAGAATTATCATTGTCTTTCAACTATTTCCAATTCAATGATAAGTATTACTATCAAGAACAAGCTTTGGTTAGGGGGTATTATCTTGCTAGAACCTTGTCAGATATTTTCTTCAACGACCTTGAGAACTTTTTTTACCAAATACCAAGTATATGGGAAAACACAGTCTATTTTAAGCGATATGTTGACGACATTGTAGCTCGAATCCAAGGTGATAAGTAATATGTAGAGATTTATTTACAATACATCAACAGTATGCACACAAAGCTGCTGTACACCGTTGAATTAGAAGATAATGATAAATTAAGAGTTTTGGCTTTGACATTGACAGATCTGGTGGTACGCATTCGTTTCAGATGATCAGGAAACGACGTACCACTGATGTCTGAATATAAACATCGAATCTTGCAGCAGCTAGCCTATCAAATTCTGGCAGTTCGCCTGTATGGAGCACTTGCAGCAGTATAGTCAAAACAGTAAGTGTAAACCTCCATCCAGGAGAGAAACATGGCAGCTATTCATTCACGTATTTATTATTATGTTTGTGCCACACTTATTTAAGAAGATACCAAGAGGATTTCCCATCTCTGTATTTGTCACTCTGACTCAGATTCATGAACGAGGGCGTACTGAAAAGTTATGCCTCCGAAATTTTTATATGAAAACCGTTAAAGATTTGTAAATAAAACAAACGATTTTATCAGTCTACGTCTTTATTTTTCTGATTCACATACTTGCAGTCCTCTGCTACTTGACGGCTCCGAATTGTAGCGTGTAACATGGTGGTGCGTAGTGTAGATATGTCGCTGTGTGAGATACAGTGCAGAAAACTGAGAGCCTTAACGACAGCCACCAACTCACTCAGTGGCAAAGGCTGCCGCACACTACCAGTGGCTGGTGGCAAAAGATAGGGGGTATGAATGTGTTGTTACTCGATTACAAGTATTTCTGGACATCCCTAAACGCCTGAAATTTTGGGTGGAATACTCTTACACCAATGCCCACCTCGCACTTGTTCCACAGCAAGTGTAATTTTGGTCGCCCAATAAAGCACCTCCGAACCCTGTAACAGACATGGATAGCAGTTTTGAACGTCCCTTTGTGTGCAGTCTCCTCCTCTTCCTCTTCCTCCTCCTTCTCCTCCTCCTCCTCCTCACGCCCGTAAGAAATCAATACCCTCCATTAATCGTTAATGTCTCCCCTTCATATTAGGAAAACACTTATCAGTGCGCTGCACCAAGGACAGTTGCACCACAGAGACCGTACGTGAAAAAATTCTGAAGCTCTCAACATGAAAGCTTGTAAGGACTGTCAAAGGATGTCAAACTAAACACCTTTCAGACGTCAAATTTCCAACCTTATATTATTTGGCAACCAGTTTCAGCATTTTACTACACTATCTTCAGGCCCCTGACCGAGGTGTAGGAAGAATCTGCGTTGGTCGTGATCAAAACAGGGGTAGGAATACTGGTACGAGTACATCACAACCCAGGTAGATTTTTCCTATCTGTCGGTCAGGCGCCTGAAGATGGCGTAGTAAAATGCTGAAACTGGTTGCCATATAAAATAAGGTTGGAAATTTGACGGCTGAAAGGTGTTTAGTTTGACATCCATTATCGAACAGCCGAGTCCCGCAACCATGTATTAAAAGGCGGACAAACAACGACTTGTTAGGACTAGGAACGCCGATTAAGATTCAACATGTGAATACGACTAGAGAAAAATGGTTTCCGAAATTTTGTTAATCTAAATGTTGTGTCGAATGTAAACGTCGTATCCGTCGTACTGTTAACACTGTGTTATCAGTAAATACATCGAAACTTTGCAGCAAATATTAAATTCTGGTAGCCCACCTTGATGGAGACCATGAGGCAAAATTTAATAGCTTTTGGAGTAGTCAAAACGGTTAATAATTGGAACACTGTCTGCCTCTGGTCAGGAAAAAAAACGAGGGCTACTTGTTTCCATAAATTATTGTCCTTGTTTCGTAGGTACATGCAAGAGGAGTCAATAATACCGTATTTAACAGTCACTGAGTCATCACTTCTAAATGAAAAACGCTATAAAACTATTTAGTCTTTACTCACGATGAGGGGAGTGATGTGACCGACGAAGTTAAAAGCTTTGTTCCAATTTCAGTTATTTAGCAATTGATGAACGGTATGTAGTCTCTCCTTTCATTAATAACGATTGTGTAGGGTTGCTTATGGTGCCCTATAACAGCGTGACACACATTCTTGTCTCGGTGTTTTTACATTTCCTACTGCTGTAGACAAATATTGTAATCAAGGTACATATGTCTTACTTTGTAGCACCTTTGTTTCATCTATCGCATTTCCTACTGTCTACTAGATTTTAAAGTTCTAACTCACCAACATCGTATTCCATAATTATGCCCCTTTTAGCACATTTTACCAAAGAATAAGTATTGGACACCTGAGAATGCGCTCGTCACTCTCTCACGTCATCCCAGTCGTATACAACACTGCTGGATGACAAAACCTCGCCCAACGAGCCCTGCTGACGTTAAGCCTTTTCTCCCAGTCGGGCCGTACACCTATGTTCCCCACGTCACTGCAACGCCAGCACGATCCACACAAAGTCACGAAACCTGTGTCAGATTCGGATGATTATACTGGTGTGGAGTGCAGTCAGTCACAAATGCAGATGACAGTATTGCAGAGGCTGAATTTACTTTTCCGTCAGTTCCCCACCACCCGTGGGCAATAAAGCTTTGTTGCTGCTGGCTCTCCGAAACATTGACAATTAAACTCACTCGCGAGTAATGGCGGTCTTCTGACGTAAATGGGAAAATTTTGTACAATCTCCCCACGGCAGGATACCACGTATCCCGCCAGTTGCGAGATGCGTGTCCATTCCGACATGTGAATCACACTTGCTAGTTGCTGGCCAGTTGTACTATTTTAATGCATCCGGACAGTGCTGTTTTGACCCGCACCTTCAGTGGTGGCCTTCAGCTTCAGATGGCTCCAGCTGATGTCAATCTAAACTCCTGAGGGGGAGGATATTGGGTGCTAAGATCTTCCACAATAGAAATCATCAAAAGATACCGTCAAAACATTTTTATTCCAGCCAATTAACGTATATGATATTGTTCGACTATGTGCAACTGGATCACACGCGTTGTCCAGTAAGAGGTGTAACTACTTATACTCCAAGATTATGAGGACTAGTAACGGCTGGAAAGAGTCCTCTCGAGACAGGGCGAAATCTTAATCGTGTATGTAGAATTAGCGCATATTTTGTCACCAGCCATCGATTGTGAAGATATAATAAAAAACCCTGCGCCAGCAGTTTCTCGCCTCGCGAGTCCTGCAGGATGGTGGTTGATGAGTGGAGCGGGGGGGGGGGGGGGGCAGTGTGTGCTCGCTTAGGCAAGGCGCATATAGGCAGTGGGAAAATACGGTCTTACTGTGTACTGAATTTTATTTTCACTGAGTAGTGTTTCGATTTTCGACGTTTAAGTGCTCCATCTCTTTTCGTTAGTACGTAATAGTTTTCACTTACACATATCTGTGCAGTTCTTATCTTTTGTTTACTCTTTTCGCAAGAACAATGCACAGTTCACTAAGTGGTGAGCCATTAGCCACTAGGATTATATCTTCTGCCTCCACAATGTTGTCAGATGGTAAGAAGGGACAGACGATTTACTGTAAGGGTAGTTAATTAGGAAGTAAGAAGCATTATAAAATCATGTGAACTGGAAGCAAGGCAGGAAAGTAAAACAAGGTTATATACTTGTCGCCTGTGCTGACGTATCTCTACGACCTGTTAGAAAAAGTCGAAGAGGCGTAATTGCTACAGATATGACCCCTTTGTGCTCCTGGCCAAAATCGTCCAAGATTGACGTAAGTTCCACTATCATTATCTGGATACGGCTGTAATGAGAGACATTATACTATTTGCATGTGGACGTAACGTTTCCACTGCAAGCTAGAAATAGTCGACAAGTTCTCACGAATAACGACGTTTTAATCGGCTCGTCTTGACGAAAAAAAGCATTTCAGTGGTTGTATACACACTATCAGCATAAGTAAGTTATCCAACAGGCTACACAAATTAAGTAGTGATCCGTATTATTCCGAAAGTGAGTATCCTGAAAGGGTGTGGTGATTTGATACATTTCATTTGTGTAAACGTATCGCTGACAAAGCCAGATCCACTTTCACGAACGACGTGAACCCTTCTTCTCACAAAGCACACTTAGCTAACTTCTGCAGTCTGTCGCGCGCGCTATTCTCGGCTGCTGAACGACACACGGATCATTGTGTTGTGCCACGTAGCAAAATGGCTCTGAGCACTATCTTCTCATGTCATCAGTATCCTGCCACGTAGCAATTGTTGACCTTTCTCAGTAACTACTACTGTAATCGTGAATCACACATTGTCAGTTTACCAGGGCATAGGTGAGTAACCAGCATCTGGCATGTGTCTATCATTCCGCCTGAAGGATAAGTTCAAAAATGTAACAACTGTTTCCTGAATTAAGTAGAGAATAAGTAAAAACAAACATTATCCTTAAGACGCATGTGATTGCTTTCTTACCCCTCAGGGCGCTAGTATCGCTCTAGCTGTCAAATGGCAAGGCAGTGCGGCCATAAAATCTAGAGCTGTTCCTAAAACATCGTTATCTTTTCCTAAATATATCGATTTTCAATTACATGAAACTGAACGCCGATACATCGTTATATTTATATCAAAACGGCAATATCGAGTGCTGATATTTTTATTTTATATTCTTTTTTTCTATTATATTTCCATTATTTATTTTTATTGTTTTCTTTTAATTTATTTTATTTATTATTATTTGTATGTCTATTATAATCTCTTTTTGCAATTTTCAGTAAATATTTGAAAGTGTTTTTTTAAGAACATAATTTAACTTTCTCTGTGTGAATGAGTCATTTATGTCCCAGTGAATCACATTTTTGTCGAAGTAATTAAACTTACGACATCTTATCTACTAAATTTTAGTGTAGATATCACGGTCACAGTAACTCTGGTAGTGTAATTTACATACTAAGGTGTCTGTTTCTGTCGCAACGTTTTTCTTAGCAAGTAGTAAAAGTTTGCATATGATCTTCAGCAGAATAGAAGGAAATCACAGTGTACTGTAACTAGCTTAACATGCATTTTGCAGCTTATCATACGGCAACGGCACAGTTTCTTTTTAAATGATAAAGAGCGGCACCATTTCTTCGTAAAAGGCAATCCGGTTGATAGTCGAGAACAAATTCGTTACACTTTCGGGAAAGAAGTAAACGCCCTTGTGCTGATGCTGGTTTGCAGCAGCGACCTAGCGGCAATGACCTCACAGTTGCGCCGTGAGTCCTGTGTATCAGAGGGTGTGGCTTGAGCCCCCTGCTGTCTTCTGCAGGCCTGGCTGTCCAGAGTTGAAGGCGACGCCGGGCTGCCTGGTTGTGTAGTTCCAGCCTCGCCCTCAAACGAACATTATGTTAATGGGCCGAAGTTCTGCACTCATCAAATTATGTTTCATTACCGAACATGCTCTGATCCAGATATATTCAAACAACACAAATATTTTAATATACATTTTGTAAGGTCACAAATGGCTAGGGAAATGATTACTTGTCGATTACTAAACTAAGACCATCTTTTGCATACATTGGGAGGCACAGACTTTTAATTTATCTGTGCCTGACAAAAATTGATTTTAAAGTGATCATATACACTGAGTACGAACAATTATTACAGTTACTGTAAACTGTATAGCATTTGCCACAAACCATGAGAACGAGTATTACACATTCTTGGAAGAATCTTCGTTCATTTACATCAACGTCATTACAGAACAAAGTATATACAGTTGTTGAGATCAGCGTTACTTCAGATACCATCCGACAAGACGTCAAAATTGGAAACAAATGCGACTGCCAGCTGTCTGTTGCTACTGGTCGGCGGACGGCGTCCCACACAGCTGTTGCGGGGCGTCGCCAAGAGATGGCAGAGCGGTAGCCGGTCCTTTGCTCACAGCAGCACGTGTTGGTTACCTAAGTTGTACTAACACCTTCTAACAATACCACCACTTGCAAAGTAGGTTAGAAATCAGATTAATAATGTTGCTCTCGCAGCATATGTTTGCTTTATCAGGCAACAACAAAGTTATTGACTGTGGATGGTATCGTCATAATGGAAATAATGAAGTCACTGTAGAAAAGTCATTAATTTTGGCACTTAATCTTGAATGGATTCCCATGTAGATTTCGTCGAAGTTGTTATGGCTCATCTTGTTGATTCTAGGGTGATTCCACTTTGACTGCTAGAAGGTACAGATCTGTATTTTAGCAATATTTGAAGACCTAACAAATGAGTTTTTCAGGAAATTCCTAATCATCAAATAATCCCAGATCAGAATAATGGTATGGTAGAAATAATTTTTTACTTGGTGTTCACGATCCACATTTCTAATAGACTTCTTGCAAATTCACATATACTTCTTAATTGTCACATCATCAAAAAAACAGTTTTGCATCAATCTTCATATTTTTAATTTCCACTTTAACCAAACACAAGACTTGACTGCTCTTTTACAATGCGAAATAACACCTCAACTTCTGCAAAGTGAAACAAAGACTGCTCTGTGTGCAAGTAAGTCAAAGATTATGACAGTCTCACAGAAATGAATACACGCAAGAACCATATCACTGTAATATACCGATACATCGGAGTACCTATACATTAATGTACCAAATGTAAATATTGTCACAAAAATATGTCAGTTACTTCGCGGAAAATTAGTACGATATTACTGGTATCGAGAACTGGGGTTGGAATGCCCTAATGGTCGCGTAAATAATGAACCATTACAACCTGTATGCAAGAATGTAGGCCTCTTTGCTGATACCTTGGTTGCCCAGTAAGGGGCAGGTCGATGGCACATAAACCACTGTTCTGTCAAAGTTCAAGCTAGTTAAAACATATTTTAAATTACATAAAAACAGATGGCTATGAAAGATGATTGTTCTTTTAATGCATACCCTACCCTGAAACAACGTCCATATCATCCCTGGCTCTATGTGGAACATACACGTTCTGACGATGTTCACATTGAAGTTTGACAGTCTTTCTCACCTTCTCCAAATGTTTCTGGAATTCAGTTTCCACACTTCTCATAACACAAGACTTATTTCTAGCATTATCACACTTCCAGCGCATTTGACATTTCTCAATCCTTTCACTAAATTTGTAGAAGCTGTCTGTTCATCTAAAAAATCTTCGACTGTGGGCCACTAAATACACCCTTCGGAAAACGATGTTTCTTCTTTCCATCTGCAATTTGCATCCATTGACAAAGAATCTCTCTACAGTTATTCTTCAGAGAAGAAAAATAAGCCACATCTAAAGACTGCATAAGTCTAATACCGTTCGGGGGAATGCAAATGAAATTTATGTTGTTTCCCTCACACAGCCCCATTGTTTTTATTAAGATGTGAGAAGAAGGATTATCTCTAATAATTACTCTCCGTCGTCCTTTCTCTGAGGCAAACAGGAGGAAGTTAGTCTGAAACCAACTGTCAAACACACTCTGTTCTAGCATCTCACTCTAATGTGTTCATTTGCATTCCAGGAGGTGAACTGTGAATACAGTCAGTCCATTTAGGCTAACCCTTATCAATAAGATAAGGGGGAAGGAATTCTCGTGCTGCCTTCCCAAACAACATGAGAATGAGGCACGGTTTTGAGGTGTCCTCAGTTTTCTCAGTACGTCGACATGTCCGACGAAACAAGGGCTTTCTTTCGCAGGTATGTCACGAAACCCAGTTTCATCAAAACTGAAAACATTTCAAAAGGAACGCCTTCAACCTCGGCTTTGCATTTTTCTAAAAAGACATTGATTACATTCTCATTTACATCAGCAGCCTTCCTAGAAATATTGACTGTAAATTTGTGAGACAGTTCAGAATTATGTCCCTAGAAACTACCTTTCCCCAGTCTCCTCCAAGTATATTATCAGCAAGGCAGTATACTTTTCTCCTACAGGTATCAAGATATGATTTAACTACGCAACTCAAGTCAAAGATTGGTATTGGAAGACCCACGTCACTGACACTGATACAGTGATCAACAAACCATCTTTCTCCAATTTCGGTAAGAATGGTGGGCCTTCCAGCCTTGCAGTTGCTCTTCCTTCTCAATTTGTTCGCAAATGGTCTGTCTTGGAATGTCATGTCTCGTTGCTTCCCTGTGTCCAATTTGTCCAGTCGTAATTTCCTCTACCATCTTTTTCAGAAGTTTCATTCTAGTAAAGGGTTCCCTGTCATATCGCCAAGTACCCGGATTTGAACTTTTTTGCCATCCCGTGGCCTTTAGAAGAAAAACATAGTAAGCCTACAGTACTATTTAAATTAGTAGCTAAATAGAGTCTTAGAATGAATATATTCGGTTTATTTACTATTGAACCTACAGCAATTTTTGAATAATTTGCAAGAGTGTAGAACGATCCTGCTTTGTTCTGCATAAGTCTCTAGCGTTTTTCTCGGTAACTGCGCTGCCTCCAGAACTGGCTGAAAGATGTTAGTTCCACTAATAGTGTACAGCGACATTGTGGTCGACTTTGGACGTAGATTTAAAACCCATAATTACACTCCCACTGAAAATTATTCACTGATATGGCCAGATTTTTCTCTCAAAAGCAAAGCAGAGTGCTACCTACTGCACTGGCTCATAGACTGCTAAAGTGTCCTGGTGTTATTAATAACACAGCACCGTCCAGTGGTTGAAACAGTTCAAAAATGGTTCAAACGACTCTAAGCAGTATGGGACCTAACATCTGAGGTCGTCAGTTACCTGGACTTAGAACTACTTACTGTCACGAATTGAGCCCATGAGTGTAGACAACGCACTGCACAATATATGTGAATATTTCAGAATGTTAGTAATCGGATTACAGCACACAACTCACGACAAGGGACACAGGTGTTGCTCCATTTACCCTCAGCCGCAGACTGCCTGACCTCAGCTGTGCTAGGTCCATATATAGCTTCGACTGTGAGCAATATGTTCTACACTACTCATTATTGATGGCAGCCATCTTGCTTAAAATGTTTTATAATCCTCAAAATACTGAGCTTTCTTATTAGCTGGTTGATTAACAAATACTGCACGTCAAGTAGAACATAAAAAATTGTTAACAAAATTATAATGGGCAAGTTCAGGATCTAACAGTAATATGCCAGGAAGTTTCATATCAGCGCACACTCCGCTGCAGAGTGAAAATCTCATTCTGGAAACATCCCCCAGGCTGTGGCTAAGACATGTCTCCGCAGTATCCTTTCTTTCAGGAGTGCTAGTTCTACAAGGTTCGCAGAAGAGCTTCTGTAAAGTTTGGAAGGTAGGAGTCGAGATACTGGCAGAAGTAAAGCTGTGAGTACCGGCCCTGAGTCGTGTTTCGGTAGCTCAGTTGGTAGAGCACTTGCCCGCGAAAGGCAAAGGTCCAGAGTTCGAGTCTCGGTCGGGCACACAGTTTTGTCTTGCCAAGACCTTTAAATTTCGACATAATTTGTAATTGTAGTTAGCAGTGGTCTAAAACTGTAATGATAATTAATTCTGAAGATAATTAGTTTCGAACAGGTTTAGATACCTTTCGGAAACGTTGGAGGTACAGACATTTAAACGATAGTCGTTAACATTTTGTAATACACTGGTGTCCCAAATTAAAGCAACAAACAGCCGGCAGTTTGTAGAGATCGAAACTGTATCCCGAAGGCCAGAGCATGGCCGACCGTGTGTGACATCAGAGAGAGTGAGAGAGAGAGGACTGTAACTTGACTGTGAAGGCACAACGGTTCCGCCATAGTTTTGCAACGCAACTGGGGTCTGACCTCGCATCATTGAAAGGTCTCTGTGTACTGCATCGCTATACAAGTACTTAAATTACCTAATTGTTCACATGCAAGCCCTCAATTAGATTTACACTGAATATATTTTATGCTCCTAGATTTCCAAACTTCTCATTACTGCCCGTGTGAAGGTGCATGTGTACGTATTTTTCGTGTTTCCATTGGAAGCCAGTAGTATGGAACTTGCTGTATGCTGTGGTCAGTCTTGCCAACTTTGGGTGTTCAGTTAAAGGAAAGAGGCTTGTGCCTTCTGAGTCGCCTTTATCGACCGTGGGTAGGTTGGTACCGGAAGCAACCCCTTCGGTCTGTTCTGGCTACCTGCGGAGATTCGTTGTTCTCGGGGGTGCTTAAGCACTTGACGCTGGGCAGTCGGTGAGTGTCGTTGGTAGCTTAAGACTGAGCTTAGAGTGAGTTGTGTAAGTCTTAAGGCTAGCTGAAGTAGTAGAGTGCACCTTTTATTACAGCGATACGTGCATTATATGATCCACAGTTTACACAGGATGGACCACAGTGCAATTTACCAGTTTTAATAAGTGTCTTCTGGCACTTTCTTTGTGCTACCAGAACTTTTATTGTGCAAAGGCTTCCCATCTAGTAATGCTGACATTACTTTGCAGAAGCTTTTCCTAAGTGAGTAGGTGTGCATGGTTACATTCTCGTGTGAATGTTTCATTCATTACTGCAGGTTGAATGCTTTCGGTTTCACCTGTGATTTGATAAATTTATCCTTATACTTCGCACCACATGGCGCGAACTCGCATCCCGTGTTTGTCAGTGATAATCAGTCGTGTTGCCTTGAGTGAATTTAGGTTTTGTTGAATTCCCTGTGTAATTAATGGATTTTAGAGAAACAAATTTCTTGCAGTTCATTTTATCTCCTTGTGCGTTGCGCATGTAATTTAACCGTTTCGTGAAAATATTGAGGCACCTGGTAAATGTGACCCTTTTTTAAATCCAGTTTTAAGCAACTGCATTTTTTTCGAAAGATTACTACTTCGGAAGGAACGAATCTCTTTCCCTCACTCTTTGGTGAGGGCGTGTTCTTTAGTATGGATCTTGCGTAAGTACGTGCATTTATTCTTTCCTCTTCCCAGAATTTTCGCATACCTTCCCCTTCATGTGGTCCGTCACCATTTAACCATTTGAAACAGTATTAAATTGAACTCATGCAACGGCAACCGTTATTGCAATCTGTTTATTGCATAGTGTTTAACTTGTGTTCTTGCTTCAAATACACTGTGTTTGTACTTAATGTGTGTCCATCAACGCAGCCACCCCTTCCGAAATCGAACTTTGTACACCCAACCTGTCGTTATCAAAGCGCAGTAGTCTATCAGGCCCAATCTCTGAATTTTAATTATATTCTAAAGAATTATGTTTCAGTTTAACTAACTACTTTCATTCAGCGTGATCACGCTTTTGAGTAAATTGATTTCAGAGTTCATTTGATGAGAGTACTGACATCTTAATGATTTCTACCCAACAAGTTAAAAATTTCTTTAATTAATTGTAATTGATTTATTCCCAACTTCGTTGTGTGGCAACCCTAAATAATTTACTATAAAAGAAAATAACAGAGTGCTTATTTGCATTAGCATACGGTGGTCCAGTAAGTTTAAAAAGCCACGTACCGCATTTCAGTATAACCCATTTATATGGCCTACTGCTGCCACAGGGTGAGACTGCCAGAGGCAGTAATGAGAAGCAGTAAGTAGTTAGGATGTACTAACCGACACTTCTTGTTCTCTAGCGCTCGAACAACTTCCACGTTCTCCAGAGAGAAAATTTCTGATCAATACACAGCGTTTTTTCTGCCTTATTTTTGTGAATTTTTGGGGGTTCTTTTTCTGTTATTGCTGTACGCCGATCTATTGTGTGTGACTGTATGTGCTAGGTTGCGTGTGAAATTGTAAGACATTGTCTTATATTTTAGAGATACAGGGTTTGTTAGTGTTATAGCAATCCTTTTGCGGAGGTAGGATTGTTTATGGAGACGCGTAAGAGGTCTAAGAGCGTTAGTACACGTCATAATATGAATAACATGATTTTGTAGTGCCGGACTCTAGTAATGCCGCCGCAGTCTTCAAGCTCCGAAAGTGAGCGGACAACATTCCCAGATTCGTCGGACAGTGCACGGAAAAGTTTAAGATGCGGTATCGAAAGCGCGGTCGAAACCAGAATCAGCCCTACGGTTGCACCCCTTTCGATATGGCATAACTAATGAGAACTGCAGCAGATACGCACAGATACAAAGAAAATATCCGAGGAAAATCAGAATGTTGCAAGAAACCCAAAACATAAGTTCTCCGAGGAAAATAAAACCTTGCAAAAAGTTATGTCATCAAAAAATCAAAAGCATTAAAAAACTTGCGGAATAGAATGAGAATCATGCAAAAAAATTACCCAAGGATATGGATCAACAGTTTAATAGTTTCGCAGTGAAAATTAGAGAGGATATAGTTACCAAATTTAAAGATCATATTGAAGTAGTCGATCGGAAGCGGGGCAGGTTCGAGTCGACTAGCAACGTAGCCCGCAGGAAGAACACCATCTTGGTGATTTCCAAGCACTAAGTGAGTGGTGCAGCCAACAGCACAAGGAACTTCTAACAAGAGTCGAAAGGGTAGAGGCGCAGGTATTGGAGTCCATTGAGGTCCAGGTGGACGAGAGCGCACAGGCGATCCATGTGCTGGAGGCCGAAATGCCAAAGATAGTAGTGAATATAGGAAACTTGTCTATCACCGACACGAGTGACCAGACTGGACCGTTTGGGGAGGGCAAGACGTCAGAAGTGCGATCTCTAACGAAACTGCAACGCGGTCAGTATGAGATAAATGGGCAGCGTAAGGAAGTCAAACACGACCTTTGTGAGCGCGTAAAGCATTTAGAGGAACGGCTCAAGTGTGACACTGAAGCAGGGTAGCGTGTACCCAACTGATCCCAACCCTCCCCATCCCTGTCACGAATGGCGAATGTTAAAAATGATTGTCGGTAGCGTTAGCTCTAATTCCTCCAATTTTTTCGTTGTGGTCATTTCGCGAAATTTTTGAGGGAGGAAGTAATGCGCCGTCCGACTCATCCCTTCTCGAAATTTCAGCAGCAAAACTCTCCGTGGTACGCAGCGCTTCTCTTGTAGCGTGTGCCGCTGGAGTTTGTTGGGCATCCCTGCGACGCTCTCGCGCCGACCAAACGATGACGAGACGAAACGCGCCGCTCTTCGTTGGATCTCCTGTCTCTCCTATAAGCCCTATTCGGTAAGCGTCCCAGTCTGCTGAACAGTACCCAAGGATCGGTCGTACAAGCATCTTGTAAGCCACGTGTTTCGTGGATGCGTTGCATTTCCTAATTCTTCTCGTTATGAGACTACTCATTGGTTTACATGGTCATACCACATTGGATCGCTCTGGATAGTTACTCCTAGATACTGCTCCCATCAATTTGTAATCAATGTGTAGTTGTGCAGTAGTGGATTTCTTTTCCTATCCACGCGCAGTATGTTACATTCATTGACGTTTAGGGTCAACTCACATTGGTTGCAGCATTCATCAGTCCTCTGCAAGTCATTAAGCAAATCGATACTGTCTTCTCGCGTCGCCACTCTCTTATAGACCGCCGTATCGTCCGCAAACAGTGTCGTAAAGCTTCCCACAATAACACTACCACAAGAGGGCTACAAAAGCTCTTGTTCAGTATATCGTTTGCCACTTTAGTCACACATCCATGCACAGGGATACAAAGCGTAACTCTATCACAACAGACAGCGGAATGAAAGTTTGAAATATCGTCTGCCACAATACGTAGACGGGGGTGCACAGTGCCCCTATGTGTGATTCACGTGGAAGTTCAGTGCGTCCTCCCCACACTTCTGGTAACTGATTTGTAGTCGACTTTCTTACCTCGTGTCTCGTATGACTTGCCCGACTAGGTTTCTCCTTCACCGGTCGCGAGCTCAAACGTTTGAGCCGTAAACAGTGCATAATAATGTGACGGTTTGGTAGTCTGAATGCTAAGCATAATATGAATCTAGAAATGATAGGATTCCAACTAAATTTCAAACTTTATTTGACCTACTGTAATATTAGCGAGATGATTCTAACGGTGCTCTATCGTTAATATCCATGACAAGATTCCTGGTCATTAACCGTTAGTTCCCGAGCAAGAATCAACATGAGAACGCACGGACAAATCTAACAATTGAATCTGTCTTTATGTGGAGCTGCACACACAAGTTCACACGTTGCTGCTTTGGTAGTATCTACATCGTGACGTATTTACGAGCACCGAATATTCACCGTCACGTCTACATCTACATCCCCGTACGTAGACTGCAAGCCACTAAGAAGTGCATGGCATTGGGTACTTGGTACGGTAACAAATCTTTAGTTTTTTCCCGTTCCGGTCATGAACGGAGTGCGTTAAGGGCGAGTGCTGAGACGTCTCCGTGCTGTGGCCGGCCTGACTCTGCCTTCAGCCTCCTTACGGCAGCGACGAGTAGTGGCTGGAGAGCGCCTCTGGACTCCTCGCTTAGCAGTCGTCTGCGACATTTCGTAAGCGGCCTCTTGTGGGATAGGTTGCGTCTCTCATCACTGAGTTGTTTCAACAAATGCGCGACACTCTCCTGTGAGTCAAACAAACCTTTCACGATTTCTGTTACCCTTCTCTGTAGTTCATTAGCCGCTGTCGGTTCTGGTTGAAATAGTTCAAATGGCTCTGAGCACTATGGGACTCAACACCTATGGTCATCAGTCCCCTAGAACTTAGAACTACTTAAACCTAACTAACCTAAGGACAGCACACAACACCCAGCCATCACGAGGCAGAGAAAATCCCTGACTCCGCCTGGAATCGAACCCGGGAACCTGGCGTGTGAAGCGAGAACGCTACCGCACGACCACGAGCTGCGGACATGTCGGTTCTGTGTGGTATGGGTCCCACACAGTTGAGCATCATGCTATGACGGGATCCACAGATGTTTCGTAACCGATATCGGAGGTCCGAAGTGATCGTCACTATATTTCAGACCAGCTCACCAGTTTTCAGTCCGTAAGGATCAGATAAAGGAATAACTAAGATGACATGTAACGAAAAAAGTGCCCCCAAAACAGCTCTAGGTCGAAAATTTTGTTACAATCGGAAACGGAATTTCTGACGCTCACAGTATTTCTGATGCGTCAGATTTGAACAGAAATGAAGATTAGGAGGATAACCTCCGTCGGCTTTTGCCAGAACAGCTGACTCGAATCCTGCTAGGACTCTGTTTCTGCACAACGAGACGTAAATAATACTGCAAATTCCTGTGTAGTCTCTTAACCTAAGACAGTACCCGCCCTGACAGTTAAAGTTATTGCTCACTTTCATACCCTGGCGCCTCCGTTGACGGAAGTGTGAGCACCGTCAGTTGGATTTGAAGTAATGTGAATAATTGTGGCTAAAACTTAACAGCGGATGTTTACAATCATCGCTAACTATTCTTTCGCATAACTTGAGGTACACATATCGAGGCATCGCAATGTTTCCACTACTGTCACACGTGCTTGTGAGCGTCGGCGAGCAATTGCACGATAAGCAGCAACGAAAACTCATCGCCATCTGAAAGACATATGCTGACGTCAAACACATTTGCGACGCTATAACTGCTGTATCGTTCAGTAAATGTCTAGGTTTGACGTAGCGTAGCGTTATGAAGAAAAATCGTGATAAAACAAAAAAAAATAATGTTATAGAAAAAAAATGTTAGACAGTACATATTGATATTAGCAACAAAAACTACTAATTTAACTAAACTCAGAGGACCTCATTTATGGAAAAAACATTGCAGATATCATGTGAAAATTTCTACCATCTATTATCTACTGTTTAATCATATATTCGATAGCACAAAATAAAAGAAGGAGAATCGTATCTCACCGAGAGAATATATTTTAACTATCGTCCATTTTTGCAAGCATTATTTATTACTTTCATCAAAAACTTATTGGTATTTATGTTTGCGATAGCATTAAAAAATCATCTAAAATAGACTTAGTTTTTGTTTAACTTTCAATTGTTTTAGCAAGTTAATATTTTGTTTTTTACGTACACGAATAACACATAATTTTTCACTTATATAGCTCATTTAAATGATATTTTTCAATAACGCTTCTCTTTTTATTCACCTTATGAGTTACAAAGATCGATAATTCATCCATTTGCAAAAAAGTAGTTTGCAGTGAGAGAGGGTGGGGGCGGCGCAGCTGTGGCGGCTCTGCAAGGGCCACAAGGATCAGCCCCGCACCGCTGTGTGGGACGGGTGAGGAGGGAATTGGAGGCGAGGACAGTGGGTGCTGTTGGATGGTGACGAGGTGTGCGTTCCACATCAGTAATGTGTCGAGAGTTAGTCCTAAACATTTCACTGTCAGAAACAGTGCAACACTGTCGGTTGCAGGTGGAGAGTCGGAAACCCGGGCGACGGAGGCGCCGGCCGCTCAGCCACGCAGCCTGCAGAGCTGTGTCGGCAGTCGCGGTGCTGCGTGGAGTGCCGGCAGTGTTCAGGGTGCGCCGCGGTTCCGCGCTGTGCGAATTACGGCGCCGCCAGAGCTCTGAGAGTCTGGGACCTGACGCAGCGCCGCCTTCAAACGAAGCCTCACGGCGCACGCCTCAGGCAGCTGTGACGTCACAGGCACGTGTCACAACAAACCGAACTCTTTTGAATCTTTTGCAAGTCCCACATGGTGTGTTGTGCTTCGGGTCGAGGGATTGTTTACATTTTAGATTGTGCTGAACAAGTTACAGTGCTGGTCAGAATGCCACGAAGGTGTTGCGTGCCAAAATGGAGAGGCAATTACGGCAATGGGCATAACGTTTCTGCATTTTATTTTCCATCTATGAGTCTCTAAGACTGAAATGGATCTGGGCTGTTCACAGACAAGATTGGATGCCCAATAAACATTCAGTTGTAAGTATCGTTGTTTTTCTTAACTACTATAACACCATTACATAAATCGTAACCCATAACTTTTATTCTGAAATATATTATGAATGAAAGCAATACACAGTGCCGCCCATCTTAACACTCATTTTCATAACATCTTTAACAATCAACTGGACGCTTCTTTTAAGGTCTGTGAGCTGCATTTCAACGAAGAAGGTATATTAAGCAGTACAAGTATGTACGACCCAAGAACTGGCGAACTGTTAACAGCACCATTCGATCGTCGACACTGAAGTAAAGGTAGGTTAAAGAACCAAATGTTAGGCAGAGGCCGACATTTGTAAATTACAGTGTCATAAGGAGGAAGCTGGTTGTATAGTTGCATCTCGTTTGATGTTAAGCTTTTCTTTCCTTCAAAGTTACTGGGATGCGCCTCATATTTGTCCAATGCGCCAACATCAGGTCCAGAGGACCCCGAAAGTCGCAGGGAGCGACTAGAAAACAGTGCTCTTCTCACTGACATTCGAGAAACGCAGGAGAAGTTGATAGAAGCGACTTCTCTCTGTAATTTAGAGCAACTGAAAAGTAAAATAAGTGACTGCAATAAGCATAGTGACTAGATCATAGATCACAAATTAGTGAGTGTGTGCTTATTATTAATTAACCACAATCCTTACCCTAGAGTTGTTTGTTACTCTGTTATAAACAGTGATTCATTTCTCAAAATTTTTATTAATGCAGTGGAACTGATTGTGTTGGAAAGATGAAACTTACAAAAAAAATTCCCCAACACACAAGAGGTGAGTCATGCTCTTAAGGAAATTTATTTGGTTTGTAGTAAAGATGAGATTCCTATTGATAGTGTTCTGTCGCTCTCTGAAGATAATTTGCACAATTTAATAGAGAAGTTGCCAGAAATGGAAACTGAAATATATTTTTTAAAGGCACAGGTTTCATTCCTGAAATGTAGAAGTTCATCTCAGTTTAGGTATTATGCTGACTATCTGATTATGTGGTCATTAGTAAATATTATTACGCAACATCGAATCAAGTTTCTCCGAAGCACTGTCATTATTGATACGCCAAATCCAAATACACTGTCCAGGCTTCGTACTAAGCTTTTAACTAGACCAGTCATTGAAAAACAAAGTGATCGGCTTATGAGTTATATCTCACAGAAGGCCTCACAGGGTAAAACAGTTCTTCTGTTAATTGATGAGATACATTTCAAATGCAGCTTGATTACGAAGGTGGGAATATTGTAGGTGGTACCTTCAATAATGACCATATTTTTGTGCAACCACTGCTTATGTTTTATGATACAATGTTTAGATTCACCTCACAAGGATGTTGTATACATTCTCCCACGTAAAACAATTCAGGCTGATATACTTTTCTCCCACATAAAAGATGTAATTCTTAAATTAAGAGCAGCTTGATTTGAGGTGGTTATTTTAGTGGGAAGCAATAATTAACTTTACAGGAAAGCAATATGTAAGTTTAGTACTCTGCCATAAGTAAAGTACTGTTACCCTGCACAAACTTCTGTAGATCACCCACTATAGTATTTTGTGGATACAGTTCATCTTTTAAAGTGTATCTGTAACAACTGGTTCAATGAAACGGAGCAGAGTCTGTATTTTCCTGATTTCAGTGACAGCATGGAGGGAGGTTTTGCATCAACACTAAAAGAGCTACACATGATTGAAAAAGATGGTCATTGCAATATGGACACTCTCTAACTTTAAAAACTTTGTTTCCAAACTCAATTGAAAGGCAAGTTGTTAAACTGGTGCTTTGTTGCTTTAATAATTTGACAGTTGTTGCTGTGAAGAGACTAGGCTTGAAGAAAGGGATTCGAAATTGGGAAAGGACTGCGACACTTATAAGAATACTAAATCTTCGGTGGAGATTGTGAATGTGAAAAAATTACCTATGGGTCAGAGGGTAATAAATGTTTTGCAGGGACCTGTAACCTCTAATTCCCGTGTCATATCTGATTTTTTAAAGAGCTTAGTGTCTTGGTTATTAAAATGTGTCCCATACAACTGGATCAACAAAGACGATCCAGATTAGACAATAAAGTACCCACAGTTTCAAACTATTTCAGAACATACACAACTAAGTATGGCGAAACTCTCTGCAATTAAAAAGCTGCATGACTTGGAGAGTCCACAGATAATATATTTTTGTAAAAAAACTTAATTTGAAGTCCCATTATAAAAACTACCTGTCAAATCTGTGCTTAATGTTTTCAGTGAGAGGACCGTTCAGGGTTTGCTAGAATTGGGGGAACATCATCTTACTGAAACTTTTGACAGCAGTGCTAAATTCATCAAAATTAATTTTTGCATGGTGGAACATTTTAAATATTAGCTGACCTGGTAGAGATACTTGTTACAAGGATGCACTGCAGAAACCAGAGTCAGATATTTAGAAAAGTGTTAATCATGGATGGATATATTGAAACGTTGTTCTGATCGCACATTAGGATTATCCAATGACTATCATTTGCAGATGTCTCGTACCACTCACGCTCTTCTGGAAATGACCATTATTGCACTGAGAACTCAAATTTTGAATATCTTTTGCCAGGAAAGTTTCGGACAGTTTCTGAAGAAGAAAAAAATTGGAAAATACCGAACAATGGTAGTACGTCACTATTTGGCATCTCTGGGACTGGTATTTAAAATTGAATCCAAGCTAAGAATTCAGGCCCCGCTACCCTTGAAAATTCCATCATCTGTTTTGGAGGAGTTGGAACAGATTTAGATTCTTTGGAAGCTGACTGTGTAGATGATGTCACCTTACCACCACCACGACCAGACATTGACAGTATAATGGATTTTGGTGAGGATCAAATTTGCTCTTCTTAAGAAGTTGAGATGTGAGACATATAAAACATATTTAGAACGAGATAAAACATTATCTGCAATAGAAAATAATGAAGGCCAATAAGGTTATTAATGTTGTCATTTCTGCTTATTGGGATGTTAAAAACATGGTCTCTGGAGAATATCAACACAGCTTGATTAGATGCTCTTCCCAGATAAATTTACTTTTAAGATTAGCTGTTGATGCAGTTAAAAAAGAAGGGAGTTTTGTCATAGTAAGGTAGATTACAAAGATGACAGAATTCTTTGGTGTGTAATAAAAACTAGGGTGTAATATGTTTCTCGATAATTATGTTAAAAAAACGATAGCTATAACAGCAACAACAGCAGAAAAAGAAAAATGTCAACTGTAAAGCAGTTTGGAATAAATTTTGTGACAGGTTAACAAACATTAACATTTGTCATTTTCCCCTCAGCCTTAATTTTTTTCTTCTTGATCTGTGTAATTGCAATGTTAACACTGAAATTGCGTAATACTAAGCCTATATTTTACTTAGAAAGATTTCATTCCGTTAACGGCATTATTCTGGTACATATTTGACAGTTCTGATGATACAGACAGATGGAGGTGTCCGATTTATGAAATCTCTCTATTTGCTTTGTTGGTTAAAACTTGGTAAAATGACGATTTACTATTAAACCGATCCTGGCGACAATACCGATAAGATCTTTGGTGAGTCATTTATGTTTCACTGAATTACATTTTTTTCAAAGTGATTAAGATTCGACGCACAAGTCGCCGAAGTGGCGTCAACTCGAAAGACCTGCCCCCGGCGACCAGTCCACCCGACAGGAGGTCCTAGTCACACGACATTTTATTACCACAATACTCATCCTGTCTGATAACTTTCACTAAGGCTATCTCTATCACGTAGTGCCAATTACAGGCTCGATTCACTCGAAATTTTGCATATGATCTGAAACACAAGAGAAGGAAATCACAGAGTATTGTAAGCAGCGTAATATGCATTTTGCACTACAGCATACAGGATCCACATAGTTTCTTTATAAATGATAAAAGGCGGCACAATTTCTCTGCAAATGGCGTACGGAGTGGTAGTCGAGATGTAAGTCTCGTGATTTTGTTAGGCTTTCATGAAAGAAGTGCAGGCTTTTGCGGTAATGCAGCGACGGACTAGCGGCGATGACGTCACAGTTGACCGTGAGGCGTGTGTATCAGAAGCTGTGGGTTCAATCCCCTGCAGTCTTCTGCGCGCCTAACTGTCGAGAGCTGAATGTGACGTCGGACTGCCTGGTTCTGTCGTTCCAGCCTCGCCCTCAGTCGAACATTTTTTAATGGGCTGAAGTTCTCTATTCATCTAATTATGTTCCAATATCGTACGTGCTCTGCTCCAACTGAAAGAAGTTGAAGCACGTTCTGTTAAGTTCCGTGTTACAAGGAAAGTGATCACCACTGTTGAATATTATTATTTTATAGCGCCATTATTATTTCTTGCAGTGTGATTCCGTCTTGCTCGTTCGAAACGCATCATTTATAGTACTTCTGGATTCTGAAATGGGTCACCTTTTGACATTATTACGCATCTTAGTTGACATACATTCCTTAGGGCATTCAGCATTTGAGACGTCGTAGCTACTTCTGGTGTGTGGTCAAGCACAGTATTGAATATGTCCCGGTGCAATACTGCCGCAGGAAGTTTTCGCTGACTTCAAAGGGAACTATGAATCAAGAGTGACCGGGTGAGCCTCTGCATATTAAGCACGATTACTTTATTTTTGATCACTAATTACAAAAGTGCTTTTAACCCTTTCACGTACATGGGACACATTTATCCCACATGTAGATCACCTTACTAATTGGACTGTAATCACAGTTGATGTGCTGCAGATGCTCTACTTGAAGCAGAGATATTTGTTTTCTTTAATATCGTACATATTTGGTGGCAAGAATTACTATAACTACCATTACTCGTCGGTTATTGTGGGGGGTTCTCACTTCGAGCAGACACACAAATGTAATCACTTATTGTGTGCATATTGTGTTCATTCCCTTACTGTAAAAGCTTGAAAGTATATTCAAGCAAGTTTCTCTTTTACTTTAGACAATTCATTTTGAAAATAACTGTATTTCATCAGTGGAAATCTTTATTTTCATTCTTTGGGACATAGTTGTCCCAATGTACCACAATGGTAATTTGTGTACTTGTTTTTGAATGTCATGAAATCGTTGCTATTATGTAAAAAAAAGGAGCAGAATGGTATTCAAAATTCGGTTGAAAATATATTATCTTTCATTTTATTAAATAAGCGGAAAAAATTTGTACTGGTATAATTTCAAATCTGCTTTTAGGTCATGTGCTCCAGAAAAAGAGAATTTTTCATCACTGATGAAAGTGTTATGCAGATTTTGGAGGCTTGCAGTAGTGATGACGAAGATAGTCTGTTACTGGATGAAGAACATAAAATTTTTCATAATGGAGATATGGAAGATGAAAGAGAACATGTTATTACAGAAGATCCTGAAAAAGAAATACGTCGCCCAGATAGCAAAAGATGGCATACAGATTAAATATCAGAACCAAATTCAGAGGTACCTGATTCCCTTCCAGATTTACCAGAATTTAAATGGTCCAGAACTTACCAACCAAGACATTTCAGTGATAACATGAATCATGAATTTGGGAAAGTGCTTTTGTTTAGTGTCAGTGAAAATTGTGAAATGCCACAGCCATTTGAAATTCTTTCTTCCACTATTGACCTAAAAGATTTGGTGCATGATATATTAATTCCTGAAAGTATTCGGTATGCAGAGCAATCAGGCAACGCATTCAGCACAAATGAAGATGAAATCAAGGCACTTCTTGGTATGAACGTGGTAATGGGGTACCATATTTAGCCATATTTTGCTACTGGGCAACTGACCCGATTTACGTGTTCCTTATATAGCTCAGATTATGCCACTACGTCGGTTTGAAGAGTTTCGAAAGTACTTACATTTTTCCAACAATGCAGATCAGTCAATAAAGGCAGACCGCACATACAAAGTGAGACCTGTAATTACCCATTTGAACAAAACCTACCAGGAATTTCTTAGTGCAATTAGGGCTCAATCTGTAGATGAGTATATGATCAGATTCAAAGGACATAATATTATGCGGCAGTATGTCAAAAATAAGCCAGTCAAATGGGGTTTCAAAATGTGGTGCAGATGTGATTCAGAAACTGGCTACCTATTTGAGTGTGATTTATACACTGGCAAAAAAAAAAAAACTCAGGTCCTGAAGTAGGGCTTGGTGAGTCAGTAGTTCTGCAACTGACAAAATCACTATCTGGACTGGGATGTGAAATTTACGTAGATAACTTCTTTAACTCTCCAGCTTTGCAGTATTACCTTGGTTTACAAAATATCAGATCATGTGGAACAGTGCGCACCAATCGTAAAAACATCCCAAAGACATTCCCTCCAGGCAAGGAAATGAGAAGAGGTGATTCATACAGTCTCAGTAGCAATGGTCTGACAATGCTCAAATGGATGGATAACAAGCCAGTTTTTCTACTGACTAATTTTATTTCCCCAATACCATGTACGACAGTGAAGAGGCGTCAGTCTGGTTCTTCTGAAAAGATCTGTGTTCAGTGTCCTCTTATGATAAGAAAGTACAAGTGGATGGGAGGGGTGGACCTTATGGACCAGAAGAAAGTGACTCATGAGGTCGACAGGAAGGCAAAGATTAAGTATTACCTGAGAATTTTCTTTGATCTTCTTGACATTGGTGAAGTCATTGCGTATGTAATATATTCAAAATTGGCAGAAGAATCAGGATTCAAATCAACACTATCATCCCTAGAGTTCAAACAATGCAGTGCAAGAAATCTAATGGGAAATTATTCAAGTCTACAAAGGAATTCATCAATAGTAGTGAAAACATCAAGAAGGTTGCAGACCAGTTGCAATCCAAAGAGTCCAGAGCACCGTATGATAAAATCTGACGTAAGGAAGAGATGTGTTCATTGTGCTTCAAAGTGTGTTGAAACTCACACTTACAATATTTGTGAACAGTGTGGTGCTAATTTATGCTTTACTTCAAGCAGAAACTGTTTTGCAGAATTTCACATCAAAGAGACAACATATACACAGCCTCTGTAATTTTTCGATGTATTAAGTGTAACGTGTTCTCTAATTGTCCTTTAAGGTCCACAGGGACAAATACGTCCCACCTTCTTTTCTAGCAGTACAGATAAAAATGTTTGAAATAATAACATGTTTTCTTTATATAACCTCCAGTTACCACAGAGATACAAACATTTTCATCACTAGCACTTCAGTTTTTTCATGTACCTGAGAGGGTTAGCGCTTCAACAGTAACAGCCTCTGCACAACGCCCGTAATAAATTTCTAATTCTGAACACTAAAGGCACACATCCAACTTCACGTGCCCTCACAAAAATTTTTTACGGATTAGCGAATAAATATAACGTGCAGTAAATATACACGCTGTAATCTATATCGCATTTGCCACTAACTACGAAAACGAGTATTAAATATTGTTGGAATAAGTACTGTAACGCATAGTTCACTTATATGAAGGTATTTAAAAACCAAGAGATATGCAGTTGTTGAGCAGAGCTCTAATTCAAATACTTTGCGACAAGACGACAAAATCCGAAATAAATGTGACTGCCAGCTGTCGGCTGCCACTGGACGGCGAACCGCGGGCGACACAGGTGTTGCCTTGCGTCGCCAACAGATGGCAGCGCGGTAGTCAGTCTTTGGCTCACGGCAGTACGTTGGTTAACTGTGTAGTGTTAACACCTGCATGCAAAAATGTCAACCTCTTTACAGATACATTGTAAGTAAAGTATAGACTTAGTATTATGCACATTCAGTGTTAAAAATACAATTATGTATATCTAGATGGGAAAATTAGAAATCAAGGGAAAAGCACAAATGTGTATGTTTGTTAACCTGTCACAAAATTTATTCCAAACTACTTTACAGTTGACAATTTTCTCTTTGCGCTGTTATTACCGTTATGGCTATCGTTAATTTTTTTAACATAATTATTGAGAAACATATTACACCCTACTTTTACTACACACTAAAGGTATCTGTAGTCAGTGTGATCTATCTTACAACAAGAAAACTCCCTTAGGTAGAAGTCTTCTCTTTTAATTACATCAACAGTAAATTTCTCTGGGAAGAGCATCTCATGAAGCTGTGTTCATGTTCTCTAGACACCAAGTTTTTAGCAACCAAGTAAGTAAAAATAACAGCATTAATAACCGCATTAGTAGGGCAATACGTCCTATTTCTGTCCACCTTTCGTACATCTTCATCATTTTCTATTACTAAAACACTTTTATCTAGCTCTAAATATGTTTTAGATGTCTCACATCTCAGGTTCTCAAGAATAGCTCTGGCATAATACCTTGACAAGTATGTGAAAACTGGCAAGTATTCCTGAACATGTTGAATTTGTTCCTCAATGAACTTCGTTATACTGTAAATGTTTGTTGTTGGTGGTGGAGGAGAGGTCACGTCATCTACACAGTCAGTTTTAAAAGTATCTGAATCTATCTCAACTTTTCCATGAGCAGATAATGGAATTTTGAAGGACAGCAATTAATTATCAAATACCTGTCTCAAGATACCAACTATTGAGATCCTGCCATTGTTCGATGTTTTCCAAATCTCGCTTCTAGAGCATCTGTCTGAACATTATCTGGCAAAACATATTTAAAATTCGAGTCCCCACTGCAATACTTAACATTTCTAGAATGTGAGTGGTATCTGATGTGACCAAATGTGTATTATTAGATAATCCAAATGTGTAATCAGGACAACATTTCCATACATCCAACCATGATAAAAAACACTTTCTAAATATCTGATATTTTCTTCACTTGTGCTGGAAAGTGATTCCTGCAGTGCATCTTTGAAAGGTATACCTCTACCAGGACAGCAAACATTTAAAATATTCCCTCATGTACAGATTAATTTTGATGAATTTAGCAGTGCTCTCAAAACTTTCAGTAACATAATGTTCCTCCAAGGACAACAAACTTTGATAAGCGATCTCACGGAAACTATCACAGGTTTGGCATTTTGTTGCTCAATGTTGCTTCTCTAAAGAGACTTTAAATTAATCTTGTTGGCAGATTTTATCATCTATGTACACATTACGTCATGTAGCTTATTAACTGGCCACAAGGAGTTGTATACCATCTGAAACTGTTTCAAACAGTGGGTACTCTATTGTCTCATCAGTATGTTTCTTATTGATTCAGTTGTTTCTCACACATTTTAATATGTAAACAGAATGTAAAACACTAAGAGGGGTTTTGTGTCATCGCAGGGGTGTTGGTAAGAATTTGATAGTTGAGGAGGGGAAGCAAAGCATGACGTTGCCCATCTGTTAATTGAATTCTTGTCACTGACAACTCAGACTAATTAAAACAAATTGCATGTAGTCTACGAACTATTTTCTTAATTAGACTGTAGATTTCTTCACCATTTATGTTCCTCACTGGAGGGATAAAAACGTGAGCACTAGTTGCCACATTTTTAGAACTGAATGCAGTCTCCAAAATGTTAGCTCCTGTATAATCCAAATAAAGTTTCGAATGAATATTGCCAACTATTAGAGAAACAACATGATCTGATTCACAAAGGAACTGGATATTCTGTTTTGTATACAACACAAAACTGCCACGTAGTTGCTTACTTCCTAGGTGTGTTAGAAAATGCGGACAAATCTTATCCAGTGCATAAGGATGGGGTAGCAAAAGACATTGTGTGCTCCTTATATACTCGTAAGTGTGTGGTGATGTTGAAAATAAAATACTACAAAACGTAATACAATCTGGCGAGTATCTTCTTTTGCTCACCCATTTAATTCACTTTCTCACATAAAAAATTAATGTTGCTACTTTCAGCTTCACAAAAAAAAAATTACCATATTTTTCAAATAGATGGTTATGAATAGCAAGTGGTCTATTATAAACTATCATTGTTCTTCCTGGTGAAGTTTTCCAAGTTATCAATAGCGTCAAGTACGTCCTCTAAATGGTTTATTGTTAATGGGAACTTCCTTGTACAAGGTTTTGTGGTTTCACTTCTACCAACTGCATACTCTGGTCAGAATTTATCACAACAGAACGCAAAACTGTAGAAATATCTGTCACTTCTATTAGAACAAAACCAATGGCACCATCTGACTTTATAATATGCCAATGTTTGGTGAGCTTGCTGCCCTCTGAGTACTTAAGATAGCCATTCATATTCGCTGTTGACTTTTAGTCACCGGTATTTACTTTACGTCAACTTAATCCAGAGGTCTGCACCCATGCTTTACATTTCCATCAACAAGGAGGTCGTCATCGTATGAAGACCAGCAATAAATTTGTCTGTCGGGGCGGGTACTGTCCCAGCGTTAAGAGATAACACAGGAATTCGAAATATTGATGTCTCACTGTGCGGAAAGAGAGTCGCAGACATCGACAGTAGGATTGCTGTCAGATGGTGTGGCAGAACCAAATATAGGTTTCCACCCTGATCTTGCATTTTTATCCAAATTTTACCCAGCAGAAATACCGTTAGAGTGAGTCTACGAAATACCGTTCCCAGTTGCAGCAAAATTTACACCCATAGCTGTTTTGGGGGCATTCTTTTTTTTGCATGTCACCTTAGTTGTTCCGTTATCTGATCCTGACGAACTGAAAACTAATAAGCTTGAGTGAAATGCAGTGAGGGTGACTTCGGATCTCTGGCAGGACCCTCGGACAGTGGAGCCAGTCTGCTGCCGATATTGGTTACGAAGCACTTGCGCGTCCCGTCATAGCACGATACTCAAGTGTGTGGGACCCAAACCACATAGCACCGATAGCGGCTACTGAACGTATACAGAGAAGGGCAGCACAAGCTGTCACAGGCGTGGCTGTCCCACGGGAGAGTGTCACGCAGGTGATGAAGCAACTTGGTCGGCAGGCGCTTGAACAGATCCACAAGTTACCCCACGAGAGGCCACTTATGACATTTCGCAGGCGATTGTTAAGAGAGGAAGAACGAAAGATGTATACATTTATTTAAAAAATCATTACACTCATATTTATCAATATAGAAAACTAAAACTTTGTATGTGTAAAGCAAAAGAGCTGTGATTTAACGAAAAATGTAATAAAATATGCAGGATTAATATTTTTCTAGAAAAATGAATATTTTTATTTTTTATGTTCTTTTATAAAAAAAAGCCCTAACTCAAATTCTAATCACGCAATTATCTGGAAATTGCACTGTGGTGTCCTGAGGAGATTATAAGACCACTGAACTACAGTTATTAATTTCTAGTATAAACTGTATCATTAACAGAGTTTTTAACATTACACATTTAAAATTAACTTTTTCTCCTACAATCTAAAAATGAGAATGTAATTGCAGGGAGACAACAAACACGTTGTGAACAGTTGGATAAAATTTCCTAGGATTAGCGCATATACTTTTAGAGGAAAGGCTTTTAATAATATAAAAAATTAGGTTCAAAGATTTTCTTCTCATACTTCTACATGCAATAAGCTTACCTCCATTTTGAAATCCTCCATACTAATACTCCTCATCCTCCAGGTTTATCGTCTCGCCTCATCGAATCTCCCTGGCTTGTACTTGCCGGTAAGACACTGATCTTTTGTCTTTGTGGACCCTGCTCTCGTCGATGGTGTAAAAAGCTTTTGTTGTAAACGTACCACTATCTAAACCAGCTCCCTTAAGTACCTCAATTCAGCCATTATTTCCGTTATTGAAACATAAAACTGTATCATAGAAACCTATTTTAGTACTTCAAGTCCACAGTGTCCTTTTTGAGCATCCAATCCAAATTAAATTATTGAGGCTTTCATTTGCATTTTGTGTCTTTCCAATGAAGGCACTTCCTCAATAAATCAGGGTATGCAAGAAACCTGAATGTGGGCCTCATTGCATTCATGACAGGTTCTGGTAGTGAGTGTTTATATGAATACGTCTCATTTCTGTTGTTGATACTTAATCCAATCGTCTTTCGGACACAGATTGTGCATTGGTGTTTGGTCACTGGATAGTTTGTGGAAAAAAGTTGCCCACACAGCACGCCTCATTGCCTCTAAATTATATGTGTTTTTCCTGATAGCTCTTCTATAAAATAATTGTAGATAATCGATTTCCTTCAAAGTAACCACGCCTTTTCCCCCTAGTGGTTTTTCATCCTCAAACACTTCACCTTTCTTCTCTTTCAGCAAGCGACGAAGCCTGCCACCAAGCCTCTTTTGGGAGTCGTCAACGCATTCCAACTTTTCTATTGTTGTACTGTACAGCTTTATATCTGTTACAGCTGTGAACTTAGAGGAGTCACCAGCAGGAAAGTATTTAGTATATCTAACACCATACTGGTCCTCACATCTGGAGAACATCCTCACAACTGCTGCAGCCCCCATGCCCTCACTTGAGCCACTATAATTTTTAGAGCATGCTACTGCATGCTTTTCTTGCCACAGTTCTCACTGTGTTCATTGTTGGAAATTTTCCCTGTTGCACGCTAGTGGCAGTATTTAGAAATAATTTCTACTTCTAAAACTTTACTGAGTCAATACCATTAACAGATATGTGTGACCCCTTTTCATTCAGGTCCCATTACAAACACACACTGGTCAGTAACATTTGTTGGAGATTCACTGTCATGAATATCTACTTCAGGATCTATTTCTTTTTTGTTTTTTCCACCAATTCCCCCACTGCTTTCTCCACAGAAACTGTAGCAGTATCGTATATGGCATCAGACATTCCTTTATTTAGTTTCCCACACCTTGCACAAGATGGAGGCAAGTTCAGGAAACCACACAATAATTTACCTCCTTCCCTGCCCTGTCCAAGGCCATCTCAGTACATATGCTAACCTAAAATTGCATTCATTCGTACCAGTGTCAGTGTTTTGAAGGAGGAAGATGAAAATTCATAGCCACACGAATTACAAATTAATTTAAAATCACAACCTATTCCCACTCTGCTTTCTTCAACAAAAATCATTCATTCCATATTTTTACAGCAAGCACATGAACATGAAACCTTTATAGCCTGGCAGAGAAGTTCTAAATCAATAAGTCTGAGTCCAGCGGAATCTATATCAACATCATTCACGCACCCGTACATTTCTGCTGTCCCAAGTTTCGATGATGAAGCTGAAAGCTTATGTTCTTCATTTCGAGCTCCTTCCTGTTTCTTATTGGTTAACCGATTTCCTTAAAACCTTCATTTCCTAAACACAGTTTATCCACGACCATTATGCGTAAATCTTGACATCGTAAAGGTTTGCAAATTCAACCTTCCACCTACGAATATGTGTTAGTACTGTCAAAAGGTAAACAAACCTAATGCAAGAGAGTTTTCATGCAAAGATGTAGTTCTCAGCTAGATATAGATGTCACCCAAAAATATCTAAAGAAAATAGCCTTCACACGGACATGAACTCAGCTGAAGTAAGCAGTTTCCCAAATGTCACAAAAGGCGGGAGTGGCCGCCAGTGCAGTGTTAATCAGTTTAACCATTTTTAAAGCTGCTATCGTGATAAAATTCAGACACAACATAGATTAAACAGCGTATATCAAGAAAATAATATTTTTGGAAAATCGATTTTTGGACTAAA
The DNA here is from genome assembly GCF_023864275.1 of Schistocerca cancellata. Lineage (NCBI taxonomy): Eukaryota > Metazoa > Arthropoda > Insecta > Orthoptera > Acrididae > Schistocerca > Schistocerca cancellata. Next base: position 109,259,884 of record NC_064636.1, on the reverse strand, counting down.
ATCGATTACATTTCCCCTGAAGCGAGGAGCGCAGAGGCGCTCTCCAGCCACTACGCGTCGCTGCCGTAAGGAGGCTGAAGGCAGAGTCAGGCCGGCCACAGCACGGAGACGTCTCAGCACTCGCCCTTAACGCACTCCGTTCGCGAACAGAACGGGAAAAAATTTCAAACCTTGTTACCGTGCCAAGTACCCTCTGCAATGCACTTCATAGTGGTCTGCAGTGTACGTATGGGGATGTAGATATAGATGCCACGGTGGATTTGGAGCTTGTAAAGACGTCACAGTTGCGTACACTCGCGTGAGACATGCTGCCATTAACGGAAATACACGGCACTTTTCCAAACTACACTTTCACGTCTCTGTATGCGTTTTACAATATGGTACGACGTTGAGGAGTTCTCGCCACCCTGTATGATGTAATCGCTTGACAATAATAATGGCGTGTGACGAGGGCCTCCCGTCGGGTAGACCGCTCGCCTGGTGCAAGTCTTTCGATTCGATGCCACTTCGGCGACTTGCGCGTCCGTGGGGATGAAATGATGATGATTAGGACACCCAGTCCCTGAGCAGAGAAAATCTCTGACCCAGCCGGGAATCGAACCCGGGCAGCTAGGACTGACCATCTGTCGCGCTGACCACTCAGCTACCGGGAGCGGACGATTCATAGAGACAGATGTGAATACACGCACATCAAAAAAACTTTGCACCACCTTGGTTCCCAGAGCTTCTGAAGATAGACGTTGACTGTGGATATTGTATCATAGACACAGTCCCTTCGACAGTTGAGATATGTCACTAAACCCGCTCAAAGATGTAAACAATCATGCATGAGCATCTCCTATTAGGCGGAGGGGTTCGACAGCCGATCAGTTCCAGACATTCCACCAGGAAGGAGGTACATGCCTTGTGGTGTGTGTAGTTCAGTCATGCCTAGGCGGTCAGTGATGCTCTTCGATCACGTACGCATTGCTACTTTGTGCCAGAAAGGGCTCTCAACAAGGGAAGTGTCCGGGAGTCTCGGAGTGAACCAAAGCGATGTTGTTCGGACATGGAGGAGATACAAAATGACAGGAACTGTCGATGACATGCCTCGTTCAGGCCGACCAAGGACTACTTCTGCAATGGATGACTGCTACATACGGATCATGGCCCAGAGGAACCCTGACAGCAACGCCACCATGTTGATTACTGCTTTTCGTGCAGCCACAGGACGTCCCGTTACGACTCAAATTGTGAGCAATAGGCTGCCTGATGCGCAACTTCAGTCTCGACGTCCATGGTCGGGGCCGTCTTTGCAACCACGACACCATACAGTGGGGTACAGATGGACCCAAAAACATGCCGAATGGACTGCTCAAGATTGGCACCACGTTCTCTTCACCGATGAGTGTCGCATATGGCTTCAACCAGACAATCGTAGGAGAGCTAAACCGGTCAGGCTGAACGGCTTAGACACACTGTCCAGCGAGTGCAGCATGTTGGAGGTTTCCTGCTTTTTTGAGGGCGGTATTATGTGGAGCTGCGTACGCCGCTCGTGGTCTTGGAAGGCGTCGTAAAGGCTGTATGATGCGAGAATGCCATCCTCCGGACGATAGTGCAAACCATATCGGCGGCATATTGGTGAGGCATTCGTCTTCATGGACGGCAATTCGCGCCCCCATCGTGCACATCTTGTGAAGGCATTCAGTACAACGACAGGTCATTCCAGTTCCAAGGCGGGTCGTACGACAGATGCCCATAATTATAGACTTATATCGTTGATGTCAATTTGCTGAAAAATCGTGGGACATGTTGTGCGCGCTCGTTCTTGGGTAACGAAAATATCTTCTATAAAAGTGCTCACGGATTCAGAAAACAGTTACCTTGAGAAACTCAGCTCGCTCTGTTCCCCCACAAGACACCGGCGCTCAGGTTCATGCCGTGTTTGTTGACTGCAGAAAGGCATTTGCCACCGTCCCGCACTGCCGTATAGTGAAGAAAGACGAGCTTAGAAGGTATCGCAATAGATTTGCCACAGGCTACAAGACTTCCTTACAGACAGAACTCAACACGTCGCTCTTAACAGAACAAAATGGAAATGTAACGGTTATTTATGCACTACCCCAAGCGAGTTGTAACACCATAGCTCTAATGCTGTAGGGCTTTATTTTGCCTTTGTTTTAATTTAATGATATAACATTGAGTATCTGTAAAGATTGTTGGATTGAATCGATATCATGAGAATGTTTATTCTTTTCTGTGTGAAAAACTTTGATGTCATGATTTGATTCTATGCAATGTATTTTATCTATCATTTAAATTCATTGTCTCATTTGGAGGGAGACGAAACTTACGGTATATAACTGTAATTTTGTTTAAATTACTTTTTATAGAAATGCTAATAAGTACAAAGGTTCTGCTTTTGGATCTGAGCACTATGAGACTTAACATCTATGGTCATCAGTCCCCTAGAACTTAGAACTACTTAAACCTAACTAACCTAAGGACAGCACACAACACCCAGCCATCACGAGGCTTCTGTTTTTGTTTAAATGTTTGTTCTCTGATATGTGAACTGCTGACCTTCACTTAGGGTTCTTAGTTATTTTGTATGTAAAAGGTGTTGTGGTTCCTCTCGGGAACGGAACTGTGTAGCGCGCGCAAATTGTGGTTGGCCTACGTAGAAAAGGTGGAACTAAGAGTCAGTCGGGGAAGAGGTACCAAACTGTGCACTGCCCATGTAAAAGTTGTATATTGTGCTGGTTCCGAGAGAGGCTTTTCCTGTCGCTTTTCAATGCCTCGGATGGATGGATGAAGAGCTGGAATTTTTCTGAAATTGGTATCTATCATCGTCACCAAGAAATGACAGAGTCCAGCAATTCTATCTGCAAATCCACCTACCAACATGCAATCGCCACCACATTGCGCAATCACTGTAACGGAACACTATAATAATGTATAGTGAAGGATCAGCTTATTGCATGTGTTAGTGTGCTCAAATATAAGGTAATTTATGACTGAAGTTATGTACCAACCTTGATTTGTTTCCTTATCATAACACCTCTCAGGTTACTCTCCATTTGAACTAAAGTGATTTCCGAGTGTCACTGAAAGAATATTAAAACCTAGTGTTTTTCTGATTAATGCCTCTTGAACATTGCAAAAAAAAAGTTAATGTGGCAAGAGAGTGAGTTAAAGTAAACGATGCTTACCGAAAATAATTTTCCTATTAAAACTGCTTATTCATATGTTGTTGCCAATTTCAAAATTAAAAGTTCTTAAGAATGAGGCTTATAAAGTTTTGCTTAGTAAATGATCACGTTGCTGCCTGTTGTAAACCGCAAAAGGTGAGTCAGTATCTTACAAATATGTTAATTTTGTGTCTCACTGTAGTAAAAGTAGAAAATTGTAATTGTGGAAAGTTATATTCTCATGATTGCTAAGCACTTGTTTCTTTTGTGTATTGAAAACGCATATTAATAGTGTAATAGGAGCCACATGTTATTCTTTATGCTCATGATAAATAACAATTAACAGAAGGACCAGTATTTATGAAAACAATATTTTCTTTATTCAAAAGACAGTGAGAAATAAGCTGTTGGTGAGTTCCATTTAACTTTCATTCTAGATAGAAAATGATTTACTTGAGAGAGACTTAACCTGTGATCAGTCCATATTTTTGCAGTGAACTACATTTACAATTTTATGTCAGCTAGGAAAATGTGTGAAAATTAATACTGAAACTATGTCCAATTTATGATTCTACACTGAATATTAACAGTAGTGTTATAAAGACCATTCAGTTTGAATGAGCCCTGAAAGTAATAGTGTGTATTGTTATCTGTTATATTTATGCAAATAGTTTGTTCTGCTCTGTCAGCTTCCAATCTTACCGTGAACACATGCAGGTGTCGGAGTTCATTGCACTCGCTTGCGGCAAAGTATAGGTTGTGTTTGTCACTTAAACTTACTCATACGTATTTTCTTGAACAAGAATGTCAATCATTCTCTTGCCTAATTAGGCTGGCGACCGTTTTCCTTAATCTTTGAACAGTGTAGATAGGTAAAATATTGTTTGTTACTGTTTAAAAATTTACTGGAATCTGACTTTCACTTCCGATAAGCCACCCCCGTTAGGTACAACCCGGTCAACATAACAAAATTCCTCTCAGAGCGTAACGCTGCTCTGTTGCTTTATACCATAATTGCTTTAACAAGAATAATTTCATCATACGAACTGCCGTCAGATTTGAGGTGATGGTATGGTAGTAGCGGACAGAAGTGTCATAAAGTGTCATAGGCCCGTACGTGTATGAGCAGAACTGCTCGATGCACTTTGAAACGAGACTCGTCCGCCAGACATTATGATTCCAGTCATCACCAGTCCAGTTTCGGTGTGGAGAGGCACAGGGTGACCCGTAAGGCTTTGTGTTTGCAGTCATCAAAGGCAGACGACTTGGCCTTCGGCTCCGAAAGCCCATATCGATGATGTTTGGTTGAATAATCACACGCAAACACCTGTTGTTGTCCCAGCACTGGAATCTGCAGCAGTTTGCGGAAGCGTTGCACTTCTGTCACGTTGAACGATGCTCTTCAGTCGACTTTGGTCCCGTTGTTGTAGGATCTTTTCCCAGCAGCAGCGATGTCGGAGATTTGATGTTTTACCGGATTCCTGATATTCACGGTACACTCGTGAAATGGCCGCACGGGAAAACCCCCACTGCTTCGCTACCTCGAAGACGCTGTGTCAAATCGCTCGTGCGCCGACTATAACTTCGTAACAATTGCGCCAGAATCTTGTTGTCTTACATATGCGATGCCGACCGCAGCGCCGTATTCTGCCTGTTTACATATGTCTGTATTTGAATACGCATGCCTATACCAGTTTCTTTGGAACTGCGGTAATCCCATCAGACATTATGCCTGTTTTTGTAATCGTCAGCTGTCTTAAGTGGTTGGTGCCTACCCTTCGGTCCATCAATTCCATCAATAAGCCCCGACAGCAACTAAAAATTTGTAATTAGCATTTCCTGAAGAATGGGTGATATTGAAATTATTATTAACTTGTTTTCGCTGCAAGTAACGTCATCAGCACCGCTGGAGCTGTGTATGACTATCAATGCAGTAAATGTAGGTGATAAAAGACTCGGTTCTTGGAGCAAAATATTCCTATACTGTGCATTAAAACACAGCAACAAAAATGTAACAAATGTGGGCAGGGATGTTACATGAACATTACACGAAGCATCCTAGTACACCATTTACATGCTTTGTAAACAGCAAAGGCCTATCACACTTCCTTGTGGCACTGCAGAAATAACCGTTACATCTGTCCATTTTGTTCCGTTAAGAGCCACGTATTGAGTTCTGTGTACTTTGGAAAAGCGTCGTGTATTTCCGTTGACGGCTGCATGTCTCACGCGATTGTACACAACTGTGCTCTTAAATCGTCCACTTTGGCGACGTCTTCACAAGCTCCAAATTCACCGTCACGTCTATATCTACATAACCATATGTACATCTAAATCTACATGGATACTCTGCTGTTCACACCTAAGTGCCTGGCAGAGATTCATCGAAACATTTTCCTACTAATTCTCTACCATTCCACTATCGAATGGCGCGTGGGAAAAAAGAACACCTAAATCGTTCTGTTCGCGCTCTGATTCCTCTTATTTTATTATGATGTTCATTTCTCCCTACGTAGGTGTGTGTCAACAAAATATTTTCGCATTCGGAAGAGAAAGTTGGTGATTGAAATTTCACAAATATATTTCGCCGCAAAGAAAACCGCCTTTGTTTCAGTGACTGCCACCCCAACTCGCGTATGATATCAGTGACAGTCTCACCCCTATTGCGCGATAACACGAAACGAGCTGCCCTTCTTTGCAGGTTTTCGATTCCTCCGTCAATCCTACCTGGTAAGGATCCCATACCGTGCAGCAATATTCCAGCAGAGGATGGACAAGTGTAATGTAGGCTGTCTTTTTAGTGGGTTTGTCGCACCTTTAAGTGTTCTGCCAACAAAGTGCAGTCTTTGTTTCGCCTTCCCCACAATATTATCTACGCGGTCTTTCCAATTTAAGTTGCTCGTAATTGTAATTCCTAGGTATCTAGCAGCATTGACAGCCCTTAGATTCGTGCGGTTTATCGTATACCCAATATTTACCCGATTTCTTTTAGTACCCATGTGGATAATCCCGCACTTTTGTTTTTTAGTGCCAATTGTCACTTTTCGCACCACACTAAATTCTCTCTAGATCATTTTGTTATTAGAACTGATCGTCTGATGATTTTACTAGACGGTAAACTACAGCGTCATCTGGTAACAATCTAAGGGGGCTGCTCAGATTGTCACCTACTCGTAGATTATTTATGTAAATCAGGAACAGCAGGGGGATATATAACTACGTTGCGGAACGCCAGATATCAACTCTGTTTTACTCGATGATTTACCGTCTATCATTATGGACTGTGACCTCTCTGAGAGGAAATGACGAATCCAAACTGAGTTAATACTCCATATGCAAGCAATTTGATTAATGGTCTCTTGTGAGGAACGGTATCAAAAGCCTTCTGAAAATCTAGGAATTTGGAATCGATCTGAGATCCCTTGTCGACAGCACTCATTACTTCATGGGAATAAAGAGCTAGCTGTGTTGCACGAGAACGATATTTCTGAATCCGTGTTGGTTATGTATCAATAAGTCATTTTCTTCAAGGTGATTCATAATGTTCGAGTACAGTGTACGCTCCAAAATCTTACTGCAAATTGAGGTCAGTGATATGGCTCTGTTATTAAGTGGGTTACTCCTATTTCCTCTCTTGAATATTTGTGTGACCTGTGCTACTTTCCAGTCTTTAGGAACAGACCTTTCGTCAAGTGAGCGGTTGTATATGATTTCTAAAAAAATGGTTCAAATGGCTCTGAGCACTATGGGACTCAACTGCTGTGGTCATAAGTCCCCTAGAACTGAGAACTACTTAAACCTAACTAACCTAAGGACATCACACACATCCATGCCCGAGGCAGGATGCGAACCTGCGACCGTAGCGGTCGTGCGGTTCCAGACTGTAGCGCCATTAACCGCTCGGCCACTCCGGCCGGCTATATGATTTCTAAGAAAGGCGTTATTGTGTCTGCATACTCTGAAAGGAACCTGATTGGTATACCATCTGGACCTGAAGACTTGCCTTTCTTAAGTGATTTGACTTGTTTCGCAACGCCTAAGATATCTACTTTCATTTCACTCATGCTAACAGCTGTTCTTGTTTCGAATTCTTGAATATTTACTTCGCCTTCTTTCGTGAAGGAATTACGGAAAACTGTATTTAGTGACTCCGCTTTAGTGGCACCATCATCGGTAACATTTCCATCGCTATCGCGCAGTGACGGTATTGACTGTTTTTTGCCACTGGTGTACTTTACATACGACCAGAGTCTCTTTGGGTTTTCTACCATGTTTTGAGACAATATTTCATTGTGGAAAGTGTTAAAGGCATCTCGCATTGTTGTCCACAGTAAATTTCGAGCTTCCGTGAAACTTAGCCACTCTCGGGGATTTTGCGTTCTTGTGAATTGGCATCCTTTTTTCGTTGTTTCTGCAGCAGTGTTCTGACGTGTTTTGTGTACCATGGTGGATCAGTCCCATCTCTTATTGACTTATGCGGTATGAATTTATCTACTGCGGTCGATAGTGTATCATTGAATTTGAGCCATATCTGGTCTACACTTACGAAATTAGCTTGCAAGGAATGGAGACTCTCTATTAGGAAGGCATCAAGCGAATTTTTATCTGCGTTTATTTTTAGAGGTTTTGGTTGATATAGTTCTGAGCCTCGCTACCATGACCTTGTGTTCACTAATCCCAGTATCCTTCATGACCCTGTCTATTAGATCAGGATTATTTGTGGCTAACAGGTCAAATGTGTTTTCGCAACCATTTACAATTCGTGTGGGCTCATCAACTAATTGTTCAAAGTAATTCTCAGAGAAAGCATTTAGTACAATTTCTGAAGATGTTTTCTGTCACCATCGGCTTTCAACATGTATTTTCACCAACAAATCGAGGGTAGATTGAAATCTCCACCAATTATAACTGTATGAGTAGGGTACTAATTTGTAATGTGAGTCAAGTTTTCTTTGAAGCGTTCAGCTATTATATCACTTATTTCGGAGGTCGGTAGAAGGAGTGTATTATTATTTTGGTACAGCTGTTGAGTATAACCTCTACCCATAGTAATTCGCAGGAATTATCTATTTCAACTTCACTACAAGATAAACTACTACCAACAGACACAAACAGACCACCACCTACTTTATTTAATCTATACTTTCAGAACACGGTTTGCGCCTTTGTAAAAATTTCGGCAGAATTTATCTCCGGCTTTGGCCAGCGTTTTGTTCCTATAACGATTTCAGCAAACCACTATAAAGTGCATGGTAGAGGGTACTTGGCACGGTAACAAGTGTCTAAATTTTTTCCCTTTACGTTCGCGTACGGAGTGCGTTAAGGGCGAGTGCTGAGACGTCTCCGTGCTGTGGCCGGCCTGACTCTGCCTTCAGCCTCCTTACGGGAGCGACGCGTAGTGGCTGGAGAGCGCCTCTGCACTCCTCGCTTCAGGGGAAATGTAATGGATTTTCGGTCAAAAAATCGATTTTTCAAAAACGTTGTATTCTTGATATACGCAGTTTAATCTATGTTGTTTGTGAATTTTATCACGCTAGCAGCTTTAAAAATGCCTTTAAATTGTTAAACTGATTAATTCTTCACTTGGGGCCTCTCCCACCTTTTCTGAGATTTGGGAAACTGCTTGCTTCAGCGGAATTCTTTTTAGTGTGAAGGCTATTTTCTTTCGATATTTTGGATGACATCTATATCTCTGGCTGACATCTAGATCTTTGCCTGAAAGCTTTCTTGCAGTGGTTTATTTACGTTTCAACTATACTAACATATATTAGTGGGTGGACGCTTGAATTTGCAAACCTTTACGTGGAAGTTAATATTTATGCATAATGTTGGTGGAAAAACTGTGTTTGGGTGACGGAGATTTAATGGAAATCGGTTTACCAACAAAAAAGAGGAAGCAGCTCGAAATGAAGAACATAGTCTCTCAGCTTCAGCATCGGAACTTGGGACAGGAGAATTGTACAGGTGCGTGAATGATGTTGATATCGATTCCACTGGATTCAGACTTATTGATTTAGAGCTTCTATGCCAGGCTATAAAGTTTCCATGTTCGTGTGTTTGCTGTAAAAATACGCAATGCATGGTTGTTGCTGGAGAAAGAAGAGTGGCAACAGCTTGTGACTTTAAATTAATTTGTAATTAGTGTGGCTATGAATTTTCATTTTCCTCCTCCAAGAAAACTGACATGGGTACCTATGAAAGCAATTTTAGGTTAGCATATGCTCTGATATGCATTGGACAGGGCAGGGAAGGAGGTAATTTATTGTGTGGTTTTCTGAACATGCCTCCACCTTGTGCAAGGCGCGAAAATTAAATTAAGAAATGTCTGATGTTGTATGAGATCTGCTACAGTTTCTATGAAGACAGCAGTGCAGGCACTGGTGGAAACAATCCAGAGAGATCCTTGAGTAGAAATTCATGACAGTGAATCTCCTACAAATGTTAATGACCAGTGTGTGTTTGTAGATGGGACCTGGATGCACATATCTCCATGGAGTTGCATCTGTTCTTGCTATTGACTCAGGTACAGTTTTAGATGTAGAAATTACGTCTAAATACTGCCATCAGTGTGCAACAAAGAAAATATCCAACAATGAAAGTGAGAAACTGTGGCAAGAAAAGAATGCAGTAGCATGCTCTAAAAATTATAGTGGCTCAAGTGGGGGCATGGAAGCTGCTGCAGTTGTGAGGATGTTCTCCAGATCTGAGGACAAGTATGGTGCTAGATATACTAAATACCTTGCTGATGGGGACTCCCCTACGTTCACAGCTGTAACAGATATAAAGCTGTACAATACAACAATAGAAAGGTTGGAATGTGATGACCGCATCCAAAAGAGGATTGGTGGTAGGCTTCGTCGCTTGCTGAAAGAGAAGAAAGATGAAGTGTTTGAGGATGAAAAACCACTAGGAGGAAAAGGCATGGTTACTCTGAAAGAAACTGATTCTCTACAGTTATATTATGGTAGAGCTATCAGAAAAGACACACATAATTTAGAGGCAATGTGGCGTGCTGTGTGGGCAACTTTTTTCCACAAACTATCCAGTGACCAAACACCAATGCACAATCTGTGTCCGAAAGACGATTGGATTAAGTTCAACAACAGAAATGAGACGTATTCATATAAACACTCACTACCAGAACCTGTTATGAATGCAATTAAGCCCACATTCAGGTTTCTTGCATACCCTGACTTATTGAGGAAGTGCCTTCATGGCAAGACACAAAATGCAAATGAAAGCCTCAATAATTTAATTTGGATTGGATGCTCAAAAAGGACATTCTGCAGACTTGAAATACTAAAAATAAGTGTCTATGGTGCAGTTTTATGTTACAATAACGGAAATAATGGCAGAATTGAAGTACTGAAGAGAGTTGGTTTAGATCAAGGAACGTTTACAACAAAAGCATTCTACACCATCGAGGAGAGCAGGGTCAAGAAAGCTAACAGATGAGTGTCTTACCGGCAAATACAGGGCAGTCAGATTCGAGCAGGAGAGAAGAGAAACCTGGAGTATGAGGAGTATCAGTATGGAGAATAAAATTTTCAGATTAATTGCATGATTAGAATTTGAGTTATGGCTTTTTATGAAGAGGACAATAAAAAAATAAAATTCTGTTTAGTGTCAAAATATTAATTTTGCATATTTATTATTTTTTCCGTTAAAACAAAGCTCTTTTGCCTTACACATGAAAAAGTTTAGGTTTGTACATTAACAAATACGGCTACAATGATTTTTTAAATAAGTGTTTACAGTTTCCGTTACATACCCCCTTAATAGTCACCTGCGAAATGTCGTAAGTGGCCTCTCGTGGGGTAACTTGCGGCTCTCTTCAAGCACCTGCCGATTGAGTTGTCTCAACACTTGCGTGACACTCTCCTGTGGGTCAGCCACACGTGTGACAATATGTGCTGCCCTTCTCTGTATACGTTCAGTAGCCGCTATCGGTGCTGTCTGGTATGGGACCCACCACTTGAGTATCGTGCTATGACGGGACACACAAGTGTTTCCTAATCGACTGCAGACTGGCTCCACAGTCCGAGTGTCCTGCCAGAGGTCTGAAGTCATCGTGACTGCATTCCACCCCAACTCTCTAGTTCTCAGTTCTTCAGTATCAGATAACGGATCAACTAAGATGACATGTAACAAAAAAGAGTGCCACCAAAACAGCTTTGGGTATAAATTTTGTTGCAACAGCGAACGGAATTTCGGACACTGACGCTCACGGTATTTCTGCTGCGTCAAATTTGAGTAAAAATGGAGTATTAGGACGGAAATCTCCATCGGCTTCTGCCGCACCATCTGTCTGCAGCCCTACTGTCGATATCTGTTACTCTCTTTCCGCACAGTGAGACATAAATGTTTCTAATTCCTGTGTTATCTCTTAACGCTGAGACAGTACCCGCCCCGACAAATATAATTATTGCTGATCTTCATACGATGAACGGCCTCTCTGTTCATGAAAATGTAAAGCATGAGTGCCGACCGCTGGATCAAGTTGACGTAAAGTAAATACCTGTGCCTAAAAGTCAACAGCGAATATGAATGGCCATCTTAAGTACTCAGAGTGCGTCAAGCTGACCAAACATTGGCATATTATAAAGTCGGGGGGTGCCATTGGTCTGTTCTAATAGAAACTACAGATACTCCTACACTTTTGCGCTCTGTTGTGATAAATACTGACGAGAGTATGTAGTTAATAGAAGTGAAACCACAAATCTTGGTACAGGTATGTTCCCATTAACAATAAACCAATGAAAGGTCTTACTTGACGTTATTGATATGTTGGAAAACTTCGCCAGAAAGAACAATGATCGTTCACAGCAGACTACTTGCTACTCATAACCATTTATTTGAAAAATAAGGTAAATTTTTTTTAAGAAACTGAAAGTAGCAACGTTAATTTTTTGTGTGAGGAAGTGAAATAAATGGGTGTGCAAAAGAAACAGTATAGATACTTGCTAGATTCTAGATGTTTTGAAGTATTTTATTTTCAATATCACCACGAGTTTAAAAAGAGCACACACTGTTTTGTGCTACCACATCCTAATACACTGCATAAGATCTCTCCTCAATTTGAAACGCACCCAGCAGGTAAGGAGCTAGGTGGCAATTTTCTGTTGTATACAAAGCAGAAGATTCGTATCCTTTGTGAATGAAATCATGTTGTTTCACTAATAGTTGACGAAATTATCTTGACGCCTTATTTGCACTTCATGGGAGATAACATTTTGGAAACTGGTTCAGTTCTAAAAATGCACTAGGCTCAGGTTTTTATCCTTACAGCGAGAAACATAAATGGTGAAGAACTCTTCACTCTAATTAAGAAAATAGTTTCTAGACTACATGCAATTGGTTATAATTAGCTTGTGTTGGTAGTGACGAGAATTCAATTGAAGGGGCCACATCATTCTCTGCTTCCTTTCCTCAACTGTAAATAGTTTACAAACACCACTGTGATAAATCACAACCCCTCTTAAAGTTTTATTTTTTTCGCATATTAAAATGTGTCAGAAACAACTGAATCGATAAAAAAGATACTGATGAGGCAATAAAGTAACTACAGTTCTAAACAGATTCAAAAAGTATACAACTGGTTATGGCAGAGTTCTCTGCCGTTAAAAAGCTACATGATGCAGGGTGTATACAGATAATAAAATCTGCCAATCAACTTAAAGTATCATTATAAAAGCCACCTAGAGCGACCAAATGTCAAACCTGTGCTTAATAGTTTCAATGAGATGACTGTTCGAGGTTTCTTAGCCTTGAGGTGACATCATCTTACTAAGTTCTGGGAGCACTGCTAAACTCATCAAAATTAATTTACACATGGCGGAAGATTTTAAATTTTACCTCACCTGGTAGAGATAGCCATTTCAATGATGCTCTTCAGTAACCACTTTCTAGCAAAAGTGACGAAAATATCAGATATTTAGAAAGATTTTTATCGTGGTTGGATATACAGACATGTTGTCCTGATTGCACATTTGGATTATCCAATAACACACATTTGGCCATATCAGATACCATTCACAGTCTAGAAATGACCAAGTATTGCAGTGAGGAAGTGCCAGGAAAGGTTCGGATAGCTACTCTAGAAGCGAGATTTGGAAAACATCGAACAATGGCAGGATCTCAACGTTTGGTTTCTTGAGACAGGGATTTGATATTCAAATTAAAGCTAAGAATTCAGACCTGGCTGCCCTTGAAAATTCTGACATGTGCTCTTGAAGAAGTTGGAACAGATTCAAATTCTTTTTAAACTGACTCTGTAGTTGATGAGGCCTTACCTCCACTCCCACCAACTTTGACAGTGAAATGGATTTCAGTGAGGAACAAATTCAGTCTGTTCAGGAATGCTTGACTATTTTCACATACTTGTCAGGGTTTTATGCCAGATCTGTTCTTAAGAAGCTGAGATGTGAGACATCTAAAACGTAATTAGTGCTAGATAAAAGACTTTTAGTAATAGAAAATGATGAACACATAAGAAAGGTGAACAGATTTGTGTCGTAGTGTCCTAATAATGGGTCATTAATGTTGTTATTTTTACTTATTTTGTTGTTAAAATCATGGCATCTAGAGAACATGAACACAGCTTCATGAGATGCTCTTCCCGCCGGCCAGTGTGGCCGAGCGGTTCTAGGCGCTTCAGTCTGGAACTGCGCGACCGCTACGGTCGCAGGTTTGAATCCTGCCTCGGGCATGGATTTATGTGATGTCCTTAGTTAGGTTTAACTAGTTCTAAGTTCTAGGGGACTGATGACCTCAGCTGTTAAGTCCCATAGTGCTCAGAGCCATTTTAGATGCTCTCCCCTGAGATATTACTGTTGTTGTAATTAAAAGAGAAGACTTCTATCTAAGGGAGTTTTCTTGTAGTAAGGTAGATCAGACAAACCACAGAATTATTCAGTGTGTAACAAAAGTACTGTGTATATTTTTTTCAATAATTATGTTTAAACATTTAACGAGAGCCATAATGGTAATAACAGCAAGATAAGAAAATATTCAACTGTATATTAGTTTGGAATAAATTTTCTGACGGGTTAACAAACATTTACTTTTGTCATTTTTCCCATCATTCCTAGTTTTCTCTCCTCAATAGGCGTAACTGCACTTTTAGCACTGAATGTTCATAAAACTAGGCCTATATATTATTTTTTCATGTGTTGTTTAAAACTTGGTTACATGAGGGTTTAAAATTTAATTAATCCCAGCGACAATATCGATACGATCTTTGGTGAGTCATTTAGGTCTCAGTGAACTACATTTTTGTCAAAGTAATTAAACGTAAGGTCATCAGAGTAATTACTTCATCCTGTCTTCTAATTTTTACTAAAACTATCTCTATCACAGATACTCTTGTAGGGTAATTTACAGGCTGTGATGTATGTCGGTTTCACTCTCAGCATTTTTCTTAACAAGCAATAAAATTTTGTATATCATCTCAGACACAATGGCAACGCGTTTGCAATAAATTTTCAACGCCCTGTGAACTTCAAACGGCAAATAATAAAAACGTTCTTGTTTGACTTGAAAATGATTGACGATAACAACTCACTCCTCAAAGAGCACTCCTATACGTAGACATTAACTGCCGATAATCGTTATATGGGTCTTAGTATTGCAATGACTATGATAAATCATTTCAAGGCTGACGTGTTTTTGTAAATATCCCGTATGCGCACATGAAGTCCTGTGAGAGGCCCGTATCGAACGCTGACGAAGTTCGCGGTCGTCGACTTTTGCGTGTGGGGTGAAAGTGACGTCACGTTTGCGGGAAGTTGTGCGAAACGAGTGTTACCAAATTGGCTGTGAAGACAGCAATACAGGTAGAGATTTCAGTGCAGTGACCTCCTTCATAATGTTTCATTTTCAAGCAGTCAAATAATTCTTTCAGTTTGCAGTGGAGTAATGTTATTTCAAACGATTAGTTACTGTATCGAAATTAACACTTTGACACAGTTAGTTGCAAGTTCATGCTCGTTTTTGAGAAACATTCCGTCGGTGAAAGGTTGCCACTACTATATTATAACGTTTACTAAATTGAAACTGTAATAATAAATCAAGATACTACTACAATAAAATTGAGAAATGACTCGCTTTAGCGTGAATTATCTGATTTTGATGATGGACCCCGTCAATACTACTATACTATTTATGCATGTAAGGATTGGAAAATTCTTATCCCAATGATAAAAAAAGAACTTCTGGTAGACAGTTGCACAATTTCTGATGTCCATTGAGACGAAGCAAGTCCAGTATCCTGGCTCATCTTCTATGTTTTTCAACCCCTATAAATTTTCGAAAGTAACTATAGTAACGATAACTGTAATAATGACAATATGATACTGCACCTAGTACCCAGGGAGTGCATAGTGATTTCAGGTTCTTAAATAAGCTTAGCCCTGCTGACTTTCATTCTCATTACACACTACTTACTAATACAGTTGCAGTTATCTAATTAGTTAACTCAGAAACTTTGTTTATTGTGAATTATTGTTAATTGAAAAAATTAATACAATACGACCATACAGATGTAGCATGTGGTAGGAAACGTATTTCAGCATGTTAACGAATATCATTTGAAAGTACCTATTAATTCCGCAAGGTATCTAAAATTGTCTGAAACTAATTATCTTCTGAATTTATTATTATTAAAGCTAACTACTGTTACAAATTATGTCGAAATTACTGATAGATTCTGAACTTGGATTTTATAATTTTATTAGTAAATTTTTATGTTCCATTTGATATGCAGCATTTGTTGATTACATAGCTAATTATAAAGTTCAGTATTTGGAGGGTTATAAAATATTTTATGCAAGATGGCTGCTATCAATAATGAGTAGCATAGAACATATTGTTCATAGGCGAAACTATATACAGACCTAGTACATCTGAGGTAAGGCAGTCTGTGGCTGACGGTAAATGGAGCAACATTTGTATCTCTTGTCGTGAGCTGTGTGCTGTAGTCTGATAACTAACATTCTGAAATATTCACATATATTGTATACTGTACAATGCCTTCATTCGTGACTTTTCTGACAGTAATTACTTATTAATTCCCAGTGAGAACTTATCATTCACTCCCATGAACAGTGACCTCTTAGCAGGGCAGTGTTGTCGGACTTTATTATTTTTGTGCACTATCTCAATGGTTTAGAGTTCCTTAAATGTGTATGAGAGCAATGTCATGGATTACTGATACGTTAAATTTTTGTTACATGTGAATCGCTTTCAGTTGCTGGGCTGTGTAGTGTGATTACTAAAACTAGGACAATTTAACAATATATGAATCAGTGTAGCAGATTTTCTTTGATTAGAACTACATGTCAGACCCAAATCTGGCCTTATCGATGAATACTTTACACTGTGAGTGTAATTAAAGTGTTTTAAACCTACCTCTGGTGTCGACCACAGTATCGCTTTAGACTATTAGTAGAACCAGCATCTTCCAGCCAGTTCTGGAGGCAGCACAGCTACCGAGAACAACAGTAGAAACTTATGCAAAAGAAAACAGGATTGTTCTATATTCTTCCTTCAAAAGTACTATAGGTTCAGTTCTAAATAAGCTTAAATATTCATTCTAAGCCTCCAATTAGCCACGAATATAAATCAGTAGGCTTACTATGTTTTTCTTCTACAGACCACTGGATGACAGAAACGTCCATACCCAGGTACTCAGGGATATGACACAAAACTTGTTATTCGAACAAAAATCAAGAAGATATTAAAAGAAATTACTTCTTTGCGAATTTGCGAGAGCTGCAGGGAAGTGTGGCATTCCAAGACAAGAAACATTGTGAACAAATTGAGAAACAAGAATAATGGGAAAGGTGGAAGGCCCACAGTTCTTACCGGGACTGGAGAAAGATCTTTTGTAAAAGACAGTATCTGTGTCAGCGATGTGGGTCTCTCAATATCAGTCTTTGAATTGAGGTGCATGGTTAAATCATAACTTGTTACCTTTAAAAGGAAAGTAGACTGCCTTGCTGATAACATTGTGCAACAATGAAAATGTAAATCGAATGAAAATAGCCGATTCCTATCAGTTCTAATGTACTTATCGCGAATATCACAAAGACAATTCAGAATTAGCTCTAGTTTTCATTTTACACTGTTGAATTACGGTGAGATTATGATATACGGATTTTTATGTTAAGTTTAAAACCAAATATTATATTGGTTTGTTAAAGTCATAGTTACTAGTAACAATGCATTATATTATTGTCCCTGCCCTTACCTGTGCATTATTTTAGCTATAAACATTTTGATATAAGTCTTAGTGATCTTTTTGTCTCCCTCATCTTCAACTTCATAGACTTTATGAATGCATGTAATAGTTTTTGCTCATTTGTTTCCAGATTAACTACCAATTGTTCAAGGTGACTTCTACTGAAGTGAACAAAAATGCCACGAGTTTGTGTTAACAGTGCTGACACATTTTGCTGTGTGTGTGGAGAAGTGACATTTGCTTTACAAAAGAGAGTGAACCTCTAGTAGACCCTAAAAGATTCTGCTCCCGCCCTTGCACATCAAGTTGGGTCTCATGAAAAACTTTGTTAAGGGATGAACAAGGATGGTGACGCATTTAAGTACTTAAGGCAAAAATTCCCTTACTTAAGTGATGCCAAAGTAAAGAGGGCCACCTTTGTAGGCCCACAGATTGGAGAGCTTTTTCGAGACCATACTTTTGATAGAATCATACAAGGTGATGAGAAGCACGCATGGGAATGTTTTAAGGCAATCTGTTAACAGTTCTTATGGAACAAACGCACAATAAATTACAAGGACATTGTAGATAACATGTTGTCATCTTATGAAAAACTAGGTCCATACATGTCACTGAAAATGCATTTCTTACATAGTCATCTTTACTTCTTCCCCAAAGATTGTGGTGCAGTAAGTGATGAACATGGGGAGTGATTCCATCAAGATACTGTCACATTTGAGAAGAGGTATGCCAGAAAGTGGAGCCCTACTATTTTAGCAGATTACTGCTGGACTGTCATAAGGGATGTTCCCTAGTTTGTGTATAAACGTAAAGTCAAGCGAAAATCGTCATCTTCTGTATTTATCTCCGAACAAAATATGTAATTGTATATACTATACATATGGACATTTAACATTTCTAATCCTTTATATATATTTGTGGCCAGTTACTTTATATATTTTCTTTTGTGCTTTACGTAGTTCTGGTACAATGTACACTTACAAAGTATTTTCATTCATGTAATATCATCTTCATTTTTCCTTATTATTTTACTTTTGTACTCCCAGAATGGCACTGAAATTCATCAATGTATAACACATAACATAATTCAAGTAATTATTCAGTTAAAATTTGTTATGCTGAATCTTGGAACATGAATACATATTTAGTTAGTGAGTTATTTATACAAAAATGTAGATTACTTTTTAAAAAACTAGAGCTAAATATTTATGAAGATGATGCATTTGTATCATTTTATATTGAAAGAAACATAACTAACTCAAAATCATGCAACTTACACACTTCTACTTCAAATTTGTTGTTCAGTGTAATATGCTTGGATGGGACTGGGGAAAGGCATTTTTAGAGAGACATATTCTGAACTGTCTCACATATTTACAGTCAATATTTCAAGGAATTCTGCTAATGTAAATGGGAATGTATAACTTTTTAGGGAAATAGCAAGCTGAGGTTGAAGGCGTCCCTGTGAAATATCTTCAGTTTTGATAAAACTAAGTTTCAAGACATACCAGCAAAAGAAAGCTCTTGTTTTGCCAGACATGTCGATGTCATGAGAAAACCTCTCGTGTTATTTGGGAATGCACAGGAGAATTCCTTCTCCCTTATCTTATTTAAAAAGAAAAGCCAAAATGGCCTGACTGGATTTACAGTCACCTCCTGGAATGCAAATGTACACTGCAGAGTGGCTGGCTAGAACAGAGTTGCTTGGCAATTGGTTTCAAACTCACTTCCTCCTGTTTGCCTTAAAGAGAGAAGGAAGGAGAGTAATTATTGAAGATAATCTCTCTTGTCACATCTCAATGACAACTTCGGAGCCGTATGAGGAAAACATCATAAAGTTCATTTGCATTCCACTGAACGCTGCTAGTCTTCTGCAATGTTGTTTCTTTTTGTTCTCTGAAGAGTTTATCTGGTGGAGGAGGATGACTGCAAATGAAAAGAAGAAACAGCGTTTTCTGTTGTACATTTAGTGGCGCATTGGCGAATATTCTGCATTTAGGTGAACAGACAGCTTCTACAAATTTAGTGAAACAATTGAGAAATGTGGATATTAAATGCGATGTGAGTCTTATAGCATCTCCCTGTTATGCCAGAAATAAGTCTTGTGCTATGAGACACGTGGGAACTGAATTCTACAAACGTTTGGAGATGGTGAGAAAGACAGTCAGTCTTCAATGTGACAAAACGTATATGTTGATAATAGAACCAGGGATGATATGGACGTTATTTTCGGATAGGATATGCATTAAAAGAACAAACAGCCTTCGTAGCCATGTTATTATTATTTGATTTAAAATATCTTTTATTTCCCCTGAACTCTAAAGAGTGGTTTATGTTACTTTAGCCTTCCCCTTAGTGGGGAATTAGTTTAAGAGTAGAGAAGTCGACATTTCTGCATACAAACACGTACTGCTGCATGCAAGACTACCGTACTGCCATCTGTTGGCGACGGCTGGCAACAGTTGCACGGCCCGCCCTTCGCCTTCCAGAGTGGCCGACAGATGGCAGTCACGTTTATTTCGCTTTTTGACGTCTTGACGGAAAGTATTTGAAGTAGAGTTCATCTCAACAAAAGCATATCTCTTGTTCTTTAAAGACTTTGGTATAAGAGAACATAGATTTGCAGTAACTTATTCTAAAAATATTTAATACTCGTTCCTATATTTTTTGTCATATGTTATATATTTTATAGCACTTTCAATGAACTGTTCTACGATATTGGTATCAGTAATAAAAACGTGTTTCAACTTTTTTCTGTTGTTTGAATATAGCTGGAGGAGAAGGTGTACGATACTGGAAGATATTTCGATGAATAGAGAACTTCCGCCCATTAAAAAAATTTTCGACTGAGGACAAGGATGGAACGACATAACCAGGCAGTTCGACGTCACATTCAACTGTCGAGTCAGGCGCACAGAAGGCTGTAGGGGGCTGAACCACCACCACCTAGAGACAAGGCCGCGGCGCGAAATTCATAGCAGGTCGTGACGTCACTCCAAGCGGGCCACCATGTTGTGTTACGAAGCGTTTGTCTATCTACACGTTTGTTGGATCGAGTGCTATATTCGTGCTTAAAACTAGCGATTACAGTGTTTGCCTGTAGTGAAGCTACTGTGAACATGGTTTACAAGTGCTGTGTGCCAAGGCGTCGTGGGAATTACGGAACTCGACCGAAAGTAATGTTGTTTTCCTTTCCGAAAGATGCGAATCTGCGTTGGAAATGTCTTTCAGCGATTCATCGGGACAATTTCCAACCCACTGAGCACACGAAGGTATGTAAAAACTATATACCTAGTACAATTGTTATTTTTTCTGGTGGAATATCTTGCATTTTGGATACATTAGACTAAAATTGTGAGCAAAAGTTCGCAGTAAGTAGGCCTAGTATTCGTTATCAAGTGGCTTTATTTTGATTTCGAAAACGAAATATAAATTTGTGGCTCGTGTTACTTTTTATTCGTGTTTAAATTTCTCTGCAGTTCGTATTTTGTTACGCATTACCGATACGTTTTATCCTCTATTTATGAGTGGGTGTTGTTTTTCATGAGTACTAACGAATGTTGAAACTGCTGTTTTCATGTTTAAAAAGCGATCTCTCTGTATGAAGCATATCTGTGTTATTTTTCGATGTGTCATACAATGGAACAAATTAATCTAGAAATAGGTTAAATTTATTATTGACGTTTTTAGCTTGACACATTGTCTCATTCCAACTGCTTCAAATGTCTGCTGAAGGTTTGTAGATTTTCACTGTTGACTTATGCTCAAAATCTGCCATATTTTTACAGGAAAGAAAATTTACATTACAATAACAACGCATAATTGTTTTTGTGAGGTGAGTTAAAAGTGATTGTTTGCTTGGGGAATGTACTCAGCTTTCCTGAGGGAGCTCTATAAACAGCTACACAATATTTATTTAGGATACTGAAGGCAGAGGAATTTAATATTATACACTGTATTAGTGCAGAATTTTTCAAGTGAGTGTAAATAATAGTTGTCTGGTCCAGAAAGAATGTACTTTATCACAGTGCATTTTTCACAAATGTACCTTGTTTTACCATGTATATCGCAATATTATTTACATCCCACACTCGTACGTTTTCACTGGCTATTGATAAGTCTTATGCAATTACATTACCGGTAAAAAAGAATTATAAACTATTGTTTCTGCTATATCGCGATTGATAAAGTTACTTATTTTAATCATTCGGCAAAGTACTCTCCTCTTTGCGTGGTATCATTTGCAAAGATCTCGTTTCGTTATCTCCAGCGGTTTACGAGATATGACAGGCGTTATGAATATTTCATTCCCGCGCGTTGCGATCAAAAGTGAAGTTGCTGCAGATGCTCAATTTTTTCGAGATTGGAAGCAGATATTGATCCAAAGTTTTACGAAAATTTCAAAACCTCATCTGTATTTCATACTCGGCAATAGAATGTGTAATATGCATCAAACACAAATTCATAGCGACCTCTATTTTTGATGGCAACGTTCTCAAATTTGATACTCATCTGTAAAAACCACAATAGTTATGACCATTATCTAAATGATTGGCACTTCATCATGAAGCTGCCATATAAAGCTAAAAGTATTTCAGAAATTAATTATTTTTTACGGAATAGGTTCTGTAAAACCGTTTGACAAAGATTTGCAGGCCGTGCGTCTCGATTCTTTAAGCGCAGCGCCAATCCAACCCTGGCCCGCTTTGTGTGACGTCACAAGAGCGCGCCGCGGCCTTCTCTTTAGGTGGTGGTGGTTGAACCCATAGCTTCTGATTTACAGGCCTCATGGCGCAACTGTGACGTCATCGCCGCTAGGCTGTGGCTGCAAACCTCCATCATACTGCAAGAGTGAAAGTCTAACAAAATCACGAGAATTACATCTCGACTATCAATCTGTACGCCATTTACAGAGAAATAGTGCCGGGCTTTATCATTCATAAAGAAACTATGTGGTTCCTGTATGCTGTAGTGCAAAATGCATATTACGCTGGTTACAATACTCTTTGATTTCCTTCTATTGTGTTTCAGATCGTACGCAAAATTACGAGTGAAACCAACATACAACACAGCTTGTAATTTACACTACGTGAGAGAGATAGATTTAGTAAAATTTATCAGACGGGATGAAGTAATTATTCTGGTAACAAAATGTTGTGTGACTAGGGCCTCCCGTCGGGTAGACGGTTCGCCCTGTGCAAATCTTTCGAGCTGACACCACCTAGGCGACTTGCGCGTAGACTTATTTTGGTGATCATAAGCTTAACACATGGACAAAAATGTAATTCAGTGAGACATAAAGATCTTATCGATACTGTCGCTGGGATCGGTTTAATAGTAAATCGTCATCTTACCAAGTTTTAACCAACAAATCAAACAAAGTGTTTTCATACATCTGACACCTCCATCTGTCTGTGTCGTCAGAACTGTCAAATATGTACCAGAATAATGACATTAATTAAATGAAATCTTTTTAAGTAAAATGTAGGCTTAGTATTATGCAGTTTCAGTGTTAACAATGCAATTAAACAGATCAAGAAAAAAAATTATAAATGAGGGGAAAAGGACAAATGTTAATGTCTATTAACCAGTCACGAATTTTATTCCAAACTGCTTTACGGTTCACATTTTTCCCTTTCTGCTGTTACTATTATGGCTATCGTTATTTTTTTAACATAATTATTGAGAAGCATATTACACTCTAATTTTATTACACACCGAAGAAGTCTGTTATCTGTGTGATCTACCTGACTGCGACAAAATTACCTTAGCAAGATGTCTTCTTTTTTAATTGCATCAACAGCTAATCTTAGAAGTAAATTTCTCCGGGAAGTGCATATAATGAAGCTGTGTTGATGTTCTCCAGAGACCATGTTTTTAACAGCCCAATAAGCATAAATGACAACATTAATAACCTTATTGGCTTCATCATTTTCTATTGCTGATAATGTTTTATCTCGCTCTAAATATCTTTTACATGTCTCATATGTGAGCTTCTTTCCATCCTCACTGAAATCCATTATACTGTCAGTGTCTGGTCGTGGTGGTGGTAAGGTGACATCATCTACACAGTCAGCTTGCAAAGAATCTAAATCTGTTCCAACTCCTCCAAGAACAGATGATGGAATTTTCAAGGGTAGCGGGGCCTGAATTCTTAGCTTCGATTCAATTTCAATTACCTGCCCCAGAGATGCCAAATAGTGACATACTGCCATTGTTCGATATTTTACAATTTTTTTTCTACAGCATCTGTCTGAAACTTTCGTGGCAAAAGATATTCAAAATTCGAGTCCTTAGTGCAATACTTGGTCATTTCTAGATGAGCGTGAGTGGTACGAGACATGTGCAAATGACTGTCATTGGATAATCCAAATGTGCAATCAGAACAAAGTTTCCATATATCCAGCCATGATAAACACTTTTCAGAATATCTGACAGTGGCTTTTGCTGTACATCCTTGAAACAGATTACCTGTTCAGCTAATACATAAAATGTTCCACCATGTACAAATTAATTTTGCTGCTGTCAAAAGCTTCAGTAACATGATGTTCCCCCAATGACAGGAAACAGTCATCTCCTTGAAAATATTTAGCACAGATTTGACAGGTAGTTTTTATAATGAGACTTTAAATTCAGTTTTTTTTTTACAAAAATTCATTATCTGTGGACTTTCCACGTCATGCAGCTTTTTAATTGCAGAGATTTTGCCCATACTTAGTTGTGTACGTTCTGAAATAGTTTCAAAGTGTGGGTACTTTGTCTGATCTGGATCTTCTTTACTGATCCAATCGTATGTGACACATTTTAATATGTGAACGGAATGTTAAACTAAAAATAGGGTTGGGTGTCATAACAAGGGAAATTGTAAACAACTGACAGTTGAGAAAGGGAAGCAAAGAATTGCGTGGTCCATCAATTAACTGAATTTTTGTCACTAACAAGGGAACCTCCCCATCGCACCCCCTACAGATTTAGTTATAAGCTGGCTCAGTGGATAGGCCTTAAAAAACTGAACACGATCGATCGAGAAAACAGGAAGAAGTTGTGTGGAACTATGAAATAATAAGCAAAATATACAAATTGAGTAGTCCATGTGAAAGATATGCAACATCAAGGGTTGTCTGAACTCTAGAGCGCCGTGGTCACGTGGTTACTGTGAGCAACTGCGGAACGTGAGGTCATTGGTTCAAGTCTTTCCTCGAGTAAAAAGTTTACTTTCTTTATTTTCGCAAAGTTATGATCTGTCCATTCGATCATTGACGTCTCTGTTCACTGTAATAAGTTTAGTGTCTGTGTTTTGCAACCGCACCGCAGAACCGTGCGATTAGTAGACGAAAGGACGTGCCTCTCCAATGGGAACCGAAAATATTTGATCGCAAGGTCATAGGTCAACCGACTCCTCCACAGGAAAACACGTCTGATATATTCCATACAACACTGCTGATGGCATGTGCGTCACATGACAGGAATATGTTGTCGACCCACCTAACTTGTACACTTGGCGAATGGGTAAAAACATTCTTCTAAAGAAGACCAGGCGTGCGTCGTGCTTCGGTAGCTCAGATGGTAGAGCACTTGCCCACGAAAGGCAAAGGTCCCGAGTTCGAGTCTTGGTCGGATACACAGTTTTAATCTGCCAGGAAGTTTCATATCAGCGCACACTCTGCTGCAGAGTGAAAATCTCATTCTGGGAACATTCTTCTACCTTGCCCGATTTAGGTTTTCTTGTGGATGTGATAATCACTCCCAAGAAAGTGATGAACACGTAAGAGTTTGTCACATAAGCTGAAAATGAAAAATTAAAATTTTCACTTGGGGGAATACTTGAACCAAAGACCTCTCGTCCCGCAGTTGCTTACGCTAACCACGGGATCACAGCGATCATGGGGTCAGATGGTCCTTGATGTGAACTATGTTGCACATCAACTACTCAGTTTCTATATTTTGCTTATTATTTCATAGTTCCACACGACTTCTTCCTGTTTTCTCAATTGATCTGTGTTCAGTTTTTCAAGGCCTATCCACTGTGGCAACTTATAACTAAATCTGAGGGGGGTGCGACGGGGAGGTTCCCTTGTAAGAACAGAGACTAATTAGTGAAGCAAAATGATCTGCTTCACACAAAAAGATTGGAACTTGTGTTTTGTATACAACAGGTATTTGTCATCGAGCTTCTAACCTGCTGAGTGTGTTTGAAAATGCGGACAAATCTTATGAAGTGTACTAGGATGGGGTAGCATGACAGGGTGTGCTCCTTATATACTGATAAGTGTGTGGTGATATTTAAAATAAAATACTACAAAACGTAATACAATCTGGCGAGTATCTGTAATCCTTCTTTTGGACACCCATTAAGTTCACTTGTTCACATGAAATATTAATGTTGGTAATTTCAGTTTTACTACTCGTGGCTCATTTTCATAATTTCTTCTGCAACGAGGCACACAACACTTTTACACCATTTCGAACGATTACACTTCACTGCCACATATATCAGCTATGTAAATAAAACAAAGAAAGTAATTGATGCTACTGCGAGAACTTCCGCTGGTTCAGACACGTTCCTGCAAAACGCAAGAAAACGAAATGAAATCAGCGACGGCTAGTCCTGCCATCGAACGGTGCGCCACGCAACTAACCCCTGTTGCAGGCCGGCGCCACAAGATGGCAGCACGGTAGGCGGCCTCACGCTTGTCGTGAGCGACGTCACTCTGCTTGCAGTTTGTAGCGTTGAGCTCGCCGTCATCAGGCAACGCCACCTGGAATCAAAGCCTCACAGCACAGCAGGGGTCAAGCAAATATTAGAACTTTGGCACGCCCAGCAAAACGGTCTGTCCAATTAAGTGAATGTATCATTACTTAATGCGTCTTGCATAAATGTAAATTGTCATGTGAAATAACGTAAAGTAAACATGTTCATAATTTCCTTCAGTGATGCGTATTATGACTGCAAATCTCATATTCGCAACATTTCGACTTTTTTCAGGTGCATATTTGTAATTTTAGCATGGCCCCATAGAGTGACGATACATAAATCGCAATTTGCATCTTAATACCTTTTTAATGGAAAACAAGAGCACTCTAACTGTAAAATTTAGCAGGTGAATACCATGTTCATTTTCTGTTGCTGGAAAATTACCGATCTACCTGAAATCTAGCCACCAAAATTTTGTTTTGTACGAATACACACAAATTACTGCAAACATTATGGAATCTATTCATTCATGCAATGTCATCAATGAGTAAGGAAACTATTTAACATAATTGAGAAATTCTGTTACAGACAGATGGGAAAAAAACAACACAAAAAGCGAGGGGTGGGAGGAAACGGAATCTAATTAAATAAAAATATAAAAGTGACTTTTTATTGCACCTCATAATATGATTTCTAAAACACCCTTGTACACGTCAATAAAAAATTAAAGTACGCTTTAATTACATTTTTCATTCTTTTAAAAACACTTATGTTCTTCTTCGTAGTTGCATCATATCTTCCCTTAGTATGATTATTTAATACGATATTTACACAACAGAGCAGTATGGAACACCGGATAGATTCAAGACTATGTCTAGTTTTACATTGGAAACCACTAAACATATCACTGGGAATATTATTACAGGATGCTATCTTCAAAAGCACACGCCTTTGATTTGCCAATTGGAGAAACAAAGTTTCATTTTCTTTTACAATTTTTTGAAAGGAAAGTATATGCAAGTTACACATGCCACTATTATCTTGTTTGGGGTATACCAAGCCTCTTCAATCCTATGCCACTATCAAATGATCATCGTGCTTTACTTCACCCGAAATGAGAAATACTCACAGTCCAATACTCACAGTGAGTTTTTTCAGGACTTGGTGTGAGCAATATCCTGGTATGTGGGCAATAATGGCTAAGTGTCCTGTACTGTGCCTTAAACATCATTCTCATCTACTGCTACATTTAATAAATATTTTAACTCCTGGATTTCAAAAGTTGTTTCAAAAGTATCTGACATCTTAATAAGCACATCTCGAACTACTTTACATTGTGCTCTAAGCCCTAAGTTTTTGCTCAGTTTCAAAAACCTGTCTAAGAGAAATGTGGTAATTTCCCCGACTTAAATGGCAGTATTTACCGAACCTATCTTCCAAACTGTCAGTCTGTACTCTTCCAAGGAGCAAATAGGACCTGTTTTTGTCAGAGAGCCAATAGCTACTGAAATCAGTCAAGGCAACTGTTGTATGTTTTAGAGCAAAGTGTGATTCTTTAGAAAGTATCCTGCATCATTCACCCCATGCCATAAACCGAACCAAGACACAAAGCTGTTTAAAAAATCAAATATGTCATGGGAATTAAAAGTTACAGGATCCTGCAAAACATTAATTAGCCTCTGGCCCTTAAGTAATGTTTTCACATTCACAATTGACCACCGAAGATTTATTATTTTTATAAATGTCGCAGTGCTTTCCCAATTTTGAGTTCCTTTCTTCGTGTCTAGTCTCAGAAAAGCAACAACTGTCTTATTATTTAAGATACGAAGCACCAATTTAACATCTTGCCTTTCAATTGAATTTGGAAAGAGAGTTTTTAAAGTTAGAGAGTTTCCATATTGCAATAGATCACGTTTTTCAGTCATGTGTAGCTCTTTTAGTGCTGTGACTGATGCAAAACCTCCCTCCATGCTGTCACTGAAATCAGAAAAACACAGAATCTGCTCATTTTCATTGAACCAGTTGTTACAGATACACTTTGAAATATGAACTGTATCCACAAAAGAGTACAGTGGGCGATCTGCAGAAGTTTGTGCAGGGTGACAGTACTTTACCTGTACTTCTGGTTGAGTACTAAAGTTTGATATTGCTTTTCTATAAATTGAATTATTGTCTGCCACCTCAAATCAAGCTGATTCTGATTTAAGAATTACTTCTTTTATGTATCACGAAAGTTCACCTTCGTAATCAAATTAGGATTTCAAATGTATTGCATCAGTTAACACAAGAAGTGCTTTGCCCTGTAAGGCTAAAGTTGCAGCTTTCTGTGAGATATGACTTCTAACTGATCACTATGTTTTTCAATGATGGACTAGTTAAAAGCCTACTGCAAAGCCTGGACAGTGTATTTGTGTTTGGCATAGAAGTAATGGCAGTGCTTCTGACAAACGTACATCCACGTCAGCTAATAGTATTTACTACTGATCACAGAATCAGCCAGTATAATATCTACACTGAGATGAACTTTTACATTTCAGGAATGAAACCTGTAACTTTAAAAATTTTTTTCAGTTTCCCTTTCTGCCAACTTCTCCACTAAATTCTGCAAATTATCTTCAATGAACGACAGAACACTATTAACAGGAATCTCATATTTATTACACGCCAAATAAATTTCGTTAAGAGCTTGACAGACCTCTTGTGTGTTCCAGACATTTGGGAAGTTTCATCTTTCCAACACATTTCAATTCCACACCATTAATAAAAACTTTGAGAAATAAATCACTGTTTATAACAGAGTAGCAATCAACTCTAGGGTAAGGATTGTGGGTAATTAACAATAAGCACACACTGTCTAATTTGTGATCTGCGATCCAGTAGCTATGCTTATTGCAGACACTTATTTTACTTTTTAGTTGGTCTATCAACTTCTCCTGCGTTTATACACTTTCTCGAATGGCGATGTGAAGGGCACTGTTTTCTAGTCGCTCCCTGCGACTTTCGGGGTCCCCTCAGGCTGATGGCGTACTGGACAAATATGAAAGGTAAACCGGTAACTTTGAAGGTACAGCATCTCAAAGAGAAAAGGTTAACATCAAATGAGATGCAACTATACAACCAGCTTTCCCCTTATGACGTTGTAAATTACAAATGTAGGCCTCTGCCTAACATTTGGTTCTTTAACCTACCTTTTCTTCAGACGATCCAATGGTGCTGTTAACAGTTTGCCAGTTCTTGGGTCGTACATACTTGTACTGCTTAATATGCCTTCTTCGCTGAAATGCAGCTCATAGACCTTAAAAGGAGGCGTACAGTTGATTGGTAAAGATGTTATGAAAATTACCGTTAAGATAGCTGAATTGTGTATTGCTTTCATTCGTAATACATTTCGGAATAAAAGTTACGCGTTACGAATTATGTAATGGTCTTATAGTACTTAAGAAAAACAACGATACTTACAACTGAATGTTTATTGGGCATCCAAATGGTTCAAATGGCTCTGAGCACTATGCGACTTAACATCTGAGGTCATCAGTGGCCTAGAACTTAGAACGAATTAAACCTAACTAACCTAAGGACATCACTCACATCCATGCCCGAGGCAGGATTCGAACCTGCGACCGGAGCGGTGGCATCCAATCTTGTCTGTGAACAGCCCAGATCCATTTAAGTCTTAGAGACTCATAGATGGACTGCCGAAAAAAACGAACGAATTGGCCCCTGCAAGATGGGGGGGGGGGGGGGGTGTCGCCCCCGTATGTATCCGCCGCTGCATCTACATGGATCCTCTCCAAATCAGACTCAAGTGCCTGGCAGAGGGTTCGTCCAACCACCTTCACAATAATTCTCTATTATTTCAGTCTCTGAACAGTGCGCGGAAAAAACGAACACATATCTTCCCGTGCGAGATCTGATTTCTCTTATCTTATTATAATGATCGTTTCTTCCTATGTAGGTGGGCGTCAACAAAATGTTTTCGCATTTGGAGGAGAAAACTAGTGATTGAAATTTTGTGAGAAGATTACGCCTCAACCGAAAATGCCTCGATGCAAGCTGTCACGTCTCTTTCTGTTTACTAGCGATGTTTTAGTTCTAAAAAAACACGACATTCTCTAGGTAATATCTGTAGGTTACACGAAAATTTGTAAATAAACGGTTCCATAATGTAGCAGTTTACGTCTGCTATGGTTGCTAGGAAACTAAAAAAAGAAAAATGTGGTGTCTTCTTGTTGTTGTTGTTCCAATGTGCAGCGCTACATACGCTTCCGTTTGTGAAAACCATTCTAAAGACCAATATAAACAATTACGCATCAGTTTCGCTTTTAAAATATTTCACTGAACTCAACAGTGTAACTTCTTGGCCGCTTGGTGCGCTGCAACCGCTGTGGGTAACAAGAAAGAGACGGAGCGCCGTGACTGTTATGTTAAGACTGTGCCGCAGCTGTAGTCTTTCCTTGTTTTGCGGTACTTGGTTTGTTCGCATTTCGATAAATAGTTGAAGTTCTTTTGTGATAACCGTTTTGATTGGCTACTGCTACATACAGGGAGTCTCAGGAGGAACAGTCAATATTCGGATATATGACAGAAATGACCATTCGAAACAAACATGTCTAGCAAGCATGAGCTCTAACATGCATACCTTAGCAGCTGTGAGCACTTGGTCATCTTAGATGCTGTGAAACAAATCTCTTCTACTTCAGCTCTTTGCTTTCCATATTTTGGGAGGAGGTAAGGGTCAAATGAAGAATGGGATAAAACTCGTCGGCTTTGAATAATGGCGTCATATTTTAGTCATAGATATTAATTTATTTTCGAATCATAGGTAATAAATTGGTTACCTTCTGTGGCGAAACGTAATAATCGTAACTAGAAATGGATGAATGTGTTATTAAGAAATAAATAATGTGTACGAGTTTTGATGGTGGTCGTAATTTTGAATCACTTGCGTAGATCTTGTGAATTGTATCTGTGTCTGATAGTGAGTCGTTCTAATTGCTGTTTCCTCTGCAGTCGATTCGTATCTTGTACTGTTTAGGTGAACTGAAGAAGTACTGGCGTAAGAAGAAGAACCGACGAACGCATAGCTGGCATCACGTACCTCAGTTGAATTACGATGGTTGTATTCTGTTCTTCAGCTGACCTATACATGTATATAGGATACAAATACTTTATCGCCTTCGCTAGTACTAGTATCGCATTCTTCAACTGAACTATGTAGGTCACCTGAAGAACAGGATACAAATTTTATGTTTCTCCATTTTTTCGCGTTCGTTAGTACTAGTATCGTATTTTTCAGTTGACGCTAGTACCAGCGAAGGTGAAAAAACTGATAAACGTAAAATTCATATATATATCAACATACGCACTCCATGCCATTGTCACATATATCACTTTATACTATGGTTCTCTATTGTAAGAGAAAGTGATATACGTCACGTTAAGTCCGAAATGTGGATGTACATGATACATGTCCACGATCTGTTGCCTCTGCATTTCAATCGTTTGTTTCTCATCATTCGTCTATGCTTTTAAATCTTTGCAGTGCAAGATGTGTGGTAACGTGTGCCGTCATTGATCAAAGCCGACGGGTTGTATCCCATTCTTCAATATTCTCACACTTTTTCATCTTCGCTGCTGTGAAATGGTCTCTACAACTGAACAAGTGCTCATAGCCTTTTCAGTTAAGCATTTTAGAGCTCATGTTTACTATATTCCGTTCATCATCATAAGAATAAACCTAATGTAAACAAACACAAACACGATGATTGATCAGAAGCCGTAGCACATGTACACTGGTGGAGTTACGCTCTTCGAAGTAGGCACTATTTATGTATTATAAACATAAGATACGTATGATGTGTATTATTGCTATGTTACGTGAAAGGAAACTTGAAGATATTCAAATGTTTTAACAGCCATCTATGTTTTTCCTGATCACGCTTTAGCTACGTAGTTTTCATTTCAAAAATGGTGTGCAGTTACAGCCTCTGCATTGTTGTGCTCTGATTGTCGCGTTGTTATCGAGCAGTACGGAAATGGCTGAGGCTGCTTCCTGTTGCGCAGTGAAACACGCGTGTGGACTACGGCTATCAAGTGAAGTGCAGAGGAATTTTTCATAAATTTACAGACAATCGGCTTCGAGGTTTTTCGATGGAGTGTACTGTACAGAGCTGACTCACGAATGGTTAGAGGATGTGTAACGAAATCGTAAGCATAACAGATAATCAACTGCAGTTTATGGTTCGTTGGTTCAAAACTCGTATGAGCTATTTTTTTCTCGTTCAATTTGAGATACCTACATCTCATAATCGTAAAATTCATCATCATTTTTTTGTGAATAATGCACGTCTTCTTGTTTCTAATTATATACAGCACGCGAAATTGCTGTTTTCATATTAAATACATATACTTAATTATCGATATTTCATGAAAGACTGTTAATAAAAGTTGCTTGAATTAAGAAAACATAACAAGTTAATTTTTAAGGTAGAAATGAAAAACCAAATACGCTTTATTTGGACTAAGTCCATCGTTTTATACCACAGACGTAGGTAAGTGTCGTAGAAACATGAAAAACAATCATTTTCACAGCATCGAGCACATCATACAAATGCTGCATTTTTACATTTGCCACTGTACCATCACAATATGAACCCAACAGAACTGATCTCGAGACAAGGTGCGGGATTTGGACCGAGAAGTAACAAGACTGTTTTGCTGCCAGACGTACTGGAACTAACGCACGCAGCTTTTCCACACGTCACTGCCTAACGCTGGTGGGATATAGAACGGTGAAAGGTGGCTACACTGAGCCACAGCGCCAGAAATCGCGCCAGAGAGTATTGTTCCGCCGCCTCCACTGGCAGTGATTATTGAGACGTAGCGGCAAGTAGTGCTTGCCGAGAAGTTGTGGTGGACACTGCTTGTAGCTGAAGTTAGAGTGAGATGCGTTAGTGGAGAGTGTTGTTCCATGTTTATGCAGTTATTGATGGGAGAGATAGCAGATGTTGTTCCAATGGAGATATTGTAATGATCTGAGTGCTTTTCGTCAATATAAATTAAGGTAACTAACTACTGTTCTTTATTTTCTTATTATTTGTGTGTCCTGAATAATGCTTCATTACAGGTTCAGTCAACTAAGCATCTGGCGTGTGTTCTTGTATTAGAGTGTAATTCTGGGTTTCTTGCACAATTATAGTATTTCTAATTTTCTTTTATCACGTCAGTATAAATGATATTTAAAAATTCTTGTCTTGTTGAAAAAGAACCGTGCCAGATGTGCGTTGAGTCATACCACCACATACAGAACAGCTACACTTGTGCTTGTTGTTTCGTAGGTTTTATAGTTGCTGGGGACTTAATTAATTAATTGTGTTAACGAAAATTTTCATTTCATTCTTTGTTGTTGTTCTATGCAGTCAGATTGCGTAATAATACTAGTCAGGGCCAGCCGTTTACGAGACTTGCGTAATCGGACATACAGCGACAGAAAATTAAAAAGTATTTGCATTGCATTCTTATATCTTAATTTTAATTAAGCCCCCATGCACGTGGCGACCGCTGCTTCGGATCGTCCCTTGGAATTCTTCTGATTGTAAAAATAGTAGACAGTAGTATTGTTGTAGTAATTTGTAGTTTAGTAATTGTAGTCTATTTTGCATGTGTGGATTTGGTAATTGTCATTCTTCTAATGGTATTTTCTTTTTTTTTTAGAATTTGATTTGTTGTCTTGTATACGCGTTGACGATTTAGTGCAATTATTTCAATTGTTCGTCAATCGTGTTTAAGGGAAATATTTCGTGTGAATGGTATTGTTGAAGATAAGGAGTCATTGTGTATAATTTTCGTACAGTGACGAGTTTTGTATATTTTGTAAATGATTACGCGATCAATGAAAAAGGCAAAAATAGTGAGAATAACGAAATTGTTGAGATGGCGAACTCGCCAACACAGGACAACAGTATGATGGATAATGAAGTGGAAAACAATGTAATAATTCGGGAAAATAGTCCGGAACCATTTCAAAATTTTTCTCAATCAGAAAATTCACAGAATACGAGATTAACGATAGAGGATTCTGAAATAGTATCGAACAGAGATAGCCTTACAGCTATGCAGAAGGAAGTTAGTTTTGTGGGAAATGTTAGGGGCGAAAAGAATTTCGAACAACTTAACACGGAGCAGTTGATGAGTGCAATACTAAATTTGGGATCTCGGTTAGAATCACAAATGGGAACAATGGGATCACAGATACGATCTGAATTTAAAACAGAGATAGGTACAATTAAAACACAGATGGGAACAATGGAAACACGGTTAGACTCACTTGGATCACAGTTAGGATCTGAATTAAAAACAGAGATGGGAACTTTGGAAACACGGTTAGATTCACGAATAGGGACATGTTTCAAAAATATGAAAGATGAATTAAAGAAAGAAATCAGAGAAGAAGTACAACCGATTTTGAATGCTCACAATAATAGATTAGTTGCAGTAGAGATTAGACAAAGGGAACAGGATAGAGAACAGGAAGAAAAAGATCGCGTGATAGTACAGAAATTTTCAGAGTTAAATTTACAACGTGCACACGATAAGAAAGAAATATTTGAGAGAATCGAGGAATCCGTACCAATTGACAGAATAAATAACTTAACGCAACAGTGTGAACAGTTAACTACTAAAGGTGACAATACCGAAACGCGAGTCGCGACACTTACGGAAGACGTAAATAAACAGAAAGAACAAATAGGCGATTTATCGGAAAGAGTTGAGGAGATTTCAGATAAACTGACAAGTCTTAGTTTAAATGGGGACAAAGATTCAGATGACACAGCACCATTGCCATTTGCAGAAACCGAAGAGTATCAGAACATAAATAAACATGTTGAAAATCAGGGAAAATAAAATGAACGCGTTAAAAGGGAAGTTGAGGCATTACGAAAGCAAGTGAAACAAATTGAAGGCGAAATTGTAGGTAAAGACAGTAGAAGAAATTTAGAATCACAGATAGCAGAGGGGTTTGAAGAAAATAATTTGTTTCATTTACGGGATGCAACAAGAGATCGCCAGGCGCGCGAACTTGACAATAATCGACCTTG
Source organism: Schistocerca cancellata (assembly GCF_023864275.1). Classification (NCBI taxonomy): domain Eukaryota; kingdom Metazoa; phylum Arthropoda; class Insecta; order Orthoptera; family Acrididae; genus Schistocerca; species Schistocerca cancellata. The sequence continues at coordinate 109,224,682 of NC_064636.1, read as the reverse complement.
GGACTGGGACAGACGCGGTAGGTCTTTGTCGCCACGAGGCGAAAACTTTGACTATAAACACTTTTTGACTGTTCGGAAATTTAAGATCTTCCGCAATTCTAAGAATGACATACATCCATGTTCATGGTTAGATCAATTTATGTACGCACTTCCACCAAATTGGCCACTAAGTCACAAACTGGAATTTATGTGTGGATATTTAGAAAACGAACCGGCGACGCGGATGCGCGCAATCATTAGAGATTGTAATAATCTGAATGATTTTTATCATGCATTTCTATCGGCATATTGGTCCGAAAACACGCAAGACAGAGTCAAACACAGTCTTATCATGCAGCGTAATTTCAAACAGTCTGAATTCCGCACGCCAGCGGAATATTTTGAAGACATGATTCGGAAGAATCAGTTCCTTTCCAACCCTTATAGCCCGACTGAATTAATTCGCATTTGTTTAACCAAGCTGCCACAATCCTTAAGACAAATTGCTTTAGCCGGAAGATGTAAAGACGACATTGAGACTTTTAAGACTTTGCTACAAGAACTCGAGTACGACAATGACGACGGGACTACCTGTAATTTTTTCAGTAACAGTAATGATGATAGATTTTCAGAGAAAAGGGATAGTGATCGGAACGGGCGTTATATGGGGAACTTTGAGAATGACAGACGTAACAGACAGGACAATAGATACCAGCCTTATGACAATAACAGACGTTCTAACAGAAATTACACAGACAATTATAATAACGGTAATTCCTACCGGAATGATCTATCATACGGAAACAGTAATCGGTATCATCAAGACAGAAATTATTCATATAGTAATAGAAATTCTTACTACAGAAATAACCAGGGTAGTAGATACAACAATAATTTCAGAAGTGACAGTCGAAATTACACAAGAAGTAGTTATGCAGACAGACAGGAAAACAGAAATTTTAATAACAGACACAACCAAGAAATTGTATCTAACAGACAGGAGGGACCTAATTGGCATCCTCCACGTGACAGAACTTCAGAGAGACAAGTGCAAATCGTAGAAATGGATCCGCGAAATGACGCGAATAATCAAAGACGTGACGTGACGCAAACAATCGACAATGACTAGCAGCTTCGGCTTCTGGCAGCAATATAGACGGTTCAGAAAGTAATGACACTACGGCTTTACACTACGTACGCCTGGAAGACATGAGAGACATTTTGTTAGACGAAAAGGAAAATAATGTAGACGCATTTTTACATCCTGTTAATAAAGTATGTGTGGGTAAGAATAAGTTCACTGCAGTTTTAGATTCTGGGAGCCCATTGAACGTCATTAGTGAATCAGTTTTTCGTATATGTGAAAGGACTATTGCCTGTCCTGTGTTACCTATTTCTAAAACTACAATTCGAGGAGCGATTTCTGGAAAAGGTGTAGAAGTTAAACAACAGACCAACTTAAATTTCAATTGTCAAGGATACGAATTTTCTGCTAATTTTATTATTGTTCCATTACTCAGTACACAAATTATATTAGGTATGGAGTTTCTTAACGCACATAAGGCAATTTTGAACTTTAAAGAGGGAAGTGTGAATTTGACTGTTGCCGGAATGCCGAAATGTTTGAAATTTTTCGAGTGTTTAACAAGATCTGAGTCAGATACAAAATGTTTAAGGTTTCTTACTTCTGATGTTTTCGTTGAGCATTATGACGACAATGTGTTTATTCATGACAATGACAATAGATACAGCGACGCGATGGATGATATAATTAATAGCGAAGAATTAATTAATGAAAAGGTTAAGAAAGCTGAAGTGCCAGATGACGTTGCAAGAGAAGAGCTGCACCACATTTTGACTTCACATGCTACAGTATTTAGTCATCACACAGGAACTATACAAGGCTTACAATATTTATTTAAAGTAAAAGAACACACACCATTTCGCGGGAAAACGTACGCTATTCCTTTGGCTTACAGAGACAAGGTTAAGAATGAACTTCAGTACATGTTAGATCAGGGCATTATTGAGCCTGCAGTCAGTCCTTATACTAGCCCATTACACGTTGTTCTTAAAAAGGATGGGTCAATTCGTTTGGTTCTGGATTCCAGACAGATAAATAATATCATCATTCCTGAAACTGACCGTCCACAAAATTTAGATGAACTTCTTCAACATTTTCATGGAATTAAAGTTTTATCCACGATTGATATGCGCGCAAGTTTTTGGCAAATAGAACTCCACCCTGATTGTAGAAAATATACTGCCTTTTTAGCCTTTGGTAACTGTTACCAGTTTCGGAAATTACCGTTTGGACTTACTGTATCTTCAGCAGCATTCATTCGCAGCTTAAATGAAATTTTACCTGTTTATCTTCGTGACAATATTACTTCATATGTTGACGACATTCTTGTTGCTAAACATTCTTGGAGTGAGCACAAAAAAATTTTGGATTCATTATTACGTATTTTTGCAAGAGTTGGCATTACAGTGAACTTAGAAAAATCTGAATTTGGTCGTTCTCAGGTGAAATTTCTCGGTCACATTATTTCTACAGAAGGTATTCTTCCTGATCCAGAAAAATTAGACGCTATTCGTAATTATGCTGTTCCTACCACAAAACGTGATGTTCGTAGTTTCTTTGGTGTCTGTAATTTTCTTAGACGCTTTGTTAGATTGGACGATTTGGCCACACCTCGTTTATGTGAACTATCCGGAAAGAAATCTAATTGGTGATGGGATGAGGAAGCTCAGTCAGAATTTGAACAACTTCGTGATGCTTTAGTTGCTGCTCCACTTCTTTCACACCCGGATTTATCTAAAGATTTTTGTTTGGCGACGGACTCATCATACAAAGGCCTAGGTGCACATTTATTTCAAGAGATAGAAGAAAACGGCGTTGTAGTACAAAAGACTATTGCATTTGGAAGTCGTGTTCTCTCGAAATCAGAAAAGAATTATTCGATTACGGAACTTGAAGCTTTGGCTGTTGTTTGGGCTTTTACAAAATTTCGCACATTTTTGTTTGGCAGACATACTAAGGTTTACACCCATCATCGAGCTCTGGAATTTCTCATGTCAACAAAATTAACTCATGGCAGATTGTCACGATGGGCGTTGTACCTACAGGAGTTTGATTTTAGTATTGTTTACATACAGGGTTCTTCAAATATTGTTGCTGATGCTTTATCACGTGCACCTATGGGTTTGAAACAAAGTGCTGAAGAGGACTGCAAGGAAAACAATTATTGTTTGATGTATATTCAAGGTGTTGCGTTTGAGAACTTTATTTCGTCTTCGCTCCAGGACATCGCTAAGGAGCAAAATAAGGATCCAATCTGGAAGGACATTAAGGAGAAGTGGAGGAGAAAGGAAAGCGTAGCGATAAGACAGCATTATTTAGTTCGCAATGACATTCTTTTTAAACGAAAATCGGTCGACAACTCTGTTTGGTTAGTTTGTATTCCTGATGAGTGGGTTAATAAGCTGATTTGATATACGCATTTCAGTTATGCACACTTTGGTCCCAGAAAATGCTTTCATAAATTACGAGAAAATTGCTACTTCAATAATATGGAAAAACGTATTCGATTTGTTCTTGCCAAATGCAAATTATGTCAAAAGGCTAAGCCGCCGACAGTTTCTCACAGAGCATCGTTGTTTCCTATCATTCCAGCAAAATTAAAGGACATGGCTGCAGTTGATTTGTTCGGTCCAGTGGTTCGATCTACTAATGGTTTTGCGTACATTTTCGTAGCAGTGGAGTTGACATCAAAATATGTGTGTTTTACACTGTTACACAAAGCAACAGCTCGTTCAGTATCTAATGCTTTCATTAACCATTTTCTTAAAGAAGTGGGTCATGTTGATAAGGTTATATCAGATAATGGATCACAGTTTCGTTCTAAAATTTGGCTTCGTACTCTACGGCGTCGTAAAATTAAACCAATTTTCATTTCACTTTTTCACCCTCAATCTAACGCTTCAGAGAGATGGATGAAGGAAATCAATAAATTGTGTCGTCTTTATTGTCATCAGAATCACAGAACTTGGGATCAGTATCTTCATATTTTTCAAAACATTCTGAATGAACTTCCTAACGACTCAACTTCTTTACCACCTATACTGATATTAAAAAACAAAGCACCGACAAATCGCATTTCTGAAATCGTTCCTTTTCCGCCTACACGGAAACTGCGGCATTCTGACGTTGTCAACCTGGCTCTACAAAATATTGCATCTGCGGCTGCTAGAAGAGAGAAATCAGCTAAGCGTCCTGGTCATTTAAAAATCTTGTCAGTTGGTCAGAAGGTGTTAATTAAGGCTCATCGTTTGTCTCACAAAGGAAAAGGCTTGTGTCGCAAATTTTTTCTGCTTTATAACGGTCCATATAGAATTCGCAAAATTATTCATGATAACACTGTCGAAGTAGAAACTCTTAAATCACGACGCTCTAAGGGAATACATCATATATCTAACGTTAAAATTTTTGTGGAATGATATACTTTTGAAAAATTTTTGTAGAATGACATACTTTTGAGAAACTAACAGTTGTATGTAAACACACGGAGAGTACAAGGATACCGCGCTGTGTTTTGGCGGCGGCATATACTCAAAGCAACAGTCAAGTCTGCGCGCCGCACAAGGCAGTCGTTGACCACAAACAATCACTTCCTACGTCACGCGCCTACAGCTGATCGAGCGCTCAGTGCGAATGCACTGACAGCCGTAAATAAATACACAGTCTAATTTCTCCGACTAAATTCAGTATAAAGCTATAATGACTTGATAAATTATGTTACTAACATTCAGTATTTTTCAGGATACGGTTCTATAAGATAGTTAAGAACTTCAGGTAAATTCTGTGTGTCTCCGACGTTAAGACGACTTGCTATCGAGAAAATTTCAGGAAAAATGTCATTTCGAAGAAGAAAGTAATAAACTAAAAAGGTAATTATTAATTGAGTTTATTTTTCAGGTAACATATTTCCACTTAGGTACGTACTTTAGACGTAATTTGCTGCTCGCGATTACGTGATTCATACTTTGTGCTAATTACATGTTCAATGAAATTACTTGTGAAGCGACGTGCTTGCGTACGTTAACTGATTTTGACAATGATTATTAATTAACTGGATTGTTACTTGTGTATATTATGCATCGCTTGGCTGCACTGCTTTTTCACTGATGTCATATTTTTTTAATTATGTGCCTGCTGTGCCTATTTATTTAAATTATAATTGTCACCTGATTAATTGTGCTGATGTGGTTAGGTATGTAAGTTATACTTTGTGATTTATCTGCTTGCGCCTTCATGTTTACTTATTAAGATACGGTGCTAATGACCTGTTTAGTACGTAAGATATATGTTTACTGCTATGCGTATGGATTGCACATTTACACATTTCTGCTTGTTGTCATAACTATACTTTAATTTGGTATATAGCAATGCTGATGTACAGTGTACGGACATGGAGTGTGGGTTACGATGTGGTATGGGTTACGGATTGTTCGCTTGGCGAAGCCTCGTTATAGAAATTGTGCTGCATCCACTTGTTGACATTCTGTTCACTACTGGTATATTTACTCGCTGTTGCTTGTTTTGCTTACGCTCAGTGCTTTATATTTTAACATAAGAAAATGAACTGCAGTAATTCGACGAGCGACTTTAGTACAAGAAACATCATAGAAGTCACATGAGCTGGAGGTTTTATGAAAGCTGTATAAATGTATGCCAATAGGAAGGAAGCTAACGACATGACATACCAACACAGTTATTACACTGCATTTTTCGTGAGCAATTGAAATAGGAAGTGACACTTGACATAAGAAATACTCCACACGTTTGCTTCTGTTTGCCATAATTCTTGAAGTGGTGTACACACTGTGAAATATTAGGATCATTCATACTCCGTAATCGTACTTAATTACTGAGAGTTATTCGAACTAAGTCTGTTAGAGGTCATGTATGCATTCTTTGTTTATAATTCATAATGAGTAGAAGATTTTGGTCAGATGGATTACACAGAGGTTGTGTGTTGACAGTGTGTCTTCGGATTGTATGGGATGATGAGGTTTGCATTAGAATTTTATCTGTACTTGTTCGAGGAGACTGACTTGAGGAAAGAGTTGTTATGGAAGTGAAATGATATTGGTAATAAGGTTTATATGTATTGATGATTGAAGAGGTATTATTGAGGTATTGAGATTGTATGAAGTTGTTGATTATTGGAGTTTTTGTGGACAAGAGGTAAGGTAAATGATACTGGCAATAAGGTTTATATGTATCGACGTATTGAATAGGTATTATTGAGGTATTGAGATTATATGAAGTTGATTGGAGTTTTGGTGTATAAGAGGTAAAATAAGTGAGGTGCATAATTTTTTTTGTTGGTCTATATGGAACAAGGAGGATGAAGATAGCAGACTAGAACACTAAAATGGAAGGAAGATTGTCTACACACACTTTGTTAAATCACTAAGCAGTATGTACTTTTTTTTTGGAGAGAGGAAGTTGCATATCTTAGCACACTGACAGTTGTTCAGCAACCGTACATTTTGATCTGGCTTGGCAAACATTGGTCTTGACATGATGACTATGACGTTGACTTAACTATTATTGACTGTTATACATTGCTGCCACTATTACTTGATACACATGATGAACATGAAATTTTGACAGAATTCCATTTAAACAGTTAACACTATTCAATTACACAGTAGTACTTAATGTGGATGAAAGATGAGTGAGTGTGTTTTGTGTGTTTTCCTTTCCTAATCCTACCCACCTATCTCCTAAATATTATTTTATTTGTTTGTAGTGGCTTGCACTGACACCCATAAATATTATAGGTTTACTGATGTTTGTGTATTTGTAATAGTAATATGACAATTATCTGATATTTGTGTGTTTGTTATGATTTGTATGTTTAGTGTAAGAGCATTGTAAAAGCATTTGTATGTGCATTCAAACTATTGTTCATGCTTGAACTGTCTGATTAGTGATGGTGAAATTATGGACTGTTACTTGTACTTTTTCTACATGATTGGTGCCACTAGGACATGTTTAATTTCTGCTAATGAACAGTGTGATCAGTGATAGTTGTTTAATTTCTACTGATGAACTGTCTGATTAGTGATGGTGAAATTGTGGACTGTTACTTGTACTTTTTCTACATGATGGGTGTCATTGATGGACTGCTTCTACTGAAATGATGTCACCTGATGCTGTCTGCACCTACTCAACATTGCTGGGTACCACTGCTACTGAGATGATGTCACCTGTTGCTGTTTGCACCTACTCAACATTGCTGGGTGCCATTGATGAACTGCTTCTACTGAGAAATGTGACTTGTTGCTGTGTGTACCTCTTCAACATTGCTGGGTACCACAAATGGAACTGCTTCTACTGAAATGATGTTACTTCTTGCTGTCTGCACCTACTCAACATTGCTGGGTACCACAGATGGAACTGCTTCTACTGAAATGATGTTACTTCTTGCTGTATGCACCTACTCAACATTGCTGGGTGCCACTGATGGACTGATTCTACTGAGATGATGTCACCTGTTGCTGTTTGCACCTACTCAACATTGCTGGGTGCCATTGATGAACTGGTTCTACTGAGAAATGTGACTTCTTGCTGTGTGTACCTCTTCAACATTGCTGGGTACCACAGATGGAACTGCTTCTACTGAAATGATGTTACTTCTTGCTGTCTGCACCTACTCAACATTGCTGGGTGCCACTGATGAACTGCTTCTACTGAAATGATATCACCTGTTGGAGTCTGCACCTACTCAACATTGCTGGGTGCTACTGCTGGAACTGTCAACTACTTGTTGTGAATATTTGTATAAACTGATTTTTTGTGTATTACTGTTTGTGAAAAGTTATGAGACTCTTACCTGTACATATTCGTCATTGCTGACGCTATTGATTGAGCTGTTTAACCACATAACATTTGTGTAAACTATTATGTAAAGTCACATGTATGAAAGAATTTGTATTGCTTAGTGTATTTTATATATTAGGCTATTGAAAGGTCAGTGCAAAGCCAAAATTTTATCTAGTTATATGATATTTACGTATTAATATTATCTTTTATTTTTGTCTGTATTTTTTTTGACGAATTTGGTGGTATTTTCACCACCAATGCTGGCAAAAATACCATCAAATTCTAGCCCGTGGAGGAAGGGCATATGAAAGGTGGCTACACTGAGCCACAGCGCCAGAAATCGCGCCAGAGAGTATTGTTCCGCCGCCTCCACTGGCAGTGATTATTGAGACGTAGCGGCAAGTAGTGCTTGCCGAGAAGTTGTGGTGGACACTGCTTGTAGCTGAAGTTAGAGTGAGATGCGTTAGTGGAGAGTGTTGTTCCATGTTTATGCAGTTATTGATGGGAGAGATAGCAGATGTTGTTCCAATGGAGATATTGTAATGATCTGAGAGCTTTTCGTCAATATAAATTAAGGTAACTAACTACTGTTCTTTATTTTCTTATTATTTGTGTGTCCTGAATAATGCTTCATTACAGGTTCAGTCAACTAAGCATCTGGCGTGTGTTCTTGTATTAGAGTGTAATTCTGGGTTTCTTGCACAATTATAGTATTTCTAATTTTCTTTTATCACGTCAGTATAAATGATATTTAAAAATTCTTGTCTTGTTGAAGAAGAACCGTGCCAGATGTGCGTTGAGTCATACTACCACATACAGAACAGCTACACTTGTGCTTGTTGTTTCGTAGGTTTTATAGTTGCTGGGGACTTAATTAATTAATTGTGTTAACGAAAATTTTCATTTCATTCTTTGTTGTTGTTCTATGCAGTCAGATTGCGTAATAATACTAGTCAGGGCCAGCCGTTTACGAGACTTGCGTAATCGGACATACAGCGACAGAAAATTAAAAAGTATTTGCATTGCATTCTTATATCTTAATTTTAATTAAGCCCCCATGCAACGGCTCGTCATAAAGGAAAAGGAGAAAATGTGGCACCTGGTTGACTTCGTGGTTCTGTTGTTGACAGGTTCGTTATTAACGTAGCAGGTGACACTTCAAAAAATGAAATTTATTTCTCGGATTCGGATGAAGAAGGAGCTAGGAGATTACCAGAAGACTGACTGTAATTAATACCTTCAGTGGCTTCAGTATTCAACAGTACGGTGAAATCCCTGCAGTATGCTTTTGAACCGTACACAGCTCGCTCAGAAAAATTACGCTATGTTCCCAAGTTAGAAATTTTCATCACTCTTGTCTGTAAGTGGAATACTGTGCTAGGTGAGAACTAGAGCATTTTATGCTATCTGTATGGTCGCGTAAGACGCGCTCGGTGGTGCTGGAGTTTTTCCGAATATTATTTCATTCTCTTTTAAAAATGAAATGGCAGTCGAAGCTGTATTGTTTCTTTGCTCGTCTTTTTTTTTACGTCTGAACTGCAACTGCTCACATCATTGCAGGTTAGTTGGCCAGTGGTGTCCAAGTTTAATGCGCCGGTAAAGCTGTTGTCCCGCATTATCTCTCCGTCTATTTGCGTGTAACGCAGCATAAAACGTATCTTTATGGTCGTACTTGACTGTACTGGTCATAGCTTGGCTTCCGCTACACGTGAAATGAAATCCAATGATAGTCAAGCAAAGGTGGAAGAATACATGGCGTTACGTCTACATCAGGTTTATTCTTATGATGAACAGAGTATAGACTCCCTTTTCTCGTTTTCGCCCATACCACCTCCTCCATAAATACCGTAAGCCGAACACCTGCAGTGTAAGAGATTTGTTTCACGGCATCGAAGATGAAAAAGTGCTCATAGCTGTGAAGGTACGAATTTTGGAGCCAATGTTTACTAGACTTCTTGGCTAGGAATTATCGTTCCCGCCATATCGCCGAGTACTGACCACTCCTTCTGGGACGCCCAGTTTATCTGTAACTACGTGTCGCGGTCTCCACTTGTGACAGACAAATTAAGTTTATTTTTCGATACTAGTGTCGATATCTTAAAGATACGTATTTAATTTTTAGTTACTACTGTGTATCCAAGTCCCCCATATAGCTGTAGATTTTTTCACGATACACGTGTCGTTTGATTTCCAACAGGTTTTAAGGCCTATTATTTCCTGTAATAAAGTAGAAATCCAACGAGGATTGAAAAATTTTGACTCACTCAGTTTCAAGATGTATGGAAACAAAATATTAAATTGAAAGGGCAAATAAAAGAAAACTTACTCCGCCCACAATTCGTCGCTTTTCTCGAGAAGTGGCATGTGGTTGAGTAACGCAAGAAATCTCCACCATTCTCCTGTTGATTCTCTTTTTTTCTGTCTCTACTGTCTCTTCTCAAAACTCGTGCTGTAATCAGAGATCAAACCACAATTTGAACTTTACGAAAACTGGGTGCTAAAGGGTCAAAACTGAGGTGACTATTTTCCGTGTTGATGTGTCTCTTTCCATGGGCTACAAGCAGATAGGGGCATATTATGAAGGCACAGGCAGCAGATTAGTTATTTCCTATTTTCATTGTATACTTGTCAAGTTTTTAATTTATTGTTGTAACGATAATTTCCTTCCTGTTTTTCTGATTTCATTGAAATCTCTTATCATCTCTTAAAGCAAATGAAGCATTAGCAATCACTTTGTGTCAACGTATTTCGAGACCAAGGTTGGTGCCAATCTGCAACACAAAGAACGTCTGCCGACGACAGCGAGAGACCGCCGTACAGACGGGGTGCGGGCAGGTCTCGCGTGCTGCCCGTGCACGCCTGCCTTCAGCTGCGGCGTCCGGTAACAGGGACGTTGTTGCCTCAGCCGTGCTGCACCAGTTCTTATGCCACGTGTTTGTTGCTCACTTCTGTCAGCATTGTTATTAAAATATCACCGATGGCTTTCCCTGTTTTCTATTATACAGAAATATTTCAAACCAATGCAAATTTTACGGATAAAAATTACTCCTATTTTTAAAAACTGATTACTTAAAGACGAAAAGTTTTAGCAATACTGCTGCGGCTAATTGATATTTCGCGATTTTTTATTGGGTTATTAGTAAAGAACACCTGTTACAGTCGAAATGAAACAAATACCGAAAAGTACCGACCATTCGAAACTGAAACACTGGTAGCGGTTTTAACCTGTCGGTTTCCTCCTTAACTAATCGCAAGCTCCCGTTAAGCAATGTTGGTAAAGTGTATTGTTCGATACAAAGCAACGATTTATTTACGGCAAATACAATGTAGAGGACTGTTGTTGCTTCAAACACGTTTTAGACTCAGCCTATAGCCGCCCCTGGAATAGAAGTTTTACAGGATGTATAAAAAAGAGTCATTCGATTATAAAAAGTTGTAACTGTTATGTTATTTGTGGTACGTGAGTGAACAACGTCTAGTTGGGAAGAGCAAACTCTCGACATTTAAATGGCTCCTGCTAGGTGGCAGCAGTGTGGGCCAATTTTAGTTCTATAATTCGTTCATCATAAGAATAAACCTGATGTAAACATTGCACTATGTATTCTTCCGCTTTAGCTGGAACCCTATTGAATTTCCGTGTCACGTGGGACTGTAGCCAAGCTGTCTCGAGTACTGTCAAGTACGAAAATAAGGGTACGTTTTGTGCTGTGCGTTATGCGCTCATCGACTTCAGCGATAGTACGGGATAACAGCTTTACCGGAGCATTTAACTTGGACAGCACAGGCCGGTCACATCGTACAGCCAGCCTGCAGTGACGTGGCCAGCTGCAGTTCACACGTAAAAGGAGGCGAACACAGGAGCGTAAAACTTCGAATGTTATTGAATTTTTAATCAGAATGGAATAATACACTGCAAGTCTGCAACAATACTCTCCTTAGACGACCAGACGAAAACCACAATACCTTAAAGTTTTTAGTTAATGTACTATTGTAATTAAAAACGAGAATGATGAAAATTCCTGATTTAACCACGACGTATTTTTTCTGCATAAGCTGTGTGTAACGTAAGAGAGTATTGAAGGATTTCACCGTATAGTTCCTCATCCGAATTCGAGAAATATATTTCAGTTCTGGAAGTGTAACCTACAAGGTTGATATCGAGCCTATCAACAACAGAATCTACGAAGCCAACCAGGGGCAGCATTTTCTTTTCTTTTATGACGAGCCGTTCTATATCCCGCCAGCGTTCGGCAGTGGCTTGTGAAAAAGCTGCGTGCGTTAGTTTCAGTTAAGTTTGGCACCGTAAGAGTTTTGTTAATTCTCGGTCCAAATCCCGCAGGTTGGCTCGAGATCAGTTCTGCTGTAAAAATGCAGCATTTTTATGATGCCTCGATGGTGTGAGAATGAATGCTTTTCATGTTTCTTCGGTACTTATCTACCTCTGGGGTATAAAATGATGGAAATAGTCCAAATGAAGAGTATTTGGTTCTTCATTTCTGCCTTCAAAATTAAACTGTTATGTTTTCTTATATCAATCAACTCTTATGAACAGTCTTTCATAAAATATCGATAATTAAGAATTTTTATTTGACATGGAAACCGGAATTTTGCGTCCAATATGCAATTGTAAACAAGAAGACGTGCATTCTTCATAGAAATTGATGATGAGCTTTATAATTAAGAGAGCTAAGTATTTGAAATTGAAAGAGAAAAAAAAAAAGAAAAGCACAGGGATGATTTGAACTAACGCACATATAATCTCATGTGATTCATACATATTCCACTATGCTATCAAATGCGCTATACGTTCAATGTTAGGATCATTGCAACTACAATTTATACAACCCTGGGAAAACTTTAAAGCCGATTACCTCCGTAAATTTATGAAAAACATTAAGAACAGCCCATTTCTCGGCACTATTTAACCATATTCCACGCGCGTGTTTCACTACAGAACAGAAAGCAGCCTCAGCCATTTTCATACCGCGCGTTAACAACGCGACAATAAGACCAGAACGCTGCAGATCCTCTGAAATAAAGTCTACGTAACTAAAACGCGATTAAGCAAAACATTGATGGCTGTTAATACATTTGAATATCCTACAGTTTCATTTAAAGTAAGTAATAAGATATCTAATAGTAAGTAGGACCTAGTGCAAAGACCGTAACAACACCAGTGTGCGTGTGCTACGGCTTCTGACCAACCTTCGAGTTTGTGTTTGTTTACACCAGGTTTATTCTTATGTTGAACGGATTGTAGCAAAAATGGTTTGGGGACAACAGACAGCGTTTTGTGTTCTCCGTTTTGGGCACTACGGGTCAGTGGTAGCTGTTCAGCGTGACTTTGGTACTGGGTACGGTGTGGATCCTGCTACAGCACAGAGCATTAGACGACGGCACGAACAGTTCCGAGAAACAGGCCGTTTGTGTGAAGGCAGATCGCCGGGCCGCCCCCCGAGTGTCTGACACAGGCGTCGAACGCATCCGCCGTAGTTCCACGAGGAGTCCGCGGAAATCCGTTCGCCGTGCAGCTCGGCAGCTCAACATGCCGTCGAGGCTTACACACGAAACCGAACAACATTGAGCTACCGCAAGCTCTTCTTTAAGGTGACAACAACGCGCGGATTCTGTAATTTCGTTATTGGCAAGTTGCAGGATGACAGTTTTCATCCACACTTAGTTTTTAGTGACGAGGCAACATTCCATTAAAATGGAAAGGTAGAATGGAAGTGAGCGTATGGCATTTTTGTCAGGGAGGCCCCAGCCGGGGACATTCGGCCGCCGAGTGCGAGTCTTACTGCAGTCGACGCCACACTGGGCGACTTGTGTGCCGGTGATGAGGATGAAATGATGATGAGGACAACTCTCAGTCCACGAGCGGAGAAAATGTCCAACCCAGCCAGGAATCGAACCTACCCCCGCTCGATGGGAGGCAAGCACGTCACCACCCAGCTAAGCAGGAGGACAATGGAAAGGCGAACCGTTATTGCATGAGAATATGAATGAACTGAGACACTGCATAACAGCGGCTGTGCTAGCTGTAACTCAAGACAAGCTCGCTGCAATGTGGTAACAATCTGAATACAGCAGTGACACATGCGGTGCATCTCAAAAGGGGCATATTAAATACCTATGAAAAGTTATGAAAGGGTTTCCTGTTCACTGTTTATGTTAGTTTATGTTAGTTTATGTTAGTTTATGTTAGTTTATGTTAGTTTATGTTAGTTTCAGAAATCTGCCAAAACGAATGATTCTTTTTGACGCACCCTCTATTTTGTTGTTCTATTTTGAAACGACATCATTCATAAAAATGATGTGACGTCCATTTTTTTCTGGAATTACAAAAATTACTCCAGAAAAGTGAGGCTTTTTTTCAAATTTGAAAAACTGCGTTGCGAGGTGCACGGTCATACACTTACTACCAGATTGTTTTTATTATGGAGACTCGAGTTTATGACTATTACAAGCGAACCGGCCTAACGTAAAATGAGTTATGCCAATATTTTTCTTGTTATATTCCGTGTTAGGATGTATGGAAAAATTTGATTTTCAAAGTTGAAGATATATATTTTATTATTTTAGATTGTCATAAAGATTGTCTGGCACTCGACATCTTCGCTACTAACTGCTTACTGCAAAACTATATAACTTGAAAGATACACACATCAAACAAAGTTTGGCGTCACCCTGATTCCCAAAACTCCTGAAGACAGCTGTTGACTGTGGATATTGTATCAAACACACAGTCCCTTTGACTATTCAGAGATGTCACTAAACCCACCCAAAGATGTAAACAACCGTCCATGAGCAGCGCCTGATAGACGGAAGGGGTCGGACAGCCCATCAGTCCAGTCATTCCACTAGGATGGAGGTACATGTCTCGTGTTGTCGTTAGTTCAAACATACCTAGATGGTTAATGCCGCGGTTAGACCGCGTCCACATTTTTACTTTGTGACAGGAAGGGCTCTCAACAGGGGAAGTGTCCAGGCATCTCGGACTGAACCAGGCGATGTGGCTCTGACATGGAGGAGATGCAGAGAGAGAGAGGAACTGTCGATGACATGCGTCGCTCAGGCCGACCGAGGGCTACTACTGCAGTGGATGCCCGCTGCGTGCGGATTATGACTCGGAGGAATCCTGATAGCAACGCCAGCATGTTGAATAATGATTTTCGTTCAGCTTTCGGACGTCGTGTTACGATTCAAACTGTGCGCAATAGGCTGCATGTTGCGCTACTTCATTCCCAACGTCCATGGCGAGGTCCCTCTTTGCAACCACGACACCGTGCAGCGCGGTACAGATGGGCTCAACGACATGCCGAATGGACCGCTCGGGATTGGCATCACATTCTCCTCACCAATGAGTGTCGCACATGTCTTACAATCGTCGGAGACTTGTTTGGAGGCAAGCTGGTCATGCTAAATGCCTTAGACACACTGTACAGCGGCTGCAGCAAGGTGGAGTTTCGACGCTGTATTGGGGTGGCATTATGTGGGACGCTGTAACGGCTGTACGATACGTGAATGCCATCCTCCGACCGGCAGTGCAACCATTCGTCTTCATGGACGACAATTCGCTCCCCCATCGTACACATCTTGTGAATGATTTCCTTCAGAATGACGACATCGCTCGACTAGAGTGGGCAGCATGTTTTCCAGACACGAACCCAATCGCACATGCCTGGGATAGATTGAAAATGGCTGTTAATGGACGAGGTGACCCATCAACCATTCTGAGGGATTTACGCCGGATCGCCGTTGAGAAGCGGGAGAATCTAGGCCAACAGTGCCTTGATGAACTTGTGGGTAGTATGCCACGACAAATACAGGCATACAAGAGGACGTGCTACTGGGCATTAGAGGTACTGTTGTGTACAGCAATCTGGACCATCACTTTTGAAGGTCTCACTGTATGGTGGTACAACATGCAAGGTGTGGTTTTCATGAGTAACAGAAAGGGCGGAAATGATGTTTATATTGATCTCTGTACCAATTTTCTGTATAGGTTGCGGAAATCTCGGAACCGAGGTGATGAAAAACTCTTTTTGACGTGTGTATTTGTCCGATGTTAAAGACATTTTAATAGGTTATATTCATATATATTGGCAGTGGAAATCTCATGTTACAAATTTTTTAACCACCCAAAAAAAGTTCTTTTTTTTTTCTAAAGTGACTTTTTCTGTGACCGTATGAAATTTATAAAGAGTGATATAAAAGTCTGGTGCTGTTGCGTGGACCGCGGTAAATGGGAATAACAGTGGGCGCAGTGGCGGCATCAGGTGTTATGTTGTGTCACAGGGAAACTCTTTTCCAACAGCACAGGGTTCGTGGCATACGCACGCTGTTAATCGCGAGGTCCAGTACGCACAGAACTAGTCTTAAATATCACTCTTTATACCATCCCTATCACACTATATAGTCGCAGTGGTTGTAGCGTCTTACAGATATTCTAAACGAACCCATGCTTTCTGTTGTGTTTGTCCTGGACTGAGAAACAGTTACTTTAGAAAAATCATATGAACTTTTTTTTTGAGATGCTGCAAAATTCTGTAACTTGAGATCTCCCCTGCGAATATGTGTGCATAACCTATTAAAATTTCATTAACATCAAGCATGGTGTGGGTTCCTGTAGTCATGTCCTAGTTCATGAACCACGGGCAACGTATGAGTGGCCAAGTAAGTGGTCCCGACAGTCGGGATACCAGTTACTTTGGAATAAGGCTGGGCATCTCGGACATATTCTGAGTCGTGGTCACCTTTGTGCTCATACGGCAAAGACTATCAAATCCACCGGTTAGTCCCTCAGCCGCTAGGGGTAAAAC
The DNA here is from genome assembly GCF_023864275.1 of Schistocerca cancellata. Classification (NCBI taxonomy): domain Eukaryota; kingdom Metazoa; phylum Arthropoda; class Insecta; order Orthoptera; family Acrididae; genus Schistocerca; species Schistocerca cancellata. Next base: position 109,207,984 of record NC_064636.1, on the reverse strand, counting down.
CCAATGGGACTGGTACTTTAAATATCATGCTGGCAACAATCAGAGCAAAATGCCTCGGACCTTTGGTGGTGACAGAGTCCCACCTCTAACTGACAAACCAGGGACTCCTAAGAAACGACTTGGCAAACAAATGGTAATGAGATGGGGAGCTATTAATATCAATGGGGGCTACTCTGGGAAGAAGGTAGAGCTGGCAGAGGCTGCAAGTAAGATGGGGCTGGACGTTTTAGCTGTTAGTGACATTCGGGTAAGGGGTGAGAAAGAAGAGAAGTGGGAGAATACAAGGTCTACCTGTCAGGAGTCAAAGCAGGAATAGCACAGTGGGGTGTAGGGCTTTACATCAGGAAAGAAATGGAACCCAGCGTAGTTGCAATAAGGTATGCAAACGAACGACTGATGTGGATAGATTTGAGAGTGTCTAGCAAGAAAATTAGGATTGTGTCAGTATATTCGCATTGTAAAGGGACAGATCAAGATAAGATAGATAGTTTTTATGAGGCACTCAGTGATGTAGTTGTTAGAGTAAAGGACAAGGACAGTGTTCTGCTCATGGGTGATTTTAACGCCAGGATTGGAAATCGAACAGAAGGGTATGAAAAGGTTATGGGTAAATTTGGAGAGGATATGGAGGCCATCAGGAACGGGAAACAACTCTTGGATTTCTGTGCCAGTATGGGCTTAGTAATCACAAACTCCTTTTTTAAACATAAGAACATTCACCGGTATACTTGGGAAGGCAGGGGAACCAGATCTGTCATTGACTATATAATAACAGATCAGGAATTCTGTGAGGGACACACATGTATTCAGGGGATTCTTTGATGACACTGATCATTATTTAATCTGCAGTGAAATTGGGATTGTGAGGCCGAAAGTGCAGGAGGTCAGGTCCATATGTAGTAGGATAAGAGTGGAGAAACTTCAGGATAAGGAAATCAGGCACAAGCACATAAGAGCGATCTCAGAAAGGTACCAGTTAGTTGAATGTAGTCAATTACAGTCATTGGAAAAGGAATGGACAAGGTACAGGGACACAGTACTAGAAGTGGCTAAAGAATGTCTTGGAACAGTAGTGCGTAAAAGTAGGATGAAGCAAACAGCTTGGTGGAATGATACAGTCAAGGCAGCCTGTAAAAGGAAAAAGAAGGCGTATCAAAAATGGCTACATACCAGAACTCAGGTAGACAGAGAAAGTTATGTTGAAGAAAGAAACAAAGCCAAACAGATAATTGCAGCATCCAAGAAGAAATCGTGGGAAGACTTTGGAAACAGGTTGGAGACTATGGGTCAAGCTGCTGGAAAACCATTCTGGAGTGTAATTAGCAGTCTTCGAAATGGAGGTAAGAAGGAAATGACAAGCATTTTGGACAGGTCAGGAAAACTGCTGGTGAATCCTGTGGATGCCTTGGGCAGATGGAGGGAATATTTTGAAGAGTTGCTCAATGTAGGTGAAAATACGATCAGTAATGTTTCAGATTTCGAGGTAGAATGGGATAGGAATGATGATGGAAATAGGATCACATTTGAGGAAGTGGAAAAAATGGTCAATAGATTGCAGTGCAATAAAGCGGCTGGGGTGGATGAAATTAAGTCGGAACTCATCAAATACAGTGGAATGTCAGGTCTTAAATGGCTACACAGGATAATTGAAATGGCATGGGAGTCGGGACAGGTTCCACCAGACTGGACAAAAGCAGTAATCACACCAATCTTTAAACATGGAAACAGAAAAGATTGTAACAACTACAGAGGTATCTCTTTAATCAGCGTTGTGGGTAAAATCTTCTCAGGTATTGTTGAAAGGAAAGTGCGAGTATTAGTTGAGGACCAATTGGATGAAAATCAGTGTGGGTTTAGGCCTCTTAGAGGTTGTCAGGACCAGATCTTTAGCTTATGGCAAATAATGGAGAAGTGTTATGAGTGGGAATTGTATCTATGCTTTATAGATATAGAAAAGGCATATGACCGGGTTCCTAGGAGGAAGTTATTGTCTGAACTACAAGATTATGGAATAGGAGGCAAACTTTTGCAAGCAATTAAAGGTCTTTACGTGCATAGTCAGGCAGCAGTTAGAGTTGACAGTAAATTGAGATCATGGTTCAGAGAGGTTTCAGGGGTAAGACAAGGCTGCAACCTGTCTCCACTGTTGTTCATATTATTTATGGATCATATGTTGAAAACAATAGACTGGCTGGGTGGGATTAAGATATGTGAACACAAAATAAGCACTCTTGCATATGCAGATGACTTAGTTGTGATGGCAGATTCGATTGAAAGTTTGCAAAGTAATATTTCAGAGCTAGATCAGAAATGTAAGGACTATGGTATGAAGATTAGCATCTCCAAAACGAAAGTAATGTCAGTGGGAAAGAAATATAAACGGATTGAGTGCCAAATAGGAGGAACAAAGTTAGAACAGGTGGACGGTTTCAAGTACTTAGGATGCATATTCTCACAGGATGGCAACATAGTGAAAGAACTGGAAGCGAGGTGTAGCAAAGCTAATGCAGTGAGCGCTCAGCTACGATCTACTCTCTTCTGCAAGAAGGAAGTCAGTACCAAGACTAAGTTATCTGTGCACCGTTCGATCTTTCGACCAACTTTGTTGTATGGGAGCGAAAGCTGGGTGGATTCAGGTTACCTTATCAACAAGGTTGAGGTTACGGACATGAAAGTAGCTACGATGATTGCAGGTACTAGTAGATGGGAACAATGGCAGGAGGGTGTCCACAATGAGGAAATCAAAGAAAAACTGGGAATGAACTCTATAGATGTAGCAGTCAGGGCGAACAGGCTTAGATGGTGGAGTCATGTTAAACGTATGGGAGAAGGAAGGTTACTCAAGAGACTCATAGATTCAGCAGTAGAGGGTAGGAGGAGTCGGGGCAGACCGAGGAGAAGGTACCTGGATTCGGTTAAGAATGATTTTGAAGTAATAGGTTTAGCATCAGAAGAGGCACCAATGTTAGCACTGAATAGGGGATCATGGAGGAACTGTATAAGGGGGGCTATGCTCCAGACTGAACGCTGAAAGGCATAATCAGTCTTAAATGATGATGATAACATCAAGCAAATACATTTCAGGCGATATATAGTTTTGAAGTGAGAAGTTGGTAGCGAAGACGCTGAAAGCTGGAATCTTTACTACAATTTAAAATAAAAAATATATAATGAACTTTAAAACTAAATTGCTTCTGCACCTTACCGACATCGCTCTGTCTTTAGACGTCCATTTTGACCTTCACAGATTGGGACAACATCTCGACCTGACCACACCTGTCAATCTGGTTAGTGCTGTTGATTACCTAACCAGAAAAATCCAAAAGGCGTTGAAGGCCTCTACTTGCATTGTCCCAAGGTTCTTAACCCCCACTAGATGAATTGCCTTCCCTATTGCCAAACAGAGGACCTGTTATGGTTCTGCATCTGCTCCTCAGCAGCAGCTACTCTTTCTACTCCCTCTAAATGTTCAATGAGGCTATTCACATTTTCTCTAGTTGTGGAAATGATTCTCTTCTGCCAGTACCAAGGCAGCTTACCTGCCAGTCTAATTATAATAATTTCCGGTTTCATCTTTTCTGTCAAATGTGACACCCGTGAAACCCACTTTATGGAGAACCCTTTTATGGAGTCATGACGCGGAGAAAAATTTTTACCATTCCTGAACTTTCTTAAAATATCGTTTTGTTTGTTGCTTGATCAGTACTCGTTAAGCAATGCAGTTTTAAATTCAGAAAGAGTTTTGCATCGTGTCATTACGTAAGCCGACCACCGGAAAGCACTTCAGACAAATGACTCCCTATGAAAGAAATTTTCTCTCGTTCCGACCACGTGCTAGGCAAAACATCGGCAAAATTAGCGATAGATGCGAGCAGACCAAGGATTCAAATCAATACGAGAGATCCACGAGACAGAAAATTACATAGAAATGTACTCAACTCTGCACTGGAACTGTACTTCTGATGCTATAATTCTCCACCTGAAAGATGGAATCTGGCAAAGTGCCAACTTAACCCAAGATGTAAAGCAGAGGACAGGGAATTAAATACCTCTCTGCCCCCATGGTGCTCTGCTCCCAGTATGCTCGCGTCGACCGCTGCCAGTTACCTGTAACACAACACATCAACGGTAGACAATACTCTGAGACATAAACTACACAATCTTATCTAGAGAACTGGTGATCAGTACAACTGAATGGAGACAAATAAGCCTCGGTGAGTTACTTGGCCAGTGCCAGCCCTTAAGCTTTGATTAATAAGATCGCCAAAAATCATACCCTAAAGTTAGGATGACAAGAATTATCTCGGCGCACATTTACACGCCAAACTACGAAATGAACTACGAGGCAGAGTAGAGGACGTATCTCGGCGTGTCTTGAAACGCCAGAGCCGAACTTAACTCATTCCTCGTTGCACTTCTAGCTACGTCTTTAACTAGGCTTCGTGTCGGTTGGTTGGGCGTAGCCACACTTCCTCAACTGCCGTCAGGATACTTAGTCACGACACCGAGGTAAGTGATAAACAACTGAAACAATTCCAAAGGACTTTTAGTACACTGGCACATTCAATTATGCCGCATGCAACCCACCGAAGCAACTCGGCGACTCCAATGCAGTCGGCCGGCGTAGCTTATAACAGACTCGAAGGAGCTTGTCCTTCCGACCTCTAGGAAGACCAAACCACCGTGGGCGGTGGGTCTGCCCTCACGACTCAACACGCCGCAGCCGCTGGCCCCGCTCCTCCGCTGTCCGACTCGTCCTCTCGCCGCCCTGCCTACGTACACAGCCCCACGTGACTCTCGCTCACCGCCGATCCCGACACACCTCCCCAGCAGAGCCAAAGATGAGCAGAAGACAAACAAGCACCGAAGTCGACTCAAAGACCAAACTGACGATCGATGGAAACTGGCGCCAGAAACGCACCAGTTCAGTAGCTAATGACGAAGCTCATTGTTTTGAGGATCATAAAATATTTTTTTCAAGATGGCTGCTGTCATAACGAGTAGTTCAGAACATATAGTTCGTAGGTGAAAGTACATATAGGCCTAGAACATCTGGGGCCAGGCTGTCTGCGGCTGAGGGTAAATGGAGCAACAGCTGTGTCTCTTCTCGAGAGCAGTGTGCCCTAGTGCGATGACAAACATTCTGAAATATTCGCTTGTGTTGTATATGGTTCGTTTTCTTCAATCATGGGCTTCAGTCGTGACTTTTGTGACAGTGATTAATAATTAATTCCGAGTGATAACTTATTAGAGGAACTGGGTGATTGTTGATTGCCATGAACAGTGACCGCTTAGCAGGCCAGTGTTGACGGACTTGATTACTTTTGTGCACTATCTTAATTGTTTCGTGTTCCTTAAATGCATATGAAAGCACTGTTATAGTGAATTGATACGTAAAATTTTTGTCACATGTGAATTGTTTTCAGTCGCTGGACTGTGTTGTGTGATTACTAACACTGGGACAATTTAACTATCTATGAACCTGTGCAGTGGGTAGCACTCTGCTTTCCTTTGTTTCGAACTGTATGTGAGACACAAATCTGGCCATATCGGTGAATACTTTACAGCGAGAGTGTAATTAAAGTGGTATAAATCTACCTCCAGTGTCGACCACAATATCGCTGTAGACTGTTAGTAGAACTAACATCTTTCAGTCAATTCTGGAGCCAGAGCACCTATCGAGAAGAACAATAGAGGCTTATGCAGAAGGAAGTAGAATTGTTCTACATTCTTCCAAATTATTCCAAAAGTGCTTCAGGTGCTATTATAAATAAGCTTAAATATTCATTTTAAGCCTCCAATTAGCCCCAAATTATGTAGTCTTTTCTTTTGCAGACCATGGGATGACAGAAACGTCCAACAACAGGTAGTCAGGAATATGGCGCGAAACTGGTTATTCGAATGAAATTCAAGAGGATATTAGAAGAAATTACTTCTGGACGAACTGGACACTGCGAAGCTGAAAGGAAATGTGACATTCCAAGACAAACCATTGTGAAGAAATTGAGAAACAAGAATAACTTGAAAGCTGGAACGCCCACTGTTCTTACCGAGACTGAAGAAATATGTTTTGTAAAAGACTGTATCAGTGTCAGTGACGTGGGTCTTCTAGTATCAGTCTTTGACTTCAGGTGCATGGTTAAATCATATCTTAAGACATGAAAAACAAAAGTAGACTGCCTTGCTGATAATATGCTTGGATGGGCCTAAGGAAAAGCATTTTTAGAGAGTCATATTTCTGAACTGTCTCACAAATTTACAGTCTGTATTTCAAGGAAGGGTGCTGCTGTAAATGAGAACGTAATCAATATCTTTTTTAGAGAAACACAAAGCCGGGGTTGAAGGCGTTCCTGCTGAAAAGTTTACACTTTTGCTGAAAATATGTTTACTGGCCTACCAGCAAAAGAAAGTGCTTGTTTCGTCGGACATGTCGACGTCCTAAGAAAACAGGACACCTCAAGACCGTGCTTCACTCTTATAATGTTGGGGAATGCAGCAGGAGAATTCCTTCCGCCTTATCTTATTGATAAACGCAAACGATAATGGACTGACTGGATATACAGGCACCTCCTGGAACGCAAATAAACACAGCAGATTAGGTGGCTAGAACAGAGTTGAATGGCAATTGAATTGAAACTCACTTCCTCATATTTGCCTCAAATAAGGAAGGAAGGAGATTAATTATTGAGATATTCTCTCTTCTCAAATCCCAATGAAAACTTCAGAGTCTTGTGAGAAAAAGAACATGTATTTCATTTGCATCCCACCGAACGCTACTAGTCTTCTGCGATCTTGAGATGTTGTTTATTTTTCTCCTCTGAAAAGATTCTTTGTTAGTGGAGGAAGACAGAAAATGAAAATAAGAAACAGCGTTTTCTGAAGGGTACATTTAGTGGCGCATTGGCGAATATTTTGCGTTTAGGTGAACAGGCAGCGTCTTCAAATGTAGTGAAAGGATTGAGAAATGTGAATTTAAATGCGATGGGAGTCTTATGGTATCTCCCTGATATGCTAGAAACAAAACAAGTCTTGTGTTATGAGACGTGTGGTAACTGAATTCCAGAAAAATTTGGAGACGGCGAGAAAGTCATAGTTCAATGTGAGGATCGTCGAAACGTATATGTAGCCCATAGAACCAGGGATGATATGGATGTTATTTCAGGAGAGGATATGCATTAAAAGAACAAACAACTTTCATAGCAAAGTTTTTATTTAATTTAAAATACGTTTTAATTCCCCTGAACTTTAAAGAGTGGTTTATGTACCATCAGCCTGCCCCTTATTGGGGAACTAATGTATCAGTAAAGAAGTGGACATTCTTGCACACAGGTGTTAATGCCGGTCTTTGTGGCCAAGTGGTTCTAGGCGCTTCAGTCCTGAACGGCACGAATGCTACAGTCGCAGGTTCGAATCCAGCCTCAAGCATGGAAGTGTGTGATGTCCTTAGGTTGGTTAGGTTTAAGTAGTTTCAAGTTCTATCGGACTGATGACCTTAGATGATAAGTCCTATAGTGCTCAGAGCCATCTGAACCACTTTTGAACAGGTGTTAATACTACGTGGGTAACCAACACTGACTGCCGTGAGCAAAAGACTGTCTACCGCGCTGCCATCTGTTGGCGACGCAAGGCAACAGCTGTGTGGCCCGCCGTTCGCCGTCCAGCAGCAGCCGACAGCTGGCAGTCACGTTTATTTCGCATTCTGTCATCTTGTCGGAAAGTATTTGAAGTAGAGCTCAACCCAGCAACAGCGTATGTCTTGTTCATTAAAGACTTTGACATAAGGGAACGAAGATTTGCAGTAATTATCACAAGGATATTTAATACTCGTTCTCTTAGTTCGTGGCAAATGCCATATAGTGTACGGCTCTTTCGTGGTAGGCTGAGCTCATTGATATATATATCAAATCAATTTTTGGCAGGGGTGTATCTTATTGTGGATTATGCCCCTCAATGTCTTAATGCTAACCGTGGAGTGTGCGTGTACGAGTCGATCAAATATCATTCTTTTGCTGTTTCGATTTCTACAAATCGATTTTCATCGCATATCGGTTCATGCGATGCGTTCACGATTCATTCTATTCTGCGATGGCACGATACTTACGACATGCAAAAAGTTCTACATCTTAGTCAAATGCGGCAGGACATGTCTGAAATTGTTAATGGGATTAGAATCGAACTGTGTCATGATAAGATATGCCAGAAATAGTTCATTTATGAGTAAACATGCATATGACGTTACAAGTGTGATTATCGATTCATACATGTAATGCCTTAATTGCTGAAATGTCGCGTTTGATTTGATTGCATGTATTGTTTTATTTCAGTATGCCAGGAAAGAGGAGTCGATTTGTGCGAAAGGTGGTGCAAAATTACGTGGTATGCCAGTTTGGTTATGTGGCTGTGGAATTTGAAAGAGCACAGAAAAACGTAGGGTGATACCAATCCGCGCACGTGCAGTATATAGAGGTAACTCGCGCATGCGCACAAAGGGTTACTACAGTCAGTTTTCTGCTCATTTGTTTATGGTTTACTGTTGTTATTAACCTCTGTGACCAGATCCCAACTTCAAGTTTTTATATTGAAGATTTTGTCCATTCCACAAATTTTCATCTTTTATTCCAGCAGAATTTCTTTACTCAAGCTATTTTCGAAAAAGATTCTTTGTACTTTGATTGCTTCGTATTCTAGAAACAGAATGGATCAAACAAGCATTAATCGTCTTAATTCAGGCATATTGCGAGGGAAGGTGTTTGTATTCATCTCACGATCCACTGTATCGTGATAAGATACGCCACCAATTGTTTATTTCAGAGTAATCATGCATATGACTTTACAAGTGTCATTTTCGATTTGTATGGGTAATGTCTTAAAATTGACGAAAGGTCACGTTTGATTTGATTGCACAGTTTGCTTTATTTTAGTACGCCAAGAAAGAGAAACTGACAGAAGTCGGTGAGATGGTCCGATCAGGAAATGAATGAATAAACTGTGCGGACTTCATTGATAGTATGATATGAGCCACATCACGTCTGCCTTCGTCCCTTCTTCCCAGTCATGGTTTAACCCAACAACGTCTGGCTTTTCGTTATCGTCATCCTGCCATAATCTTAAGGGTTACAGGCCAGCAGCTCGAATAACAACGCGTCCTCCACGGGCGAAATTCTGTATAAATGTAAATTTAGATAAATATATGCTTGTGCAACTTAAGTGCCATAAAATAAAACGAATAGTTGAGACCATAAGTCAGAACACTAATACTGTAGCATAATTCGGTGATAGCTATATGAGAGAACAATTCCTCAATAAAAATGACAATAAAAAAGTATAACGACTACTTGACAAATATGAACTGTAAGCTCTCAGAAAATATAATTAAAATGAACGTCTTCACAATAAATGAGATGGTTCCCTAGGAGTTTCGCATGGTATTGTCATCTAGTGTGGATGCACGTATTCGTGTGAGGACTATCACCCGAGCATCGTCTGTGTGATCGGGCAACGTGAACCCGTCTGCAGTTCCCGATGTTTACGATCAGGGAGCTGATACGTAGGTGAACGCGATAGGTGTATAGTGTAATACGGCCTCAAGAGCGTGAACGAGACAGTGCTACACATATTAGAATATCTCGAATAGCGATATCTTAATCTCGGCTATGAATGAAAGATTTATCCAGTCAAACCATCGGTCGCGAATCTCGTGAAAAACATACAGCCAAGAGTTTGCAATCTATACCTCATTTCAATTACGCTACACTTAACTTCGTTACATGATTAAATACATCTTTGTTTCCACAAAGCAGGATATTTCTAACAAACAAAAACTCTGCCGAACATTAAAAAAAGAACAAAAAAGTCGAACATATCTGGAAAAAGCCGGTCGGTTGGTAACCCTGTAAAAGCGTAATGATTTAATGGCAAGGTGTTTCAACTTTACTGAGTTCAAAACAATCGACATTTAGTCTAGGGTTGGATCAAATAAGTTATACGTGATTTTAAAAGTGTTGCAAATATTCGGAAACTACAGTAAACATACTATAATTCGTTGAAAAAGAAAATGATTGCCTAAGGACTGAGAGAAAAGGGCAGAAAACAGGAATGTTTATATACTTTCATCTATTGAGTTACTTGCGTCGTCGTAAACATAAGTGATTGTCGTTTTCTTTGTGTATGTGCATGTTAAAGTGTTAGTGTATGTTACTAAAATGGACCGTGATAAGCGAAAAAAAGTGTTATCTGGAAATATTTTCTAGAAATTAACCCTGGTCGTGTGAAATGCGAAATATTTTCTAGTATTTATTCCTTCAAAGCTGGAACGACTTCCAATTTAGCAAGACACTTAGGAACACAGCATCCTACTGCTGTTCTCACACCCGCAGATTCTCAGTTGGTTATTGCAGACGAAGTGGAGAGTGTTACTGAAGTAAGAACATCATCGTTTTCAACGTCTGTCATAGTGCCCTCAACGTCGTATTCTATACCCTCGACGTCGAGCAAGGAACCGATTCAGCCAGCAACAAGAAAACAGAGGACAGGACAGAGCACAATTAGTGATTTCGTCACGAGACCCCTACCAGTGTCAAAGGTCAAAATTTTGGACGGAATTGTTCTGAAATTAATTGTGAAGCAGTTTCACCCATTCAGAATAGTTGAACAGCCAGAATTTAGAGAACTGATACACAATCTAAATGAAAATTGTGTATTACCTTCGAGAAAGACTCTCTCGAACGCACTGTTGGATTCACCGTACAATAGTATGAAAGAGAGAGTAAAAGCAAACATGCCTCAAGCTGTTGCGTGTTGTGTTACTACAGACAGTTGGACTTCGGATGCTAGCGAAAATTATGTCGCAATAACTGTGCACTATTTAGATGAAACCCCTAAATTATGCAGCGCGTTACTTGATTGTTTTGCGTTCAATGAAAAACACACTGTCGAAAATATCTCCCATGAAATAAGGAGGGCTTGTCAAGAGTGTGAAATTGACTATAAAATTGTCGCAGTTGTGATTAAAAATAAAATTGTCGCAATTTTGACTGACAATGCCGCTAATATGATTTGAGCTGCGAGATATTTGCAGTGGCAAAGTATTCCATGAAGTACAAAAACAAATGGGTCTTCCAGAGCAGAGTGTGAAACAAGACGTTCAAACAAGGTGGAATTCAACCCTGGCAATGTTTGAAAGTGTAGTGAAGAGCAGCGATGCTGTTGTTGCAACTTTAGCAATAATGAATCCTGCAATAGTAATTACTGAGAAAGACTTTGAAATGCTCAAAGAAATGTGTAAAATTTTAAAGCCTTTTTTACATATCACTGAGGATATGAGTTCTGAGAAACAAGTAACAATATCTAAACTAATTCTATTTTCTCGGTGCTTGAGAAAACATTTTGAGAAATACGATACTGCCAACAAACCTAGACCGGTATTATCTGTTATTAGAAAAATCAAGGACGAACTTGACAGACGTTTCAAAGATATTGAAGATAGAGCTACGTTGGCTGAAGCTACCTTGCTTGATCCCAGATTTAAAAAGCAAGCATTTCTGTCTACAAATTCGTAAAACAAAGCAAAACAGTCTGTTATACAAAAAGCTGCAGTATTAAGAACATTCAGCGATGATGAGGCAAAACAGCCTGAAGAACAGGAACAATCAGCAGACACAGAGGAAGATTTATTTTGGGAAGATTTTGACTCCAGTGTTCAACGCTGTTCGAGTCAAACTATTACACCCATGACGTCTACAATAATACAATTCGACAAGTATATCGAAATTCAGCCTTTAGGAAGAAAGGCAGACCCTTTTAGATGGTGGAGTGAACATAAGATATACTACCCGAGACTGTACCAGCTCATGTTACGCTTGTGTGTGGTGGGAAGCTCAGTTCCTTGTGAGTGTCTTTTTTCAAGGGCTGGAAATACTCTCACATACTTACGACGACGTCTAACATCGAGTCAACTAAGAAAGATAATGTTTTTGAACTATAATTTATAAACTCAGTGTGAACTGATCCTGAACTGTATATGTTTGTGACAATACTTGCTTTGAACTGTGTTTATACAAGAAACTTTGATACAGTTATGCAAGTAATCAGTAACCTAATGCCGTTATGTGCATATTACTCTTGTTATTACTATAATGTGTGGAAGACCGAGCTTAGCTCTGTTTCTTTTTGTAAAATCGTATTTTTTGGGGAAGCTACTTATTCAAATAATGTCGAAAGCAAACAGTTAACTAAATATAAATTTTCATTTGCGAGATACCAGCGAGCAGAGGAAACCATGTCTAACCTAAAACATTTTTAAGATAACTGTTACTATTGGATGTATGGTGAGTCCAATGTGTTCGTATTCGAATAATGTTATACCGCCATCTCACAAAATTTCGATACACCTCTACTGTAACATCCAATAGTAACAAAGACTTACGAAATTGCGATATAAAATACTTGTTGTGTAAAATCGAATTTTTTCGAGAAACACACGAATATAGATAAACTAAAAAATCAAAATCCGTATCTAAATATAAAATTTTATCCAAACTGTTTAAGCCGTTTCCAAGAAACACGAAATTCGCGTTTTTATTTTAAAAAATTCTTTTGTGTAAAATCTTGTGCTCTAAGGGAAGATAAACATAAGAACCAAAACCTTAACTACATTAAATACGTACTAGCAAAGCTTTAGAAGATGGTGTTATAAAAACATGTGAAATAGCGTTTTTATAATATAAATGTCAAGTAATGAGTTGACAGTGTTTGAAGGTTTCAAAAGCCATATGATGTAGGACAAGTTACAGCTCTTGAGTCATCAATATGGTGTTGTGAGTAATGTCCTCAGTAGTTGCTGAAATGTACAATGGCGAATAACACAATTATGATAAATGATAAGTTCTTTTTCTTGTTTTAGCTAATAACACCATTGGGAAATAAAACCCAAAACACATGCTTTGGGAATTGTCGTCTACTTTTAAAATATTCCATTTATGCAACCACAGTTGCAGTTTGCTGCAAAAACATTCCTAAAAGCACTGTTTAAACATTTAATAATATTTACTGTAATGATAAGTAGGAACCAGGTACTAACACGATTGTGATTTACATTAAGAAACAAAATTTTTAAAAGTAATTATAACCTTTAGAATGTTGTTATAGCAGTTTCTGAGATTTTAACAACAGCATTCTGAATAATAGAAGCTGAAGGAGTGAATTAAAATTTGTGCCATGGCCGGGACTGGCACCCAGGTCTCATGCTTACTAGGCAGCTGTGCTAACCATGACGTCACCATAACAGTACAGCTAATATAGATGCATGGTTAAAGTCCTGGCTGTGACACAAATTTTTCTTCATTTTTCCAGCTTCTCTCATTACTGGAAAATGTAATTCAATCACATCACTTTTCTGTGTGCTTGGCAGGTGAAGAATACGACTTTTATGGAAATTACAGACAGACAGAAAAATAATTGCAGCCTTAGAAATTTCTAATCTCAGGATCCTATGGGCAGTCATGCATGTTGAAGATACTGGGAATAGTAGCTGGTCAGCTACTCTAGTCTCTACACTGTGGGTATAGTCACAGCTCCTAAAATACTGGGCTTGCTATTCAAATTGATATTTGTTTATTTGTCTGTGGAAAGTACACATAAGTAATTCATATAATTTACGGATATTGTTGGAGCGATCTCTGCTTATATTTGTTTTTTGTGAATCCCAAGATCGCTTTATATTAAGACCTTTTTCCAAGTACTAGTCTTGAGAGAATCGTGTTGTCATCTTCAGACTGACATTATCCTTTTTATGTATATGTTTACATACATCTCTCATTGACATTTTGTGAACAAAATGTACATACGTTAAAAAACTGCTCATGGTTTGTCATTTATGAAACAGAATGCTCCAAGATAGGTTGTCAACTGAATAAAAGGAAAAAGTACAACGTCCCTACCACCAATAGAGTTAAAGCTACACACCATGGAAACAGCCTCACAGTGGATTAAACTGAGGTTATTTTTAATTGAAATAAGGTAAAATAACATTAAACTGATTATGCTAACTATACTAAAATAATTAAGACAACGTTATTATTGGTGGGATAGTGAGAAGATCACCTCATAGGCTGTCCTAAGGAAGGAGGACAGATAATAAGGTTTATGTTTGAGTGATACAAAGTGAGATAAAAGGTAGTATTATATACCTTTAAAGGAAAGTGATATGTAGCTAACAGCAAGGGTGCCAAGAGGTTAAGTAGGGTAGTACAGAGTAAAATCATTGACAAACATCTCTTAAGAGAAGTATGAAATAGAGGAAGCATTGTGAAATAAGTATGTGATCGAAACTTGCTCAGAGCTGGTACAAAGTGATTGAAAGTGGTGGGTGAGGAGTAGACAAACAACATGCAAAACCTCCTAGGGTACAGCGAACGTTTGTAGTGCGCCTTTCAGATTATAGTAGTAACTCCAGTTTACAGTATGTTCCTGCACTGAGGTTATTGCTGAAATTTGAATTTAACTCTGCTGAATATTTTAAATCTGATCTGATTATCTAAGTCAATGTCTAGAAGAAAAGTTCTGAAAGCACCTTAAGGTAGTATATGAGGTACTATAACATAGGAGGTAAAGTTGGAACACTAGTAGCATAATACATATTGTCAAAGATATATGTAGCTATCTCACATTTCCCAGTGCATAATAACAATAACCAATTTTGTGACATTGATATCATACTGTGGTGTATATAATGCATCTAATTTTCAACTGAACCTATTTTCCTCTTTATTAAAAAAACCAACTAAGTTAAAAAGGTGAATCTGATACGTTAACACTGGACTCGCATTCGGGAGGACGATGATTCAATCCCGCGTCCAGCCATCCTGACTTAGGTTTTCCGTGATTTCCCTAAATCGCTCCAGGCAAATGCCGAGATGGTTCCTTTCAAAGGGCATGACCGACGTCCTTCCCCATTCTTCCGTAATCCGATTAGGCCGATGACGTTTCTGTCTGGTCTCCTCCCACAAAAAACCCCAACCCTGATATGTTATGCTGAAACATGCTACAAAGCCTTCATCCCTTATCAGATAAAGAGGGGGTGGAAGGGCGACAGGGGTAAAGTGGTCTGAAGTCTGGGAGGGATGGAGGTATTGAATGATGGCAGTTGGGGAACAAAATAGGGTGATCAGGTAGAAGAAAAGAGGAGAATCTGATAGATATAGGTGTCGTGAAGGAAAATAAGGGAATGCGGTAAGGGGATTCAGTTTCACAATTCACCTTGGAAAATATTAAAGAAGCTGTTGTCTCCTGCTTCCAATTGATCGATCAAAATGCGTTATGTATGGTGTTTCCTGGGTTTATTTATTCCTGAAATGTCGTGTATGTTAAGTTGATTACATTTAGGTCTTTATGCGGTATTCTCATACAGTGCCCCATAACATGGACTGTATTGTTGGAAAGCCTCAAATGCTCACCAATGGTTGTTTTATTGTGATTACGTATATGGTCACAAAATCTTCCAACAGTATACCTCTGAATTGTTATGATCATCTCTGTGTAATCGAACATAATGGCGTGTGTTAAATTGTAAATTATTATTTGTGCTAAAGGTCACTTTAATATTTGTTCTCCAAAGACTTCCTTCAATCTTGTCTGAGACAGTATCTTGGTAGGAAATTGATATGATCTTGGTTTTAACCAGCAAATGTGGTTTACTTTATATCTTATTCCTTTTATATAACCAGTTATATAATTCATCTACTAAGGATTACTCATATTCATTTCTATAGGCAATCGATCTGAAAATAGTAAATTCCTTAATTTCCTTATTGTTCTAAGGAAGGATTCAAAAGCCTCTGTATCACAGAAAAGAAAAATGCTTTTTGATACCTGGATCGGTGACCTGAGTTGACATTACCACATCGGTGGTACATGGTTTCCTGATGATCTGAAACGAATGCATACCACCAGATCCGGCAATGTCAAACCAAAAAATTTTATTTATCATTATCTTCTAATTCAACAGTGAACAGCATCTTTCTGTATATACTGTTGATGTATTGTAAATAAATCTCTACATATTTCCTATCGCCTTGGATTAGAGCTATAATGTCATCAACATATCGCTTGCAATAGCCTGTTTTCCCATATACCTGGTATTTAGTAAAGATGTTTTCCTCAAGTTCGTTGAAAATGATATCTGACAAGGTTCCTACAAACAGTTCCCCCTAACCAAACTTTCTTCTTGATAATAATACTTATCATCGAATTGGAAATAGTTGAAAGACAGTTAATATTCTGAAAATTCTATTAATCCTATTGCTTCTGCAGGGTCATTCCTTTTATGCCTAATAAGGTTTGCTCTAATGGTATTAATAATTTCTGTAACATGGAGATTCGTATACAAGTTTCTTATATCAAAAGAGGCTAGAGTGAACGTATCTGGCACCATGATGGTATTAAAAAAATTCGCCAATACTACACTATTCTTTGCATTTGAAAGATTTTGAAACAGTTCTTTTAATAAAGAAATTAAAAGAACTCAGCTTGGCAGTGGGGAATGTCATCTGTCAACAATTGGCATCATCTGTTTTATTATGTTTATGGGTATTAATTTGTGGGTAATTAACATGACATCATTTTAGCGAACGCTTGGCTTTCCTCCAACAAGAAGTGTGACTGATCATTTTTCTTTCCAAATTTCACAACTAAATTTGTTGATGGAGTTCTTATCTATCTGCACTATGCCATTATCTTAAAAAAAATTTCAGTTTTCTTAAAGCAATCGCCTTTATAAATAACAACCGCTGCAATATTCTTGTCTGCCTTAATAATTATTGCTTTATGGTTTGTCAGCTTTTCGGTGACAGTTTTGACAATTTTTGTTACATTATTGTTGTCATGCTAGGCTACAAAACTCAGTTCCAAAAACTTGAGCTATACTGACTGCCGCAGTTATATTTTCACACTTCTCGCTGGAGGAAGAGTGCAAACCAATTATCGTTTCTCTAACTATTTCATTAGTCATTCGTTTATGGTCGATGGTATATTATACTGTAATCCGTTTTCTAGCAGCTCAGGTTCTTGGTCCGTAGCCTTTATCTTAGTCATGTGGTCTATCCTATCAGCAAATTGAATTTATCACTCCGAACAGTTTGCACGCTATCAAAATGTTTGTTAATTTTTTCCCAAATGATAGTTTCACAAAACTGCTCTAACGATAGCATCCTCTTCAAGTCATCCTCTATGTTTATCACTTTGGCGGTCATGAGGTAATTGCGTTTATAAAAGTTCTGTATTTGTGCTATGATCACTCTCCACTTTGCTCTTTGTGTCATTTTTCGGACAATCTGAAAGGAGTGCTTCATAGTAACCCAAACGTATTTAGGGGTACCGCGCTGTTTAAGGCACTCTTATTAATAGTTTACGTGTAGGTCACATCTAATTATCTTCTTATTAAGTTTTAACATGCTGTATACTTCACCTAACGCCTGGAGCGGCATATTACTACGTAACTTACAAATGTTTCTGGGGCGATCTCTGCTTATACATATTATTTTGTGACAGCCAAGATCGCTTGTATTTAAAACCTTTATTCCAGGTATTAGTTTCGAAAGAATCATGGTATCCTCCTCACACTGACATTACACATTGCGTATATGTTCACATACATGTGCCGTCGACGTTCTGAGAACAAAGTGAAACTACATTAAAAATCTACTAGACCGCGTAGCACTGTACTGACCTGGAGCACATTCAGTCACAAATGCAGAGCCCAGTAATGCAGAAGCCGAATTTAATTTTGCGTCAGTTTGCCGTTTTCTGCGGCTGACAGAAATTTGTCGGTGCCTCAGGGAATGATTGTTGCTGCTGGCGCTCCGAAATGTTGGCAGTTTAACTCTCTCGCGAGTAAAGGCTGTTTTATGATATAAGATTGTTCTTCTGATCACAGCAGAATCTCGCGTATCCCCTCAGTTGCGAGATGCGTGCCGATTCCTACATGTGAATCACAACTGTTAGTTGCTGGCCAACCATTTTAATGCTTCCAGACTGTGCTGTTTTCCATTCCGCACATTCATAACGGTTTGGCAAGGAATCGTGTACTTTTCTGGCAATTTGGTCAGAATGTTTAATAGTCATGCAGTACATCCGTACTGTACGATTTTCATACAGAGTAAGAGGCTATGAATCCTGCTTATTCTGGTACAGACACCGCCACAGTATCGAAATATGAAGTGTGACGTATCAGAAAACGTTGCGAACGGTTCTCCAGCATGACGTGGACTCGAATGAAGTTGGCCTTCTATTTATCTCACTATAGCAAAACATTTATTACACGAAAAGATTTTTTCTTTGATGACGTAACCAAGGCGCTTTTCGATTTCAATGTGTCTACTATTTGTTATAATACAGGTCTTCTACACGTTGAAAACAGTTGATGGACGTCTGTCAGACCGCTTCTTACGCTCTGGGTCAGAAGCGCCGAACCTCCCGCTTTATTCTTGACTCGACAAGCTGACCACGTGACCTGTGCTACCTACATGTTGCCATTGTTGTAGCATCTTCCGTCCGAAATTCCGCTCTAGTCTGCTCCATATTCCGGCTGTACATTTAAACAAACCAGTAGTTTTCCTGTTAATTTTGAGAAACGAATAAATAATCGTCATTTTCATTTCCTGTTATAAATTGCGCTTTGCGACGTGTTAAAATCGGCGCGATTTGTATATCTAACGAATGTTTCGAATCGTTGCCCAGTGGGACAAAGGCATCTGCTTTTTACTCAAAATTGTTCTTCTGACGCACGCATTTAGTGAGGTGGTGATGAAATGTTATTACGTTTGCTTTCCTGTTATCCAAACTGGCTACTCAGTTTGTCGGTATGATTACGAACTTAACCCACGGTAATTTTCGTCTGATAATATACAGCAGTATTCCACCGAATGCAGTTTGCCACTGCAAGGGAGGTGCCAGACTGAGGCAGTAGCTTACGAAACGCTCGTTCGACCAGTACTTGACTGCTGCTCATCGATATGGGATCCATACCAGGCAGGACTGATAGAGGAAACAGAGGAGATCCAGAGAACAGCAGCACGTTTCGTCACTGATTCTTTTAGTGAGACAACTCCTGTGGCAGACGCTGCAAGAGAGGCGTTCTGACTCACGACACGGTCTAGTGTTAATGTTCCGAGAGCGGTCATTACTAGAAGAGTCAATCAATGCAACCATAGAAACAGAAAACGACAAAATGTCAAATTTCTTTCAGTTCACAATTTATAGACGCAACAACCAACACCAATTCTCCATTTTCAGAAAAGTGAACACACCAGCACAGCCATTCAGAAACATTCTAATAATCCGAATTCTCACAAACTAGCCGGTTTCCAATATATGCTGCACAGCCTGAACGAAACACCACTCAGTGAAAACAACTAAAACATTGAACTACAGATAGACAAATAGCTGTACAGAATGGATGCGATACAAACACTATAGATAAACTGGACCACAAAATTAAAACACAATCAAAAAGGACACCCAACACACAAAAACAAAAGCCTCCTTACCTACTTACAAACGCACAGAACACACATGTAAGCATACATGAACAAGAAACACCAACAACAGTAAACAATTGATTCACTCTCACCTACAACAACAAAGGAGACCACAGAATAGGCAACATACTCAAAAAAGGGGCTAAAAGCAGACTACACGGCAGACAAACTGAATACAGAGAAAACTGAGGACAACCAACACAAGCCCAGACAAACACAACACATCTGGTATTTACCAACTAACATGACAGGATTGAAAATCACTGTATATAGGACAGACAAGCAGAAACATTAATACCAGATGCACAGGAAACAGAGGAACATCAAAAAATGACAGTTGTCATTCGACATTTTCTCAATACCATATGGACAAGAAAAATAGCCCCACAGACATGAATACTGACTTGAAAATTCTCAAATGCAGCAACAGCCCCCAAAAAATTTGATAATTGAGGAAAACTATCAAATATGATAAGCCATAGTTGAAGGAAAACAAGTAATAAGTGAATACACAGTCCTCTACAATGGACCTCTGTTCTCTGCCCTCAAAGAATTATTAGAGAGCACCAACCCTTCGCACACACGCACACACACACACACACACACACACACACACACACATACACACACACACAAAACCTTCCACACAGAATTAATTAATTTCATGCATTGCCATAACAGTTCCCAAGTAGTAGGTTTTGCTAAATAACTTGTCTACATTAAGTTCTATATGGCTGCAGATGTCAAACTTTGAAAGAAAACAGGCACAATAAATACATAATATGTGGTGTCATCGCCAGACACCACACTTGCTAGGTGGTAGCCTTTAAATCGGCCACGGTCCGTTAGTATACGTCGGACCCGCGTGTCGCCACTATCAGTGATTGCAGACCGAGCGCCGCCACACAGCAGGTCTAGTTTAGAGAGACTCCCTAGCACTCTCCCAGTTGTGCAGCCGACTTTGCTAGCGATGGTTCACTGTCTGCATACGCTCTCCTTTGCTGAGACGACAGTTTAGCATAGCCTTCAGCTAAGTGATTTGCTACGACCTAGCAAGGCGCCATATTCAGTTACTATAAGTAATAACTTCAAGAATGTATTCTGAACAGACAAAATTGTGAATCACGTACTGTCAAGAGCGACGTTCATCATTAATGGATTAAAGTTAAGTATCAAACTAATTATGTCCGCTTTCTGAATTCTAATTCCTTGTCATGTTCCAGACCTCACGTCAGTATAGTTCTTCCCTCCTCACGCCAGCCTGCGTGAGCTAAAACGCGTGCATTTCGACCTCCTCTAGTAACACGGTGTTGGCTATTCTGCCAACACAACATAATACCTCAGGAATATCACACCATGTGGTAAAAATGTAGGACTACAAAACGATATGCGTTCTTCAAAAATTTGTAATTGCGATTTTAAAATCTAATATTTACATAGGTACAAACAGCATAGAACATTCTTTATGTTTAACAGCCATAAAATAAAAGCCCGCTGCTGTTGCTGCAACTGTAGTGAAATAAGTTTTGGTTGTGAAACAAAATAGTGTTTTGCTAAAGATCGATCCCATCCAAAACATTTGTATGTTCATTTTCTTAATATTCGCATTTTTCTCTCTTAATCGGCAAGCGACTACATCACACACGGTGGCGAGAATGCATCACCGTCGTACCAGATTCTAAAACGCATACGGGGACGTAAAAGGGTGCTCTGTAAAATTGCGGTATATTTCCGTTGATGGCTGCATGTCTGACGCGATGGAACATAATAGTGCTATTGAATCGTCCACTTAGGCGACGTATTTTGAAGCACCAAATTGACCGTCCAATGTACATTCCCGTACTACACTGCAAACAGCTGTGAAGTGCCTGGCAGAGAGTACTTGGCACGGTAACTAGTTTCAAAATTTTTTCCCGTTCCGTTCGCGTACGGAGTGTGTTAAGGGCGAGTGCTGAGACGTCTCCGTGCCGTGGCCGGCCTGACTCTGCCTGCAGCCTCCTTACGGCAGCGCCGCGTAGTGGCTGGAGAGCGCCCCTGGACACCTCGCTTAGCAGCCACCTGCGAAATATTGTCAGCGGCCTCTCGTGGGGTAACTTGCGGCTCTCTTCACGCGTCTGCCGATTGAGTTTTTTGATGCTTGCGTGACACACTCCCGCGGGTCACCCACACTAGTGACAATTTGTGCTGCCCTTCTCTGTATACGTTCAGTAGCCGCTATCGCTGTTATCTGGTACTTGAGTATCGTGCTATGACGGGACACACAAGTGCTTCACATGGAGGTAGCATTCTGGAAACTGCATTCAGTTCTAAAGATGTGGCAACTAGTCTCAAGTTTTTATCCCTCATGTGAAGAACGTAAATGGTGAAGAACTGTTCACTCTAATTAAGAAAATAGTTTCTAGACTACATGCAATTTGTTTTAATTAGCCTGTGTTGTTAGTGACAAGAACTGAATTAGCAGATGGGCTACACCATGCTTTGCTTCCCTTCCTCAAATTTTTACAAACATCCCTGTGATGACACAAAACCCCTCTTTATGTTTTATATTCTGTTCACATATTAAAATGTGTCAGAAACTACTGAATCAATAAAAAAAATTACTGATGAGACAATAAAGTACCCACTGTTTGAAACAGTTTCAGAAAGTATACAACTGCTAGTGCCCAAGTTCTCTGCTGTTAAAAAGTTGCATGACATCGAGTCTACACAGATAATAAAATCTGCCAACAAACTCAAAATCTCTTTATAAAAGCAACATTGAGTGACAAAATGTCAAACCTGTGCTTAATAGTTTCAGTGGAACGGCTGTTCAAGGTTTCTTAGCCTTGGGGGAACATCATCTTACTAAGTTTTTAGTTTTGAGAAAACTGCTAAATTCATCAAAATTAATCTACACATGGTGGAGCATTTTAAATGTTACCTTCCCTGTTAGAGATAGCCATTTTAAGGATGCACTGCAGAAACAACTTTCCAGCAGAAGAAAATATTAGATATTTAAAAAGTTTTTCATCATGGATGGATAAATGGAAATGTTGTCCTGATCGCAGAATTTGGATTATCCAATAACACTTACTTGGCCATATCAGATACCACTCACATTCTAGAAATGATCAAGTATTCCACTGAGGACTCGAATTTTAAATATGTTTTGCCAGGAAATGGTGGGACAGATGCTTTAGAAGCGAGATTTGGAAAATATCGAACAATGGCAGGATCTCAATGATTTGTATCTGGTATCATGAGACTGGTATTTGATATTCAATCCAAGCATAGAATTCAGACCTTGCTGTCCTTCAAAATTCCATCATTTGCTCTTGAAGAAGTTCTAATAGATTTAGATTCTTTTAAAACTGACTGTGTAGATGATGTGACATTAACTCCAACAAACATTTACGGTATAATGGATTTCAGTGAGGAAGAAATGCAGTCTGTTCAGGAATACTTGACTGTTTTCACATACTTGTCAGGGTATTATGCCAGAGCTGTTCTTAAGAAGACATCTAAAACATATTTAGAGCTAGATAAAAGACTTTTAGTAACAGAAAATCATAAACATATACGAAAGGTGGACACAAGTAGGTCGTATTGTCCTAATAATGAGGCTATTAATGCTGTTATTTTTACATATTTGGTTGATAAAAACTTGGTGTCTAGAGATCATGAACACAGCTTCATGAGATGCTCTCTCCAGAGAAATTTACTGTTGACGTAATTGAAAGAGAAGAGTGCTATCAAAGGGAGTTTTCTTGTAGTAAGGTAGATCACACAGACTACAGAATTCTTTAGTGTATAGCAAAAGTAGGGTGTAAAATTTTTCTCAATTATAATGTTAATACTTAACGATAGCCGTAACGGTATTAACAGACAAAAGAGAAAATTGTCAACTGTAAAGTAGTTTGGAATAAATTTTGTGAGAGCTTAACAAACATTTACATTTGTCATTTTCCCATCAATCTTAATTTTCTCTTCTCGATATGCGTAATTACATTTTGAACACTGAATGTGCACAATATTAAGCCTATATTTTACTTAAAATGTATCTGTAAGGACGTTGACATCCTTGCATACAGGTGTAATACTACATAGTTTACCAACACGTATTTCCGCGAGCATAAGAGTGACTACCGACCTGCCATCTGTTGGCGACGCCAGGCAACAGCTGTGTGGCCCGCCATTCGCCATCCAGTAGAAGCCGACTGCTGGCAGTAACGTTCATTTCGCATTTTTACGTTTTATCGCAAATTATTTGATGTCCAACTCAACAAGTACATATCTCTTGTCTTTTGAAGATCTTGGTATAAGCGAACGAGGCTTTGCAGTACTTATTCCAAGAATACTTAAAACACGTTCTCGTAGTTCGTGGCAAATGCGATATGGTTTACAGCCCTTACCTGTGGCAAATTTGTGGTTATAGTTTTTCACTTGCAGTGGATAATTTTTGGCAGAGGCCCATCCAAGTGAGGTGTGTGCCTCTTACCGAATACTCAAACCAGTAGTGCGTGCGTCAGTTTCTAGAACAGGATGAGATGACCTAGGGGTGCTATGGAGAGGTTATTCCTGTTTGAGAAAGCTAGTTGTTATTACGACAGATCAATGAGCAATGAGAACTAGAGGATTTGTTTTACGTTTTATTTAAAAACTAGGTAATCGTGCTTAACATCCAAAGTTTCATCTGATCACACTTGATTCGTAGCTCACTTTCAAGGCAGCGAAAGCTTTCTGTGGCAGTATAGCACCGGACATTCAATAAACTGCTTGACCGCACCTCTGAAGTCAGTACGGCGCCCCTTATATTCTGAACGCTTCAAGGAATGTATGTCAACTAAGAAGCGTAATAATGTCAATAGGTCGTTCATTTCACAATCCAGAAGCACTATAACTGATGCGTTTCGAACGAACAAGACAAAATTACTCTACAGGAAATAATACAGGCGCTATAAAATAATAACATTCAAC
Source organism: Schistocerca cancellata (assembly GCF_023864275.1). NCBI lineage: Eukaryota > Metazoa > Arthropoda > Insecta > Orthoptera > Acrididae > Schistocerca > Schistocerca cancellata. The sequence continues at coordinate 109,183,496 of NC_064636.1, read as the reverse complement.
ATTGGTGATCATTTCCTTTGTAACGCGTAACTTAATAAAGCGTGCTTCAACTTCTTTCTTTTGGAGCAGAGCACTATTTTTTTTATTATTGTTATTAAACGTCAGGTTAGCGAGAACGCAATCCAGACTTCCAAAACTTATGCTTTCGATATTGGAACATAATTCCATGAATGGAGAATTTCAGCCCATTAAAAAATGTTGGACTCAGGCTGGAACTACATTACCAGGCAGTGCTACGTCACATTAACTCTCACAGCCAGGCGCGCAAAGGACTGCAGGGGGTTGAGCCCTCCCTCACCTTCTGATACACTGGCCTTACGGCCAACTGTGACGTCATCGCCGCTAGGCCGTCGCTGCACTACCGCAAGAGCCTGCACTTCTTTCGTGGAAGCCTAACAAAATCACCAGACTTAGTTCTCGAATATCAATCAGTGTGCCACAATTTACAATAAATTGTGCCGCCTTTTATCATTTAAAAAGAAACTATGCCGGTCCTCTCTGCTGTACTCCGAAATGCATGTTACGCTGGTTACAATGTTCTGTGATTTCCTTCTATAGTGTTTGAGATCATTTGCAAAATTTTACTGCTGGTTAAGGAGCTCTGGAAAGGCTCAAAATCACGAAAAGTTCAATTTTTACTTTTTTGCGTTTTCTGAATCTGCAGACTATTACCTTTTAATAGATATATAATTTATTCAATTCCGAAGATTACAGCAATTTTTAAATTATTTTTGATATATGTTCTACATGGGCGTGACCCACTGTGGCGGTGTTAAACTGCTGTCAAATGGTGTTATTATTAACGTCCGTGTTCATCAAGTACATTTTAGTGATGTGAGATAAAGTATGTGTTGTGGCTAACCTGTGATGGTTCAATATATATCGCTGGTGGAAAAACTCAAACCCCAATGAAAGTGTAAATACTGTTATATGGTCGAGAATCCCCAAGACTGTATTTGTTGGAATAGAAACACTTCACTTTGGTGTGTATGATGCTGTTGCGACTTTCAATGATGGCAACATTGTAAGGTGCAAGGTATCTAGAAATATGGGAATGAAGATAGGTTCTAACATGGTACGAGGGATGCTTGCTTTAGACAAGGAACGCCTTCGGGCTGCAGACAGGGCTGTAAAGAGTCTAGAAATACAAGCAAGAGTAAACAGGAGGAGGAACAAGAGGAAGCTGGAGGAGGAGTTTGCAGAGGATGAAGATAATCCATCCTATGGACCTGGAATGAACTAAAAAGTTAATCCAATCTTTGTCGCTCGATTCCCAAAACTTTTATTTTCTCATACTAATTACATGTTTTCTAAGGATCTTCCAAACATATTTGTTTCAAACTTTCAGTAAATGTTACACAGTACCTTCTGCATAATTTAACACAGCCGTTTTCCAAAAAACTGTATATTTTTGAATATATAAATAAAAAATTACAAAAAATGTTGTGAATTTTCATTACAATTGAAAAAAATCATCTTTAATAACTGAACTAAAATTTTGTAAAATCCTTGTGTTAAGTTGTAGCCCATATTCCAATAAATAATCTGTAAAAAGTTCAACTTCCAACCTCAAATACTTTGTGAGGAAAGATGTAATTTATGAGCGTTATTTTAACATTGCAAGTATAGGGCTTTCCGGAGCCCCTTAAGAAGAACGTTGTGAGTGAAAGCGACCTACACCACAGTCTGTAAATTACACTATTAAAGTTACTGTGATAGAGATAGTTGTAGTAAAAGATAGCAGACAAATTGCAGTAATTATTCTGGTGATCATAATTTTAATTACTTTGACACAAACGTAGTTCAGTGAGACATAAATGACTGACCAAACATCGTATCGATACTGTCACCAGGATTAGTGTAATACTAAACCCTCACGTAACCAAGTTGTAACTAACAAACCCAAAATCGAGATTTCATAATCTGACACCTCCATCTGTCGGTGTCGCCAGAACTGTCAAATATGAACCAGCATACTACCATTAATGAAATGAAGTCTTTCTAAGTAAAATATAGGCACAGTATTATGCACTCTCAGTGCTAACTATCCAATTGCTTGTATCAAGAAGAGAAAATTAGGAATGACAGGAAAATGACAAATGTAAAAGTTTCTTAACCTGACACAAAATTTATTTCAAACTACTTTACAGTTGACAATTTGCTCTTTTTTCTGTTATTACCGTTATGGCTATCATTAATTTTTTAACATAATTATTGAGAAATATATTACACGGTACTTTTACTACTATAATATTGTGCCCTGCCTGCGACGTAATAACATAGCCTACTATTTTTTTTCTATTGAAGTCTTAAGATTTAACGATATAATTTAAGCACTAAGTCAATGAACTGCACTGGAAGTCAGCGAATATGTACGCCCAGAATAATGTGAACAGCGTATCATTATTATCTGTGTTTTGTTCTATATAAGAATGCGCGCCCGTCTTTTCTCTCTCTTCTTCTTCTCTTCTTCTTCTTTAATCGCGCGACTTTCCGACAACATCTTACGCTATCAGACTCCTATTTTCTTCCATTTTGTTCAAATGAACTTAACTTGTATTCCTGTTAGGAATTTATTCAATCATTCCATTATTATCGCCAATTGCGGCTACTGATAGAATCTTATTATGAATACTTTATCCTTTCGCTCCAGAGTTGAACTAAGATTATTGTAACTTCCAAGTATTTTGCTGAAATACGGCACAATTTTTGTTATGTTCAAAACTGTGACAATTATTCACAAAATGTTGGATTTAAGTACAAAAACTTATTTTGTTAAATAATTATTGTTTAATTTAACATTTCTAGTTTCATTTCGAAGTAGCAAACACAAATTCCCAATTTATAAAAGTTATAGATTGTTTCTTTACATTTTTTCTTATGACGCCAACACGATAACCACGAGATGAAACTAAATCGTTCTGAATCTCTTGTGAGGCGAGAAGCTACTTAGAAACTTCTTTGACGTCACAAAAACACAAATTAAACGCTTTTCGGCATGCTACAAGTCTACTGACCTTCACTTCAAGCAATAATAGGTAAGAAAGAGTAGAATAAACTAATAAGTGAAGTGATCATCTTATGCATTAGATAGTATTGTGTGCATTGTCTGATAAAAATAATTTTTGTTCTAAGAACTAAAAAGTGGCGTGTGTGAAATACTTAATCCAATTACTTTTAGTTAATGATAAGACGTGATACCTCTAATTAATCGATGTACTAAATATTGTGTGTGATATTTAAGTAATAAAAATAACCAATATCATGCTCATATTGAAAAATAAATAAGAATAATTGGGATACATTAAATTGAAGCAATTACGCTTAATAATCACAAAATGCTAATTTGTTCGAATTACGATAAGAACTTGAGCTTTTGTCAAACTGCTACTTCGAGACATAATTTGAAATATTTCTTCAGTTATTGAATTATTACAAATATACAAATATACTTAAGCTTATTTTACATCCATTACAATCTACGCTAGCTCTAGCATAAATTTCAATTATTACATAATCGTATCCACCCATATGCATAAACTACAGTAGTTACAGCTTTAGTATACTCTACCCACTGAAGAATTCTGTCGTCTGTGTCATATATGTGACTATAAGAAGACTCCCTTAGGAAGAAGTCTTCTTTTTTAGCTACATCAACAGCTAATCTTAAAAACTAAATGCATCTGGGAAGAGCATCTAATAAAGCTGTGTTGGTGTTATCCAGATACCAAGATTTTACCAATCGAATAAGCAGAAATAACAACATTAATAACCTGATTGACCTTCATTATTTTCTCTTGCTGATAATATTTTAACTCGCTCGAAATGTGTTTTACATGTCTCACATGTCAGCTTCTTAACAACAGCATCTGCACAGTACCCTGACAAGCATGTGTAAAATAAGGCAAGTATTCCTGAATAGACTGAATTTGGTCCTCACTGATATCCATTATAGTGTCAAAGTTGGGTCGTGCTGGAGATAAGGAGACATCATCTACACAGTCAGCTTCCAAGAATCTAAATCTGTTCCAACTTCTCCAAGAACAGATGATGGAATTTTCAAGGATAGTGGGGCCTGAATTCTTAGCTTGGATTCAATCTCAAATACCTGTCACAGAGATGATAGTGACATACTGACATTGTTTGATATTTTCCTTATCTGTTTTCTGCAGCATCTGTTTAAACCATTCCTGGCCAAAGATATTTAAAATTCGAGTCCTCAATGCAGTACTTGGTCATTTCTAGAAGAGCATGAGTGGTACAATATATACGCAAATGAGTGTCATTGGATAACTCAAATGTGCAATCAGGACAACGTTTACATACATCCAGCCATGACAAAAATCTTTGGAAATATCTGATACTGTGCTGGAATGTAGTGTTTGCAGTGCATCCTTGAAATGGATATCTCTACCAAGTCAGCTAATATTTAAAATGTTCCACCATGTTCAAATTAATTTTGATGAATTTAACAGTGCTCTCAAAACTTTCAGTAAAATGATGTTCCCTCAAGGTTAACAAACCTTGAACAGTCCTCTCATGGAAAATATTAAGCACGACATTTTGTACTCCAGGTTGCTTTTATATAAAAAAAAAACTTTCAATTAGGTTATGTGGCAAAAACTTATCATCTGTGTACACTACACGTCATATGATTTTTAACTGCAGAGATTTTCGCCATAGTCAGTTGCGTACTTTCTGAAAGGGTTTCAAACTGTGAGATTGTCTGATCTGGATGTTCTTTATTGATCTAGTTGTATGTGACACATTTTACTATAGGATCGGAATGTTAAGCTAGAAATGGTGTTGTCTGTCATTATAAGGGAGACCGTAAGCAATTGACAGTTGAGAAGGCGAAGCGAAGGATGATGTGACCCGTCTGTTAATTGAATTTTTGTCACTAACAACACAGAGTAATCAGTGAACAACGTGAACTGATTCACAAAGAAATTGGAATTCCTGATTTGTGTACAACAGTTAATAGCCCCGAGCTACTGAGTATTTGAAAATGCACACATACATCATGCAGTGCATTAGGAAGGGGTAGTGCAAGACAACTTGTGCTCCTTATAAACTCGTAAGTGTGTAGTGATATTGAAAATAAAATACTGCAATAAATAATAAACTCTGGCGAGTATCTGTAATACTTCTTTTGGACACTTATTAAATTCACTTGCTCACATAAAAATTTAATGTTTCTATTTTCAGTTTTATCAAAAAAATTTACAATTTTTTTTCAAATAATTGGTTCTGAATAGTAATTAGATTGTTACTGAAGTATTATTGTTCTTTCTGGTTACGTTTTCCAAGTTATCTATGATGTGAATTTAGTCATACAACCCTTCTTTGCATTACCTATATTTTCTGCACATTCATGTACCCTGGGTCCAATGAACTTGTTATGTTTAATTCGAAAATTTAAATGGAAAAAGTATTTTGTGGATATTAACATAAAGAAATGTATTGTTTTAAAGCTCATCAGTATATTATAAGACAGCTGTGATCATTTATAACACTTTCACTGAAACATAAACCACCAGTTGTTCTCGGATCAGTGGCTATGATATTCACAAAGAACAAGTCAATAAGCAAACAAGTCCACTAAATGTCTTTCCTGTTCATAATGGGCATAAGTTGTTACATTGGCTGCAATAGCTAGGTCTAATTTTCTGTTTTCCACGCACTTCCATTGAACAAGAAGCTGACGAAAGGTACTCCAGACAGTTAGGCAGAATCAATGGTACAGTTGCTGGTTAAAGACGAGGTTTCAGAAGAGGCACAGAATATTTCTGTCCTGTGGATCTGTCGAAATATTTACCACGACTCAGAATGAGGTCCTCAGTGAAATGGAGTTCGCAGACCTTGAAATAATGACAAAAACATTTTTTATAGCTACACATGATAATGCCCAAGGGCTAGTTTGCCACTAATACTAACGCAAACATGTGATTAGTGTCCGTTACTTTCAGAACAAATCGATCAATGCTGACTAAGAATTTTTAGTTATAAAGCTCCATAAGTAAATTACAGTGACTTTTTATTTCACCTCATTATATGATTTCCAATACACTCTCCTACATGTCAATAAAAAATTGAAGTACACTTTAGTTACATTTTTCATTCTTTTAAAAACAGTAACGTTCTTCGTAGTCGTATCATTTCTTCTCTTAGTACGATTATTTAATATGATATTTACAAAACAGAGCAGTATGGAACACCTGTTACATTCAAAGCTATGTTGGTTTTTACACTAAACAAATCACTGAGTATATTACAGGATGCTACCTTCGAAAGCACACGCCTTTGATTTGCCTATTGTAGAAACAAAATTTCATGTTCTATTAAAATTTTTTGAAAAGTTAAATAAACTTAAGTTACACATGCCACTACACTTTCTGTGGGATTTGCCAAGCCTTCTCAATCCTTTGCCATTATCAAATGACATCCTGCTTTAAATAATCTGAAATGAGAAATACTCACAGTGCAATGCTCACAGTGAGATGTTTTTCAGTACTTGTTGTGAGCAATATCCTAATATGTAGTGAAATAATGGCCAGGTGTCCTCGACTATCCCTTCAACATCATTCTCATCTACCACCAGATTTAATAAATCGGGTACTGGGGTATCTTTTAACTCCTGGATTTCAAAAGTTGTTCCAAAAATCAATGACACCTAAATAACCACATCTGCAACAACTTGAGACTGTGCTCTCAACGCTAAGTTTTTGCTCAGTTTCAAATGCCTGTCTAAGAGAAATATGGTATTTTCCCCCACTTAATTCTAAACTGTCAGTCTGTACTCTTCCAAGGAGCATAAAGAACCTGTATTTGTCAGAAAGCCAATAGTTACTGAAATCAGTCAAAGCAGCTGTTGTATGTCTTAGAGCATAGTGTGTTCCTTTAGAAAGTATCCTGTATCATTCAACCCATGCCATAAACCGAACCAAGACACACAACTCTTTAAAAAATCAAATAGGTGATGCAAATTACAAGTTACAGGTTCCTGGAAAACATTTCTTACCCTCTGACACTTAAGTAATGTTTTCACATTCACAATACACCACCAAAGATTTACTATTTTTATAAATGTTGCAATCCTTTCGCAATTTTGAATTCCTTTCTTCGTGCCAGTCTCTGCAAAGCAACGACTGTGAAGTCATTAAGATATGAAGCACCAGTTTGACATTTTGTCTTTCAGTTGGATTTGGAAACTGAGATTTTGAAGCTAGAGTGTTTCCATATTGCAATAAATCATCTTTTTCAATGGTGTGTGGCTCTTTTAGTGCTCTGACTGATGCAAAGCCTCCCTCCATGCTCTCTTTAATATCAGGGAAACACAGAATCTGCTCCTTTTAATTTAACCAGTTGTTACATATACTCTTTAAAAGATGAACTGTATCCCCAAACTAGTACAGTGGGCGATCTGGAGAAGTTTCTGCTGGGTGGTTCTCTTTACTTCTGGCGGAGTGCTAAAGTTTGATATTGCTTTTCTATAAATTCAGTTATTGTCTCCCATTAACGCAACCACCTCACACTGAGCTGCTTATAGTTTAAGAATTACTTATTTTATGTATGAGAAAACTACATCAGCCTTAATTGCTTTAAGTGGGAGAATGTGTACCACATCCTTGTAAGGTGAATCTAAAATTTGTATCATAAAAACATAAGCGCTGGTTGCACACAAAAGTTAGTCACCGTTGGAGGCACCACCTACGATATTCCCACCTTCTTTATCAAGCTGTGATTTCAATTGCATGTCATCAATTAACAGAATAACTGGTTTATCCTGTGAGGCTATAACTCATAAGCTGATCAGTTTATTTTTCAATGACTGATCTAATTAAAAGCTTACTACAAAGCCTGAACAGTGTATTTGGATTTGGAATAGAAATAATGCCAGTGCTTCTGAGAAACTTATGTCCAGGTGTACTAACAGTATTTACTAATGAGCACATAATCAGACAGTCAGCATAATATCTAAACTGAGATGAACTTTTACATTTCAGGAATGAAACCGATTCCTATAAAAATATATTTCAGTTTCCCTTTCTGGCAACTTCGATACAAAATTCTGCAAATTATCTTGAATGAACGATAGAACATTATCAAGAGGAACAACTTATTTGGGAAGTTTAATCTTTCGAACACATTTCAATTCCGCGCCGTTAATAAAAACACTGAGAAATAAGTCACTGTTTATAACAGAGTAGCTAACAACTCTTGGGTAAGGATTGTGGTTAATTAATAATAAGCAGACACTGTTTACTTTGTTAACTACGATCCAGTCACTGTTGTTGTTGTGGTCTTCAGTCCTGAGACTGGTTTGATGCAGCTCTCCATGCTACTCTATCCTGTGCAAGCTTCTTCATCTCCCAGTATCTACTGCAACCTACATCCTTCTGAATCTGCTTAGTGTATTCATCTCTTGGTCTCCCTCTACGATTTTTACCCTCCACACTGCCCTCCAATGCTAAATTTGTGATCCCTTGATGCCTCAAAACATGTCCTACCAACCGATCCCTTCTTCTAGTCAAGTTGTGCCACAAACTTCTCTTCTCCCCAATCCTATTCAATACCTCCTCATTAGTTACGTGATCTACCCACCTTATCTTCAGCATTCTTCTGTAGCACCACATTTCGAAAGCTTCTATTCTCTTCTTGTCCAAACTAGTTATCGTCCATGTTTCACTTCCATACATGGCTACACTCCATACAAATACTTTCAGAAACCACTTCCTGACACTTAAATCTATACTCGATGTTAACAAATTCCTCTTCTTGAGAAACGCTTTCCTTGCCATTGCCAGTCTACATTTTATATCCTCTCTACTTCGACCATCATCGGTTATTTTACTCCCTAAATAGCAAAACTCCTTTACTACTTTAAGTGTCTCATTTCCTAATCTAATTCCCTCAGCATCACCCGACTTAATTTGACTACATTCCATTATCCTCGTTTTGCTTTTGTTGATGTTCATCTTATATCCTCCTTTCAAGACACTGTCCATTCCGTTCAACTGCTCTTCCAAGTCCTTTGCTGTCTCTGACAGAATTACAATGTCATCGGCGAACCTCAAAGTTTTTACTTCTTCTCCATGAATTTTAATACCTACTCCGAATTTTTCTTTTGTTTCCTTTACTGCTTGCTCAATATACAGATTGAATAACATCGGGGAGAGGCTACAACCCTGTCTTACTCCCTTCCCAACCACTGCTTCCCTTTCATGTCCCTCGACTCTTATAACTGCCATCTGGTTTCTGTACAAACTGTAAATAGCCTTTCGTTCCCTGTATTTTACCCCTGCCACCTTCAGAATTTGAAAGAGAGTATTCCAGTTAACATTGTCAAAAGCTTTCTCTAAGTCTACAAATGCTAGAAACGTAGGTTTGCCTTTTCTTAATCTTTCTTCTAAGATAAGTCGTAAGGTCAGTATTGCCTCACGTGTTCCAACATTTCTACGGAATCCAAACTGATCTTCCCCGAGGTCGGCTTCTACCAGTTTTTCCATTCGTCTGTAAAGAATTCGCGTTAGTATTTTGCAGCTGTGGCTTATTAAACTGATAGTTCGGTAATTTTCACATCTGTCAACACCTGCTTTCTTTGGGATTGGAATTATTATATTCTTCTTGAAGTCTGAGGGTATTTCGCCTGTCTCATACATCGTGCTCACCAGATGGTAGAGTTTTGTCATGACTGGCTCTCCTGAGGCCATCAGTAGTTCAAATGGAATGTTGTCTACTCCCGGGGCCTTGTTTCGACTCAGGTCTTTCAGTGCTCTGTCAAACTCTTCACGCAGTATCTTATCTCCCATTTCGTCTTCATCTACATCCTCTTCCATTTCCATAATATTGTCCTCAAGTACATCGCCCTTGTATAAACCCTCTATATACTCCTTCCACCTTTCTGCCTTCCCTTCTTTGCTTAGAACTGGGTTGCCATCTGAGCTCTTGATATTCATACAAGTGGTTCTCTTCTCTCCAAAGGTCTCTTTAATTTTCCTGTAGGCAGTATCTATCTTACCCCTAGTGAGACAAGCCTCTACATCCTTACATTTGTCCTCTAGCCATCCCTGCTTAGCCATTTTGCACTTCCTGTCGATATCATTTTTGAGACGTCTGTATTCCTTTTTGCCTGCTTCATTTACTGCATTTTTGTATTTTCTCCTTTCATCAATTAAATTCAATATTTCTTCTGTTACCCAAGGATTTCTATTAGCCCTCGTCTTTTTACCTACTTGATCCTCTGCTGCCTTCACTACTTCATCCCTCAGAGCTACCCATTCTTCTTCTACTGTATTTCTTTCCCCCATTCCTGTCAATTGTTCCCTTATGCTCTCCCTGAAACTCTCTAAAACCTCTGGTTCTTTCAGTTTATCCAGGTCCCATCTCCTTAAATTCCGACCTTTTTGCTGTTTCTTCAGTTTCAATCTGCAGTTCATAACCAATAGATTGTGGTCAGAATCCACATCTGCCCCAGGAAATGTCTTACAATTTAAAACCTGGTTCCTAAATCTCTGTCTTACCATTATATAATCTATCTGATACCTACTAGTATCTCCAGGATTCTTCCAGGTATACAACCTTCTTTTATGATTTTTGAACCAAGTGTTGGCTATGATTAAGTTATGCTCTGTGCAAAATTCTACAAGGCGGCTTCCTCTTTCATTCCTTCCCCCCAATCCATATTCACCTACTATGTTTCCTTCTCTCCCTTTTCCTACTGACGAATTCCAGTCACCCATGACTATTAAATTTTCGTCTCCTTTCACTACCTGAATAATTTCTTTTATCTCGTCATACATTTCATCTATTTCTTCATCATCTGCAGAGGTAGTTGGCATATAAACTTGTACTACTGTAGTAGGCATGGGCTTTGTGTCTATCTTGGCCACAATAATGCGTTCACTATGCTGTTTGTAGTAGCTAACCCGCACTCCTATTTTTTTATTCATTATTAAACCTACTCCTGCATTACCCCTATTAGATTTTGTATTTATAACCCTGTAATCACCCGACCAAAAGTCTTGTTCCTCCTGCCACCGAACTTCACTAATTCCCACTATATCTAACTTTAACCTATCCATTTCCCTTTTTAAATTTTCTAACCTACCTGCCCGATTAAGTGATCTGACATTCCACGCTCCGATCCGTAGAACGCCAGTTTTCTTTCTCCTGATAACGACGTCCTCCTGAGTAGTCCCCGCCCGGAGATCCGAATGGGGGACTATTTTACCTCCGGAATATTTTACCCAAGAGGACGCCATCATCATTTAATCATACAGTAGAGCTGCATGCCCTCGGGAAAAATTACGGCTGTAGTTTCCCCTTGCTTTCAGCCGTTCGCAGTACCAGCACAGCAAGGCCGTTTTGGTTAATGTTACAAGGCCAGATCAGTCAATCATCCAGACTGTTGCCCCTGCAACTACTGAAAAGGCTGCTGCCCCTCTTCAGGAACCACATGTTTGTCTGGCCTCTCAACAGATACCCCTCCGTTGTGGTTGCACCTACGGTACGGCCATCTGTATCGCTGAGGCACGCAAGCCTCCCCACCAGCGGCAAGGTCCATGGTTCATGGGGGGATCCAGTCACTATGCTTATCATAGTAGCTATTTTACTTTTTAGTTGCTCTAAATTACAGAAAGAAGTCGCTTCTATAAACTTCTTTTGCGTTCCTACACTTTCTCGAATATCAGTGTGATGGGCACTGTTTTATAGTCGCTCCCTGCTACTTTCGTGGTCCCCTTGGGCTGACGTTGGCGTATTGGACAAATATGAAGGGCATCCCGGTAACTTTGAAGGTACAGCATATGAAAGAGAAAAGCTTAACATCAAATGAGATGCAACTATACAACCAGCTTCCCCCTTATGACATTGTAATTTACAAATGTAGGCTCCTGCCTAACATTTCGTTGTTTAACTTACCTTTTCTCAAACATCGATGATCCAATGGTGCTGTAAACACCTTGCCAGTTCTTGGGTGGTACATACTTGTACTGCTTAATATACCTTCTTCGTTACGATTTATGTAATGGTGTTACAGTAGTTAAGAAAAACAACGATACTTACAACTGAATGTTTGCTGAGCATCCAATCTTGTCTGTGAACAGCCCAGATCCATTTCAATCTTAGAAACTCATAGATGGAAAATAAAATACAGAAACTTTAGGCCCATTGCCGTAATTGCCTCTGCAATTTGGCAAGCAACACATCCGTGGCATTCTGATAAACGCCGTAATTTATTTAGCACAATCTAAAATGTAAACAGTCACTCGATCCGAAGCACAACACACCATGTGGCACTTGCAGAACACTCAAAGAGTTCGGTTTGTTATGGCACGTGTGTGTGACGTCACAGCTGCCTGAGGCGTGCGTTGTGAGGCTTCGTTTCGAGGCGGCGCTGCGTCAGGTCCCAGACTCTCAGAGCTGTGACGGCGCCGTAATTCGCACAGCGCGGAACCGCGGCGCACCCTGAACACTGCCGGCACTCCACGCAGCACCGCGACTGGCGACACAGCTCTGCAGGCTGCGTGGCTGAGCGGTTGGCAATATTTGAACGACAGACGTCTATTGCAAAGTATCGTTATCCAAGATGTCCACGATGACGTCATCCAAGATGGCGGCGATGACGTCATCCAAGATGAGGGTGGTGATGTCATTCAAGATGGGTGATTTTCCCGGGAAGTTTGAATTTTGGTGGGAAAGTGCCATGCGCCCTACCCCAGAAAAATTGCTCGAATTTCAAATTCCAATATGATAATGCGTCGCAGCAAGAAAAATGGAGGGGAAAAAGGTACATGTCTTTATTATTTAACCAAATTCAAGCATATGTGTTTGCCATGAGTTCTAGACCCCAACTGGCATAGTTGATATTGTCGCCACCAGAGAGTTCCACTGTGACGTCATCCAAGATGGCGGATTTTGGCGGGAAGATTGAATTTTGGCGGGAAGAAGATCAATTGGGCTACCTTCACTAACCTAACCCCTCATCCCCCAGGAAATGGCTGGAAGTTCAAATTCAAACATGATGATGCGTCATGGCGGTAAAAATGGATTTGTATTTTTTATTTAACCCCGCTCTCAAGATACACAAATGTTGTCACCACTCCTATATCCCACCATAATCAATCGAACATTTTCTTTCTGGGGCTTTCTGTCGTTATTTTGCAAAGATTGCTAAATTGAACTGACAGTTCCCCCAATCTATACAGCCACAACCTGTTCTTTCTTTGTACAGACGCTACACTCAGTGGTAGTAAACTATTTTACACTGATCACCATTTGGCACCGACAACTAAGCATCGCAAACTTGTCTACTGGTCATCAAATACACAGGGTACTCGCAAGAACATTGGAGCGTCAAACCAATCTCCAAGCAGGAAATATATCACCGAGTACTGTCTCGATCTAGTAAACATGCAATTCATATATGCCACCGTACCAAATCACCCCCTTTACATCAGCAAACCAATGTCACTCTCTGAGAACTGATGTGAAAGACAGGCTCGTTACACCGGCACAAACGCGTTACTGTTTCCGCTTTCTTGCTCGCATTTCTACAGACACCTCCAGACTCGTCGATTAAAAGAACAACCGTATTTACGCCATAATATTATACAATTTTCGCCGTACTTATCGATATCAAGCACACAGCAGTAGCCTCCCCATGGCAAACGCAACACAGTGCACAAGATATAGACTGTAAATTATTTCTCCACAAACACCCAACTTTAGCGATGTGCAGCGTGCTGTAAACCATTGACTAACTAGAAACAAGTTGAGTAAACTGATATTGGGACTCTCGAATACCGAAGTCGGTTATGTAACAGATTCCAAATGATCAAAATTGTTTAAAAACCAACTAGGGTGTTTCTCAAGTCTAGAGAACAAGCAAACGTATGTCCAACACACCAAAATCCATATTCCCTCAACTAAATAAAGACACCGAATGTGCAGAAGCAGTCGACAGAACAATTTACATGGGAGGGAATAACGCTCCATCGCAATCGCACAATCTTCCCAAAGTTGCACTTGATCACGAAAGCCACCCAGCACATTCTAAGTGTTATTTCGCTATTCGGTCGTCTAGAAGATGGTTAAGTTAACTCTGATACATTCCTACACTCCAATAGGCCTCTGCATTCGGAAAACTGCTACCAATTACATGGGAACCCGAATCAGTACCACCACAGACTTTGCATACACGTACACATTCTAGAAAACCCCTCACATATATCATCTACCATTATACTTACAATTAAATCTAACTATCGGGGTCTCAACTGAATGGTGTTCGGCAATGACCGAAGTATCGGAAATACACTATGTTGACCGCTGTGGCTCTGGAAATACCTGTAACGTCCTTACCACTAGACATACTCTTCCCTTCAGTATCACAGTACTCCAAGTCAAATCCATACCCTCCCTACAACAGCACATAGACATTTCCTTTACACAAACAGATATACTTTATAAACCTGATGCTCAAATGCTAACATATCACACACCCAAACACTAATACTAAGTATAATACTACCTCCTCAATAACTGTATGCATACGACACCAAACAATACTGACCGAAATTAACGATGGGTGTGCATGTCTCTTACGTTCTTCCCACGAGTCATAGCACTGTGTTATAGACGTAATCGAGCAGATGTTAAAGAAAAAATCTCGATCCCAACAACTATTGCATGTTACTCTCACCTTCGCTCTTCCTTCTACAGGTGCACCCAAGTAACCATGTTAAACCCTATAACCACTTTACGAATAGAAGTACGACATTACCTCTGAATGAGGTTGTGTTTTCCGGACAAATACCGTGACGGTGATCGTAGAAATGTGTGTATTACGAGCCAACGATGCAACCTCGCGATAAACGCAATGAACTTTAAACGTGGTATGCAAGAGCTATTTGCTCCATCACACCGCTCGCAACTACATACTCCATTAGTTTTTCCAACGCATTCTGTCTCGAGACCATATCAGACGTTCCGTGATATATCCGCTGAGTTATAGGCGATGACAGACAGTAGTAGTAGATGATGTGCTGATTGAGGTCCTAAGAAGAAAAATATACACCAACTTCTCAGATCTCTAGCCATACGCTATATATTTACAAATTACGTCCATTCAAACACATACTTGCATAGGCTCACACCCACAAGTCAATCATATTCCACGCTCTCTCATATCTGTAAACGAGTCCCATTCCTCGAATCTGTCTGCTACAGTAAAATTACAACCTCCTTTTAATCACACTCTACACATCCTCCAGTCGCACCCATTTTTACAGCTTTCCACAAGTGCTAGTTCCAATGTAAGTTGGAGAAAGACACATCCTACACCTTCTGCAACCTGTGTAGAAACAGATCGAGCTGAGTTACTGCAGCAGGACCGTGTTTTGAGCATTCTGTGGAAATGCGCGCAATGTAGTGCGTACCCAAACTAGATACTAGTCCTACAGGTCCCCAACATGCTATCTTCGTTATCCTATACCCACCCCAACATAGAAAAATTACGAACTACAAAAGCTAGACGTCGATGCGTGCGCAATGACACAAAGCTGCGGTCATCCTCCAGCGTGAAGAAAGAGATTACACAGTACTTCTGCAGAATAGCGTAGCGTGCGGCCATCCAGGCATTCCTAACGGTTCACCAAGTCCGACACCTCAAACCACAGCTGCCTAGGTGGAGACGAACATACTAAATATACGGAACACGTGGCTGTATACTAGTAGAACGCAGGCTGTGTCACATGACTCATGCATCCTCTTGAAGGAGGAGAGAAGAGAAACTAGGTGTATGAGGAGTATCAGTATGGAATATTTTAAAATTGAGGTTAGCTTATCACATGTAGAAGTATGAGAAAAAAGTATTCGAACCTCATTTTTTATGTTATCAGAAGCCTTTCCTCAAAAGGTACAAACGGTAATGATATGAAATTTTCAGGAACTGTTTGCAACGTGTTGTTGTCTCCCTGGAAGTAAAAAAAAAAACGAGATCTTCCACTAACATTCTCATTTTTAGATTGTAGCAAAAAAAGTTAATTCTTGATGTGCAACATTAAAAACACTGTTCATGATACAGTTTATACCATAAATCAATAACTGTAATTGAATGGTATGATCTTTTCAGGAGACGAGAATAAAATTTTCAGATTATTTGCATGATTGGAATTTGAGTTGTGGCTTTTTATGAAAAAGACAATAAAAAAAATAAAATTCAAATTTCTGTCAAAATATTAATTTTGCATATATTATTATATTTTTCCGTTAAAACAAAGCTCTTTTGCTTTACACATGGAAAATTTTAGGTTGTACATTAATAAATATGGCTGTAATGATTTTTTAAATAAATACCCCCTTAATAGTCACCTGCGAAATATCGTAAGCGGTCTTTGGTGGGGAAACTTGCGGCGATCTTCAAGCGTCTGCCGATTGAGTTGTTTCAACACCTGCGTGACACTCTCCCGTGGACCAGCCACACCTGTGACAATTTGTGCTGCCCTTCTCTGTATACGTTCAGTAGCCGGCATCAGTGCTTTGTGGTTTGGGTCCCACACACTTCAGTATGGTGCTATGACGGGACGCACAAGTGCTACGTAACCAACATCGACAGCAGACTGGCTCCATTGTCCGAGTGTCCTGCCAGAGATCCGAAGTCGTCGTCACTGCATTTCACTCCAGCTTATTAAGGTACTGTTCCTCAGGATAAGTTAATGGAACAACTAAGATGACATGTACCAAAAAAGAGTGCCCCCAAAACAGCTTTGGGTGAAAATTTTGTTGCAACCGGGAATGGAATTTCGGACACTCACGCTCACGGTATTTCTGCTGCGTCAAATTTGAGTAAAAATGGAAAATCAGGACGGAAACCTCCATCGGCTTCTGCCGCACCATCTGACTGCAATCCTACTGTCGATATCTGCGACTCTCTTTCCGCGCAGTGATACATCAGTATTTCGAATTGCAGTGCTATCTCTTAATGGTTCAAATGGCTCTGAGCACTATGGGACTCAACTGCTGGGGTCATTAGTCCCCTAGAACTTAGAACTAGTTAAACCTAACTAACCTAAGGACATCACAAACATCCATGCCCGAGGCAGGATTCGAACCTGCGACTGTAGCGGTCTTGCGGTTCCAGACTGCAGCGCCTTTAACCGCACGGCCACTTCGGCAGGCTGCTATCTCTTAACGCTGGGACAGTTATGCCCTGACTGATATAATTATTGATGATCTTCATACGTTGACGGCCTCTCTGTTCATGAAAATGTAAAGCATGAGTGCCGACCGCTGGATGAAGTTGATGTAAAGTAAATACCTGTGCCTAAAAGTCAACTCAGGGGGCAGCAAGCTGACCAAACATTGACATATTATAAAGTCAGATGGTGCTATTGGTTTTGTTCTAATAGAAACGACAGATATTCCTACACTTTTGTGTTCTGTTGTGATAAATGCTGACCAGAGTATGCAGTTGGTAGAAGTGAAACCACAAAACTTGGTACAAGGAAGTTCCCATTAACAATAAACCATTTAGAGGACTTACTTGACTTTATTGATAACTTGGAAAACTTCTCCAGAAAGAACAATGATAGTTCACAACAGACCGCTTGCTACTCATAACCATTTATTTGAAAAATATGGTAAATTTTTTTTGAAGAAACTGAAAGTAGCAACGCTAATTTTTTGTGTGAGCAAGTGAATTAAATGGGTGTGCAAAAGAAACATTATAGATACTTGCTAGATTGTATTACGTGTAGTAGGTAGCACACTGCTTTGCTTTCGAGACACAAAAATCTGGCCATATTGGTGAATAATTTTCAGTGAGAGTGTAATTAAAGTGTTTTCAATCTACCTCTGGTGTCGACCACAATATCGCTGGTGACTATTAGTAAAACTAACATCTTTCAGTCAGTTCTGGAGCCAGCGCAGCTACTGAGAAAAACACTGTAGACTTATGCAGAAGGAAGCAGGATCGTTCTAAACTCTTGCTAATTATTTAAAAATTATTCAAAGGCATTTTTAGAGAGACATAGTTCTCAACTGTCTCATAAATTTACAGTCATTATTTGAAGGAAAGCTGCTGCTGTAAATCAGAATGTAATCAATAACATTTTTAGAGAAATACAAAGCCGATTTTGAAGGTGTTCCTTTTGAAATGCTTTCAGTTTTTAAGAAACTGTGTTTTATGACATACCTGCAAAACAAAGCCCTTGTTTCGTCGGACATGTCGACGTCCTGAGAAAACTGAGGACACCTCAAAACCGTGCCTCACTCTCATGTTGTTTGGGAAGGCAGCACGAGAATTCCTTCCTCCTTATCGTACAGATAAAGGTAAGCCAAAATGGGCAGACTGGATTCACAGTTCACCACCGGGTATGCAAATGAACACATTTGAGTGAGTGGCTAGAACAGAGTGTGTTTGACAGTTGGTTTCGGACTCACTTCCTCCTGTTTGCCTCAGAGAAAGGACGACGGAGAGATTAGAGATAATCCCTCTACTCACATCTTAATGAAAACTACGGGGCTGTGTGAGGAAAACAACACAAATTTCATTTGCATTGCACTGGACGGTACTAGTCTTATGCAGTCTTTAGATGTGGCTTATTTTTCACTCTGAAGAATAACTGGAGAGAGATTCTTTGTCAATGGATGCAGATTGCAGATGGAAAGAAGAAACATCGTTTTCCGAAGGGTGTATTTAGTGGCCCACTGTCGAAGATTTTTTTAGATGAACAGACAGCTTCTACAAATTTAATGAAAGGATTGAGAAATGTCAAGTGGGCTGGAAGTGTGGTAATGCTAGAAATAAGTCTTGTGTTCTGAAAAGTGTAGAAACTGAATCCCAGAAACATTTGGAGAAGGCGAGAAAGAGGGTCGTGAAAACGTATATGTTCCATATAGAGGCAGGGATGATATGGACGTTGTTTCAGGGGTAGGGTATGCATTAAAAGAACAATCACCTTTCATAGCCACCTGTTTTTGTATAATTTAAAATATGTTTTAACTAGCTTAAACTTTGACAGAAGAGCGGTTTATGTGCCGTCGGCCTGCCTCTTATTGGCCAACCATAAGTATCAGCAAAGAGGTCGACATTCTTTCTTACAGGTTGTAATGGTTCATTATTTACGCGACCATTACGGCATTCCAACCCAGTTCTCGATACCAGTAATGTGGTACTACTTTTCTGCGAAGTAACAGACACATTTTTGTGACAATATTCACATTTGGTTTTATTAATGTATAGGTACTCCGATGTATCGTTATATTACAGCGATATGGTTCTTGTGTGCATTCATTTCTGTGAGACTGTCATAATCTTTGACTTACTTGTAACCGTTCTGGGGCGAATGCGCACAGAGCAGTCTTTGTTTCACTTTGCAGAAGTTAAGTTGTTATTTCGCTTTGTAAAAGAGCAGTCAAGTCTTGTGTTTGGTTTGAAGTGGAAATTCAATGTATTAAGATTGATACAAAGTTGTTTTCTTGATGATGTGACAATTAAGAAGTATATGTGATTATACAAGAAGTCAAATAAAGATGTGAATCGTGAACACCAAGTCAAAAATTATTTCTACCATACCATTTTCTGATCTGAGATTGTTTGATCATTAAGAATTTCCTGAAAGATGCATTTGTTAGATCTTCAAATATTGCTAAAATACAGATCTGGACCTTCTAGCAGTCAAAGTGGAATCACCCTAGAATCAACAAGATGAGCCATAACAACTTTGACGAAATCTACGTGGGAATCCATTCAAGATAAGAGCCAAAATTAATAAGTTTTTTACAGTGAGTTCATTATTTCCATTCTGCCGATACCATCCACAGTCAATAACTTTGTTGTTGCCCAATGAAGCAAACATATGCTGCGTGAGCAACATTATTAATCTGATTTCTAACCTACTTTGCAAGTGCTGGTATTGTTAGAAGGTGTTAGTACTACTTAGTTAACCAACACGTGCTGCTGTGAGCAAAGGACCAGCTACCGCTCTGCCATCTCTTGGCGCCGTCCGCCGACCAGTAGCAACAGACAGCTGGCAATCGCATTTATTTCCAATTTTGACGTCTTGTCGGATAGTAACTGAAGTAACGCTAATCTCAACAACTGTATATACTTTGTTCTGTAACTGTAACTGTAACTGTATATACTTTGTTGATGTAAATGAACGAAGATTTACAATACTTCATCCAAGAACATTTAATACTCGTTCTCATGGTTTGTGGTAAATGCTATGAACTACAATTGCCCTCGACATTCTCTGACACATTCGAGGGTTGGATTCCCTCACTTCCTCAGCGAGGACTCGCACTGCCTGGGCTACTCTCAGGGCGTATCTTCGACGTGGAAGAGCCCCAACCGTGCCTGTCGCGTTGTTGCCCCTTTGCACGCCGTCACTGCTGCCCGCCGCCGCCATCGTCTGTTCGCTGCCGCCCGGTGCTTGCCGCCGCCGCAGCCGCCGCCTGGTCGCCGTCTCTTGGTGCTCGCCGCTTCTTCTGCCGCCGCCGCCGCCGCCGCTGCCACCGTCTCTCGGTGTTCGCTGCCGCCTGAAATTATGGACGCCCCAACTACCACCATCATCTACACCTCCCCTTCACATGCCCCCACTGTAACATCATGGAGTGCTTGCTCTGGGATTCACCCGTCTCATGCACCTCCCCTACTCACAGTCTCCTCCCCATCTATCTCCTCTCCATCGCTGTATCCCCACCTGTACGTCACTCCTGCTCCTACGCCTGCTACTGCCCCTGCTGCTGCTCCCACTCCTGCCTCGGTCCCTGCTCCCAACCCCCCTCCCGCTCCTGTCGCCCGCCGAGACGACTTTCCCCCTCTCCCCCCTGCGACTACCGCTGCTTCCCCTGCCAGAGTCTCCGCCCGTCGCGCCACAGTCGCCGCCACAGAGCGCCCTACCCTCTCATCCGGTGCTACTGCCTCACAGGAGGGCCCTGCCTCCCACCACCTCCCCATCCATCCAGTCCCTCATCCCTCCTCCCAGGCAACACCCGCCAAAAAATCTTCCAAACGGCCCAGTGGCGACCTCTCCTCTACTCTCTTATCCAAAAAGCCGCTGCCCGCCCCACCTCCCACTGACCCTGCTATGGATACCACCCCACCTCCCTCCTCTCCAGCCCCCTCCCTGTATACCTTTGTCCTAGCCAACCCTGATCCGAAATTCCTGGATGCCCGTACCCTCACCCTTGAAATCTGGAAGTACGTCCCCAGTGCACCCATCACCCTACTTTTCCCTCGCAGAGACTCTGTTCCCATCAAGTCTCCTTCTCCGTCCTTCCGTACTGATCTCCTCCGGCGCCTTCCCCACATCACCTTTGGGCCCCACACATCCCTCACCCCATTCCTTACATCCTCCTCTCCTCGTCAGCCTCAACCGCCTCATCGTCCGCCGACCCTCACTGCCGTCATCACAAAACTCAGCCCTGTGGTCACGCAGGCTGAGGTGTTGGCGGAACTGAATGCCCACCCCTCCCTGGAAGTCCGCTCTGCCCGCCGTATTTACAACTCCTCTGGCCCTACTTTCCTCATGCGTATATTTACAGAGTCCGCCTCCTCCATCGACCACCTCCTCACGCAGGGAGCCCTGATTTTCAACTGCCGCCACCCTGTTAACCCGTCCCGTTCCCCTCCTCAATCCTACCGCTGCCAGCATTGTCTTCTGTACAATGACCACCTCACCCAAAACTGCAAGAACTCACCCACCTGCCCCCATTGTAAAGTCTCCCACTTCCTCCAACAGTGTCCCAACCTCGCCTCCCCCCCATCCTGCAACACCTGCAATGAACCTCACCCCACCTATTCCTCCAAATGCAAAGTCAAGCCCCCTCCCACCAACCCTGAACTCACAATCCCCGTTCGCCCCATTGAGCCACCCATCCACCCGAACAATTCCCTCCGCCCTCCCACTACAGCAGAAGTCATCATCCGGTTCCTCACCATCGTCCTGTAGAACATCCACCCCTTCCAGCGCCCCCACACACTCCAGCAGATTTCCCTTGCAGCCCGCTCAGTTTTCCACTTAAATACCTACGCCACATACTCCCACAACCAGGCCCACTTTACCTTCAACCGCCTAGACACCCTCGTGTAAGCCCCTCTCTCCCCTTCCAGCACCCTTCCCACCCTTAACCTCATGGCGTGTCAATAGTATTGTCTCCTCTACCTCAACATTCACTCCCTCCCTGCAAACAAATACCTCTTCATGCATTCCCTCTCCCAGCACCAGGTTGACTCCTTCATCCTTAATGAAACCTTCCTCCAACCCCAACATGTAGTCCGCATCTCCCCTTATCTCCTTCACCGCACTGACAATCCCCTTCCCCTAGCTCGAGGCGGGGTTGCTATAGGCCACCTGAGGCATCTCCCTGTCTGGCCACAACCCCTCCTCAATGACCTGACCAAACACCTTCTCCTCAGCCTATTTTTTCCCTCCCTCACCGCCACCTGTGCCACTATGTATATCCCCCCCACAGCTCCTCTCCCATTTGACTTCATTTCCCAGGTTGACCGTACCTTCTCCACCTATGTCATTGCTGCTGACCTCAACATCCACAGCCATGACCCTGCCACCCTTCGGCGGTGGCATCAGTTCCTTGCCACCCTCCATGGTGACCTTGTTCCTCTCCCACAGCACACCCGTCCTGAAAGTAACTCCACCCCCAATGTTATCCTCGCTTCCCCCAACCTCCTTGGTCGCATTGCCATTGAAGTCCTCGATCCCGTCAGTAGTGACCATCTCCCTGTCCTCACCATCTCCTCTACCTGTCCCGCCACTGCAGCCACCTGCCCAGCTGCCTCTCCAAAGTCTGTCCATGACTACCACCATGCCAATTGGGATGCCTACCGGGAATCCATTGCCTTACAGGTCGAAAGCCACCCCCTCACTTTCCACCACCCTGATGACATCACCCATGCCTCTTCCTTCCTTCAGAAGACCATCACTGACGCTGTGGAGGCTCATGTCCCTACAAAACTCATCCACCCTCACCGCCCTACGCTTCCTCCACAGGCAGTCCTTCTTCTGCGTTAATCCTGCAGGCTCTACTGCTCCTTCCTCCGCACTCGTGACCGGGATACTCTCACCTGCCACCGGCAATTACAGCGACATATCCGAAACCTCCTTACAGCAAAGAAACGCCGGGAATGGCGTCAGACATGCACACGCCTCAACTCCACCCTCCCTATCAACTCCTCGAAGTACTGGTCAGCCTTCCACCGCCTTACTGGTAGCCATCCCACCCCACATTACCTCATCCTCCATGACGATCGACCGACCCTTTCCTGACAACCTCAGTAAGGCTAACCATTTTGCCTCCCACCTATCCGAGGTCTTCTCCATTCCTGACGATCCCCATTTTGATTACTCCCTCTTCCCCACCGTCCTTGACCGCACTGACACCTCTGTCGCCCCGCTCGCCCCTAGCTTCCAGTACTTGGATCGGTTACCCCCCTCAGACATCAACACTCCCATCACCATGCAAGACATCACACTCGTCCTCCGTTCCAAACGCAACACCGCCCCTGGTCATGATGGCGTCACCTACCGTCACCTTGAGGAATCCCCTCCATCCTTCCTGTCTGTCCTTGCTACCCTGTACAATGTCCTCCTCTCCACTGGATTTTACCCTGACCTGTGGAAGACTTCCCGTGTCCTGCTGTTCCCTAAGCCTAACAAACCCCCCTCTTCTACCTCTGCACACTACCCATCTGCCTCACCTCCATGTTCAGTAAGGTCTTTGTGGCCATCCTCTCTCGCCGTATTCACCGCCATCTTAACCAGCACCTCCTCCTTCCTCCTACCCAATGTGGCTTCCGGTCTTCCTTCTCTGCCGATGACCAGCTCCTTAACCTTACCAATCTTCTTTCCCTCCAACTTAACTCCCGTCGCTCTGCTGTCTTTGTTTCCCTTGATCTCCAGAACGCCTATGACCGTGTCTGGTATCCCAGGCTCCTCTTCAAACTCTAGACCTATGCTCTCCCCATCAACTTCGTCCATCTCGTTGCTTCCTTCCTCTCCCATCGTCCCTCCTATGTGACTATCCATAATTCCAACTCCCGTACTTTCTACCTCTGCTGGCGTGCCCCAAGGTTCTGTCCTTTCCCCTCTCCAAGGTTCTGTCCTTTCCCCTCTCCTCTATCTCCTGTACACTGCTGATATGCCCACACCTCCCCCTCCTGTTCATCTTCTCCAGTTCGCTGATGACACTGCCTTCCTAGCCCTTTATCCTACCCTTCAACGGCCCCAACGTACCCTCCAAACCCACCTTGACCAATTCACCGCTTGGTGCAACCAGTGGTTCCTCCGTGTTAATCCCTCCAAGACCCAGGCGATCATCATAGGCCACACCACCCGCTCCTTCCGCCTCCATGATTTCTACCTCACCATTTATGGCCATCCTATCCACATCACTCCTACCCTCAAATACTTTGGCCTCACACTCGACCGCCATCTCACCTGGACTCCCCATCTCCTTACCATCCTAAACAAAGCTCACAACCGCCTCCGCCTCCTGAAACTCCAGTCCACCCTAACGTGGGGTCTGCATCCTTCCACCATCCTCCACACCTACAAATCCATGATCTGCCCTTTCCTTTGTTATGCCAGCATCGCTTGGATTTCCGACCCTCCCCAGTTCTATAATGCCCTCCATAGCCTCGAACGCCATGCACTCCGCCTCACCTTCCGCATACGCCTTCTGTCCCCCACGTGCATCCTCTACGACCTCATCCCCTCCCCCCACCTTCTCCTTTTCCTTGAACACATCCATACACTACATATTGTCCGCCGCCTTGAACCCCCTAACCCCCTGGTGTCTCCCTTCCTCTCCACTCCCAACCAGTTGCCGCACATTTACCGTTGTGTCCCTCCCTCTCTCCATCTCCACACCCTCCATATCCTTTCCCAACACAACTTCCACCATCTACCCCTCCCGGATGATGAGCTTCGCCCTGACATCTACCCTTCCTACCAACTCAAACCCCTCTTCCTGCCTCCTCCTCAGGGCTCTCTCTCCTCCCCCTCCCTCCTCCTGTGCGGCTTTCCCCTCCTACTCCCCCTCCATCTCTTGTGCCTCCTCTCAGAGTCTCTGCACTCCCTCCTGCCCTGTATTCCCTTTTCCTCTCCCACCCCACGTGTCTCCTGCCTCTTCGTGAACCCACGGTTGCCCCTCCTCTCTTCATCCCGCCGCTTCCTCAGCTGCCCCATGCTCTCCCCTGCTTTTCCATCCTCTCTGGCCTTTCCCTCGGCAGGTCCCACCTGGTAGTTTTACTCTTCGTCGTGTGTGCTCCAAGTGAGTTTTGTTTCGGAGTGTTTTTACTACTGTGGCCAACTTTTAACCTGTGCATTCGCATTCAGTGTCTTCTCTGTGTTTCAAGAATCGCCAACTGTGTTTTTTAACTTTCTGGTGACTTTTTTTAACTGTCCCCCATGAACGTCTACATGTCCATGTCTTTTTACCACCATTTTCTCCCCTTACTCTGTTTTATGTTCCCCTTTTTTATCTCCTTATGTATGTATCATTTTATTCTTGTTTTAGTTGTCATGTCTCTTGGCTGAAGAGCGGCGGATTGTGCCACTGACAGCCCTCCCCTGCCCATATGGAGCAGGGGAATGAAATCACAATAAAGAAAAAAAAAGACATTCTCTGAAATACAACTGCCCACTACAACCTCTAAACTACTACCAAATTTTGACAGGCACAGATCGAGTAATAGTTTGTGCCTCGCAATGTATATGAATGATGATCTTAATATTCAACATGTTGTTACTTCCCTCGGAAACTGTGATTTCATAAAATATGTTACAAGATCTATGTGGTTATTGAGTAAAGCTGGAGCAGAGAATGTTCGGTATTGGAACTTGGAAGGTAATTTGATGAATGAAGAACTTCGCCACATTAACATAATGTTCATTCGAGGGCGAGGCTGGAATTACACAACCAGCCCTACGTCGCCTTCAACTCAGGACAGCCAGGCTTGCAGAAGACAGCACGGGGCTCAACCCACACCCTCTGATACACAGGACTCACGGCGCAACTGTGAGGTCATTGCCCCTAGGTCGATGCTGCAAACCAGCATCAGCGCAAGAGCGTTTACTTCTTTCCCAGAAGTATAACGACTTTGTTCTTGACTATCAATCGTGGGGCCATTTACTAAGAAATGGTGCCGCTTTTTATCAGTTAAACAGAAACTGTGCCATTGCCGCATGCTAAGGTGCAAAATGTATGTTAAGCTAGTTATAATACACTGTGATTTGCTTCTGCTGATAGTCATATTACAAACTTTTACTACTTGCTAAGAAAAACGTTGTGATAGAAACAGACACCATAGCATGTAAATTACACTAATAAAGTTACTGTGACAGTGATATCTACACTAAAATTTAGTAGATAAAATGTCGTATTCATTCTGGTGATCGTAAGTTTAATTACTTCGACAAAAATGTGGTTCACTGGGACATAAATTACTCATTCACACAGTGAAAGTAAAAATTATGTTCTACTATAATTTCAAAAAACAGCTTCAAATATTTATCAAAAATTGGGAAAAGAGATAATAATCGACAGACAAATAATAATAAATAAAATAACAAATAAAACAATAAAAATAAATAATGGAAATATAATACAAAAAAGAATATAAAATAAAAATATCTGCACTCAACATAGCCGTTTTGATATAAATATATCGATATGTAGGCGTTCAATTTCATGAAAATCGATATATTTTATAAAATATATCGATATTTAGGAACAGCCCTAGATTTTATGGCCGCACTCCCTTATCGTTCGACAGCTAGAGCGATACTAGCGCCCTGAGGGGTGAGAAAGCAATGAATGGGTCTTAAGGATAATGTTTGTTTTTACTTATTTTGTACTTAATTCAGGAAACCGTTGTTACATTTTTGCGTTTTATGTATTACGAACTTATCAAGAGATGTGAAGTATCATTAAATACATGCGAAAACTGCTGAACCACACTGATTCAATGATATAAACTATAACATATTTGTTAAGAAATTCTTTCGAATAGGTGTATTTGCAACGTACTCCGCTGAAAGAAAGAGAATGTAAACACATATGTCATGCATAAATAGCATATATTTCTGTTGTAACTGCCGTAGGCAATTTCCAAGACACTTAAAAAAAGCCGGCCTGTGTGCCCGTCGGGTTGTAGGCGCTTCAGTCTGGAACCGCGTGACTGCTACGGTCGCAGGTTCGAATCCTGCCTCGGGCATGGATGTGTGTGATGTCCTTAGATTAGTTAGGTTTAAGTAGTTCTCAGTTCTAGGGGACTGATGACCACAGATGTTAAGTCCCATAGTGCTCAGAGCCATTTGAACAATTTGAACTTAAGAAAATTTATATGGAGTCTAGTGATTCGCTCTTTCTAACACTTCACTCGACTTCCTAATACACAAGTATTTTTGAAAATGTAATTACTTTTGCTTCAAAAGTGCACGTGTTGAAGATTCTTATCGTTCGTGGCCCAGGTTTAGCAAATAATTCTTGAAATGAATTTTTCCGTGGCGAGAAACAGTTTTATTACTTCTTACGTTCTCCCTTTATCTACAGTTGTGGGGGCTCATTTGTTACTTTAAATAATGTAGGTATTACATTCGATATAGGTCTCATACGTTCCACATTTACTGATGTGGCTGGGAATGTAGCGAATAAAACTCTGGTTGGTTGGGTATATATAAGACGTATCTCTGCATAAGGTCAGGTCTTCTGGAGTTAAACTGCACTTTCTTGTTACAAGAGAATCGCAAATAAACTGCCCTGTAATGTAGCGCTTCACACCGCCGAGGGTGCTTACAACAGAAACTCCCAATGGCAGCCCCATCAGATTTGGTGGCTCAGTGGATAGCCCGTCTAAAAATGAACACAGATCAAGCATGGAAACAGGAAGAGAGTGTTCTAAACTGTAAAAAAAAAAATACAAACAGTGAACGTACAAGTGCAATATTGACCTGAATAGCCACAGTGTCGTGGTTAAGTGGTCATGGTGTTGGACCATCGGGTAGACGGGTCATGTTGAAAACTCCCTCATGCTATTTAATTTTGTTTTATTTTTTTTAAAACATTATGAACTGTCCGTCTCATCAATGTTTTTTCTCTTTCTGTTGGCCAAGCAGAATATACGTTGGTTATAGAATATGAGTCGTGTGGTAAGAATACGTTACCGTCGCAAGTAAACGTGATGAATAGTGAAAGCAGTTGAGATACCACACACACGTCTCACAGAAATGAAAATAACAAATAAACGGGTGTGAACTATATTACAACAAAAGAATTCAAGAGTCAAAAGTTTCAACATGGAACGGAACTTAAAAAAACGTTAAAACGTATGTTTTGACAGATCACAGAGAAACTGTATGACTGTGAAACTGTTGCGTTCATTTGTTGCACTTTGTGTGACAAATTATTATATTTTCAGCACTTCCTTGGAAGTGATCACATTCATACGGACACCTATACTGGGCAAGGAGGCATATCTCACTCACTCATCAGGCATACAAATTAGGTGCGTCGGTAAGAGGTTCTTGCCACATGACAGACGTGTTGTCACTAATGCCGTGTATGACACACCAGACGTGTTTTCCGATGGAGGATTCGGTTGTCTTGTCGCCTTGTCCTCAAACGTTTGCGGTTTCCATTCGAAAACCAATTCCTTTCCGCTTCTAATAGAGTACTTGTGCGGATTCAACTGTCCCTTTATTATACCCTGTTGTTGCAAACGGACGTTACACCACGACACGAACACAAATTTGAATATAGCGAACAGCGGAAAAAAAAGAACGTTATCCCGAGGTAGGTTTAAACACGACTCGCCCGCCGTGACGGTGAGCACAAACTGAGACTCGTACAGCACGTGTGACGTCACACGACACTACAGCGCGAGGCGCACGTTCGGCATGCGTCGCACGGAACCTACGCACACTGAGACGCGTTTAAATACTTTGCACGCGCCGGTTGGTGACGTTCTGCGCTGGCAGAAACGAAGCGCGCGCACACTGTATTGTTCCACGAACGATTTTACAGAAACCGTTCGTAGTGTTATTCGTCAGCTTCGTGGCGAAGTGCACATCATCTCGCTAACGTTCATACTTGTGGTATACACACTTTAGTACGAGGCTACTCAAAATTCCAAAAGTTTGCAATAAAAATTAGGGGTCGCTAGGATTTTGCGTTCGGTGCGTATTACACCATATGTTGCTGTGTATGAAATTTAGCTAACATGCTGAATTTTTCCTTATACCTGGGAGGAGGTCTCTATCTGCCTCCGATCTCGAGCAAATGGAACCTGTGTAGCGCACTCACGCCCGCGGGAATGAAATATTCGAAACATCCCTGATATCTCCTAAACGCTCGAGACATCGAAACGAGAGTTTTGCGAATGACGGCACGGGAGGAGGAGTGTGTCTCGCCAGTTAGTAAACACACGGAACTTTCTAATCTGTGGCGATATATCAGTAGTTGAACTTCCTTTTTTATTTTTTTCACTTCAGTGAAATTCTTTAAAAGTTATCGACAGCTACGGAAACCAGAATTTCCGTGTATGAAAATAAACACGAAATCTCTTATGTTTCTGCAAACCGACGCTATGAAGTTTTTCGTAAGCTGTTGAGCTCTCTGATTGCTAGTTACTTGTTTAATGAATCATTCTGTTTCAGAATTCAGTCGCAATAGCTGCTGTGAGATGCGTTTGTGCAAATTACGCTGTGTTTTGGTAAAGGAAGTACAGTTAAACCTGTCAACAAGAGAAATGTGACCGTTACTCACAAATGCTGATGCTTCTTCGAATGAGAAAAGGTTAACAATTGACACAAAAATAAACTGCCCATTCTGCTGCAATTTTGGTTGAATCCCCGTAACCAATCGTATTTTTAACCCTGAACGACTAGAATGGAAACTTACAAAAGGATTTTATTCCTTTTGTTCATCTGAGCAGTATTAAAATAATGACGAACTTATCCTTCAGGCGGAATGATAGACACATGCCAGATGCTGGTTACTCACCTATGCCCTGCTAAACTGACAATGTGTGATTCGCGAATACAGTAGCAGTTACTGGGAAAGGTAAACAATTGCTATGTGGCAGGAGACTGATGACATGAGAAGTTAAGTTCCATAGTGCTCAGAGCCATTTTGCTACGTGGCACAACACAATGGTCCGTGTATCGTTCAGCAGCCGAGAATAGCGCGCGCGACAGAATGCGGACGTTGGCCAATTGTGCTTTGTGAGAGGAAGGGTTCACGTCTTTCGTATAAGTAGATCTGCCTTAGTCAGTGATAACGTTTACACAAATGAAATGTATCAAATCACCACACTCTTTCAGGATACTCACTTTCGGAATAATACTGATCACTACTTAATTTGTGTAGCCTGTTGTATAACTTACTTATGCTGATAGTGTGTATACAACCACTGAAATGCTTTTTCTCGTCACGACGAGCCGATTAAAACGTCGTTATTCGTGAGGACTTGTCGACTGTTTCTAGTTTGCAGCGGAAACGTTACGTCCACATGCAAATAGTATAATGTCTCTTATTACAGCCGTATCCAGATAATGATAGTGGAATCACGGACGATATTCGCCAGGAGCACAAAGGGATCACATCTGTGGAAATTACGCCTCTTCGACTTTTTGTAACAGGTCGTAGAGATACGTTAGCACAGGCGACAAGTACATAACCTTGTTTTACTTTCCTGCCTTGCTTCCAGATGACATGATTTTATAAGGCTCCTTACTTCCTAATTAACTACCCTTACAGTAAATCGTCTGTCCTTTCTCACCATCTGAAAACATTGTGGAGGCAGAAGATATAATCCCAGTGACTAATGGCTCACCACTTAGTGAACTGTGCATTGTTCTTGCTAAAAGAGTAAACAAAAGAAAAGAACTGCACAGATATCTGTAAGTGAAAACTATTACGTACTAACGAAAAGAGATGGAGCGCTTAAACGTCGAAAATAGAAACACTACTCAGTGAAAATAAAATTCAGTACACAGTAAGGCCGTATTTTTCCACTGCCCATATGCGCCGTGCCTAAGCGAGCACACACAGCCGCCCCCCCCCCCCCCCCCCCGCTCCCCGACACACCCCTCCTCACGAGGCGAGAAACTGCTGGCGCAGGGTTGTGTCGCGTCGCGTCCCAATTTGCGCGGCCCCATTTGAACCTGTCAAGTTACAAACACGCGCGATGCGCTGCGCCCTGCCACACGAGCTATACGTGTCTCATCAACTTGTGCCTAGCGTGACCCTACTACTTTTTTCCGTTGTTGTTCATTGCATTTTTTCGGGGTGGATGTCCCATGACACCCATTCTAGTTCATCAACTCCGTTACTACACTGCAAGCGCCAAAGAAACTGGTATAGGCATTCGTATTCAAATACAGAGGTATGTAAACAGGCAGAATACGACGCTGCTGTTGGCAACGCCTACGTAAGACAAGCGTCTGGCGCAGTTGTCAGATCGCATACTGCTGCTACAAAGGCAGGTTATCAATATTTATGTGAGTTTGGGACACAGCTTCTCCGAGGTAGCGAAGAAGTGGGACTTTACCCGTACGACCATTTCACGACTGTATTGTAAATATCAGGAATCCGGTAAAACATCAAATCTCCGACATCGCTGCGGTGAGGAAAAGATCCTGCGTGAAGGGGACCAACGACGACTGAAGAGAATCGTTCAACGTGATTTAAGTGCAACCCTTTTGCAAATTGCTGCAGATTTCAATGCTGGGCAATCAACAAGGGTCAGCGTGTGAACCATTCGACGAAACATCATCGATATGGGCTTTCAGAGACGATGGCCAACTTGGGTACCCTTGATGACTGCACTACAGAAAGCTTTACGCCTCGCCTGGACCAGTCAACACTGACACAGGACTATCGATGACTGGAAACATGTTGCCTGGTCAGAGGAGTCTCGTTTCAAATTGTGTGTAGCGGATGGACGTCTACGGGTATGGAGACAACCACATGAACCATGGACCCTGCATGTCACCAGGGGACTGCTCAAGTTGTTGGAAGCTCTGAGATGGTGCGAACTTCTCTTCTTGTTTTGACTGTGTGAATCATTTACACGTGTAGGGGAAACCAGATATCGGTTTGGCAGGATTCATGTAGTTTTATGGTGATTTGTTCAGCAATATGTGCGATTTATTTTATTGTGATGCTTTAAGAAATAACATCCTTGAAGTACAATTATGAATTCTGCTTCATCCGATACGGGTACCGTCACAGTATCGAGATATGAGGCGTGATGTAACTGAGAACGTTACGATCGATTCTGCACCCTGATGTACACCCAAATGAGCTTGGACTTTTATTTCTCTCACTAACGTAACCCATTTAGTACTCAGAAAGATTCATCCTTTTACGACAAAGCCATGTTGTTTTTCCACGTCAGTGTGTGTACGCTATGTTGTAACATAGTTGAAATCTGACAGGATGCCCCACTGCGCTTGCGTGCGTGATGCAGCCGACACACACAGTTTGCCTTTATTATCAGAAAAATAAAACAAAATACGTAAATACTTTAATATAAAACGTTCTTAATACGGACTAAAAAGTATACAATAATTTCCCATAGCCAAAAACTGATCCTAAATATCCTCAAAATTTATGCGTGTGAATTCTTCGAGATGTAAAATTTAAAACGAAAAGTGTGGGGGCGAACAATACCTCATGATTGAATAGTTTACTTAAACCACTAACAATTTTATTGGCGTTGCAAATGATGTGTATGAACTGCAAATGGTTGTTCTTTCACAATAGTATGTGAGTGATATGTATACCAAGTTTGCTTCAAATTGCTGCAGTGTTTCAGGAGATGTGGAACATTATTAGAACATGTATTTATATGTATAACATTTATAATGACTATTTCATAACATGTATTGATTAATTAATAATTTATGCCCATTAATAACTTATGAGGGTCAAATGAAATCTCTTCTTTATAAAACATAATTTCTGCGCCGTCTATATGTGTATTTGTATGGACGAAGGTATGAAGCGTGGGGTGTATCCAAAGCTTTACACAGGCCATGAGCAGCTATAACGCAGTCAGGCACCGTAAACCAAAGCTCGTTCTTGTGACCGGCTCTTTCCAGCATCACGATAAATGAATGTGGATGACACAAGTTTTTTGTTTTAATTTTGTACCGCCTAAGTGGAGTT
Source organism: Schistocerca cancellata (assembly GCF_023864275.1). Taxonomy (NCBI): domain Eukaryota; kingdom Metazoa; phylum Arthropoda; class Insecta; order Orthoptera; family Acrididae; genus Schistocerca; species Schistocerca cancellata. Next base: position 109,150,295 of record NC_064636.1, on the reverse strand, counting down.
TATGTGAAGGTCCTGGTTAGAACCTTTTGTATCTGTTGCCAGTTACTAATCGAATCTGTCGAAACAGAGAAATGCCGCCCGTTGTGGCCGAGCGGTTCTAGGCGCTTCAGTCCGGAACCGTGCTGCTGCTACGGTCGCAGGTTCGAGTCCTGCCTCGAGCATGGATGTGTGTGATGTTCTTAGATTAGTTAGGTTTAAGTAGTTCTAAGTCTAGGGGACTGATGGCCTCAGATGTTATGTCCCATAGTGCTCAGAGCCATTTGAACAATCTCAAACAGAGAAACAACGGCTGGACGCATTGCTTCGAAATGAAACAGTTTCTCACAGTGCATTTAAACTCCGCATCGATAAAAACGAATGATGGCGTTAGCTTTTTTATTACATCTTCACAATCGATGGCTGGTGAGAAAATATGCGTTAATTCTACGTACATGATTAAGATTTCGCCCTGTCTCGAGAGGACTCTTTCCAGCCGTTACTAGTCTTCGTAATCTTGGAGTATAAGTAGTTACACCTCTTACTGGACAACGCGTGTGATCCAGTTTCACATAGTCGAACAATATCATATACGTTAATTGGCTGGAATAAAAATGTTTTGACGGTATCTTTTGATGATTTCTGTTGTGGAAGATCTTAGCACCCAATATCCTCCCCCTCAGGAGTTTAGATTGACATCAGCTGGAGCCATCTGAGGCTGAAGGCCACCACTGAAGGTGCGGGTCAGAACAGCACTGTCCGGATGCATTAAAATAGTACAACTGGCCAGCAACCAGCAAGTGTGGTTCACATGTCGGAATGGACACGCATCTCGCAACTGGCGGGATACGCGGTGTTCTGCTGTTGGTAGATTGTACAAAATTTTCCCATTTACGTCAGAAGACCGCCATTACTCGCGAGTGAGTTTAATTGTCAATGTTCCGGAGAGCCAGCAGCAACAAAGCTTTATTGCCCACGTGTGGTGGGGAACTGACGGAAAAGTAAATTCAGCCTCTGCAATACTGTGATCTGCATTTGAGACTGAATGCACGCCAAACCAGTATAATCATCCCAATCTGACGCTGGTTTCGTGACTTTGTGTGGCTCTTGCTGGCGTTGCAGTGACGTGGGGAACATAGGCGGACGGCCCGACTGGGAGAAAAGGCTTAACGTCAGCAGGGCTCGTTGGGCGAGGTTTTGTCATCCAGCAGCGTTGTATACGACTGACGTGGCGTGAGAGGGTGAGGATCGCATTCTCAGGTGTCCAATACTTATTCTCTGGTAAAATGTGCTAAAAAGGACATAATTATGGAATACGATGTTGGTGAGTTAGAACTTTAAAATCTAGTAGACAGTAGGAAATGCGATAGATGTAACAAAGGTGCTACAAAGTAAGACATGTGTACCTTGTTTATAATATTTGTCTACTGCAGTAGTAAATGTAAAAACACCGAGACAAGAATGTGTGTCACGCTGTTATAGGGCACCATAAGCAACCTTACACAATCGTTATTAATGAAAGGAGAGTCTACATACCGTTCATCAACTGCTAAATAAACTGGAACAAAGCTTTTAACTTCGTCGGTCACATTACTCCCCTCATCGTGAGTAAAGACAAAATAGTTTTGTAGCGTTTTTAATTTAGAAGTGATGACTCAGTGACTGTTAAATACGGTATTATTGACTCCTCTTGCATGTACCTACGAAACAAGGACAATAATTTATGGAAACAAGAAGACCTCGTTTTTTTCCCGACCAGAGGCAGACAGTGTTCCAATTATTAACCGTTTTGACTACACCAAAAGCTATTAAATTTTGCCTCATGGTCTCCATCAAGGTGGGCTACCAGAATTTAATATATGCTGCAAAGTTTCGATGTGTTTACTGACAACACAGTGTTAACAGTACGACGGATACGACGTTTACATTCGACACAACATTCAGATTAACAAAATTTCGGAAACCATTTTTCTGTAGTCGTATTTACATGTTGAATCTTAATCGGCGTTCCTAGTGCTAACAAGTCGTTGTTTGTCCGCCTTTTAATACATGGTTGCGGGACTCGGCTGTTCGATAATGGATGTCAAACTAAACACCTTTCAGCCGTCAAATTTCCAACCTTATTTTATTTGGCCACCAGTTTCAGCAATTTACTACGCCATCTTCAGGCCCCTGACCGACGTATAGGAAAAATCTACCTGGGTTGTGATCTACTCGTACCAGTATTCCTACCCCTGTTTTGATCACAACCAACACAGATTCTTCCTACACGTCGGTCAGGGGCCTGAAGATAATGTAGTAAAATGCTGAAATTGATTGCCAAATAAAATAAGGTTGGAAATTTGACGTCTGAAAGGTGTTTAGTTTCACATCCTTTGACAGTCCTAACAAGCTTCTATGTTGAGAGCTTCAGAATTTTTTCACGTACGGTCTCTGTGGTGCAACTGTCCTTGATGCAGCGCACTGATAAGTGTTTTCCTAATATGAAGGGCAGATATTAACGATTAATGGAGAGTATGGATTTCTTACAGACGTGAGGAGGAGGAGGAGGAAGAGGAGGGACTGCACACAAAGGGACGTTCAAAACTGCTATCCATGTCTGTTCGGAGGTGCTTTATTGGGCGACCAAAATTACACTTGCTGTGGAAAGAAGTGCGAGGTGGCCATTCGTGAAAGAGTATTCCACCCAAAATTTCAGGCGTTTATGGATGTCCAGAAATACTTGTAATCGGGTAACAACACATTCATACCCCCTATCTTTTGCCACCAGCCACTGGTAGTGTGCGGCAGCCTTTGCCACTGAGTGAGTTGGTGGCTGTCGTTAAGGCTCTCAGTTTTCTGCGCTGTATCTCACACAGCGACATATCTACACTACGCACCACCATGTTACACGCTACAATTCGGAGCCGTCAAGCAGCAGAGGGCTGCAAGTATGTAGCTCAGAAAAATAAAGACGTAGACTGTTAAAAACGTTTGTTTTATTTACAAATCTTTAACTGTTTTCACATAAAAAATTCGGAGGCATAACTTTTCAGTACGCCCTCGTTCATGAATCTGAGTCAGAGTGACAAATACAGAGATGGGAAATCCTCTTGGTACCTTCTTAAATAAGTGTGGCACAAGCATAATAATGAATACGTGAATAAATAGCTGTCATGTTTCTCTCCTGGATGGAGGTTAACACTTACTGTTTTGACTATACTGCTGCAAGTGCTCCATATAGGCGAACTGCCATAATTTGATAGGCTAGCTGCTGCAAGAATCGATGTTTATATTGAGACATCAGTGGTACGTCGTTTGCTGATCATCTGAAACGAATGCGTACCACCAGATCTGTCAATGTCAAAGCCAGAACTCTTAATTTATCATTATCTTCTAATTCAACAATGGACAGCAGCTTTGTGTGCATACTGTTGATGTATTGTAAATAAATCTCTACATATTACTTATCACCTTGGATTAGAGCTACAATGTCATCAACGTATCCCTTAAAATAGACTTGTGTTTTCCCATGTACTTGGTATTTAGTAAAGATTTTTTCTCAAGGTCGTTGAAGAAAATATCTGACAAGGTTCTAGCAAGATAATACCTCCCAACCAAAGCTTGTTCTTGATAGTGATACTTATCATTGAATTGGAAATAGTTGAAAGACAATGATAATTCTAAAAGTTGTATTAACTCTATTGCTTCTGCAGACGCAATTCTTTTATGCCTAATGAGGTTTTCTCGCTTGATATTAATAGTTTCTGCAACAGTGAGATTCGTATACAAGTTTCTTATATGAGAAGAGACAATAGTGGACATATCTGGCACCATGATGGTTTTTTCCTGAAGCATGCATTTAGCGAGCTAGTGATGAAATGTTATTACGTTTTGCTTTGCAGTTATCCACACTGGCTATTCAGTTTGTCGGTATTATTACGAACTTGAACCACGGTAATTTTCGGCTGATAATACTCAGCATTATTCTCGCAAATGCAGTTTGCCACTTTACTCACTCGACGGCTCTCGTATTCCGCCAGTTCACGCATTTCCTTGGATTCACGATTAAGATGTGGTCAGCATGTGCATATCTATGTTTTGCAGAGGAAGATCACATTGCAGTTACTCCCGTTAAATGACGCAAGAACGACCAAATGATAGCTATGCAAATAAGTAACAGAGGGACAGGAAAGCAACGGAAATCGCTCTTATATGGGGAATGCCACTTGACGTGACCAGTTCGATTCTACATAGAATTCGTGAAACTTGTCCCTATTCTAGAAGCAGTGCGCCATAAGTCTTTCAAGAAGGGTCGACGAAAAGACGCACAAAACTGTAGGCCTGTACTTCTAATGCGAGTCTCTTGTAGAAGTTTGGAGCACGCCTCATGCTCTCGGACTGTGACGTTTCTGGGGACTGGAAGTCTCCCGTGTAGCGACCGAGGTGGGCCCAGGAGGCGACGGCCGTGTGGAGCCCAGCTCGCTCCGTTCGTCCACGAGGCGCAGAGAGCAGCAGACGAGGACGCCCAGGTAGGGGCAGCCACGTTCCTTCACTTCTCTACGGCATTCGACACAGTTCCCCACGGCCGATTGAAGAGTTTTCAGCGTTCCACTCATACATAAGTGTAACCTCGGCCGTGTCACAAGGGCGAGTCATAGCCGCGTTATTTCTCACAATATATATGAAGGACCTAGTAGATAACGTCAGACGTTCCATGAGGCTTTGCCCGTGTAATGCCGTTGCATGCAGAGAAGTCGCGACGGTAGAGGACTGTAGCGAAAGGCAGGGAGATCTACATTGGGTCGACGCAGGAAGCAACAAAGGAGCCTCAGCACAAACAGATGTAGCGTATTGCGAATACACTGGAATTTTGATGACAGGATACACATTGTTTGGTCGGACGAGTCTCATTTCACATTGCAGTTCTGCTCATACACGTACAGGTATGGAAACGACCTCATGAATCCATGTGTAGAAGGGTAACATTCATACCACCCCACTCTCCATTATTGTCAAATGAATTCAAGATGGCGGCGATAACGTCATCCAAGATGGCGGCCTGTAGACTTGGCAACAGAGCATGACATCATCCAAGATTGCGGCCGTCACGTCATCTGATGACATGAATACCAATATCATAGATGGCGGCTTTTGGCAGGGAAGTACCACGGCAGGCTCCCTGCCTTGCCACCATCTTCGGAAGATTAGATTTTTTCGGGTAATTGAATTACGTGCTTCTATGGGTCCCCACCCCTCCCCTTTCCAACTTTGTTGCATAATGGTGTGTCATCCTCTTGGAAAATGGGTGGGGATTTCGAATTTTGGAGGGAATTTTGCTCCAAGAAGTTACTCATGCAGCTGAGGGGGGGGGGGGGGGATAAGATGGTGTTGCCCCCACTAGAGTCTGCTTATGTCGTTCAATTTGTATAAGTTTGAAATGTCCTGACAGATTCAAACTGTGTGCCAGACCAAGACTCTAAATGAGGAACTCAGTCTGGCACACGGTTTTAATCTGCCAGAATGTTTCATATCAGTGCACAATCTCATTCTTGTTTAAATTTGTTCGAATTTGTATAAATCTGTCGAAATTTGTTTAAATTAGTTATTCACCTCCAGCATTAGTGGCTTAGTGTAGTGCTATGACCACAAGAGGCTGAGATATCAGTGCTTGTTGACCTATAGGTGTGGAATTAGCGTGTGTTCAACTAGCGAGATTTTGATGCCAGACAGGTGGAGTTGTAATAGCTGTGTTACATGCACTCATCCAGCCAAGGACTGCATCCACAGCTCAATGCATGAAGAGCGGAAGCGGGCATTAATGCATGAACATATGAAGAGGAAGAAGAATAAGGTCCTGCAAATAAATGCTTTGCATAACACAATGCATGGAAACATCTGTCTCTGCTGGAATTGTCTGTCATTTCTAAAACCTATGAATAAGCCCCCACTACAAAAGAGACAACTTCCTCCAATCCCACAGAACAGAGAACTGAGCTAGTTTTTTTCTTGGCCGCACTTGTGCCCCAGCCTACTCATCGCCCCAGAGGTCTGGAGGGGAAAATTGCGGGATAAGGAATCAGCCTGTTTCGGTCTGCTGGTGAGAGGAAGGAGTGCACTTTATTTTTTTTAAATTTATTTAGAGACGGTAGTTTATTTATTACATTGATACAAAACAGTAACCCTGACATGCTTTGGGTCAAAATATACAATTTACAGACCAGGAAACTACTCGTAAATAATGCAGTACTCTGATCTGCAGAGACGCAAAACTTGTAAATAACCGTAATAATCCAGCACACAGCATCCAGACATGCAAACTGCTCATAGATCACCGAAATAATGCATGTGTAATGCTATCCAAAAACCCTCAAAATTCCTAAACACCCAAAAACAATGCAGTGCACAAACACTCAGTCCACATAAAAAACGTAACCTGGAGGACGGCCTCTCCATTCGGAGGGCTCCTACCGTCAGTGGCAGACGTGGGTCATTCCCACTGCAGGCCACAGCCACCGCCGCGCCGAGCACACACACACAGAATCATCCTACGACATCGGACACATATATGTTTCGTCACTGTACTTACAAACAAATATTAGGATCACGGTCTCAATTTGATGACATGCTACAATGGGCAAAGTATCAGAAATAGACCCCGCTGACGGCTGTGGCTCTGGAAATTGAAATTTCTGTACCATTATTATGACGTGACATACTCTTTCCTTTGCTGTCACAGTATTCCACGTCAAATCCATACCTTCCTTACGACTGGACACAGTCATTTCCTTTGCACATGTCACAGCACAAACACATACTTTATAAGCCTGGTGCTCAAGGGGAACTTATCACACATCCTCTACTACTAAGTATAATGTTTCATAAATAACAGATTGCTGGCGATAATAAATAATACTGACCGGGAATCAACGATGGACGAACATGTCTCATAAATTTTTATTGCGAGTGGTACAGCTGTCATAGAAAGAGAGGCACAATCGTCTTATAAACCGTCAGACGTTGTTATTAACATGTTCTAGCTGCAAGAAACGTCATCAGCACCACTAGAGCCCTGGATTAATATTTAAGCAGTAAATATAGGTGATAAAAGATTCGCTTCTTGGAGCAAAATCTTCCTACATCGTGCATTAAAACATAGCAACAAAAATGTAATAAACGCCGGCAGGGATGTGACATGAACGTCACACGAAGCATCGTTCTACAACGTTTACATACTGTGTAAGGTAAAGCCCTATGACACACCCCTGTGGTACTGCAGAAATAACAGTTACTTAGTGACAAATTTGGTGGAAGTGCGTACATAAATTGATCTAACCATGAACATGGATGTATGTCATTCTTGGAATTGCGAAAGATCTTAAATTTCCGAACAGTCAAAAAGTGTTTATAGTCAAAGTTTTCGCCTCGTGGCGACAAAGACCTACCACGTCTGTCCCAGTCACAGTGGCGATTATTGTCAAGTTCGCGCGCCTGGCACTCTCTTGTTGCATCCCGTAAATGAAACAAATTACTTTCTTCAAACCCTTCTGCTGTCTGTGATTCTAAATTTCTTCGTGCATGGGGGCTTCATTATTAAAAAGAATGCAAACAATTTTAATTTTCAGTCGCTGTCTGTCCGATTACGAAGTCTCGTAACTGGTTGGCCCTGACTAGTATTTGTACGCAATCTGGCTGCATAGAACAACAACAAAGAATGAAATGAAATTTCCGTTAACACAATTAATTAATTAAGTCCCCAGCAACTATGAAAGCTACGAAACAACAAGGCACAAGTGTGCCTGTTCTGTGTGTGGAAGTGTGATTCAACGTACACATCTGGCACGGTTCTTCCTCAATAAGACCAGATTTTTAAACACCATTTATACTGAAGTAATTAAAAAAAATAAACAGAAATACTGTAATTGCGTAAGGAAACCAGAATTACACTCTAATACAAGAACACAAGCCACATGCTTTGTTGACTGAACCTGTAATGACGCATTATTTAAGACACTGAAATAATAAAAGAAAAGGGAATTTTTTTACCTTCATATATATTGACGAAAAACACTCTGATCATTACAATACCTCCATTCGAACAACATCTGCTGTCTAGCCCATCAAACAAACTGCATAAAACATGGAACAAGCACTCCCTACTACAACATCTCAACACCGACTCGCTACCACCACTCCACAAGCACTGACTACTGCCACATCTCGACAAGCACTGCCAGTGGAGGGGGCCGAATAAAACTCTTTGGCGCAATCTCTGGCGTTGTGGCTCAGTGTAGCCACCTTTCATATGCCCTTCCTCCACGGGCCACAATTTGATGGTATTTTTGCCAGCATTGGTGGTGAAAATACCACCAAATTCGTCAAAAAAAAACAGACAAAAATAAAAGATAATATAAATAAGTAAATATCACGTAATTAAATAAATTTTGGCTTTGCACTGACCTTTAAATAACCTAATATATAAAATACAGTAAGGAATACAAAATCTTCCATATATGTGACTTTATATAATAGTTTACACAAGTATTATGTGGTTAAACGATTCAATCAATACTGTCAGCAATGACGAATATGTGCAGGTTAGAGACTCATAACTTTCATAAACAGTAAATACACAAAAAATCAGTTTATACAAATATTCACGTATATTCCATGATTCAATAAACAAGCAGTTGACAGTTCCAGTAGTAGCACCCAGCAATGGTCAACAGGTGCAAATAGCAGTCTCATAATATTTCATCAGCAGTAATTAAACAGCTCCAACAGTGGCACCCAGCAATTTTGAACAGGTGCAGACACCAACAAGTGACATCATTCAGCAGAAGCTGTTCCATTTGAGGCACCCAGCAATGTTGAACAGGTGCAGACACCAACAAGTGACATCATTCAGCAGAAACAGTTCCATCAATGGCACCCAGTAATGTTGAGCAGGTGCAAGTAACAGTCCATGATATTCACTATCACTAATTAGACAGTTCATCAGCAGTCATCAGCAAATATTAAACATGTCCTAGTGGCACCAATCATGTAGAAAAAGTGCAAGTAACAGTCCATAATATTCACTATCAATAATTAGACAGTTCATCAGCAGTAATTAAATATTTCCAGGTGGCATCCACCATGTTGAATAAGTGCAGGTAATAGTCCATAATACTCACCATCACTAATCAGACAGTTCATCAGCAGTCATCAGCAGAAATTAAACATTTCGATGTGGCACCCATTATGTTGAACAGGTGCAGGCATGAACAACAGTTTGAATGCACACACAATTGCTTTTACGAAATTATCATCAATGCTCTTACTCTAAACATACAAATTATAATAAACACACAAATGATATCAGATAATTGTCATATTAACTATTACAAATACACAAATACCAGTAAACCAATAATATTTATAGGTGTCAGTGCAAGCCACAACAAACAAGTAAAACAATATTTAGGAGATAGGTCAGTGCCAATTATTTGGGATTAGGAAAGGAAAACACACAAAACACACTCACTCATCTTTCATCCACATTAAGTGCTACTGTGTAGTTGAATAGTGTTAACTGTGTAAATGCAATTCTGTCGAAATTTGATGTTCAACTTGTGTATCAAGTAGTAGTGGCACAGTGTATAAGAGACAATAATAGTTAGTCAACGTCATAGTCATCATGTCAAGACCAATGTTTGCCAAGCCAAATCAATATATGGTTGCTGAACAACTGTCAGTGTGCCAAGATATGCAAATACTTCCTCTCTCCAAAAAAAAGTATATACTTCTTAGTGATTTAACAAAGTGTGTATGTAGACAATCTACCTTCTACTTCAGTGTTCTAGTCTGCCATCTTCATCCTCCTTGTTCCATATAAACCAACAAAAAAAAATATTCTCCTCACTTTCTTTACCTCTTATCCACCAAAACTCCAATAATCATCATCACATAAACTTAATACTTCAATAATACCTCTTATGTCGATACATATAAACCTTATCATCAATACCATTTACCTTACCTCTTGTCCACCAAAACTCCAATAATCATTAACTTCACATAATCTCAGTACCCCAATAATACCTCTTCAATACATCGATACATATAAAACTTAACATAATATCATTTCACTTGCATAACAACTCTTTCCTCTAGTCAGTCTCCTTGAACAAGTACAGATAAAATCCTAGTGCAAACTTCAGTTCATCATCCCATACAATCTGAAGACACAATGTCCACACACAACCTCTGTGTAATCCATGTGATCCAAATCTTCAACTCATTATGAATTATAAGATACATTTTGGTTACCTTGTCCATCATTAAACAAAAGAAATGCATACATGACCTCTAACAGCCTTTAGTTCGAGGAACTTTCAGTAAGTAAGTACGATTACGAAGTGTGAATAATCTTGATATTTCAGTGTGTACACCACTTCAAGAATTATGGCAAACAGAAGCAAACATGTGGAGTATTTCTTGTGTCAAGTATCACTTGCTATTTCAATTGCTCACGAAGAATGCAGTGTAATAACTGTCAATGGTCTAAACCTAGTGTTGGTATGTCATGTCGTTAGCTTCCTTCCTATTAGCATAAATTTATACAGCTTCCATAAAACCTCCAGCTCATGTGACTTCAATGAAGTTTCTTGTACTAATGTCGTTCGTAGCATTATAGCAGTTCATTTTCTTATCTTATAAGGCACTGAGCGTAAGCAAAACATGCAATAGCGAGTAAATATACCAGTAGAGAACAGAATGTCAACAAGTGGATGCAGCACAATTCCTACAACGAGGCTCTGCCAAGCGAACAATCTATAATTAATACCATAGTGTGACCTAAACTCTATGTTCGTACACCTCATATCGGCATTTCTATATACCAAATTAAAGAGTAGTTATGACAACAAACAGAAATGTATAAATATGCAATCCATACGCAAAGCAGCAAATATGTTATCTTACATAATAAACAGGTCATTATCATCATATCAGCATAAGCAAATAAATGTTCATACGTAATCTTAATAAGTAAACATGATGCCGCAAGCAGATAAATCACAAAGTATAACTTACATACATAACCATATCAGCACAATTAATTAGGTGACAATTATAATTCAAATAAATAAGCACAGCAGGTACATAATAGAAAAAAATATGACATCAGTGAAAAAGCATAGCAGCCAAGCGATGCATAATATACATAAGTAACAACCCTGTTCATTAATCAATCATTGTCAAAATCAGTTAATGTACGCAAGCACGTCGCTTCACAAGTAAATTCATAGAACATGAAATTTAGCACAAAGTATGAGTCACGTAACCGCAAGCAGCAAATTACGTCTAAAGTACGTACCTAAGTTACCTGAAAATAAACTCAATTAATCGTTACCTTTTTAGTTTATTAGTTTCATCTTCGAAATTACATTCTTCCTGAAATTTTCTCGATAGCAAGTTCTCTTAACGTCGGACACACACAGAATTTACCTGAAGGTCTTAAATATTTTATACAACCGTATCCTGAAAAATACTGAACGTTAATAACATAATTTATCAAGTCACTATATCTATATACTGAATTTAATCGGAGAAATTAGACTGTGTATTTGTTTACGGCTGTCAGTGTATTTGCACTAAGCGCTCGACCAGCTGTAGGCGCGTGACGTAGGAAGTAATTGTTTGCGGTCAACGACTGCCTTGTGCGGCGCGCAGACTTCATTGATGCTTTGAGTATGTGCCGCCGCCGGAACACGGCGCGGTATCCTTGTACTCTCCATGTGTTTACGTATAACTGTTAGTTTCTCGAAAGAATGTCATTCCACAAAAATTTTAACGCTCGATATATGATGTACTCTCTTAGAGCGTCGAGATTTAAGAGTTTCTACTCCAACAGTGTTATCATGAATAATTTTGCGAACTCTATATGGACCGTTATAAAGCAGAAAAAATTTGCGACACAAGCCTTTTCCTTTGTGAGACAAACGATGAGACTTAATTAACACCTTTTGACCAACTGACAAGATTTTTTAAACGACCAGGACGTTTAGCTGATTTCTCTCTTCTAGCAGCCGCAGACGCAATATTTTGTAGAGCCAGGTTGACAACTTCAGAATGCCGCAGTTTCCGTGTAGGCGGAAAAGGAACGATTTCAGAAATGCGATTTGTCGGTGCTTTATTTTTTAATATCAATATAGGCAGTAAAGAAGTTGAATCATTAGGGAGTTCATTCAGAATGTTTTGAAAAATATGAAGATACTGATCCCACGTTCTGTGATTCTGATGACAATACAGTCGACACAATTTATTGATTTCCTTCATCCATCTCTCTGAAGCGTTAGATTGAGGGTGAAAAAGTGAAATGAAATTGGTTTAATCTTACGACGCCGTAGAGTACGAAGCCAAATTTTAGAGCGAAACTGTGATCCATTATTTGATATAACCTTATCAACATGACCCACTTCTTTAAGAAAATGGTTGATGAAAGCGTTAGATACTGAACGAGCTGTTGCTTTGCGTAAAGGTGTAAAACACAAATATTTTGATGTCAATTCCACTGCTACGAAAATGTACGCAAAACCATTAGTAGAACGAACCACTGGACCAAACAAATCGACTGCAGCTATGTCCTTTAATTTCGCTGAAATGTAAGGAAACAACGGTGCTCTATGAGAAATAGTTGGCGGCTTAGCCTTTTGACATAATTTGCATTTGGCAACAACAGATCAAATACGTTTTTCCATATTACTGAAGTAGCAATTTTCTCGTAATTTATGAAAGCATTTTCTGGGACCAAAGTGTGCATAACTGAAATGTATGTACCAAATCAGTTTATTAACCCACTCATCAGGAATACAAACTAACCAGAGTTGTCGACCGATTTTCGTTTAAAAAGAATGTCATTACGAACTAAATAATATTGTCTGATCGCTACGCTTTCCGTTCTCCTCCACTTCTCCTTAATGTCCTTCCAGATTGGATCCTTATTTTGCTCCTTAGCGATGTCCTGGAGCGAAGACAAAATAAAATTCTCAAACGCAACACCTTGAATATACATCAAACAATAATTGTTTTCCTTGCAGTCCTCTTCAGCACTTTGTTTCAAACCCATAGGTGCACGTGATAAAGCATCAGCAACAATATTTGAAGATCCCTGTATGTAAACAATACTAAAATCAAATTCCTGTAGGTACAGCGTCCATCGTGACAATCTTCCATGTGTTAATTTTGTTGACATAAGAAATTCCAGAGCTCGGTGATCGGTGTAAACCTTAGTATATCTGCCAAACAAAAATGTCCGAAATTTTGTAAAAGCCCAAACAACAGCCAAAGCTTCAAGTTCCGTAATCGAATAATTCTTTTCGGATTTAGAGAGAACACGACTTCCAAATGCAATAGTCTTCTGTACTACAACGCCGTTTTCTTCTATCTCTTGAAATAAATGTGCACCTAGGCCTTTGTATGATGAGTCCGTCGCCAAACAAAAATCTTTAGATAAATCCGGATGTGAAAGAAGTGGAGCAGCAACTAAAGCATCACGAAGTTGTTCAAATTCTGAGTGAGCTTCCTCATCCCAACACCAATTAGAATTCTTTCCAGATAGTTCACATAAACGAGGTGTGGCCAAATTGTCCAATCTAACAAAGCGTCTAAGAAAATTACAGACACCAAGGAAACTACGAACATCACGTTTTGTGGTAGGAACAGCATAATTACGAATAGCGTCTAGTTTCTCTGGATCAGGAAGAATATCTTCTGTAGAAATAATGTGACCAAGAAATTTCATCTGAGAACGACCAAATTCAGATTTTTCCAAGTTCACTGTAATGCCAACTCTTGCAAAGATACGTAATAATGAATTCAAAATTTTTTTATGCTCACTCCAAGAATGTTTAGCAATAAGAATATCGTCAACATATGAAGTAATATTATCACGAAGATAAACAGGTAAAATTTCGTTTAAACTACGAATGAATGCTGCTGAAGATACAGTAAGTCCAAACGGTAATTTCCGAAACTGGTAACAGTTACCAAAAGCTAAAAAGGCAGTGTATTTTCTACAATCAGTGTGGAGTTCTATTTGCCAAAAACTTGCGCGCATATCAATCGTTGATAAAACTTTAATTCCGTAGAAATGTTGAAGAAGTTCATCTAAATTTTGTAGACGGTCGGTTTCAGGAATGATGATATCATTTATCTGTCTGGAATCCAGAACCAAACGAATTGACCCATCCTTTTTAAGAACGACATGTAATGGGCTGGTATAAGGACTGACTGCTGGCTCAATAATGCCTTGATCTAACATGTATTGAAGTTCACTCTTAACCCTGTCTCTGTAAGCCAAAGGAATAGCATACGTTTCCCCCCGAAATGGTGTGTGTTCTTTTACTTTAAATAAATATTGTAAGCCTTGTATAGTTCCTGTGTGATGACTAAATACTGTAGCATGTGAAGTCAAAATTTGGTGCAGTTCTTCTCTTGCAATGTCATCTGGCAATTCAGCTTTATTAACCTTTTCATTAATTAATTCTTCCCTATTAATTATATCATCCATCGCGTCTCTGTATCTATTGTCGTTGTCATGAATGAACACATTGTCGTCATAATGCTCAACGAAAACATCAGAAGCAAGAAACCTTAAACATTTTGTATCTGATTCAGATCTTGCTAAACACTCGAAAAATTTCAAACATTTCGGCATTCCGGCAACAGTCAAATTCACACTTCCTTCTTTAAAGTTCAAAATTGCCTTATGTTTGTTAAGAAACTCCATACCTAATGTAATTTGTGTACTGAGTAATGGAACAATAATAAAATTAGCAGAAAATTCGTATCCTTGACAAATGAAATTTAGGTTGGTCTGTTGTTTAACTTCCACACTTTTTCCAGAAATAGCGCCTCGAATTGTAGTTATAGAAACAGGTAACAGAGGACAAGCAATGGTTCTTACACATATACGAAAAACTGATTGACTAATGACATTCAATGGGTTCCCAGAATCTAAAACCGCAGTGAACTAATTCTTACCCACACATACTTCAACAACAAGATGTAAAAATGCGTCTACATTATTTTCCTTTTCGTCTAGCAAAATGTCTCTCATGTCTTCCAGGCGTACGTAGTGTAAAGTCGTAGTGTCATTACTTTCTGAACCCTCTATATTGCTGCCAGAAGCCGAAGCTACAAGTCATTGTCGATTGCTTACGTCACGTCTTTGATTATTCGCGTCATTTCGCGGATCAATTTCTACGATTTTCACTTGTCTCTCTGAAGTTCTGTCACGTGGGGGATGCCAATTAGGTCCCTTCTGTCTGTTAGATACAAATTCTTGGTTGTGTCTGTTATTAAAATTTCTATTTTCCTGTCTGTCTGCATGACTACTTCTTGTGTAATTTCGACTGTCACTTCAGAAATTACTGTTAGACCTACTACCCTGGTTATTTCTGTAGTAAGAATTTCTATTACTGTATGAATAATTTCTGTCTTGATGATACCGATTACTGTTTCCGTATGATTGATCATTCCGGTACGAATTACCGTTATTATAATTGTCTGTGTAATTTCTGTTAGAACGTCTGTTATTGTCATAAGGCTGGTATCTATTGTCCTGTCTGTTACGTCTGTCATTCTCAAAATTACCCATATAACGCCCGTTCCGATCACTATCCCTTTTCTCTGAAAATCTATCATAATTACTGTTACTGAAAAAATTACAGGAAGTCCGGTCGTCGTTGTCATACTCGAGTTCTTGTAGCAAAGTCTTAAAAGTCTCAATGTCGTCTTTACATCTTCCAGCTAAAGCAATTTGTCTTATGGATTGTGGCAGCTTAGTTAAACAAATGCGAATTAATTCAGTCGGGCTATAAGGGCTGGAAAGGAACTGATTCTTTCGAATCATGTCTTCAAAGTATTCTGCTGGCGTGCGGAACTCAGACTGTTTAAAATTACGCTGCATAATAAGACTATGTTTGACTCTGTCTTGTGTGTTTTCGGACCAATATGCCGATAGAAATGCATGATAAAAATCATTTAAATTATTACAATCTCTAATAAGTGCGCGCATGCGCGTCGCCGGTTCGTTTTCTAAATATCCACACATAAATTCCAGTTTGTGACTTAGTGACAAATTTGGTGGAAGTGCGTACATAAATTGATCTAACCATGAACATGGATGTATGTCATTCTTGGAATTGCGAAAGATCTTAAATTTCCGAACAGTCAAAAAGTGTTTATAGTCAAAGTTTTCGCCTCGTGGCGACAAAGACCTACCGCGTCTGTCCCAGTCACAGTGGCGATTATTGTCAAGTTCGCGCGCCTGGCACTCTCTTGTTGCATCCCGTAAATGAAACAAATTACTTTCTTCAAACCCTTCTGCTATCTGTGATTCTAAATTTCTTCGTGCATGGGGGCTTCATTATTAAAAAGGTTGCAAACAATTTTAATTTTCAGTCGCTGTCTGTCCGATTACGAAGTCTCGTAACTGGTTGGCCCTGACTAGTATTTGTACGCAATCTGGCTGCATAGAACAACAACAAAGAATGAAATGAAATTTCCGTTAACACAATTAATTAATTAAGTCCCCAGCAACTATGAAAGCTACGAAACAACAAGGCACAAGTGTGCCTGTTCTGTGTGTGGAAGTGTGATTCAACGTACACATCTGGCACGGTTCTTCCTCAATAAGACCAGATATTTTAAACACCATTTATACTGAAGTAATTAAAAAAAATGAACAGAAATACTGTAATTGCGTAAGGAAACCAGAATTACACTCTAATATAAGAACACAAGCCAGATGTTTTGTTGACTGAACCTGTAATGACGCATTATTTAAGACTCTGAAATAATAAAAGAAAAGGGAATTTTTTTACCTTCATATATATTGACGAAAAGCACTCTGATCATTACAATATCTCCATTCGAACAACATCTGCTGTCTAGCCCATCAAACAAACTGCATAAAACATGGAACAAGCACTCCCTACTACAACATCTCAACACCGACTCGCTACCACCACTCCACAAGCACTGACTACTGCCACATCTCGACAAGCACTGCCAGTGGAGGCGGCCGAATAAAACTCTTTGGCGCAATCTCTGGCGCTGTGGCTCAGTGTAGCCACCTTTCAAGGTAGATCACACAGATCATAGCTTTCTTCAGTGTCTAGTGAAATTGGGTGTAATATGTTTCTCAATAATTATGTTAAGAAAATTAACGTTGCCATAACTGTAGAAACAGCTAAGAGAGAAGATTGTCAACTGTAAAGTAGTTTGGAATAAAGTTTGTGACACGTAAACCAACATTATATTTGTCATTTTCCCCTCTATCCAAATTTTCTCTTACCAATATGCGTAATTGCATTTTTAACACTGAATGTGCATAATCATACTAAGCCTATATTTTACTTACAAAGATTTCGTTTCATTAGCAGCAGTATTCTGGTACATATGACACGGACATAAGGACATATCAGATTTATGAAATCTCTCTTTTGGCTTTGTTGATTAAAACTTGGTTACATGAGGGACTAAACTATCCGAGCGACAATATCGATACGATCTCTAGTGAGTCATTTATGTCTCCGTGAATTACAATTTTGTCAAAGTGATTAAACTCGTGATCACCAGAATAATTAATGCATCCTGTCTGCTTTTACTAAAACTATATCACACTAACTGCTATAGCATACATTAAAGGCAAATGGTGTATGTCGGTTTCACTAGCAATGTTTTTCTTAAGAAGCAGTAAAATTTTGTATTTGATCTGATACCCAACAGAAGGAAATCACAGAGAGTTGCAGCCAGCGTCTCATGCATTTGGCACTATAGCCTACAGGAATGGCACAGTTTCTTTGTAAATGGCACACCGACTGACAGTCGAGAACTAAGTCTGTTACGCTCTCACGGAAGAAGTACACGTTCTTGCGCTGATGCTGGTTTGTAACGACAGCCTAGTGGCGGTGACGTCACAGTTGTGATTTGTTTCTTGTGTCTTCGTTATCATATTCTCTCTTGAAAGGTTCAACGGTTGATACGTTATTAACTGACTTCATAAATGGTAACGTCTCTGCGATAAGTTATCAGCGCCTCGTAACCATGAAACGGCATACTGCGGATTATAAAATAAGCTGTTTCATGTTTAAATTGTCAATTATTGACGATAACAACTCATTCCTAAGAACACTCTTATAACAAGACATTAACCGTCGATAAATCATTATGCGACTTTTATTATAGCAATGATTATAATAAATCATTCCAAGAACGACGTTTTCTGTAAACATCCCGTACGCGAAGATAAAGTCCTGTGAGAGGCCCATGTGGAACGCAAACGAAATTCGATAGCCGTGGTCGATTTTTGCGTATGACGTCAAAATTACGTCACGTGTGCAAGAAGTAAAGTGAAACGAGTGTTATCTCATTTGTTGTTTGTGAAAAAAGAAATACAAGCAGAGATTTCAATACCATGACCTCCTTCATAATGTTTCATTTTCAAACAGTCAAATAATTCCTTCTGTTTACAGCGGTGAAATGTTATTTCAAGCGATTAGTTACTGTGTCGAAATAAACACTGTGACACATGTAATTTCAAGTTCATGTCATATTAGAGTAACATTGCACCAGCAAAAAATTTCCACTTTTCTAGTACACTGATTATTCTGAATTGGGGCATTATAATTATGTTAATGATTTTTTTTTGTACCCCTTGATTTGCAGCATTTGTTATTTAAGTAGCTAATTCGGAAGCTAGTGTTTTGAGGATAATAAAATATTTCATGCAAAATGATTGCTATCAATAATAGTGTTCCTAGGCGAATGTACGTATGGACCTAGCACAGCTGAGGTCAGGCAGTCTGCGGCTGAGGGTAAATGGAGCAACACGTGTGTCTCTTGTCGTGAGCTGTGTGCCGTAGTACGGTAACAAACATTCTGAAATATTCGCGCTATTTGTGTACGGTTCGTTTTCTTCAACTCTGGGCTTCATTTGTGACTTTTTTGACAGTAATCAATAATTAACTCCGAGTGAAAACTTATTAGAGGAACATCCGTGATTATTGACTCTCATGAACATGACCGCTTAGCAGAGCAGTGTTGACGGACTTGATTATTTTTGTGCACTATAATAATTGTTTCGAGTTCTCTGAATGTGTATGAGGGCAGTGATATGGTGAACTAATAGGTTAAATGTTTGTCACAAGTGAATTTTTTTCAGCTACTGGACTGTGTCGTGTCGTTACTAACACTAGGACAATGTGACAATCTATGAACCTGTGTAGTAGGTAGTACTCTGCATTCCTTTGATTCGAACTATATGTGAGACACAAATCTGGCCATATCGGTAAAGACTTTACGCTGAGAGTGTAATTAAAGATTAAAGTGTTTTAAGTCTACCTCTAGTGTCGACCACAATATCACTATCGACTATTAGTAGAAGTAACATCTTTCAGGAAATTTTGGAGCCAGTGCAGCTATCGAGAAGAACAATAGAGGCTTATGCAGAAGGAAGTAGAATTGTTCTACACTCTTCCAAATTATTCGAAGAGTACTGTAGGTGCAATTATAAATAAGCTTAAATATTCATTCTAAGCCTCCAATTAGCCACGAATTAAAACAGTAATGTAGGCTTACTATGTTTTTCTTTTACAGACTGCAGAATGACAGAAACGTCCAAAACCAGGTTCTCAGGAATATGGCACGAAACCGGTCATTCGAATGAAAATCAAGAAGATATTAGAAGAAATTACTTCTCGACTAAATGGACACAGGAAAGCTGCAAGGAAGTATTACATTCCAAGACAAACCATTGTGAACAATTTGAGAAACAAGAATGACGTAAAAGCTGGATGGCCCACTGTTCTTACCCAGTCTGAAGAGAGATGTTTTGTAAAAGACTGT
Organism: Schistocerca cancellata; assembly: GCF_023864275.1. Classification (NCBI taxonomy): domain Eukaryota; kingdom Metazoa; phylum Arthropoda; class Insecta; order Orthoptera; family Acrididae; genus Schistocerca; species Schistocerca cancellata. The sequence continues at coordinate 109,130,444 of NC_064636.1, read as the reverse complement.
ATCAGTGTCAGTGATACGGTTCTTCCAATATCAGTATCTGACTTCAGGTGCATGGTTAAATCATGTCACCTGAAAAAGAACAGTAGACTGCCTTGCTGATAATATGCTTGAATTGGCATGGGGAAAGGCATTTTTAGAGAGACATAGTTCTGAACTGTCTCACAAATTTACAGTCAATATTTAAACGAAGGGTGCTGCTGTAAATGAGAATGTAATCAATATCTCTTTTAGAGAAATACAAAGCTGAGGTTAAAGGCGGTCCTGCTGAAAAGTTTACAGTTTTGATGAAAATGTGTTTCATAACATACCAGCAAAAGAAAGCTCTTATTTCGTTGGACATGTCGACGTCCTGAGAAAACTGAGGACACCTCAAGACCGTGCTTCACTCTTATGTTGTTGGGGAATGCAGCAGGAGAATTCCTTCCGCCTTATCTTACTGATAAACGTAAACGAAAATGGACTGACTGGATATACAGCCACCTCCTGGAACGCAAATAAACACAGCAGAGTGGGTGGCTAGAACAGAGTTGATTGACAATTGAATTCAAACTCACTTCCTCATGTTCGTCTCAAATAAGGAGTGAAGGAGATTAATATTTGAAATATTCTCTCTTCTCAAATCTCAATGAAACCTTCAGAGCTTTGTGAGAAAAAGAACATATAGTTCATTTGCATTCCACCGAACGCTACTAGTCTTCTGCGATCTTCAGATCTTGTTTATTTTTCTCCTCTGAAGAGATTCTTTGTTACAGCGTTTTCTGAAGGGTACATTTAGCGGCGCATTGGCGAATATTTTGCGTTTAGGTGAACAGACAACTACTACAAATTTAGTGAAAGGATTGAGAAATGTGGATATTAAATGCGATGGGAAACTTAGAGTATCTCCCTGTTGCGCTAGAAAGAAGTTTTATGTTATGATACATGTGGGAACTGAATTCCAGAAACGTTCGGAGACGGCGAGAAAGACAGTCAGACTCTAATGTGAGGATCGCCAAAACGTATACGTTCCCCATAGAACCAGGGATGATATGGACATTGTTTCGGGAGAGGATGTGCATGAAAAAGAAAGAAACATATTTCATAGCCATGTTCTTATTTAATTTGAAATGCTGTTTAATTCGCCTAAACTTTGAAGAGTGATTTATATGTCATCAGTCTGACCCTTTGTGGGGAACTAATGTATCAGTAAAGAAGTCGATGTTCTTGCATACAGGTGTTAATACTAAATAGTTAACCAACACGTAGTGCCGTGAGCAAAAGACTAACTACCGCCCTGCCATCTGTTGGCAACGCCAGGCAACAGTTGTGTGGCCCGCCCTTCGCCGACCAGTAGCAGCCGACAGCTGGAAGTCACATTTATTTCGCATTTTGACGTCTTATCAGATAGTATTTGAAGTAGAGTTCATCTCAACAATGACATATCTCTTGTTCTTTAAAGACTTTGATGTAAGGGCTCGAATATTTGCAGTACTTATCACAAAAATATTTAATACTCGTTATGGTAGTTCGTGGCAAATGCTATATACTTCGCAGCTATTGCAAGAGTAGCATGAATAATATTACATTATTTCCATAAATCTGTGTAATAAAATTTTTGGAGAGGTACATCCCAACATGTTTTGTACCTCGTAACGTGGGCCAAGCATTTGCAGTGTATGTGTTATATTGTTAACATTGAGCTACGTAGTAGTCTGTCTAGCTTAGAAGTAGGTTCATAATATGTCGAATGAATGAGGACACTCGAGGATTTGAATGCCATGTTGTGAACATTATTTAATATTAGGTAATCGTGTTCAACATACAGAGTTTCATTGTAATATCAATATGTTAATCCGTTCACAATCAAGAAGCACTATAACTGACGCGTTTCGAACGAGCAAGACAGAATTACTCTGCAAGAAAAACATAAAGGCGCTATAAAGTAATAATGTTCTACAATGGTGATCATTTCCCTTGTAACGTGTAACATAATAAAACGTGCTTCAACTTCTTTCTGTTGCATCAGAGCACTTTCGATACTGGAATAGAATTCGATGAATGGACAACTTAAGCCCATTAAAAATGTTCGATTGAAGGCGAGACGAACGACATAACCAGGCAGTCCGACGTCACATTCAGCTCTCGATAGCCAGGCGTGCAGAAGACTTCAGGGCGTTGAGCCCACAGCTTCTGATACACAGGCCTCACGGTCAACTGTGACGTCGTTGCCGATAGACCGACGCTGATTGCCGCAAAAGCCTGCAGTTCTTTCGTCAAAGTGTAAAAAAATCACGAGACTTAGTTCTCGACTATCAATCTGTGTGCCACTTACAATGAAACTGTGTCGCTCTTTTTTCGGTTAGAAAGACACTATGCCTTTCCTGTATGCTGTTGTGCAAAATGCATGTTACGCTGGTTGCAATGCTCTGGGATTTCCTTCTATTGTGTTTGAGATCATTTGCAGAATTTTACCGTTTGTTAACAAAAACGTTGGGAGTGAAACCGCCACAGCCTGTAAATTATTCTATGTGATGGAGATAGTTTTAGTAAAACTTATCAGATAGGATGGAGTAATTATTCTGGTGACCATAAGCTTAATTCCTTCGACAAAAATATAATTCACTGAGACATAAATGACTCACCAAAGATAGTATCGATGTTGTCGTCAGGATCAGTTTAATTGTAGACCCTCATGTAACCAAGATTTAACCAAAAAAGCAAAAAGAAAGATTTCATAAATCTGACACGTCCCTCTGTCTGTGTCATCAGAACTGTCAAATATGTACCAGCATACTGCCGTTAATGAAATGAAATGTTTATAAGTAAAATATAGACTTAGTATTATGCACTTTCAGTGTTAACAACGCAATTACACGTATTGAGAAGAGAAAATTAGGAATGAGAGGAAAATGACAAATGTAAATGTTTGTTAACCTGATACAAAATTTATTTCAAGCTACTTTACAGTTGACAATTTCCCTTTTTGCTGTTATTACCGTTATCGTTAATTATTGAGAAACATATTACACGGTACTTTTACCACCCACTGAAGAATTCTGTCGTCTACGTGATCTACCTAAGAAAACTCCCTTCGGAAAAAGTCTTTTTTTTTAATTTCATCAGCATCTAGAATTAAAAAGTACATTTCCCTGGGAAGGGTATCTAATGAAGCTGTGTTGAAGTTCTCAGGAGACCAAGCTATTACCAACCGAATAAGCAGAAATAACAACATTAATAACCTCATTACCCTGCATTGTTTTCTAGTGCTGATAATATATAATCTCTCTCTAAATATGTTTTACATGTGTCGTGTCTCAGATTCTTAAGAACACCATTTGCACAGTGCCCTGACAAGTATGTGTAAGAAAAGGCAAATATTTCTGAACAGACTGAATTTGATCGTCTCTGAAATCGATTATACTGTCAAAGTTTGGTGGTGGGGCCGTGAGTCGTGCTTGGGTAACTCAGTTGGTAGAGCACTTGCCAGCGAAAGGTAAAGTTCCCGAGTTCGAATCTCGGCCCGTCACAGACTTTAAATCTGCAAGGAAGTTTCAATATTAAAAATGTTCCACCATGCACAAATTAATTTTGATGAATTTAGCAGCGCTCTCGAAACTTTCAGTAAGATGATGTTCCCCCAAGGCTACCAAACCTTGAACAGTCCTCTCATTGAAAATATCAAGCACAACTTTGAAATTTTCTCACTCCAGGTTGTTTTTATGCAGATACTTTAATTTTTTTGGTAAAAATTTGTTATCTGTTTGTACTCCACGTCATGCAGAGAATTTCGCCATAAGGAGTTCTTTGCTTTGTGAAACAGTTTCAAACTGTGGGCACTTTATTATCTGATCTGGATCTTCTTTATCGATCCAGTGGTATGTGACACATTTTAATATGTGAACGAAATGTTAAACTAAAAAAGGGGTTGTATGTCATTACAAAGAAGATTGTAAACAATTGACAGTTGAGAAGGGGAAGCAAAGAATGACGTGGCCCATGTGTTAACTGAACTTTTGTCACTAACATCACAGACTAATCAGTGAACAACAAAGACTGATTCACAAATAAATAGAAGCTTGTGTTTTGAATACAACAGTTAATTGCCCCCTAGCTGCTCAACTGCTGAATGTGTTTGAAAATTCAGACAAATCCTATGCTGTATATTAGGATGGGGTAGCGCAAGACAATTTGCCCTCCTTATAAACTCGTAAGTGTGTCGTGATATTGAAAATAAAATTCTACAAGACATAATGCAATCTGGCGAGTATCTGTAACCCTTCTTTTGGACACCCATTCATTTCACTAGCTAACAAAAAATTTAATATTCCTACTTTCAGTTTTATCAAAAAAATTTAACTTTTTTTTCAAATAATTGGTTATGAATAGTAAGTAGTCCGTTTCTGAAGTATCTTTGTTCTCTCATGGTTTTCCAAGTTATCTATAACGTGAATTAAGTCATTTAATCCTACTTTGCATGACCTATATTTTCTGCATATTTACATACCCTGGGTCCAATGGACCCATAATGTATAAATCGAGAATTTAAATAGAAACGTATTCTGTGGACATTAACATGCAGAAATATTTTGTTTTAAAGCTTATCAGTATAATAGAAGACAGCTGCGATTGTTTTTAACAGTTATACTGAAAAACAAGCCACCAGTATTATCACAGACTGTTCTCGGATCAGTGGCTATAGTATTCACGAAGAACAAATCAATAAGGAAACAAGGCTAATAATTTTTACAGTTGTTTCGCACCACACTGCTATGGTCTTGCCACACGTTTTGTGCACTTACAGAACACTGTCCTTTGGAGCAGGACACAATAAACAGCGACTCTTCTGATGACTGTCAGTGCTGCTATTGTTACTACTGCAGTTTTGTGTTTTAGGAATAGTAATAAACTTCTCCATTTCCAGGTATATGGATTTCTGTTGAAGGGGGTTAGACGATCTTCTGTTCATAAACAGTTGGATCAACTCCACTGAAAAGTCCTTGATGAAAAGTCTGCGTAAAGTCGCTTTGTGATACATGGAATGTTGTATTTTGTAATAATAAAGGCATTTCGAGTGTGTACATCCCTTATGTTGCACCAGAGAGCCATTGGCCACCGTTTAGTTCCTCTTTTGCATGTATAATCACGCACTAGTTGATCCATAATATCCACACCATCCCTTGTTCGGTTATAAAATTTCACAATGTCAGGGGTCAGGTTTGGATACTGTTCATCTATAGATTTATCATGATGCATGGTACATAGGACTACACACTTGTTTTTCTTTCGTGATAATCGAACCTTCGTCATTTCTTTTGTAAATGCAAATAGACTTGAATTTTCTGCTCTGCTCCAAGTAGGCTTAATCTCTTTTGGAATTTCTGTTTTATTCATCCTCATTGTTCCCACAACAATAAGGTTTTGTCACAACAGATTTTCTGCCAATTTTATACTTGTAAAATAATTGTCTACAGTAACATTTCTGACTGTACCAGCAATATTGCCTGTAAGCATCTTCACTGTGGTAAGGCCCACATTTTTCTGGGGTGACTAACCTGGTTCTCTTCCTGTGTACACAGTCTTGTCAATGGCATAACCAGCTTAGCTTCACACATCCAGAATATTTTCATTCCATACTTTCCAGGCTTGTTTGGCATATACTGCACAAATTCACAATGGCTCCTAAATGCAACTAGGTGTTCATCCACAGCGACATTACTTTTAGGTATCATTATTTTCTTGCATTGTCTGGTAAATATTTTCCATACATAGTATATAGCAGCAAGGTTATCGGTTTGTAACCAGCCTCTTTCTTCTTTTGTCATCAAATCTAATGAATCTTCTTATTGCCTCAAACCGATTCACAGACATTGTAGCACTGTATAACGGATTGGAAAATGTGCATGAAAAAATTCCCTAATTGGAACATCCCAAACCTTATCTGCGCCATTATGAAGTAAAAGTACCCAGAAGGCGAACATTTCGTCTGTAGCTTCATCATTCCAGTTTATTTTTTTGGTATACAAAGTCTTCTTGCTTCTAGGTTTGTGCATCTCACGATTTCATCCGCAATAGTTAGAGGAGTCAATAAATCCTAAGCATCTTTGGGAGTGTAAGAGATTACGCCCCTTGCTGGTCTTGGAATATTTATTCACCAAATTATGTGCAGGCATTTTATTTGGCACTGGGGGCACTAAACCCACTGCATACCATTTGGGGCAATATATATGGTAGCGTTTTCACTGCTTATTTGTCCTGAGGCATTATTACCTACGCCATCGTCATCATCATTACGATCATCATCGTCACTAACATCATCATCACCACCAACACTACGTTGTCCTTCACTCAGAGAGCTGCATGCCGTTGCCTAAGGAACAATTTCACGATTGTATTCTGAAAGGAAATCATCATCTTCAACTCCCCACTGACTAACAGCTGATTCAAAATTTGGGTTTGATAAGCGTATGCTATCTCCTTTCCTGCTCCTATTTATAGATGTGGATTCTGATATTATATCTGAAAAAATGTGAAGAAATAACCTCTCTTCTTCTGTAGACTGTAGGACTGTAACTCATTTTATTGTTTAGTGTTACAAATGGCACTTACCTTTCTTCCGAGTTCCTATCGAATATCAAACACACCACTGCTGTGCAGCAGACTCCCACAACATTATACTCGTAATAATCCACTACAGGATTTCGCTCTATTACACCACACAGGAGTACACCATCTGTTGCGAGCTGTAACAATATATTTCCTGCAATGAAAACAATGTGTACGTGTACTAATAATGTATTCTCTGTATTTCAACAAAACGTAATCGATTACAGCCCAGTCTAATTTGATAACGCTGCAACGTAAACCATAGCTATATGTATATAACAGGTTATTTAAGTATGTGGTATAAAGATGACAATTTATGTAACACTTATAACTGATGACATGGATTTCTAATGGTACATTTAACGTGTTACTGAATACTGCAAGAGAGCATACCCGATGAGTTGGGCCACAATTTTAAGTCTTTGATATTGTAATTAAAAGTTTCTACTGTCTGCAGGTCTGTTGGACTCAGGGTATGCATACCAGGTTCAAATGGTTTATTGTTAATGGGAACTTCCTTGTACCAGGTTTTGTGGTTACACATTACCAAGATGTAACTGCATACTTGGGCCAGTATTCACCACAACAGAACATTAAAGTGTAAGAGTAACTGTTGTTTCTATTAGAGCAAAACTAATGACACTATCTGACTTTATAGTATGCCACTCTTTGAGCAGCTTGATCCCCTCCAAGCACTGAAGAATAACATTCAAGTCTACGAAATGTCTTTCCTGTTCATACTGGGCATACGTTGTTACATTGGCTACAATAGCTAGTACTTAGTATCTGTTTTCCAGGCTCTTACAATGAAAAAGGAGGTGACGAAAGGTACTCCAGAGAGTTAGCTAGAATCCATGGTACAGTTGCTGGTGTAAGGTGAGGTTTCAGAAGAGGCACAGAATATTTCTTTCCTGTGGATGTGTAGAAATATTCACCACGTCTCTGAATGAGGTCATCAGCGAAATGGAGTTTGCAGACCTTGAAATTTTACAAAAACATTTTATTAGCTACAAGTGATAATGCCCAAGGGCAAGGTTGCCACTAACGCACAGATGCTATTAGTGTCGGTTACTTTCAGAACAAATAGTTCAATACTGACTCAGTATTTTGAGTTATAAAGCTGCACAAGTAAATCACAGTCCGCTAGTGATTCGGTACTATATACAGTGAAATAGCTGAAATCACGTTGTTCCTGAACAACTGGACATCATGCTAACATGAACACACGACAAGTTGTTCTTGCTCTCTGTATTAAAGCACTCATACCATGACACAATCTAAGTGACTTGTAAAGACGCTGAGCTTACCTTTGAATTATGGGTAACATGGAAATTTTCATGATGTATTGCAGTGAGCTATCCAGTTCTGCTGGAGTTCTGACATTTTAGGAGAAAAAAACACCGCTACTCGTGGCTCATTTCCATAATTTCGTCTGCAACGAGGTACACAACATTTCTACACCATTTCGAATCAATGCACTTAACTGTCGCATATATCAAGAGTGTAAATAAAACAAAGTAAGAAATGCATGCAACTATGAAAACTTCAATTGGTTAAGACATGTTCCTGCAAAACGCAAGAAAACGGAATGAAATCAGCCACGGCTGGTCCTGCCATCGAGCGGTATGCCACGTAACTACACCCTGTTGCAAGTCGGCGCAACAAGATGGCAGCACGGTAAGTAGCCTCATGTTTGTCCTGAACGATCGTTACTCGACGGGCAGTTTTTAGCGTATAGCTTGCCTCCTGGAAACAAAGCCTCACAGCATGCGTTGTGACGTCACAACAGGAGTCAAACAATATCTGCACTTTGGGATGCCCTGCAACATGGATTGTCCATTTAAGTGAATGTATCATTACTTCCTGCGTCTTGCATAAACGTAAATTATCATTTAAAACAACGTAAAATAAATATGGTCATAATTTCATTCACTGATTCCTATTATCACTGCAAATCTCATGTTTGCAATATTTCGACTTTTTTTAAGTGCAGCTTTGTAATTTTAACATAGGCTCGTAGATAGACAAAACATAAATCGTAATTTGCACTATTTTGTGCTACAATTAGCGGTCCACGTATTCGCATTTTTATGTTAAAACGTATATGTTTCATCAGAATAAAACATTAACATCTCTTAATGGGAAACGGGTGCAGATGTGATTCACTAATTGCAAAATATAGAGGCAGCCTACCATGTTCATTTTCTATTAATGGAAAATTACCAAATTAGCTGAAACCTAGCCACCAAAATTTTCTTTCATACAAATAAACATCTAAAGAGCAGCACACAAATCAATGCAAATATTTTAGAATCTATTGATTCATGTAATGTCATCAATGAGTAAGAAAACACACTTTCATGACCCTTAAAAATAATAGAGATATTCTGTTACACACATCAGGCAGAAAAAAAAGCACACACACAGAAAGTGAGGGGTGGGAAGAAATGGAATAATTATTTAAAAATATAAAACTGACTTTTTATTTCACCTCATAATGTGATTTCCAATACACTCTCCTACAGATCAATAAAAAAATTCAAGTATGCTCTAATGATGTTTTTACTTCTTTTAAAAAACTTTTAAATTTTTCTTCATAGCTGCATAATTTCTTCTCTTAATATGATTATTTAATATGATATTTACACAACAGAGCAGTATGGAACACCTGATAGATTCAAGACTATGTTCGTTTTTTACATTGAAATCCACCAAACAAATCACTGGGAATATTACAGGATGCTACCTTCAGAAGCACACACCTTTGATTTCCCTATTGGAGAAACAAAATTTGATGTTCTTTTACATTTTTTGAAAAGTTAAATAAACATATGTTAGACATGATACATCTTCTTTGGGATATGCCAAGCCTCCTCGATCCTTTGCCGTTATCATAGGATCATCTTGCTTTACATCATCTGAAATAAGAAATACTCACAGTGCAATACTCACAGTGAGGTTTTTTTTCAGCACTTGGTGTGAGCAGTATCCTGATATGTAGTGAAATAACAGCCATTTGTCCTCCACTATCCCTTCAACATCATTCTCATCTACCACCAAACTTAATAAATCTGGTACTGGGATATCATTTAACCCCTGGATTTCAAAAGTTGTTTAAAAACTAAATGACACGTAAATAACCACATCTCCAACCACCATAGACTGTGCTCTCAGCACTAGGTTTTTGCTCTGTTTCAAAAGCCTGTCTAAGAGAAATATGGTATTTTCCCCCACTTAATTCCAAACAGTCAGTCTATACTCTTCCAAGGAGCCAATAGACAGCCAGTAGCTACTCAAATCAGTCAAAGCAGCTGTTGTATGTCTTAAAGCAAAGCGTGTTTCTTTAGAAAGTTTCCTGTTATCATTCAAGCCATGCCATAAACCTAACCAAGACACAAAGCTCTTTAAAAAATCAAATATGTGATAGGAATAAGAAGTTGCAGTTGCCTGAAAAACATTTCTTAGCCTCTGACCCTTAAGTAATGTTTTCGCATTCACAGTACAACACTGAAGTTTTATTATTCTTATAAATGTTACAGCACTTTAAAAATTTTGAATTCCTTTCTTCGAGCCTAGTCTCTGCAAAGCAACAACTGTCATATCATTAAAAAGCACTTGTTTAGCATCTTGCCTTTCAATTGAATTTGGAAACAGAGATTTTAAAGCTAGAGAGTTTCTCTATTGTAATAAATCATCCTTTTCAACCTCCCTCCATGCTCCTTCTGAAATCAGGAAAACACAGAATCCGCTCCTTTTCATTTAACCAGTTGTTACAAATACACTTTAAAAGATGAACGGTATCCCCAAAATAGTACAGTGGGCGATCTGCAGAAGACCTTGCAGGTTGACAGCACTTTATCTTTACTTCTGGCGGAGTGCTAAAGTTAGATATTGTTTTTCTATAAATTGAATTATTGTCTCCCACTAACCCAACTACCTCACATCAAGCTGCTTCTAATTTAAAAATTACTTCTTTTATGTATGAGAAAACTACATAAGCCTCAATTGTTTTAAATGGGAGAATTTATACCACATCCTTGTAAGGTGAATGTAATCTTTGTATCCTAAAAACATAAACACTGGTTGCACACAAAAAGTTGTCACTGTTGAATGCACCACCTGCAATATTCCCACCTTCGTTGTCAAGTTTTTGATGAAAGTAATAAATACTCCTTGCAAAAATAGAATTGTTACTTAAATATACTCTGTTAGTGATATACGACGCCGCTTTTTCATTTTCTGTTAAAATATTTTATTATACAGTAGATAATCGACGGTCGCAATTTGCACACGATATCTACAATGTATTTACCATAAATGAGGTTCTCTGATTTAAGTTAAATTAGTGGTTTTTGTTCCTAATTTCAATAGGTACTGTCTAACATTTTTTTTTTGTATAATGTTATTTTTTGTTTTATCACGATTTTTCTTTATATCGCTACGCTACGTTTAGCCCAGACATTTACTGAAGAATACAGCAATTATAGCATCGCAGATGTGTTTGACGTCAGTATATGCCTTTCACATGGCGATGAGTTTTCGTCGCTGCTTATGGTGCAATTGCTCGCCGACACTCACAAGCACGTGTGAAAGTAGTGGAAACATCGCGTTACCCCGATATGTGTAGCTCAAGTTATGAGAAAGAATAGTCAGTAATGATTATAAACATGCGCTGTTAAGTTTTAGCCACAATTATTCACATTACTTCAAATCCAACTGTCGGCGCTCATATTTTACATTTCCGTCAACGGAGGCCGTCAGGGTATGAAACTGAACAATAACTTTAACTGTCACGGCGGATATTGTCTTAGGGTTAAGAGACTAGACAGGAATTTGCAGAATTATTTACGTCTCGTTGTGCAGAAACAGAGTCCTAGCAGGATTCCAGTCAGTTGTTGTGGCAAAAGCCGACGGTGGTTATCATCGTAATCTTGCATTTTTGTTGAAATTTGACGCGACAGAAATACGGTGAACGTCCGAAATTCCGTCTCCGATTGTAACAAACTTTTCGACCTAGAGCTGTTGTGGGGGCACTTTTTCTTGTTACATGTCATCTTAGTTGTTGCTTTACCAGATCCTTACGGACTGAAAACTAGTGAGCTGGTCTGAAATATAGTGACGATCACTTCGGACCTTCGATATCGGTTACGAAACATCTGTGGGTCCCGTCATAGCACGATACTCAACTGTGTGGGACCCATACCACACAGAACCGACAGCGGCTAATGAACGTCTACAAGGAAGGGCAGCAGAAATCGTGAAAGGTTGTTTGACCCACAGGAGAGTGTCGCGCAATTGTTGAAACAACTCAATGATGAGAGACGCAAGCTGTCCCACGAGAGGCCGCTTACGAAATGTCGCAGGCGACTGCTAAGCGAGGAGTCCAGAGGCGCTCTCCAGCCACTACTCGTCGCTGCCGTAAGGAGGCTGAAGGCAGAGTCAGGCCGGCCACAGCACGGAGACGTCTCAGCACTCGCCCTTAACGCAATGCATTCGCGAACGGAATGGGAAAAAAAATTCAAGATTTGTTACCCTGCCAAGTACCTAATGCCATGCACTTCACAGTGGCTTGCAGTGTACGTACGGGAATGTAGATGTAGACGTCATGGTGAATATTCGGTGCTCGTAAATACGTCGCGATGTAGATACTTCCAAAACAGCAACATGTGAACTAGGGTGTGCAGCTCCACATAAAGACTGATTCAATTGTTAGATTTGTCCGTGGGTTCTCATGTTGATTCTTGAATCGTTGAAGCATTTTTGAGGCGTTAGTGGTGCTCGGGAACTAACGATTAATGACCGGGAATCTTGTCACGGATACTAACGATAGAGTAGAGTAATATTACGGTAGGTCAAATAAAGTTGGAAATTTAGTTGGAATCCTATCATTTTAAGATTCTTATCATGCTTAGCATTCAAACTACCCAACCGTCACATTATTATGCATTGTTTACGGGTCAAACGTTAGAGCTCGCTACCGGTGGAGGAGAAACCTAGTCGGGCAAGTCATACGAGACGCGAGGTAAGAAAGTCGACTACAAATCAGTTACCAGAAGTGTGGGGAGGACGCACTGGTCTTCGATACGTGAATCACACATGGGGACACTGTGCACCCCCGTCTACGTATTGTGGCAGACGATATTTCAAACATTCATTCCCCTGTCTCTCGTGATAGAGTTACGCTTTGCATCCCTGTGTGTGGATGTGTGACTAAAGTGGCAAACCATATACTGAACCAGAGCTTTTGTAGGCCTCTTGTGGTAGTGTTATTGTTGGAAGCTTTACGACACTGTTTGCGGACGATACGGCGGTCTATAAGAGAGTGGCGACGACAGAAGACAGTATCGATTTGCTTAATGACCTGCAGAGGACTGATGAATGCTGCAGCCTCTGTGAGTTGACCCAGAACGTCAATGAATGTAACATATTGCGCATAGATAGGAAAAGAAATCCACTACTGCACAACTACACTAGTGATTGCAAATTGATGGAAGCAGTATCTACCTTAAAATATCCAGGAGTAACTATCTAGAGTGACCCTATGTGGAATGACCATGTAAAGCAATGAGTAGTCTCATAACGAGAAGAATTAAGAAATGCAACGCATCCACGAAACACGTGGCTTACAAGATGCTTGTACGATCGATCCTTGGGTACTGTTCAGCAGTCTGGGACGCTTACCGGGTAGGGCTGATAGGAGGGACAGAGGAGATCCAACGAAGAGCGGCGCGTTTCGTCTCGTCATCGTTTGGTCGGCGCGAGAGCGTCGCAGGGGTGCCCAACAAACTCCAGCGGCACACGCTACAAGAGAGGCGCTGTGTACCCCGGAGAGTTTTGCTGCTGAAATTTCGAGAAGGGATGAGTCGGACGGAGCATTACTTCCTCCCTCAAACATTTAGCGAAATGACAACAACAACAAAATTGGAGAATTTAGAGCTAACACTACCGACAACCATTTTTAACATTCGCCATTCGTGACAGGGATGGGGAGGGTTGGGATCAGTTGGGTACTCGCTCCCATGCTTCAGTGTCACACTTGAGCCGTTCCTCTAAATGCTTTACGCGTTCACAAAGGTCGTGTGTAACTTCCCTACGCTGCCCATTTATCTCATACTGACCTCTCTGCAATTTCATTAGAGATCGCACTTCTGACGTCTTGCCCTGCCCAAACTGTCCAGTCTTGTCACTTCTGTGAGACAAGTTTCCTATCTTCACTACTATCTTTGGCATTTCGGCCTCCAGCACATGGATCGCCTGTGCGCTCTCGTCCACCTGGACCTCAATGGCTTCCAATACCTGCGCCTCTACCCTTTCGACTCTTGTTTGCAGTTCCTTGTGCTGCTGGCTGCACCACTCACTTACTGCTTGGAAATCACCAAGATGCTGTTCTTCCTGCGGGCTACGTTGCTCGTCGACTCGAACCTGAGCTGCTTCCGGTGCACTAAGTCGCCTATCGACTATTTCAATATGATCTTTAAATTCGGTAACTTTATCCTCTCTAGTTTTCACTGCGAAACTATTTGATCCATATCCTTGGGTAACTTTTTTGCATGATTCTCAATCTATTCCGCCAGTTTTTTAATGCTTTTGATTTTTTTATCAGATAACTTTGTTGCTAGGTTTTGATTTTCGTCAGATAACAGATGTTTGAGGTTTCTTGTAACATTCTGATTTTCCTCGGATGATTTCTTTGTATCTGTGCATATCTGCTGCAGTTCTCATTAGTTATGCCATATCGAAAGGGGTGCTAACCCTGGGGCTGAACCTGGTTTCATCCGCGCTTTCAATACTTCATCGTAAATTTTTCCGAGCACTGTCCGACGAATCTGGGGATGTTGTCCGCTCACTTTCGAAGTTTGAAGAGTGCGGCGGCATTACTAGAGTCCGGCACTAAAAAATCATGTTATTCATATTATTACGTGTACTAACGCTCTTAGACCTCTTACGCGTCCCCATAAACAATCCTACCTCCGCAAAAGGATTGCTATAACACTAACAAACCCTGTATCTCCAAAGTATAAGGCAATGTCTTACTCACAATTTCACACGCAACCTAGCACATACAGCCACACATAATAGATCGGCGTACAGCAATAACATGAAAAGAACCCCCAAAAATTCACAAAAATAAGGCACAAAATATAAAACAAAGCAACACAGATCGCCAAACAACGCTGTGAATTGATCAGAAATTTCGTCTCTGAACAATGTGGAAGTTGTTGGAGCGCTAGAGAAAAGAAGTGTCGGTTAGTACATCCCAACTACTTACTGCTTCTCATTACTGCCTCTGGCAGTCTCACCCTGTGGCAGCAGTAGGCCATATAAATGGGTTATACTGAAACGCGGTAGCGGCTTTTTAAACTTACTGGACCACCGTATGCTAATGCAAATAAGCACTCTGTTATTTTCTTTTATAGTAAATTATTTAAGGTTGCCACACAACGAAGTTGGGAATAAATCAATTACAATTAATTAAAGAAATTTTTAACTTGTTGCGTAGAAATCATTAAGATGTCAGTACTCTCATCAAATGAACACTGAAATCAATTTACTCAAAAGCGTGATCACACTGAATGAAAGCAGTTAGTTAAACTGAAACATAATTCTTTAGAATATAATTAAAATTCAGAGATTGGGCCTGCTAGACTACTGCGCTTTGATAACGACAGGTTGGGTGTACAGAGTTCGATTTCGGAAGGGGTGGCTGCGTTGATGGACACACATTAAGTACAAACACAGTGTATTTTAAACAAGAACACAAGTTAAACACTATACAATAAACAGATTGCAATAACGGTTGCCGTTGCATGAGTTCAATTTAATACTGTTTCAAATGGTTAAATGGCGACGGACCACATGAAGGGGAAGGTATGTGAAAATTCTGGGAAGAGGAAAGAATAAATGCACGTACTTACGCAAGATCCATACTAAAGAACACGCCCTCACCAAAGAGTCAGGGAAAGAGATTCGTTCCTTCCGAAGTAGTTATCTTTAGAAAAAAATGCAGTTGCTTAAAACTAGATTTAAAAAAGGGTCACATTTACCAGGTGCCTCAATATTTTCACAAAACGGTTAAATTACATGCGCACCGCACAAGGAGATAAAATGAACTACAAGAAATTTGTTTCTCTAAAATCCATTAATTACACAGAGAATTCAACAAAACCTAAATTCACTCAAGGCAACACTACTGATTATCACTGACAAACACGGGATGCGAGTTCGCGCCATGTGGTGCGAAGCATAAGGGTAAATTTATCAAATCACAGGTGAAACCGAAAGCATTCAAACTGCAGTAATGAATGAAACATTCACACGAGAATGTAACCATGTACACCTACTCACTTAGGAAAAGCTTCTGCAAAGTAATGTCAGCATTACTAGATGGGAAGCCTTTGCACAATAAAAGTTATGGTAGCACAAAGAAAGTGCCAGAAGACACTTACTAAAACTGGTAAATTGCACCGTGGTCCATCCTGTGTAAACTGTGGATCATATAATGCACGTATCGCTGTAATAAAATGTGCACTCTACTACTTCAGCTAGCCTTAAGACTTACACAACTCACTCTAAGCTCAGTCTTAAGCTACCGACCACACACACCGACTGCCCAGCGTCAAGTGCTTAAGCACCCCAGAGAACAACGAATCTCCGCAGGTAGCCAGAACAGATAAAGGCGACTCAGAAGGCACAAGCCTCTTTCCTTTGACTGAACACCCAAAGTTGGCCAGACTGACCACAGCATACAGCAAGTTCCCTACTACTGGCTTCCAATGGAAACACGAAAAATACGTACACATGCACCTTCACACGGGCAGTAATGAGAAGTTTGGAAATCTAGGAGCATAAAATATATTCAGTGTAAATCTAAACGAGGGCTTGCATGTGAACAATTAGGTAATTTAAGTACTTGTATAGCGATGCAGTACACAGAGACCTTTCAATGGTGCGAGGTGTTTTGCCTTGCAAAACTATGGCGGAACCGTTGTGCCTTCACAGTCAAGTTACAGTCCTCTCTCTCTCTCTCTCTCTCTCTCTCTCTCCCTCTGATGTCACACACGGTCGGCCATGCTCTGGCCTTCTGGATACAGTTTCGATCTCTACAAACTGCCGGCTGTTTGTTGCTTTAATTTGGGACACCAGTGTATTTCAAAATGTTAACGACTATCGTTTAAAAGTCCGTACCTCCAACGTTTCCGAAAGGTATCTAAACCTGTACGAAACTAATTATCTTCAGAATTAATTATCATTACAGTTTTAGACCACTGCTAACTACAATTACAAATTATGTCGAAATTTAAAGTTCTTGGGAAGATAAAACTGTGTGCCCGACCGAGACTCGAACTCGGGACCTTTGCCTTTCGCGGGCAAGTGCTCTACCAACTGAGCTACCGAAACACGACTCACGGCCGGTACTTACAGCTTCACTTCTGCCAGTATCTCGTCTCCTACCTTCCAAACTTTACAGAAGCTCTCCTGCGAACCTTGTAGAACTAGCACTCCTGAAAGAAAGGATACTGCGGAGACATGGCTTAGCCACAGCCTGGAGGATGTTTCCAGAATGAGATTTTCACTCTGCAGCGGAGTGTGCGCTGATATGAAACTTCCTGGCATATTACTGTTAGATCCTGAACTTGCCCATTATAATTTTGTTAAAAATTTTTTATGTTCTACTTGACGTGCAGTATTTGTTAATCAACTAGCTAATAAGAAAGCTCAGTATTTTGAGGATTATAAAACATTTTAAGCAAGATCGCTGCCATCAATAATGAGTAGTGTAGAACATATTGCTCACAGTCGAAGCTATATATGGACCTAGCACAGCTGAGGTCAGGCAGTCTGCGGCTGAGGGTAAATGGAGCAACACCTGTGTCTCTTGTCGTGAGCTCTGTGCTGTAATCCGATTACTAAGATTCTGAAATATTAACATATATTGTGTGCAGTGCGTTGTCTACACTCATGGGCTCAATTCGTGACAGTAAGTAGTTCTAAGTGCAGGTGACTGACGACCTCAGATGTTAAGTCCCATAGTGCTTAGAGTCATTTGAACCATTTTTGAACTGTTTCAACCACTGGACCGTGCTGTGTTATTATTAACACCAGGACAATTTAGCAGTCTATGAGCCAGTGCAGTAGGTAGCACTTTGCTTTGCTTTTGAGAGAAAAATCTGGCCATATCGGTGAATAATTTTCAGTGAGAGTGTAATTAAAGGGTTTTAAATCTACGTCCAATGTCGACCACAATGTCGCTGTAGACTATTCGTGGAAGTAACATCTTTCAGCCAGTTCTGGAGGCAGCGCAGTTACCGAGAAAAATGCTAGAGACTTATGCAGAAGGAAGCAGGATTGTTCTACACTCTTGCAAATTATTCAAAAATTCCTGTAGGTTCAATAGTAAATAAACCGAAATATTCATTCTAAGACTCTAGTTAGCTACTAATTTAAATAGTACTGTAGGCTTACTATGTTTTTCTTCTAAAGGCCACGGGATGGCAAAACAGTTCAAACCCGGGTACTTGGCGATATGACAGGAAACCCGTTACTAGAATGAGAATTCTGAAAAAGATAGTATAGGAAATTACGACTGGACAAATTGGACACAGGGAAGCAACGAGACATGGCATTCCAAGACAGACCATTTGCGAACAAATTCAGAAGGAAGAGCAACTGCAAGGCTGGAAGGCCCACCATTCTTACCGAAATTGGAGAAAGATCGTTTGTTGATCACTGTATCAGTGTCAGTGACGTGGGTCTTCCAATACCAGTCTTTGACTTGAGTTGCATAGTTAAATCATATCTTGATACCTGTAGGAGAAAAGTATACTGCCTTGCTGATAATATACTTGGAGGAGACTGGGGAAAGGAAGTTTCTAGGGACATAATTCTGAACTGTCTCACAAATTTACAGTCAATATTTCAAGGAAGGCTGATGATGTAAATGAGAATGTAATCAATGTCTTTTTAGAAAAATGCAAAGCCGAGGTTGAAGGCGTTCCTTTTGAAATGTTTTCAGTTTTGATGAAACTGGGTTTCGTGACATACCTGCGAAAGAAAGCCATTGTTTCGTCGGTCATGTCGTCGTACTGAGAAAACTGAGGACACCTAAAACCGTGCCTCATTCTCATGTTGTTTGGGAAGGCAGTACGAGAATTCCTTCCCCTTATCTTATTGATAAGGGTAAGCCTAAATGGACTGACTGTATTCACAGTTCACCTCCTGGAATGCAAATGAACACATTAGAGTGAGTGGCTAGAACAGAGTGTGTTTGACAGTTGGTTTCAGACTAACTTCTTCCTGTTTGCCTCAGAGAAAGGACGACGGAGAGTAATTAATAGAGATAATCCTTCTTCTCACATCTTAATAAAAACAATGTGGCTGTGTGAGGGAAACAACATAAATTTCATTTGCATTCACCCGAACGGTATTAGTCTTATGCAGTCTTTAGATGTGGCTTATTTTTCTTCTCTGAAGAATAACTGTAGAGAGATTCTTTGTTTATGGATGCAGATTGCAGATGGAAAGAAGAAACATCGTTTTCCGAAGGGTGTATTTAGTGGCCCACAGTCGAAGATTTTTTAGATGAACAGAGAGCTTCTACAAATTTAGTGAAAGGATTGAGAAATGTCAAATGCGCTGGAAGTGTGATAATGCTAGAAATAAGTCTTGTGTTATGAGAAGTGTGGAAACTGAATTCCAGAAACATTTCGAGAAGGTGAGAAAGACTGTCAAACTTCAATGTGAACATCGTCAGAACGTGTATGTTCCACATAGAGCCAGGGATGATATGGACGTTGTTTCAGGGTAGGGTATGCATTAAAAGAACAATCATCTTTCATAGCCATCTGTTTTTATGTAATTTAAAATATGTTTTAACTAGCTTGAACTTTGACAGAACAGTGGTTTATGTGCCATCGGCCTGCCCCTTACTGGGCAACCAAGGTATCAGCAAAGAGGTCTACATTCTTGCATACAGGTTGTAATGGTTCATTATTTACGCGACCATTACGGCATTCCAACCCCAGTTCTCCATACCAGTAATATCGTACTACTTTTCCGCGAAGTAACTGACATTTTTTGTGACAATATTTAAATTTGGTACATTAATGTATAGGTACTCCGATGTATCAGTATATTACAGTGATATGGTTCTTGCGTGTATTCATTTCTGTGAGACTGTCATAATCTTTGACTTACTTGCACACAGAGCAGTCTTTGTTTCACTTTGCAGAAGTTGAGGTGTTATTTCGCTTTGTAAAAGAGCAGACAAGTCTTGTGTTTGGTTAAAGTGGAAATTAAATATATGAAGATTGATACAAAACTGTTTTCTTGATGATGTGACAATTAAGAAGAAGTATATGTGAATTTACAAGAAGTCTATTAGAAATGTGGATCGTGAACACCAAGTAAAAAATTATTTCTACCATACCATTATTCTGATCTGGGATTATTTGATGATTAGGAATTTCCTGAAAAACTCATTTGTTAGGTCTTCAAATATTGCTAAAATACAGATCTGTAACTTCTAGCAGTCAAAGTGGAATCACCCTAGAATCAACAAGATGAGCCATAACAAATTCGACGAAATCTACGTGGGAATCCATTCAAGATAAGTGCCAAAATTAATGACTTTTCTACAGTGACTTCATTATTTCCATTATGACGATACCTTCCACAGTCAATAATTTTGTTGTTGCCTGATAAAGCAAACATATGCTGCGTGAGCAACATTATTAATCTGATTTATAACCTACTTTGCAAGTGGTGGTATTGTTAGAAGGTGTTAGTACTACTTAGATAACCAACACGTACTGCTGTGAGCAAAGGACCGGCTACCGCTCTGCCATATCTTGGCGACGCCCCGCAACAGCTGTGTGGGGCGCCGTCCGCCGACAAGTATCAACAGACAGCTGGCAGTCGCATTTATTTCCAATTTTGACGTCTTATCGGATGATATCTGAAGTAACGCTGATCTCAACAACTGTATATACTTTGTTCTGTAATGACGCTGATGTAAATGAACGAAGATTTACAATACTCCATCCAAGAATGTTTAATACTCGTTCTCATGGATTGTGGCAAATGCTATACAGTTTACAGTAACTGTAATAATTGTTCGTACTCAGTGTATATGATCACTTTAAAATCAATTTTTGGCAGGCACAGATAAAGTTAAAGTCTGTGCCTCGCAATGTATGTAAAAGATGGTCTTAGTTTAGTAATCGACAAGTAATCATTTCCCTAGCCATTTGTGACTTTACAAAATGTATATTAAAATATTTGTGTTGTTTGAATATATCTGGAGCAGAGCGTGTTCGGTAATGGAACATAATTTGATGAGTGGAGAACTTCGGCCCATTAACATAATGTTCGTTTGAGGGCGAGGCTGGAACTACACAACCAGGCAGCCCGGCGTCGCCTTCAACTCTGGACAGCCAGGCCTGCAGAAGACAGCAGGGGGCTCAAGCCACACCCTCTGACACACAGGCCTCACGGCCCAACTGCGAGGTCATTGCCGCTAGGTCGCTGCTGCAAACCAGCATCAGCGCAAGAGCGTTTACTTCTTTCCCGAAAGTGTAACAACTTTGTTCTCGACTATCAATCTGTGTGTCATTTACGAAGAAATGGTGCCGCTCTTTATCATTTAAAAAGAAACTGTGCTGTTGCCGTATGCTAAGGTGCAAAATGCATGTTAAGCTAGTTACAGTACACTGTGATTTCCTTCTATTCTGCTGAAGGTCATATGCAAACTTTTAATACTTGCTAAGAAAAACGTTGCGACAGAAACAGACACCTTAGTATGTAAATTACACTAACAGAGTTACTGTGACTGTAAAATTTAGTAGATAAGATGTCGTAAGTTTAATTACTTCGACAGAAATGTGATTCACTGGGATATAAATGACTCATTCACACAGAGAAAGTTAAATTATGTTCTTAAAAAAAAAAACACTTTCAAATATTTACTGAAAATTGCAAAAAGAGATTATAATAGACATACAAATAATAATAAATATAATAAATTAAAAGGAAACAATAAAAATAAATAATGGAAATATAATAGAAAAAAGAATATGAAATAAAAATATCAGCACTCGATATTGCCGTTTTGATATAAATATATCGATATATCGGCGTTCAATTTCATGTCATTGAAAATCGATATATTTAGGAAAAGATAACGATATTTTAGGAACAGCTCTAGATTTTATGGCCGCACTGCCTTGCCATTTGACAGCTAGAGCGATACTAGCGCCCCGAGGGGTAAGAAAGCAATCACATGCGTCTTAAGGATAATGTTTGTTTTTACTTATTCTCTACTTAATTCAGGAAACAGTTGTTACATTTTTGAGTTTCATGCATTAGGAAGTTATCAAGAGACGCAAAGTATCATTAAATACATGTGAAAACAGCCGAACCACACTGATTCAATGATATAAGCTATAACTAATTCATTAAGAAATTCTTTCAAATACGTGTATTTGCAGCGTACTCCGCTGCAAGAAAGAGAATGTAAACACATATGCCATGCATGAGTAGCATATATTTCTGTTGTTATTGCCGTAGTCACTTTCCAAGACACTTAAAATTTTATGGAGTCTAGTGATTCGCTCTTTCTAACACGTAACTCGACTTCTTAATACACAAGTACTTTTATAAATGTAATTACTTTTGCTTAAAAAGTGCACGTGTTGAAGATTCTTGCCGTTCGTGCCCCAGGTTTAGCAAATAATTCGTGAATTTTTCTGTGTCGAGAAACAGTTTTGTTACTTTTGACGATTTACTATTACGTCTGCGTGGTCTTCCCTTAAGCTACACTCCCTCGTGCTACGTTAAATAATGTAATTATTACATTCCATATAGGTCTCCTACGTTCCGTATTTACTGATGTGGCTAAAAACTTTGCGAATAAAACTCTGTTTTTTTGGGTAGATATAAGACGTATCTCTGCAGAAGGTCAGTTCTTCCGGAGTTTACTTTCTTGTTACAGGAGAATCGTAAATAAACTGCCCTGTAATGTAGCGCTTCATACAGCCGAGGATGCTTACAACAGAAACTCCCAATGGCAGCCCCATGAGATTTGGTAGCTCAGTGGATATCCCATCTAAAAATGAACACAGATCAAGCATGGAAACAGGAAAAAAGTGTTCTGAACTGAAAAAAAAAATACAAACAGTGAACGGACAAGTGCAATATTGACATGTTTAGCCACGGTATCGTGGTTAAGTGGTCATGGTGTTGGATCATCGGGTAGACGGGTCATGTTAAAAACTCCCTCGGCCATTTACTTTTGTTTTCTTTTTTCACAACATTATGAACTGTCTGTCCCGTCAATGTTTCTTCTCTTTCTGTTGGCTAAGCAGTTGTCATGCTATACGTTGGTTATAGAATATGAGTCATGTGGTAAGAATACGTTACCGTCGCAAGTAAACGTGATGAATAGTGAGAGCAGTTGAGATAGCACGCACACGTCTCACAGAAATGAAACCGACAAATAAACAGGTGTGAACTATTTCCAACAAAGGAATTCAAGAGTCCAAACTTTCAACATGGAACGCAACTTAAAAAGACGTTAAAATGTATGTTTTGACAGAGCACAGAGAAACTGTGAAGCTGTTGCATTCATTTGTTGCAGCTTGTGTGACAAATTATTATATTTTCAGCATTTCCTTGGAAGTGATCACATTCATACGGACACCTATACTGGGCACGGAGGCATATCTCACTCACTCATCAGGCATACAAATTAGGTGCGTCGGTAAGAGGTTCTTACCACATGACACACGTGTTGTCACTAATGCCGTGTATGACACACCAGACGTGTTTTCCGATGGAAGATTCGGTTGCCTTGTCGCCTTGTCCTCAAACGTTTGCGGTTCCCATTCGAAAGCCAATTCCTTTCCGCTTCTAATAGAGTACTTGTGTGGAATCAACTGTCCCTTTCTTACACCCTGTTGTTGCGAACGGACGTTACACCACGACACGGACACAAATTTGAATATAGCGAACAGTGGAAAAAAAGAACGTTATCGCGACGTAGGTCTGAACACAACTCGGCCATGTGGCTGTCCATCACCGTGACGGTGAGCGCATATTGAGACTCGTACAGCACGTGTGACGTCACACGACACTACAGAGCGACGTGAACGTTCCGCATGCGTAGCACGGAACCTACGCATACTGAGACGCGTTTAAATACTTTGCACGCGCCGGTTGGTGACGTTCTGCGCTGACAGAAACGAAACGCGCGCACACTGTATTGTTCCACGAACGATTTTACAGAAACTATTCGTAGTGTTATTTGTCAGCTTCATGGCGAAGTGCACATCATCTCGCTAACGTTCATACTTGTGGTATACACACTTTAGTACGAGGCTACTCAAAATTCCAAAAGTTTGCAATAAAAATTAGGGGTCGCTAGGATTTTGCGTTCGGTGCGTTTTACACCATATGTTGCTGCGTATGAAATTTAGCTAACATGCTGAATTTTTCCTTATACCTGGGAGGAGGTCTCTATCTGCCTCCGATCTCGAGAAAATGGAACATGTGTAGCGCACTCACGCCCGCGGGAATGAAATATTCGAAACATCCCTGATATCTCCTAAACGCTCGAGACATCGAAGCGAGAATGACGGCACAGGAAGAGGAGTGTATCTCGCCAGTTAGTAAACACACGGAACTTTCTTATCTGTGGCGATATATCAGTAGTTGAACTTCCTTTTTTATTTTTTTCACTCCAGTGAAATTTTTTAAGAGTTATCGACAGCTGCTGAAACAAGAGTTGCCGTGTATTAAAATAAACATGAAATCTCTTATGTTACTGCAAACCGACGCTATGAAGTTTTTCGTAAGCTGTTGAGCTCTCTGATCGCTAGTTACTTGTTTAATGAATCACTCTGTTTCAGAATTCAGTCGCAATAGCTGCTGTGAGATGCGTTTGTGCAAATTACGCTGTGTTTTGGTAAAGGAAGTACAGTTAAACCTGTCAACAAGAGAAATGTGACCGATACTCATAAATGCTGATGCTTCTTCGAATGAGAAAAGGTTAACAATTGACACAAAAATAAACTGCCCATTCTGCTGCAATTTTGGTTGAATCCCCGTAACCAATCGTATTTTTAACCCTGAACGACTAGAATGGAAACTTACAAAAGGATTTTATTCCTTTTGTTCATCTGAGCAGTATTAAAATAATGACGAACTTATCCTTCAGGCGGAATGATAGACGCATGCTACATGCTGGTTACTCACCTATGGCTTGCCAAACTGACGATGTGTGATTCGCGAATACAGTAGTAGAAAGGTAAACAATTGCTACGTGGCAGGAGACTGATTACATGAGAAGTTACGTTTACACAAATGAAATGTATCAAATCACCACACTCTTTCAGGATACTCGCTTTCGGAATAATACAGATCACTACTTAATTTGTGTAGCCTGTTGTATAACTTACTTATGCTGATAGTGAGTATACAACCACTTAAATGCTTTTTCTCGTCACGGCGAGGCGATTAAAACGTCGTTATTCCTGAGGAGTTGTCGACTGTTTCTAACTTGCAGTGGAAACGTTACGTCCACATGCAAATAGTATAATGTCTCTTATTACAGCCGTATCCAGATAATGATAGTGGAATCACGGACGATATTCGCCAGGAGCACAAAGGGATCATATCTGTGGAAATTACGCCTCTTCGACTTTTTGTAACAGGTCATAGAGATACGTCAGCACAGGCGACAAGTAGATAACCTTGGTTTCCTTTCCTGTCTTGCTTCCAGATCACATTATTTTATAATGCCCCTTACTTCCTAATTAATTACTCTTACAATGAATCGTCTGTCCCTTCTTATCATCTGAAAACATTGTAGAGGCAGAAGATATAATCCCAGTGGCTGATGGCTCACCACTTAGTGAACTGTGCATTGATCTTGAGAAAAGAATAAACAGTAGAAAAGAACTGCACAGATATGTGTAAGTGAAAACTATTACGTACAAACGAAAAGAGATGGAGCGCTTAAACGTCGAAAATCGAAACACTACTCAGTGAAAATAAAATTCAGTACACAGTAAGGCCGTATATTTCCACTGCCCATATGCGCCGTGCCTAAGCGAGCACACACACTGCCCCCCCCCCCCCCCCCCCGCTCCCCACCTCACCGCCCTCCACACGAGGCGAGAAACTGCTGGCGCAGGGTTGTGTCGCGTCGCGTCCCAATCTGCGCGGCCACATTTGAACCTGTGAGGTTACAAACATGCGCGACGCGCTGCGCCCTGCCACACTCGCTATACGTGTCTTAGTTTGTGCCTCGCGTGACCCTACTATTTTTTTCCGTTGTTGTTCATTGCATTTTTTCGGGGTGGATGTCCCATGACACTAATTCAAGTTCATCAACTCCGTTACTACACTGCAAGCGCCAAAGAAACTGGTATAGGCATTTGTATTCAAGTACAGAGGTATGTAAACAGGCAGAATACGGCGCTATGTTGGCGACGCCTACGCAAGACAAGCGTCTGGCGCAGTTGTTAGACCAGTTATCGTTGCTACAAAGGCAGGTTACCAAGATTTATGTCAGGTTGGGACACGGCATCTCCGAGGTAGCGAAGAAGTGGGGATTTTCCTGTACGACCATTTCACGAGTGTACCGTGAATATCAGGAATCCGGTAAAACATCAAATCTCCGACATCGCTGCGGTAGGAAAAGATCCCACAAGAACGCCACCAACGACGACTGAAGAGAATCGTTCAACGTGATTCAAATGCAACCCTTCCGCTAATTGCTGCAGATTTCAACGCTGGGCAATCAACAAGGGTTAGCGTGTGAACCATTCGACGAAACATCATCGACATGAGATTTCGGAGACGAAGGCCAACTTGTGTACCCTTGATGGCCGCACTACATAAAGCCTTACGCCTCGCCTGGGCTCGTCAATACGGACATTGGACTGCTCATGACTGGAAACATGTTGTCTTGTCGGACGAGTCTTGTCTCAAGTTGTATCGTGCAGTTGGGCGTGTACGAGTATGGAGACAACCTCATGTAACCATGGACCCTGCATGTTAGCAGCGGAGCGTTCAAGCTGGTGGGGGCTCTGTAATAGTGTGTGTGTGTGTGTGTGTGTGGCTGAAGGGATATAGGATCCCTGATACGTCTAGATACTACTCTGACGGGTGACACATACCTAGGCATCATGTATGATCACCTCCATCCATCCATTTCCATTGTGCATTTCGACGGAGTTGGGCAATTCCAGCGGGTCAGTGCGACACCCCATATGTCTAGAACTGATACAGAGTGTCTCCAGGAACACACTTCTCAGTTGAAACACTTCCGCTGGCCACCAAACTCCCCAGGTATATTATTGAGCATATCTGGGATGCCTTGCAAGGTGCTGTTCGGAAGAGATCTCCACCCCCTCGTACGCATTTATGGACAGCCCTGCCGGATTCATGGTGTCAGTTCCCTCCAGCACTACGATTGTCAACGTAACAGTTTAGCCTCGCGTATCCAAACACAAGAAACGTACATGTATAAACGTGAAATTAACGTTTAAGATCGTGGAAATGTGACGAATATATAGTGCAATATTGAGTCTGCCATTTCGCACGAAGTTTCTCAAGGTACACAAATTATAATATTAAGAAATAAAGTCGTTTCTCGATGGAGTAACTGTTTATGTGGACATCTATCGCAATTTAGCGCAGTTTAGCGATTTGTATCAGAGAATAACTTTGTTCTTTCATTCCTATCGTTTGTCGTGATGTCATTACAACCACAGTATAATAAAATAGCGACTTTCATTATTGTGAAAATTTTCACTGTCTAGACACTTGGTGCGACACTTGCGCTCCAAGCGACGAGAAAGCAGCCGTAAAAGTAAAGTTGCTTTTTAATTGCTTTTGTAGTTAATTAGCGAAATAATTGTTTCATTTTTGCGTTCCATGCATTAGTAAGCTATCAAGAGACATGAATGACCGTAAAATACATGCAGAAACTGCCAAATTTTCCTCGTTCAATGACATATGCAACATTTTAATGATGAAGTAATACTGTCGACTATGTGTATAACTGTAGCTTACTCTGCAGAAAACAAGAGAACAGAAATATATATTTCATCCATCTTGTCTTTTCTAATTACAACAGGCGCTTTCCTTGACACGTAACGACCTTCTAAGTAGCCGAATGTTTCGCATAGTATTACACGTCACTCGGCTTTCTAATACATAAATATTTTTGTAAATCTAATTACTTTTTCTTCAAAAGCAAATGTGTTGAAGATTCATGCTGTTTCAGAATCAGAAGCAGCAACAATTGTGAAGTTGGTTTATTTTGTGTTGAGAAAGTGTTTTATTGCTTTTATTCTTTTATTGCCACTCCAGTCTGGTTTTTACTTCAACTACAGTTGCGGTACTTTATCTGCTACTTAAAATAACGTAGGTATTGCATTCCTTACACGTTTATTATATTCCACATTCACTGATTTGACTAGAAGTGTAGTGAAGAAAACGTCATGTTTTTGAATAGATATATACCTACATCAGGTAGATTTTACAAGTCTGTCAAAGGGTGGGGGCTAATGTCAGGGCGGCGGGGGTGTTGGGGGGATGG
Organism: Schistocerca cancellata; assembly: GCF_023864275.1. Taxonomy (NCBI): domain Eukaryota; kingdom Metazoa; phylum Arthropoda; class Insecta; order Orthoptera; family Acrididae; genus Schistocerca; species Schistocerca cancellata. The sequence goes on along the minus strand of NC_064636.1, from coordinate 109,102,258 downwards.
AATATTGCTTAACATAAGGAGAGTTGGGGTCCCCCACCGACAATCCGGTAAAATTTGGAGTTGCTTAAAGAAGTTTTTGGTAACTGTTTTGGAGTTCAGGGTAAAAACGTGTCTACAGAATGTATGTGCTCGGGAAAATAATACGATCTGATCCAGATATACGACGATTTCGAAGATTATGTCTGGGGTCAGCAATTTAAGTGTTGGTAGGCATACTGGCATATTTACCTTTCTTGATTATTGTAAGTGGTACTCGTATATAAATATACACCCAGTGTATACTAATAAATAATAAGACGCCCATTTGAAGTTAAATGATATTTATAGGTTTGTATAGTAAACTATTTGGAGCTCTTATTCTTTTGTTAAAATGTGTTTGAAACACATTACAGCCTATATTGCTACATAATTATTAAGAAAATGATTCAATCTGTATAAGTAATATATCTGCTGATTTCTGAAATCATTTTATCCAGTGTAATATGATAATTCTTTGACGGAGGGCTATATCTTTCCGCGCGATCTCTGATCTCTCTTACCTTATTATAATGATCGTTTCTCCCTATGTAGGCCGGACTTAACAAAATACTTTCGCATTTAGAGGAGAAATCTAGCGACTGAAATTTCGTGAGAAGATTCCGACGCAACCGAAAACGCCTTTCTGCAAACGGTCAGGTCTCCTCGTGTTTCCTAGCGATTTTTTTGTTCTTAACGAACACAGCATTTTCTAGTAAATATCTGTAGATGACAAGAAAATCGTAAATAAATTGTTCCATAATTTTACTTTTTACATGGGCAATTTTACACTAGTCGCTTTTTTCGCGTTCGCTAGTACTAGTATCCCATTTTTCTGTTGAAACAAGCACCAGCGAAGGTGAAAAAACCGATAAACGTAAAATTCGTGTATAAGTATCAACATAGGGGACTACTGAAGGACGGGATACAACCCGTCGGCTTTGATCAATGACGTCAGAAATTGCCAGAGCCGATTTAGTAAACATATTTAACGGCAAAGACGAGTGTTCGTAACGAAGAAATGCTGGAGAAGGAAAACAGAGAGTAAACATATATCACGTCCATTAATATTTAGAACATAATGTTAAGTATATCGCTTGCTTCAGACCCAGTACTTCTAAGATATAAAAGTAACGTTAGCTTGGAATACTTCAGTTGACATATTTGTGATTTGTATCAGAACCTTCAGTCGATCTGTATAGGTTAACTGCAGTACGGGAAACAAATTTAACCTATGCCGATATTTTCGTTTTCATAACCATTAATAACCTATTCTTCGGTAGACGTATATAGGTTAATTGAAGTATGGGGTACAAATTTTACTGGTGTTGCTTCTTTCGCCTCCGCTACTGCTAGCGTTCTGTTCTTACGTAGATACTGTTACTAGCGAAGGTGAAAAGACCTACATACATAATATTTGCATTCCATATATAGGTCAAGTGAAGAATAGGATTCTAGCACTAGCGAAGGTCAAAAATAGCGACATAAATAACATTTGTATGCTGTTCTTTAGTTGACCTATATAGGTAAATGCTACCAATGTTACATATGTCGCTTTTTTCGCCTAGCTAGCAACAGTATAACGTACTTCAATTGAGCTATATACGTCAACTGAAGGACGGGATACTAATTTTTTGTATGTCGGTCTTTTCCCCTTCAGTGGGGCTAATATAGATTCGAAAAAATCGTTGTGATACTAGTATTAGGAAAGGGAAAAAGATCAAAAACTGCAAAATTTGTATTCTGTACTGCAGCTGACGAACCCATACTTAAAGCAGAACAGTGTAATACGACAAAGAAATACATCAAAACAGACAAATTCAGTACAACATGAAAAAAACTAAAGTTACCATATGCAAACTCCTAAGCAAAAAACAAAAGCTCACCTTGAACGACGTCAATAAAATTCACATAACCACATTCTCAAGAAACACAGGACCACAAAAAACACATATACATGCATATGTATGCAAACATACAAACCCAAAAGTTCACATCAACGACATGAACTAAAATAATAAAAAGCTATCCACAGAAGAAAATTACCCAATTTAAGAAAATCAAAAATAATGGATTAACCCCAAAAAAATCAAAAACAATATTTTCACCATCCCGACCAAAGCCACCCTTTACCTTAATTATCATATCCCCCCCACTCCCCCATCCCCATCCCAACCGGAAATTAACTAATAAATTTTGGAGGATACATTTGCCAAACACATTGAAGGAAACACGGAAGTGGGCAATATGTATCGGGTACACTATGCCTCCTTGAACATTCGTCTAAATGGCTGTGTAGTGTCGAAATGTCCTCCTCCCTACAGCAGATATTATGGCTGACCAGTAACCTTCTATACTATTGGTACAAGCCCCAGTCCCAGTTGATGAAGACCTGAATTCAGTATTATGATTGACGACAAGATGCTGAAAACCCCTGTTCTCCAACTCTCTATATGAAGAAAAACTAAGGGAACTGACTACAGAACTCTCTGCAACATAGACTTCAATTAATTTCACCAACACTTTTTCTTTCGATTATGAACTACTTTAGACACTACATCATCACATTCTGGACCTGAAATTACAGCCCCCTAAAGCCCATTGTCGCACTGCATCCCCCCCTCCCCCCCCCCGCCCTATTACGCATTGTTTTTGCCCAAATGAGACTCATAGATTTTGACTACAACACCTGACCTCCACCAAAGGTCGCCTGTACTTTATATACCCCCACAAACGTCCCTGCAAAACGAATACCACTCTAAAACGGTACCCTCATTCACACGACATTCGTGCACACACACCATTCAGGATGTGTCAAACATCAACAGTATATAATTTTAGAGAAATCCCTCAACGCCAGCTTTGATTTCTCAAACCACACTCCTCGTCTAGTTTAGCGCCATAGTCCATCCTTGCTACACATCCATATGAATAAATCGTGAGTACGACGAGCAGACAAACTTATCAGGCCCATACGTTCACCGCACTCACGTCATCGAGCGTAATCAGAAACAAGTTCACACATTTGCAAAAATCGAATGATTGCCATCATGACTATGCCCAAAGCCTACTTTAAGTCTTCCATATTTATGGGAACAGATAAATACGTACCTACAAACGAAAATCAAAAAGTAAAAATTCTTCTAAATGAAAAAGTATTTTTTCCAAATTATCTCAAACTCACAAAGAATGAAATTAAATAGCGAAGGAATTGGAAAGTACAAATAATTTAAAGGAATTCAAACAAAAAAATTTCACTCAATATCAAGCGTTGTCTTTAGAAAACACATTCATTTATTTCAATTTACAATGATGGCGCTTATCCACTGCAGGTAACCGATTTATTATCTATGGCTCGAAAATAAAGATATTAGTATCTATGAGTAAACTATGACGTCATTGTTAAAGCCGACCGGTTGTATCCCACTCTTTAGTTGACCCCAACTTAGGTACTATGGATGTACAGGATACATGTCTACAATCTGTTGCTTCTGTACTTCAATCGTTTGTTTCTCAACATTCGTCTATGCTTTTAAATCTTTGCAATGCAAGATGTGTGGTAACACATGGCGTCGTTGATCAAAGCCGACGGGTTGTATCCCATTCTCCAATATTCTCACACTTTTTCATCTTCGCTACTGTGAAATGATCTGTCCTACTGAACAAGTGCACATAGCGTTTTGAGTTATGCATTTTAGAACTATTCACTATACTCCGTTCATACTAAGAATAAACCTGGTGTAAACAAACACAAACGCGATGATTGGTCAGAGGCCGTAGCACACGTGCACTGGTGGTGTTACGTTCTTCGAAGTAGGTCGTACTTACATATGTGTTACATATAGTATTGCTAAGTTACGTTAAATGAAACGTTAAGATACAGAAATGTAGTAACAGCCATCAACGTTTTTCATAGTCACGCTTTAGCCACGTATTTTTCATTTCAAACATCGTGTATTGTCACCGCCTCTGCATTGTTGTGCTCTGATTGTCGCGCTGTCAATGTGCAGTATGAAAATGGCAGAGGCTGCTTCCTGTTCCGTAGTGAAACACGCGTGCGGAACAGGGTTAAAAAGTGCTGAGATACAGGTTTTTCGTAAATTTACTATGATAATCGGCTTCTAAGTTTTTCGATGGACTTTATTGTGTACAGTTGAGACACAAATGGTTAAAGGATATGCAGCGATATCATTAACATAACAGATAATCAACTGCAGTTTATTGTTCATCTACATCTACATCTACATCTACATGGATACTCTGCAAATCACATTTAAGTGCCTGGCAGAGGGTTCATCGAACCACCTTCACAATTCTGTATTATTCCAATCTCGTATAGCGCGCGGAAAGAATGAACACCTATATCTTTCCCTATGAGCTATGATTTCCCTTATTTTATCGTGGTTCTCATTCCTACCTATGTAGGTCGGTGTGAACAAAATATTTTCGCATTCGGAGGAGAAAGTTGGTGATTGGAATTTCGTGAGAAGATTCCATCGAAACGAAAAACGCCTTTCTTTTAATGATGTCCTGCCCAAATCCTGTATCATTTCTGACACTCTCTCCCACATTTCGCGATAATGCAAAACGAGCTGCCTTTCTTTGAACTTTTTCGATGTACTCCGTCAGTCCTATATGGCAAGGGTCCCACACTGCGCAGCAGTATTCTAAAAGAGGACGGACAAGCGTATTGTGGGCAGTCTCCTTAGTAGATCTGTTAAATTTTCGAAGTGTCCTGCCAATAAAACGCAGCCTTTGGTTAGCCTTCCCCACAACATTTTCTATGTATTCCCTCAAGTTTAAGTTGTTCACAGTTGTAACACATAGGTATTTAGTTGAATTTACGGCTTTTAGATTAGACTGATTTATCGTGTAACCGAAGTTTAACGAGTTCCTTTTAGCACTCATGTGGATGACCTCACACTTTTCGATTTGTAGTTTGTTTTGATCTTCTGAAGACTTTATTAGTTGATAAACGACAGCGGCATCTGCAAATATCCGAAGACGACTGCTCAGATTCTCTCCCAAGTCGTTTATATAGATAAGGAATAACAAAGGGCCTATAACACTACCTTGGGGAACGCCAGAAATCACTTCTGTTTTACTCAATGACTTTCCGTCCATTACAACGAAGTGTGACCTCCCTGACACAAAATCACAAATCCAGTCAATTAACTTAGACAATATTCCATAAGCACACAGTTTCACTACGAGCCACGTGTGTGGTACAGTGTCAAAAGCCTTCTGGAAATCCAGAAATACGTAATCGATTTGGAATCCCTCGTCAATAGCACTCAACACATCATGAGAATAAAGAACTAGTTGTGTTTCATAGAAACGATGTTTTTTTAAACCCATGTGTGATTAGACCATTTTCTTCGAGGTAATTCATAATTTTCGAACACAATATATGTTCCAAAATCCTGCTGCATATCGACGTTAACTGTATGGGCCTGTAATTTAGTGGATTACTGCTACTACCTTTCTTAAATATTGGTGTGGCCTGTGCAACTTTCCACTCTTTGGGTACGGATCTTTCATCATGCGAACAGTTGTATATCATTGTTAAGTATGGAGCTAATGGATCAGCATACTCCGAGAGTAATTGGTATACAGTCTGGACCGGAAGACTTGGTTTATTAAATGATTTTAGTTGCTTCACTACTCGGAGGATATTTACTTCTACGTTACTCATGTTGACAGGTGTTCTCGATTCGAATTCTAGAATATTTACTGCGTCTTCTTTTATGAAGGCATTTCGGAAGACTGTGTTTAGTAACTCTGCTTTGGCAGCACTGTCTTCGAGAGTATCTCCATTGCTATCGTACAGAGAAGGCATTGATTGCTTCTTACCACTAACATACTTCACATAAGACCAGAATATCTTTGGATTTTATGCCAGGTTTCGAGACAAAGTTTCGTTGTTGAAACTGTTATAAGCATCACGCATTGAAGTCCGCGATAAATTTCGAGCTTCTGGAAATGATCACCAATCTTGGGGATTTTGGGTCTGTTTAAATTTGTCATGTTTGTTTCGTTGGTTTTGCAACACTGTTCTAATCCATTTTGTGTACCAAGGAGGATCGGCTCCGTCGTTTGTTAATTTATTTGGTATAAATCTCTGGATTGCTGCTGATACTATTTCTTTGAAGTTAAGCCACATCTGGTCTACACTTCTATCGTTAATTTGAAATAAGTGAAGATTGTCTCTCAGGAAGGCGTCAAGTGAATTTATATCTGGTTTTTTGAATAGGTTTATTTTTCACTTATTTTTCGAAAACTGGGGATTACAATATTCAACCTCGCTACGACAACCAAGTGTTCACTAATCTCTGAATCAGTTTTGATGCTTGTTATTAACCCAGGCTTATTTGTTGCTAAGAGGTTAAGTGTGTTTTCACAACCGTTTACTATTCGCGTGGGCTCATGAAGTAACTGCTCGAAATAATTTTCAGAGGATACGTTTAGTACAATTTCGGATGATATTTTATGCGTACCTGCGGAATTAATATTGTATTTTCGCCAACATGTCGAGGGTAAATTGAAGTCCCCGCCAAGTATTATCGTATGAGTCGTGTATCTGTTTGAAATCAAAATCAAGTTTTCTTTGAACCTTTCAGCAACTGCATCATCTGAATTGGGAGATCGGTAAATTATTATTTTAGTTCGGTTGCCAATGATGACCTCTGCCCATACTATCTCACAGGAAGTATCTACTTCAGTCTCACGGCAAGTTGAATTACTTCTGACAGCAACAAACACGCCACCGCCAACCGCGTTTAGCCTGTCCTTTCGGAACACCATTAGGTTCGTCGCAAAAGTTTCGGCTGAGCTTATATCCGGCTTTAGCGAGCTTTCAGTGCCTATAACGATTTGAGCATCAGTGCTTTCTATTAGTGCTTGGAGCTCTGGTACTTCCCCAACACAGCTACTACAATTTACAACTGTTATACCAGTGGTTCATGTATCTACGTTCTTCCTGTGTTCAGCATCCACCCTTTGTGACTGAAACCCTTCTTGTGTTTTCCTGAGACCCTGGAACCTAAAAACCGCCCAGTCCATGCCACACAGCTGCTGCTACCCGTGTAGCCGCCTCCTGTGTATAGTGGACACCAGACCTATTCAGCAGAACCCGAAACACAACCGCCCTTAGGCGCAAGTCGATGAATCTGCAGCCTAAACGGTCGCAGAACCGTCTGAGCCTTTGATTCAGACCCTCCGCTCGGCTCTGTACCAGTCTGCAGTCGGTCCTGCCCACTATACTGCAAATGGTCAGCTCTGCGTCCATCTTGCAAGCAAAACTGGCAGCCTTTACCACTTCTGTTAGCTCCTTGAAGCCAGAGAGTATATCTTCTGATCCACACTGACACACATCATTGGTACCGACGTGTGCAACCACCTGCAATTAGCTGCACCCTATGCTCTTCTATGGCATCTGGAATGACTCCACACAGTAAACACATGGAGTGCACATTGCTTTTCTTTCCCTTCTTGTCAGCCAAGTCCCTAAGGGGCCCCACAAAGCGCCTAACGTTGGAGCTCCCAAATACCAATAATCCCACCCTCTGCGACTGCCCGGATCTTGCAGGCTGAGTGGTTTCCCCTGAAACAGGACAGGCGACACCATCTGGCTCGGCGACAGTGTCAGCCACAGACGGCACCTCTAACCTGTTTGTCAGACAAACCGGGGTGGCCTTACGTGCGACGGCCGGGGAAATCTTTTGCAGCCTGCTTGGCCCCAGGGGGACCTCCCACTCGCCCACAGGTGAGGGGTCAACCTCAGTGCCAGCATTAAATGGGTTGGCCACTGGTGAGGACAAATCGGTATCGGACATGCTGGACGTCCGGAATGAGATTTCACTCTGCCACGGAGTGTGAGCTGATATGAAACTTCCTGGCAGATTAAAACTGTGTCCCGGACCGAGACTCGATCTCAGGACCTTTGCCTTTCGCGGGCAAGTGCTCTACAAACTGAGCTACCCAAGCACGACACACGCCCCGTCCTCACAGCTTTACTTCTGCCAGTACCTCGTCTCCTACCTCCCGAGTTCGAGTCTCGGTCCGGCACACAGTTTTAATCTGCCAGGAAGTTTCATATCAGCGCACACTCCGCTGCAGAGTGAAAATCTGATTCTGGGAACATCCCCCAGGCTGTGGCTAAGCCATGCCTCCGCAATATCCTTTCTTGCAGGAGTGCTAGTTCTGCAAGTTTCGCAGGAGAGCTTCTGTTAAGTTTAGAAGGTAGGAGACGAGGTACTGGCAGAAGTAAAG